>NC_088687.1:134452727-136852727 GCF_028017835.1 Emys orbicularis | reverse complement strand
GGCCCCGGAACCCCCGCTCCTGACTGCCCCCTGCTACCCCATGCAACCCCTTCTCTCATTCCTGACTGCCCCCCCAGGATCCCTGCCCCCATTCAACCCCCCTCTCCCCGCCCTCTGACCGCCCCAACCCCTATCCACACCCCTGCCCCCTGACCACGACTCCAAACTCCCCTGCCCTCTATCCAACACCCCCCGCTCCCTACCCCCTTACCGCACTGCCTGGAGCACCGGTGGCTGGCAGCGCTGCAGCCGTACCGCCCAGCTGAAGCCAGCTACGCCGCCGCACAGCACAGAGACTGGGTCAGGCCGGGCTCTGGAGCTGCACTGCCCCAGGAGCTCGTAGCTCCGTCGCCCAGAGCATTGTGCCGGCGGCGAAGCGAGCTGAGGCTGTGGGGGAGGGGGAACCGCAGGGGAGAGGCTGGGGCTAGCCTCCCGGGCCAGGAGCTCAGGGGCCGGGCAGGAGGGTCCCGCGGGCCGGATGTGGCCCGCGGGCCGTAGTTTGCCCACCTCTGTTTTAGAAGGAAAAATCCAATGCACAACTACAAAATGGGGAATAAGTGACTAGACAGTAATAAAGCAGAAAAGGATTTGGTGGTTGTAGTGGATCACAAATTAAATATGAATCAACAATGTGATGCAGTTGCAAAAAAAGGCTAATATCATTCTGGGGTGTATTAACAGGAGTGTCATATATAAGACATGAATACACAGGTGGTAATTATCCTGCTCTACTTGCCACTAGTGAAGCCTTAGCTAGAATACTGTGTCCAATTCTGGATGCCACACGTTAGGAAAGATATGGAGAAGTTGGAGAGAGTCCAGAGGACAGCAACAAAAAATATTAAAAGATTTAGAAAACATGACCTATGGGGAAAGGTTAAAAAAACCTGGACATATTTAGTCTTGATTAAAAAAAGACCAAGGGGGGGGATCTGATAACAGTCTTCAAATATGCTGAAGGCTGTTATAAAGAGGACTGTGATCAATTGTCTCCATGTCCACTGTGGGTAGGATAAGAGATAATGGTCTTAATCTGCAGCAAGGGGAATTAAGTTTAAATATTAGGAAAAACTTTCTAACTATAATAATAGTTAAGCTCTGGAATAGGCTTCCAAGGGAGGTTGTGGAATCATCACCATTAGAGGTTTTTAAGAATAGGTTGGACACACACCTGTCAGAGTTGGTCTAGGTTTACTTGGTCCTGCTTCAGCGCAGTGGGCTGGACTTGATAATTTCTCAAGGTCCCCTCTAGTCTTTTATTTCTGTGATTCTACAGGGCTCATTGGGAGCTAAATAACTTTAGGTCTCATGTGTTCAGTGAAAATTTCCCGTAAGTAAGGATTGCAAGACCTGGCCCTTCTGTGCTAAAACTTCCTATGGATCTGATCTAGTGGCTTTGTTGATAGGCTCACGAGAGGCTTGAGTTTAGTTCCTATGCTCTGGGTGAAAGCCTAGCTCATTTAAATCAGTGGAAGTTTTGCCATTGATTTCAATGGCAGAATTTCTTCCTGTTTCTTGCTGGCTGAGTTAATGCGGCAGAAAACTCAACAGAGGTGGAGGATTCAACTTCTAGGATGGAAATAATGCCTTATGTCACTCTGAAACCACCCCCTCTGGTTGACCTAATTTTCATCTTCACTTACTGTGCTCAACTGTTATGTAGTGATACTGTGAACTATTAAACAGCTTTCACATGTTACCCAGAAGGTAGCTTGCACTTGGTGGCTGAAGGGGATTCTCTGTATGTGTATATAGCTGAATTGTTTTTGAAAATTTTCTGGGTGAAAGGTGCTATGTAATTTTGTACGGTGGTAGTATTGTTATTTGGGTTACACCATGCCCATTACACAGAAGTTTTGCATTTCTGCAGCCTTGTGGGGGTAGATATGCTTGTAAACTTGCTGTTAGGAAAAATATTTATTTCATATCCTAATACAGTAAGCAGGGGGTCTCAAACTTCATTGCACCACGACTCCCTTCTGACAACAAAAATTACTACACGACCCCAAGAGGGGGGCGCGAAGCCTAAGCCCACCTGAGCCCCGCTGCCCTGGGCGGGGCAGAGCGGGGTACAAAGCCAAAGCCCAAGGGCTTCGTCCCCGGGCAGTGGGACTCAGGCTTCAGCTTTGGGCCTGGATCCCAGCAAGTCTAATGCCAGCCCTGGAGACTCCATTAAAATGGGGTGGTGACCCACTTTGGGGTCCCAACTCACAGTTTGAGAATCACTGCAGTAAGCTCTTACTTCACTTAGTTTAAAAGGCTGAGGAGACTGTTGAGGTTTTTTTTTAGGAGTTATAATGGAGTATTTGAGGCAGCCAGTTGATGATGTATGTTTAATTTCTACACAGATAGCACTTGGGGGGGGGGGAAGCTCTCTAGGAGCAAAGGGGATAGAGAGTCAGAGATAAAAGTTGCTGAAAGTTAGTAGCTTCTATATAGTCCGTATAAAACTTGCATTTAATCCTGGAAACAGAACTCAACTACCCTTTGATATGGTAGCAATCTGTGTAAAACATCTTGAAGCAGTGGTTGGACTGAGCACTGAACTGCCGTAACCAGATGCTAGTTCTTGTAACTGACATTTTGAATCAACACACACACAAACAGAGGCCATCCCACACCTCCTAAGACATATTGTGCATACCAACCAACAGACAAAAAGACAGGAGTGATAATTTCGCTTCCTAGGGAGGCAGGGAGTCATTCAGGAAAGTGAAAATAGATCCCCCGTTTTTATTTAAGTTCCTTTGATAATTTGAGTAGGAAATTACCTGTAATTATATATGATCCACACATTGTTCTTTCCTGTCAGGTAATTTTCTATTTCAGGTATAAGTAATGGTTTATAGAAAATAAATGTGTGAATGTATTGCTAGCGAGAGGTACTAGACTGATAGCCCTGGATGCTAAAGTCTTTTATTTTTCCTCAGAGCAGCTATAGCATTGGCAGTAGCACTGCAAGCTATCCCACCCCACCTCACCCCATCGTCCAAAGAGCAGAGAGATGGGGCAAGTAGGTGAGGCTTTGTGATCTGGCAAGCGAAGAAGACATCTTCTGTCTCTCGGCATGAGATCTAGAGAGGAGAGAGGTCTTCTTACCTTCCCCTGGGGAATGAGTTTATTAAGCCTGGATGCCCTTCTGCCTACCCCAGTGTACATATGGTAAAGGGACTCAAACCTGTATGGGGATACATGATTTAGGGTGTGTTCAGGGTGAATGCACTGTCAGTTTTCTATGGAGAGGAAGTAGCTCCTCCCCTCAGAGACCGGGGATGTGACAGTAGGAGGAGAAGAGGAGAGATGGTGGAGGGACAGGAGCAGGCAGTATGGGACCTAAGAGAGAGAGAGATGCAGAGAAACATCTTGTGAGTAAACTGAGAGAAACAGAGTGAGGGACAAGAGGCAGCCAGAGGGGTGGCAGGAAACCAGGACTGAGAGAGACCGAGAGTAAGTGGAGAGACTGAGGCTGAGCAGGACATGCAGATGTGGAGAAGGTCCCTTGAGTTTAAAGCTAGCTAGTCAAGTCAGTCCATGTTTGATGGCGTGTTCCTGAGCCTCAGTTCCCGATCATTGAGTCCAGTTGTCTCTGATCATTGATTCATGAGGTCCTAGAGATCCAGAAATGTTATGCTTATAAGAAGCACATGGGATTTTTTTTAGGGGAAAAGGCAATACGCCGCATTTATTGAAGATACAACAATTAGCATACACATTCAATCACACACACACACACTGTCCCACCAGTCGATGTTATAGTTACCAGTCTAGAGTCTGGATCAAGCTAGTGACCAGCTAGGTTGATCATGGGTAGGTAGGAGCCGGGTTCTGTCGGTCGCGACACAATGGTCCGGGGAAGTCTTGGCAGGACAAACCCAAAGTTTCATGGCAAGACACCCTATTTATATAGTGATTTTTTTGGGTGGGGGGACCAATGAGATTTGCACCGTCATGTTGTAATCAATTGTTTGACGAGTGCTTGTTTTTTTAAATTGTTTTTTTATTTTTTATTATGTTTTTTAGGGAGTTATCCCATGCTGGTTTTGATTACAGCTATCTTGTTCCCACTGATAGGTGCCTGTCTTATTTTTAGAGTCATTAATTTGCATTTCTTTGACATTTCAACAGGGGCGTGTTGCAGCCTCCTGGCGCCCTTGTGTCTGTCTCCAGTTTCTTCCTGGGACATCTGGTTCAGTGATGGCCTTTACACTTATTTCTTAAAGCACATTCCTTATTTACACACACAACAGAATTAATTTACACAGAACAGGAACATCAAAATGCAGTGCAAAAGAAAAACAATCCTGGCATTTTATTTATTTATTTTAAAATGCTAAACCTACAACAAAGTGGTGACCCTCAAAGGTCTGTTACTGCCTTGAAATCAGTCCAGACACAAAGAAATTCTGGCTGATGCAACTTTACCAATGGTACATTAGGCCATTCCTTTCTGCTACTTAAAAAGGGTGGCTGGCAGGATATGATCAAATCATACATCAATACATTTAATACATGCTACATTATTATTTTTTATTTTTTTTTCCAAATTATACAAAATACAAACATAAAATCTTACTACTACAGCTTCTGTTCAGTATATCACTGCCAGTTTGTCATTTAAATCAAGACTAAGGCTATGTCTACATTACAAAGTGAAGTCGACTTAAATTACGTCGACGTACAGCCACTCCTGTAATTAAACCGCTGTTGCATGTCCACACTATGCTCCTTGTGCCGGTGGAGCGCATCCACAATAGCAGCATTTGCATCAACACAGAGAGCAGAGCACCATAGGTAGCTATCCCACAGTGCAACTGGCCGCAGGGAGCTTTGGGAAGGGTTTGCAATGCCTCCTGGGGGAAGGTACAGTGTCACATGATGAAGGTTTCTCAATCTCATCATTCCATAGGCATCCTACTAGATTGTCAGCTGCTTTTCAACTGCCCTGGTAACCTGCAAGCCAGGGGGGAGGGATAGCTCAGTTGTTTGAGCATTGGCCTACTAAACCCAGGATTGTGAGTTCAATCTTTGAGGGGCCACTTAGGGATCTGAGGCAAAATCAGTACTTGGTCCTGCTAGTGAAGGCAGGGGGATAGACTCAATGACCTTTCAGGGTCCCTTCCAGTTCTATGGGATAGATATATCTCCATATATTTTATTATATTTTTAGCCATCTCTGTCAGAAAGCATGGATCCTGCACTGCTGTTCAGCATTGTGCTGTGCGTTATGAACACAAGACTATAAGAGGAGCCCAACGGGGGACTATTTAGCTGAGGGATGCCTTGAAGGAGCATTTTAACACTGAGCCACAGTAATGTGTGTTGCTGTAGTGTGCTGAGCCTGGCATTGTTTGTTTGCACCATGCTAGGAACCTTGTAATGATTGCTGTGTGCACCCGAAAAGTAACAAATTTTAAATCACTTTTTAAAGTACAAACAGTAATAGGACCAAACTGATATTGCGGAACACTAACACAAGTCCACAGAAGTGTGTGTGTGTGTGTGTGTGCGGGGGGGGGGGAAGTGTGAGAGAGTGTGTGTGTGTGTGTGTGAGAGAGAGAGAGAGAGACTGTGTGTGTTGGGGGAGAGTGTGTGTGTTGGCACGCTGTCTCTTTAAGCCTAGCACTCACCAGCCTGAACACTTGTTCAGACAGCAGCTGGTAGCAGCAGATCAGGAGCACCCCCACCCCCATCCCCACCAGCTTGAGTAGCTCAGTGGTGCTGCCTGCCCTGCCTGCCAGCCATTGCGGTCCTAGTGCTGGGGAGAGAAGGATTCCTTGTGAATATTTTGATTCCATGAATCTGTCCGAGTTCTCCTTAACATGGATTTAACAGGGCCCTGTGTATGTGCGTTTAATCTCCTGTGAGGTAGAGTGAGTGCCTTGGGTACTTCTGCGACCGCGAAAGATACATGGAAGGGGGGGAGTGTAGGGAGGTCCTTGTGATTCTCTCCCCCTGCCTCCCTACAGTGATTTCTTCCACACTCCCAGCCTCAGACCCACAGCCTCCTCTCTCCTCAGACCTAGGAGATCCATCCCCTCCCGTGTAGTCCAGGCAGGAGTGCTTTTGCTGCAGTGAATTGGCTTACTCATCTGGGCAGCAGCGATGTGAGCTCTCCACGCTGAGCAAACCGCAAGAGCAGTTTCAAAACTTCTAGGACTCTGAAAGGGGAAGGGCGCATGCCTGTGTAGCTGGATGAAGGGCAGCGGAGTTCAAAACTGTGACTAGAGGGGTCATGGTGGGCATTGTAGGATACCTCCTGTAGGCCAGTTATGGCGATGTAATGAACGCAGAGTCTACACTGATGCTGCGCCACTCTAAATACGTCGCAAAAAGCTCTATGCCTCTCTCATTGAGATGGTTTTATTTTGTGGACGTAGCAGGAGAGTTAAATTGGCGGGAGGACCATTGCAGTGCATACACCTCCACTGTTTTGTTGATAAAAGCTGCCTTTTGTCAACAAAACTGTGTGGTGTAGACAAGGCCTAAATGCAAGTGCCTGAGCACTGTTTCCTTTTGTTACTGCTTCCGTGTTAAACCCAGCCCTTCCAGCTAGCAAGCTGTAGGTTTAGGAGAGTGTGTGTGTATATATACATATAGAAAAACAAGGTGAAGCCAACTCTAGATGTAAAAAGTCCAGGCAATAAGGACTAGCTTTAACAGTAACCTGTAATTGTTAAATACAGTATAAGAATGAAACACAAGGGTTAGGAAGAAAAATAATTTGCCCATAGGGGGAATTTATATTTGTCCAGTCGGGGGATAGAGAGAGGGGTGGACGTTGCATCTTGCTTGAAGCATGTAGTACTGGCCATCGTCAGAGATAAGATGCTGGGCTAGATAGACCACAGGTCTGATGCAGTTTAGAAATTCCTATCAAGAGCAAATGGAACACAGTCTATTTTCAGAGTGGTAGCTGTGTTAGTTTGTATCAGCAAAAAGAACGGGGAGTACTTGTGGCACTTTAGAGACTAACACATTTATTTGAGCGTAAGCTTTTGTGGGCTAAAGCCCACTTCATCAGAAGCATGCAGTATATTTTCAGTTGGGATTAGCACTCAAAGAGAATCCACATTATCTAGAATATTCAAGTCCTATTAAAGGACAGATTATAACCTCCACCAAACAACGTGATAATAACTGCTTTTCCTGACTCTAATCACACACGCATACGTCACAAGTCGGTATGAAAAACCCCTACAAGGTAGAAATTGATAGCTACTGCTGTTGCCTGACCTGGGCCCTGCTGTACAGCCACAGAGAAAATGCTGAATAGTGTTAAAAATAAATTTACAGTTTCATGTGTTATCCAAGAAAAGACTAAGTTACAGACTCGGACAAAACAAAAGATCAAATAACTTGTTTTGGGAGTCTAGTTTAGCCACCAAAGTTAGTGACTGAAATAATAAGGATGAATGACCTAAAAGAGTCCTTGGCAGATAATTAAGGACTTAATAGTGCAATAACCTGTTCTTATATTGATTTATTAAGTACTAAATTCTTATTGACCATTAAAAATGACACACAGTGCTGTATTTGGTAGCTCTGTTGGTTTGCTTTCTCTATTGTCTTTGCCTAGTGGGCTATTATAGCTGGAATCTGACGTTTTGGAAAGATAATCTCGCTACATAACTTTAAAAACCTTACAGCTTCTGCAAGTGTCACATTAGTATTGCTAAGGATGCCTGGGGCTCTGAGCAGAGCACTCCTCTTTGATGTACCAAGTTTCTCAGCACTAGGTCACCACTCTTTGTAAGCCATGGGAGAAGTGTTTTGGTTGAAAATTCATACCTACAGATTTTTCTCAGAGTGCAGAGTTAGATCAATAACTGTTCAGAGTTTGGAAAATCAGAGTGGAAAATTTCGTAGAGGTGAGTTTTTGACAGTGTTTTCCTTTTTGCCCTTCATAGTGTTGTTTTCTTTATATAGTAAGATCATTGACAGAATTTTAATAAAGGACTCCTGTAGATGCTCTCCAGTATATCACTGCTTGTTTTTCACTTATATAAAGACTAAATGCAAGTGCCTGAGCACTGTCTCATTTTGTTACTGCTTCCATGTTTTTACATATGAAAGCAGCCTCTGAGTCTCATTCTCTAAAACAGGCAGTACAGTTACTAGATCTAGATTCAGGCTTGTCTCCAAACTCATGAATGTGGTTCTTTAGTTGAAGCTGTAGAATCCCATGGTTTTAGAACATAAGAAAGGCCATCCTGGGACAGACCAAAGGTCTGTCTAGTCCTGTATCATGTCTTCTGAAGTGGCAAGTGCCAGATGCTGAAGAGGGAATGAACAGAATGGGGCAATTATTGAATGATCCATCCCTGGTTGTCCAGTTCCAGCTTCTGGTAGTCAGAAGTTTAGGGACACCCAGAGCATGGGGTTGCATTCCTGACCATCCTGGCTAATAGTCATTGAAGGACCTATCCTCCATGAGCTTATCTAATTCTTTTTGAACCCAGTAATACTTGTGAAGGCCAAAACATCCCCTTTCAATGAGTTCCACAGGTTGTCTGTTCATTGTGTGAAGAAGTATTTCTTATCTTTTGTTTTACACCTGCTGCCTATTAATTTCTTTGGGTCACTCCCCGATTCGTGTGTTTTGTGAAGGGGTAAATAACACCTCCATATCAACTTTCTCCACACAATTCATGATTTTATAGACCTCTATCATATCCCCTCCTCAGTCATTTCTTTTCCAAGCTGAACAGCCCCAGTCTTTTTAATTTCTCCTCATATGGAAGCTGTTCCATACCTCTAATCACTTTTGTTGCCATTCCAAAATATATCTATTTTGAGGTGGCGTGACCAGAACTACGCACAGTATTCTAGGTGTGGATGTACCATGGATTTATATAGTAGCATTTTAATATTTTCTGTCTTATCTATCCCTTTCCCAATGGTTCCTAACATCCTGTTAGCCTTTTTGACTACTGCTGCTTATCAAGCAGATGTTTTCAGAGTACTATCCACAATGACTCCAAGATCTCTTTCTTTAGTGGTGACTGCTAATTTAGAACCCATCATTTTGTACATATAGTTGGAATTATGTTTTCCAATGTGCATCATTTTGTATTTATTAACATTGAATTTCATCTGCCATTTTGTTGCCCAGTCACCCAGTTTTGTGAGATCTTTTTGCAACTTTATAATCTGCTTTGGACATAACTATCTTCAATTATTTTGTATTGTCTGCAAACTTTACCAATTCACTGTTTACCCCCTTTTCCCAGATCATTTATGACTATGTTGAACAGCACTGGTCCTGGTACAGATCCATGGGGGACCCGGCTATTTACCTCTCTCCACTGTGAAAACCAACCATTTACTCCTACCCTTTGAATCTTATCTTTTTTAACAAGTTATTGATCCATGAGGGGACCTTCCCTCTTATGCCAGGATTCCTTACTTTGCTTTTATATCTAAAAGTCCCAGATTCATTCCCCCCAGATGGCCTGACAATGTGTGTCATTAGAAAAGTCACCAGTTTCAAATTAGAAAGGGAATTTAAAGACACTGAGAGCCTAATTTGAAGTCAGTGGAATAATTCCCATTGTCTTCAGTATGTCTTGGTTCAAGCCCAAAGCTAGAGCCAGACAAAGGGCATATTCACTATGTCCCTTCAACACTTCTTAGATTGGCTCCCCTTCTTAGCAGGGCCGGCTCCAGGCACCAGCTTGTCAAGCAGGTGCTTGGGGCGGCCGCTCAGGAGAGGGGTGGCACGTCCAGGTATTCGGGGGCAATTCGGCGGACGGTCCCTCACTCCACCTGGGAGTGAAGGACCTCCCGCCGAATTGCCGCCGCAGATCGCGATCGCGGCTTTTTTTTTGTTTTGTTTTGGCTGCTTGGGGCGGCCAAAACCCTGGAGCCGGCCCTGCTTCTTAGGTGTTAGTTTGGTTTTCTTCCCATGTCTCCTTCATTATCAACCTTTTATATATTGCCTCGTGTGCTTGAGGAAGACCCAGATTTCCTTTTTAGATTTTGTTTGCCTTTTATCTCTAAGGCTCATGCTTTAGTTGTCCAGTTCTCCTGCCTTCATTCCAGTTTGTGTGGCCATGATGGCCTTGTCTGATGATGTCAAAGTTGGCGTTGCTCCCGCTGCCATGAGCTTGGTGACAAGAGGTGCACTCTTCAAGGAGTTGGTCCAGCTGTGATTTGATCTGTTGAATTGCTATTATTTGTACTCAGTGTTCTTTGCTTCCACCTTAACATCTGATGAGGCCAAAATCAGGATGTTGAGGGGCTATTCTCCACACTGGTTTCTTCCCCTAATTATAGATTCTTGATGGCCCCCGTTCAGTTTTGTGTTGTGGTTGCACCTAGAGACCCCAATCATAAACCAGAACCCCTTTGTACGAACACATAATGAGAGTCCCTGCACCAAGGAACTTACAATCGTAGTGTAAGATAAGAGACAACAGATGGATAGGGAAAGACAGGGAGACAGTAAGAAAACTATATGAATACTGATCAGCATAATATTCAGTGGTCACACAGCAGCTGCCTAACCATTGTTAAAGGGTTTTTTTTTTTTTTTTTTTGGTAGGCATTGTGGGAGAGAGAGGTTTTAAAGAGGGATTTGAAAGAGGACAACATTTGTGGATGTTTAGAGGGAGCTCCTTCCAGGCTTGGGGGCAGACTTAGGGAAGGCATGAATATGATTGTTTGAAAATTTAACAAATGAGTTGTGAGTGTGGCTGATTCTTTAAGGGCAGTCAGGGCCCAGCCCCAATAGCAACTAATCCACTGTCTCCCAGCTGATTTCTTTGATTAAAATTCTTCATACCCTTTATGTCACAAGAGTCTCAGGCAATACACATATATGAAGACACTTACAGCAGGGTCAAACCAGCCCACAGGTTTCCAAAGTTTTTACCAAACACAGATAAACACAAACACCACATTTCATAAATAGCCATATCCTATCACCAGCAAAGCAAAAACAGTCAGTCATCAGTAAAGTGATGGTATGGCAAGACACTCCTGAACGTAACATGTCCCTTTGCACATACAAACACACCCCCAAAAAGAAAAGAAATCCAACCCACAACATATTAGGGCAGAGAAAACAAAAGCCCCAACCTAGGTGGAAATGCCCCATTCCATGAAATAGGTTTATATCAGTGTTCAGAGCCAAATGTTCTTCCACCACTGGCGAACATTTTCCTCACCCTTCCCTTCCCTTCCCTTCCCTTCTGATTCTTCCTAACCCCTCCTGTATTCACCTGAGCAGGAGAGGTGCAGTGTTGGGGAAACATAGTCATTCTTCTAACCCTAATTTTTTGTCAGTGTCCGTAGGAGGATTCCTTTCCCCAGAGATCAGGAAACTCCCAAACTCAATCCCTTCCCCCCTGGAAAGCTAGTACCCACCCTGCACCCTCTTCTGTAGTTTCATCCTCACTACTGTCCTGCAGAACTCATGAGTATGGGCAGTGGCTTCAGATTCAGGAGACATCAACAAATCCCCATCTCCTGTGGGAAGACCCTGCTCAGAGTGGACTCAGGTTGAAGGCACCAACTCTCCAAATCAACCCCCAAAGCCTGAATTTGGCCTGCTGACACATTGACGCAGTAAGAGCCTTTGCAGCTTTGGCTGCCATAGCCATCACAACTGGACCTCCATTTCCTCCACCCAGCTAAGCAGCGCAAACCTGTTGCCCACAGTTAAATGGGAAGAGTGAGAATAAGAAGGGGGCACAAGCCGGAAGAGGAGGAAAGGCCAGCCAACCCAGCTTAGAGTCCTGCAAGGCAGGTGCCTCCCTCTGCCCCACCCCTCCGCCTTCCATTAGCAGGCATGAGAAATGGAGAGAGCTCCACCCCTTCCCTTTCAGTCCTACTTCCTCTGCCAAAGGATCTGAGGGGTGTAGGAACCTTGCCAACTACCATGAGAGCCACCTCAGAGGGCTCCTCTCCTCTTTTCCCCCTCCTTATACTGTGCCTAGCCCCTACCACCTTTGTTCAGGTGCCCCCACAAGGACAGATTTACAAGGTTGAAGGCCTGGGGCTTATGTTGTTCAGAGGCCCCCTTATCAAGAACACGGTAATAATGAATAATCCATCTGATGAGAATCAACGAGTCATGTATATTAGTGACTATACATGGAAAGAAAATCAAAGACAATGAACAGGTTAAATACTGCCTGGACAGACAAAAAACATTAAGAGGCAAATGAAATGCTGCATGTTTAAATTGGCTTCTTGTGAGCTGTAGGTGCTGCAAATTCAGTTATTGCATCTTCAAACTGTCTGACATGATAGCAAGAGCATTAAGCTTCGTTTCTACCGCAGTTGTTTGAGGATGATTTTTGTATGAAGGCAAGCTGAGAGAACGATGGTTCTGCTTCACACCTGGCAATGGGTATAATCAAATACAGTCTCAATGCAGTGAAAATATTCTAGAAGACCTTGCTCAGATCTTTGTCATGCAAAGTTGATGATTTCAGTAGCACTCTGATCCTGCATTGCACAATACCTTATATATGCTGAAAATTAATGCGTTTCAGTGAAAAGTTCGGGCTCTATATCATTCAGGTAAGTAGCGAGCAATGCCTGAGTGCATGTTTTCATCTCTTCCTTACATCTCTTGATGAAGTACAAAATGAAGTCAAACTTTGTGGATAGTTCAGCATAACATTCCGTTCTGTTTAGTTCTGAACAGAGCTTGTCAAGGATAACATAAAAACACTCCATCTCGAATTTTCATCTTCCTCGAAGGATAGTGTCACTTTACAGTACAATTGTATTCTTCATGGTAGGACTCATCAGCATTGCTATCCCATTTTTTTTCTTTGTCAAGATGAGATTATAAGCTTGTGACAGACTCTTGCAAGAAAGTCAGCAAATTAACAGCAACAACATTTTGAATCTTGACATTCATTTTGTAATATCATTCTAGTATTGCATTCCATAAGATACACTCTACCCCGATATAACACGAATTCGGATATAACACGGTAAAGCAGTGCTCCGGGGGGGCGGGGCTGTGCACTCTGGTGGATCAAAGCAAGTTCGATATAATGCGGTTTCACCTATAACACAGTAAGATTTTTTTGGCTCCCGAGGACAGCGTTATATCGAGGTAGAGGTGTACTCATAAAAGCAATTTCCAATTGGCACATTTTCCTGTATAATGATCATGCTTCCCTTCAAGTTTCCCCATTTTCCTTGGCATTGTCCATTGTCTCTTTCAAACAATGTTGAATGCCCTCATAGTTCACTACAGTTGTTTTACAAGATTCAGCATGATACGACCATCTCATATCTAACAGGGTTTTTAGGGCAAGGAGAGTTTTGTTCACCCTTCACAGAAGCTGCCATCTCCCGGGCAATGCCGCAAAAAAGCCACATAGCTTCTGACCAAAACTGAAAAAGTTTATCACTTCCATACACAGATCAATGCTGCAAGTTTCAACTAAGTTCAGAGAATGACCTGTGCATGGCACTGTGATGGGGTGCTCTACTCACAGCAGGTATGGTGCTTCCTCCTGGCCATTCTGGGGAATAGCTCACCAGGTCAACACCTCTCCCCATGGTTGCAAGCTGTCCCTCCACCTCTGTATCTTTGTCTGCAGTCCCTCTCTTGCTCCAGGATCTGCTGTGGCTTCTTCATGACCCAGCCCCCTGGTTAGGTCACTATTGTGTTTTCTCCTTCCAGGGGCAGGCAGAAGTCTCTTCTCCCAAACAGGCACAGGCAGTCTTCTTATGCACTGGCCCAGTGGCTGGTTGGGGAGTCTAGGCCCATTCTCTACTCTGGGTTCTGGCTCAGGGACCCTTTAGTCAGCAGTCAAGGTCTATTTCACCCTGAACTTTGCTGCATTTCCCTGGGGCCTTTCCTAACCTTCTAGCTCTCCCTTCCTTCTCTGGGTCTGCCAGTTTCACCGCTCCCTCCTCACTGGAAGCAACTGCAGCCTACACACTCTGCGGCCTCCAAACACCCCTCCCTACTACCAGGGACTCTGTTGTGGACCCCATGAGGGCCGAAAAGGTGTGTCTCTTCTCTTGGGGTACAGCCCCCTTGCTAAGGGGAGAGGAGGGGGCTACGTGAAAACAGAATGGACCTTTCTCAATGCACTGGGTGTGAAACTCCTCCATTATCAAAGAAGGACATTTAGCTAGACTTTGTTTGGTGCTAATGGCAACATTGTCCTCTTTATCACTACTATTACGCTCTCTGCCGACGGAACAGCCTGGTGGTAGAAGAAGTGGGTCATTTCTTTCATCATTCCTTTTGCCCTGGATCTCAGGAAAGTGGGGATTTTCTATTGCCCTCTCCTGAAGAAACAAGTTCATATCCATATCTTCACTTTAATTATTGTTTTCTCAGGAAGCATCTTTGGAAGCTGATTCTGAAGCAGCACTAGCAGAGAAATGGTGAGTAAATTTGGGTAACTTGCTTACCGTTTTCTCTCTTTCTGACTTAGGTTTCCTGTTCTGCTTGGAAACTGTCGACTGGACACCTCACTGAAGTGAGGTTGAAACAAGACTGAAGAAGTATTGTGCAGTGGTGTCATTAGCAGCCAGTGACTGCTAGGAGACCAAACTACCCACCGTGGTGTCATTGTACCAGATGGCAAGATACAGCAAAATGGCCAGAAGCCCTACACATCTGTCACATAAGAACATAAGAACATAAGAAAGGCCGTACTGGGTCAGACCAAAGGTCCATCTATCCCAGTATCTGTCTACCGACAGTGGCCAATGCCAGGTGCCCCAGAGGGAGTGAACCTAACAGGCAATGATCAAGTGATCTCTCTCCTGCCATCCATCTCCATCCTCTGACGAACAGAGGCTAGGGACACCATTCTTATCCATCCTGGCTAATAGCCATTTATGGACTTAGCCACCATGAATTTATCCAGTCCCCTTTTAAACATTGTTATAGTCCTAGCCTTCACAACCTCCTCAGGTAAGGAGTTCCACAAGTTGACTGTGCGCTGCGTGAAGAAGAACTTCCTTTTATTTGTTTTAAACCTGCTGCCTATTAATTTCTTTTGGTGACCCCCTAGTTCTTGTATTATGGGAATAAGTAAATAACTTTTCCTTATCCACTTTCTCAACATCACTCATGATTTTATATACCTCTATCATGTCCCCCCTTAGTCTTCTCTTTTCCAAACTGAAGAGTCCTAGCCTCTTTAATCTTTCCTCATATGGGACCCTCTCTAAACCCTTAATCATTTTAGTTGCTCTTTTCTGAACCTTTTCTAGTGCTAGAATATCTTTTTTGAGGTGAGGAGACCACATCTGTACACAGTATTCGAGATGTGGGTGAACCATGGATTTATATAAGGGCAATAATATATTCTCAGTCTTATTCTCTATCCCCTTTTTAATGATTCCTAACATCCTGTTTGCTTTTTTGACCGCCTCTGCACACTGCGTGGACATCTTTAGAGAACTATCCACGATGACGCCAAGATCTTTTTCCTGACTCGTTGTAGCTAAATTAGCCCCCATCATGTTGTATGTATAGTTGGGGTTATTTTTTCCAATGTGCATTACTTTACATTTATCCACATTAAATTTCATTTGCCATTTTGTTGCCCAATCACTTAGTTTTGTGAGATCTTTTTGAAGTTCTTCACAATCTGCTTTGGTCTTAACTATCTTGAGTAGTTTAGTATCATCTGCAAACTTTGCCACCTCACTGTTTACCCCTTTCTCCAGATCATTTATGAATAAATTGAATAGGATAGGTCCTAGGACTGACCCTTGGGGAACACCACTAGTTACCCCTCTCCATTCTGAGAATTTACCATTAATTCCTACCCTTTGTTCCCTGTCCTTTAACCAGTTCTCAATCCATGAAAGGACCTTCCCTTTTATCCCATGACAGCTTAATTTACGTAAGAGCCTTTGGTGAGGGACCTTGTCAAAGGCTTTCTGGAAATCTAAGTACACTATGTCCACCGGATCCCCCTTGTCCACATGTTTGTTGACCCCTTCAAAGAACTCTAATAGATTAGTAAGACACGATTTCCCTTTACAGAAACCATGTTGACTATTGCTCAAGAGTTTGTTTTTCTATGTGTCTGACAATTTTGTTCTTTACTATTGTTTCAACTAATTTGCCCGGTACCGACGTTAGACTTACCGGTCTGTAATTGCCGGGATCACCCCTAGAGCCCTTTTTAAATATTGGCGTTACATTAGCTAACTTCCAGTCATTGGGTACCGAAGCCGATTTAAAGGACAGGTTACAAACCTTAGTTAATAGTTCCGCAACTTCACATTTGAGTTCTTTCAGAACTCTTGGGTGAATGCCATCTGGTCCCGGTGACTTGTTAATGTTGAGTTTATCAATTAATTCCAAAACCTCCTCTAGTGATACTTCAATCTGTGACAGTTCCTCAGATTTGTCACCTACAAAAGCCAGCTCAGGTTTGGGAATCTCCCTAACATCCTCAGCCGTGAAGACTGAAGCAAAGAATCCATTTAGTTTCTCCGCAATGACTTTATCATCTTTAAGCGCTCCTTTTGTATTTTCATCGTCAAGGGGCCCCACTGGTTGTTTAGCAGGCTTCCTGCTTCTGATGTACTTAAAAAACATTTTGTTATTACCTTTGGAGTTTTTGGCTAGCTGTTCTTCAAACTCCTCTTTGGCTTTTCTTATTACACTCTTGCACTTAAGTTGGCAGTGTTTGTGCTCCTTTCTATTTGCCTCACTAGGATTTGACTTCCACTTTTTAAAGGAAGTCTTTTTATCTCTCACTGCTTCTTTTACATGGTTGTTAAGCCACGGTGGCTCTTTTTTAGTTCTTTTACTGTTTTTCTTAATTTGGGGTATACATTGAAGTTGAGCCTCTATTATGGTGTCTTTAAAAAGGGCCCACGCAACTTGCAGGGATTTCACTTTAGTCACTGAACCTTTTAACTTTTGTCTAACTAACCCCCTCATTTTTGTATAGTTCCCCCTTTTGAAATTAAAGGCCACAGTGTTGGGCAGTTGAGGTGTTCTTCCCACCACAGGGATGTTGAATGCTATTGTATTATGGTCACTATTTCCAAGCGGTCCCGCTATAGTTACCTCTTGGACCAGCTCCTGCGCTCCACTCAGGATTAAATCTAGAGTCACCTCTCCCCTTGTGGGTTCCCGTACCAGCTGCTCCATGAAGCAGTCATTTAAAGTATCGAGAAATTTTATCTCTGCATTTCGTCCTGAAGTGAAATGTTCCCAGTCAATATGGGGATAATTGAAATCCCCCACTATTATTGGGTTCTTAATTTTGATAGCCTCTCTAATTTCCCTTAGCATTTCATCATCACTATTACTGTCCTGGTCAGGTGGTCGATAATAGATCCCTAATGTTATATTTTTACTAGAGCATGAAATTTCTATCCATAGAGACTCTATGGAACCTGTGGATTCGCTTAAGATTTTTACTTCATTTGAATCTACACTTTCTTTAACATATAGTGCCACTCCTCCCCCTGCACGGCCTGTTCTGTCCTTCCGATATATTTTGTACCCCGGAATGATTGTGTCCCATTGATTGCTCTCAGTCCACCAGGTTTCTGTGATGCCTATTATATCTATATCCTCCTTTATCACAAGGCACTCTAGTTCACCCATCTTATTATTTAGACTTCTGGCATTTGTGTACAAGCACTTTAAAAACTTGTCCCTGTTTATTAGCCTGCCTTTTTCTGATGTGCCAGATTCTTTTTTATGTGACTGTTTATCATCTGATCCGGCCCTTACATTATACTTTTCAGTCCTCTGCTCCTGACTATAACCTGGAGATTCTCTATCATCAGACTCTCCCCTAAGGGAAGTCTGTGTCCGATCCACACGCTCCTCTGCAGCAGTCGGCTTTCCCCCATCTCCTAGTTTAAAAACTGCTCTACAACCTTTTTAATGTTTAGTGCCAGCAGTCTGGTTCCACTTTGGTTTAGGTGGAGCCCATCTCTCCTGTATAGGCTCCTCCCATCCCAGAAGTTTCCCCAGTTCCTAATGAACGTGAACCCCTCCTCTCTACACCATCGTCTCATCCACGCATTGAGACTCTGAAGCTCTGCCTGCCTACCTGGCCCTGCGCGTGGAACTGGGAGCATTTCTGAAAATGCCACCATAGAGACTGGATTTCAGTCTCTTCCCTAGCAGCCTAAATTTGGCTTCCAGGACATCTCTCCTACCCTTCCCTATGTCATTGGTACCTACATGTACCACGACCACCGGCTCCTCCCCAGCACTACACATAAGTCTATCTAGATGCCTCGAGAGATCCGCAACCTTCGCACCAGGCAGGCAAGTCACCATACGGTTCTCCCGGTCATCACAGACCCAGCTATCTACATTTCTAATAATCGAATCTCCCATTACTAACACCTGCCTTTTCCTAGAAACTGGAGTTCCCTCCCCCGGAGAGGCAACCTCAGTGCGAGAGGCAACCCCAGAACCATCTGGAAGGAGGGTCCCAACTACGGGAAAGTTTCCCTCTGCTCCCATTGACTGCTCTACTTCCCTGGGCCCTTCTTCCTCCTTAACAGCACAGGTGCTGTCTAAGCGGAGGTGGGACAATTCTACAGTGTCCCGGAAAGCCTCATCAACATACCTCTCTGCCTCTCTCAGCTCCTCCAGTTCCGCCACCCTGGCCTCCAAAGTCCGTACATGGTCTCTGAGGGCCAGGAGCTCCTTGCACCGACTGCACACATACGCCACCCGCCCACAGGGCAGGTAATCATACATGCAACAGTCGGTGCAATAAACTGGATAGCCCCCACTCTGCTGCTGGGCTTCTGCCTGCATTGTATCCTAGTTAGTGAAAGGGTGGTTTACAGAAGGAAGTTTTGGAATGTGGTTTGGTTTATAGGATTTAGGGGGGGGCCACGGGGATGGGGTTACGGCTGGCGAGGGACTCCCACTCCCTTCCCAACTCCCTTGCGAAACTCCCTGTTAGCAGCCCCTGTTCGCAAAGCTCCCTGGTCGCTTGTGCGCGGCTTTATAAAGCCCTGGCCTGAGTGAATGCCCCTCCCACTGAGTAAGGCTCAGCCAATTACCAGAGTCTTCGAGCTTTCAAACCTGCCTCCAACTGCCAGCCAGAGCACACGGTCCCTCAAACAACCAAACAAACAAACACAAGCTCAGCACACAGCAAGTAACCCCCAAACACAAACAAACACACACTACAGACAGTCACTTACCCCACAGATGCTGTATTAGCTCCTCCTTCACCTGGAGAACTCCCTTGCGAAACTCCCTGTTAGCAGCCCCTGTTCGCAAAGTAAGTCACAATTAACTTATTCCGGTTCTTCCGCTATCAAGAAAGAGCGAGGCCAGTAAAATCTGATGGTTGTAAAAGGATCTGGACAGAGTGCACCATGAATGTCTATTCCCTATGCAAATCCCCAGTACATCAGGATTTTCTCACCTGGGCTCAACACAGTCGCTTGTCTACTTAGCCAGTCTGCAATCAGCTCAGAGGTCACTAGATGATTATGGAACATGATGGTGATGTAAGTGGTCTCATCGGGGGAACCACCACCACCTGCTGCCAGGCCCTCTTACCCTGCACCCTTGCATATACCCTCCAGAAGGTTTCCATTAACTCATTTGACCAAAAGCACAGATTAACTTCCTTGGCCCTGGGTAGCTGGATTACTACTAAAAGGTCCACTGGAGAGAAATACATCCCCCTCAGTACCTGAGTGCTCACCAATACTTCCTTCTCCAGCCAGGTGTGACCCACAGCTGGGTACTATAACCATGCCACGTGCTTCTCTGTCCATTTACACCATGAAGCTCCTTCTTGTTCAACTCTAACCCCCTCTCCTTATTCCCCTTTATCCACAGCAATCCTCAACCCCCCCCCCCCACCTCTTGGGCCGTCTCCTCTCACTTTGTCCCCCACAGCAGCAACGTCATTTTATTTGCCAGCCCACCTCCTGCCCAAGCTGCCCCCACTTCAGTCAATTATTTTTTTCATGCAGCAAATCTGCTGGCCCACAAATCTGGTCATTTAGGTATTCCAGACTTGTATAATAACCGTACCAGCAGTTCAGCTTTTCCTGTAACTTGGGATTACCTTCAGCAAAGATTTCAAGTAACTCATCAAATTCCCCTTATTATGCAAATCATTACCGTCATCATGCCCTCTGAATGCTAGACCTTGCCAAGCTAAATAATTTGTGACTTTGAGAAGGAGCCTGCGCTCTCCATCTTCAGAGCGGTAGCCGTGTTAGTCTGTATCAGCAAAAACAACGACGAGTCCTTGTGGCACCTTAGAGACTAACACATTTATTTGGGCATAATATATATAACAGTGCCACAATATATAATATATATATAATAAGGTGCCATAATATATATATATATTGTGACAGACCCAGACCAGTGGGGTACAGGAGTCTGGTAGAGGGCAAATATACTGGTCACTAGATGAGTAGTTTTCTGTTCCCTGAGTGCCCAGAGAAGGGGCTGCACTAGAGTAATCAGGAACCTGCTAGAACCAGTTAAGGCAGGCAGGCTAATTAGAACACCTGGAGTCAATTAAGAAGAAGCTGCTAGAATCAATTAAGGCAGGCTAATCAGGGCACCTGGGTTTTAAAAAGGAGCTCACTTCAGTTTGTGGTGGGAGTGTGAGGAGCTGGGAGCAAGAGGCGCAAGGAGCTGAGAGTGAGAGGGTGTGCTGCTAGAGGACTGAGGAGCACAAGCGTTATCAGACACCAGGAGGAAGGTCCTGTGGTGAGACTAAGGAAGGTGTTTGGAGGAGGCCATGGGGAAGTAGCCCAGGGAGCTGTAGCTGTCATGCAGCTGTTACAGGAGGCACTATAGACAGCGGCAGTCCACAGGGCCCTGGGCTGGAACCCGGAGTAGAGGGCGGGCCCGAGTTCCCCTCAAACCTCCCAATTGACCTGGACTGTGGGTTCTTCCAGAGGGGAAGGTCTCTGGGCTGTTCCCCAACCCACATGGTGAATCTCTGAGGCAAGAAAATCCGCCAATAAGCGCAGGACCCACCAAGATAGAGGAGCAACTTTGTCACAATATATATATATATATATATAATTATGCCCAAATAAATGTGTTAGTCTCTAAGGTGCCACAAGGACTCCTCGTTGTTTCTCCATCTTCAGTCACTTCATCCCTTCAATTCAAAAGCTGATGCAACAGGCTTCCAACTGGCAGTCTGCATCCCTGAAATTCAAACCAAGCTTTGAAGGATGATGTATGCAATTCAGATTCTTTGTGCTTGTTAACTTTGTCAAAGAGGTTTTTCCAGTTCTTCGTACAATGTCAACGAACAGGATGCTACCACTAACATTTCCATGGTTTCTGGACATGGACAAATGCTGACACTAAAAACAGTAAACTGCATCTTCCCTCACAGAATCCTCCAGTCACTAGTCTGTGACTATTCTCACATGCCTTTAGGCAAAAATGACGACTGTCCATTACGGGAAAATGCCCCAATTTTGACTGAGATGGACGATCTGTCTCATACACGGATAAATCTACTGAAACCCTTCTTGTTGACTTGCTGTTGTTCAGTTTTCCACTTGCCACTTGCTTTTGCAAACATACCTGAGATTTTCCTTTGACTCATGATAATCACTTAATGATGCAGCCAGGAGAATCACTTAGCACTTGACAACTAATCAAATAGATGAATAATGAGTGTCTGCTGGTGTGGCAAAGAGAAGTGGCTGCAGGGCCATGTGGAGTACAAAGTGGTTGGACACCAGGTAGTTTTTAAAGTAAAATTACCAAAAGAAAAGAAACAATGATCCAAACTGATAAGCGGAAGAAACAACAATTAATTAGATGGAATTATTACTTGTTTCTCAAATGACTAGTTCCGGAATACCAAATCAAAAGATGGAATTATTGATTATGGTTATCCTATCTCCTAGAACTGGAAGGGACCTTGAAAGGTCATCGAGTCCAGCCCCCTGCCTTCACTAGCAGGACCAAGTACTGATTTTTGCCCCAGATCCCTAAGTGGCCCCCTCAAGGATTGAACTCACAATCCTGGGTTTAGCAGGCCAATGCTCAAACCACTGAGCTATCCCTCCCCCTCATTAATAAGGCTGACTCAGGGTATAATCACATACATTTTATTAAGGGTTCTATTTCCTGTACGCTAAGGGATGCCCCAAAATAAACAATTGAACTTGACTTTGAAAAAAAAGAAACTTTTATTTAAATCGTCAGAACGATACAAGAAACCAATAAACAATTAAATCAACAAGGATTATGCCAGTAAAATACACCTGAGTAAAAAAAAAAAATTAAAATGAGTATACAATGTAGCCATATTTAAAGCAACATGAAATTCTAAGATATAAAGTATATTAAAAGAGAGTTGGTTAACTATATTGAATACTAAAATTAAAATACTATGAGCATCAACCACAATGATATTCACTTAATGACTGCAGCATGAATGCATTGTTTACCCTCATTAAGACTAACTAGTAGCTAAGCGTTATTAACATAATTGAACAGTTAAATTTAAAGAAATTATGTCATATAACCAAGTATAAACTTAATGAAGTAACTAGATTACAACAACTAGAAGTCAACTTGACCTCAAAATTTTTAAACTAAAGAACAAATTAGGATGAAACTAGGTAGGTAGTCTTAATTTAAACAAAAGCTAGCAAAACCATTATTACTTCTTTTACTTCTGTCTTAAGAAAATAGCATTCAGGGGTTAAGCAGTATGAAGCTCAAATTCCCTGTGGAATTTTAGCAAGAAGCATTGATTTCTTCAACCTTTCTGCACCTTTAAGCAGGTTGAATGTCTCACTCTTCTTTCGGTGTGCAGTCTTCTTTTTTTGTGATGGGATTTAGGATTCCGTCTTCAGGGAAACATCACTTTCCCCAAGATGCTTATATTGGGATTCTGGACATCAGCATCCCAGGATCCAAGATTTGTGTGTGTAAAAGAAGCTTAGTCATAGAAAATCACTCTCTTAGGGAGAGTTAAACAACCACTTCTTACACAGAATAGACCAGCTTTTTTGGATTAGGTGTTGATCTGCTGGACAAAGATTTTGGGCTGGACAATCCGTTTTACATATAATATTTCCCCATTTGGCTGCATTGGGGGTCTTCGCCTACCCCAAAAGTACATATTTGGCATTGTTCCATTGGCTCTTTTCTTTTCATAGAATCATAGATTATTAGGGTTGGAAGGGACCTCAGGAGATCATCTAGTCCAACCCCCTGCTCAAAGCAGGATCAATCCCCAACTAAATCCCCAAATGGCCCCCTCAAGGATTGAACTCACAACCCTGGGTTTAGCAGGCCAACGCTCAAACCACTGAGCTATCCCTCCCCCCCACTTTTGGAGAAGTGGTCATTCATTAAGTGTAATGGCAAGTTTCCTGCCCATCTAATAGGCGGCATTCAAGCTGCATACGGAATGCCTTTTCAAAGGTTACATCTTTGCTTGGAATCCTTAATTAGTTGTTTAGCATAGTTGATTAAAATATACACTACCAGAATTATTTAAAGAGTCTTCTGGCTGACTTTCTGCTTCTAGTTCTTGAACCATTTAATAACTGGATAATGTTTTCTCATATTGTTGTAACTTGGTAATTATCTTCTAGAAACTTTCTTCTTCTTTCTTCATATGCTTAACTTTAATTTGAAGAGAGTTTTATTCCATTCCACTTATAAATGCAGGAAGAAATGTATCCCCAATTTGATTCTAATTTTAAACAACTTCCAGGTTCATTATGAAATCAATATCCTAACTCCGAATGGTTTAAATAGTTTAGCTGATTTTAAGCATTGTCCTAGATACATCAAAGCTGCATGTCAAAGCTGGCAACTCTGCAAGAGAGCTAATTCTTACTAATAATGATTTCTAATATAACTTCACAATGGTTACACTTAATTTTATACAGTATTTCTAGATTTACTGATATGCGAGCATACATTCTGTACCCCAAAATCTTTGTTTTTGTTAGAAAAAAGATCTTTTCATATGTATATGAACTAATTCAAGTATACAAAAACTTACTTTATTACAGGAATCTTTGTTTGATCACTTTAAGCTTAACTAAAAAGTCATAAAATATGATTTGGGCTTAGACTTGCATGGTTCCCCAGTTGGCTAAAACTTTTGTTGTTTACTTTTCTTCATTTTATGAATTATGGAATGTTGTGAGATTACTTATTAAGTTACTTTATTACTTTGCATATTGCTAAGGGGTGCATAATGTTTGTTATGGAACCATTTAGTTTGTGCAAAGCTAAGAAATAAACTTTTCCAAAAATGTTTTGGAGATATTGATTTTAGAGAGACTCGGGTTTATAGTCCCACTTTCCTGGGATCTTGACCGTAGCAAGGAGATATCTCCTGAATGGACACCGAGAAAACATAATGTAACATCCTTTGTGTAGGTTTCTGTGTCACCTATTAGGAGATGAATTGAAAATGGAGGTTACTCACCTGTAACTGGAGGTTCTTCGAGATGTGTGGTGCCTATCTGTATTCTACACATGGGTGCACATGTGCACCAAGCACCTGAGATGGGAGATCACTATTAAGTAGTGTCCCTGGGTCCTCACTGCACAGTTCCTTGTGTTCTAAATCAAAAGTTTGAGTGGCAGTATGGATCTACACCTTTTCAGTTCCTCTTCTAATGGTGAATCAAATAAGATCTGATGCAGAGGAGAAGGAGGTGGGTAGTGGAATACTGATGGGGACAGTAGATCTCAAAAAAACTCCAACTATGGGTGAAAAACCTCCATTTCTTCTTCAAGTGCTGGTCCGTATGTATATTCCAGATGTGAGTGATTTGGTAAGCAAAACTCAAACAGAAGGAGCATGTGAGGATGCATTTGCTATCAATATCTATAATGCTGCTGTCCCCACATCTATGTCTGCAGAAGAGGTCTGGACTAATTTGTAACATTTTGTGAAGGTCTGGCTGGAGCTCCAGGTAGCTGCCCTACATATGTCCGGTATAGGTACCTCATGAACAGATGCTGTTGACGTTGCTTGTGGTCTAGTAGAGCGGGCTCTCAAAACATCCAGTAAAGGAAAATGCACTAATTGCTAACAAAGAATGATGCGGCTGGAAATCCACTTACAGAGTCTCTGAGCAGATAATACTTGTCCCTTTGATTGCTCCACTAACGCGACAAATAGTCTAGGTATTTTCCTAATTGGTTTTTAAAAATATACTAGGAACAAAAAGAATCCTGACAAAGGTATTGGTCCATTACTAGGTGGAAATGATAGAATTATCAATAATAATGCAGAAAAAGCAGCAGTCTTGAGTAAATATTTCTCTTCTGTATTTGGGGGAAAAAACAGGTGATATAGTCTTATCCTACAGTGATGATAACACTCTTTCCATTCCACTAATATCGCTGGAGGATATTAAATAGAAGCTCCTGAAGTTAGACATTTTAAAATCAGCAGGCCCAGATAACTTGCATCCAAGAGTTTTAAAAGAGCTGGCCGAGGAGCTTGCTGGACCATTTATATTGATTTTCAATACATGTTGGAGCACTGGCTAAGTATCAGAAGACTGGAAGAAATATAATGTGCCATTTTAAAAAAAGGGTAAGCGGGGTGTCCCAGGTGATTATAGGATTGTCAACCTGACATTGATTGTGGGCCAGATAATGGAGCAGGCGATACAGGACTTCTTTAATAAAGAATTAAAGGAGGGTTATGCAGTTAATGCAAATCAACACTGGTTTATGGAAAATAAATCCTGTCAAACTAACTGAATATCTATTTTTGGATAAGATTACAAATGTGGTTGATAAAGGTAATAGTGTTGATGTAATAGATTTCTGTAAGAAATTTGACTTGGCACCTAGTATTTGATTAAAATACTAGAAGGACATAACATTAAGATGGCACACATTCAATGGATTAGAAACTGGCTCACTGATAGGTGTCAAAATGTAATTGTAAATGGGGAATCATCTTTGAGTGGGTGTGTTTACAGTGGGGTCTCACCGAAAACTGTTCTTGGTGTTATGCCATTTAATATTTTTATAAATGATCTGCAAGAAAACATAAAATCATCACTGATCAAGTTTGCAGATAACAGAAAAATGGGGGAGTGGTAAGTAATGGGGACAGGTCACAGTGCTAAAGTGATCTGGATGACTTGGTAAACTGGGTCAAACAAACGTGTTTTAATACAGCTAAATGTAAATGTATACACCTCGGAACAAGAATGCAGCCCACACATATAGGATGGGGGACTCTATCCTGGGAAATATTGACTCTGAAAAAGATTTGGGGGTTGTGGTGGATAATTAGCTCCCAGTGTGACACCGTGGCCAAAAGAGCTAAAGTGATCTTCGGATGAATAAACAGGGGAATCTTGAGTAGGGGTAGACAGATTATTTTACAGCTATATTTGGCACTGATGAGGCTACTACTGGAACACTGTGTCCAGTTCTGGTGCTCTCAATTCAAGAAGGATGTGGATAAATTGGAGAAGGTTCAGAGAAGAACCACAACAATGAGAAAAAAATCCTTATAGTCATAGGCTCAAAGATCTCAATCTATTTAGAGAAGATTAAGGAGTGACTTAATCAATCTAAAAGTATCTACACGGGGAACAGAATATTTAATAATGGGCTCTTCAATCTAGCAGAGAAAAGTATAACACAATCCAACAAGGTTGAAACTAGACAAAGTCAGACTGGAAATAAAACATACATTTTTAACCATGATAGTAATGAACCATTTGGAACAATTTATCCAAAGTCATGGTGGAGTCTCCATCACTGGATATTTTTACATCAAGATTGGATGTTTTTCTAAAATATCTGCTCTGGGAATTATTTTGGGGACGTTCTATGGTCTGTGTCATACAGGAAGTCAGACTAGATGATCACAAGGGTCCCTTCTGGCCTTAGAATCTGTGAAACTATAAACCTGTCAAACTCAAATCAATGTCCTCTCTAGCTAAGGGAGGCTGAAAAGTGTGAGGGGAAGAACTGCCTGTGGATTGTTCACCAGGAACAAGATCAAACTCCATGTGTTTCAAGAAACTTTGTAGATCACTCACACTGTTCTGATCTTCTTTTTCATGGGCCTGTTGCAGCTTGCACTTTTGAACACAACTCTTACAGGTATGAATGATGGAAATCACGGTTGACCATAAAAATTCACCCACCAGGCTCTTCAGGAATGACTTGGTAGCTTTGGAATGACTGCGGTCGCTGGGTGAAAGATCTAACTAATATCGCTGGGTGAAATCTGATGAAAGGTCATAAAATCGATATGAAACTCCAAGTTATATCTAGTGCTTAAAGTGGCAGAGGAAGCTCTGGTATTGCTGAGAGGCTCAGAACTTTTTCAGAGCTGCTGCGACTTCATACAGCCCCCCAGGGTCCTGTGGTTGCCTCAGGCAACTCCCTGGGCTCCTCTTCACCGCTGCTCACTCATTGGCCCATCCATCAGCACACAGGGAGTAGGTGGTGGGGGGAATGGAGGGGAGCTTGGGACTGAAAGCTGCAGCAGCTTGGAGAGTGGCAAAATGGCAGGTCTAGATGGGGGGCGGTACAGCTTAGAAGCTGGGGAGGGTCTGGGAGAAGCAGCAGAGGGCATGAACTCTCCCCTGCCAGCACTTTGTAGGGACAGGGTCCAAGCCAGGCGGTCAGGGAGGGATGGGTGCAGCAGCCATGGAAGGGCAGAGGCAGCAGCAGGGGCATAATTAGGAGTGGAAATTTGGGTGGGCCCCAACTTTTTCAGGTGGACAGTCAATGGCAGACTGTGCTAGCTCAGCGTCTCCTCTGACGCCACGCCCTCTTCCTAGCCCCGGTGCCCCCGGACACAGGGCTTCACCTGCTGAGCTGGGCATGCACATGCTTCACCCTGGGCAATCACTGCCAGCAGCTCCTTCTCCGCCGGGCTCATATCTCCTCTCCTGGGGGGCAGGGGGCATGGCACCTCCTCCTCGCCCCGTGCTTGCAGGGGCCAGAAGCAGCGCTGCACATTGTTAGACCCGGCACAGCACCCCCATGTGCCTGCTACCCCCTCCCCTCAGAGCAGCTGCCAGTGGGGGCCCAACCATTCCGCCTCCAGTGGTGGGGGAGATATGCGGCGGCCACCCAGCACCATGCATGGGGTTGATTTCCCAGCACAAACGACATTCTGTGTGGGGGAGGGCACAGGCCCCGCACTCCGTGCGTGGGGTGGTAGTTCCCGTCGCCTCTTTTCCAATTCCAATCCTTAACCCTCCCCCCCCACGTTAGGAGCCTGATGGTATGGCCAGGCAGAGGGGGGCGGGATGGCAGAACAGCTGGGGCACTAATGTGTTTCTGTGGTGCTATGTAGTTAGAGGGTAGGATGTGTATTAGCATGAGGCGCATGGACATTAATTGTAATAATCATGTTTATTATGGTAGTGCCTAAGGAGCAACCAGGAATGGGGCCTGATTGTGTGAGGCAATTTAGAAACACAGAGTAACAGACAGTCCCTGCCCCAAAGAGCTTACAGTCTAATCGATTAGACAGTCACGGGGTGGGGAAAGGGATAGAACACACAAGCCTAGTGAACAATGTGATGGCAGCAAACATCATGTTAGCGTCACTTTTTTTGGGTGGATTTAATTAGGAGGGGATCAGCTAAATGGAAAGAAAAGTGGAGGGTGGGATGTGTGTGTGAGGGGGACAGGGCAGGGGAAAGCAAAAGGGGCAGGCGAGTCATAGTATCATAGAGTTTATGGCCAGAAGAGGCTCCCAGATCCTCTAATCTGACCACCAACATCACCAACTCTCAGGCCACCAACACCTCCCAGCACCCGCACACTAAACCCAACAACCGAAATTAGACCAAAGTATTACAACCCATGGGAGATTAGACTAATATGTGCCACAGGCAGGGAATAAGAGGGACTGAGGTGTACCCGTGCCTGATGCCCCCACAATGGCTGGAGAATTATTTAGTGAGATACACCAATATAACCCTGGCAATTGACCTGCATCCACATGCTGCACACGGATGGTGAAACCCCCCCCAAGCTCATTGCCAATCTGGCCTGTGGGGAAGTTCCTTCCTGGCCCTGCACATAGTGATCAGTTAGACCTCAGCATGTGAGAAAGAACAAGCCAGCCAAGCACCTGAGAGAGAGAATGCTTAGTGCTACCTTAGAGCCCTGGTCCACCCCACTGAATGTCCCATCTCCAGCTGTGGCCATCCCTGATACTTTAGAGGAAGGAGATAAAAACCTCAGAATACATTGGGGGGCAAAATATCCCTTCCTGACCTCTGAAAGTGGCCAGCTGAAACCCTGAAGTATGAACTTTTAGGATCATAAGACTGTAGAGGTGAACACTGAACTGGAGGTTTAGAGACTGTTGAGGAGAGGGCAAAGAGCCTATCCACAGAAAGAAGAAATTGTGCAGTAAGCTAGAATCATCTCTGACAAATTCTGATGGCAGTATTGGTACATGAACTCCAGAGTCTTTCTGGTGTTTTGCCAAAGCCTGAGGATGCACTTGAGAAAGTTCAGTTTCAGCAGTTGTTTTTCCACATGTATTGTTCTACAAGTGTTTCACACAACTCCAATCTCTCTGGTGCCTACAGAAAGAAATTTCTCAAAGCTTAAGTTAAAAAAAATGTATTTGAGGTCTACAATACTGCCATCAGAACTTGTCGGAGACGATTCCAGCTTACTGCACACATTTTTCCAACTCACTAGTTGGGAAAAAAAAGTTTGCAATGTTTTTCACATCACACAGAAATCCAAATACATTCATGTGCTCTCACAGTCAACATTCTCCCAGCTTCATGAGAGCAACATCTATAGCAATATTGTAGACACACAATTTAAATATCTTTTTTGCATGACTAATGTTGATCCTCTGCTTCGTAGCTAAACAATTTCTTCTTTCTGTGGACTCGTATTTCAGTTAGCTCCGCGGGTGCTCACATTTCTTCTGCTATCTGTTTAGCAATTAATAGCACCTCTTCAAATCCATTTTCATGATAATTCTGTATTTCTGTCCAAGTAACTTTGGTTAATTTGCTAACATCATCAAAACCAAGCACTGAGCGCTGCAATATTTTGCTTACAATATTAATTTTAACAGTAACACAAGTGAGACAATGAACCAAACTGAGGAGTGTCCGTATACCAGTGATCCGGCTTCTGCATATACCCCATTATCTTTTGTTGTTTCTCTCAATTTCAACAGTGCTGATGGCATGCTCTGTATTTGAAACTGCAGAGCTTTGACACTTTTAATTTTGCTCTCCAATCATGTCTCAGAAAGAGGCTTTAATGTTATTTTCACACAGGATTTCAAAACTGTCCACCTACTTGTTGAAGCTGCAAATAATAGTGTACCATTCATTGAAGAACACTGAAAAAAGCTTTTGACCAGTTTGAGGAATTTGCTGAATCACTCAACACTAGAGTTAAGTAATGAAATCTTTTTGTTCTTTTGAATTAAGCAAGCTTCCACATCTTGGTGCTGCCCTCTGATGTTAGCTCCATTATCAAATCCCTGTCCCCTGCAGTTATCAAATGTCATACCGTGTCTGGCTAAATCTTGAAGTACCTCATCTGACAGAACCTTTTCAGTGGTTTCTTTCACATTCAGAAATGATAGGAAGTGCTCTTTAATGTTGACTTCTGTCTCTTGGATCTTAACATACTTCAAAATGACAGACATTTGTTCCTCATGACTGATATCAGCCATGCAATCCAAAGCAATGGAGTAATACTTTATCCTGTTTATGTTGTTAATAATTGTACCTGTTACCTTTTCAGATAACTTCAAAAGGATATCATTTTGTATTGTAGGGCTTAAGTAATGGTGCCTTCTTTAGCAAGAAACCAACTTATATGTTCCTTCATCACAGGCTCAAATTTAGCCATTAACTCGACTTGGCCTAAGAGGTTTCCATTTCCGTGCTTGTTAAGTTTTCCCTCAGAGCCACGAAATGGTACATTCCATTCAGCTAAGTGAAGAACAATGGCCACAATTCTTTCTAATACACCTCCCAAATGTTGTCTCTCAATTTTGAGCAATGACTGTGAAGTCTGGGCAATTGCAGGTTCAGTTTTGAGTCATAGTTCCAATTCTCACCACTTCACCATATTTCCAATGCGAACATGGCTTTTCTCATGAGCTTCAAGAGTTTTGTGAATATATCGTCATTCCCCAAACCCCACCATCAATGAGAATATGTTTACCAACACCAAATAATTTGCACCAAAACCAGAACACTGCACCCACCGTACTGGAATGTATGAGCAAGTGTCATTATACATTTTCTCCATTTTTCTTACATAATTTTCTTCTGTAAACTTTCTTCCATTGTAACTTGGAAAACTTTTACTGTTAACTTGCAATGGTCCATGTTTCACTATGGTTATTCTTGTTTTGTCATCTATGAATTTGGACCATGTTGAAGGATTACTGACATTAAAAAGGGAGCCTGGAATTAGTGGAATGTCTTCTAAGTTGTGCCTGCTCTCTTCCACTTGTTGCGATACGGCGGCGTAACTGTCAGACAATGTTTCGTGCTCCTTATATTCTTCCTGCACCTCTAAGCTTTTTTTCTTGATCAGTTTCATGGACTGATTCTACATTTGAAGAGGTGGCAGGAGTCAAAAACCTCTCAAGTGCAACGTTGTGTCACTTAATCTGCTCCTCTCTTTCTCTTGATCCCTTCCTTTTGGCTGCAGCTGATGTAAATTTTCTAAAACCTCCTGTCATCTTGTGGAACAGGGCCCGGCTGTGAAAACGTTTAGAGCTAGAGGGCAAAAGTGGAAGTGAGGTGATGCATAAAGGCCCACATCCAGCGTGCTCGCCAATTCCTCTCTCTCTCGTCTCTCTCACATACTCACCCTCTTGTTTACTCTTTCTCATCATATTACAGTAAAAAGCGGACATTCAATTAAAGTGAAAGGCAATACATATATTGAATTGAAAGGCAACTTTTTAGGCTCCCCTGGAACAAGGGCTGTGAGGCCCTGACCTAGTGGTCTTGACTGGGGCCTCGGAGCACTGCAGTCCCTCCCATAAATAATAAAAATCCTTATTGAGTTTGTTAGTGCGTCTGATGCTCTTTGATTGTAAAGACTAATTTAAACAGCAGCACAACATATAACAGGCACCTGCAACTGTAAAGCAGAAAGACAAAAGCTCACTCCCAACAGGTAATATATAATATACCATCTCTAAAGAACAGACTTGGGGGGGGGGGGGGGAGTGGCGGAAGCTCAACGAGTCACAGCTAGGAATGTATCATCTCTGTAGGGAACACAATGTATGTATCTAACGATATCAAGCACAATGTAGCCTCTCTAATTCTGTTTCCTTTACATCTGCAGTAGCGCTCTGAGTCTGTAAAGGGCCATATAAGTACCACGTGTCTCATAATTGCACTAAATTTTGTCTGTTCTGCATCAGTCGAAATAGACTTGAAACTACAGACTGCATCTGAGGCCCCCTGCAGACGCAGGGCTTGCAGGGTGGGTTGCTATGGCATTGCATCCTGGCTTCTAGTTTTCCCACAGTGTGTATGTCGCGGGGGGGGGGGGGGGGGGGAGAAGGGGTCTCTCCTGCACAGTTTTGGGTCCAGAGGTCTGCTGGCAGGAAGGGTGGCCCCAGCTGAGCCTCATTTAGCTTTTTGCCCGCTCCCCCCCCCCCCCCCCGGTGTCGCAGTCTTTGCTTTAGCTGCTTCTTCAGCTGCTCAGCAGTCTCTGCACAGATAGGTTACAGGTTGGATGGGGGATGTTTGCACTTTTTCCTCATCCCAAAGATCTGTAGTGGTGCTATGTGCAGCTACTTTCTTCAGGGACAGTATAGGGAGCAAGTCATCCTTCCCTGGCAAGTCATAGCGGGACCCTGCCTTGGAGAAAGGAGAGTTTCCCTGCTGCTGACCAGAGAGGACAGGGGAGTGGTGAGGAGAGAAGGCCTAAAATACTACTCCCTCCTCTGTAAGAGAAAGGGGGTCTCACACTGCGCCTCTCTGCCACTCTTAGTGCCGAACTGCCCGGTTCCCTCCTCCTGACACACAGAATTTCCCTGATGCTGCAGGCTCTCGCTTTGTGATCCCATTGGTATAAATGGGACGCACGGGGGTCAGTCCATAGCCATGGTTACAGAGTGATTGGGATTTGGAACATCCTTTGTGGGTTAGAATGTTCACAAGTGGATGGGACTGAGTCAACATCAGTGCACTTGGTCACAGCACAGAGATGATGACCTGGGTTCATCAGTAAGAATATGGTGGAGTTGGCAGTGAGAACCTCCAGGCTGGGGTAGGTGACCACAAGTACCAGTGTCTGAGAGCTCCCATCTTGCAAGATCTGTAACTAGAAGCATTTTCTAAGTGGAGGAGAAATCTGATATTAAATTAAAAGGCGATCAAGTCTGATTGCTGGGTATAGTCACACTGTGTTCCCAGCACATACTTCGGGTTTGGAAAACCAATTTAGATGTCTTTTTGTGCCATTAACCAAGAAGCATTCTGTTCTATTGCACCAGGTTTCAGCAAAAGAAACATGCCCATTAGCTAAACGGGGGAATGAATTAAGTTATCTCCCCAAATGTCCAAACATTTGGAGATCTTTAAAATAATGATGTATTTAAAGCATCAACACACTTTCTGTTACATTCTGTACTTCAGGTCTTGAGAACACAATGCAGGCTTGTTTTGTGCCGTGCCCTGCAATCTGTCAGACGCAAGGCTTTATTTTTGACAACAATGTTTGCATCTTATGACTTGTAAGAAAGAGGCTTAAAACATTGTTACTCTCCCTCTCGTGCCCTTATTGTTGCTAGACGAACCTCTCTTAGGTAAAAAGATTGACACTAATTGTTACATTGGCTTCTAAAACCTCTAACTAAGTTGTCAAAAGTGAAAATGGGGCGGAGAGAGAAAGGTATCTTTAATTTAAAGAAGTCCATTTTAAAGTGGTTTGACTTCATTTGTGAAGATTTGAATGTTTTGTCAGCTGTAGTTGCTGCAGTTTGAATAATTGGGGGCAGTTTTGACATGTTCTTGTACAGTTTCGCTATAGTTAGAGAGAGAGAGAATACACGTAGGCAAATGAGAGATCCTTTGTTTGGAGGCTCGTGAGCAAGGCGAGTGTTTTATCAACCATCCCGCTCGTTTTCTGCCCTGATGGCTGCTGTGAGTGTCCATCAACCACCCTCAGAATAATGCCCGTGAGAGTGATATGATATGCTCCTAGGAATGACATTGCAGTATTGTTCCTGTTCATTGGCTGGCAGCATGTGATGTCACTTACTTTAGTTCTGGAGGCAGTATTTATTCTAAAGTACATAACTCCAAGTCCACTGTGCCTTTTGGGTAGGTAAAAAAATTATGAAAACTGGGGCTCTAGAAAGAGACCTGGTTTGTTACAAGAGAGTTGGGTCAAGAAGGCACTTTGTGGAGCCAGAACTGGGTTAGGGTTTGGGTGAAACTGAATGGGGTTGGAGATTCGGGGGAGTTACAGTCCTGAACAATTGTATAGAGTTGTGTATCAAACCACTGCTGATTTTCACCCATAAAGTGACAGCATTTTGAGCAGCAGGTGAAACAATTTAAATGTACCATATAGTTTAACCTGTATGATACAGAAATGAAGAAGACCTCTCCAGCCCATCCCTAGTGGGGGCAATTGCATGATTGCTCACTACAATGACTTTCCCAGCTTTGTCCAGTCATACATTTGGAAATCAGTGTTCCCTTTCATCCTAAAGTGGCTGAGCACAAGCATGGGAGATAGGAACTCTTGCTCCATGACCCCTTCTTACCCCCATCTCTCACTGCCTCCAAGCCCACTGCAGGACTTCAGGGCACCTGTTCCTAACCACCCTCCAACTTTCATTCACTGACTCCCCTTGCCTAAAGTTAAGGTCATCTCTTAAATGGGCTGCGGCTGGGCTCTTTCATGTTCTGTCCAACAGTCCCCGCAACCCCACTGTTCCTGCTCGGGAGCTTTGTGGGCAAGACTGGTCACATCGGGTATGTCTACATGTCTGCAACTGGCCGAGAACAGCTAACTTCCGTCTCAGGGCTAAAAATTACAGTCTAGACATTCAGGATCAGGTGAGAGCCCGGGCTCTGAGATCCACCTGTCCCAGAGCTCAGTCTTCATCCTGAACCTGAACAGCTACACAACAACTTTACAGCCCCGCAAGCCCAAGTTAGCTGACCCCAGGCCAGCTGTGGGTGTTTAATTGCTATGTAGATGAACCCATCGTGGCCATAGTCTGTGGCAGGTGGCTTAATAGAAGGGTCTGCCTTAGAGTTCTCAGATTCTGGGCTCAATACAATATTATAAGAATGGGCAATGCTGTATCAGTCTAGCTGTGATCTTTTATAAGTACTCAAGAAAACTTCCCTCATCTAATGTGTGTGCATTTGACTTTTCTGTGTGCTTCCTGGAAGTGTTGCTTGCTACTGATTTATTCCTGGGGATAAAACGATCAAAGTTTGTGCAGAATGTATCCTGATCGTTCACACTCTGTTCAGTCTTTCCTGTGTGAGCTCCTTATATGACTCAATATATGTCTCCTATTTGTAAAAGGTACCTTATAAATCCTGCTTTGAATTCATCTTGTGCATGGACGAGAACCAAACATTAAAATGGCCATAGGCAACATTCATGAGCCAGTAGGAGGCTACGTTTGAAACCATCCAGTTTTAACTTCTACTTTGAGCTAACTCTTTGTAAAATGAAATTTCTACTTAGCGTGGCACTGTGTAAATTTAGACCTCACACTTCATTAATTTTGCTCCTCAGCTAGCATACAGTCTTCACAAATAAGCCATGGAACAGACAGCAGGGAATTAAAATTGGTTGAAGCCACTAGGAATTCTTCCAGCACATAAACTGTGAACTGTTAAAAAGTGACACACGGCCGTGTTCTCTACCGTTCATTTAATAATTGTTATATCCCAGGGAATGAAGTTTTTTTTATTGGTTTAAAAGTTATAGTCTTTTAATCTTGTTGCATGACCCAGGAGTGTTGAAAGAAAGAAAGAATAATGTGAAGGCTTGTGGCTTTAAAACTACAAAGAGAAATAAATTCAAAGCAAAGGAACAAAGCTCTGAGGTCTAGGTTATGCACTTGCACATTTGAGCAATATGCAACGTATTGCAAAGCTGTGCATTCGGCAGTGCCGGAGGCACTCAGGCACCCACGTGACAAGTGTGATATGTAAAAGTTAACTAGATTAGATAGAACTTTTGATTAACTAGATTAGATAGGTCTGATCTTTTGAATCAGGTCAAGAATTTGGCTTGACCTGATTACCCTCAGTAAGCAATAAGTCACAGTACAAGATTAGATATTTATCCAAATTCCAAGACAGCACGTTGGCTCAATTCAGGACAGTCAGCTTTACTCTACCAATGGTGCTGAGGGTTAGACATAGTATGGTGCACAACTCTGTGTAAAATAGTTAGAGAGCCAGTTGTGGCTTACCTTGGCTCATCCAGATTCTAACCAAATGTCAATCAAACAGTTCCAGTTCTGGTGTCCCCAATTAAAAAAAAAAAAGATATTGAAAAATTGGCAAGGTTGTAGAAAAGACCCATCAAAATGATTTGACGGCTGCAGAAAATGCCTTAGAGTGAGAGACTTGGAAAGCTCACTCTGTTTATCTTATCAAAAAGAAGATTGAGAGATGATTTGATTACAATGTATAAATACCTTCACGGGGAGAAAATACCTGGTAATAATGGGTTCTTTAATCTAGCAGAACCACTAGTTGGAAACTGAAGCCAGAAAAAATTAAATTTCGAATAAGTCACAAAGTTTCAACAGTGAGGGTGATTAACAATTGGAACAAACTGCCATGGGAAGTGGTGGAATCTCTATCTCTTGATGTCTTCATCTCAAGCCTGGATGCCTTTCTGAAAGATATTATTTAGTCAAACAGAAGCTGATGGGCTCGTTACAGGGCTAACTGGGTGACATTCTGTGACCTGTGTTATAGGAGATTAGACTAGATGATCTACTAGACCCTAGGCCTTAAGTCTATGAGTTTCTCTACACAGTCAGTTAGTGCACATAGGGTGACCAGATGTCTTGATTTTATAGGGACAGTCCCAATTTTTGGGTCTTTTTCTTATATAGGTTCCTATTACCCCCACCCCCTGACCCGATTTTTCATATTTGCTGTCTGATCACCCTAAGTGCACAATAAGTTTTAAAAAGATTGACTCTGTTTTGAAATGGGAGTAAATCAAAATACACCACAGCCCTTCTAGTGTGCAGTGGAAGGGTCTACAGTGCGCTGTACATTTATAGTCCAGCTTGCCATGCACTAATTAACCATGTAGACAAGCCCTATGAATCTATGAAAACATTCTGATCCAACGTTGGAAGGTACACAGGCTTCAGATTGTATAGAAATAACACATACATTTCGTAAACCCATATATTTATAGTATGTAGTGAATGTGGAATGTGGCTGGACTGGAATTCCATACAAGGGCATTAAGCACAAAACTCAGTTGCAGTAGCAGGGTTTTTTGTCTCTTTGTTTAAATTATAAATATATGACTTTAAAGAGAGACTGAGTTACACACCTACAAACTCCACAGGGTTGATTGAAGCTGGTCCCAGAATTGTAGATCACATATTTATCAAAGAAGGGCAGTTTGTCTTAGATTAGTACACAGAAATCCCTTCCAGCACAATAACTTTCATGCACTGATACCCACGCATATGACAATATAACTAGGCTTAGTGAAATGTGAATTTTATTTTTTTATAATTTTGACAGATAATGTCAATGTTGATTTTTAGCATTTTTTCTATTTACATTTTCACGGTTGTGCAAAATTATGAGTTTTAAGCACTTTTTAAATTTTTTTATCTATTTAAATTTTCACAGTTGGGAGGTGTCAGATAATAATTAATGACAGTAGACATTGACATTCAAAAAGTTAAAGCTTTATAGTTAAAATACCAAGTTGTCAACATCACATGTCAAAATATACAAAGTAAATATCCTTATATCAAACTCTAAGAAGTTCTAAAGCAGCATTTTTCTTATTTTGCCTATCTGTAAATTTCAGTTATTATCCATGGAAATATTGTTTCATCAGCTTGTGTGTGTACAGTGAAATCGACCTTTATCGACATTTACCGATAAAAATCTAATCCTTCCAAGGCTACATATAACCTTCATCTGTAAGGCTCTGATGTTAATGTAGTCTTTGACCTTCCTCAGGGGTTTCATCCTTCATCAGTGCTTCCATGCTCAGTTCTGACGGTGAGCATGTCTTTTAGATTAATTTCATACTTGCAAAAGTAACTGTACAAGGGGTGAGCTTTGTGGAGACAGTTTACAACTGTCATAGATTCCAGGATTCACCTCCAGCTGGACTGACCTAGACATATCCCTATCAAAATAGCAGATAGTTCCATCATCCAAGTAACCAATGCATCATACACACATGTGATTTTTCTTGTCCTGACTTGTTAACAGGAAAGAAACTTGTCTCTTCACTTATGTGAGCTATACATGAATCATGCCTGAATCTTAAAACACTGCTGGATTAAAGAATTTTGGGGCCCTGTGCACTATGAAATTGTCCCCACAACTACAATCACCTTCCTTAAACTAGACAAAGCATTTGATAAATAGTCTTTAAATATGAGAACATCTCCATTTATTATTATGATGAGAGTTAGATCCTTCTCAGCAGAAAACATAGAAGCACCACTGACAGTGAAAAGATTTTGTGTTCTGATGTTAACTTGTACAGTATTGTGTTTTGACTGTTAGAAAGAATACAAATTGAATTTGAATATAAGAATAAAAATTTTATAGTGCCCCATTACGTGAGAAAAAACACAACAGTGTGGTGTGCTGTGTATTTCATGAAGTGGAAGAAAACATGTATGCTTAATATATTTTAGCATGTTTTGTTTGTTTTGAGTTTTCTGTTAGCATTGCAACCACAATTCTCTATTGTTACCTATTTGTCACTTTAAGTTATTTTTTTCAACAAACCTAATTTTTTTATAGAACATCTATATAATATATGGAGACATCCTGTCTCCTAGAACTGGAAGGTACCCTGAAAGGTCATTGAGTCCAGCCCCCTGCCTTCACTAGCAGGACCAAGTACTGATTTTGCCCCAGTTCCCAAGTGGCCTCAAGGATTAAACTCACAACCCTGGGTTTAGCAGGCCAATGCTCAAACCACTGAGCTATCCCCTCCCCCCCCCCATCTAGCTTCAGAATACAATGTGCACCTGGTGCACTTAATTCAATTGGTTTATTCAATTCTCACATAAATCTATTAAATGAAAACAAAACAGACTGATATATAAATACACAACAAAAACATGGCCTTAACTACAGTACTACAGGGGCTTCTTCTGAGATCAGAGGAAAGCAAAATCTTTGATTACCTCACTGGAATACAGGTTTCATATCAAGTCACTCTCAATGGACAGTAAGGCAAGAGTGTTCAAGAGGGCCCCACCATTGAGCGGTCACAGCTTTTAATTCTGCTCATCCTGCTGCAGCGTTTGTAACTGGCAACGTGAAATAAATACTAAGAGCCATGGCCACATTTGGAAAAGTGGATTTTAGGCGGCAAGCCTTCAGTTGCTTTAATAGGTTAACTGGCGATTTTACAATCCTCATTTTTTGCAAAGGAAGAAAACTCTTCAAAGACTCTTCAAAAGTTGCTTTGAAATCAGATGGATATTTTGCAGCCAAGGCTGCAGCTGCAGAACAAATGTCAGTGTGGTTAGGAAGCCAAAAGTCATACATAAATGAATATAATCTTCCAGAATGATTTTGCAGGGACATTTTTAAATTGTCAGTTATGAAGTTAACAGTTTCTACTGTAAATTGTTCTGGTCCCCACAGCTCCACATTCACTGTATTGGATTCACATGCATGCTGTTTATGCGTTGGGACTTGATGAGTTTCAGCATGGTAGGATTTAGATACAGTGAATGCCTTTGACTTTGCAAAGTTTGCAGATGATACTAAACTACTCAAGATAGTTAAGACCAAAGCAGATTGTGAAGAACTTCAAAAAGATCTCACAAAACTAAGTGATTGGGCAACAAAATGGCAAATGAAATTTAATGTGGATAAATGTAAAGTAATGCACATTGGAAAAAATAACCCCAACTATACATACAACATGATGGGGGCTAATTTAGCTACAACGAGTCAGGAAAAAGATCTTGGCGTCATCGTGGATAGTTCTCTAAAGATGTCCACGCAGTGTGCAGAGGCGGTCAAAAAAGCAAACAGGATGTTAGGAATCATTAAAAAGGGGATAGAGAATAAGACTGAGAATATATTATTGCCCTTATATAAATCCATGGTTCGCCCACATCTCGAATACTGTGTACAGATGTGGTCTCCTCACCTCAAAAAAGATATTCTAGCACTAGAAAAGGTTCAGAAAAGAGCAACTATAATGATTAAGGGTTTAGAGAGGGTCCCATATGAGGAAAGATTAAAGAGGCTAGGACTCTTCAGTTTGGAAAAGAGAAGACTAAGGGGGGACATGATAGAGGTATATAAAATCATGAGTGATGTTGAGAAAGTGGATAAGGAAAAGTTATTTACTTATTCCCATAATACAAGAACTAGGGGTCACCAAAAGAAATTAATAGGCAGCAGGTTTAAAACAAATAAAAGGAAGTTCTTCTTCACGCAGCGCACAGTCAACTTGTGGAACTCCTTACCTGAGGAGGTTGTGAAGGCTAGGACTATAACAATGTTTAAAAGGGGACTGGATAAATTCATGGTGGCTAAGTCCATAAATGGCTATTAGCCAGGATGGGTAAGAATGGTGTCCCTAGCCTCTGTTCGTCAGAGGATGGAGATGGATGGCAGGAGAGAGATCACTTGATCATTGCCTGTTAGGTTCACTCCCTCTGGGGCACCTGGCATTGGCCACTGTCGGTAGACAGATACTGGGCTAGATGGACCTTTGGTCTGACCCAGTACGGCCTTTCTTATGTTCTTATGTTCTTATGTTAAGTGCTTCCATTTAATCAAACTGATCCCTTGGGAGCAATAAAAAATCACCTTGTGACTTCCGCTGTTGGACAGTAGAACCAAGGTTGCTTTTGAAGTGTGGAACTTGTTGACTGAAATCACTTGTAAGGGACTAGGGCATAAGTGGATTGGCCTAGCAGTCTCAGCTGGGCTGAGGTCTGCCCATCAGAGACAGTGGTCGCCAGGCAGGACCTGGAGGAATCACAAAAACGAGATCCCGTAAGCCAGAGTCAGAGTCTGGATGGGATTGGAGACCAGAGATAATAGGTAGTACCAGGCTAGAATAGAGAGGCAGGAACCTGGGTGAAAGTCATGCTGGAGTTGGAGACCGGAGATCAGGAAATTAAGCAAAGCCTGGTACTGAAGCAGGACAAAGTCTGTGAGGTTGCCCAGACAACTTCCTGGGCCAACCCCTGGGGTTGTCAGAGGGCTACAGGGTACCGTCCCTCTTAGGCAGTACTTTCTGTGGTGCCTACTCTCCATAGTGCTCCCTGGCTGTTCTTCTGCATGGGCTTCTGTTGGCACTGCAGGAATATCAGCTGTCCTAGGGTCTAATCCCCAGGTCCTTACATTGCTGGAGGATATGATTCCATAGCTCTGCCATAACTGTGGTTTCAAGAAGGTCCATCTTGTCTCGCAGAACCTGAGCTTCTGTTCGTGTAACCCCAATATTCACTGACATCTTTGCTGACTTTATCAAGAGCTGTTTGTATATTTACATAATTGTGGCATAGGGCGGAGTCAGCATAGCAGGACCAATAGGTGCTGGATAGAGATTTTAGAGTCAAAATGTGATTATTTTCATTTCCTTTAAGTCCCTTTGTAAAGATGTTCCAGCAGTGAGCTGAGCCAGCAGAGAAGGTATAGAGTTGGTGGGGGAAACCAAAACAATTCACTCTTTGCAGCAGCAATGAACACAGTGGTTGCTGACGAGATTCAGAGAATCGCAACACAAGGGACATAATCTTCTAAAGAATAAATCTGCCTAATACATGTCTGAAGCCCAGCATAATTTTTGACATGTTGGCAGCATTGTCAGAGGTCTGACTGCAGCAATCCAAAATATTAATACCAAATTTGTTTGATATAGTCAGCACATTTGCTGCAAGACCTTTGCCAGAGTGATAGGAAATGGGCACAAATTTCAGAAAATGTTCATCAGGCTTTCCGTTTTCGTTAACAAAATGAATAGTGAATGCCAGCTGATCAATATGAGACACACTGGGAATACTGTCAATTGAAAGGGAGTAATACTTGGCCATGCAAATTGTGTCCTGTATTGCTGATGGAACTTTCATCCCCATCAGCTGCAAAATCTCATCACAAAGAGTGGAGGAAAGATCTGATGGTTTTCCACACCCAGCTTGCCAACCTTCTCAGTATCACTTGTGAAGAAGTTATCAAATTTGGAAAACAGCACTAAAATGACCCAAAAATCTCCATTGTGAAGAGAATACACTTTTTCATCATCCCTGCGAAATCAGAGCCCTCTTTCAGCAAGAAATTTGATTACCTCCACAACTCACTTTAATACCTCTTGCCAGTTCTGTTTCTCACTTTGAAACTGAAGTGACAACTCAGGGCTGGTCTCCACTACCAGGGAGATTGACGCTGCTGCAATCGATGCAGCAGGGATTGATTTAGCGGATCTAGTGAAGACCCACTAAATTGACCGCAGAGCGCTCTCCGATTGACCCCAGTACTCCAGCTCTCCAAGGGCTTATCTTCACTACTGGTAAATCGACGCTGTTGCAATCAATGCAGCGGGTGTCAATTTAGCAGATCTAGTGAAGACCCGCTAAATCGATGGCAGAGTACTCTCCGGTAGACTCCAATACCCCAGCTCCCTGAGAAGAGTAAGGTAAGTCGACCAGAGAGTGTCTCCCGTTGACACAGCACAGTGAAGACACCAGCGTAAGTTGACCTAAAGCTACGTCGACTCCAGCTACATTATTCACATAGCTGGAGTAGAGTAACTTAGGTTGATTTACCCCGGTAGTGAAGACAAGCCCTAAGAAGAGTAAGGGAAGTTGACCAGACAGCGTGTCCCATCGACTCAGCACCATGAAGACACCGGGGTAAGTTGACCTAAGCTACGTTGACTCCAGCTACATAGCATAACTTAGGTTGATTTACTCCTGTAGTGAAGACAAGCCCTCAGTGTCAAAACGCTGATTAACCTGACATAAATAAGTGATGATGGCAGATTGTTGGTCAGTGCTATTCTCATGCCCTGTAATTCAAAAAACAGAATGAGCCCAATCATTCAATCCATCACAAAGCATGCTTCTTGTCTTAAAAAAAAGTTTGCACACAAAACAGAACACAGCCCCAGTTAGCTGAAGGCAAGCACAGCAACTGTGCCCATGTGATTGTTGCTCCATTGACTAACTTTCAAGTGAAAATAGCTTTGGAGAGATTATGATTAAGACTTACCAACCGTGCATTGGTACTGCCATTTTGAAATCCGTATTGTGATTTTGGCAGTTGGAAAGGCCCTGATGAATCCAGAACTTTTGGACATGACCAGTTACCTGCGGTTCAGCTGCACCCAATGATAGAAATGAATGAGGTGGTTGTACAAGGAGATTGCTTATCTCTGTCTCAGCCTGAGACATCTGTAGCTGGGGATGGGGGGACTTTAACTTGTTCTGCTTCAGACTGTACTGAGCCTTCTTTAATGGCACAGTTTGAACTTGACATTCCCTCCACGGCAGTGTCCATGTGAGTTACCTCCTGAGTAAAAAAAATTGCTCATTTTCGGTCCTTTCCTATGTAACTCTTTGTCCCGCAGTTCCTTTTCATTAATTAATTTCCATGTAGAGGAGCTGCTCTTGTATTTCTGACATGCCATTTCTTACGTAACATTAATAGATCAATTTAACTATAGTGTGCGTGCCTTGGGTTTCTAGTTCTGCGCCCTAGGTACGTTAAGTGAACCACAGCAGCTTCCAAGGGACAAAGGGGCTTGAATGCTTTGTGACAAAATAAATGTAGCGGAATGTCCTAGGTTGTTGTTTTATGTAATTGCATGGACACATGATGTTGGCGAGTATTGTTGATTTGGGATGGCGGAGATAAGTTTAGGGTTGTTTGGGTGTGTGTTTGTGGTGGGGAGTTTCCGCTGGTGCTTTGAGGCCCCCCCCTGAGATGGGGGCCTGGTGCAAGTGCACCAAACACACGCTGGTTAATCCAGGCCTGCTTTAGGAGCTGCGAATAAACTATCTAGTAGACTCAGTCAATAATGAATTGGTGAACCACCTACCTAGTTGAGGTTTGGGTTTTATTTATTTATGTATTTACTTATTTTGGCATCATTGAGCAACAGGAGTCCACATTTCAGCTTTGCAATGTTCTTACTCCACACTTGTTCATCTGGACAATTCAGACTGGGTTTGTATACTAGATACTATGGTTTTATGCAGTGTCGGATACCGCTTAGAAGACTGTGATGCAGTTGAAGGAGCTCCTGTTGATCTTTTATCATTATTTTGAGGTGGCCTCTCTGGTTATTCTAACTTGGGCTACTTGCCCTGGCACGACTGATTTCAGAACCTACTGGGAAGCAGCATACCTTGGATCTGCATGAGAACCTTCTCCTGGCACTGAACAGTAGGAGTCAATGATATAGAAGGGCCAAGCTTCTCTAACTGCTTCTGTTCCTCCCTTTCTGCAGCCAGCTGCAGGTGAAGGGATCTTGACTCTGTGCATGGACTGATTTCTGCAGCAGGTGGGAGGGATTTAATGAAAAGACAAGGCCTTGTTAGGAATTGGGCACCATACACATGTAACAAAGAGATGGTTTCTGCTCCAAAGAATTTATAACTTAGGTAAATGAAACAGTTTTTAAAATTTTGTCTCCAAGTCTTTGGACAAGTTAGGCACAGCTGTTCCAGCTTCCCAGGGTACAGATCAGAAGGGAGGGTTAAAGCAGTGTGCCACGTTTCTGGAGGCACATGGGCACACACACACAGACTTTTCTGCTAGGAAGAAACCCATTCCCCAGATTGCTAACTCAGTTGTAGGGCTTGCACAGCCTGAGCCTGCACCGATAGGCAGCAGAGTCTGGAGCCTTTCCTACGTAGGAGGCTTACAAGCCCTGGATTCGGCATTGGAGCAGCTGCCTTTCCCTGTGAAGAAACAGTTGGCTGCCTTCAGTTGCAAAGCTAGGCATGTCAGGGACAACCTTGGCAGTAAAAGACAGTACGAAACGGAGTCAAAGTTTGCAGCTGTAGTGCCTATGCCTCAGTCTGGCACTAAGGTCCTGTAGGCACCAGATGTTGGCTTTGAGCTGCGAGCCTTGCATAAGAGAATAGCAGTATAGAACATTTTAAAGCAAAGTGCAACAGAGGGTTCTGTGGCACCTTTAAGACTAACAGAAGACTTCTGTTAGTCTTAAAGGTGCCACAGGACCCTCTGTTGCTTTTTACAGATTCAGACTAACACGGCTACCCCTCTGATACTTAAAGCAAAGTGTGGTTTTAACGTACCAGAAGAGAGACAGTGTAAAAACACTAGAGAAGACATGAAACTTTATGGCTAGCATCTGTCAGCTCTCATTTTCAGTTACAGCTTGAGAGTGGAAAAGGTCTTTGTACATGTCTCACCAACAAACGCAGAACGGGGAAGGGTCCAAAGAAGTCTCTCAGTCTTGTTTTATATTTTTTATTTCAAGCAATAAAACAAGCAAATAAACTTCACTGTAAACCCAAGTTTTATTATGCACATAACAAAGAGGCAGCCAGAACTCCACACATATTACATAGGAGCTGGTTGGTCTCAGAAGACTCCAGTCCACTGTCTGATAGTGCAAAGTGGATAAATCTGTATTGGTGGCACCTCACGCTTCTGGGCAAGAGGGCATTGGGCACACTCCTGCTCTGCACATCTGTACAAAATGAGGAAAAAAAAGACATTGCACAAAGGATGGAATGAGTGGTGCTGAAATTCCATGAAAAATCCTCATTACCCATTGATCTGACACTGGAGTATTGAAGTGAAAACCTCACATGCAGTAATACATGGTATTTATGGACAATTTACAGATTCAGCATCAGATTAAGACCACTTCTCTTTTGCTACCTGAAATCAAACAGACTCCTGAGTATTCACAGTGTTCACATCAACTTAAGGCAACAAAATGTGAGCATATACAGACATTCACCATGACAACTTATGTCTTGTCCAATGATAGCACACATTAATGGCACTATTATTACTAGATTATGCATTGTCTTTAAAACAATATCAATACAAGTTACCAGAGCTTGCATCCATTGGAGCTCTCTGCCAGTAGAGAGAGGGCAGTGTGACTCCTTGTGAGGTTTAGTAGTGCGTCAGCAATTGACACACATCTGTGCTATATGAGTTGGCTCCAATCTGATGATATAATTTTCATTCTTATAAAGATCACTTATTTTTATACAGAGGCCGATATCTCTTATTTCTAAAGCAGACATGTACAACGAATTAGCTATAGGGATTAGTCATCATTGGAACTGTTATTGGAACTATTATGTCACCATTCTACTATTACCATCTGCACTGAGGCTGATCAAAAGGAGCATCACCTCTGATGTGATCTAGTGAGTCAGCCAATGTCTTTAACCCAGACGTTTGACCATAGGTCTTTCTCCTCTCCAACAGACTTTATTAATAAGTAAATTAAATGGACTCCAATAAAATCAGAGGCAAGCCAGGCCAGTAGTTACCTGGGAAACAGCCAATATGTCATCATTGACAATGTTTTCCTTTCTTAATGTATTGTAAAGAATTAACAAAACAGATGATGGAATTGGTGATTCCATCTGTTGGAGAAAGAAAGCTACAGGAGATGCTGACTATTTTTAATAACACCAAAGAAGGATATAGTAGGATATTTGTAAAGCAAGGTTACTTACTGGTAATGGTTGTTCTTTAGGAGTGCATACACAGAACTCCTACCTAGATTGTGCCCATTGGAGCTGCATGATTGTCCTCCAGAGGACACTTATCATCCGAGTGTATATAAAGGTGTGCAGGTCCACTGCTCTTACCCACCTCTGTTCCTTCTCAAGAGCTGTGAAGCCTTAAGGTGAGAAGGACACTCTGAGGTAGAAGGGAAGGTGGCAGGAAGTGGGAATGGACTGAGGTGACTCCGAAGAACAACAGGTACCAGTAAGCAATCTTTGTCTGTTCTTCAAGGCTTTTTGCGCATTCACACCTGGGGGAGAATATTGTGCAGCACCATCTAGACTGGCAGGTGGGTCGAGGAGTTCTTTAGTTTAACAGGGAATGAAACACTGCATGCCCATATCTAGCTTGTTAAAGAGAGACAAGGTCTAATGCATTGCGCTTAGTGGAGATATGCTCCAAACGCCACGTGGCTACTCTGCATATTTTCCTCATGGGTACCCTGTCTTGGGGAATGTCTTCACTGCATTGATACCTTGAGATTGCTTGAGTGTAATATCTTGAGTATACTAGTAGTTGTGGCTGAGTGGTTAAGGTGATGGAGTAGAAATCCATTGGGGTCTCCCTGTGCAGGTTTGAATCCTGCCAACTACGGAGTGTGCAGTGGAGAGCTAGAGGCTTTCCAATATGAGAAGGCAGTGACATGCTTTCCTGAGGAGATCACACAAGTTGCTTGCGCTCGTGATGGAATAGTGGAGAGATAGAATGCAGACTTTCATCGCTGTGAAATCTCCCTGTGCAGAGTTCTGGACTAGGACCGCAAGCACTGAGTGGTAGAACTACATTGTAATGCAGACCTGGCGTGACGAGCAGCGAGCCCAGAAGTTCCACATGAGGGACAACGCGCTGAGCTGGCTCCAGTCCTTCAGCACTAGGACACACAGATGAGACTTGCCCTATCAGTCCAGAAATAAAGATCTTGCTATCTGGAAGACTGCTACAGATTGCTAAAAGAATCTAATTGGCATCAGCATGTTGATGGATGGTGCTGTGATGATGGAGGCCTCCAAGGTAATAATTAGTGTGGTTCACCTGAAAATGGTGAAAATTGCTCATGTCCCCAATGAAATAACATGCTTTGAGAACTTGGGAGTTCCAAACTGTGGTGGGGCCACCAGTGGCATGCATGTGCCCATTATCTGCTCCCGCAAGGCGCACATGATTATGTTAAGCACAAAGTATACTACTCCATCATTCTGCAGGCCTTTGTGGATCACCAAGGAAAGTTCACTGACAGCTTCGGGGAATGCATGGGTAGAGTGCATGATGCCAGGATATTCTGAAGATCAAATATTTTTGAATTGGGACAAACAGGAACTTAATTCCTCCCAGTAATCATAGAAATGTAGGGCTGGAAGGGACCTCGAGAGGTCATTAAGTTCAGCCCTTTGCACTGAGGCAGGAGCAGAACCCTAGCCCAGCCCTGACAGCTATTTGTCCAACCTGTTCTTAAAAACCTCCAATGACAGGGATTCGACAACCTCCCTTGGAAGCTTATTTCAGAGCTTAACTATCCTTTATAATTAGAAAGTTTTGCTAATATCAAACCTAAATCTTCCTAGCTACAGATTAAGCTTATTTCTTCTTGTCCTACCTTCAGTGGCTATAGAGAACAATTGATCACCATCCTCTGTATAACAGCCCTTAACATATATGAAAATTATCAGGTTCCCCCCTTAATCTACTTTTTTCAAGACTAAACATGCCCGGGTTTTTTAATCTTTCTTCATAGGTCAGGTTTTCTAAACCATTTATAATGTTGATGTAAACAGGGTGTTTTTGCTCACTATTATGATGGGAGATCCAGCCTACCCTCCAGTGCCCTGGCTCGTGATGCCATACCCAGACGTCAGAGCATCTGGCAGAAAAAAGGTTCTGTTACACTTTCAGCAGGTGTAAGATGGTTGTGGAATGTGCTTTTGGATACCTGAAGGTGGGATGGCACTGCCTATGGATGGGTTTGGGCTGCAGTGTGCATAACACAGTGTGTCATAGGAGCATGCTGTGCTCTGCACCACATTTGAGAGTACAAGGCGGACCACGTTGGGCCAGACTGGGGACCTGATTGTGCTTCTTTACAGGTCAGGTATGGGCAGCAAAACCATGTTCCAGCTGGGGGTAGGTAGGTGCAGGTGAGCTAGGAAAATAAGGGACACTTTGTATTCCTACATCCTTGGCTTGCAGGAAGAAATGGAGGAAGGGGATGTTGCTATTGTCTGATCAAATTACTTCTCTGTAGCAGTGTAGCTGCATAGAAAAATGTCTTATGAATGTTCATTTAGTGTTCAGGTGATGGTGCAATAAAACCATGTTGTGAAGTATCCCTCCCTGTCCAATGTTGTCTGTGGCATTTGAAGCAGTCAGAGGGGCCTGGTAAGCTGAAGGCAATGATGTTGAGGGTGGAGGGTCTGATAGATGAAGTTGAACAAGATCAAGCAGGTCTTTCAGAGGGTCCTCGGTGAGGTCCATAGCAATAGCTTCAAGGGACCTTGAAATGAATGAGTGTTGATGTAGCCTGTGCTATAAAGAAACAGTGGAGGACTGAGAAGGTTCCACTTCTGAGGGTTCAAATGGAGAGGAGAATGGTTCCTGGATCTCTTTGAAATCTGGTTCCAATATCTATGGTGGTAGTTGTGGAAATGAGAGGTGAATCCATGACATAAGAGTCTGATTTGATGGATAGAACTCCTACCTCAGATGTCAATGGTGCATATGGATTATGGATGGGTAACGATCAAGGGTCTTGCAATGCCAGAAGAGGTGGTTGAGATAGTCACTCCTCATGGCACAGTGGCTTGCACCCTTCTAGGGTTCACCAATGTACTAGAATTCTTTGAGGGGGTCCAACAAGCATGTGGACAAGGGTGATCCAGTGGATATAGTGTACTTAGATTTTCAGAAAGCCTTTGACAAGGTCCCTCACCAAAGGCTCTTAAGCAAACTAAACTTTCATGGGTAAGAGGGAAGGTCCTCTCATGAATCAGTAACTGGTTAAAAGATAGGAAACAAAGGATAAGAATAAATGGTCAGTTTTCCAAATGGAGAGAGGCAAATATGATGTCCCCAGGGGTCTCAAGATAGTTAAGTCCAAACCAGACTGTGAAGAGTTACCAAGGGACCTCACAAAACTGGGTGACTGGGCAAGAAAATGGCAGATGAAATATAATGTTGATACACTTCTACCCCGATATAACGCTGTCCTCGGGAGCCAAAAAATTGTACCGCGTTATAGGTGAAACCACGTTATATCGAACTTGCTTTGATCCGCTGGAGTGCGCAGCCCCACCTCCCCCCAGGGCATTGCTTTACCGCGTTATATCCGAATTCGTGTTATATCGGGGTAGAGGTGTAAATGAAAAATAAAGCTCATTGGCAAACATAATTCGAACTATACATATAAAATGATGGGGTCTAAATTAGCTGTTACCACTCAAGAAGGAAATCTTGGAGTCATTATGGATAGTACTCTGAAAACATCTGCTTGATGAGCAGTAGTAGTCAAAAAAAGCTAATAGGAACCATTAAGAAAGGGATAGATAAAACAGAAAATATCAAAATGCCTCTATATAAATCCGGGGTACACCCACACGTGGGATACTGTGTGCAGTTCTGGTCACGCCATCGCAAAATAGATATATTGTGGAAGGGCAACAAAAGTGATTAGGGGTATGGAACAGCTTCCATATGAGGAGAGATTAATAAGACTGGGACTTTTCAGCTTGGAAGAGAGATGACTAAGGGGGGATATGATAGAGGTCTATAAAATCATGACTGGTGTGGAAAAAGTAAATAAGGAAGTGTTATTTACTCCTTCTCATAACACAAAAACTAGGGGTCACCCAATGAAATTAATAGGCATCAGGTTTAAAACAAATAAAAGGAAGTATTTCTTCACACAATGCACAGTCAACCTGTGGAACACTTTGCCAGAGGCTGTTGAGAAGGCACAGATGATAACAGGGTTCATAAAAGAACTAGATACAGTAACGTATCAGAGGGGTAGCCGTGTTAGTCTGAATCTGTAAAAAGCAACAGAGGGTCCTGTGGCACCTTTGAGACTAACAGAAGTATTGGGAGCATAAGCTTTCGTGGGTAAGAACCTCACTTCTTCAGATGCAAGTAATGGAAATTTCCAGAGGCAGGTATATTATCAGGAATGGCAATATACAAAAACCTGTAGGAGAACACTTCAACCTCCCTGGCCACACAATAGCAGATGTAAAGGTAGCCATCTTACAGCAAAAAAACTTCAGGACCAGACTCCAAAGAGAAACTGCTGAGCTCCAGTTCATTTGCAAATTTGACACCATCAGATCAGGATTAAACAAAGACTGTGAATGGCTATCCAACTACAGAATCAGTTTCTCCTCCCTTGGTGTTCACACCTCAACTGCTAGCAGAGCACCTCACCCTCCCTGATTGAACTAACCTCGTTATCTCCAGACTGATTTATACCTGCCTCTGGAAATTTCCATTACTTGTATCTGAAGAAGTGAGGTTCTTACCCACGAAAGCTTATGCTCCCAATACTTCTGTTAGTCTCAAAGGTGCCACAGGACCCTCTGTTGCTAGATACAGTAAATTCATGGAGGATAAGTCCATCAATGGCTGTTAGCCAAGATGGACAGGGATGGTGTAACACCGACAGACCCCAGTCGGCAGCACTTGACAGAGCTCTGTCAAATGATCCACACCACACAATGAAGTGTGGTAGGCAAGGTACAGTGCAACAAAAGCTTTGATTTCTCTCACACGCACAGCAAAATTTCTGGCAGATGATGATGCAAATCTATACTTACCTCTCTAGCATCCGAAAATGGCTTTGCTCATTCAACCTGCTTTGCTGTGCCAGCATATTATAAAAGATCAGACCGCCCAGCTGATAGTGAGGTTTTGCAGTATTTGCAATAAGCTTTGTTTCCACATCCCAGCAAGTATTCAAGAGAGAATTTGAATGATTTTTCATGTAACCATGCTTCTCAAAAATGCTGTGTGTGATTTCTTTTTTTTGGCTGTTGTGCTGTTTAAAAAAAAAAAGTGTTTCTAATATATGTCCTGAGAATATGCCACTATTTAATCACATCCTGGCTGGAGCAATGTTGCAATCCAAGGCAAACTGCCTTTCATGACCTGAGAAATGATCCTTCTGCACCAGGACTTGGTGTCAGTACTAGACAGGCAGGTAGAGGCAAATGAGATGAAATCATTTCTCTCTCCCTTTCCCTTCTCTCCCTCTTGTTGTGTTTTATGTAATCTTGCAGTAGAAATTGCTTGCATTGTAGGGATAAAGTAATGAACCTAAACTAAAAACACTTGGAACTTAAGAAGCTCCCTCCCTGAGCCTATGCGTGTCACAGTATCTTTTCATTCTATAATTAAGATTACAAAAAGTTGGCAGATTTCATTAAAAGTTCATTAGAAATCATAGTTAAGCTTTGCAATGACCAGTTGCTAAAAAATTCTGCAACAGACCTAAAAAGTTGATCAATCTAGCAGTAAAATCACTAAATCGGCAGCTGTGCCACAGGTCTGTTTTTAACTCCTGTGCTTATAACCTTTTCCCCCTTGTGCTCTGATTGGCTCAGCTCTGAGAGGGGAACGAGGGTGTGACCTGCCAGGGAGGGTGTTCTCAATGAAAACGTCAGATACAGCTTCAGGAACAGCTACTGAACATGTCTAGTAGCTGCCACACCCCAGTCTGGATGTTTCTGGGCCCTTCTGATTTGTCCTGCCCTGCCCTACACATGTGTGCAGAGACAGAGTATCTTTTTGTTCCTGGTCACTCTCCTCAATACCCACCATGTCCAGAGACCTCCTCTTCTGCATCCCTCTGGTGTTGGCCGCGATCACTATGAATAAGTCCAAGAGGAGGCAGTTCAACTCTTTTCCTGACCCTTATTCATTCACACATCTGGGCAGCATTCCACGGGGGATGTCCACTAAGTCCTCAGTCTCCTTTTCAAAGCAGTGGGTACTGGTTGGGGTTCTCTGCCTTGTGTCCCCCACTGACATACTTTGATTACTCATTTGACCTCAACCCTGATCCTCCATCTTTGTTTTCTTTCTCCATGAGTTGAACTCCTCCATGCCTTTGCGGCCCTCCACCTCCAGACAGGAGAAGCCATTGTTGTTTTCCATGAGAGTGCCCTTTCAGGTGGCCTCCTTTGAAGTCTTAAATAAAGCAGCACCTTCCCCTTCACACGAACTAAATTCTTGGAAAATGTGATTTTAAATGTGTCTGATTCTCAGTCTTTCATCTCTGTTTGCTGTCAATACTGAGCCTTACTTTCTGGGAAGTAAGGCATAAAAGAGAATGTGCACATATTTTTTTCCACCCTGGGGAAAATCTCAATTCTTCAGCAAATATCAAAACTAGAAGTGTTTCTTTTGTGTGTTTGAATTTTCAATGGAATATTGATTTTTTCCCCCTGTGGAAAGCAGATTCGTTTTTTTTGAAAAAATTGTTTAGTCAAAAACCCAATTTTCTATTGACAAACATCTTTATCGAGAAATTTTCAACCAGCCCTACAGATTAGCCATGAATGTACACAGAAGCTGCTTTCTGAGCCCAACAACAGAAATTAACCCCATCATACACAACCTAACAAGGAAAGAAAAGTCTTCTGCTGCCACTATCTGATGGTGTATGAAGGGGTGGGAAGAATCCCACAGGTTCTAAATTGATGGAACTAGCCCTGTCTCCCATTCTTTCATGTTAAGATGATGTGCCAGTTGTCATGTCCGGTCCTGCCTGTCTCAAGAAACATGACCTGAGGCCAATCAGTAAACCTGCCCCGTCGTTAGATTAGCCCAGTACTAATGGTCCTACTGCTGCTCCCATTGAAGACACATGTGTTGACTTCAAATGGAGCAAGATTGGGCCCGGTGTTTGTTAATGGAAGCCTACTATTTGAAAGCCCAGTCTTACAATGGAAATTCTGTCATTGACTACTGGGAGCAGGACTAGGTCTTTGTTTCCTTAATTAAGGCCTTATTCCCAGTAGGAACATCTTCAACTCCACTTGAACTTGGAACACCTTGCAGCAGAGCTCCTCGCAAGACTGAACTACGTAGGCCTGGCTCATCCCAATTAACAAGACTCCTGGCAAAAGAAGGGGTGGCTGGACAAGACTCTAATCTCTCTCTTAACTCCGGAGCATTTTGAACTCCAAATGAATTTGCCAATAACCATTTGGATATCTCCTAATGGTTTATCTCTGCTCAAGGCAATCAGTGGACAGAACGGAGCGAGCTGTGTTTGAGCAGAACATTTATCTTGATAACATTCAGTTTGCCAGCGTCCAAGTTATAAAAATGTCTTTCCAATTATTCCAGTCCCTGCTAATCTGTTTCAGTAACTGAGGGTCATTAACATTATCCATCTGCAAAAGGCCTAGTGCAGTATTAAACTCCTGATTCTTGAAAGTTTAATACATGTTAGTTGCCTACAAAAATTGGAAGTGAGGCGTTATGGCCTGTTATGGCCTGATCTAAATTAAGAGGTAATGCGTGTGATCTAGGCTAATTTACCTTAAATCCTGCTATTCATCCAGTTTTTCTTATATCTTTCTTTTAAATGTCTTTCATGTTTATTGCTGCAAACTTAATGTATCCCTTGAGTTTATCCCATGTCCCTTGTTTTGGGGTGAGAATACTTCTCTTGCGAGGCAGCAGTGAAACAAGTTTATTCTGCCACTTTTTGTTTTCACTTGGGGAATTATATTCTGCCTATTTTAGAAAACAATCTTCCCTCAGTTTCAGCTGGGTATGCTATTCTCTACTTCCTCTCCTAAATCGTTATTTATGGTTGCTGTGCACTGTTAAACAGCTGCCGCGCTACACCTCAGATCTTGCTGCATTTTCAATGGTGGAAAACATGAACCCTGTGTGTAGTTTTCATATTAATTTATTGCATTTGTTAAAGTACTTTGAGATAGATTGTGCAATAGAAATGAAAAAAAAAGATTATTATTGAGCAGTGAGACGTATGAGATGCTTGAATATTCAAAGTAACGTAAAGGCCAATTACAGTACGCATTAAAGTTCAACAAACTGGATTTTTAACATAAAAAAAAAGAAGTGTGTCTGCTGAGTAACACAATGAAGCTCTGGATTCACCCTGCCTGGCACAGAGAGGTGTTTCACTATCGTCCTCCCTTAGCGCTCACACCAGGGAAGGACCAGGGGCTACAAAGAATTACACGTCAGCAGAATGTTTGAAGTTGTTGCTATACCTCCTCCAGAACACTAGGAGGGCCACACTTCCTGCTAACTCTTATACAAAGAGAGTCTGTAACCACTTGCAGAGGATATAGCTAGGTTAGATTATAGCAGCCTCAGGACTGTGCCTGCTTTATCAGCTGTTGCTTCCAGTTAATAAGTTATGCTAAAGCTTGCCTCTGTCATCACTGAAATAATAAAGGCAGCTTTACCTTCTCCAACCTGCTGGTGGAGGTTGCCCTGACAATGCTCTGAATCAATACTTTGCTCAATCACCATTGTCATGGCATCTCCCCACTGTTAGGGCAGGGCTGGCTCCCAATGATCAACTCTTAAGGTTCCATTCCACTGACACAAGCTCACTTTCAACTACCAGGGGTGCTGCACCCGGGTTTACACTGAAGGAAGCCAGGTTGGTGTAAACCAGGGGCACATTTATCCTAAAATATGCAGTTATGCTGGATTAAGAGATTCAGAGGTTCTAAGGCCAGAAGGAATCTGTGATGGGGCGTCCAACCCACACTGGAAGAGAATGGGTTAAAAGCAGCCTAGAGAAGCCGCACAGGGAGCAGCCAATCCAAGAGAGGCTGCGAGAAGCAGCCAATCAGGGCCCAGCTGGCCCATATAAAAAGAGGTACAGGGCCAGAGGCGGTCAGTTGCTGCAGGGAGCCCAATGGAGAGGACTGGGTTACTAGAGGGGTGCAGGAAGATAGCACCTTGGATGGGGCAGCTGCTAGCAGGGACCAGAGGAGCTAGAGAGAGAGGTGCTGGCTGGCTGCTGGGACTCTCAGGCTTGAGGCCCTGCGAAGAGGTTGAAGAAGGTGCTGGGGCTGTGGGGAAGTGGTCCAGGGAATTGAAGCAGCACTGGTGAGAAGTTAAGGAGAGGCAGTCGGAGGCTGCTAGCTACAGGGTCCCTGGGCTGGGACTCGGAGTAATAGGCTGGCCTGGGTCCCCCCCCACTCGCCACTGGGGCAGTGGCTGGACTATAAAACTGAGATACCCCGCCCCCGGCAGGGGGAAAACACGGACAGTGACATGGCCGGAGGTCCAAGTCATGAAGAGGACACTGCAGTACTTGGATTGAGGCAGGTCTGCAGATGGTGATGACAATGGGCGAGGCTCCACCAGGATATGGCAGACTGGCTGGCAGAGCTAATCCCCAGGACGGCCAGCAGGAGGCGCTGCGCTGGTGAGTGAACCTGTGACAGAATCATTGTGAACATCTAGGCTGAGCTCCTATATAACAAAGGCCAGAGAACTTTCCCCAAAATAATTCCTAGACCATATCTTTTAGAAAAATAACTAATCTTGATTTAAGAGATTTAATCTTGTCACTGATGGAAAATCCACCATGACCGTTGGTAATTTTTTCCAATGGTTAATTACTTTCACTGTTAAAATTGTATGTGTTATTTCCAGTCTGAATTTGTCTAGCTTCATCTTACACCCATTGGATCATGTTATACCTTTCTCTGCTAGATTGAAGAGCCCATTATTAAATATTTGTTCCACAGGGAGGTACTTAATAGATTGTAACCAAGTGACCCCTCAACGTTCTCTTTAAGATAAATAGATTTTGCTCCTTGAGTCTATCACTGAAATGCAGGGTTTCTAATCCTTTAATTATTTTCATGGCTCTCCTCTGAAGCATCTCCAATGTATCAACATACTTCATGAATTGTGGATACCAGAAATGGACACCAGCACCAGTGCCAAATACAGAGGTAAAACAATCTCTCTCCTCCTCCTTGAGATTCCCCTGTTTATGCCTTGTCAGGGTTCCTTCCCCACTCTGAACTCTGGGGTACAGATGTGGGGACCCGCATGAAAGACCCCCTAAGCTTATTTTTACCAGCTTAGGTTAAAAACTTTCCCAAGGCACAAATTCCACCTTGCCTTGAACAGTATGCTGCCACCACCAAGTGTTTTAGACAAAGAATCAGGGAAAGGACCACTTGGAGTCCCCTAAAATATTCCCCCAAGCCCTGCCCCCCCTTTCCTGGGGAAGGCTTGAGAATAATATCTCACCAACTGGTACAGGTGAACACAGACCCAAACCCTTGGATCTTAAGAACAATGAAAAATCAATCGGGTTCTTAGAAGAAGAATTGTAATTAAAGAAAAGGTCAAAGAATCACCTCTGTAAAATCAGGATGGTAAGTACTTTACAGAATAACAAAAGACTCAAAAACACAGAGGATTTCCCCTCTAGGCAAAACTTTAAAGTTACAAAAACAGAGATAAACCTCCCTCTTAGCACAGGGAAAATTTACAAGCTAAAACAAAAGGTAATCTAATGCATTTCTTTGCTATTACTTACTATTTTTGCAAGACTAGATGCTTGGTTCAGATATGGCTTAGGGAGATGTATTTTCCCTGCCCTGGTTCCTTGTTGACTCTGGGAGACACAGACAAAAAACCTTCCCCCACAGATTTGAAAGTATCTTCTCCCCTTATTGGTCCTTTTGGTCAGGTGCCACCCAGGTTATCTGAGCTTCTTAACCCTTTACAGGTAAAAGAGGAATTAACCCTTTACAGGGTAAAGAGGGATTTTATGCTCCCCTTAGCTGTATGTTTAGGACATGGCTCAAAGGATTGGCCTTTTCGCCATAGCATCACACTGGGAGCTCATGGTCAGCTGATTATCCACTATGACCCCCAGATCTATTTCCTAGGTTTAGGTGACCAGATGTCCCGATTTTATAGGGACAGTCCCGATTTGGGGGGCTTTTTCTTATATAGGCACTGTCACAGGGTCCGCACAGGTTTCCACTCTCCCGTGCCTGTGCCCTGTATTGGCTGGTTAAAATAAAGGGTCCCCACGCCTTCTTCGGTGCTTCACCCTTGTGTCTTTATTTACAGTGCAACAGTGTTATCCCCCTTTCTCCCCCAGCAGCTATCCCCAGTCAGACCCTCCCAGGGTCTCCTTGCCCGTGAGGCTCCTTTCCTTTGGTGAGGAGACAGAGACGTAACCCTCCTATCCCCTCCCAGGCTAGCCTCCCAACTGAGCTGTCCCCTGGGCCTTTATAGCCCTCCTCCTCCTCAGCCCAGCTGTCGCTACTCAACTCAACTCATAGCAGTGAGCCAGCCCTCGTTAGGGCTTGCAGCTGGCTCTCTGCTGACCGCCTGGGCCCTCACACCTGGCCTCCCTACCCAGGGGTGAAAGTAAGCTGGTGTGGGCCGGTACGTACCGGCAAGAGCCGGTACGCCGTGCCAGACTGGACCGGCTTCTCCGGCGGGGATTTAAAGGTCCCGGAGCTCGGCCCCTGCGGGGAGCCCCAGGCCCTTTAAAGCACTGCCCAAGCCCCGCTGCTGCAGCATCTGGCCCTTTAAATCGCTGCCGGAGCCCTGCCGCCAATATCCCAGCGGTGCCAGGGTTCCGGAGGCAATTTAAAGGGCCCAGGGCTCCCTGCAGTGGCAGGAGCACCGGGACCTTTAAATTCCCGCCCGAGCCCGGGGCTCCCCACAGCGGCTGGAGACCTGGGCCCTTTAAATTGCCTCTGGAGCCCTGCCGCCGCTACCCCAGCCCTAGCCTGAGCCCTGCCGCCCTGGGTGATTTAAAAGTAATTTAAAGGGCCCGGAGCTCTGTGGTGACCGGAGCCCCGGATCCTTTAATTCGCCCCTGCAGCTGGTAGCTCCAGGGTGATTTAAAGGCCCTGGGGCTCCCAGCCACAGCCGGAGCCCCAGGGCCTTTACATCTCGAAAGGCCCGCCTCTTCTGGTTGAGGCCATGCCTCTGCTCAGGACTCCGGTGTACCGGTAAGTCCTTTAAGTTACTTTCACCCCTGTCCCTACCAGAAATTAGGGCTTAGCCAGCATTTTAGCAGGCCATTCAAGGGGTTTACCCCTGCCCTGCCACAGGCACCTATTACCACCCACCCCCGTCCCGATTTTTTACACTTGCTATCTGGTCATCCTACCTAGGTTAGTATCCCTCATCTATTCTTTGTTCTTAGACGTACACATCTACACTTATTAGCCATATTGAAACACACATTATTTGCTTGAGCCCAGCTAACCAAGCGATCCAGATCTCTGTATCAGTGACCTGAAACACCCGATCACTGCCTTCACAGCATGGCCATCGCTGACCATGCTCGGTCCCTCCTATTCTCTGCCCGTGGCACACAATAGTTTAGTCTCCTGGGGGCTGTGAGAATTTTGTCTAGTCCAGGTTACTGGGCTCTGTACAGAGGTAGCTAGGTTTCGTGGCCTGTGGTGTGGCAGAAGGTCAAATGGAATGATTGGATTTAAATTCTACCACACTGTGTAGAGCGAGGCATCCGACTGATGGCCACCTGCTTTTAGCTGGCTAGGAGTTCTTAACGTGCATCAGTTTATATAATTCTCATTTCCCACGTGAAGTCTCATTTTCTGTTCTCTCCCTAAGTGTATGTTGCAGTTGCTTAGCATGGTCCATGTTTTATGTCTCTGGGACAGTACTTTTGTATATACCCTTTTCTCAAATTCCTTCTTGGAAGCTGCCCTTCTGTTCCATCACTGTTGTTAAAGTGGACATGTTTCTTATATTATCCCCTGTGGTATCTGCTTGGTATTAAATAGGGACTTGAATTTCACCATGTCATTATTCTCCATAACAAATAAAGGTAATGTTACTGTAATAATATGTTAAACTGAATTGAATCTCACTTGGAAAATAGCTATTTTTGGTTTTGATCTTAGAAATTAAAAAAAAAACCACCTCCAAGCTCGTAACAACCACGTGCTCCTTTTACTGCTGTACATAATCCCATTATATAAAACAAATAATAGAAAATATGCAAAAACAGAAGGATACAACGTATAATCACTGACTAAGATTGGCCTCAGGGATAGAAATCTATGTTTTCTGCCAAATAAGATAGCATCAAACTTTTACTCCTTGCGTTCTATTACACCTGCTTTATCTTTGGCCAATCCAATTATAATATTAAATATTGGAACTGCTCTTAGACGTGAGTTGACGTCATCTTAGGCAACTTTCCTTGTGCTATTTACTGAAACTGAGCAAGTAGCAAGTCTAATTAAAGCAAGATGCACCGCTAATGCATTAAGAACGCTCAAGGGCTGCTTTTTATATACATGCATTGAAAGGAGAGACTTTAATAAAAGTTCCTGGAATTTATGTTGGAAATCAGTTCAGCGCTCTCATGGCAACAAAGAGTTAGAGTGCTCAGAGCACGTTGCTTTCCAGAGCAGAAGAATACAGAAGTTTTGTGGGGGGGGGGGGGGGGAGGAGGAAATGAAAATAAAATGTTTATGGTTGGATGTCAGTTACAGAATATATGGCAAGGCTTTAAAAATATTGAATATATTCATTTTATAAAACCAAACATTTTGGGTCAGATGGAGCTACTTCCGTTTATATGAGCTGAATGGCTGGCCCTTCAAATCAGTTCGCTTCCATTTGTAAAGCAACAGTGGGAGGTGACTGTATAATAAGGCAAAGGACCAGGAATCAAGAGTCCTGGGTTCTATTTCTGCTATTGACTTACCATGTGACCTTGTGCAAGTTCCTGCTCTGAAGTAAAACTGCTATAGATTATTTCCACCCATCTCAGGGATGTTGTGGCTTAAAGCCTGATTTCAAGTAGGGTCGAACACTCACAGCATCAGTTTACTTTGGTGGAAGTTCTGGGTGGTCAGCCTTTTGTAGGGCGACCAGATGTCCCGTTTTTATAGGGACAGTCCTGTTTTTTGGGACTTTTCCTTATATAGGCTCCTATTACACCCCACCCCCTGTCCTATTTTTTCACAGTTGCTATCTGGTCACCCTAGCCTTTTGGAACATCGGGGTGAAATATTGGCCCTATTGAAGTCAATGGGAATTTTGCTAATGATTTCCACAGATGCAGGATTCCATCCCTGCTCCTTAATGTTTTAGCTCTCAGTTCAGCAGAGTACTTAAGCCTGTGTTAGCCCTTGAGTACAGCCCTCCTTATTTAGCAAAGCACTTGCTGAAGTATCACTGAAGTTAATTGGAGAGACAAGGTGGGTGAGGTAATCTCTTTTATGGGATCAACTTCTGTTGGTGAAACAGAGAAGCTTTCAAGTGCTCGTCTTCAGGTCTGAAGATGAGCTTGGGATGGCCCAGGCCTGTGGGTTCTCAGACAGCTACTGCATCCGGTCTCCACCCAGCATCTTCCAAAACCTTCCAGACTGAGAAGCTAATGGTACTACAGCTTCATCCCAGGCTGGGAGCCCTGACTGACGGATCTACGGGCTCCACTGATTTGTCCAAGCACACTATTTAAGTCTGAAGGAGGCACAGCAAGTTGTTTGAGCAACAAGGTGATTTTCTGTTGTGGTTTCACTGGACCCTGCTTGTGCAGTGTCCAAACCTCCTCCTGATCCCTGCTCCACTCCTGGCTCCTGCCTCACCCCGGCCTTCACTCCTGTTCCCACCATGCTCCTGCTCCATGCTTGATTCTTGCCTCTTCTCCAATTCCTGCCCGTACCTCGATTCCACCATCAGTTACCAGTCCTGGCTCTGACCCTGGTCTCTGTCTTCTGACTCTGACTTGACCTGTGGTTGTGGCATTTGGTATCTGACCTTGGCTCCAAACCTCTGCTTCGATTCCTGACTCTGACTCGACCCATGGTTCTGGTAATGGGCAGTCGCCTGTGGTGCTGACCCTTGGCTTCGTTCCCCAACTTGGACACCTGCTTTGCCCACTAGACCGAACTCCTTCTCTGACTACTAGGGTAGGCCGTCTACATCCCAGTCTATAACAGAGCTCCGTGTAAACTCAAAAGCTTGCCTCTCTCACCAGCAGAAGTTGGGCCAGTAAAAGATGTTACCTCTCCCACCTTGTCTCTCTAATATCCTGGGACCAATATGGCTACAACACTGCATACACTGAAGTTAATATGACTTAAGGACATGTGTAAAGCTAGGCCTTTGCTTAAGTGCTTTTCGGAATGGGAATGGTATTGCTAAATGCTTTGCTGAATTGCAGCCTAATGAGTTGACCTGATCCAAGGCCCTTTGAAGTCAATGGAAAGGTTCCCATTTGAAACTTTGGATCAAGACTTATATGCTTTGAGGCCCTTGAATGAAAGGTGCCATACACTTGCTGCATCCAGCTCTGAAGTTTTCCAGAGTCTGAGCTGGGTGAAGTCCAGGGTTTCAGTTCAGGCCCCTCTCTAGTGTAGAGGTTTGTCTCATTTAATTCCAGCGGAGTTTTTACGTGCAGGTATGAGCTCAACAGGCAGAAGAAAGATTGGAATTTTAGTCACAGACATAGTTATTTATTAAGTGTGAGAAAGACATGCTATTTAATAAGTGTGAGAATATTTAGTATCATCTGGACCATGGCTTTTCAACCTGGGAGTTGTGAATGGGAATCATGGGGCCACAACCACCCTGCCTTTCCCATATTGCTAAATGAGAGGAGGTCCCTAAGAGATCATGGGTAGATAGGAGGAGGGTTTCAGGCAGGGATTCTAATAGTGAAATGGTTCAAAAGCCCTTTGGACCATCACATGGTGTATAACAATTCACCAGCTGTACCTGTCAGCCCAACGAACAAGTATGCCAAAATTTACAGTGGTTCCAATTTCCTCTGGGTATATTACCAAATTAACATTGATTTACTGGCCAGATCCCTTCTAGATTAGATGAAGTTCTCTGAAACACATCATAATTCAAACAACTGTATAAAACTAAAAGCGGGCGGACTTGCATCGTGTTCTTTTTCATTATACTGAAACATTGCATTCCAGGAGTCTCATAAAGCCAAATGACATTTTGAGAGAAGACATGTACCATAAAGTAATGCCGAAATCCTTTTTAGAGAGATGTTTTGATTGCTATGAGTGCTGCCCCACGCAGACTTTATGTTCCACTTGGCATAGTAAAGACAATTAAATGTATTGTTTACCATACTTGTACAAACCAGTACTTCTGCAGAAGAGCCAGCAAAGGGGCAAACGGACTCCTTAGCAAAATGAAACTAATAAAGTAGAGTTGCTTTTTTTAAAATGTAAGATCGTGTCTTTATAAACTTCATAAATCTCCAAGGCAGTAACATTTCATAGTTGAAAGAAACCAAAGGTTTCATGGACATATTTTTTTCTGTGAACTGGCATTGTAGGAGCTGGAAACTTTTCTAGCAAGGATTCTAAATGTTAATAAAACTTTTCAAAGGTAATAACTTTAAGTGCTTTTTATTTGGCACTGAAGGAAGACAATTAACATTCCTGGTGCAGTAAATTGTAATTAATATCTACATGATGAAATGGGAAAGATACATGAGACATCAGGTGAATGTTCAGTCCTGTACTTCTGCCACTCCTCATAGTCCACCAGCTTTCCCCCATACTCCTGGTGTCCTCAGCCAATAGCTGAGTGGCTCCTGTAGGGGATTGCCTAGTCCAAATTCTCCAGAATAGCTGTTCTCCCTTGATTGCCATGTCCCCCACAGTTATAATTTTGTCATCCTTTTAAGGTAATAGCCTATTCATAAGAGCCTGAACCAGTTCTCATTGAACAATTGGGCATCCCTCAGCACTATATTTACCCTTTTATATGGAGATATACACCTATCTCAGAACTGGAAGGGACCCCAAGAAGTTTTTGAGTCCAGCCCCCTGCCTTCACTAGCAGGACCAAGTACTGATTTTGCCCCAGAACCCTAATTGGCCCCCTCAAGGATTGAATTTACAACCCTGGGTTTAGCAGGCTAATGCTCAAACCACTGAGCTATCCCTCCCCCCTGTTATTGCCATCTCTTCTCAGACGCCCACTATCTGTCTTAAAGTCACTACTATAAACACCGCTGTTGGTTAACAATGCTAGCGCTCCTTCACCCTCCCCTTTCCCTGTGTCTCCCCAAATGTTCCTTTAAAGGTATATCGTTGTCTTTCCACTCATATTTACATCTCCCTAAAACTCTCCACACAATTGATTGTTGTTGGAAGAGATCCTTTTGTGATACTAATTAACCTCCATTCTAATATTTACTATCCCAGACTAAAGATTTTATGGTCTGCTTTGCCTCTGATTTTAAAGAGACAGAACTCATAAAGTTTGTCTGTATTTCAATTATGATTTGTTGACTGATTAATACCAATCTCTTGCAACAAGTTCCCTAGGATATGACGGAGGTGAGTGGGAATATTTTGTACTGTCATGTTATTTTAACAAGGGGAGTGTAGGGTGGTGGATCCGACCGCCAGCCCGGGACAGACCGTCGGCCATACCCAGGTCAGTTTGTAGCCCTTATTTCAGGGCTCTGCTAATTCTTTAACACGCACACAAATGAAATGTTGAACAATAACAAAAAGCAACAGTTGTAGTCTTGATGTGTGGGGCCCTCTGTCAGCTTAATGGTCATCACTTTTCCCTGCCCATGGGGGTTCGCAGGCCTGGCCTTCTTGCAGCCTTCTTCTGCAGCCAAAGGAGAGTGTACCCCATACTTTCTCCTGGGCCCAAGCTCCCCCATGAAGCTAGGGTTGTCCTTTATATCCCCTAGCTGGAAATCATCCAACTCAGATGATGCTGCCCAGCTGGGTCGGATGATTCCAAGCACCTGCATTCCTGGCTCCTCTCCAGCACAGGGCTAGCTGCTCCTTGGCCCTTAAAAGGGCAGACCACCTGGCTGAGTCTTTTCTCACTCATGGAATTTAATGTTCTCCTTTCTCATAGGGCTGTATGTTACTTGGCAATAACAAAATAATTATACCTATAAAATGTTACAATAGGTGATTGCTTTTTATTGCATTGACACGTTAATCTGCTTTCAGTTAAAGCCACCTGCAGAGCAGAGGAAGCTAAGGGTATTTCAGGACAAACCTCCACTGAGCTACTCTGGATTTGGTTGTCTCACTTCTTCATTTGGTCCTGGTGGTAGCACTCCTGGGCCCACAAGCCCTGGCTGGTGCAGAAGGGGTGTAATTCATACCTCCCCTTGGCATCACTAATCCAAGTAGTGTGTCATCCTCTCCCCTCCTCCTAGCCACATTAATGGGGTCATTTTCCACGATGGGCAACTGAGGAATAGAATGCTGAATTGACTTGCCAAAGATGACGTGCTGCTAGAAATGTATGCCACAGCTGGGAACGGAAGGCTGGTTTCTAAGGTGGCAGCTCCATAAATTAGCCACTAACCCACAATGCCTCTTTGACTCTTATTATTTATTGCAGTAGTGCACAGGGACTGTGCACTGGTAGGCACTGTGCAAACAAAGAATAAAGATAGTCTGTGCCGAGACTGCTCACTGTCTAGGAATTAGGCAACACGAACATGTTGAGGGGACAGGGTAACTGTAGAGAAAGGTTTGACTGCATTAGTTAATAGTCACAGTGGTCGAAGTAGCCCCTGTTGCTTTAAATCTCAGTACTTAGGCCAAAAGTGAAGTGGGTGTAATAATGCTTACTCTGCGGTGTAAAATGCTTACCACGCGACACGCCACAAGTCCCTAGAGCTCTCGGGTTATCGCTACAGAGCTCTGGCTGCACATTGTCTGCAGCATGTGGCACAGGATGATATGCAGGAGACATCACATTAGCTCTGCAGGGGTCCCTGTGACATGGGGTTTGTCAGCCTGGTGTGAACAAGCCATGAACATAACAACTTGGGGATCGAAGATATCTATCAGTTTCAGAGACTTATTAGGCCATAATGACCTAAACAGTAACAATCAAATGGGTATTGAGGGTGGTCCCAGGGGTTACAAAAGAAGTGGTCTTCTGGCAAGGAGTGGATCAGAATGACATCAAAGGGGCTGGTATTAACAAACTATTCTTCAATTCTTCAATGCCATTTTACTTTAGTATGGGCCAAATGGTGACAGCCTCATTCAGTGCTTACATAGAGATCAGACAGCACTGAATGTTGATTTTGAATAAGTCGTGGAACACTGGGGAAGTTCCAGAAGACTGGAAGAAAGCTAACGTTGTTTCCACATTTAAAAAGGCTGAACCTGGTTTTAATAGGCCTCTGTCAGGCCCCATGGATTTTGAACCTGGGTCTGTGTGTGTGTGTGGGGGGGGGTGCTGTGAGTCATCACACACCAATCCTCCCCTCCCAGTAGCTTACAAACAGTAGTCAGAACCAGGGTCCATGAAGCTCAACTGGGGAACAAGCCCCGCCCCTGCACTCCGATTGGGAGAACTTCAAGGCTCCTGATTGGGCTGCAGCTCCTATTTAAGTCAGAGGAGGAAACAGGAATTTGTCCATACAATTGGGCTTTACCCGTCTATGGAGTGTTTACCTGTTCCTGCCATCCTGGAAGCTTGACCTTTCCTGAGTCTTGGTAACAGCCTCCTGGTTCCTGCCCTCTGGTTCTGTTGCCTGATCCTGGTATCCTGGTTACTGACTCTTGATCGGTGCCCCCAGTTTGTCCCTGGTGTTCCCCCGGCATCATTCCTGGTAATTGGCTCCTGATCCCTCAGCATGTGCCTGATGTAAACACCTAGGCCAGGCTATGCATTCTCTGGTCCTGGTTCTGGGCAAGATAATGAAGTGGCTGATACAGAACGTGATTAATAAAGAATTTAAGGAGGGCAATATAACTAATGCAAATCAACATGGGTTTATGGAAAATAGATTCTGTCAAACTAATTTGAGATCTGATGAGATTACAAATTGGTTGATTAAGATAATAATGTTGATGTAATATACTTAGACTTCTGTAAGATGTTTGACTTGGTACTGCATGATGTTTTGATTAAAAAGTCTAACATGATAGACAATGAATATGGCACCCATTAAATGGATTAAAAGTTGTGTAACGGATAGGTCTCAAAATGTAATAATAAACAGGGTATCATCATAGAGGATGTGTGTTTCTAGTGGCATTCTGCAGCGATCTGTTCTTGGCCTTACACCATTTAACATTTTTATCTATGATCTGGAAGAAAACATAACATCATCACTGAAAAAGTTTGCAGATGACCCAAAAATTGGGGGAGTGGTAAATAATAAAGAGGACAGGTCACTAATACAGATGTAACAATGTAAAACTGTGAGCTTCTATTTTACCTATATAGCTACAAATATTACTTCTGTCTGTGCAGATTGTTTATCTAAACAATACATGGCATGTGATCATTCGTACACTTCGTATTTTATTCTAAACAGCAGGTGTAGGATTTACTCAGTTATGAATTAGAACAGAATTAGGCCCTGAGCAAACCCCCTAATTTTGAGGAAGTTTGGATGTGGTGTCAGTTCACATGGTGATGGGCACTAAATAGAGAAACCTGGCTAGATAGATATTGAGATTGGATTACTTGGATTACACTATATCTCCATGCCTCAACCAAGAGTGGGGCCCATTGTGCTAGGTTGTATCTGTACACACAAGGCTAGACTGTAGCCTTACAAACCATCCCCGAGAGCAGAGCAGAGACTGAATTGTTACTCCTACTGGCACTTCTTCCTGGCACATCTTACTTCCCCCTCTCTGCCAGTTCAGCTGCCCCGACTCCTGCCCACCTGCATGGGATAGGGAGGTAGCAGTGTAGTGGCAGAACTGCTGGTAGGCATAATATGGATTTATATAGTGGCATTATGATATTTTCTCTTATTCATCTCTTTCCTAATGGCTCCTAACATGCTGTTAATTTTGACTGCCACTGCACATTGAGCAGATGTCGTCAAAGAATTATCCAAGATGACTCCAAGATCTTCTTGATTGGTAACAGCTAATTTAGACCACCCCACCTTATAAGTGTAGTTGGGATTAATGTTTCCAATGTGCATTACTCTCTTGTTTATCTACATTGAATTTCATCTGCCATTTTTGTGTGAGATCCGCCCTGTAACTCTTTGCAGTCAGCTTTGGACTTAACTATCTTGCATACAGGGGTACATATTTGCAGATGATACAAAATTATTCATTTCCCTGCCTCCGTTTCCTCACCACTCTGGAGAGTTCTTTGGGCAGAGGCCAGAGTCCTCAGGGGTGTTCAGGATCCTTTCTCTCCCAGCTGTCTGTACGTAACTTCTTATCCAGAACATGGAATATCTGGTCTTGTTTCCAGGGGTGTAGCGGTAGAGAAAGGAATGGGTAAACAACCTTTTTGGTGTTCCAGTCTGGGCAGTGGCCCTGGTAGGCATTATGGGCATGCAGAGATTCTCTTATTTTGAATTAGGATTAGGCTAGGATGATCATTATGTAATTATTTTAATCATTTTGACAGTCTTGTAAATAGCAAGGGCTAAATGAGAATCTGAGGCAAACAAAATGCACAGATTATAAGGTGAGTACTCTGGAAGACCTTGCTACCCACCATCTGTCTGAAGCACAGTCCCAAAAGAATAATTAAACCAATGTCCTATACGAATATTCGTTATTCAGCACACCTGTCCTAGTCACAAAACGTTACAGCAGGCACCACAAGGCCTTTATGACATCACTCCAGGGATCGGAATGGGCCTTTGTGACATTCCAGGGCACAATCCAGACTAATGACTAGCTGTGTCACTACTGCCCTGTAACCTGGGGTGCCCTTTACAATGCCTTGCTGCTGTAGCCTCTAACCCGGACTGCTCACAAACAGCCCCCAGCATATAAGTCACGTCCAGCTATGTCTGTGTGTGCTGCAGTCAGCCAGTAACACCTTGGCTCTTGCCAGCCTTGGCTATGTTGCAGGGTGATCCCAACAGACCCCCAGTCCCGGATCTTCCCCAGATATGTATATCCTGTACCACCCAGCCCTCTCCTACTAATAATAAGTTTGTTATTCCTTTAAGGGAATAATATTCCATCTTGTTATTTTAAATAGAGTACCCAGACATGCCAATTTAAACACACTGGATTAGATAAAACAGTACAACAAATTTATTAACTACAAAGAGAGCGATTTTAAGTGAGTACAAGTAATGAGGCATAAAAGTCAGAAATGGTTACAAGAAAAAATAAAGATAAACTGTTTTACTAGTGCCTAACTTAGCAAACTATATCAGATTCAAGCAAAGTTTCTCACCACATGCTTCAGCAGATTACTGATCCAATTCTCAGGTCAGGACCCCCCAGAATCCAATAGTAATTTTCCTTTGTCATCCTAGTGTGATGCCAGAAATAGACAGGGAGAGAGAGGGGTGTCTGCCCCTTCTTTTTATAGTCCTTCCCCCTCCAACTGGGAGCAAGGTGAGAGGTAGTCTGTATGGAAGGAAACACCATGATGTTTCTTTGTTAGGATGTAGATTTTTGCCCCTGCCCCTTTTCCTTCCAAATAATGGTCACTTAACAGGTAATTGGTCCATCAGCCTTGTTTACACCTGGCTGAGCCATCAGCTTGCCCTTTGTCTCTGAGGAACTGGGCTGACTGCTCCCCAGACTTATCTGGAAAACATACTTTTAGTCATGATTTCAGCTTATGTTTATAACTTCATATATAACGCTGCTATGTGCATTTTGCCATGATAATATTGGTCAGCAAATTATGAGATTTGAAATGATACCTCACAAGATATACCTTGTACAAACGTTATTACAACAATGTGTAGGATGTGAACACAACTAAATTCTGCCACAACTTTGCACTACTTAGATCTGGTGTCATTGCAGAATGGTGATTTTACAACCCTGAGCTAAGATACTGTTTTGCCCCAGATAGTGAATTTGGGAGTCCATTCATATTAATCAGCATCAACCAGGCAATAGCTGACATTGATGGCCCTGCTCTCTTATCTGTTGCAATGTTATTCATGAGGCTGAACCTCTCACATTCAGCAGTGCTGCATGGAAATGTCTGCATGCATATCATAAGAGGTTTCTAGTCCTCATGTTCACTGTTACGGTTTTATGCAGAGTCTCTTATTTCATTGAGAGCTTGTGCACTATTCAAACTGAAGCATCGACACAGTCATTTCTCTTGTTCCTTGCCATGGTGAATGCTTGGATTTTATGTCCATCAACTTGAATCCAAGATGCTGAGATCTTCAAGGATGTCATCTCCATTTGAAAGGTGTTTTTCCATATGGCTAACAAGATGGAAGAAGCTGCCCAACATTAATATAATTCAGATTTGGATTTGGCTTCAGAGTAATGGATTTGAATTGTCCCAAGTCTTTGGCTTCTAAAGCCTTCTCACATTTGTCCCCTGGTGAGTTCTTGAAGGAGACTAACATTTTAATAGATTCACTTAATGTTCGGCCTTGGGAATATTCATATAATGAACCTGAAGATCTTGAGACACAATAGCCAACTTCTAGAACACATCATATATAAGTGCCAACTCACAGAGGAATTCAGGACTTGCTAAACCCTTGTATATCTGCCTTCCTTTGTCATTTTTTAGTGCTTCAGAAGAATTTTCACATGCTTATAAGGGGCCCAAAATGACACCCAGCTTGGACAGTCCTAACATTACTAGCCATCCAATGTACATCCAAGATTTGAAGAATGTGTAGAATTTGGGAGTCTTCTTCTGCTCATGCTTCATTGAGCGCCCATTAATTTTTGTTTAACTGGCTGTAAATGTTATGGAGATTTTTCCGTAAAGGTTTTGGAATGGTTAACAGTGGTGACCTCATCAAAAGCATATGTCATGGCTAATTCAATTCTGGTTCATACCGTGCCATATGAGCAAACATAATCTTGTGGCCACACAAGAGTTCCAGCCTAACATGACACTGCCCCATCAGATACAAATGAAACCCGTTTTTCTTGAAGATTAGTGTCAGTAAATCCAGCATTCTGCAGACATTCAGGAGTGTTGAGACAATATCCTCAGGTCTTTGGTCTTCAAGTTCAACCAGGTCAAGGAACATAAATATAGGACGTTCACCCTCAACTGATGGTTTAACTATCAAGGTAGCTTTTCTGCTGACTAGTGGATTCATCAATAAGTACAGCCACTTTCTTGAAGAAGACATAAGACTCTTGAGTGTGTCCTCCTGCATTTCCTCTGCAGTGATTCACAATGCCCATTGCACTGTATCATGGATGCAAACTTTTTTCTATGTTTATTACGAGTTCCTGTAACTCAATCAGATTTTCATGGTTGCTGAATTGGTGATTGTTCTTGGCAAGGTAATATGCAGTTCTAAATACAGCCTCACTTGCTTGATCTACACCTCCTAAAATAGCTTCAGTAATTTTTCCTAGCACACTTGCCTTCCTCTGATCTTGGGTTTTATGCACTATACCCTGAATGCCACATGCTTCTTAATTTTAATTTTAAGGGATGCTAATTTAATATTTCTACTTTCATTGCCAGATGCTTCAACATGATAGTTGCACCACTCATTTGCAAAAGAGGTGCCTTGTTCTTTTAAAAAACTCTAGTTGTCTTGGCAGCTTTACAGTCCAGGCAGCCTGTAAGACAAATGGGATGAACTTAGAAAAGTTTTAAATGAAATATTGCAGTACAGCAATAATACCACAGCTGGGTAGCTTATTGCTAACATTCCAACAGTCAGAGAGTCATTAGGCACACTGCAGGCTGATAGATGCACCAGTTATACACCACTCATACTCCACACAGAGAGACTCTAAACTTTTTGTGTCAGGATATAGAATATATTAAACCATTCTTTGAATGCTTTTACTGTTCAGCAAATATTTTCAGTCAGCCCACACATGCAGTAGCACTGGATGACTCATTACAGACTCTTACAGGCCATGATTTTCATGTGTGTTCAGTTGCTTAACATAACCAGCTCTTAGACAATGCACAAGTCAATTGTAGTGATCATCCAGAATTGTTGTTTAAAGGTTATATGGTTTTCAAAAACTTAGTGCCGCACTACGAGCACTGGAAATTGGACCTCCAGTATCTCCTGGACGTATTTTCAATGACTGTGGCACTAAGTACTGATATATGACTGTAGTGGGGTGAGCACCCGCTCCAGCCCTGAAGGGGGCTTGGGGCTGGGGAAGGGAGCAAAATCCCGGCTGATTGGGGGAAGTGGCTGCAGCTGGGGCCACACCCCAAACAGACTGACCGGGCCTTATAAGAAGGCCAGGGCAGCCAGAAGCAGCAGTCTCTCTCTGTATTCAGAGAGAGAAGGGCCTGGCTGCAGGGAGCTAGAGACAGGGTAGCTGAGTGGAGCAGGGCTGGGGAGCTCCAGCCTGGAAAGTTCCAGGCTGTGGCCTAGCAGAAGGCCAACAGGTACTGGGGGTTGCAGAGGGCAGCCCAGGGGTAGGCAAAAGCAGCAGGTCCAAACCCAACCTTGCCAGTGATGAGTAGGCTGATACTGCAGTCTGCCCCAGGGTGTGGGGGCTAGATGAGGACTGACAGTAGCCTTATACTGAGGCAAGGTGGGGATAGTGGGTGGGGGTTTCCCGGGGAGGGGAGACCCTGATAGAAAGGGTTATAATGACATATATTCAACTCACAAGAAATATACACATTGTTGTGAGAGGTTTTTTAAATGACTGACATTCCTCTTGTAACACTTGAGCTTTTTGGAGACCTGATATTGGACCAGTGACTAGAAGTACAAGAAAAAAATGCCATTTAAAAAAAAAAAAAAAAAAAAAAAAAGACAAACACAGGTATCTAACAAGTGAACAACTTACCAGAAGAAAATAGAAATGGAGCAAACACAAAAACCAACTGGGTTGGCAGCTGGTGTTTTTATTGAATGGCTGAAAGAAAAAGAGAAGGTAATGGACTTAAACTGTTTCTATTGAACATTTAAATGGTCTGTTATGAGAGTTCATGCCTCTGAAAACATCAAAAGTCATTATCAAAAGTTAATGAACCTCATTTCCTTAATTTATCATGTTTTCTATTTTCAGCAGAATATTTTACAATAAATGGAAATGCTGAAAACCTCCAGTTTAAAGGCTTACAACAGTGACTTTTTTTCTCCAAAGCAGAAGGACGTTGTAAAACTTTTTTTTTTTTATAAAAAAAAAAACAAACGTGTTTGGTTTTATTTATATAATATCCATTTTATAAGTGGGATCACACATTCCAGGGCTTTTACAATTTGTTGGTTGAAAGCACTCAGCCTCCGACCGAACTACTCAACTTTGTGCCTCCAACCCAACCCAATAACCAAATTAAATTTGGAATGTATGTTATTGCAACACAATGCATGCCCTGTCATGTGTATTTCCTTACATATGTTTTGACTTTAACACTTGGTATAGTCAGGATTTGCTTATCATGGGAAAGTAGGAATGAGTAAATGCCATGTTCCCTAAAAGAGAATGAGTAAACTTCATTTATATGCATCCGCACTACTGTTTTTCTCCCTCTTTCTCTCTCCCAAGGCTGCCGAGAAACCTCTTTTATAACCACCAGGCAACCTCCTGATCAGTTTCAACAAGTGATCTCTCCCCTCATAAACCAGTTATCCTGGGTAGGAACTAGCTTTTTGTCAAGGGTGCTTCTATTTGAATAGAAGAGCATCAAGATTTAATCACTGTCTATTGTTAACCCTGTGCCACTGCCCCTTACAATTCCAGTCCAACACAGAGGTAAAAGGACAATCGAGAAGGCAAACAAACCTCATATTCAAAAGGAAGTTTGCAGCCTGACACAGACACAGATAAAGAGCCCCCAATATCAAACAGAATTTATAAATAGTACATAGACAAATTCTCCAAATCATCACACAGTCTGCTTCAAACAGCTTACAGTCTAAATAATCAAGACAGACAAAAGGTCTCAAAGGAAATGTTGTTATCCTTGTTTTACAGATGGAGAGCTGGGTCACAGAAAGATAGTTTTGAACTTTGTGGTCCAGGCCAATTTAAATGAATAAGTTAAGAGTCCCAATCCTGCAAATATTTACTGCTGGGTATAGTGCTTAATACCTTGAATAGTGCCTTTGACTTCCACAGGCCTATTCATTGTAGAATAGGGGCTGAGTTCACAAGTAATAGCATGCATAATGATGTACTCAAATGTACATTTATTAACATGTTCTAACCTCAAGATCAGAGTCAATGATTCAGTACAGTATGGAAATAATTGAGGACCCTTTGAGTTTACTTTCTCCACATTTAATGAACTGATAGAGAATAGCTTGTGCTTTATTAATGGTCTATGCCACTGATGGATAAATGCAGCACTAAAGCCAAGGATTACTCCTGACCCCATTGATTTCAATGGGGACAGAATTTCACGTAAAGAATTTATTTTTAAAACTGAGTACTAGAGCCTTAAAACAATTACAAGTGTAAATGAGGGCAACAGTTGGCCTGTGAAATATTTATTGATGCATGATGGTGGCCATGATGTATTAGAAGGAAAGAGCCCAGCTTGACTCTCAGATCCCAGGCTAAATTTGCAAGGCTGGAAGTTAGAAAACTCTCTTCACTTGATGTCTTGTTCTCCCTAATCTGTCCAGCTGTGGTGTTTATAAGGAGCTCATAATGGAAGATTTGTGCAGTCTCTAATGTCTTGGTTGTATGTCACTTGGGTAAACTCTGCCTACCAGACGGTCTACTGTAGTTCCAACTGTATACCGTATACTGCCTCCTGCTGCCTACAGCCCATGTGCGGCAGGGACTCCAGGGGCTGGAGGGAGCATGGGCAGAGATCCCTATACTCTGCTTCTGCAAGGCAGAAACCTGTACTCCTTGTTCTGTGTCTCCTTCCTCTGCTACCTGCAGTCTGTGGGCTGCAGGACCAGAATTTCCACCCCCCATGAAATCCAGAGGCACTGCAGCCTACAGAGCCTGAAACAGCTCCAGGCCCTCAGGTGGCAGCAGGTGGTACTGCACCTCACAGTACACCAATCACACTAGGGTGTGTATACTGGGGCTGACAGCTGTGACATCCTGGGTGGAGCTTAGCCCCATTAGCCCCCAATCACCCAGAATAGTTCCATTTCAGAAATGGGCAAAGTGATCTATAGTTTGAAAATGTTGCCACACATTTGCATGGAAGAAAAAAAATATCAGTTAAGTCTTAGCATTTTATTGCTAATTTAATGTGTCCATCAACAGAGCTGCATGAGACAGATGGTTTTTGCTTCATAAAATATTTGCAGGGAAAAAACAGAATTTAATAAAAAATTTTGCACTAGTTGGTAAAATGTGGAAATGGTGATGTTTCATATTCATCCAGTGCACTGAGTGCTACATGAAACCTAAGCGTAAATAAAATAAAAATAAGAGAACCTTTCAGTGAGAAAGTTTTTCTGATTCTAAACTAATCTGAAAATGAAGCCATCCATTCAAGGGTCAGATCTGTCTACATTATGAAAAGATTGGAATTTGGCCGACTTGTAAACAGACTAGGATAACTCTGAGGCCTTGCATTTCCTATTGAGCTATCATTTTTTAATTTATGGTTTTACAGTTGACATTCAATCAACAAAATAATTAATGGCTGGAAATAATCCCATTAATTTTACTTTTCCTCCTGTATCCTAATAACAAAATATGCATTTAGAACACCATTGTTTGACTGTCAGCCATGGAGACCTGCTAGTAACTATACTTGGATACCAAATTAAATTTTGAATGTACTGATTAGTGTGTTGCATTCAGTTAATTCTTTGAACTACTTCTTCACATTACTCACTAAATCAGGGGAAATTGGTAAATCCAAATCCTGTTGAGTCCATATGGATTTCTTTGTTTTGTTTTGATCTTACACAATGCTTCCCTCTACATAATCATTAATCACATGTTCAGCTGTTGTGACAGTATGAGCCTGATTCTTTCCTCACTTTTACTGGAATAACTCTATTGAAGTTACACTGGTGTGGGTGATGGGAGACTCATATCCATAAAATAGGAAAGAAAGTTTGCAAGGCTGGAGATGAAAAGGAGGATCAGGGAGTTTCTCTGAAGACTTCCTGATCAGGTGACCACAGACTCCTACTAGGTGACTTTGTTGCCAGGCAACCTCTCCCCTTCTCCTGTTTCTTTTCTGAACTTGGCCAAAGTCATGCATCTTTTGGAGCCATGCATCTTTACTTCAGAGTTTGGCTGAGGGAAACTCTGCTCTATTGGGCCATTTAAATGGGCAGGGTATTCTTTACATTTACTGTTCTATTTGCCCATAAAGCCCATTGAGGTGTGCAGATGCCTCCTATGTTCTGAGTGGCCCATTCTTCTGCTGCACACATTTTGCATTCCCTCCATTTTCCTAGTAGTCAGTGGAAATGGCTGCTTACTTCGGTATTTGGCATCTGTGACTGGGGATGGGCAGAGACAGGGCTGGTTCAGATACTGTCTGATTTTCATAAAATCGTAGAAGTTAAAAAACACGATTGTGTCATTCTAGCTCATCTCACAGCCAGTGCTGGATTCAAATGCCAAAGGTTGTTTTGGGAAGGGAGAGCAAAGTTTCAGAAATGTTTTTCCTGTTTTGGCTTTTCTTAGCTGTTCTCTCGTCCCTTGGCAGCAGTACACCATTCACAGTAAGATACCAACCTGCAGGAAAAATACAGCAGGGAATTGCTTTAAGAGTATTTTTGATTGTTTTTTTTTTTTTTTAAATGAGTCCCTCTTGACAAATACTGAAGTGTCATAGATACAACTAATCAGCGTGTGGACACTATCAAAGGGCCTGATCTGGAAATGTACAGAGCACCTTCTGCAAGGTACAGCGTCCCCCCTACCTTCCAGACAACAAGCACCAGTGCATAAGACGATGGATGAGGAGTCAGCAGACTTTTAAATGCATAAACAGGGGAATCTCGGGTAGGAGTGGAGAGGGTATTTCACCTCAGTATTTGGCTTTGGTGTGATTGTTGCTGGAATACTGTCTCCAGTTCTTGTGTCCACAACTCAAGAAGGAAATTGGTAGATTGGAGAGGGTTCAGAGAAGAGCCATGAAAATGATTAATGAATTAGAAAATCTGCCTCACAATGACAGACTCAAGGAGCTCAATTTAGTTAGCTTAACAAAGAGAAGGTCGAGGGGTGACTTGATTAGTCTTATAAGTATCCACAGGGAACCTAATTTGGATAATGGGCTCTTCAGTCTAGCAGACAAGGGTATAACATGATCCAATGGCTGGAAGTTGATACTAGACAAATTCAGACTGGAAATAAGGTGTAAAATTTTAAACAGTGAGAGTAATTAACCTTTGCAACAATTTAAAAGGGTCATGGTGGATTCTCCATCACTGGCAATTTTTAAATTAAAACTGGATGTTTTTTCTAAAAGATACACTTCGGCTCAAACTGGAGTTCATCCAGGGAAGTTTTATGGCTTGTGTTATGCAGGAGATCAGGCTGTATGATCGCAGTGGATCCTTCTGGACATAGAATCTATGAATCAATGAACCTGCATTTTTAGTCCTGCCTTTGCCACTGACCTATTGTGTGGTCTTGTGCACGTCATCGCTGTGTGCCTCAGTTTCCCCATCTGTAAAATGACACCTTCCCACCTGTGTAGAGCACTTTGAGATTTATAGATGAAGAGTATTAATGTCAGTGGGAAGGGACAGCACTTGGTAACTGTCAGTATAAGGAAACTGTGCAAATGGGGTGCTCTGATTTAGAAGAGCTTAGTTTAATGTTGTAGAGTTGTAGACCCACAACAGGAGTCTCCCTACGAGATAGGGGAGCAGGGAAATACCGGACACAGGGTTGGTATATAATCCACAAATACTCTTTATTGCTTACAAAATAAACCACTCGCTCCACATTCATAACCCAAGCATACTACACCAGGGTCTGAAGATCAGAACTGAAGTCCCGATGGCCAGTCGACATTCAGTCCGATCACAAGATGCAGGGAGCCAGCATTACCACATCTTAATCTAAACAGGGCTCTGGATCCACGAACGACTCCAAATTGCGAGTGTATCTAACATCCTTTATAATCCACTCCGTCACGTCATCAGTTGTCTGGGCAATTTCAAAGAGACAGTTCTGGGCAAATTGCCGAAACCCAAGATGTTTAGTCCCAGGCCCAAGATGTTCCTCTTTCCCCAGTTCTTGTTTACAACTGCAGCAGATACACTGCAACAGGTACATTGTCATGGCAATGCCCCCAGTGTTATTTCCTTATCTGGTATTTCTCCATCTTTCTCATAACAAAGTTATTTTTCACAAACAGCTCTTGACCACTTAAAACCTCAAATTCTTGCTTTGGTTGTCAACATGCAACTCATGCCAAGCACACTTCATCCACACTAGGCCTATAACATATTACATGGATATATGGATTATGCATGGATATATATATATATGTATCCCAACAGAGTCACCTTGGAACTAATTTATATTTGTAATGTCTTCAGGTAATAACTTTTGTGTTCACAGTTAGTATGGTGTATGTGCACAGACATCAGGTATGTCTGGATTATAATCTGGTTATTTGAGAAGAATAGTAAGGCACAGTATCCTGACTAATAATAATAACAATAATAAATTATTATTGTTATTATTATTATTTATTTATTGTGTTACCATTAAGGAATCCTAGTCATGGAGCAGGATCTCATTGTGCCAGGTGGTCTCTGCCCAGAAGAGTTTATAATCTAAGCAAATCAACTTTCTGTTGCTGAAAATACCAGCACAATTCATGGATAAAAGCAATTTTGCTGTTACACGTTTATTTCCAAGATTGTTTCATAAACATCTGGGGGGGGGGGGGGGGGGTTATTCCAAAACATGAAGCAAGCCTGGCAGAACTTATTTTTATTTACTATATAATTGCTTCTTAGTCAAGCTGTGACATAATGGGGGTAATTAATTAAACCAACTGATGCAATATCCATATCTATAATGAACCTCAGTGCCCTGAAATGCTCCACAGATTGACATGAGAACACAGGAAGTTGTTTTATAAAGCTACTGCTCTGTTATTATCCACTATGGTGCATGTATCTGTCAGATAAAGAACTTCCTGGGTTTGAAATAGTTATCTATTCTTTGTTATGCTAATGTGCGGAGGCCACAGATGAGGTTTTTACCATGTTATGCCAGGTGCTGTACAAACACATGGTGTAAAAAAAAAAGTCCCCACCCCAAAAACATTCCAATCTAAATAGACTAGGCAGACAAAGGAAGAGTTAGCCCCATTTTACAGATGAGAAACAGAGGCCCAGAGATTAAGTGGCTCGCCCGAGGTCACACTGGACACTAGTGACAGAGGCAGGAATTGAACTTGTTTCTTGATTCCCAGCCTAATCCATAACCACAAGACCTTCCTTCCTCTCTAAACAAAATGGCCCTCACTCCCTGCCCTAGGAAACAAATCAGTTATAGCCATTCCACAGGGATGGGCAGGTGAGACAGTTGAGCAAATCTGGCCCCCCTAAGAAAGCAATGTGATTGGAGCCCCCAAGGCCTTGATTGGGTTACAGCACAATATTCATGGTGTGATCTTCTCTTCCTACCAAACATCCCCCTCACACCCAAATGGCTCCATCCATTCAACTGGGAGACAGGAGGGCTTAGGAGGCGTTAGCACTGGGGGGTGGGAGAGGACAATAGGAAATGTGTCCGGAGGTGGCATGTGTGTTTGTGGAAGGATTGAGGGAATAGTGGATGAAGAGTTCCTGTTAAACAGGGGAATCTGCAGTGTACCCCATCTAAGCCTCAAGGGGAAGAGAACTCTTGAGTCTCTGAGGGGCTCAAATTATTCTTTTCATAGAGCTCTCAGTCAGCACGAAGCAGTGCCTGCTCCATACAGTGGGACTGTGGAGAATGAGTAGCAAACGTGACACTAACACGTCCACTAATCCCTGGCCGGTTGGGGCCCCCAGGTTCCTGCACAGTTGCAGGTTGGGCAGTGGTGACTGGTTCCATCTCCAACCAGAAGTATCAATGAGAAGGCAAAGCATCCTGCCATCCTCTGCCCAACCTGTGTCCTCAGACTCCATGTGTACAAGCGCTCATCTAATCCATCTAGATGCCTCTGGGTCCACCATCACCCTCGTTTCTGGAGTGTAGGCTACAGCTCCTCACTTCCCCTTCCAGCAGCACTTCCATGATATTGACCAAGGATTTTTAGGAAGGTCCCAACATTTTCCAGGAAACAGACTCAAATGGATGCGGTGGGAGAAGGCTAACTGAGCTTCCCCGGCAGATTCTCGCAGCCAGGTGAGGTAGGGCAGTGCTATCATGCCACTTTAATGGTGGGGGACCGGAGGCTCAGAGAGAGTAAATGACTCACCTCAGGGTTATACAAGATGTCTGTGGCAGGGCAGGGAATTGAATCCATATCTCCGGTTATTGCCGTAACCACTTGGCCATCCTTCTTTCCCTGATGTTAACATCTGTAACCCTATGACTTTATTATGTCCCCCTTGTCTGCCCATCCTTACCCCCTTCCCTTCTATTACTTACTAGATTCCCGTAGTGTGTCTAGCCTTTAACTACACTGCCAGCTCCTCAGGGCAGGGACTCATTCTTCCTGTGTTTGTGTGTACACACACACACCCAGTACAATAGGTCCCTGATCCTAATTGGGATCTTTGGGTGCTGCCATAATAACAGAAGGCTTTATGTTAGCAAGCAGAGGGCACCTCTTTCTTACCCCAGGATCACTAACTAGTAGGAGACTCATTTAAATGGGTTGTGATTTTCATGAAGTGGAACTCCCCTTAGCATTGCTTGGTCACAATGCAATGGAGGCCAGAATGTACCTGTTAGGCACTGCCCTGCATTAGGGAGAATGTAGAATGACACTATCCAGAGCTGGGCAGTTCCCCTGTTGGCTGAGTACAGCAGAGGAGGCTAGGAAATAGCGTCACCTTTATCACCCTTTCAGACATCTAGACCTCACTGGAATGCTTGCCATTCAAATTCCCTTGGGGCAAAACTGTGATCCTTTTGCTCAGGATGAGTAGTATCTTACACCATGAACACTCTCATTGAAATGAGATGGGATTACTCAATAAGGTATTACTCACTGTTCATAAGGGCATGTATCAGAAGAATGAGAAGACTTCTTGTGGCCAAAGGCTGGCCCTATGGATTATACTAACAGACACACACACTTGGAGAGAGAAGCTGTTTTTGCTGTACCCCCATGTTTCATGTACTGCATGCTGGGTAATTACATGAAAGGACTCTAAGCATGTAAAAATGAGTTTTGTATTTTTAACATGAGAAAATAGTGTGTGTGTGGTGGGGGGGAGAAGAATGAGGGGATGGGTGTTGGGATGGAAGGATTGTCCTTGCCAAATGGAAACATGGCTCACATTTCCCCCCAAAATACTCACCTTGGGGTTTGACATCAAGCAGGAAAAGTTTCAAAGACTTTAAGGCAAGAAGGGACCATCATGAACATCTAGTCTGACCTTCTGCCCATCCCAGGCCACAGAACCTCACCCACCCACTCCTGTAGTAGGCCCATAATGTCTGGCTGCATTACTGAGTTCAGCAAATCTTGATTTAATGACTTCAAGTTACAGAGAATCCACCGTTTGCTAGTTCAATCCAGCAAATGACCTGTGCCCCACGCTGCATTTCAGGCCAAAAGGAAACTTTCTTCTGAAAGTTTTGAGCATCTGAAAACCATGGGTTATAATACATATTGTTCTGCTGCTTTAAGTATGCTGTAGTTTTAAGGTTGAGCAATAATGCGTAGCACATCATATAGAACTTCAAAGCCTGGCACAAGCATTAATGAACCATAATGAAGATTAGAAAGAAAACCCTAGTTAAACACAACAGCATTTTGGTTAATATTTTTAATATGACTTTTGGTAAGACCTATAATTAACATGGGGGGTAGAAATTTTGCTCTGACTACACAGAGTGCAACTGTCAATCAAACCATTTTTATACATAGGTCAGTTGACCACATCTGCATAGAACATTTTGGATTGACAGGAAAGTTTCTTTTCTCTGGATGCAACAGCCTATCCTTCTATAATAATGAGGTTTTTGATTGGCAACTTAACAATGATAGAATTCAGCCATCCATGCACCCTTTTTATACCCCAGTTATTTGTTGCTATCCTGCTGCATTGTTCCTCGGCACCCAGCTGTCAATAACATAATGATGTCTAACTCATACAGCCAGCAAGATCAAGGGCATATGTACTTTAAAAAACAAAACAATCAAATAATCAAAAAGTTTAACCCACTATCTTCTCTGAATGATTAGACCACGCAAGAACTGGTCTTAGGGCACGTCTTCACTACCCGCCGGATCGGCGGGTAGCAATCGGTCTATCGGGGATCGACTTATCGCGTCTAGTGAAGACGCGATAAAATCGATCCCTGATCGCTCTGCCGTCGACTCCGGAAATCCACCGCGGCAAGAGGCGGCAGCGGAGTCGACGGCGGCGCGGCAGCGGTCGACTTGCCGCCGTCCTCACAGCCAGGAAGTCGACCTAAAATACGCCCACTTCAGCTACGCTATTCACGTAGCTGAAGTTGCGTATCTTAGGTCGACCCCCCGCTGTAGTGTAGACCTAGCCTTACTTCACTAGATTGTAGGGTGATTAGTTCATGATGTCTTCTAGTTCTTTTTTTGAAAGTATGCTCTACTTTTATTATGGCACCATTTGGGGGAGTCCTGTAGTACAAGTATATAGAGGAAAGCAGAGAAAGAGAAGCTGGAGTAGCTTTGAAATGTTCAGCAACTAGCTTGCTTTTGAGTAGAAAATGTAGAAACAGCGCACACTGCTTTCCTAGGCTGAGTATGGAGCATTGAGGGAATAAAACACAACAAAGTGGTGCATGTAGTACAGCAACATAATCTTCTACAAGCCTGATATCTTCACAGAAGCCCAAAAGATTGCTGTCTCCATTCAGTAGGTACATCCTCGTGGGATACATGTAGATTAGGAACAGGTTGCGGTTAGGTCAGGGTTAGCAACTGCAACCTCTTCCCTTGTGTAGACACAGGTTAATACGTTTTGACTTAATTTAATTGGCCAGAGTGGGTGTCATGGTTGGAAGGCTAGCTGCAGCTCCAACCTCTCTGAGTGCATCCCCTCAGATTCAGGCCTAATGTCTTTACCTATTCTGGGACTGAATCCTCCAATTTTCCCACTGTTATACCAGGTCCTCGGCTGAAATGTCTTGTGTATTAACTGTGCTTACCCAACAAGTCTGGCTGGGTTCAGGTACATGCAATTCTTACCTTCAGGAACTTGTGATCAGAGAAAATACAATGATTAGGCAGCCTTCTTAAACTAAAGTATTGTTTAATCTTAACATTAATAACACATCACTGGAAATAAGGCATACATTTTTAACAGGGAGAATAATTAACCATTGGATAATTTACCAAAGATCATGGTGGATTCTCCATCACTGACAAATTTTAAATCAAGATTGTATGTTTTTCTAAAAGATCTGTTGTAGGAATTATTTTGGGGAAGTTCTCTGTGTTCTATGGTAGTCAGACTCATCATCATCATCATCATCACTCCCATAACCGCATTGGTCGTTGGGGCACCATCATTGATGAGCAATCAACCAATTGTCTCCACCCCTGACAATTGTGTGTCAGTGCTTGGGTCTTCGTGAAATCCATTTCTGTCCACTCTTCTATGTTGTCAATCCATCTCTTCTTCTGTCGACCTCTTCTTCTCTTCCCCTGTACTGTCCCTTGGAGAATGATCTTGGATAGGCCAGATGATCTTGTTACATGGCTGTATCACTTCAGCTTGCACTTCTTTATGGTCATCAGGAGGTCTTCATATGACGCAATGCATTGGTGATGACGTTGAGGACCTCTTCATTAGTGACGTGGTTGAAGTAGGAGATGCCCTGGATTTTACGGAAGCATCTCATCTCTAGTCTGAGTAGCCGGGGGCAGGGAGGAATTGGAGGTCTGAGGAATAGTGTGCATGTCAATGCTTTCATTGTGGACAGGTCTGAGTTGTGGGTATCTGCCAGAATTATGGGAGAAGGGTTAACAAGCATGTGATGGAGAGAGCCTATCCGACTGCTGAGTATTACTAAGGGTGTTTGGGGAAGAAAGCAGTTGCAGCCCTCTCATCCCTGAGCCTTGGTGACCCCTGGCTGCCAGAAGAGCCCCTTGGGACCTGTGATGGGATATTTATTCCACATTGGCACTAAAAGGGTTAACTGGAGCTGGAAAGTTCAATTAAGGCACCTGGTTGCCAGGCCACATTGAAGGTGAGGGCCACCAGTGGGAGGAGCTGTGTGGTGAGCATAAAGGGAGGAAGCCCAGATGGGGTGGGACTGTAGAAAGACAGGGGAAGAATTCTGCACTCTCTCTCTGGTTGCTAGAGAGTGAAGGAAGGGCCTCGAGAGAGGCAGATGTCCAGTAAGTTCAGGGCAGAGCTGGAGGAAAGTCAAGGTAGGAAGAAGTCCAGGGAGGAAGCAGCAAGGGGTCTGATGGAGCAGACTGTGTTTTTTTTATCCTACAATCCTTGGACTAGAATCCAGTGAAGTGGTAGGCCCTGGGTTCCCCTACCACTCCACCAGAAAAGGGGGTGAAGGAACACCCTGATACCTGGTGGAGTAGGACTTCCCTGGAGGGAACACTGAACAAGAATGGGAGGACAGCCCCACAGAACCTGGGAAGGGGTGAAGAGTGTGTGGAGGAGTAAGAGCAGGTAGGGATGAAGAGTTTTATGTTTGTCTGAGTTCAGTTTATTGGGCTCTTTGTTTACCCCAGAAGGGATGGGACTAAACATGACCTGGTCGAAGGGCGGAGCCACAAGAAAAGGCAGACAGCTGAGGGGCCAGAGTGACTGTCAGCAGGGGCCACTTTTTGAGGGGAGGCTGCTATGCTGTGCCTAGCCATGAGGGGGTGCGCCGGGGTGAATCTACTCTTCCCTCTTCTCTTTCTGCAGTTGGTTGGCTGAATCAGTGATGAATATAGACTGACTGAGAGTCTATCGACAGAGTAGAAATAAATAACAGTGCTTCCTAATGTCAGCGTATGGTGCTCTTAGTAGGGAGGGCCTTATGAAACTGCAGAAGGACATACAGAGATCTGACAAAGGCATGGAGCAACCTTTGCAGACATGGGTGCCTAAAGCTAAGCACCTAAATCCACATTTAGGCATCTATACTAGGTGGCCTGATCATCACAGCTGTGGAGCACTCCGTAGTTCTCTCTGAAGCATCTTTGAAAATCTGGCCAGTTATTCATGTACTTAAATCCTGATTGAAGTGCCTAATGTTCGGCTTCAAAGTTTGAAAATCTTGGCCTTAATTTATACGATCTTACATTGCACTTTATTTAAAAGGACATGAGGCAAAAGTTTAAAAATTCTTTGGTTTTGGATTCGATTATCTTGCAGGGAATAATAATCTTGTGTCCAAAACAAAGGACAGGGAATCAGGTGATCTGATCTATATTCCCAGTTTTGCTATTAGCTTCCCATGTGATTTTTGGGATCGTCACACAGGGCCCAGGCTTGACAGGTGCCGATCACATCCTACAAGATGCTGAGCACCTACAACTCCTGCTAATTCACACGGCATCTTCTGAAGTTGATTTCAATGGGGGTAGAAAGAACTCACTACTTCCCAAGGGGTGTGCAGCCCTTCACAGAATTGGGCCTTTTACTTACATATTTCTTGATCTCCCTGTATGTAATAATGTGTATCTACATCTCACAGGGGTGTCTCAAGGATTAATTCCTGAATGTGTATAAAGCATTTTGAGATCCCAGAAAAAAGTTGCAAGAACAAAACAGTATTGCTTCTATTGGGCTTATAGGTCATTATGAATAACTGCTGAAGCACAGAATCATGAAATCCAAAATTAATTTACTGTTATGTCACTTTGTCTTGCTGAGTTTAAAAAAATTAAATATCTTGAGTATAAATGAATAGTTTGTCTAGATAATAACATTTTAAGCTGAGCAGAGCTAGTGTAGGAAAAAATAATTAAATTTGACAAGTGTCAAGCAGCTCAAAATTGCACCAGGACATAGTTATATCTAATAATATTCCCTCAAGATAGAATTCAGTGTAAGAGAAGGTTGGCTTAGTTTTGCAACATTTCAAGTTGGATAAGTGACTCTGTCAGGGAATAGATACATCTTATATAGTCTAGGAGTGTGAAATTACAGAGAATGCTCTTCTGTCCTTACATTTCATAGACTCTGTTGGATAGGAGATTGAAAACAAAACAATCTCCTCTTTGCTAGGACTTTGAGACTCTTGTAGGGTTTGGTTTGAGATGGGAATGTAGGGTTGTGCATAGGTACTGAAGTCATAGGTACATAACAGTTGCCTAAGATGGACAGATAAATTAAGGGAGTGGATTTGACCCATCCATTTACAGATAGAAATGAACAAGAAGTTAAACGGATCAGGTCACTGCTTGGCCATCATTGTAATACCGTCTAAGTGTGCCATTTCCTCTTCCTGGTGGTTGGTCCACAGAGAGGCTCAGAGCTAAGTACTGCTACCAGCTAGAGGAGTTACTCTGTTAGCTGAAGTGGTAGAAGCCCATGCTTTGGTCATGGGTTTATTCCTGTAAATGACCCATCACTGGGGGAAGGGATACAAGAGATTGTTACCAAAATTGTGGTAAATATTCCATCACTCAAAGTCTTTAAATCTAACTAAAATGCCTTTCTATAAAAGATGTTCCAGTTCAACCAAAAGCTATTGGGCTGAATGCAGGAGTACTCTGTGAAGATTTATGACTTGGAAGTCATAAGAACATAAGAATGGCCATACTGGGTCAGACCAAAGGTCCATCCATAGACAGTATCCTGTCTGCCAACAGTGGCCAATGCCAGGTGCCCCAGAGGGAGTGAACCTAACAGGTAATGATCAAGTGATCTCTCTCCTGCCACCATCTCCACCCTCTGACAAACAGAGGCTAGGGACACCATCCTGGCTAATAGCCATTAATGGACTTAACCTCCATGAATTTATCTAGTTCTCTTTTAAACCCTGTTATAGTCCTAGCCTTCACAACCTCCTCAGGCATGAAGTTCCACAGGTTGACTGTGTGCTGTGTGAAGAAGAACTTCCTTTTATTTGTTTTAAACCTGCTGCCCATTAATTTCATTTGGTGGCCCCAAGTTCTTATATTATGGGAACAAGTAAATAACTTTTCCTTATTCACTTTCTTCACACCACTCATAATTTTATATACCTCTATCATATTCCCCTTAGACTCCTCTTTTCCAAGCTGAAAAGTCCTAGCCTCTTTAATCTCTCCTCATATGGGACCCCTTCCAAACCCCTAATCATTTTAGTTGTCCTTCTCTGAACCTTTTCTAATGCCAATATATCTTTTTTGAGATGAGGAGACCACATCTGTATATAGTATTCAAGATGTGGGCATGGATTTATATAAGGGCAATAGGATATTCTCCGTCTTATTCTCTATCCCTTTTTAAATGATTCCTAACATCCTGTTTGCTTTTTTGACTTTCGCTGCACACTGCATGGATGTCTTCAGAGAACTATCCATGATCTCTTTCCTGATTATTTGTAGCTAAATTAGCCCCCATCATATTGTATGTATAATTGGGGTTATTTTTTCCAATGTGCATTACTTTACATTTATCCACATTAAATTTCATTTGCCATTTTGTTGCCCAATCACTTAGTTTTATGAGATCTTTTTGAAGTTCTTCACAGTCTGCTTTGGTCTTAACTATCTTGAGCAGTTTAGTATCATCTGCAAACTTTGCCACCTCACTATTTATCCCTTTCTCCAGATCATTTATGAATAAGTTGAACAGGATTGGTCCTAGGACTGACCCTTGGGGAACCACTAGTTACCCCTCTCCATTCTGAAAATTTACCATTTATTCCTACCCTTTGTTCCCTGTCTCTTAACCAGTTCTCAATCCATGAAAGGATCTTCCCTCTTATCCCATGACAACTTAATTTACATAAGAGCCTTTAGTGAGGGACCTTGTCAAAGGCTTTCTGGAAATCTAAGTACACTATGTCCATTGGATCCCTCTTGTCCACATGTTTGTTGACCCTTTCAAAGAACTCTAATAGATTAGTAAGACATGATTTCCCTTTACAGAAACCATGTTGACTTTTGCCCAACAATTTATGTTCTTCTATGTGTCTGACAATTTTATTCTTTACTATTGTTTCAACTAATTTGCCCGGTACCGACGTTAGACTTACCGGTCTGTAATTGCCGGGATCACCTCTAGAGCCCTTTTTAAATATTGGCGTTACATTAGCTATCTTCCAGTCATTGGGTACAGAAGCTGATTTAAAGGACAGGTTTCAAGCCATAGTTAATAGTTCCACAATTTCACATTTGAGTTCTTTCAGAACTTTTGGGTGAATGCCATCTGGTCCCGGTGACTTGTTACTGTTAAGTTTATCAATTAATTCCAAAACCTCCTCTAATGACACTTCAATCTGTGACAATTCCTCAGATTTGTCACCTACAAAGGATGGCTCGGGTTTGGGAATCTCCCTAACATCCTCAGCCATGAAGACTGAAGCAAAGAATTCATTTAGTTTCTCCACAATTACTTTATTGTCTTTAAGTGCTCCTTTTGTATTTCGATCGTCCAGGGGCCCTGTAGCGGGGTGGACACCCGCTCCTGCCCTGAGGGGTTTGGAACAGCCCTGGGAGAAGGCTGTTGCAGGGAGAAGCAGCTACTGGGCTGATTGGGGAAGTAGCTGCAGCTGGGCCACACCCTAATCAGAGCCCAGATGGCCTGTATAAAGAGGCTGGGAGCCTGGAGCTCAACAGTCTCTTTCTGCCTTCAGAGAGAGAAGGGCCTGGCTGCAGGGAAGAGAGACAGGGTACCTGAGTGGAGCAGGGTTGGGGAGCTCCAGCCTGGAAAGCCCCAGGCTGCGGCCTAGGAGAAGGCCAAGAGGTACTGGGGGTTGCAGAGGGCAGCCCACGGCTAGACTGAGGCAGCAGGTCTAAACCCACCCTTGCCTGTGATGAGTGGCCTATACTGCAATCTGCCCCAGGGAGTGGGGGCTAATTGGTGACTGGCAGTGGTCTTACACTGAGGCGAGGTGGGGTTAGTGGGTAGGGGTTCTCCTGGGAGGGGAGACCTAGTGTGTGTGGGTATTGCCAGGGGGCAGCACCCAGAGCAAGGGGCACCGGGGGTCCTGGGAGGGACACGGGGCCCAGTAGAGGACAAGGCGGATCACTGGCCTGCAGAGGGCGCTCCGGAGGCTGGGTTGAGCTAATTCCCCGAGAGACCAGCAGGAGGCACCGCAGGAGTGAGTCCGACCCTTTACAGGCCCCACTGGTTGTTTAGCAGGTTTCCTGCTTCTGATGTACTTAAAAACATTTTATTACCTTTTGAGTTTTTGGCTAGCTGTTCTTCAAACTCCTTTTTGGCTTTTCTTATTACATTTTTACACTTAACTTGGCAGTGTTTATGCTCCTTTCTATCTACCTCACTAGGATTTGACTTCCACTTTTTAAAAGATGCCTTTTTATCTCTCACTGCTTCTCTTACATGGTTTTAAAGTCAGACTCAGCATGTTTACATGGTTGTTAAGTCAGACTCAGTGGTCATATTTCTTCTTTTTGGCCTTGGTATCCATGAAATTACCTGCTTTTGTGTATCTTCTAATCATAGATCCACTTACTTTGGTAAAGAGCTAGATATCACAGCAAAGAAAGTTATATTAAAATGCAACAGGTGCATGCTGCTTAACACAGTTATCGAGAAGATAAAGGTGAAGGGGATGCAGTAATAGCTTTCAGAGCCTCCCCATCTAATACACATTATAAAAGACAATACTTTGATTGGCTGAGTGAGAAATAAATATTATGAGCAAGTTTTCAGATATTGTACATCCCTTTCTGGCAAAATGAAAACTTGTCAGTGAGTTCAAATGTATAAACAAGTGTCTGCAAGATTAAAGTCATTGAGAACAACATAAGTGGTACTTAAGAGATATTATTCACGGAAGATTAAATTAGCCAAGCATGAGCAAGCAGTGTCGCGCAGTCATCATATAGCATGACAGCAATTCAGATAACCGATTATATATAGACACAGACATAATTAGTGGTGTAGTAATACAGGAGGCAACCCACAGCTCTGCTAGCACCCAGGCATATGATTGGAGCAACTTATTGCATTGTACCCTTCTCTCTTAACATCAGTATCTTGTAGGTTTCCATGAACCTTAAGAAGAGGTGAATCCATGAGCTGTCATGCATTTTCTGTGATTCTGTTTTATTTTTTCCTGCAAAGTAGATGTTTCTTGATTCAAGGGCAAATAAGTATGCACGTATAAGGAGGGTGTAATGTGTGAGTATTTGGTGAATCTGAAAACTAGATGGGCAGATATAATGCCCACAGCAGGTCAACTTCCACCCAAAAGGTTTCATCATGGGAAAGTGGCAATATTTGTCACTATTGTAATAGCTGTTACCAACTTGCAATTATGATGTAAGAAAAGACACTTGAGACTTTGTAAGTAACAGTAAATACTTGACTTGTTGCTGAGAACTGTGCAGATAGGTGTTGCTAGCTTGCCTGCCTGGCTCCAAGTGCTGTAGCAATGTGCTTCTGCTGATAAGGCTCACTACATAATGATTCTCTCCATTTGGGTAGCTTTGGGTCTTACTCCAAAGTTCCTGCTATCATTACATCTCCCTCTTTTTCTTAAACTAGATACATCCAATTTAGCTGAATTTCATTTTTTTTTTACTTAACAGTATCAACTTAATTTACCATCCACAATTCTAATCTGAATCCTAAAAGAGTCTAGGACAATTACTCTCTATCTAGTAGGTTTTCTTATCACTCTGTCTTTAGAGGAGATAACAGGAGTATCAGTGTCCCATTTTTTTCTGAATTTCAACTGACTGCTTGAGAATCAGTGGAGACAGTAGAGTGGGCTGGTATTGCTTGCATTTCTGAGCTGGACGTTAACACGGTTTGTTCCATTATTTTCATTCCCCTCCTGCACAATTCGTTTTAGTGCTCATCAAATCCTTTCTGTTTCGTCTATAGACGTCTTTCACATTCTGGGGTGTAATTCAGACCAGTGAGGGGTTGTCACTGCCTGCCTTGTAACTAAGGCCTGGTCTACACTAGGCTTTTATGTCGAATTTAGCGCCGTTACATCGAATTAACCCTGCACCCGTCCACACCACGAAGCTATTTAGTTCGACATAGAGCTCTCTTAAATTCGACTTCTGTACTCCTCCCCAACGAGAGGAGTAGCGCTAAATTCGAAATGGCCATATCGAATTAGGCTAGGTGTGGATGGAAATCGACGGTAATAGCTCCGGGAGCTATCCCACAGTGCACCACTCTGTTGACGCTCTGGACAGCAGTCCGAGCTCAGATGCTCTGATCAGCCACACAGGAAAAGCCCCGGGAAAATTTGAATTCCTTTTCCTGTCTGGGCAGTTTGAATCTCATTCCCTGTTTGGACAGCGTGGCGAGCTCAGCAGCACTGGCAACGATGCAGAGCTCTCCAGCAGAGATGGCCGTGCAATCTAATAGAAGGAGGGCCCCAGCATGGACTGATCGGGAAGTCTTGGATCTCATCGCTGTGTGGGGCGATGAGTCCGTGCTTTCAGAGCTGCACTCCAAAAGACGGAATGCAAAGATCTACGAGAAGATCTCTAAAGCCATGGCAGAGAGAGGATACAGCCGGGATGCAACGCAGTGCCGCGTGAAAATCAAGGAGCTGAGACAAGGCTACCAAAAAACCAAAGAGGCAAACGGACGCTCCGGATCCCATCCCCACACATCCCGTTTCTACGAGGCACTGCATTCCATCCTAGGTGCGTCCGCCACCACTACCCCACCACTGACCATGGACTCTGAGGATGGGATATTGTCCGCGGCAGGTTCCTCGTCGGACATGTTAGCGGACGGGGAAGATGAAGAAGGAGATGAGGAGGACGAGGCAGTCGACAGCGCTGGCACCGCTGATTTCCCCGACAGCCAGGAGCTCTTCATCACCCTTACCGAGATCCCCTACCAACCGTCCCCATCCCTTACCCCGGAGACAGAATCAGGGGAAGGATCAAGCAGTAAGTGCTTTAAATATCTAAATATTTATTTTTACAAGAACTGAAATATTTATAATATTAACAATGGCTTTTTCCTAAAGTGCTTAAACATGTAAACTATTATCTGCAAAAAAACTGGAATATTTACAATAGTAACAAAGGGTTTTTCATGATTTGTCTGCCTTAGGCTCTTCACAATTTAGTCCCAAGTATTTAAAAATTTTTTTACAATGTCCGGTAAGTCATGATTCTGCTGCCCAAGACGCTCCACTCTTTAGTCCCAGTGCACCTACGCGAAAATCCGGTCAATATGGCCGGGGATAGAGGCGAAATCCTCATAGGAGAACTCCTCGTAGGTCTCATGAAGGTACATTTCCAGCCTGTTCATCAGGTTCCTGGGTAGGGCGATCTTATTGGGCCCTCCGTGGTAGGACACGTTTCCGCGCCACGACACCATCAGGTACTCTGGTATCATTGCCCTGCAGAGCATGGCGGCAAACGGCCCTGGTTTCTGAAGGCTTTCTCGAAGCATCCTTTCCCTCTGGGACTCCGAGATCCTCAGCAGGGTGATGTCGCTCATGACGCCCTGCTTTGAATTAGGGAGGGGAATGTTAGTATTGGGACTGCTTTACAGCCACGCGGTGGAGGTAGAGGGGCAGCATACAGGGATCTTTCCCTGGGACAGCCGCGAGGGGGTGGGACGGGGCATAGTTCATGCTGTCCTGATTGCTGGCAGCAGAGACTGGCATTGCTTTCAATGTGAAAGGAGGCCAGTGCTACTAGTACAGTTTTAAGCAGCCAGAAGTCTACGGCTTACCATGATTGCACGCTACAGAAGTTCAGGTGTCCTGCCACGCTTCTCAGATAACTGCAAGACCACTGCAAGACCCCAGGCACTGAAGGCGAGGGCCGAAAATTCGACCTTGTCCTGAGTGCGCATGTGAGAGGTGCAGTGCATGGTCTTGTTCACAGAGAAAGACTAGGTTCTTTGTACACAACTTCATTTATCTGTCTCAGGAATTCACTCCATTTTTCCCATTCACACAGACACATCTGCGACTGTCTCCCAACCCAGCCTGTCAGCACACTCCCAGAGGCTAGCGCAGATTAGGCGGAGGAAGAAGAAGACGCGGGAGGACATGTTCTCAGAACTAATGAGCTGCTCCCGAGCCCAGGCAGCCCAGCAGACACAGTGGAGGGAGAACTTGTCACAAATGCACCGAGCAGTCATGGAACGGGAGGAGAGGTGGCGTCAGGAGGACCAGCAGGCTACTGAAAAGCTGCTTGGACTAATGAGGGAGCAAACGGACACGCTCCGGCGCCTTGTGGATGTTCTGCAAGACCGGAGGCAGGAGGACAGAGCCCCGCTGCAGTCTATCTCTAACCGCCCTCCCCCGCCACCAAGTCCCACACCCCCCTCACCCAAAGTACAAAGAAGGAGGGGCGGCAAGGGCCGTTAAAACTTTCAGTCAACCCCTGCAGACTGCTCTAGCACTAGAAGGCTCTCATTCCCCAAAATTTTAAAAGTCCTTTCCTACACACCTCACAGAAGCCCCCGTGCAAGTTTCAACCCCCACGTTTCATGTGTGGTTCATAATAAAATATTCGTTTCTGTTAATTACTGTTTCCATGATTTTCTTTTGGAGGAGAGTCTGTCTGAAGGAGGGGAAGGGGCTTGGTAATTGGACAGGACAGTCACCTTTACCAGGGTACAGAGGCGGGGTCAGGTCCAGCATCAGGACACATACCCAGTGCAGTGACTAGTGACCCTGGTCAATCTGGGAGGTGGTTTTCATGTTCTGGGGAGGGGGGGGTTGCTCTGTGACTTTGTGGCGGGGGAGGGCAGTTACAGATCTAATGCATCACAGAGCCCCGCAGCAGGGGAGCTGTAACCCTCCTCCCCCTGCCAGACAGTCACATAGCCGACACATACACGCTGTCCCGCCCAGGAGGGCTGGCAGGCTCTGTTGAAACAACCAGTCCACCACTGCGGAACCTGTCATTCCTGGAGTTTAGAAGCATCATTTGCATCACAACACTAAACCCGCACCCCGCCACAGTCTGCGTCCCAGGTTTAAAACATTCCCGCGAAAACAGTAATAAAGACAACGGTGTTCATTAACAAAACGGAACAGATTTTATTTTTTGGGAAGGGGGTGAAGGGGGTATGTAACTGGAGAGGATAGTCAACGGTAACTGGGTAAAGAAACGGTGGCAAGTTCAGCTTCTGTGTCCACAAACTTAAAATTCACTGGTGACCCTGCTCAGTCTGGAAACTGTCTTTCAAAGCCTCCCGGATGCACAGTGCGTCTCGCTGGGCTCTTCTAATCTCCCGGCTGTCTGGCTGGGAGTAATCAGCAGCCAGGCGATTTGCCTCAACCTCCCAACCCGCCATAAAGGTCTCCCCCTTGCTCTCACAGAGATTGTGGAGCACACAGCAAGCTGCAATAACAATGGGGATATTGGTTTCGCTGAGATCACAGCGAGTCAGTAAGCTTCTCCATCTCCCCTTGAGACGGCCAAAAGCACACTCCACCACCATTCTGCACTTGCTCAGCCGGTAGTTGAACAGTTCTTTTTCTGTGTCCAGGGCGCCAGTATAGGGCTTCATGAGCCAGGGCATTAGCGGGTATGCTGGGTCCCCGAGGATCACTGTAGGCATCTCCACATCCCCAAGAGTTATTTTGTGGTCCGGGAAGTAAATACCTTCCTGCAGCCGTCTAAACAGACCAGAGTTCCTGAACACGCGAGCGTCATGAACCTTGCCCGGCCATCCAACGTTGATGTTAGTAAAACGTCCCTTATGGTCCACCAGTGCTTGCAGCACCATTGAAAAGTAGCCCTTTCGGTTGATGTACTGGCTGGCCTGGTGGTCCGGTCCCAGGATAGGGATGTGAGTCCCATCTATAGCCCCACCGCAGTTTGGGAATCCCATCGCGGCGAAGCCATCTATGATGGCCTGCGCGTTTCCCACGGTCACTACCTTTGACAGCAGTACCTTCACGATTGCGTTGGCTACTTGCATGACAACAACCCCCACGGTAGATTTGCCCACGCCAAACTGGTTCGCGACTGACCGGTAGCTGTCAGGCGTTGCAAGCTTCCAGAGGGCTATGGCCACTCGCTTCTGGACAGTCAGGGCTGCTCGCATCCGGGTGTCCTTGCGCTTCAGGGCAGGGGACAGCAACTCACAAAGTTCGAGGAAAGTCCCCTTCCGCATGCGAAAGTTTCGCAGCCACTGGGATTCATCCCAGACCTGAAGCACTACGCGGTCCCACCAGTCTGTGCTTGTTTCACGGGCCCAGAATCGCCGTTCCACAGTATCCACAAGACCCATTGCCACCGTGATGTCCTCGGCACTGGGTGTCGTGGTTTCAGACAGGCGTGTGCTACTCTCGGAGTTCAGGTCCTCACCCCGGTGCCGTAGCCTCCTCGCCTGATTTCTCTCTATCTGCCTCAGTGAAAGGTCGATGATGAGCTGCGATGCGTTGACAACGGCCACAACTGCAGCGATGGTCGCAGCGGGATCCATGCTCGCAGTGCTGTGGCGCCCGCGCTGTCACTGACCAGAAAAGTGCGCGAACTGATTTCCCGCCGGCGCTTTCAGGGAGGGAGGGAGGGCGGTAGTGACGGACGGATGAGGACAGTTACACAAAAGCACCCTCGACAAATTTTTTTACCCAGAAGGCAATGGCGGCTCGACCAAGAATTCCAATGGGCAGCGGGGACTGCGGGAACTGTGGAATAGCTGCCCACAGTGCACCACTTCCAATGTCGACGCTTGCCCCGTTAGTGTGGACTGACAAAGTCGAATTACTGTCCTTAGTGTGGACACACACGTTCGACTTTGTAATATCGATTCCACATATTCGATTTAACTAAAATCGAACTACTCTCGTAGTGTAGACATACCCTAAGTCTCTCAAAATTCTCAGCTGTGGAAGTTATCTTGTCTGGATGTTCCCAGCCAGCATAAAAGCATGCCCTGAGTGTCTGTGTATAAAGTAGCCCGGACTCAGCAATTCTGAGCCCAGCAGCTGGCTTGTTATGCCACAGCCATACTCAAGTCTCCACCAGCCTTGGTTACACCTAGCAAGATGACCCCAACATCCCCCAGGCCTGAATTTTCCCCCAAACCGTATGCTCTGCAATGTCCAGTCCTCTTCTGGATCATTCAGAGAAATATTAAGGTTGGTTTGTTCCTTTAAAGATCCAGTACCCAGCAGCTTGCCACATGAACTGGCATTAACATGCTCTTTAAATCAAACACCACCCTGAGTTGGGTTAGATTAAAAGTAAAACAAGCTTATTAACCAAAGGAGATAGGATTCAATATAAAAGTTTAAAATGGTCTCTATAGGCTAAGACTTAACAAAACAAGCTGCAGCCTTTGTTCAAGGTAGTTTCCTTACCATTCTACATTCCAGCAAGATGGCTGACCAATCCTCCCATAAAATTTACAGTACTTGGTTCCTTTGCTGTCTTAGGTGAAAGATAACCTGAGGTTCTTTGCCCCTTATAGTCCAGTGAACCTTTGAAATGGATTCTTCTGAAGATTATTCCCCAAAGTAAAGTTTATTCAAACTGTGAGGAAGGCAACATGGAGTCTGGTGGTAAAGGAAATTCCATGCTAGTTTCTTCCCTTGCTGGTGTTTGCTAAAATACAAATTGAACCATTTCCTGCAATTTCTTCCTCCTGCTGTGATGCTGAGTGGCTATCTCTTCCCATTGTTGGCTTGATGGTCCTGTTTACATTTTAGGTAAATTGCATTCCCATTGTCTCTTAATGTACCTTGGAAATACCTTCCAGGTGACAGAATCAACTTCCTTTGTCTAGGGTGGTGTAGCTTTAGCACTGTTTGGCAGAAATATTGTGATAATATAATTTCCAATGATTTTAGTTTTTAATTTGTCGTCCATGGAATAATATTAATGATCAGAATATTATTAGCTTTCTGCTGATATCTTACATGACACCTTCTAGATACAGATTATGACATTAGTGAGTTGGGGTAAATTCAACTGGTCAGGCCAGCTGAAATTCATTACCAGATACCCATGGACCCCTTACCCTCTTGAATTGGGACACTGTTAGGGCCCCAACATCTCCTTCCTCTGTCTCAACAAGATAAGAAGTTGGAGCAGTGTGTTGGTCTGTCACCTGTGCAGGTTTCCATGCTCCTTTCACAAATACAGTCTCTCTATTTTTCATTGGTGATAAACGCTTATACCTTTGTCAAAAAATACATGGGATTTTCTTGTCTCAATTTTAGGCCTGTTTGTATGTCTTCTTGTATCAGCTTGGGTTGCAACAACTGTGATGAAGTCAGCAATCTGGTCCTTAGATGTCTTCCTATGAGGAGCTGGGCAGGTGACCCTATATCTCCCATAGGTGTATTCCAATAGTCCACCTAGCTAAGATAATGTTCTGTGTTATCCAAGCTAGATTTTTTTTTAAGAATCCTTTTTACAGTTTGAAATGCTAGCTCAGCCATTCCATTCAATTTTGGAAACAATAAACTTCATTCACAAAACCATGAATTCCCATTGCTTTACAAAAGTTTTAAAGTCTCTGGAGCAAAATTGTGGTAAATTGTCACTAATTAATTCTTCAAGTATGCCATATATTCCAGGGTCTGATGACAGATACGCTTGTAGTGTTCTAAAGCAAGCAGACTAAAATAATCTGGACCTGTATCTACCAAGTATCAGAGGGGTAGCCGTGTTAGTCTGGATCTGTAAAAAGTGACAAAGAGTCCTGTGGCACCTTATAGACTAACAGACGTATTGATGCATGTAGTGGAAATTTCCAGAGGCAGGTATAAATATGCAGGCAAGAATCAGTTTAGAGATAACAAGGTTAGTTCAATCAGGGAGGATGAGACCTTCTTCTAGCAGTTGAGGTGTGAATACCAAGGGAGGAGAAACTGCTTTTGTAGTTGGCTAGCCATTCACAGTCTTTGTTTAATTCTGAGCTGATGGTGTCAAATTTGCAAATGAACTGAAGCTCAGTAGTTTCTCTTTGAAGTCTGGTCCTGAAGTTTTTTTGCTGCAGGATGGCTACCTTTAAATCTGCTATTGTGTGTCCAGGGAGATTGAAGTGTTCTCCTACAGGTTTTTGTATATTGCCTTTCCTAATATCTGACTTGTGTCCATTTATCCTTTTACGTAGGGACTGTCCAGTTTGGCCAGTGTACATAGCAGAGGGGCATTGCTGGCACATGATGGCGTATATTACATTGGTGGACGTGTCCGTGAATGAACCTGTGATGTTGTGGCTGATCTGGTTAGGTCCTGTGATGGTGTCGCTGGTGTAAATATGTGGGCAGAGTTGGCATCGAGGTTTGTTAGAACATAAGAACGGCCGTACCGGGTCAGACCAAAGGTCCATCCAGCCCAGTATCCTGTCTACCAACAGTGGCCAATGCCAGGTGCCCCAGAGGGAGTGGACCAACAGGCAATGATCGAGTGATCTCTCTCCTGCCATCCATCTCCATCCTCTGACAAACAGGGGCTAGGGACACCATTCCTTACCCATCCTGGCTAATAGCCATTAATGGACTTAACCACCATGAATGTATCCAGTTCTCTTTTAAATGCTGTTATAGTCCTAGCCTTCACAACCTCCTCAGGTAAAGAGTTCCACAAGTTGACTGTGCGCTGCGTGAAGAAGTACTTCCTTGTATTTGTTTTAAACCTGCTGCCTATTAATTTCATTTGGTGACCCCTAGTCCTTGTATTATGGGAATAAGTAAACAACTTTTCCATTTCCACTTTCTCCACATCACTCATGATTTTATATACCTCTATCATATCCCCCCTTAGTCTCCTCTTTTCCAAGCTGAAGAGTCCTAGCCTCTTTAATCTCTCCTCATATGGGACCCGTTCCAAACCCCTAATCATTTTAGTTGCCCTTTTCTGAACTTTTTCTAGTGCCAGTATATCTTTTTTTAGATGAGGAGACCACATCTGTATGCAGTATTCGAGATGTGGATGTACCATCGATTTATATAAGGGCAATAATATATTCTCAGTCTTATTCTCTATCCCCTTTTTAATGATCTCTAACATCCTGTTTGCTTTTTTGACCGCCTCTGCACGCTGCGCGGACATCTTCAGAGAACTATCCACGATGACTCCAAGATCTTTTTCCTGACTTGTTGTAGCTAAATTAGCCCCCATCATATTGTATGTATAGTTGGGGTTATTTTTTCCAATGTGCATTACTTTACATTTATCCACATTAAATTTCATTTGCCATTTTGTTGCCCAATCACTTAGTTTTGTGAGATCTTTTTGAAGTTCATCACAGTCTGCTTTGGTCTTAACTATCTTGAGCAGTTTAGTATCATCTGCAAACTTTGCCACCTCACTGTCTACCCCTTTCTCCAGATCATTTATAAATAAGTTGAATAGGATTAGTCCGAGCACTGACCCTTGGGGAACACCACTAGTTACCCCTCTCCATTCTGAGAATTTACCATTAATTCCTACCCTTTGTTTCCGGTCTTTTAACCAGTTCTCAATCCATGAAAGGACCTTCCCTTTTATCCCATGACAACTTACTTTACTTAAGAGCCTTTGGTGAGGGACCTTGTCAAAGGCTTTCTGGAAATCTAAGTACACTATGTCCACTGGATCCCCCTTGTCCACATGTTTGTTGACCCCTTCAAAGAACTCTAATAGATTAGTAAGACATGATTTCCCTTTACAGAAACCATGTTGACTATTGCTCAACAGTTTGTTTTTCTATGTGTCTGACAATTTTATTCTTAACTATTGTTTCGACTAATTTGCCCGGTACCAACATTAGACTTACCGGTCTGTAATTGCTGGGATCACCTCTAGAGCCCTTTTTAAATATTGGCATTACATTAGCTAACTTCCAGTCATTGGGTACAGAAGCCGATTTAAAGGACAGGTTACAAACCTTAGTTAATAGTTCCGCAACTTCACATTTGAGTTCTTTCAGAACTCTTGGGTGAATGCCATCTGGTCCCGGTGACTTGTTAATGTTAAGTTTATCAATTAATTCCAAAACCTCCTCTAGTGACACTTCAATCTGTGACAGTTCCTCAGATCTGTCACCTACAAAAGCCGGCTCAGGTTTAGGAATCTCCCTGACATCCTCAGCCGTGAAGACTGAAGCAAAGAATCCATTTAGTTTCTCCGCAATGACTTTATCGTCTTTAAGCGCTCCTTTTGTATCTCAATCATCAAGGGGCCCCACTGGTTGTTTAGCAGGCTTCCTGCTTCTGATATACTTAAAAAACATTTTGTTATTACCTTTGGAGTTTTTGGCTAGCCATTCTTCAAACTCCTCTTTGGCTTTTCTTATTACATTCTTGCACTTAATTTGGCAGTGTTTATGCTCCTTTCTATTTGCCTCACTAGGATTTGACTTCCACTTTTTAAAGGAAGTCTTTTTATCTCTCACTGTTTCTTTTACATGGTTGTTAAGCCACAGTGGCTCTTTTTTAGTTCTTTTACTGTGTTTCTTAATTTGGGGTATACATTGAAGTTGGGCCTCTATTATAGTGTCTTTAAAAACTGCCCATGCAGCTTGCAGGGATTTCACTTTAGTCACTGTACTTTTTAACTTCTGTTTAACTAACCCCCTCATTTTTGCATAGTTCCCCCTTTTGAAATTAAATGCCATAGTGTTGGGCTGTTGAGATGTTCTTCCCACCACAGGGATGTTGAATGCTATTGTATTATGGTCACTATTTCCAAGTGGTCCTGTTATAGTTACCTCTTGGACCAGCTCCTGCGCTCCACTCAGGACTAAATCTAGAGTTGCCTCTCCCCTTGTGGGTTCCCGTACCAGCTGCTCCATGAAGCAGTCATTTAAAGTATCGAGAAATTTTATCTCTGCATTTCGTCCTGAAGTGAAATGTTCCCAGTCAATATGGGGATAATTGAAATCCCCCACTATTATTGGATTCTTAATGTTGATAGCCTCTCTAATTTCCCTTAGCATTTCATCATCACTATCACTGTCCTGGTCAGGTGGTCTATAATAGATCCCTAATGTTATATTCTTATTAGAGCATGAAATTTCTATCCATAGAGATTCTATGGAACATGTGGATTCACTTAAGATTTTTACTTCATTTGATTCTACATTTTCTTTCACATATAGTGCCACTCCACACCCCCCACCCCCCCCGCATGACCTGTTCTGTCCTTCCGATATATTTTGTACCCCGGAATGATTGTGTCCCATTGATTGCTCTCAGTCCACCAGGTTTCTGTGATGCCTATTATATCAATATCCTCCTTTATCACGAGGCACTCTAGTTCACCCATCTTATTATTTAGACTTCTAGCATTTGTGTACAAGCACTTTAAAAACTTGTCACTGTTTATTTGTCTGCCCTTTTCTGATGTGTCAGATTCTTTTTTATGTGAATGTTTATCATCTGATCTGGCCCTTACGTTATCCTCCTCCATCCTCTGCTCCTGACTATAACCTGGAGATTCTCTATCATTAGACTCTCCCCTAAGAGAAGTCTCTGTCCGATCCACATGCTCCTCTGCAGCAGTCGGCTTTCCCCCATCTCCGAGTTTAAAAACTGCTCTGCAACCTTTTTAATGTTTAGTGCCAGCAGTCTGGTTCCACTTTGGTTTAGGTGGAGCCCATCTCTCCTGTATAGGCTCCCCTATCCCAAAAGTTTCCCCAGTTCCTAATGAATCTAAACCCCTCCTCTCTACACCATCGTCTCATCCACGCATTGAGACTCTGAAGCTCTGCCTGCCTACCTGGCCCTGCGCGTGGAACTGGGAGCATTTCTGAGAATGCCACCATAGAGGTCCTGGATTTCAGTCTCTTCCCTAGCAGCCTAAATTTGACCTCCAGGACATCTCTCCTACCCTTCCCTACGTCATTGGTACCTACATGTACCACGACCACCGGCTCCTCCCCAGCACTACACATAAGTCTGTCTAGATGCCTCGAGAGATCCGCAACCTTCGCACCAGGCAGGCAAGTCACCATGCGGTTCTCCCGGTCATCACAAACCCAGCTATCTACGTTTCTAATGATCGAATCTCCCATTATTAACACCTGCCTTTTCCTAGCAACTGGAGTTCCCTCCCCCGGAGAGGTAACCTCAGTGCGAGAGGCAACCCCAGCACCATCTGGAAGGAGGGTCCCAACTATGGGAAGGTTTCCCTCTGCTCCCGTTGTCTGCTCTGCTTCCCTGGGCCTTTCATCCTCCTCAACAGCACAGGGGCTGTCTGACCGGAGGTGGGACAATTCTACAGTGTCCCAGAAAGCCTCATCAACATACCTCTCTGCCTCCCTTAGCTCCTCCAGTTCCGCTACCCTGGCCTCCAAAGTCCGTACGTGGTCTCTGAGGGCCAGGAGCTCCTTGCACCGAATGCACACATACGCCACCCGCCCACAGGGCAGGTAATCATACATGCTGCACTCAGTGCAATAAACTGGATAGCCCCCACTCTGCAGCTGGGCTTCTGCCTGCATGGTCTCCTAGTTAATGAAAGGGTTGTTTAAAGCAAGAAGTCTCGAATGTAGTTTGGTTTATAGGTTTTAAGGGGAATAAAGGGAAACAGATAGAACTGGCAAGGGACCCTCGCTCCCTTGCGAAACTCCCTGTTAGCAGCCCCTGGTTGCAAAAGCTCCCTGGTCACTTGTAGGCAGCTTTATAAAGCCCTGGCCTGTGTGAATGCCCCGCCCACTGATTAAGGCTCAGCCACTTACCAGAGGCTTCTAGCTTTCAGACCTTCCTTTGAAGCTCACAGCTTCCAACTGCCAGCCACAACACACGGTCCTTCAAACAACCAAACAGACTGACAAACACAAGCTCAGCACACAGCAAGTAACCCCCAAACACAAACAAACACACACTACAGACAGTCATTTACCCCAAGGGTGCTGTATTGCTCCTCTCTCACCTGGAGAACTCCCTTGCGAAACTCCCTGTTAGCAGCCCCTGGTCGCAAAAGCCAATAATAAATGGAGATAGGTATATCTCATAGAGCTGGAAGAGACCTTGAAAGGTCATTGAGTCCAGCCCCCTGCCTTCACCAGCAGGACCAAGTACTGATTTTTGCCCCAGATCCCTAAGTGGTCCCCTCAAGGATTGAACTCACAACCCTGGGTTTAACAGCCTAATGCTCAAACCACTGAGCTATCCCGTTGCATGGATTGGTTCCTGAGTTAGAGTTATTATGGTGTGGTGTGTGGTTGCTGGTGAGGATATGCTTAAGGTTGGCAGGTTGTCTGTGGGCAAGGACTGGCCTGCCTCCCAAGGCCTGTGAAAGCGAGCGATCATTGTCCAGGATGGGTTGTAGATCACTGATGATGCATTGGAGAGGTTTTAGCTGAGGACTGTAGTTGATGGCCAGTGGAGTTCTGTTGGTTTCTTTCTTGGGCTTGTCTTGCAGCAGGAGGCTTCTGGGTACACTTCTGGCTCTGATTTGTTTCCTTATTTCCTCATGTGAGTATCATAGTTTTGAGAATGCTTGGTGAAGATCTTGTAGGTGTTGGTCTCTGTCTGAGGGGTTGGAGCACTGAGAGGTTGTAGCCAAGTGCTGAGGTACAACTGCATTTGCTCCAATCCCTCAGACAGAAACCTTCACCCACAAAAGCTTATGCTCCAACACATCTGTTAGTCTATATGGTGCCACAGGACTTTTTGTATCTACCAAATGGTGCATTGAAACTACAGAGAGCCTAGAACTTTTGTCATCCAGCTGTATTTGCTAAAATCCACTACTGGCATCTAAAACAGTGAAAAGTGCAGCTTTCGCTAACTTGCTCGTTATTTCTTCTACTGTAGGCAATTGAAAATGTTCCTTTCATAGCACTTTAGTCATATCTCTTGGATCCAAGCATATCCTTATTTCATCTTGACCTGGTTTGTCTAGTTACTATAGAATTGACCAATTTGGTAGGTTCTTGCACTTTTCTTATTTGCAACTTTTCCACACAGTGCAATTCTTTTTTCTAATTTGTCCATTAATGCCACTGGAACTTTATAAGGTGCATGAATTACAGATGGTAGTTGTGAGTTCATCTTTGGTGTTCTGACCTGGCGAGCACCCTAAACTTTCGAAATACAACCTTTTATTCTTTAAATATATATTCCAGTCACCTTCTGGTCCTTCCTTTACCATATTGACTCATTTCACTAAGTTTTAACTTGTCACAGCCTGAAAGCTCAGTACGGCTGGAGAGTCAAATTCCACCTCCTGAAATTCCAGCAATGCTTCCTTAACCAGTACTCACAGTCCATGTTGCATTTACCACATTCTTGCAGTTTTCCCCCGAATAGGTTATCAGCTGGATACTCAAGCTGTGAAGTAGTTTGCCCCTTAAAGTCCTGGACAACTTTACAGACCTCACCTTGCTCTGCACCCCAGTATTGATTTTAAAACTCAGTTTTGTGGTCATTAACGAGCAAATCCACATTCTACTTGTCCTCAGCGTACCGAGGAACAGATCTTGCGAGTGTTCGTGTGCTCCTATGAAGGTAGTCACCTGTTTGCCCTGGGACTCTCTCTTTCCAGAGTTGCACACGTTGGCAAAATCATTGCATTTGTCACATATTCGTCATTCTTGCCCTTATGCAGGACAGTTCTTTACAACGTAACTATGGCCACATTTATAACAACCCTTATTTGCCTCTGACTGATCTTTTTTCACTTCTCTTGATTTCAGGCATTTATTAGCAGCAGGACATCCTCCAATCCATGATTGCATGTCTGGGTGCTTACTAAAGGCGGACTTATGCTGCACACATTTTTCTGGTTCACCCAGCCTTTTCAGCTATTTTCCAGTCATTTCATCTGCATGACATATATCCACAGCATGTTTGAGGGTTAAATTAGTCCCCTTCAACCACCTAGAGTGCACTGAGTCTGATGCAATACCACACATGATGTGGTCTTTAGTGAGCGATTCACACAATTCTCCAAATCCGCAAGGTTGTGCTGCCAGATTTAAATCAGTCACATATTGGGTCTATACTTTCCCCATCTGTCTGGCTTCTGGAAAGAACTTGAGCCTTTCACATGTGACATTTCTTCACAATGCACAATATGCCTCAATTCATACTTTCCTACCTGTATTTTTAGTTTATCTGTTTCATCATCAAATTGAAAGGCGTTAAATACCTCTCTTGCTTCTTCACTGTCACATGAATGGCTGCAAACAGCATTATTTCTTCATCTTTTTTGTCTTTGCCATTCAGAATCCCGTAGAGCACAAATCCTCACTTCCACTTTCTCCAGTTTTCTGCTGCACTTCCTTCAAACACCAACTTTCCTGGAGGCTTTAGGTGGTCCATATTTTTTTCCAGATTTGTTCTTCTCTGTTCTTTCATTTAATTTTGTTCTGACACCATGTAATAGTTGTTGCCAACTTGCTATTATAACACAAGAAAAGAGACTTTTAAGTAACACTTAACTGGTTGCTTAGAACTGTACAGATAGGTGTTGCTGGCTTGCCGGTCTGGCTCCAAGCGTCATGGCATCTTGCTGATGAGGCTCACTACATAATTCTGCCTCCTGCAACACTATGAATAACTTTGGTTCCTACTCTCATTACAGCTATAACCCCCATCTGGTCTATATATTTGCAACAGAGGGCTGTGGCCGGACATCGGCATCATAATTTTCTTTTGCATAATATTCTTTATATGTGTGTCTTTTAGGCCCGGATCCTGCAACGAACATCATGTAGACAGAGTGTTAAAGTTTATGGGGCTCCATTCAGGTGCAAGAATCTACCCGCGCCAAACTCATGGCAAGATCAGAGCCTCAGATTGCAAGTTCTCTGGAGCAGGCCCTGCCTTCCTGCTGCACATTGTACAACACTGAGTATCTTCTCTGCAATGAACAAATAATAAATAATCCCAAAGAGGGGCCATGGAGCATCCAAGAAGAACTTACAGGTATCTTGACCCTGCAGTCTGATCCACGTAGGAAAAATGCCAAATCTGTGGGACAAGGGATGCAGTACATTTTTTTTTTTTTGGTCAAAATTAAATTCTTTAGCCTTGTGCCTACCTGTCACACTGACACTTTCTTACCCCTTTTGCCTATTTCTTTTTCTCTGTACGTTTATTTTTTTGTAATCTCTGCCTATTTTTGCCTGTTTCTGGAGGGTGGGGTCTGAGCCCATAGAGATGAGGTAGATAAAATGGAGGTTTCTTTGTTTTTTTTTTTCATAAAGGGACCTCGGTGGAGGTCCTGTTAGCAGAGCTGATTCCCTCCACTTCTTTGGTCAGGTGGGTGAGGGCTGAAGACAGGGCAGGGAAGACGCCCAAGTTTGCTTTGAGACTTGATGGTGGACCCCTCACAAAGTCTTGTAGGGGTGGCCTTACTTCAAGCAGTTGGGAGTCATGTTGCAGGGGTAGAGCAACGGGGGAGCACAGTATTTTAATCCAACCTGCTTCTTCAACGCTGTGCCTTATGCAAGGAACACCCCCCGTGCCCCATAAGGTCACTATCCCCACCTCCATCACCTCTCTCCCCATGATTCACCTATAAAGAATCAGCCAGTTAATAATTGCTCTAGGAGGGACAGATGGGGATAGCTGGAACTTTACGCCACACATTTATATAAATAAACTGCACGTTCACACGATTGTGTACGTACACTGTGAGTTTATATAGGATCATGACTTTCTCAGTGCCCATTAAGTATCAGGGGGTAGCCGTGTTAGTCTGTATCTACAAAAATCGGACATCAGGAATGGTAACATACAAAAGCCAGTAAGTGAACACTTCAATCTCCCTGGTCATTCTATTACAGATTTAAAAGTCACTATCATTGAACAAAAAAACTTCAGAAACAGACTTCAAAGAGAAACAGCAGAACTAACATTCATTTGCAAATTTAACACCATTAATCTGGGCTTGAATAGGGACTGGGAGTGGCTGGCTCATTACAGAAGCAGCTTTTCCTCTCCTGGAATTGACACCTCCTCATCTATTATTGGGAGTGGACTACATCCACCCTGATTGAATTGGCCCTGTCAACACTGGTTCTCCACTTGCGAAGTAACTCCCTGCTCTCCATGTGTCAGTATATAATGCCTGCATCTGTAACTTTCACTCTATGCATCCGAAGAAGTGAGGTTTTTACCCACGAAAGCTTATGCCCAAATAAATCTGTTAGTCTTTAAGGTGCCACCAGACTCCTTGTTGTTTCAGTGCCCAGTGTATGTCCTTTGTCTTATTTCTCATCTTAAATTTTAAGAACTTTTGGCCAGGGTCCATGTCTTCATATGTATTTGTACAGCACCTGACGCAATAGGTACATATCTTTCTCTTTTCCTCCATATTGGTAGTGCTCCCATATGTTTAACTAGATACTTCTATGAATAGTGGCTCTTAAATGACACTCAGAGTTACTGCATTATCTCTTACACAGTGCATACACTTGCAGACCTGTGAGAAGCAATAGGAGATATTACATGGTCCCGAAAGCTTGTATATTTTCACATATTGGCCCCAAAGCTCTTTCAAGAACATGTAAAAGCTAAATGTCAACTTGAATTATTACAATGAGCTTTGCAGGGTTTTATTTATTTATTTTCTTTTAAAGGGTTCAGCAGGCAATTCACATAAATGCCTTTAGTTCAGACTAACTCTGTGACTCCCAGCACAAAGAATCCAAAGAAGAGATGTTATCTGCATTTCTCTGCTGACCAGTGTTGTATCTAATCACCTGACATAAGCATTGCCCCTCCTCTCCAAACTAAACAGGCTAACATTACCCAAGACGATAATGGTATTTCAGGACGATCTTGGATAGTTTCTCTTGTTAAGTCTGCCTTTCAGGATTAAGGCTAATAACACACTAACCCATCCCCCTGTCACTTTCTATGTTTCAAAGTCATCCAAATCCAATTTAGTTTACTTCTAGTTAATCATTCATTTTATAGCATGATACTCCCACACAGGGTTGTCACTTATCAAAGCTTGTTTTCCAGAGTCTCTTAATCAATTTGATTAACTTCTGTGTACTCTTTCCAAGAACATTTGGGATGTCCTTTCCTACATCAATTAGCCTCTTAAATTGCTAGTGTCTGCTTGTTCAGGCATCTCCTTTTAACCTCCAGCTCTTAGGCGATAGCTCGTCAGGTCAGGTCTCCTTTTGGGTGTCAGATAAAAGCTTCATCTACATCATTCTAGACAGTCCCTCAGTTCTTACTCTGATGTTCCAAATTAACGAGCTCACCAGTAAACAGTGTATAGATCAGGATCACAATTTGTGGGGGGTGGGGAGGAGTCAACTGGTGACGTAGAGTATTTGTCATCCAGTTCCTTGGAACTGAAGATACAGCATTTTCCTGGCATTTAGTAGAGCAGCAGGCCAAAATAAGCATCTGGGACTGAATCTCACCTTCAGTTGTAATGAAAGGAGACATTGCATTCTCCACGGTAAAATTAACATTTTTTTGGCTAACATCACTTCATAGATATAATCATATCCTTAGTGCTCGCTTCGGTATTTGCCTACTTTAACTAGGAAAGTTACTGGTTTTGCAACTTTGCCACATTATCTTCCTGTTGAATTAAAGACTTCTACGTTTCAGCTAACCTGGCAGTTCTGATTAATATAGCTACACCTCCAGTTTTCACATGATTAATTATTATTATTTATTATTTTACAGGTCAAAAGGGTGATAGGCACACAGCAGAAGGCTGTGAAAAGTGGTGGTTCCCACCCCACATTGTTTAGAATCCTAACTGGTGATGTGATGCAGTGAGAGTGGCAAACAATGTAATGTAGGTGTTGTCATGAGTGAGGCACACAAGGGTTACCATAATAAAACCATGCGGTAACTCAGGGTTGGCTTGTGCACATCTTGAGATTCCGTTGTATATCATTACATATGAATAGCATTTAACTCACTCCCTCAAGGCATTTTTACATGCTGTGTTCTTAGCTTCTTCCAGGACTGGAGAAAAAGAACAAATGCTCCCCCTAGTGTCTTGTTATTCAAAGTTGTGTGGAGTTCAATAGTTTGCTTTCAGGGACATTGTCCAACCTCTCATTTGGGTTTGATCCCTATGGTTTCATGCTGTCCTCCAATTTGTGCTTTAAGCTTCCAGTTTGGGGGAGAAAAACACACCAGAAGTTCAAAGTGACTCACATTTGAAACTAAAGAGAGATCTAACTGCAACATTTCAATCTGGATTGGAAATTATTTATTTGTACTGCAGTGGCACATAGGAACCCCTGTTGTAGACCAGGTCCCCAGTCCTGTCTGAAAGTGGACTATTTTAATGTGAACTAGGTGGTCCCTTTTAGTTCATTCCAGGAGCTTCCACACAGAGCAGTTAGAGTCCAACTCTTTGGTGTGCTCTGCAATTCACACCCCTGCACTACTGCTCAGTATAGACATAACTTAAGTTTAAGAACATAAGAACAGCCATACTGGGTCAGACCAAAGGTCCATCAAGCCCAGTATCCTGTCCTCTGACAGTGGCCAATGGTAGGTGCCCCAAAGGGAATGAACAGACAGATTATCATCAAGTGATCCATGCCCTGTCACCCAATTCCAGCTTCTGGCAAACAGAGGCTAGGGACACCATTCCTGCCCATCCTGGCTAATAGCCATTGGTGGACCTATCTTCCATGAATCTATCTAGCTCCCTTTTGAACCCCATTATAGTATTGGCCTTCACAACACCCTCTGGCAAGGAGTTCCAGAGGTTGACAGTGCGTTGTGTGAAGAAATACTTTCTTGTGTTTGTTTTAAACCTGCTACCTATTAAAGTATAAAACAAGAGTTCAGGGGGAGTTGGATATGGTGTTTTGATGTGCTCTACTGTAGATATACCCAGCTGCAAAGTCTGAATCCAGATCTGGAACTGGATCCACATTTCACCAGAGGTTTTGGGATTTGGGAGTTTGATTCAGAGTCAGTTCAAAGATCACAGGTGAGTGATAGTGTGTAGCCATAAATCCAGCCCTAGTGTTGCTGAAAAGAGTTGTGAATCCTCCCACAAATCCTGGTTGAGTTCCTATTTTGACACAAAAATCTGGGACAGGGGGTGTTTTTATGTGGCTTTGTTGCATGTGTTTACCATAGTTAAACAATGCTTGAATTCCCAACAGCTGTTCAGATCAACCAAGTTTGTACTTATTATTCCATATCAATGATCCATCATATAAATTGACTTTCATTCACCCGAATGTTCAGGGAATGGCTGTTTTTAATACAAATACCCACATTGTCAGGCAGACAGGCATATGTCTGGAAACAAGAACAATCACTGTCCATAACTATTTGTTATTTGCTGTTCTTCTGTTTGAAAAGCTGGGGAGAAGAACCACTGTCCCGTGACCGTGGTGACCAGTTACTCATGACAAATCGTGAAAAAGCTGAAAGGACTACTTAGCGAAGGACCCACAGGCTGACACTTGTTCTCATAAACTGCTGCAACAATTGAGAATAATGGCCAAGTTTGTGAGAATCAAGGACTGCTTGTAAATGAATCACTTACTGTAAGTTTATTGCTGCCAGAGGTTACAGAATAACTTTCTGCAAAGGATACAAAGGTGATTACAGACACTGCCATGGAACTAGACATCAGCTAATCCACTTGTCCATGGTGCTAGCAGTTCTCATTACAAAGCAGATGAAATGATAATAAATACTGAACAAAGAAAGTTCAGCTGTAGCCAAAGCATTTTAATGAGTAAGACGCTATCAGCACAGCCCAGCTCTTCAATCAACTTTGAGCTCTGAAACAACAGCAGTTTCCCTGCTTTAACACTGAAGGGAATATCTTGCCTCCAGTGATGCTTTCTGTAGCATGGAGTTACACTGCTATTCAATCAGATTGGTTCTGTCTCCTAGATACTCTGAATGGTAGATGAACTATTCCATGTGTAACCCGCACATCTCCTGGGTGTGGTGTTCTGTCCCATCTAGTGGCACTGAGACCACTTAGAGAAAGAAGAATGAGTCTGCTACAGCCTTAGCTAACTATCAGTTGGCTTTTAGCTCATGCAGTAGAGGCTCATGCATTAAGCTCCAAAGGTCCCAGGTTCGATCCCGTCTGCTGATGACCAGGGTCTGTCAGCATTACACATGCATTGCACGCTCTACCCATGATTTCCCATCCCTTCCCTGTCTTATTATCCCAGCAATTTACCTTCAGGCTGGGAAAACAGATAAGTAGTAATCTCCAAAGCAGTGCTATAATATCACAGGGCACTAGAACGGACTGAGACGGTACAAGCCTCAAAAAGAGCTTTTTAAGTTCTAACACTTCCCTCACCCTTTGCAAAATGCATTCAGTCTCCACAAATATAAAGCCTGAAATCCTTCCAGTTGGCAGCACAGAACATCACTGGGTCACTTTGTTTACCAATGTGGTAACAGGTGCTATGACAACGGACGTACTGTGGCAGTGCCGGTATTTGAAAAATGGTAGCGGTTTAGATGGTGTATACAGCATCGGTGACTCTAGGGATCAGACTAAGTCCTCAAATATTGGCACTGAGAGAGAGAAAAAAAAATATAGAAAATGTTCAGTCTCTGTCTCTGTCTGCAGTTGGTTAAAATTCACATGTGGAGGAAAACTTTTTTTTCCCTTAATATACAGATTAAAGGAGGGAGTGTGATCTAGTTGTTAGAGCAGGGAATTGGGAATCAAGAGAGACAGAGGAGGCAGAGGGAGTGTGGGTGGTGTGACACTCCACTCCAGATTTTTCACAGTAATATTATTATGATATGATTATGGCATAATCATAATGTGTTTTATGCAAGATAGGTCATGTGAGATCTCATGGGAAAGGCTATGGTTTACTGAATAGGATTATCCTATGGGTATGCATGTGACATTTCGGTATCTGAAGTTAGGAACATTGTCTATGTATCTATTACAAATGTGTTTACACCTGGGGAAGGCACACTAGGCAAAAGACTATCAGTTTAGATGGCTGGCTGGGAAGGGCCATTAGGGAGAACAATAGGTCTTAGAAGAAGCTAATATCCTACTGGGGGCCTTCCTGAGGAGTCTTCCTGAGGACCCTACAAACAGACTCTGAGTCATGGTTGCTATGACACTACAGGGGCATGTGACCAGATCACCTGGTACTGGACTCCATCTTGGAATACTAGTGTTTTTCCACTGAAAGGCGTGGGAACCAAGCTTGGAGACAAAGGGTTCCTGCCATATGAAAAAAAGCTATTTAAGGCAGGGGGTGACATCATAGTGGTTCTTCACTGACTCACGGCCCAAAGGAGACTCTTGAAAACACCTAAGGAACAAGGACTGAACTGGGAGGTAGTGCTGGACCCAGGCTAGAGGGATTTCTAGCCTGTGAAAGGAATATCAGGGGTTTTAAGTGCAGCTTGCCCCTTAAGAATCTCTGCAGCCAGTTTAAATAATCATTTAGGGTGAGAATTTGCTACTCATATCCAATCTCTTTAGTATATTAAGTTTAGTTTGTGTTTTTGTTTATTTGCCAGGTAACCTGCTTTGATCACTTTGCTGTCATTTATAATCACTTAAAATCTATCTTTTGTAGTTACTAAATTTGTTTTTGCTTTATCACAAACTAGCGTGTGGGAGTTATACCTTGGGGCAAAAAGCTGTTGTATATTCTCTCTCCACATTGAGGGAGGGGGTGAATTTCATGAGCTTACACTGTACAGAGCTCTGTGCAGCGCAAGACGCTATAATTTTGGGTTAACACTTCGGGGGGGGGGAGGGGGTTGCTCTTGAGCATCAGGGAAGTTCCTTAGCTGTAGCTTCCCCATGCAGAGCTGATCACAGCAGCCTGTAAGTACTGCAGCTGGACATGTCCCGACCTGTGTGTATGCTGGTGAAAGATTAAGCTTGGAAAGCTTTGCAACTTGTCACAGCATCACAGTGTGAGAGGGAAACCAGGCTGGGGGTTGGGGGGCTCAGTGGTATCCCAGTTCCAGGTGGCACCTTGAGGGGAACCCATCACAGGTGGTATGTTGAGAAAGTCAGGTGGAAGAAAAGCAGGGAAAAGAAAAAATCATGAGATAAAAGGAGAGAGTGAAAGTGAGAGATGGAATGATAGAAAGGAAGGAATAAAGAAATGGAATAAAGCAATAAAAGAGGGAATTTTAAAAACTGTTAAATATTTTAATTCATGTCCCTCTTATATTTTTGTCTGACAAATTCTACTGGAAACAGAACGAGGGGGGTGTTGGAAGGGAAAAGTTGTGTCTTTAAGGGCTGATGATCTTAAGACTCATGATCTTGGACAAGACACTTAAGTTCTCTGCCTCAATTTCCTAGCTGTAAAATAGAAATAATAAAACTTACCCACCTCACAGGGGCTTTGGGGGCTCTGACTAAAGACTTGGTCTACACTTAAAACGTCAGGTTGACATAGTTATGTCATCAGGAGTGTGAAAAAACTCACACCCCTGAGTGTTGTTGTTATGACTTAGCTGCATCTACACTGGAGGTTAAATTGGTATAGTAACAGCAGTCAGGGGTGTGGGTTTTTCACACCCCTGACCATAGGGGCTGACTTTTGGTTTTCATAGAATCATAGAATATTAAGGTTGGAAGGGACCTCAGGAGGTCATCTAGTCCAACCCCCTGCTCAAAGCAGGACCAACCCCAACTAAATCATCCCAGCCAGGGCTTTGTCAAGCCGGGCCTTCAAAACCTCTGAGGATGGAGATTCCACCACCTCCCTAGGTAACCCATTCAGGTGCTTCACCATCCTCCTAGTGAAATAGTTTTTCCTAATATCCAACCTACACTTCCCCCCCACTGCCCCACACTGGCTCTGCCCCCTCCACAAGGCCCCATCCCTACTCTGCCCCTGGGGCTGCACCCCCACTCCACCTCTTCCTGCCCCCGCTTTGCTCCCTCCCCCAACACCCTCTTCCCTGAGCACCTCCCCCCCCCCCACTGCTCGCTCCTTTCTGTCCCCTCCTACCTTGAGGGCAGAGAGGAGTGAGTGGCGGTGCAGCCCAGCTCAACAGCTGAAGGACGGAGTAGTCTCGCTCAACAGCCAATGGGTGGTGCAGCCGCTGAAGAGCTGATGGGGACACAGGGCCAGCCACTGAAGAGCTGATTGGCAGCCAGCCCCAGGGCCGCCACAGCAGCTGCCCCAGTTAGTCCTTTGGATGCCGAACACCACCTATTTTTTCTCTGTGTGCGCTTGAGGCCCTGAGCATCCACGGATTCGGCACATATGCCCCTGATGGATGTAGCTATGTCACCAGAAGAATGGTTCCATGGACCTAGTTACCATTGCTTGTGGAGGTGGAGTTCCTATGCCAGTGGAAAAACTCCTTCTCTCAATATAGACTGTGTCTACACTGCGGGGTTAGTGTCATAATTATGGCAACCTAGCTATGCCGGTATAGTTTTCACAGTGTAGTTATACCCCAACTGGTGTATCTAAGGCCTTGTCTACATTACACAGTTTTGTAGGCAAAAGGCAGAAAGGAGAGCAGGGTGGGAGGAGAGGCTGCTGTGCGGTGCAGAGCCAGGAGCTGATGGGGAGGGGGTCTCCCCCTCCCCCAGGATTGGTTGTTCAGGCTGCTGTCTGAACTTAAAGAGACAGCATGCCAACACACTCTCCCCCAACACACACACTTCCCCAACACACACTGTCTCTCTCACATATACACTCCCCCTCCACACACACACTCCCTGTCACACACCCTCCCCCCCACATACACGTCAGTTGAAAAGCATCTGGCAATCTAGTAGGATGCCCATGGAAGGATGGGATTGAGAAACTTGCAGCACATGACGCTGCTCCTGTCCCCATGCGGCATTGCAAACCCTTCCCAAAGCTCCCTGTGGCCAGTTGCACTGTGGGATAGCTACCCACAGTGCATTGCTCTCTGTGTCGATGCAAGAGCCTCTACTGTGGATGCGCTCTGCTGACACAAGGAGCATAGTGTGGACAAGCAAGAGCGGTTTAATTAAAGCGCTTTAATTAAAGCGGCATAACTTATGGCCTAGTCTACACTATGAGTTTAATTCGAATTTAGCAGTGTTAAATCAAATTAACCCTGCACCCGTCCACACAACGAAGCCATTTATTTCGAAATAAAGGGCTCTTAAAATCGATTTCTGTACTCCTCCCCGACGAGCGGAGTGGCGCCAAAATCGATATTGTCATTTCGAATTAGGGTTAGTGTGGCCGCAATTCGATGGTATTGGCCTCCGGGAGCTATCCCACAGTGCACCATTGTGACCGCTCTGGACAGCAATCTGAATTCGGATGCATTGGCCAGGTAGACAGGAAAAGCCCCGCGAACATTTGAATTTTATTTCCTGTTTGCCCAGTGTGGAGAGCACAGGTGACCACAGAGAGCTCATCAGCACAGGTAACCATGCAGGCTGATAATCAAAAAAGAGCACCAGCATGGACCGTATGGGAGGTACTGGATCTGATCGCTATATGGGGAGAGGATTCAGTGCTAGCAGAACTTCGTTCGAAAAGACGAAATGCCAAAACTTTTGAAAAAATCTCCAAGGGCATGATGGAGAGAGGCCACAATAGGGACTCAGATCAGTGCTGCGTGAAAGTCAAGGAGCTCAGACAAGCCTATCAAAAAACAAAGGAGGCAAACGGTCGCTCCGGGTCAGAGCCGCGGACATGCCGCTTCTACGCCGAGCTGCATGCAATTCTAGGGGGGGCCGCCACCACTACCCCACCTCTGACCGTGGATTCCGAGGCGGGGGTAATCTCATCAGACACGCCTGAGGATTCTGCGGACGGGGAAGAGGAGGAGGAGGAGGACGAGCTTGCGGAGAGCACACAGCACTCCGTTCTCCCCAACAGCCAGGATCTTTTTCTCAGCCTGACTGAAGTACCCTCCCAAGCCAGTATCCAAGACCATGATCCAATGGAAGGGACCTCAGGTGAGTTTACCTTTTAAAATATAAAACTTGTTTTAAAAGCAAGCGATTTTTAATGATTACTTTGCCCTGAGGACTTGGCATGCATTCGCGGCCAGTACAGCTACTGGAAAAGTCTGTTAACGTGTCTGGGGATGGAGCAGAAATCCTCCAGGGACATCTCCATGAAGCTCTCCTGGAGGTACTCCAAAAGCCTTTCCACAAGGTTTTTGGGCAGTGCAGCCTTATTCCGTCCTCCATGGTAGGACACTTGACCATGCCATGCTAGTAGCAAGTAATCTGGTATCATTGCATGACAAAGCCTGGCAGCGTATGGTCCCGGTGTTTGCTGGCATTCAAGCAACATCCGTTCTTTATCTCGCTGTGTAATCCTCAGGAGAGTGATATCGTTCATGGTAACCTGGTTGAAATACGGGAATTTAATTAAGGGGACAGAGGTGGCCGTTCCTACTGGGCTGTTTGCCTGTGGCTGAAAAGAAATCCTTCCCTGCAGTTAGCCAAGCGCGGGGGGGGGGGGGGGGAGGAGAATTGGCCCTGAGCTTTTCGTGTTTGGCTAGCAGGGATCTTCCCTGATACCAGCCACGCGGTGTGGGGAGGGATAAAGTGATCATCCAGAGAATTGGATGGGGGGGGGGGTTAGTTTGTTTTCTGCTGCTGAAGGTTAACAGGAAAACCGCAGCACTCAACGGGCTTTGCTTGGTATGTGGGAAAGGAGGGCGCAGAAGCCGAAAGACAATGGCTAACCATGGCTGCATGCAAGCCGAATTCTGTTGCCCGGATGTGCGTCTGTGATCTCTAGCAGCAAAGCCACAGGCACTCAATATTAAGAGGCAAAATGTGACCTTGCACAGAAATCACATGTGCTATGTAATGTGAATAGTGTTGGTCACCGTGAAAGAGTATAAGCATTGTTCTGTAAAATGTATCTTTTAAAAAAAATTCTCTCCTTTTTTCCCTCCCTTCAGCAGCTGCAAATTTTTCAAGCCTCCCTCCTCCGTCCCGAAGGCTATCTCAGATAAGACATCAGAAAAAGAGGACGTGAGACGAGATGTTCGCGGAAATCATGGAATCCACCCGCAGTGAAAGAGCTCATCTGAATGAGTGGAAGGACATGGTTTCAAAGTATAGGAAAGATGCCAGTGAACGTGAGGACAGGAGGGACCAATGTGAGGACATGAGGGACCAACGTGAGGACAGGAGGGACCAACGTGAGGACAGGAGAGATGCTCGAGATGAGAGGTGGTGGCAGGAAGATCAGAGGAGGCAGGATGCAATGCTGGGGCTGCTGCGTGAGCAAACAGACATGCTCTGGCGTCTGGTGGAGCTTCAGGAACGGCAGCAGGATCACAGACTGGCGCTACAGCCCCTGTATAACCCCCCTCTCCCCTCACCATGTTCCATAGCCTCCTCACCCAGACGTGTAAGAACGTGGGGTGGGGGGGAGGCTCCGTGCACCCTACCATTCCACCCCAGTGTACAGCCCAAGCAAAAGGCTGTCATTATTTTAACCTTTTTTTAGTGGCCTTTTCCTTCCCTCCGATCCTCCTCCCAAACCCCACCCGGGCTACCTGATCAGTTCTCTCCCTCTTTTTATAATCAATTAATAAAGAATACATGATTTTTAAATGATAGTGACTTTATTTCCTTTGAAAGCAAGCTGTGATCGAAGGGGGAGGGTGGGTTCCTTACAGAGAATGAGTCAATAAAGGGGGCGGGTTTTCATCAAGGAGAAACAAACAGAAATTTCACACTGTAGCCTGGCCAGTCATGAAACTGGTTTTCAAAGCTTCTCTGATGCGCAGCGCTTCCTGGTGTGCTCTTCTAATCGCCCTGGTGTCTGGCTGCGCGTAATCAGCAGCCAGGCGATTTGCCTCAGCCTCCCACCTCACCATAAAGATCTCCCCCTTACTTTCACAGAGATTGTGGAGCACACAGCAAGCAGCAATAACAATGGGGATATTGGTTTGGCTGAGGTCTGACCGAGTCAGTAACGATCACCAGCGACCTTTTAAACGGCCAAATGCACATTCTACCACCATTCTGCACTTGCTCAGCCTGTAGTTGAACAGCTCCTGACTCCTGTCCAGGCTGCCTGTGTATGGCTTCATGAGCCATGGCATTAAGGGGTAGGCTGGGTCCCCAAGGATAACTATTGGCATTTCAACATCCCCAATGGTTATTTTCTGGTCCGGGAAGTAAGTCCCTTGCTGCAGCCGTTTAAACAGAGTAGTGTTCCTGAAGACGCGATCATCATGAACCCTTCCCGGCCAGCCCACGTTGATGTTGGTGAAACGTCCCTTGTGATCCACCAGTGCTTGCAGCACCATTGAAAAGTACCCCTTGCGGTTTATGTACTGGGTACCCTGGTGCTCCGGTGCCAAGATAGGGATATGGGTTCCATCTATCGCCCCACCACAGTTAGGGAATCCCATTGCAGCAAAGCTATCCACTATGACCTGCACATTTCCCAGAGTCACTACCTTTCGTAGCAGCAGCTCAGTGATTGCTTTGGCTACTTGCATCACAGCAGCCCCCACAGTAGATTTGCCCACTCCAAATTGATTCCCGACTGACCGGTAGCTGTCTGGCGTTGCAAGCTTCCACAGGGCTATCGCCACTCGCTTCTCAACTGTGAGGGCTGCTCTCATCTTGGTATTCTGGCGCTTCAGGGCAGGGGACAGCAAGTCACAAAGTTCCATGAAAGTGCCCTTACGCATGCGAAAGTTTCGCAGCCACTGTGAATCGTCCCACACCTGCAACACTATGCAGTCCCACCAGTCTGTGCTTGTTTCCCGGGCCCAGAATCAGCGTTCCACGGATAGAACCTGCCCCATTAACAACATGATCGCGGGGCCCGCGGTTTGAGAGAATTCTGTGTCCATGTCCATGTCCTCATCACTCTTGTCGCTGCGCTGCCGTCGCCGCCTCCTCCTCGCCTCATTTTTCTGGTCCTCGTTCAGCATAAACTGCACGAGAATGCGCGAGGTGTTTACAATGTTCATGACTGCTGTCTTGAGCTGAGCAGGCTCCATGCTTGCCGTGGTATGGAGTCTGCAGTGTTCACCCAGGAAAAAAGGCGCGAAATGGTTGTCTGCCGTCCGTTGCTTTCATGGAGGGAGGGGTGAGACTGTACCCAGAACCACCTGCGACAATGTTTTTTGCCCCATCAGGCACTGGGATCTCAACCCAGAATTCCAATGGGCGGGGGGAGACTGCGGGAACTATGGGATAGCTATGGGATAACTACCCACAGTGCAACGCTCTGGAAATCGACACTAGCCCCGGTACATGGACGCACACCGCCGAATTAATGTGCTTAGTGTGGCCACATACATTCGACTTTATACAATCTGTTTCCAAAATTCGAATTCTGTAAATTCGGATTAATCCCGTAGTGTAGACATACCCTATGTTAACAAAACTCTGTAGTGTAGACAAGGCCTAAATCCTTTTAAAAGCCTTGGATAGGAAAGCTCCATATGATAATAGAGTGTCCTCGCAATATTGTTGAAAGGGCCGTTCTATTGCAAACCCTAATGAATTGTGGTGTCCATCCGTGAACTATTAAGCAGCTTTCTGCTCTCAGATCCATCTGCTTCCCATTTCTTTGAAGCAAGGCAGTCAGAGGTACTTTCCTCTTCCTACGGCGCAGCAGAGTAATATAGTTATCATGCTTTCATCTTCTGATTTTTGCCGGGCTTTATTTGTTACTATTTTGCTGTGGTCCTGCTGTAAACTGTTTATCAATGACTAGTGTACAGCAGTATGCAGTACTCCTGACTGATTCCTACAGCAAAAACACATTTGGGAGACAACATAAAAAGTTATGGGCTCCTATAGTAGTAATAGCTGTGTCATTTAATTATCTGAAATAAATTCTGAAACAACAAAGGCTTGTTTTGCAAAGATCCAATGCAGCAAACCAATGTAATCCATGTCACCCATGGTCCAAATGGTTTAGTATATTAAAGGAACACAAGCAATTTCGTTGATTGTCCTTAAAAACTTGCCAGTGATGGTGTTAGAAAGTGAGATGATGTTTCCTTATATATGCAGCTTTCCCTATACTTTCCTGCACTCCCTGAATGGAATATGAGAACACAAGAACATCTAGGGAATATTTAGGGAATACTGCTAATTTGGAGGTACTGCTGTTTAGCTATCCGAGGAAACTGAAAAGCTTATCAGGGTGATCAGTTTTCAACCTAAAACACTTAGTAATGCACATCTAGGAAAGCCAGTTTGTAAATGTTTCAATGGTCCCCTACTGTGTTGCAAATCCAAATCATAGCATAGTGCTAGAGCATCAGAACCAGATCGCTGAATGGTCTGAAAATGAGAGTGATCAGCAGGGAAAAGTCAGATTTTTAATGTGAAGCTGGTGCTTATGAAAATTACTGTGCTGGCACTGTACATGTGCATAGGAGGAGACAGACCCTGCCCCAAAGAGTTTACCTGTTAATTAGATAAGCCAGGTGTAACCATACCTTTGTGGGTCACAACAGAGAATACCAAATTCAGGACAAACTGCTGAGAAATAGGGCAGACACGCCCCAAAACTGGAGGTTATTCTCCCATGAGTTATACCAAACCAGCAACAAAAGTAAACTTCTGTTTCATCATTCCGGCTAACAAGAAGTCATAAAAGCAGTTTCCTTAGGCATTCCAGTCCTTATATTGCCACCAAAAACACTAGACTTAAAGATGAGTGGTTCTTTAAAACCCATCTCCTCAAATAAAAGGTTCTTCTGACCCAAAGGACCAGCCACACACCCAGGTCAATATATAACTGAGAGCTTACCCAAAAATCACGCTGATGCCAACCTTTTAGTATCTAAAATCTAAAGGTTTATTTCTAGAAAGAAAGAAAGAAAGAAAGAAAGGTGAGAGTTAAAATTGGTGTTATAGTAACACGTAGACACTCCACAGGCCTTTGCCTGCTTGTGTCCTGCTCCTGTTGCAGCCCTCCCCTTGTTCCAGCCTACCTCCCAGACCTACTCTTGCTTTGGTCTGAATCTGCTCTTGCTTCCTGACTCTGGCTTCAACCTCTGGCTCCCATTCTTGGCCTGGCTGCCACTGCTCCAACTCCTAGGCCTGACCTTCCACATCTTGGTTTCTGACAGGAGCCTAAAAGGGATTCACCAAAGGCAGCAAGCTGAGTGCAGAGCTGCCTAAAATAGCCAATAGGAAACACTGAGGAGAGGGGTAGCACCAACACCCACCCTCAAAGGTAGTTTGGCACAGCTGTGAACCCTTTACTGGAGTTAGGTGCCTAAGCCAGATCAGTTCTCTATCTTAGAAAAACCAGAGAGATTCTCTCTCCCCACAGCCCTTTATATCCAATAGATTAGTGGTTACAGCACTCATATAGAAGACTGAATTTCAAATCCCCTCTTATTAGTGATTTGGAAGAGGGCCTAGAGCACAGGCTTCCTGCATTAGGCTCAGTAGTACAATGCCTCAGTCCTTCTTGTAGGATATAGCCATATGTGATTGGCCCACAGTCAAACAGGAAACTTGTAGCTTGGCCAGGAGTTGAACTCAGACCTCATGAATCTCAGTTCTGTGTCTTTAACACAAGACCATCCTTCCTTTCTGGTATAGCCCCCTGAGTCAAGCTCAATGGAAGCCTTTCCTAGGACTGGACCTTATACACAGGTGATTTATTAATGTCTGGTCCTTCGTCCACTTTCTTATTTTCCATTGGGATAGTGCCCAGCCTGGATACATTTTGGGATCTTTTTATGTATTTTGAAAACTCTTTCTCTGTGGTGGGGTTAAGTGTTTTGTTTTGTTTTGTTTTTCCCCCGATGCTTGTTACGTAAACTTCAACAACACTGCAAAAGAGGAAATATATGCCCAGTAGTTGGAAGAGGTAATGTGGATTGGAAATGCCAGGAGATCTAATGAGCAGAGAGGAGTTCACTCCTATTGTCACACACGCTACATTCCTGTATTATGTTAATTCCTGTATCTCTTGTGCAGTTTTGCACAACACAGAGAGACCATGTGGGGGGTGTTCCACTTACATCAGGGTGAAAGAAAGCAGAATTTTGCTCATGACCCTTGCTGAGATTTAGCTCACTCCCTTGCCCAGCCACTGTGTGTTATAGCCCTAAAGCTTCATCTAGGGGCTCTAAAAGATCTGCACATACTGTCACATCTTGATTTACTTAGATTGTAAATTATTCAGGGAAAGGAGCAAATATTAGTTTGTGTTCTCATGAGAGATTCCCTGGATCTTCCATTGTGAGTCACAACTTAAATCCTGGTCTGAAACCAGCCTATAATCTCTGTTTTTATTTTGGATGTCATTTTGGATGCCACTGTACCTTTTATTTTCTGTGTTACTTTTCTTTTTAGCATGTGTAGCCTATGTGCCCAGTGTTTTTGGAATCTGTGACATTTTGCATTTTTTAATAACATACTTATAGATTCTAAGGCCAGAAGAAACCATTACAATCATTTAGTCTGACCTCCTGTATAACAGAGGTCCTAGAACTTCCCCAAAATAATTCCTAGACCATATCTTTTAGAAACCATCTAGCCTTGATTTAAAAATTGTCAATGATGGAGAATCCACCATGAACCTTGGTAAATTCTTCTACTGAGCGGTTTTGAGTCTTTAGGATTTGATTCTATCTTGTAGACTGGGAAGCTGCATTTTAAAAATATATATATATTTCCTGTTTTATCTGGAGTCTCATGGCTGACTGATAGATCAGCAGACTTTTCCAGTGGTAAGTCTGTTTCTGCAAGTAACAACATTTGTGTCACAAAGGAAATGAACCCACACAAATCTGTTATATAAAATCCTCTATAAATGGCCCAGAACTTTCTTAACTGCTATAAAAATAAGGTACCATAGATTCACTTTCTTTGTGTTACTTCACTTTACAGTTCAGCAATTATATGCAGTTTTGCTGGGTTGGATGATCTTGAAAAATGAGAGAGGATGCAGAAAAAAACCCACAGAAATGATTCATGGGCCTGACAGTGAGACACTGAAAAAATCACAAAGAAGATTCAAAGATGACTTGATTACAGTGTAAAATATCTTCATAGGAAGAAAATACTGGATACTAAAGGGCTGTTTACTCTACTGGGTAAAGGCATCAAAAGAACCAGTAGCTGGAAGTTAAAGCCAGAAACATTCAAATTAGAAATTAGGCACAAATTTTTAAGAATGAGGGTGATTAACCATTGTGACAAACGGCAAAGGGGCATTGTAGATCTTTTTGGAAGATATGCTGTAGTTAAATACACTTATTGAACTTACTGCTGGGATAATTGAGTGTGATTTTATAGTCTGTGTTACACAACAGGTCAGACTAGATTATTTAATGGTCCTTTCTGGCTTTAAACTCTATGAATCTTTGAATTAAGAATACACAAATATAATTGGAGCCTTTGGAATCTTAGCCATTTCAATATACTAATTAATAATCAGGAATGAGTGAGCCATTCAATTTTAAAAAAAAAGAATCATTCTGAACCAAATCAGAACCACTGAAATGATTTAGGTTATAGTGGGTAGAAATACTACTTCTGGTCTCCAACTCCCAATGGGCCTCCAATATTTTGTTATCTTTGAATGGAAGAATGACATATTGGGTTCTCAGCAGGGCTGCCAGTGTCCAATGGGTTAGCCTCTGCATTCAAATTTTGAGCAGTCCAAGATTTCCCCAGATCAGGTGCATGCAATGAATTCTGGACCCAGTTTACAGCAAAAATTAGCAGAGAAATGTCACCTCTTTTTCAGACCATGAACAGTGGATGATAAACTGCCTGCACACTCATTCCAGAATATCAGGAGTATTCCAATTCCAAAATTCAGCTGTGTTGGTTAGTTTCAATTGGACACATAAGTCACATGGTATGTGTCTGTTTTCTGATTTGAATGAATGTGAAACTCTTATGGGTTTCTGGTGTAAATACTCTGTTTTTAGTTGTTGTTCCTGACATTGCCACTTCCCTGTTCGAGGTCAATGACTTTTGTAGCCTTCTTCCTAATCTCATGATTGTACACCTGGCTGTGTGAATTGGTCTTTCTAAGGTCCGCTGATGTTTGGTACATGTGCCTCCTCCTTGGTCACTTCCATCCACAAACAATGCAAGAGCCATCCTAACAATATAATTCTCAGGTCCCCTCTGGATATGCCTATATCCATGTAGCTATATAAGAGTGGCCATACTGAGTCAGATGAATGGACCGTCTAGCCCAGTATCCTCTCTCTTCAAGTGATCAGTACCAGATGCTTCTGGATGATGGAAGTTTAGGGGCATCCAGTGCAGGGGTTGTATCCTTCACTATCTTGGCGAGTAGCCATTGATGGACCTATTGTCTGTGAACATATCTAATTCTCTTTTGAACTCAGTTATACTTTTGGTCTTCACAACATTGCACAGCAATGACTTCCACCGGTTGACTGTGCATTGTGTGAAGAAGTACTTCCTTTTGTTTGTTTCAAACCTGTTGCCTATTAATTTCATCAGGTGACCCCTATTTCTTGTGTTATGTGAAGTGGTAAATAACACTTCCTTATTCACTTTCTCCACACCATTCACAATTGTATAGACCTCTATCATATCCCCTGTCATGCTGTCTGGAGTGGTTAACAATTGTGAGTGCCAATCTGAGGTTAAGTATCAGAGGGGTAGCCGTGTTAGTCTGAATCTGTAAAAAGCAACAGAGGGTCCTGTGGCACCTTTAAGACTAACAGAAGTATTGGGAGCATAAGCTTTCGTGGGTAAGAACCTCACTTCTTCAGATGCAAGTCTTGCATCTGAAGAAGTGAGGTTCTTACCCACGAAAGCTTATGCTCCCAATACTTCTGTTAGTCTTAAAGGTGCCACAGGACAATCTGAGGTTAGGCTATCAGCAAATAGGGCAGATACCCCAAACTGGTGGTATATTCTATAATTAGATTTCATCAAGCCAGTAACAAATGTGAACTCCTGGGTCACTATATTAGTCTTACTATGGAGTCACAGACAGTCCTCTTAGGCTCTCCAGCCTATCTTGCCACCTGACACACTGGACTTTGTGACACAAGATTATATATAAACGAAAAATCACATCACATTAGGTTACTTCCAATCCCAAAGGATCAGTCACTTACCCCAGATCAGTTTGGTACTTTGGATCTCACACCAAAGACAACCCTGGCAGTTAATTCTCTAGTAAACTAACTAAAGATTAATTATCTAAGGAAAGGAGAGTAATTGAGAGGTTAAAGCAGTTAAAATACATTAACAGGTGAGTCAAAGTTTGTAAATCCAAATGATAGCAGAGATGTAGTAATCTGCCAGTTTCTCCAAAGTTTGTCAGGGTTACCCAGAATAACTCTGGGGATCTCCATCTTCTTCCACCCTGTTAGAATCCAAACATTCCAGAGATAAGGGTCATTCCTTTGAATCAATATTTCTAGTTTCTGCTCACAGAACACAATCTGAACAGTGTTTTCACCCACGTGGGCCTTTCCTTTGATGACTATGGATAAGAAATGCAGAATGAGTCTGTGAATTTCCAGTGTCAAACACAATGGCCTTGGCTTTAAAGTTAGCAGTCTTCTTCATTTACATTTCCAAGCATCCAATTGCATTGCATGGGTAATTTCATTACAGGGATATACACAATGTAAAAGATAATGTAATAGCAACCAACAATCCTTCATGAGTTTTCATGAAGTTTACACATCAAGTACGTTCTCATCTTAATACTAGCACACACTTTTGATCTAGGGTTAACTAGTTACAGGGATATACATAATGTAATGCGACAGCAATCAACAGGTTATAGATAAGTGAAGACAATACCATTAACATTTCCTTTGAACTAAACTAATACACAAGAGAATTGGCCTGATTAGACTACGATACCTTTTGACACTCATTTGATTTCTATTAGCATGTGAGTGAATTAGCCTGCAGCCCTGTCCTGAGCTGGCACCTGGGAAGACAGCATAACAGTTATCCCTTTGTTATCTATCTTCTAAGATGAACAGTCCCAGTCTTTTTAATCTCTCCGCACATGGAAGATTTTGCATACCCCTTGTGAATGGATGTACCCCCAGGGTGAAGCCTGGAAGCTGTTGGAACCGCTGTGCCCCCTAACTATTAAATTGGGTTGGCCTCTCCCCCTGCTCTGCTAGTGACACAAAGCCAGCCTCCTCTGTGCCCTATTATCACCTAACACGACAGCAGGTGGCGCCACACACCCAACTGAATTACCTGAGTACTTTACCTAAGCCACTCATGGACTAACAATGGAGGCCCCAGCCAATTTCCCAGCTCCTCAGTGTTACACCCCTAATGGAGTATAAACCCAGAATTATATTGTCTTGCACTGCACACGGGTCTGTACGGTGCGAGCTCATTAAATTAGTCTGCTCCCCCCTTGATGTGGGGAAGAAATGCAACAGCCTTTGTTTACAGAGCTAAGATGCCCTAACTCTTCACTCAAAAACACACTGGTTGAGATAAAACATAAACCAAGTTTATTAACTTTGGAAAGATAGATTTGAAGTGATTATAAGTGATATCAAACAGATCAAAGCAGGTTACCTAGGAAATCAAACAAAATTGTGAACTAAGACGTATATAAACTAAATAGGATTTGAATCAGCAATATCTCACCCTGACTGATGATACAAACAGGCTTACAGGTTCTTGAGGCACAAGCTGCATCTGCTTTGCAGTTTGGGTTCTCCTCCCCCATTCAAAGTGCTTTGTCTTCCAGAAGTTTTTTCAGGTGTTGAGTTGTGGGGGAGTGAAGACAAGTCATAATGTCACTCCCCGTCTTTAATAAGTTCTTCCAGTTTGCTGGAAAGTCTATGCTTGTGACGTGGGAGTTGGCCAAACATTCCCCAGTGTTTCCATGCTCCCTCTGAGGAAACTTCCTTATACAGAGTTCCTGTGTTAGTGGATTCTTCCCTGGATGGGAGTTGATGACAGCAATTAACACTGTCTGGCTACTCCACTGTTATACCTAAAAGGCTGGGTTTGGGGTGTTTCCAGTCTCACATCATACTTTAGGCACTTACACATATCAAGATTTCATAACTTCACATACAATGATAGCACATACAATCCAATGAGATATTAATGTTTAGCAGATCAAGACTTTTAGATACATCACAAGGCATACTTTGTACAAAACATAATAACATCACCATGGTAAATAGGGGTGCTTTGGGGTATAGAATGTCACACCCCTAATCATTTTTGTTGCCCTTCTCTGCACCTCTTCCAATTCTAATACATTTTTTTGAGATGGGGCAACCAGAACTGCACACAGTATTCAAGATGTGGGCGTACCATGAATTTCTATAGCAGCATTATGATTTTTTGTCTTATTATTCCTTTCCTGATGTTCTTAATATTCTGTTAGCTTTTTTGACTGCTGCTGCACATTGCGTGGATATTTTCAGAGGAGTATCTATGATGACTCCATGATCTTTGAGAGGTAATAGCTAATTTGGAACCCATCAGTTTGTATGTATAGTTGGGATTATTTTTTCCAATGTGCATTACTTATTAACATTGAATTTCATCAGCTAGTTTGTTATCCAGTCACCCAGTTTAGTGAGATCCCTTTGTAACTTTTCAAAGTCAGCTTTGGACTTAACTATTTTGAGTAATTTTGTATCATGTGCAAACTTTGCTACTTCACTGTTTACCCCTTTTACTAGATCATTTATGATAATATATGAATATGTTGAACAGCACTGGTCCCAGTACAGATCCTTGGGGAACACTGCTATTTACCTCTCTACACTGTGAAAACCGACCATTTATTCCTACACTTTGTTTCCTATCTTTTAACCAGCTACTGGTCCGTGAGAGGGTCTTCTCTGTTATTCCAGGACTGCTTACTTTGCTTAAGAGCTTTTGGTGAGGGACCTTGTCAAGGGCTTTCTGAAAGTCCAAGAATTCTATATCTAATGGAACACACTTGTCCATATGCTTGTTGACTCCCTCAAAGAATTCTAATAGGTTGGTGAAACATGATTTCCCATTACAAAAGCTATGTTGACTCTTCCCCAAAATATTGTGTTTATCTATGGCTCTGACGAAGTGGGTATTCACCCATGAAAGCTTATGCTCCAATACTTCTGTTAGTCTATAAGGTGCCACAGGACTCTTTGTTGCTTTTTACAGATCCAGACTAACATGGCTACCCCTCTGATATCTGATAATTTTGTTTTTTAGTATAATTTCAACCAATTTGTCTGGTACTAAAGTTATGCTTTACAGCCTGTTATTGCCTGGGTCATCTCTAGAGCCTTTTTAAAAAATAAGAATGACATTAGCTATCTTCCAGTCACCCGGTACAGAGGCTGATGTAAGTGATAGGTTATATACCACAGTTAGTAGTTCTGCAATTTCATATTTGAGTTCCTTCAGAACTCTTGGGTGAATACCATATTGTCCTGGTGACTTATAACTATTTAATTTATCAATTTGTACCAAAATCCTCCTTTACTGAGACCTCGGTTTGGGACTGTTCCACAGATTTGTCACCTACAAAGAATAGCTTTGATGTGGGGATCTCCCTCACATCATCTGCAGTGAAGACCAATGCAAATAATTCATTTACCTTCTCTGCAATGGCCTTGTCTTTCTTGAATGCTTCTTTAACACTTTGATCATACACCGACTGTTTGGCAGGCTTCCTGCTTCTGATGTATTTTTAAAAAAATTGCTGTTAGCTAGTTGTTATTCAATTGTGTCTTGGGCTGCTTTATTATACTTTCACTAGGATTAGACTTCCTATTTTAAAAAAAACAGGAGTACTTGTGGCACCTTCCTATTTTTAAAAAAACAGGAGTACTTGATGCATCCGAAGAAGTGGGTTGTAGCCCACGAAAGCTTATGCTCTAATAAATTTGTTAGTCTCTAAGGTGCCACAAGTACTCCTGTTCTTTTTGCGGATACAGACTAACACGGCTGCTACTCTGAAACCTATTTTTAAAGGATGTTTTGTTGCCTCTTCAGTTGGGTCAACCCACTTTAGGCCCCTCACAACCTGGTTTCACTTCCTGTCATAGAGCGTCCAACCATTTGACAATCTCAGCATCTTAATTCCTGTAGCAGAGAGCATATTGGGTTATTTTCTTGTGTCTGGCTAAGTCTATGCGCCATATACACCTCTACCCCAATATAACGCTGTCCTTGGGAGCCAAAAAATCTTACTGTGTTATAGGTGAAACCGCATTATATCGAACTTGATTTGATCCGCCAGAGTGCGCAGCCCCACCCCCCTCGGAGCGCCGCTTTACCACATTATATCTGAATTTATGTTATATTGGGTCGCGTTATATCGGGGTAGAGCTCTCTCTCTCTCTCTCTCTCTCTCTATATATATATATATAATCGGTGTATTAGGATGGACCAAATTACAGTTTTATACATTCTACCATTTAACTTAATTGGCATCTTTTTATCACAGAGAACTGGAGTCAGCTAGCACCATTTGCAGCTTTAGTACAATGGCAGGCATCACTCAGGAGGACACCATTATCAGCAACCATTGATCATAGATGCCACAGTTCAGGGCAACTGCACCTGTATCCCCCGCCATGGTCTACCAAGGGCACCCGCTCTAGGCTCCTGACACCTCAGCTGCCACATCTCTTGAGTAGAGAAACCTATGACTCTCTCTCTCTCCAAGCTTTTCCAGGCCCCACAAGTCCCTGCCTATCCTGTGATATTCCCAGCAAGCCGCACTGCCTAAACAGGCCAGTGTCTGTGCTTTTCTTTCTCTCTGAAGGCTATGAACAAAGGGAATGGCCAACAGTCACAAGTTACCACATACCTCATCAGTTAGTCCAAACTTCTCGTAATCTCTGTCACGTGCCTCTGCATGATTTCTTCCAGAATGACTCCAACAGCACCTCAGGAGGTTGAACTCCCTGAACAGTAGATTTTGTAACCCTCCACCATCATCTTAACTTTACAAACTTTCCTTTTAGTCTCTTACACACATGCCACATTTATTCTTTGCCTCTTTAAGACCTTTCACAGTTCCAAGCTTCTTCCGGTCAGTGTTCCTATGGTCCAACTTGCGTATCTCAGCATACTCTGGCTTCTTTAATTGTAGAGTCCCTTGCCCAATTGCAACTGTCAGGCAAGGCTTTTGTGCACCACTCTCAGGGAATGCCCTAGCCCTCTGGGGTACACTTGACATGGATGTTGGTTCACATGAACATATCTGTTGGACAAGCGTTAGAGGTCAGCTGTTCGGGTCTGACACCCTTGGTTTGAAATCAGAGTTTCCCTTCTCCTAGTTAAGCTGCCTACTGAGGCTATCAAATCCCACCTGTACAAGACTTATTTTATGGTGGTCATTATTCATCTTGACATCCATATTGTAGGGCTATGTGCCATTTTATAGAGGTAGCTATGCCACCAGCTACCCCACCAGAACCGGCTGAGAGATGCCACCAGGTGGTCCAGTACTGTTTATTGGATATTTGCAATTATCGTACATTTGCAGGATGTTCTTCTATCCACATCTTGGATCACTCCTGATGGGAATTGGTCACTCTCTCCGCAGTATTTTATAATTATATATGTAATATCTCTAAGTATTCCCTCCTGTGTGGTTTGCATTTTTTCACAAATGCTCTAATTTTTCACATGTGAGGAGGCCTGGTTAATCACTTTGGGTTGCTGTAGTGAGGCAGAGTGGCTTTCCACTGAGCTGGAGGGGGAGAAGTCCTCTCTGATCCCTGGTGGGAGGCCTCAGGCTGGGCTCACCCCTCCCGTGGAAGCCAAGGGGTGGGACAGAAAGTACGAAAGGCAGAGCCTCTAACCCAGCTGAGTCTGAGCCAGGGAATGGTTCAGACGTCTCCAGGCTGCTGCAGAGCCCTGGAGCTGAACCCGCACTGTGCCACACCCTGCACGTGAAGGAGACTGACCCTGGTGAAGAACTGCCAGGTCTGCTGCTTGCTGCATATTCTGAGAAGATGGAGTAGGACTGTGGAGTGCACAGTGGGCCAAGGAAACCAGGCTTTAGTACGGTTGGGTTGTTGCCCGACTATATGGCAGCATGTTTTAGGTGGATCCCTACTGACGCAGTGGCAGAACACTTCAACGCTGTTAGAGTCCTGGGCTGGGACCTGGTGGAGTAGGGCGGGCCCGTACCCCCCCACCTCCTGCTGCCAACCGTATCACTGGGGTGGCAGCCTCAGCACCTTAGGCCAAGAGGCCTGTGTTTGTCCTCTGTCTACCAGAACCAGAACGTCAGATTGTTTGTTTGCTCTGCCCTGACTAAGGTCCTGAGCCTCAACACTGTTTGTTGGCCCTGCCTAAGAGCCAGAACTCTAATCCATGACAGGGGGCAGAACCCCAGAGACATAGTGAGGCAGAGTGGCCTCTCACTGGGCCAGAGGGGGAGGGACTGCTGCTAACCCATTACAGCTGCACATTGAAAACACCATCAGAGCTGGTGCTTGAGGAGACTGTATTCCTGGGGTGATCACCTTACCTACCCGGTAAAAATACAACTTGGAGTAGTCACAATACTGTCTCTTGATGTCACCCAAGTTGGACAAAAGTATTCTAAGAAGCTAGCTAACTGGATTTTATTGTACAAGAGCAGCAATTTCAGTTACCACAGCATCGCTTAGTTTAAAATCATGGTTAGGTTTCTGTGAAAACCACCATCTCAAACGTCCCACTTGTAGGTAAAATCATAACTAGTGATTTTTTAATTTTATTTGTATTACAGTAGTGCCTGGTGACCCAAAATGAGATCAGGCCCCCATTATGCTAGGTGCTATAGATGGCAGAACACTTCAACCCCCTGTCTGAGGGGTTGGAGCAAATTCGGTTGTATCTTAGGGCTTGGCTGTAGACAATGGATCGTGTGATGTGTCCAGGATGGAAGCTGGAGGCATGTAGGTATGTATAGCGGTCAGTAGGTTTCCGGTATAGGGTGGTGTTTATGTGACCATCACTTATTTTCACTGTAGTGTCCAGGAAGTGGATCTCTTGTGTGGACTGGTCCAGGCTGAGGTTGATGGTGGGGTGGAAATTGTTGAAGTCCAGGTGGAATTCTTCAAGGGCCTCCTTTCCGTGGGTCCATATGATGAAGATGTCATCAATGTAGCGCAAGTAGAGGAGGGGCACTAGGGGACGAGAGTTGAGGAAGCGTTGTTCTAAGTCAGCCATAAAAATGTTGGCATACTGTGGGGCCATGCGGGTACCCATAGCAGTGCCACTGACTTGAAGGTATAAGTTGTCCCCAAATCTGAAGTGGTTGTGGGTGAGGACAAAGTCACAAAGCTCAGCCACCAGGCGTGCTGTGGCCTCATCAGGGATACTGTTCCTGACACCTTGTAGTCCATCATCATGTGGAATATTGGTGTAAAGTGCTTCTACATCCATGGTGGCCAGGATGGTGTTTTCAGGAAGAACACCAATGCATTGTAGTTTCCTCAGGAAGTAGGTGGTGTCTCGAAGATAGCTGGGAGTGCTGGTAGCGTAGGGTCTGAGGAGAGAGTCCAAATAGCCAGATAATCCTGCTGTAAGAGTGCCAATGCCTGAGATGATGGGGCGTCCAGGGTTTCCGGGTTTATGGATCTTGGGTAGCAGATAGAATACCCCTGGTCGGGGTTCTGGGGGTGTGTCCATGTAGATTTGTTCCCGTACTGTAGCTGGGAATTTCTTGAGCAGATGGTGTAGTTTCTTTTGGTATTCCTCAGTGGGATCAGAGGATAGTGGCCTGTAGAATATGGTCTTGGAGAGTTGCCTGGCAGCCTCCTGTTCATAATCCGACCTGTTCATTATGACTACAGCACCTTCTTTGTCAGCCCCTTTGATGATAATGTCAGAGTTGTTTCTGAGGCTGTGGATGGCATTGCGTTCCATACGGCTGAGGTTATGGGACAAGTGATGTTGTTTGTCCACAATTTCAGCCTGTGCACGTCTGCGGAAGCACTCTATGTAGAGGTCCAGTCTGTCATTTCGACCGTCAGGAGGAGTCCACGCAGAGTTCTTCTTCTTGTAGTGTTGGTAGGAGGGTTCCTGTGGGTCAGTGCACTGTTCAGTGGTGCGTTGAAAATATTCCTTGAGTCGGAGACAACGAAAGGTCTAGTTACATACTTTTCAGTATGAAATATATTTTAAAGGAGTAACTTATTTTATTCATTCAAGCAAATGACTGTAAAAATGAAAGGAAATTCTACTGTTGTGAGAATACCCTTCCACTTCTTATTCCTCGAAATGTAGGGTTATTTTTTTTCTAAAAGTCATATTCAGTCAAACACAAGCTGCAAACAACATACACATATGAGTAGTCCCGTTGACTTTATTTGTAAAATTAATCATGTAAACTAGCATTTACAGGATTAGGGCCCAGACTAGTTAATAAATCTTTTATGTTACCTTGTCGGATGAGAGCCTCCAACACCTCGATGTCCCCAAAAGGTAGAACAGCCTTAAAGGGACAAAAATACCAAATGGTAACATAGCCCCGGTGTGTCCAGCATCAGAACAGTCAATTAATGGAAGCCTACTGGTTGTGAAGTAAGTTGCTATTGTACCGTGGAAGCTGGCTATACCAGACTACTACAACTCCACTAGAAACCACGTTGAAGTTGGAAAGTCCACTGTTGGGGTTGTGGCTGAAGAAGTTTGAGGTGATTAACACATTGATCTACCCAAATTAAGCCCAAAGCTGCCTGCAAAGAGTTGCAAAGGGATCTCAGAAAACTGGGTAACAAAATGGGAGATGAATTTCAATGTTGATAAATGCAAAGTAATGTTCATTGAAAAAAATACTCCCAACTATACAAACAAAACGATGGATTCCAAATGATCTGTTACCACTCAAGAAAGATCTTGGAGTCTTTGTGAATAATTTTCTGAAAACATCTGCTCAATGTGCAGCAGCAGTCAAAAAAGCTAACAGAATGTTAGAGAAGGGATAGATAATAAAACAAAATATTATATTGCCACTATGTAAATGATATGTCCACACCTTGAACACTATGTGCCGTTCTGGTGGCTTTATCTAATATATATATATTAGAATTGGAAAAGATAAAGAGAAGGGCAAATGATGGGGGGCATGGACCAGCTTCCCTGCAAAGAGAGATTAAAAAGCCTGGGACTGTTCATCTTAGAAAAGAGCCAACTAAAGGTCTAAAGGGGATTTGATAGAGGTCTATAAAATCAGACTGGTGTGGAGAAAGTGAATAAGGAAGTGATATTTATCCTTTCACATTACACAAGAACTAGGGGTCACCTTTTGAAATTAAAAGGCAGAGGTTTAAACAAACCAAAGGAAGTACTTCTTCACTCAACACACAATCTGTAGAACTCATTGCCAGGGGATGTTGTGAAGGCCAAAACTATAAATGGATTTAAAAAAAGAATTAGATAAATTTGTGGAGGATAGGTCCATCAATGGCTCTTAGCCAAGATGGTCAGGGACACAACCCATGTTCTGGGTGTTCCTAAGCCTCCAGCTGCCAGATTGGATTACAGGGGATGGATCCTCAAAATTGTTCTGTACTGTTCATTCCTTCTGAAGTATCTGGTCCTGTCCACTCTCAGAAAAGAGGATAGTGAACTAGATGGACGATTGGTCTGACCAGTTTAGTGTTCTTATGTGTGGTTCCCATAACAAACATTCCTGAAATAGTATCTGTGTGATGGGGTACACAAACTCCACACTGGGCGCAAAAGGGTTAAAGGACAATACTGTGCCCAGTAGCCCCACCTCTCTGGGCCTGCAAAGCATGGTCCTGCTGGAGGAGCAGGTTAAAATTAGCTCAGAACCCCAGGCAAGGGGGGAAGAGGGAATAGGCTGGAGGAAGACAGGCCCTTCTCTTGAAAACCACATAGAAGGTTGAGCCTGACATAGGACTACAGTTCTGGTGAGCTCCACAGGCACTGCCTTGTCCTCCCCACCCCTTTTTTGAGAGCCAGAAGGTCTTGCAGGGTTCTGCTCATTTGAACACGGTTCGACTACTGATTGTTTGGACTGTAGGGGACAATGCCTCAAGCTGAAGGAGAGTATAAGTAGTATGTGGCCCAGGGCAGCGGCTTGGATTCTCTGTGCAGAAGACTCAGTTGAAGCTGCATCTCACAGTGCCCTGGGCCAGGACCTGGTGAAGAAGGTGGGCCAGGTCCCCCACCATACCCCAACCTGCAGGGTTTGGTGAGTGCTCCAAGTGAACCTTAAGGACCAACTGAAATCCATGCAGAATAAAACATTTACTAGATTGCCTTCCAGGAATGGGAGAAAATGAGATCCGAAATCAACCTAATTCTGCGCTAGGTTGGAAAGCTTTCACCCAAAAAGAGATATGAACCATGAACCTGCCCTTCTGTACCTGGAAGCCCTGCCTATGTGCCTGCACCAGGCCCTCTTCTCATCAAGGGTTTCTGCAACCTGGACCTCCAGTTACATCTCTTCCTCTCCTTCCAGATGTTTCCAGCTGCCTCTTCTTCCTTGTGTAGCCAATTATTTTAGCTAATTGTTCATTTATTGTGTGATCATAGAATCATAGAAGATTAGGGTTGGAAGAGACCTCAGGAGGTCATCTAGTCCAACATATATATAACATGCTATGTCATATATAATCATTGTGAGCCTGGCTCGGTCCAGCAGGACATCATGAGCCATGGCAAGCTCAGTGTTAGGGGCCCTTGCGAGCACATGGTCCAGTTCCTTGTGTCCACAAGTCCACCTGAACAGACTGTTGGAGTCATGGGCCTTCCTGTACAGGCACCCCAGGTTCTTCATCCATTGCCTCACTGCACAGCAGTCCAGTGAATGCCCAACTCCATCAGCGTCTTTGCAATGTCACAATACAGGTGGATGTTCCTGCTGCTCTGGTCAAAATCATGTAGGATGGCATGCTCTGTCCTGATCTTGGACTGTTGCCATTTTCACCTGCAGTCGTGAACTTTCTACAAAGTGCAGCAGAACGCTGGTGAGAAGTGGTCAGTGCTGCAGCATACTACTACCACCACCACTGTAAAGAGGGGGAAAGGGACCTTTTATAGCTTGTGTAAGGGTACAGTGCATTGTGGGAATGGGAGTGGAGGACTATGGAAATTTGAAACCTGGTATCCATCTATTACCTCCATTCACATTGCAAAGTGGGCCAGGTATAGGGCTGTGTAGTAACACGTGTACTTACTCACACCATTCAGGAGACCTGATACACATGCCTCAAGGGTTTGAGAGTGGGCAATAGGGGGGTTATGGCCTGGACACATGTAGAGTCCCCAGTGCAGACATACCCTTAGACTGCCTCAGTCTTACTTCAGTTTACTTAATTTGACTCGCAGCCATCTCACTTTGTTCCACTGAACCTGAGGGCAAGGTAATAAATAATTCCCATCATGAGGGGCCAGAGGAGAGCAGTGTAGGAGGGAAAGCAGCTAATGGGAAGAGGTGGGAAGGTGCCTCAAACTACCTAAATTCTCGTCGTCCAACTACTCTGCATGTAATGTATACCATCCTCGACTTCATTACATGTCGGGCATGGGTGGAAGCAAGACTAAGGGAGTTTTAAAGAGTTTAAGGGTGTGAGTCTCAGCGTAAGGCCACCTGATTTACACCGCCTTATATCACCTCAGAATTTGGCCCTCTGTTGCCCTTCTGCTCTGCTAAACGATCAAAGGAATGAATGTGCTAGTGCTACTCCTGTGTGCGGGCATAAATTTCCTGCTCTTTGTGATGAGAACAGAGATTAGTTACAGTCTAGATTACCCTCTTCTTCCTGCAGTGTGAACAAAGGTTGCATTTCCTTGTCTTCTTCAACTCCCTCTTATGTGGTGGCTGCTGAGTCAGTCTCTGATGCCATCCTTGCTTCCAAACTTTGACCTTCTGGATGGAGCAAACCCTTGCTCCAGCTTCATGAAGGGCCTTTCTCATGATCTCTATTGACCTCTCTCTGAGATGCAGCTATTGCCTAAGACCTGCCTTTTGAGATAGGGCTGATTTGTTTCGAGTGAATGCCAAATACTGCTCCTCTTTTGTGATCTTTGCCAAAGGGGAAGGATGCCACTATGCAATAGTCTGTCAGTCAAGGAGGGCCATTCATGTCTTAAATGTCAGGCATACTGGAATTTAGGATGATTATTATCAAGCAAAGGTTGTGCTTCAGTTTTCAGTTCAATTTGGGAAAGCAGGGAGAAGTTGTTCTTTATCACTAAAAAAATTTATACTCCCTTTTCCCAAGGAAGTTGAGAGACCTCATATCATATTCATTTCTGGCTGGGAAGTATCCATCGCTAACAACAAATCAGCCACCATGTTGACCAAAGCCCTGGAGGCCTACAGAACTATGCAGTATATTCAAAGGGGACAAATTAAATAGGAATTAGAGATGAAAGCTGTGTTATGGTAATGTAACCCAGTTCAGCCTCATTCTCCCATGATGTTCTGCTCATAAGATCTCTGACCTTCTAACAGTTTGCCAGTTCTCTTGCAACCCCTATCAAATGTGTTTTTTATTAAATGTCCCCTTTGAAAGTAGTCCCAAATGAGTTATCCCTCAGTATGAACTAGTGAAAAAGAGCCCAAATATGTAGACCTTATTCTGAGTCAGATTCTGGCACTGTGATTCACATCAAGTAGCACTTTGCTCCATGAGTCGTCCCATTGAAATTAATGTGTGATAATGTGTAATGGTGACAGAATCTTGCCCAGCATGAGGGATGCAGGATCGGGTTCCTGGCCTTTTAGATTAAGTCAATTGACAAACTGATCAGTGCTAATAGCACATAGGGAGGGAAGGAAATCGCGATTTCTTTTTTTTCTTTCCTTTGTCAAGTTGCCTTTATCTTGACTCTTCCACGTTTGGAGATAGGGAGGGGGCAGAGCATTGTTATGAGATTTGCAGCGCAGTACACAAGAGGATCATCCACTGATGTCCATAAACAGTGTGCTGGCAGCTGCTCCGCATTAAGGGCACCAGGCGTTGATCGAAGGCATCTGCAACAGTAGGTGTCATTTGGAACCTTAACACAGGATGACAACAGTCATGAGCAGCTCAAGGAAAGATGAGGCATGAGGAATATCGATCACTGCGGAGTAAATAACTGTCAAAACGCTCTCAATTTGCAACCCCTTTTTATTTTCTATTATAGGGGAATATGACCAAATCAGGTTAATTATACGTTTCCTTTAAAGACAATTGCGTGTGTGTTTGGATGGGGGGTTCCTCTACACACACCATACGAAAAGCTTCCATATATAACCCCCAAAAAGAAACTCCCTCCTAAACAAAGCAAACGTCTGTTCTTTGGCACAAAGCTACAAGCCAGTTTAGATGCCAAAGTATCTTTCAACACTCCATGTTAAAGGCCTATTGCAAAGCGTCATAGTTAACATAAAAGAGGGTGAGGGATTAGTTTAGGCACGGTAGAACAGTATCACAAGGAACAATGAGCTGAGACTAAAGACATTTAAAAGAATAAGCTTAAAGAAAGGAAAATCAATGAACTGAAACTAAAGAAATATATGCTAGAAAAAATTCTAGGCATACATTTAGGCACTGGAATAATTTTTCTAAGAGAGGAATTCAAGGCACCAGGTGACAGTGAAAGACAATATAATTTTCTTTTGGTTAGGAGGAATTGTGTGAATTTAGTGTCCTATAATATTAGAATGTCCCAAATTACAAGTATCAGAGGGGTAGCCGTGTTAGTCTGAATCTGTAAAAAGCAACAGAGGGTCCTGTGGCACCTTTAAGACTAACTTGCATCTGAAGAAGTGAGGTTCTTACCCACGAAAGCTTATGCTCCCAATACTTCTGTTAGTCTTAAAGGTGCCACAGGACCCTCTGTTCCAAATTACAAGGTTTAGTTCAATGGGAGCACAGAAAATTGGGCCAATTCGTATTATAAGCTTCTATACATATTTGAGAGCACTGATCTTGTGCATATCTTGCTCACAATAGTGAGCACTAATTAAAATTGGGCTACACATGTATGTATCATTGCTCACCAACACGATAAGGGCTATAGGCCCAGGTCCTTAAATGTTAAGGAGAAAAGCACATTCTGACCTTATGTGCTACTGCAGGAAGGTGGAATAGAAAGCTTTAGTGACCCCATTCATTTCTACCCAATAACCTGCCAAAAGTCAGTCTGTGTGTACATGGCTAGAATGATAGCTGGAGTTGGAACATATCTGAAAATTGTTCTCTTAATGCAGGGTCAGGTTTGTTTTAGACACCCAGAATGTGGTACATGAAACAAGAATCACCTTTGAAAGAAAGAACAGTAAAATCACCAATACAGAGCACAATGTATGTTTATGTGTGGTTTTTTTTTTTTATGCAGGCTATATTTCCACACAAGATGGCAGCTAACTCAAAATCAAAGATGGGGACTTGTGTTCATTTAAAGGTGCAGTATCCAAATCAAGTCACAACAGATACAATTTATGCATGCCATTATAGGCTCAGATAATCTTCGGATGAGTGTTCAAACTTGGTTGTTTATCTGAACTTCATTACATTTTAAGGTGCCCTTAAATTTCTGGAGTATTGCGTCCACTTTTGGGCCCCCCACTACAGAAAGGATATGGAAAAATTGGAGAGAGTCCATCAGAGGGCAATGAAAATGATTAGGGGGCTGGGGCAAATGACTTACAAGGAGAGGCTGAGGGAACTGGGCTTATTTAGTCTGCAGAAGAGAAGAGTGAGGGGGGAATTTGATAGCAGCCTTCAGCTACCTGAAGGGGGGTTCCAAAGAGGATGGAGCTAGGCTGTTTTCAGTGGTGGAGGATGACATGACAGAACAAGGAGCAATGGTCTCAAGTTGCAGTGGGGGAGGTCTAGGTTGGATATTAGGAAAACAATTTCAATAAGAGGGTAGTGAAGCACTAGGCTGGGTTACCTAGGGAGGTGGTGGAATCTCCATCCTTAGATGTTTTTAAGGCCCGGCTTGACAATGCCCTGGCTGGGATGATTTAGTTGGGGTTGGTCCTGCTTTGAGCAGGGGATTGGACTAGATGACCTCCTGAAATCTCCTCCAACCCTAATCTTCTATGATTCTATTATTCTATCACTACTTCTTTGCAGCCTTTGGGACTCTTTTATTGTCTCCCGCTGTCTGCATCACTCAGCCTTTTTAAGCAGCAAACTAAACACCTACAATATCTTTGCCACTTAGCTCACAACAGAAATGTGGGTTGGGAAATGTCATGTAGTGTAAGATGCTGAGAGATGCCACAAAAATGCTGTAGACATAGAAATTGTTCTGTTTATTTGTGATTTCCAGTCTATAAAGAGAGAGCTCAGACTAGCACCAGAGTTAGACAGGGCCAGAGGTATATTTAATGTTTGACTTGGGACACTTTGCATACTGTGTGATATAAGGGTGATCATGGGGTTAGGTGTAAATCACCCCTGTTGTTATTGTGGGTCCAACTGCGAAAGGTTCTGTTAAGGCCATTCATTTTTGAGCCAGTAGGTAAATTTCTAAATTGAGTTTGTAATAAAAAATAGTTGATGTAACCAGGCAAATAAAAGGTAGCTAACACAACTACTTAGTATGGTTTTGCCATCTTGCCTGAATATCTGCACCATTTCTGCAACACCACAGTACTGACTGTTGTAGAGGAACATGACCAGGCGCATCTTTCATTGAGAGCCTCACCACTGGCACCAATGCACAACTCTAGCAGGAAACTTCGTTGGACAACCCCCCCTCTGACTTCATGTAACCCACTGGCGAGGATGTGTTCCTGATATGAGTCTCTTACAGCACTGGCTACAGATCTTTAGCTCAAGCTGCATGACCTCATGCTTTTTCTCTGAAGATCCTTGGTTCAATCCATGGTGTGTTGGGTAGGATGGTGGCTGTCACATATGCATGCCACACAGTACGTCGAAATGCATCTGCGTACCATGCTCTTCCAGAGGTGATGGGCGCTCCAGCAGCTGCTTATCTGCCACTGCACTAAAGTCACACTACAGCACTTACATAGTAAGACATGTTGAATGACGACTGACAGAACAGTCACACTGTCTGATCGAGCTGTTGGGATTTTTCCATCAGACTGGTTTTCTGATGGAAAATGCAGTATCTACAAAACTGAAATTATTTGTGGGAAAACTTCAGTTTTAGGGGGAAAAAACAATTTTCCATGGGAGTCACATGACTGTGGGTGTATCATGGGAGATGTAGTCTGGCCAGAAAGATTGGCCCATAGTGGAGAATGGGGGGTTTCGTTCTCCCAAATTACAATTCCCATGAGACAATGCTCCACAATAGGAAAATGCAATTTATTGTCAAACTGACTCAAAACAAAGCAATGATGTTTCCAAATCGAGATTTTTCAGAATATTTCTTACAATGAAGTATTTTTGTATTTCAGCTTTTCATCCTGATTTGGGAAGAAAACAAATGTTGAAAAATATCAGCATTCCCAGTAGGTGAAATTTCATATTTCACCCAGTTGTAATGTCTGAGAACCTGGTATTGGCTGCCGTTGGAAAAATAGGCAGGTGAACTGCTTTATGAGAAACTCCAGCTTCTTAGATGGACACTGGAATTGCTGATGAATCCCTAGGACTCCATGTCTGTGTGAAATTGACATTTGCCTGTTGACTTCCATGGAATTTTCTTGAGTAAGGAATGCAGCATTGCGTTCTAAGACGTGAAGAAAAACACTAATCTGATTAATACTTCAGGGGGAATTTAGATAGGTAAAATCCTACTGCGTGTCTAATGAATTAACTCCTGCCTATTCTAGTAGCCGGAGCTGAGGCCCACAAAGGGAATGCATAGTAAGGCATCTCATTCGTATGATAAGAAAGAACCACATGTAAAGCCATATCTCCTCAGATATGCCCATACTCTGTCCACATTCTTTCTTAACTTGTGCGCATATGAGAAATGGGGTGGGGTTGCAGAGAGCTCGTGAATTACTGTGCAATGCAGCAACAGTAATCTTTGCTCTACACAATGCAAAGATAAGGCACTTCTACCTCCATTCCAGTTTCTGAACATGGCTCAGCAGAATTGATTCGCTGTAATATCTATTGTCTCTTTGGCCTGGTCTACACTACCCGCCTGAATCGGCGGGTAGAAATCGATCTCTTGGGGATCGACTTATCGCGTCTCGTCAGGACGCGACAATCGATCCCCGAATCGACGCGCTTACTCCACCAGCGGAGGTGGGAGTAAGCGCCGTCGACTGGGAGCCGCGGCAGTCGATTTTGCCGCCGTCCTCACAACCGGGTAAGTCAGATCTGATACGTCGAATTCAGCTACGCTATTCGCGTAGCTGAATTTGCGTATCTTAAATCGACCCCCCCCTGTAGTGTAGATGTAGCCTTTTTGATGATTTTAAGGGTTGAGTAATTTTCTTCAACCAGATGGGGTCAAAACAATGACGCTTTGGGGATCTGGAGCCAAACAGCCACCGATTCTGGCTTTGTAAAAACCCAAACCAAATCAAAAAGATCAGGCAAAAACATCTCAATAATAGTGTGATTAATAATTCTGCTGGCTCTGTATTTAACACATCTTTTTCTTATATTTTTTTAAAGCTGATATGAGTTGAAATTTCAAAAATTACTATAGAATAAAAATTCCAAAATATTTTATTTTGGAAACAACAAAATGACCATATGAAAACTTTTGTTTAGATAATGTTTAAACATTATAATAACAAATAGATGCTGTAATCTAGAATGTTAAATATGGTATATAATATTAAAATTAATTAAAAGGTACAAGATTACAAAATTAAAAGAAATGTTTTCTGTCAAAAATTGCGTCAAAATCAGCACATTCTCACAAAATGCTTCAGTTTTGACAGAACAGCGTTTACTGACAGAGAACTATTTGAAAATGTTTCAACCAGCTCTGATCCCAACAGTCAAAAATAACTGTGAATGTTGTGCCTTGACTCCTGGTGGAGGTTGTTTGTCAGGAAACTCAACAAACAGCTGACAAAATTCCAAGATAATTAAAATTCTCATTTTCTTTAGTTGCACAGCAATTGATATTGATATCTAGGTGTTTCCCCCTTTTTCACACTAGCCGTGTGTACTTATATCTTCACTTTGAGAATTCAAAGGTTTGATCCTGTTATGTGCTGGGCACCCTTGGCTCACACTGAAGACAATGGGAGTTGAGGATGCTCAGTACCTCACAGGAAGTACCTCACAGGAAGTGTAAGATCAGGCCTGAGCAGCGCAAAGAACCTGACTTCTGAGGCTATACAAGACTCATGGTTCCATTTAAATAAAGATGTCCAGCGTGGCTATTGAATTACACACCAAAGGAAGGAGAGAAGGGTGGCTTAATGGGGAAAGATGATAATTAAATATTTGCGGTACAGGCAGCATGAATCATATGCTGAAACAATAGAACCTACAGATAATGGGCCGGATCCTGAGCTGGTGTAAATTGGATTAGAGAAGAACTATCATCCTGTGCTGAGGCTACAAGCCTAGGATGAGGGAGATCTCAGTTCAAGTCGCTCTGCCAGACTTCCTGTGTGACTTTGGGCCTCAGTTCCCCATCTGTTGCCTCAGTTTGCCCCTTTCCTATTCTGTGAAATGGGATAATAATGAGCTGCTCAAATAATACAGTAATGAGAGCCATATAAGTACCTTAGAAAGAGAAGTCCAATGAAATCAATAGGGCTATGCTGATTTGTACCAGCTGAGGATCTGGCCTAAAAGTTCTAAAAAGAGATTCCTTCTTGCCTGTGGGCCCAATCTTTAAAGTCAAATTGGAATAGAGCGTATTCAGCACCATTCAGGTTGCAGGATCAGGCCCTTAGTTTCCTTTGCACTTAATTATTTTACATTTGTTCAAAAAAGAACAAATTAATATATTTCTGCTATTTTTTTTTTTAATTTAAACACCAATGCAGGCTAAATGGCTGACGATGAAATCTTGAAGTCTAAAACCGTAAGTAAGTTTTTACTTTAAAGTGTCTTGCTCCTGCTTTTTATTCTCTATTGTTATTGTAAGGTAAAACTTCTGAATTCAGCATGCCCAAAAATACAAGGGAGACAACAGCTTGATTATCCCACTGGAAGAGGTAGTTAAGTCTAATAATGGACTCCAATAATGCAGCTGTAAAAGAGGAAGATTTCCTGTAGTGTGTTGTGGCTGCTAAGCATTGAGCTCACTTCAAAGGAACAAGATAAAGCTAAGTAAATAGTAGAGATCTGCTATCATAATTTTTCCTAAAAATGTGCATGGAAACCATGAACTGCTAGGTTCATCTATTGTCTTGCGCCTGTAACCTCGTTCGCCTTGGCAGGCTCCTTAGCAGGGACTAACATCATTCCAGATTCTTTCAAACAATCGGGTAGTTCTGCAAAGGGGTGGAATAGCCACCAGGATATCCCCACCCACCTAGTTTCAGCAAACCCAAGCCAAGGATATAAATATGCACAGTGGAATACCTACAGCACTAATGTTCTGCAGCTGAATCTAGCTTCCCATCTCCCAGGTTATTTATTACTTATACGGTAGCACCAAGAGATTCTGATCAGGATCAAGAACCCATTGTGCTAGGTGCTGTACAGGTACAGACAGGGCCGGCTCTGGCTTTTTTGCCGCCCCAGGCAAAAAAGCCTCCGGCCGCCCCCTCCCCCCCGCGGGGGGGGGGGGGGGGGGGCGGCTGGAGCCCCGGGGGGAGGGCGGCAAGCCCCGGCGGGGGCTCCACTCTCCCCCCGGCGGCCGGGGGGGAGGGTGGCGAGCCCCGGCGGGGGCTCCGCTCTCCCCCCGGCGGCCAGAGCGCCGGGGGCAGGGCGGCGAGAGGGCGGCGAGCCCCGGCTGGGGCTCGGCTCTCTCCCCAGCGGCCAGAGCGCCGGGGGCAGGGCGGCGAGAGGGCGGCGAGCCCCGGCTGGGGCTCTGCTCTCCCCCCGGCAGCCGGGGGGAGGGCGCGGGGGGGAGGGCGGCCAGAGCGCCGGGGGGAGGGCGGCGAGCCCGGCTGTGGCCCCGCTCTCCCCGGGGGCCCGAGCGCCGCGCCGCCCCCCTCCAGGTGCCGCCCCAAGCACCAGCTTGGTTGCCTGGTGCCTGGAGCCGGCCCTGGGTACAGAGGCAGACACGGGCCCTTTCCGAAAAGGCTACGTCCAGTGCTACAAATCTGTATTAAGCATTTTCATACAAACGATGATCCGCAGATTCTGTAGAACCACTCCTTGCACTTTATGTTCATTCAAATTTCCCCTCCAAGTGCATCATTTATATATCTTGAAAAAGTTAAACTTTGACTTTAAGGGCCCGGGGCCTGATCGTGCGACTCTTACTCACACAAGTAATCCATTCACATGTGTCACCTTTACTCACATAAGCAGTTTCATTGACTTCAATGGGGGATGTGCAGTGAATTGCAATGGGACTTCAATGTGTGGTACAATCTGATTCCTGATCCAGAGAGGTGGGAACTAGAGGGCACTCAGCACCTGCCAAGAAGCTTTTAGCACATTACAGGATGTTTACTTCAATTAGACTGCAATCTGCCAGGCTTAAATCCATCGGCATACATGTAAAATGTGAATTATTTGGGCCAGGTCTTGCCAGGTGCTGAAGTTAAGTTCAAAGAGGGAGCTTTTCAGCATCAGACCCTTCACAATTTATTGGTATTTATCAATTCTTATTCTTCCACTGCCAATGCTACAGAGGGATGAAGCAGTCATCACGAGCACATGCATATGTGTGTCTAAAACCAAAGTCTTACAACAAGAAAGATGAGCTCATCATCAGCACAATCGTATGACCCAGATTCCTCTCTGCAATACATTGCCTATAGATCAGCAGAGGTGCATGTGGAGGAGGGACAGTGAAGCTTGCAATTAAATCTGACAGGAAGTATAACTAAAAGCTATTCATAGCCTACTAACAAGCAAGTGTTTAGATGAACTCAGTCAGGTATTATGAGGACAAGGTGACAAATGATGCAATAAATGGGAAAAGATCTCAAAGGTGGGAGATAAAACGTAATGCAACTTTACTAATGAGCAGTAGGGGCCTGATCCAACACCCAAGGAAGTCAATAGGATTCTTTCCATTAACTTCAATGGAAGCCGAATAAGTATCACTGGCCAAGATACTGATATTATTATCATTTATTATTTGTATAGCAGTAGTGCTAGGAGGTCCAGTCATGGACCAGGATCCCAATGTGAGCGGTGATGTACAAACATAAGAACCGCTACATTGGGTCAGACCAATGGTCCATCTACCCCAGTATCCTGTCTTCCAACATTGGCCAATGCCAGATGCTTCAGAGGGAATGAACAGAACAGGTAATCATTGAGTGATCCATCCCCAGTCACCCACTCCCAGCTTCTGGCAGTCAGAGGCTAGGGACACCCAGAGCATGGGGTTGCAGCCAATGTTCCCTCTAATTTTTTACATCCATGTATGGAATGAATTTTGTTATGTGCACCAATATGGAGGTGATGTATGGTGGGGATGGGGCTGAGGGATTCGGACTGTGGGAGGGGGCTCAGGGCAGAAGGTTGGGGTATGGGGGGGTGAGGGCTCTGACTAGAGGTGCAGGTGCTGGGATGGGGCCAGGGATGAAGAGTTTGGGGTGCAGGCTGCCCAAGGGCTGCTGCGGGGAGAGAGGATTCCCTCCAACTCTCTCTTGCTGCAGCAGCCCAGGGCCGGGGGAGAGGCGCTTCTTCCCAGCCACAGCAGCTCTGGGGCTAGGGCCGGGGCCGGGGGAGAGGCACCTCTCCAGTTCAGGCCCCTGTGGCTGCATGCCTGCGTGACCCTTGATAACCTGCTGCATGGCCGCACAGCCGTGCAGCTTAGAGGGAACTTAGGTTGCATCCCTGTCCATCTTTGCTAATAGCCATTGATGGATATATCCTCCAGGAACTTATCTAATTCTTTTTAGAACCCTGTTATATTTTTTGGCGTTCATAACATCTCGTGGCAATGGGTTTCACAGGTTGATTATGCACTGTGTGAAGAAGTACTTTCTTTTGTTTGTTTTAAGCCTGCTGCTCATTAATTTCATTGGGTGACCCCTGCTTCCTTTGCTATGTAAAGGAGTCAATAACATTTCCTTATTCACTTTCTCCACACCAGTCATGATTTCTTAGACCTCTATCATATCCCCCCTTAGTCATCTCTCTGCCATGCCAAAAAGTCCCAGTCTTTTTACTCTCTCATCATATGGAAGCTATTCCATACCCTTAATCATTTTTGCTGCCCTTGTCTGTATCTATTCCAATTCTAATATCTATTTTAAGATGGGGCGATTAGAGCTGCACTTAGTTTTCAAGTTGTTGGCGTATTATGGATTTATAGTGGCTATGTGATATTTTCTATCTTATTATCTATCTCCTTCCTAATGGTTCCTAACCTTCTGTTAGCTTTTTTGACTCCTGCTGCACATTGAACGGATATTTTCAGAGAACACCAAGAATGACTCCAAGATCTCTTTCTTGAATGGTAGCAGCTAATTTAGACTCATCATTTTGTAGGTATAGTTGGAATTATATTTCCCAATGTACATTACTTTGCATTTATCAACGCTGAATTTCATCTGCTATTTTGTTGCCCAGTCACCCAGTTTTGTAAGATCCTTTTGTAATTCTTCGCATTCTGCTGTGGACTTAACTATCTTGAGTAATTCTGTATCTTCTGAAAATCTTGCCACCTCACTGTTTACCCCCTTTTCCAGATAATTTATGAATATGTTGAATGTCACTGGTCCCAGGACAGATCCCTGGGGACAATGCTATTTACCTCTCTTCATTCTGAAAACTGACCATTTATTCCTACCCTTTGTTTCCTGTCTTTTAACCAATTACAGATCTATGACAGGGCCTTCCATCTTATCCCATGTTGGTCCTGCCTTGAGCAGGGGGTTGGACTAGATGACCTCCTGAGGTCTCTTCCAACCCTAATCTTCTATGATTCTAAGTCCAAGTACACTACATCCATTGGATGACCCTTGTCCACATATTTGTTGACCCCCCTCAAAGAATTCTAATAGATTAATGAGGCCTGATTTCCCTTCACAAAAGCGGTGCTGACTCTTCCCAAACAAACTGTGTTCATGTATGTGTCTGATAATTCTGTTCTTTACTATAGTTTCAACCAATTTGCATAGTACTGAAGTTAGGCCTACTGCCCCAAAAGAGCTGACAGTCTAAGTCTAAGATTCATAGACTTTAAAGTCAGAAGCTGATCATCGTGATCATCTAGTCTGACCTCCTGCATCTTGCAGGCCACCGAACCTCACAGAACTCCCATAATAGACCCTTAACCTCTGGCTGAGTTACTGAAGTCCTCAAATCATGGTTTAAAGACTTCAAGTTACAGAGAATCTACAGTTTACACTAGTTTAAACCTGGAAGTGACCTGGGCCCCATGCTGCAAAGGAAGGCAAAAAATCCCAGGGTCTCTGTCAATGTGACCCGGGGCGGGGCGGGGGGGGGGAGGGTGGAATTCCTTCCCAACCCCAAATATGGTGATCAGTTAGACCCTCAGCATGTGCACACACCAACTAGCCAGACACCTGGGAAATAATTCTCTGTAGTAACACAGAGCCCTCCCTATCTAGTGTCACATCAACGGCCGTTGGGGATTTTTGCTACTGGCAATCAGAGATTGACTACATGCACATTGTAGGCAACCTAATTATGCCATTCCCTCCATAAACTTATCAAGCCCAGTCTTGAAGCCAGTTAGGTTTTTTGCCTCCACTGCTCCCCTTGGAAGTCTATTCCAGAAATTCACTCCTCCTTTGTCTGATTTCAAGTCTAAACTTGTTGGTGGCCAGTTTATATCCATTTGTTCTTGTGTCCACATTGGTGCTTAAATTAAATAACTCTTCTCCCTCCCTAGTATTTATCCTTCTGGTGTATTTATAGAGAGCAATCATATCTCCCCTCAGCCTTCTTTTGGTTAGACTAAACAATCCAAGCTACTTAACTCTCTTTTCATTAGGTAGGTTTTCCATTCTTTGGTTCATCCTAGTACCCCTTCTCTGCACCTGTTCCAGTTTGAATTCATTTTTCTTAAACAAGGGAGACCAAAATTACATACAGTATTTCAGACGAGGTCTCACCAGCCCCTTGTCCAATGATACTAACATGTTTCTGTCTCTACTGGAAATACCTCACCTGATGCATCCTAGGACTTCATTAGCCCTTTCCACGGCTGCATCTCACTGGCGTCTCCTAGTCATCCTGTGATCAACCAATACATCCAGGTCTTTCTCCTCTTTCACTTCCACCTGATATGTCCCTAGTTTATAGCAAAAAATCTTATTGTTAGTCACTAAATAAGGTCAGGAAACCCTGACAAAAACAATAGCAACAAACACGTTATCTGTCAGGAGCACAGTTGGCTCCCAGCTTGGTCACTAGTCAACCCATCAAGCTCAGCTAAACCCAGCGAGCTTTCTCCAAATGGCCATGCATCCTGATTGGGCAGGCGAGTCTGTAGCCTGCTACTCAAGCCTTGTAGCAGCACACCAGCTGCTCAATGCATTCTATGCCCACACCTGCACTAGCCCTGCTCCTGCCTCCAGCCCTTGTTCCAGCCACGACCTCTGTCCCATCCAGGCTAGTCTTTGCCCCCCAATCCTGACTCTAGATCTAATCTTTGGATTTCCTCAACTCTGACTTTGACTTACCCTTGGGCTTGGTGTCCCGATCCTGACTCCGCTTCTGACCCTTGGCTTGGCTCCTCAACTCTGATTCCAGCTTTCCCCGCACTGACTTCTGGATCTACCTGACTCCTGGATCTATGCTCACCACTGCTCCGAACTGCCACCACAACCACCTGACAAGGTTCACTCCACTCACTAGGTAGGCTGCCCATGTCCCCGCAGCTTACACCCTCTAACCTTGTGCTCTTCTCTGGCTCTTCCATTGTGCCTTTTCTGATCTGTGTCTGACCTTAAACCTGGGTCCTAATCCCATGGAAATCAATGGCAACATTCACATTCTTTTCAATGGGTGGAAGGTCTTGCCTTTAGACTGTGTGCTCTTCAGGTTAGGGTCTGGTCTTATTTTTCCCTCTTGTACTGTGTCCATCATGTTGTTGGCACATGATAAATAATGAATGATAATGTTTTTTTTCAGATCCTTTAGGTCCTTCTTTCAAGAACTCTAGTTCAAATTATTACTGGCTGTGCCTTGACTAGTAGATATTTTGAAACTTTTTTGATTGATTGTGGATCCTTTGAAGATCCCTTTCATTTGGTAATAGAGCTATCAAAGGCCCAGTGTGGCTTATTATTTTATAGAGCTGTGCACAAATGAACACACAGTTGTTGTTGTTTTTCTTTATTATTCTTTATAAGCGTCAAATCATAGACACTGGAGATGGAAAAGAAGTATTAGCATAATCGAATGCATCCCCCAGCCAATCCAGGATTGTTCCCTACAGTATCATATTCCTCCCTCCTTGTCCAGTTTAGTGTTAACTATGTAGATAGTACAGACAAAAAATTACTGTGGGATGACGAGTGTTCTGTTCTGTTTGTGTAAAGTAATGGTGAGTATACATCTTTCCCAGCCTGGTTAACAGACAACTTCCAAATAGTATATAAAATCCAAACACCCCTCACTGCAAAGGTTTAGCTTTATTAGTGAAGAAAACAATACAGCCAAAGCTTTTTTTTTATCCAGCATGTTGGGGGAATGGGGGATGCCGGTAAGTGAGAAATGCTGGTTAACTAAGGGGGAGGGAGTTTGGGCATGGGAAGGGGTGTGGGGCTAGGGGTTGGGGCGTGGGAGGAGGTGGGAGTGTGGGCTCTGGGATGGAGTTTGAGTGTGGGAGGGGGCTCGGAGCAGGGAGCTGGGGTGCGGGAGGGGTTACGGAGTGCCGAATCTGGGGGGCGCTCACCTCAGGCAGCTCCCCACAAATGGCAACCTCTCCCTGCTGCTCTTAGATGGAGGGGCGGCAGGTGGCTCTGCACACTTCCCCCGCCCTTCCCCAAGTGCTGGCTCTGCAGCTTCCATTGGCCAGAAACCACTGGCAATGGGAGCTGCGGGGGCGGCGCCTGCACATCTGCCTAGGAGGAGCTGGGACAGGTCATCGCTTGCGGGGAGCCGCCTGAGGTGAGCGCCCCCTGGATCCGGCATCCCGCACCCCCTCCCGTACCCCAACTCCCTGCCCCGAGCCCACTCCCACACCCAAACTCCCTTCCAGAGCCCGTGCCCCACACCCGCATCCTCTCCCGCACTCCGAACCTCTCATGGCCGTTCTGCCACCTAGAAGCAGCAGGGACATGTCGCTGCTTCCAGGGAGCAACACGTATCCAAGTAGGGAGCCTGCCAGGCCTGCACCAACCGCATAGGTGGTGCGTGAACTGCAGGGCTGGGAGAGGCTAGTCCCGAGCCCCACCTTTTCCTCCCCAGGCCCCGCCCTTTCTGCGCACCCCCCCCACTGTGGCCACAGGTCTTTCTGCCCGAAGCCCCTCCTCACTGTGGCCACCAGCCCCCACCCCAGGCTAGCCCCCCTCAGCTCCAGAGTGCTGGGAGGGCAGGCGGCACGGCCCCAGCCCGAGCCAGGGCTGCCACACTACCGCACGCAGAGCAGGCGGGAAGCAGGAGAGGGGGCTGGGGGTGGGGCATGGGCGGGCCTATGCCAGGCTGTTTGGGGAGGCACAGCCTCCCCCAGACTATGGTACCTGCTGTCCATGGCCAACTGGATTTTCTATGAAGATTAGAAATGCCAGTTTATAGAGCTTTCCGGTTGATACAGGGCCAGATAACACAGCTGTTACTATAATAAGATATCATGAAGTTCAACACAGACATTCTCCTTAGCTTTGGCCGCTCCTAGGTTTCCTCACTCAGAATTGTTCAGTCTGCATTCTAGATCCCATCTCCTCAAAAAGCCACTCCCACTTCTCTTATATCCCTGATGGCTAATAAGTCACCTACCTCCATAAGTCAGTAGAACATTGTTAACCATATTCCAGCAGGATCAACACAGAATGGGATGTTTCAGGAAAATGTTGTCCAGTGGGTATATTTATGTATATTTCTCCCCCATTCTGATAGAGGATTATACATCTCACCAGCATCCTATTATAATAATTGGGCCTATAAATTTATCCTAATTGTAAGGTCACTGTGAGAAGTAAGTGAAAAGTCATAAAGCTTCACACTAACCTAGAACAAAAAATGTTGATGGGAAAAGGTGAAAAAGGGAGCCAGAGAAACTGAATTAGTACAAACAAAAAGGCCTATTGCTATAAGTCAGGGACTCTGTTCAGATCATGCCAGGTAACCAAGAGAAGTGTGGGACTGGAAACCAGTAAACCAAAGTTGGTGTGTAGGAAATGAGGCTTTATTGGTGGACAAAATAATGAGAGATGGGCTATTCCACTCATCATTCCCTTCTTCAAAAGTAAATGCTTGTCGGAGATCATTAGCAGAAGAAGCTGTTGGCCAGCAACCACTGCAGCAATCTTTATCATCATAGCTGCCACGCTCACTGGCGCCTGGGACCCCCAGATATGCCATAACACCACTGGACCTTCATAATTCTGATCCCGAGAGATATCCTGACCAGACCAGGCCAGTGGGAGATGCCCAGATAACATCCTTACTTCCACTGGCTCTGGCTAAATCCCAAACACCACCTGGGATGTGAGACTTTGTCATCTCTCCACTATTTGTGTGTTCTTTTCCTTCTCTCCAACCTTATTCCTTTTCTTTTCTATATCTCTCCTTTTGCCTTGTGTTTAATAAGTGTCTGGTTTCGCTGGCCAAGACTGTGTATTTTGCAACACGGCTCTAAGCCTGTGACCTGAAAGAGGCAGTTAAAAGCAATGCCCTAAACTGCTGGATGCTGGTACAAGTTTGCCCAGTCTCAGAGCAGCTAATAAGATTGTGCGCTGTTCCTGTGTTTCTCCAGCAGTGAAGTTGCAAGTGAAAGTCAACACAAGAGTCAGAAGTTGCATTTTCTATCTTTGCTATTGTTTTCTCTACCCTTGTATGTGTTTCTCTTGTTTTGTCTTTCAGGAAACAGGACTGGACTTCAGCAACAGCTCTAGCCCCTTTCAACTAACTTCTTCTCTTTTTCCCCACAAAGGACAATAATTACCATTTTTAATATCATTGCAAAGACTGTCCTTTTAAAAACCCTCTCCAGCTGAAGGGAAAGGGAACAAGGGATATAGTTAAAATAAAAGCTTGATTTAATATTTTACATTTCAAATGCTTTTTCTGGGTCTTTAATAAAAGGGTAAAAGGATATTTAATGGTGTGTTTGCCATGGCACTGAGCAGGCTGCGGTCTCTGTATATCAAACTCCAAACCTTGTTTACAACTGTTTAATATTGTACAGTGACAGGATCATGTTAACACCTTTGACCCTTTGGGCCATTTATTCCATCAGAATTAATTCAATAATCCACAGAGAATGAAATTTCTAAATCCGTCATTCAATGTTTCTTTCATGTAGCAGCCCACTTCTGGGTCTCCTCGCCGTTCATATGTAAAAATCAACAATGAAATTATTGGGATCTCTACAGTTTAATGCTCTTAGGGTGACCAGATGCGGGGAAGAAAATATCGGGACACATGGGGGAAGGGGGAGTGCCCGCCGGCAGAGAAAAACAAAACAAAAAAACACAGTGCTGCCGGCGGATATCGGGACAAAATGCGTCTCGACCAAAGATCGGTCGGGATGGTCCCGATAAAGTCGGGACGTCTGGTCACCCTAAGTGTTCTGTAACAAATCACCTTAAGGTGAGCTGTAAAGACTCGTGCATACATATGTAGTTTTGAATTTGGGGCCTTACAATGAACTCAGACCAACTGCAACAAATAGCAAACCACAATTAAGTGAATTAATGTTTTTTTCAGATAACAGCATTTATAAAACTGTATTTTGCCTAGTAAATGCTATCTTCCGCTCTCAATGCCATAAGGAAATAAATGATAATTAGTGCAATGGCATGATGAGGTCAAAACAACATTTCCATTTCCACCTAGTCCTTTCAAAGCCTTCCCCACCCCTTTTTTATTTTTGCTTCCTTTAAAGCATCCGTGTACCAATGAGTTCATTTTATTAGCAGATATCTGATTAGATTATCTTTGCCTAACTGCTGCAATGCCATTTAAATATTTTTCCTTTTTTTCAGGTGTTCAGTTATTAAATTATCTATAGTATTCTTGTTTTAGAACCATAACTTTGACAGATCTTTAATGCCAGGAAGAGTCACACAGGATATTTTATCAATCTTACTTCTTCATATCACACTCCTATATAGTTTCTGGTCCACTGTCAAGACAGTCTGATTGCCCTACATTTTGCTACAAAGAAACTTACAGTGAGTTTTGGTGTTCTTTAAAGTGAGCTTGCTATTATTTCAGGTAGACATTTCACCAAACATCTCTGCCATTGTAATGCCTCGATCCCGATCTACATGGTACATCATATTGTCTGGTTTTATGCACTAAGATCAACAACATTTTACAGTACAAAAGATAGAGGTATACAGCAAAGATATCTTCCAAGGTGAGATCATGCCAGTTTCAAATGATGTAAGGAGAAACAAATTATTTTTCCACGTGCCTGCAAACAAGGTATTTTCTGCATTCGGTTTAAAATAACAAGCTAATGCTAAGAAGAATCCCATTAGAGAATGCCAGTGCTGGTCACAAACCAAATGAGTTCTGTCATGGTTCTGTTACTTAGAATTATACAAATGTCAGGCTGGAAGGGATCTTGAGAAGTCATCAAGTCCAGTCCCTTGTGGTAGGACCAAGTTAACCTAGACCATCCCTGACAGGTTTTTGTCCATCTTGTTTTTAAAAGCTTCCAATGATGGGGACTCCACAACCTCCCGTAGAAACCTATTCCAGAGTTTAACTACCCTTATAGTTAGAAAGCTTTTCCTAATATCTAACTTAAATCTCCCTTGCTGCAAATTAAGCCCATTACTTCTGGTACTACCTTCAATGGACATGGAGAACAATTGATCACTGTCATCTTTATAACAGCCCTTAACACATCAGAAGCTCTACCCCAAGTTGAGAGGGTTGAGGCATTGATCTCTAATCAGTCATGGCTGAGGAAGGTTGGCAACATGATCTTAACTATCTACATGAAGCCCACAGTGGGCAATGTTTATAAACAAATGTGATTCTTTATTCTTCGTAGGTGTTATTAATCACTTCCTTAAAGAATTCAACTGACCCACCAGCCATTCTGCCTTGTGTGTCACCTACTGTCAGGATTCTTAATGTGCTGCCTATGGAGTTGCCCAGTGATTTATCTATTTTGAACTTGAGTGTATTATTTCATTGTGATGGTGCAGTGGTGAAGCAACTAGCCTGAGATGTGGGTTTAAATCCTTGCTCCGGTACCTCTCTGCGCCTCAGTTCCCCAACGGTACAAGAGGGGTAATAGCACTGCCCTGCCTCACAGGGGCGTTGAAAGGATAAATACATTAAAGACTGTGATGTCCTCCGACACCACGTATGGGAGCCACATACGTATTTAAAGATACTGATGTTATGAAAACTTGAACCATTCAATGGTATACGTGTCTTTCTGAACCTATGTTTGTGGACTGTAAACATATCTGTGCAATTATTCTTTTTGTAACTGCTACGTGCTACGTGATGCTGTTTAACATGTTGATGGATGCAAATAAAAACAGTTTGAAAAAGAACTGCAGACTGAAGCCTCAAATGTGAACCCATTTGAATTTCAGGTGTCGTAGTTTCATTATTGGGATCTGTACCCAATACTCACAGTTGGAACAGGCCTGTTTTCTAGTTTGGATGCTGCTGAAACGTAATGAGATTTCTGCCATTTATTCCATCCACCTTGATTATCCAAACCTCATCTAAAATAAGGCCTTGTTCCTTAATGTTCATGAAAAGATCCTTTGCTTATCCAAGTGTCCGTTTAACTGAATTACTTAATTATGCAATGGAATCATCATTTTGTGATACTGCCTATTTGCATATAATTCAATAACATAGGAATATGGCATCAGAGTTACACTGGAATAACACGCTGTCCTCATCACTGAAATCTGTAGTGTGTAGTGTACTGAATGAGGTTTGGCCAGCTAATGCATGAGCTTATCAGATCTCCCAAGCTGAGCAGAGATGAGCGGGATTAATACTTATGGCCAAATTTTGTTTCTATTTAAATCAATGGGAGATGTTTTGCCTTTAGAAAAGACGTGTCTAAGCAAGTCCCAGGATTCTGGAGAGTCTGGTGTTGGTGAGTCAGTAAGTAGTAATGCATGGAAGAAATTATATAAAAAGAAGAGTTTCTTTGTGGAAAATAGAACCATTGCAATGCTGACAATGATCAGTATTTTATTTTAATTCTCCAAAGATATGATTAGAATATTTTCTCAGAGTCTTTTCCAATAGAGATTGATCACAGATCTCAGAGCTGGAGTGTTTTAACCCTATTTAACTTAATTTAAATTTGAGATAATTACCATTTGGAGCACCCTTGCCCCCTTACCTAAACCACACAGGTAATCCCATGTGGAAAGTGCATTAAGATCCTCCACTGAAGTACACTAGGTGCATGCAAACCCTGTATTCCAATCTTGTGCAGATATAATCATTAATACTCTTGCACGTATAAGAGAGTAAGTGAATCCTACACAACACACACAAATTCAGGGGACATTTTAATTCCATTGGAAACACAGGAGGAAAGCATCAGTGTCTGCCAAGGGAAAAGGACAAAAACTCATTGACATTTGGAGGATGGGACAAACAACAGCGATTTCAGCAAACGACAATTGTAAAGACATATTTGACTGTGTCCCTTTAAGGAGCGATTGTATTCATAAGTGCCGCAGGCAACTCTACATGCAAAGTGCCATAACAGAAAGATACACTTGCTCCATGTGCTTTTATTTTATTGGTTTTCTACCATTGATCCACACCAGATCTTGACATCTTTACTCATGCAGACCTCTGACAGACTTCAGTGGAAGTTTGCCTGAGCAAGGACTGCGGAAGGACTTCAAAGAAAGAACCCTCAGGAAGACGGGAGATGGTGACTTCTCTGTTACTTTCCATGGGGATTATTTGTTAGGACCATATGCCACTGTGACATTATCTGATTAGAGCATGACCATGCAAATCATTGTTGCTACCACTGTTATATAATTGCAACGGATCTTATACAAAATGTGATGCATGGCCAGAAAGGGTTAAGCATCCTGCAGGATAAATGGCCTAGAGTCAACCTTTAGAGACATGTTAGAAAAGTATGGAAATGGTAATTAGGGCCATTCCTTTTTAGATAGGCTAGAACTTTGAAAGTCGAACCTGTATTGTTAGAGAATTGGAGGTGATACTAATTGTATGTGTTTACTTATATCTTGTTAGATGTTAGCCATGTAAACAGACAGTTCCTGTCTGTCACTATAGCTATTGATTCAGAGATCAAAAGGGAATATTAACATTTAGATGAATTCTTGAGTGAAATAATGTCATTGTCTATGTCTCTTTAAAGTTTGTGATAAACAGCTTAATGGATAAATTACCTTATGTTAATCAATGTAGTTAATTACCGGAGATGCTTAGGAAATAGATCTACTTCAAAGCCTCGATGATTGCCGATTGTTCACCTAAGTACTCCATGCTGCCAAAAGAAGTCTGGAACTGTATAAAGATGTCTTGGGTCCTGATCCTTTTTATCTCAGATCTGCTTGATGCTTCATGCAGGGGAAGCTTAAGTCCTTAGACTGAGATCTCCAGAGTCCCATCTGGATCACCCTGAATATTGACATTGGACTATAACCTATGAACTAATTCTGTACTCATGTCTGTATGTATACTGATCTTTTAACCAATACTCTCTCTCTCTTTTCTTTTTTAATAAATTTTAGTTTAGTTAATAAAGATTGGCTGTAAGCATGTATTTGGGTAAGATCGAAAATAGTCATTAACCTGGGAGGTAATGTGTGCAATCCTTTGGGGTTGGTAGAACTTTCTTTTATGATGAATAAGATTTTAATCAATCCTCATCATATTTGACTTGGCTGTCTGGGTGGAGGCCTGAGGCTGGGTTGCTTTAAGGGAACTGTGTTGTTGGCTTCTGGGTAACCAGTAAGGTTTTATAGAAGCTGTTTTGGTAAATCTAAGTATTGGAATATCCACCAGTTTTGGGGATTGTCTACCCCATTCTTTGCAGTTGACCCTAATTGAGTAACCTCAGTGCAGCTCCCTGGGACCCCTGGTCACAGTCACCAAAACCAAACATGGTTCTGCCTGACACTCCTCATTCACATTTTTAGGAAAACAGAAATGATGTATATACCTATCTCATAGAGCTGGAAGGGACCTCAAAAGGTCATTGAGTCCAGCCCCCTGCCTTCACTAGCAGGACTAAGTACTGATTTTTGCCCCAGATCCTTAAGCAGCCCCCTCAAGGATTGAACTCACAACCCTGGATTTAGCAGGCCAATGCTCAAACCACTGAGCTATCCTTCCCCCCACTGTATGCTGATTTACACCAAAGTCCATTTGAATCAGTGGGTGTCTAACAGCTGCTCCCCAGATAACATGGTACCTACCAAACGGGGTTTAATCTAAGTTTATCTGAAATGAGGAGTCTTCCAAAGATTCATGATGTCATTTTTATTAGGACGCATGCCAATTAGCAATGGAAAATTAATTAGGGAAGATGATTTCCTTCACCTGCTGCCTTCCTTTTTCATAGGAACAGATATCATGGTCTGGCATTCCTAGGGGCTGATCCTGCATACACTTACTATCAAGTTGTCACAAGGTAGCTGGTCCCTATGAGAAGACCTGGCCCAGCTCCCGTGTGTCAGAGCAGGTGAGCCCAATCCAGGCAGTTAAAAGGGGCGGGGCTACAACTGAGCTTATAAAGGGCTGCTAGAGGCCAGGCAAAGGGGGACTGATTGGGACAGGCTGTGTCTAGGGAAGGGAAGCCATGGAAGAGTGGAGCTAATTCCTGTGGTGAGTTCCTGGAACAAGGGACCAGGAGCTCAGGGAGGCGTCGCTGGCGCTAGTGCTCTAGGAAGGGAGAAGAGCTGACTAGAACTGGGAATCTGCCAGAAGCATGAGCACCAGAGACCCCTAGGAAAAGTGGCCTTGAAGCCTCAAAGCAAAGAGTGAGTTAAAAGACTATTTTCTCTTTGTTACTCACTTATGTTGAGAAAATAAACTTGCTTGAAAGAGACTGGGCATGGCAGGACATACTTGGCCAATAGCTGGAGGGGGAAGAAGCATGGTGATATAGGCAAAGGCTGAACTATCAGGAGGGGGCCAACTGACTTCTCAGTGACTTTGAGGGAATGCTCTTGATCCTACGGATTGCACCTGGGTAGTAAGTGTTTAGAGGATCGGCCTTGTAGTTTGCATTAGCTCATGTTTAGGCACTTGCAGCAGCTTTTCCATGGGGGGAAAAGGGATTTTGAAGCATTTTTTTTGTAGGAACTAAGGGTATGTCTACATTGCAGCTGGAGCAAACCTCCCAGCTGGGTGGACAGACATGTGCTACCGGGGCTTGAACTAGTGCACTAAAAATGTCAGTGTGGATGCTTTGACTTGGGCAGCAGCTCGGATTCTAAAGCCCACCCGATTCCCTGGGTCTGAGTTCAGGTGGCTAGCCCGAGTCTCCACTGGAGCTACACTGTTCAAATTGCTATTTTTTTAACACATTAGCTCAAGGCCCACTAGTTCGAGGCTGTCCACCCAGCCTGGGAGGCTCATTCCCAGCTGCAATGTGGATATACCCATAGTGTGACAGGGTGGGATACGCCTGCGTCAAATTATGAGTTATATTTTGCAGTATGTGTGGAAATATGAGCGCTTTGCACAAGTCTGGACCCACTGCAGGGCAGCCTATTGTACTGCACTCTGGACAGCTGAAGAGGCTGGGAAAGGTGTTTGACATCTCATTGAAGGACTATCACTGAGAACCACAAAGGCTGCAAGCTTTGATTATCTTTGACTTTGATTATCTCTTATCCACTGGCCTACCCATGGAACAATGTTTTTTCTACATAGGGGTCCTCAAAGGTGTTTGAGAGGATCAGGAACTTCTCAGTGTGAACACATTGCATAGATATGGAGGCACTATTTAAGAGCAAGGCTCCTCTCTGAAGGGAGATGGACCATCACCACGTAGAAGAAGGCCTTGCAGGAGAGAGAGGGCAGGCAGGGCACTTCCCAGCCTGACATGCTGGTGAAAGATGGGCTCACAGAAGGGGTGAGTTCAGGCTGGAGAGGATGCATCTAAGGACTTTTGTTATGTTCAAAGGTCTGCAGCTTTCAAATGCTTTAGGAGTAAAGTGTCAGAGGTTGAGAAATTCCTTTACGTCTATGTTCCCTACTTTCCTGCCACATTGTCTCTAAAGGGGGTAAGCTAGAAGCCCTGAGAGCCCACAATCTAGGTACAACTCTGGGGGAGCATGTGCAAGTGAGTGAGGAAGGCTCTGGCGGTCTGAGACACTGGTGCCAAGATCTAGGGTGGCTGGATGGTGGAAGGAAGGGCATCAGACAAGAGTCTGGGTGCTAGAAATAGTGATTAGACTCTTCTCAGACCCAGCTGGTTTGGAAGCATGTGGGACCCAGCAACTGGGTTCACTCGCACCAAACTGGTGACCATACAGTGAAGTGCTGGGCCAGTTTGTAACACACAGAATCATAGAATCATAGGACTGGAAGAGACCTCGAGAGGTCATGTAGTCCAGTCCCCTGAACCCGTGGCAGGGTTCTAGACCATTCCTGACAGTGTTTGTCTAAAATGCTCTTAAAAATCCCCAATGATGGAGATTCCACAACCTCTGTAGGCAATTTATTCCGGTGCTTAACCACCCTGACAGTTAGAAAGTTTTTCCTAATGTGCAACCTAAACCTCCCTTGCTGCAATTTAAGCCCATAGCTTCTTGTCCTATCCTCAGAGGTTAAGAAAAACAAATTTTCTCCCTCCTCCTCCTTGTAACAACCTTTTACATACTTGAAAACTGTTATCATGCCCCCTCTCAGTCTTCTCTTTTTCAGACTCAACAAACCCAATTTTTTCAATCTTCCCTCATAGGTCATGTTTTCTAGACCTTTAATCATTTTTGTTGCTCTTCTCTGGACTTTCTCCAATTTGTCCACATCCTTCCTGAAATGTGGTGCTCAGAACTGGACACAGTACTTCAGCTGAGGCCTAATCAGCAGAGTAGAGCAGAAGAATTACTTCTCGTGTCTTTCTTACAACACTCCTGCTAATACAGCCCGGAAGGATGTTCACTTTTTTTGCAACAGCATTACACTGTTGACTCATATTTAGCTTGTGGTCCACTATGCCCCTAAGATCCCTTTCTGCAGTACTCCTTCCTAGGTAGTCATTTCCCATTTGTATGTGTGCAACTGACTGTCCCTTCCTAAATGCAGTACTTTGCATTTGTCCTTATTAAATTTCATCCTATTTATTTCAGACCATTTCTCCAGTCTGTCTAGATCATTTTGAATTTTAATCCTATTCTCCAGAGCACTTGCAACCCCTCCCAGCTCTCTATCCCATTATCTAAATCACTGATGAAGATATTGAACAGAACCAGACCCAGAACTGATCCCTGCGGGACCCCACTCATTATGTCCTTCAAGCATGACTCTGAACCACTGATAACTACTCTCTGGGAACAGTTTTCCAACCAGTTTTGCATCCACCTTATAGTAGCTCCATGCAGGTTGCATTTCCCTAGTTTGTTTATGAGAAGGTCATGTGACACAGTATCTAAAGCTTTACTAAAGTCAAGATATACCACGTCTACCACTTCCCCCTTATCCACAAGACTTGTTACCCTGTCAAAGAAAGCTATCAGGCTGGTTTGACATGATTTGTTCTTGACAAACCAATGCTGACTGTTCCATAACAGTTACATGAATAGGAAGCCTCACGCTGGATCAGACCCAAGTCAGTATCCTGTCTCTGGCAGTATCCAATACCAGAAGCTTTAGAGGAAGGTTTAAAAACTTTAAAGCAGGTAGATGTGGGATAATCTACCACACACATCAGTTTCATCCTTTAAAAACCCTCTCATGTACATAGAATATTTCTCCTGATTTCTTTAAAGGTGACTGAAGTTGGTTGGGAATTTTCCATCAACACTTTTTTTTCTGGAAGAAAAGTGGGTTTTTGACTAAACAGAAATTTTCATGGGGAGTGCTTTCCTCAGAAATGCTCAATGTTTCACCGGAAAACTGAATTCTTTTGGTTTGGTTTGCTACACTCTTCATAATCCTAAATTCCTTAGTCAAGTCCCTTCCTTACCTACCCTAGTCTCAGATCCATCTAATCAGAATCCAAACTTCTCTTGGTAGGGCATTCAAAGATCAGGGACAACAACGTTCAGAACTACTCACTGCTAGGACCTGTTCCTCCATCTTGTGTCATAGTAGCCATGAGCGTTAAAGGCTATTTTCAGATTTAACTCTCAACATCTTCCATTGTGACCTAATCCTTCTAGGCTGTCCTCACCGTATACAAGTAGATTTCTTTGAATAGCACTTACTCCTGGCAGCAGTATAATGCTTTACAATGTTCCATACTCAGGAACAAAGAGCAGTGGAATCTTTCTTAAGGAGTGCATCTGAAGAAGTGAGGTTCTTACCCACGAAAGTTTATGCTCCCAATACTTCTGTTAGTCTTAAAGGTGCCACAGGACCCTCTGTTGCTTCCTTAAGGAGTGTGTATCTCATTGATAGAGAATGGCTATGGATGAGTCACCTCCTATCATTGTTACCGAATTGCAGCGAATCTTCAGCCATTCATACAATGCCAACTCCCCCTCCCTTTTCCCATGTGAAATGCCATCCATTGAGCTAAACCAGCTCCCCGAAAGAATAATATTCAATTAAGCTGGAGTGAGTGAATAAGCTTGTGTAAAGTGATGGGGGTGTTCACCTCACCTTGGCATCTACTTCTGCTGCATCAAATGAATCCATTTTCATTTCAATTCAATTCAGTTAGATTTTGTTGGCATGACAAGCTATACGGGGGCTGCCAAAAGTAAGGAAAAACAAGATCCTTCAGATAACTGTCAGGGGAAGAGGATAGAAGCACTGGAATGGGTTACCTAGGGAGGTGGTGGATCTCCATCTTTAGAGGTTTTTAAGGCCCGGCTTGACAAAGCCCTGGCTGGGATGATTTAGTTGGGGTTGGTCCTGCTTTGAGCAGGGGATTGGACTAGATGATCTCCTGAGGTCTCTTCCAACCCTAATCTTCTATGATTCTATAGAACCCCCCACATTGTGTCTGGGGTCTGACCCCCTGTATCTGTATATAATTACTGTCCCTTACTGATCTGGTACCTACCAGGTTGCTTCATAATGCGATGCTGTCTCTCTCCTTTCTCTCAGGATCAGATACAGTTTTTTCACATCACTTTTAAATAAGATTTTGATGCTTCCTAATAAGTTGAAGAAATATTTTCCCCACACATCCTCATATCTCTCAGGCCTGGTCTACACTAACCCCCAACTTCGAACAAGGTACGCAACTTCAGCTACGTGAATAACGTAGCTGAAGTCGACATACCTTAGTTCGAACTTACCGCGGTTCAGACGCGGTCCACACGCGGCAGGCAGGCTCCCCGTCGACTCCGCGGTACTCCTCTCGCCGAGCTGGAGTACCGCAGTCGACGGCGAGCGCTTCCAGGATCGATTTATCGCGTCCAGACCAGATGCGATAAATCGAACCCGGAACTTCGATTCCCAGCCGCTGAACTAGCGGCTGGGTGTAGACAAGGCCTCAGTCTCTCCTCTGTCGCATGGGGTTGTATAATTCCTCTGCTCTGGATTTAAACAGAGTCTCATTCCCCCCAGTTTCAACCTCGAATTTGAAATCAATGGGAGTTAGGCACCTAACCTGCTTACAGGTGCTTTTGAAAACCCTACTAGGTGTCTATCTGCAGCTTTAGATGTCTAAAGCTAGAGCTGGTCAAATATTTTCTAACCGAACAGTATCCTGGGAAGGTATAGATTTCATCAACACGTTTGCAGGAAATTATCAAAATGTGTTTCAATAAGGTCAAAAAGTTTCATTTTGTCTTTGACCTTGTTATGTTATACATTATGTATTATATACTAGTAGCTGAAAGCCTGGGCTGTCACATGGGTGTGGCAGTTTAGCCAAGTAATCCACCCTCTGTGCAGTCTCCCTCACACAACCAGTGAAACTGTTGCATGAAAATTAGCTGCAGAGTAAGGCTGCTGATTGGTTTTGTTACCTCTGATATCACAATGGCCTTGGGCCCTTGGCATGGCATAGATACATGCCTTACTGTAACGGCACACTGCATGGGTATGATTAAAATTGGAAGTAACTGACTGCAAATCCCAGTAGTGATTGAATCTGGTGATATTCTGAAGAAAAAGAGCTCTCAACCCGGCTTGTAGCTGTTTCTATCGCTTCACACTCACTCAACAGACTCTCTAGGCTGCAGAGTGGCATACAGCATGACAATCCTGGAATTTAGATTAATGATATTGTATCATATAGTAGAATTAATGACAAATTCAAAACAAAATAAAGTCCAAATGAAATGTTTCCACCTAAGGATAGGGTAGAAACAAAATATTTTTTGGAATATATATATATATTTTTAAATGCATAGATTTCAGTATTTAGCCCCAACTCCAAAGGAAACAAAATTTCAAACTTTCAGAATTTCTGATGGGATGAAAATTCCATTTTTCAACCAGTTTACTAAATACCTTGGAAAATCTGGGCCAGGGTGCATTATGTACATCTATTAAATACAACAAAGATATAACCTTCAGTCTAGACAGGCCTGGAGGTCCAGTTTGCTCCTATTATTCATATGGGACCTCTTCCTGAAGGCAGAATGCCTACTGAAATCCTAACCAGTCCTGACTCTGCTGAGAGTTTTGCCCAAATAATGGGCCTGATTCTCCTCCCTTTTGTGCTGTTTTTACAGTTGTGTAATTCCACTGACTCCAGTGAAGTGACTCAGGATTGACACTGGTGTAAGCAAAAGGCGAAACAGGCTGTGTGACTGCAGTACTGAGTCCAAGGATTGCAGGATTGGGTCCATTCGCCTCTGGTGCAACTCCCTTGAAGTAAATGAGTTGGGAGTGGACCCGGCCCATGGTGCTTAGAATATCATTAGTTAAACTACAAAAGTGGTTTTAAATAAAAGATGTAACTTGTCATGGGGATGATCTGTGTGAGTCTTTGTATTTTAATTGCAAAAAGCACATTTCAATCTTATTAAAGAACCTGCATTAGTAATTTCGTACTATTCAGCCAAAAACTCTGTTTGCACCCACTTCATGTGCACTAAGAAAGTAGACAAATAGCACCCTCTGCAGTGAGCAATGTGGAACTGAGAGCTAATTTGCATCAAAGCACATTACTTGGCATGTAACTGGCACTCCTTGCCCTGAAGAAATACCCATCCCCTGACCTCTGCTGGTAGAACACCATTTAACACTCAGATCTCAGTGGGTGGCACAGATGCTGCATCATTTGGTGCTAATGTGAGAACCCAGTCAGGCAGATGGATCTCCATTGTGGCAGTGCTGTATGAGTTGTGTGCTGCCGGGGGGGTGGCGCCCAAGCACTAGCTCAACCAACACTAGTTGTATGGTTCATACTGTTTCATTTCAATCTTGTTTCTCTGTAAAGGTCATGCCCTCCTCTCAAACAGACCCTTCAGCTCAAGTCTGACTCCGGAGCTTTCATAACGGTATGAAGATTTGACCTCTTTGACCTCTGCAGTGTTAACAGAAGCAATATCCAAGCTCCGCTCCCCTCAGCTATTTCTTTCTCTCCTTTCCCACTCTGATCTGGCCTGCCTCTTTTGGGCCTATTTTGTGGAGCAGGATGTTTAGCCATTGACAGGATGTAGAACCTCATTAACTCAAACTTGCTTCCTTAAGAACAGAGGCCAGTTTACACCTCTCTGGGGTGCCAAACTGGTTGTTCCCTAAATCTCTAGTCTTTCCAACCAATTCCAGTAATTTTAATAAAAACAAAGTTTATTTGGCATAGGATAGAAAATCACCACAAAAACAATCATTTAGTAGATGATAAACACAGTTAAGACTGAAAATTGCAAAGAATAGAGCCCTGAGCTTAATCTGTTAGACAAATTGAAGCACTGGAGAAGAATAGTCTTGTGATGAAGGCATTGGATTGGAACCCAGGAGATCTGGGGTTAATTCTTGGTTCTGCCACAGGCTCTCTGGGTGACCCTGGGAAATTCTCTTAATCTCTCTGTCCTTCACTTTAACCATAGGTCAATTAAGGATAACAATTATTGCTTCCTCCCACTGTTTGTTTATCTTATATATTTAGAACATTTAGCCTCCAAAGTAGGGTGACCAGATAGCAACTGTGAAAAAATGGGACGGGGGTGGCAGGTAATAGGCACCTATATAAGAAAAGGTCCCAAAAAACAGGGCTGTCCCTTTAAAAGCGGGACATATGGTCACCCTACTGCAAAGGCAAAGTTAACATAGATGTTATGTTTTCAGTGTTGTTGTAGTTGTGAGGTCCCAGGATATTAGAGAGAAAAGGTGGGTGAGGAAATAGCTTTTATTGGACCAACTTCTATTGGGGACAGAGACAAGCTTTCGAGCTTACACAGAGCTCTTCTTCAGGTTTCTATGTAAGCTTGAAAGCTTGTCTCTCTCACCAACAGAAGTCGGTCCAATAAAAGATATCACCTCACTCACCCTGTTTCTCTAATTGGTTGTATGCTCATTTACAGACCACCACAGACTAAAGGTTTCATAAAACAGTTCCTTGATATCTTGTTGGCAGTGGTGATGAAATACCCCAGACTTGAAATCTCCCAGAATGACAACATACGTATCGACAAGGCTGCAAAAGCAAATGCCCCCAAACTCATCCCTTCATTTGCCTACCTAAGACTTTCACAGGTCATCCCTGGTCCAATCCACGCAGCCAGTCACACCCTGAATCCAATCTTTGGTCTCAGTATTAAGATTGATGATCCAGTCACTGCCTGGGATGGACCATCACCTCATTAAGGCAGTGGTCCAGCTCCTAGGCAACAAGAAAGACCAATGTTTCTGATTTGACCATGAAGATTCATGGACTCCAACAGACCCAAACGCCTGCTAAAGGACAGCCTCACTCCATCCACAGGATGAGGAATCAAGGACCTGGTGAATCACTATCGTTCTACTCTAGCCTCGACCATTTCCCCAATGGCCCCTCTATCCCCACTGCCCGACATAGATCTCCTTGGTTTTCTGATACCCTGCCCCGGAAGAAGAAAGAGGGGTGGAAACTCAAGTGGTGATAGTGGAAAACAAAGTTTGATACAGACAGGATGAAACATAACACACTTCTCAGAGCCTATGCTAAGGCTGAATTACAGGCCCAGAGAACTTTACGATCAGCCTCTACTGAAGCTGCTCAATCTCTCCCCAAGGAGCTACCCAAGGTGGTAAATTGCTCCATCAATCCCAAATTTCTACAATCTGCATCAGAGCCAATCACCAATCTCTGTGAAGAGCTCTCAGCCTATTTCACTGAAAAGATTGTGCACATTTGGGAAGCCTTCTCAAACAACTTGGATCCTCTTCACCGCCACCCACCAACCAACAGCTCACCTGCCTTCCCAGAGTTCAGTACATTCACTCATCAAGAAGTTCTTGACATCCCCAAAAGAATCTCAACCCAAGACATGAATACCATTTATGTCCTTCCTGGCTTATGAAAGAGGCTCATGAACAACTGGTGCCACTCCTGACCGACATGGCCAACAATTCACTCAGAGAGAGAATCTTCCCTCCCTCATTTGAACACACAAGAGTCCAGTTGATGCTGAAGGAACCTAGCCGGGATACATCAGTCACAGCTAATTACCTCCCACTTCTTAGCAGGCTCACCACTACTACCACGATGGCCTCATACTTGGAGATGATAAGGTCATGGATGAAGACCAGCTGGTTGAAACTGAACCTGAGTGTCACAGGGTGGCACTGGGCCTTTAAGAGAGAGCAGGGTCCTTTGCACCTGGAACTCGTCAGCTACCTCCCAATTAGCCTTATAAGAGGGCACCTGGTCCTGAAAGGAGAGAGACCCAGGGAGTCAGAACTGCCTGGAAGTGAGGAAAGGGGGCAGGAGAGGGCTGCATGAGAGTCAACAGATTGATAGCTGCTAGAGACCAGTGACTGGAGGACATCCCTGGAGGAAGCAGAAGGTGTTTTCAGGGGGAAAAGCAGGAGAGCAGCAGAAGGGTTTGCTGGCTGACCTCCCCGAGGTAGGGCCAAAGGACTGTAGCAGGCTGAAGGCCAGAGAGCAGCAGAGGAAGGAGTCTGATGAATCTAAGCCAGAGAGCTGGAGCTGAGGGCTGGAGAGGGCTGAAGTCAGGGGAGCAGTGGAGGGGGCTTACTCACTGATGTCTCTGTGCTGGAGAGCTAGAGCCAAGGGAAGAATGGAAGGGCCTTTGTTTGTTGGTCTGAGGACCAGGGGAGCACAGTATGCCACCCTGGGAAGAATGAATTCCCAGCAGCGAGGCAGTGGGGGTTTGCGCTGGGAAGAGGTGGATTGCACTTCCACTGGAAGGACTAGGGTGGCTGTCCTGGTAAAAGGACAGGAGAGGAGCGAAGAAGAGCCCCAGTGTGATGGAAGATGCTGGAGCATGGTCTGTGTTATGTCAGTGAACTAGAGGATGTGGTATTTTAAGGAGTATAGGCACAGGGGGTGGTAAAGGGACTAGGTTTGGGGACTTTTGTTATGGACTATTTTGCACTATGATTTCTAGTAAACTGGCCCCCAGGAACGGTATTACTGAAGAAAGGTTACTTGTCTGTGGATATGCAGAATGCAATGGATATAATATACCTGGACTTTAGCAAGGCTTTTGACAGAGTCCCACATGACATTCTCATAAGTAAGCTGGAGAAACGCAGGCTCGGTGGAACTACCATTAAGTAGATACATAATTGGTTACACAACTGAAAACAAAGAGTAACTATTAATGGAATGATGTCAGATTGGAGGAAGGTCTCAAGTGGGGTTCCACTGGGAATCCCTGCTCTGGGTCTGGTGTTATTTAACATCTTTATTAATTACCTGGATGTAGGAATAGAGAGCAGACTGATCAAATCTGCAGATGACTCAAAGCTGAAGGGGGTTACAAAAACTCTGGAGGATAGAGCTAAAATCCAGAGGGATCTTGATAAATTGGCAAACTGGGCTATAGACAACAAAATGATATTCAGCAAAGACAATGTGAGGTGCTACACATAGGGAAGAAAAACCAAATGCACAAATACAGCCTAGGGGATCACCCTTGGCAGCAGCACTGCTGAGAAAGATACAGGAGTTGTGATGGATCACAACCTCAACATGAGTCAGCAATGCGATGCTGTTTCAAAAAAAGCATATGCAATTTTGGGTTGCATTGATAGAGGCATAGCATGCAAGTCTGCAAGTCACAGGAAGTGATAGTACCTCTCTACTTGGTGCTGGTTAGGCTTCAGCTGGAGTACTGTGTCCAGTTTTGGTCACCAGTGTATAGAAAGGATGTAGAGAAACTGGAAAGAATCCAGAGGTGAGTGACAAAGATTATCAAAGGATGGAAAGCAAGCCATACGAGCAAAGGCTGAAGATCTGGGCATGTTTAGTTTGGAAAAGAGGAGATGGAGAGGAGACATGATAACGGTCTTCAAATACTTAAAAGGCTGCCATAAAAAAGATGGAGAAAAGTTGTTCTCTTTTGCCACAGAGGGCAGGACAAGAGACAATGAGTTCAAATTACAGCACAGCAGGAAAACTTCCTAACTGTAAGAACAGCAGGACAATGGAACAGACTGCCTTGGGAAGGGGTGGAATCTCCTTCACGGGAGCTTTTCTAAAAGAGGCTGGACAGCCATCTGTCTTGGATGGTTTAGAACCAGCAAATCCAGTATCCCCGCAGGGGGGGGTAGATCAGGTGACATTGGTGGTTCCTTCTAACCCTATGGTTCTGTGATTCTATAATGTGATATATCTGGGCTTGAAGCCTTTCCAGATTTGGAAACACCAACCAATACAGAATGCTGCAGTGCATCTCCATAAGAACACTGGTTACCACAAGCATATCAAACCTGTCCTCCGCTCTGTGCTGACTTCCCATAGCCTGTTCAATGAAGTTCAAGTTCTCAGTCCTTGTCTTTAAAGTGCCCCATAGCCTGGGCCCAGGATATCTAAAAATCGACTAAAGCTCTGGCACAGACACCATCTGGTCAACAACTCCACTCCTCTGGCACAATGGGACTCTCTACAATATGGTTAAAGTTCATCTGTGCAGTAGAGAACTTTCTTCAGTCTGTGGAATGTACTATCCTAGGAACTAAAGGTATCAAAAGCCTCACTACCTTCCCTCCAAGCACAGGACATATTTTTTTTTAACCTTGCCTTTTCTAACATAAATACACAGTCACGTGTATAGCCAAACTAAAAACACCCTACAAAAACAAAACACTCCACTGGACACATTTCTGCCCCTAGGGAGAGGATGAGAGAACAAATCTCTTGTGACAGAAGTGTAGTCGTGTTGCTTTATGAACGACTGGAAGGTGCTCAGATACTATGGTGATGAGTGCAGTAAAAACCGATATAGTACAGAATAAAATATAACTTCTTCTGGGCAGGTACTGTCGCTTACTCTGTGTCTGTACAGCACCTAACATAATGGGGCCCTGGTCACAGACAGGACCTTTTAAATGCAATTGTAACACAGATAACACTAGATACCTCTCCAAAATATAAGTCTTAGGGAAAATCTACACTTACAACACTGCACCCATGCAGTTGCACTTTAATGAAGATGCTCTGAGCCGACAGGAGAGAGGAGGTAGCTATGTCGATGGGAGAAGCTCTCCCGTGGACATAGCACTGTCTGCATGGTAGATTAGGGAAGTATAACTACATTGCTCATGGGTATGGATTTTGCACACACCTGAGCGATGTCATTATACCGATATAGGTCTGTAGCGTAGCCCAGACCTTAGCTTTAACCACAAGACCACAATCCTTTCTTTGTGATCAGCCTTAAAGAATTACTTCCTCTCTTTCAACTGTTTAACTTTCCCATTCCATTTGAAATAACTAAAGTGATTAGCGTGGTATTTTGTCATCCCAAAGACATGTAATTAAGGATGAAAGAGCTGAGAACAGAGTCGGGCTATTGAATATCTTTCTCACTTAACTGTCTCTCTCTAATGTAATGCTGTCCAAAACTAAATGCACAGTTTGTCATGGCGCATTAACTTCAGAGCATTAAAGCTTACTTTATAGGAGAACAAAATAAATTAGGATTAAACTCAAATGTAATTAAGGCAGTCATTTTTCAAAACTGGCTCACAATGATTTTCCACTTCTACTTTATTTACCTTCAATAGCAAAGACTTTTTTTGTCTCCTGGAAGCTACGACTGCTTTAGGCAGCTAGATTTTCAAACATATTTCTGGGAACCAAGGGCATTAGCTGGCACTGCAAAGCGCTAATATAGGGCCAGATTGTAGTCCCGTGTCCTGTCCCATACTGGCCAGCAGGATTGGCTGTCTAGGAGTGGAGTGAAGTTTGCTGCCTTCTAAGGGATGATGCTCTGGGAATGACTCCCTAGCAGCTTCACTCCAACCTCCAATGAGTGCTGTGCCTGCTGCCCATAATCTAGCCCTTAATTGTAGGTTTAGGATGCTACTGTTTTTGCAGGCCTCTAACCTGGCATTATTTGGGATTGTTTCTCACACAGATAAAAGCTCTTATTCCTTTGCATGGTTACCGTATTGAAATCAAACTGCAACCTGCGTCTATGCATGTGGAATTAAAGCTGGGCAAACTTCTTTTGACCAATAGTTTATTGATGAGAAAATACAGTTTCAGTTGATCCAAAGCTGTTTATGATTTGGGGCAAATAGTTTTGGCCCTTCACAAAACAGGCAGAGGGAGGGGTGTTGCTTCAGTGTGCCCTCCTACTCAGTGTGATCTTTAGCCCAGTGGTTAAAGCACTCACCTTGGAGATAGAAAACACAGGTTCGGATTTCCACTCTAGCAGGGACTTCAAATGAGCTTCTTTGATTCACTGATAAATTCTGAAATTTTAGATTTGGTTTGACCCAAACTGATTTTTTTTTTAATGGACCTGAAAAAAAATAGTTATTCACTGGGCTCTATTTCACATGTATTCCCATGACCTCACATGCTTTGCTGGTTTGGGGCCAGAAGGCTCAGCATATTGCAGGATTGAGCTCAAAATGTGGAGCTTTGGTTCACATAAATACCTGCAAGGCTGGGTATTAACATGAACTATTCTAGTCTCTGGAAACTGCTAGAATACAGAATTCTGATGTGAAGAGATTCTCAAGACTCTCAGCATTTCCTTCTTCCAGTTAGTCCAGTAATACCCTACAACAACGTGCTTTCTACCCAACTTTATTTGGAGGCTGTAAAGCAGTGCATGGGAACAAAGTGTACTACTACTTTAAAGGACAGGATGGAGCCTAGCACCTGGAAATAATCAAGGAGGCCCTGCCCTGGGGCTGAGCCATATAAACAGGAACAGAAAGCAGAGAAAGAGAGGAGTAGAAGAAGCCAGGTAGGCTCTAATGGGTGGCAGCTGCTCTCTCAGGCACCAGGAGACAAGCCTAAACTGATTCAGAGATGTGGGTGTGGACTGTAAGTTTGGGAGCCCTGAACCAGGGTCCTCATGAACTGTTTGTTACAATGATTCCTGTCCTGGAAACCTGATTAAAAGGGACATATTTTGTTTACAAATGTGTTTGGTTCTTCTTGCATTGGGTAGACAAATTAAGTCAACTGCTGTTTTACCAAGGGAAATTAAAGCGGGGCACATCTGCAGTACCCCAGCAGGCCACAAGGGCTGCCCGTATCGTGCCCCACTGTAACCAAAATTACAAGGAAGACCCTAAAAGAGTCTTCTAAACTTGTCATGAAATTCTACCAGTCCAGACACCAAGTGGTCATCCATCCATTGCCATGATGCATGATTAAAAGAGAGAGAGAGAAATTATTTTCATGCATTTAAAAAATATTATTCACTGTGGGCCAATTTGCATCCGAAGAAGTGGGCTGTAGCCCACGAAAGCTTATGCTCCAATAAATGTGTTAGTCTCTAAGGTGCCACAAGTCCTCCTGTTCTTTTAGTGGGCCAACTGAATTTTGCAAGGCTGCCCTCAGTGAAATACAAGCACTGGTAATAGGACAAAGGAAAAAGCATCAGGAATAAAGAGCAGGCTCAAAAAGGGCTGCTTATAAAAGTTGCTTTGGGGGCAGTTTTTAAAATCTGAAGTGGGGTTAATGATACTGATTATAGCTGCAGGAAAATGTTCAGATGAATAGTTTCTTCACTGAAAAATGCACTTTCAGGTAGACCAAAAGTGTTCACAATTTCAGGTCAAATTTGGCAAATAGTTTCAGCTGAAAAAAAGTTTTGTTTTTTGAAAAAGTCAAAATGGTTAATTTCAACACTTTTTTCTAAACAAAAGTCTGGCCTTTTTGTTTCGAAACAATGTTTCATTTTGAACTTTACCTAGATTTTTTTTTTAATTGGGAAAAAAATCATATTGGGTCAAACCAAAATGTTTTGTTCAACTCAGAAATGCGTTTGGATTTTTCAGTTCGGCCTCCAAACAAAAAAGTCAATTTTCCGTTCTACTATAAAACTGTTGTCCTTTGTAAAGCACTTTGAGAGCCATGGATAAAAAGCATTAAATAAGGGTGTCGTTATTATTGTTAGTATTATTAATAATAAAATAAGTCTAACACCATAGCAGGTGAGTGCATGGGGTAGCTTCAGAAATTGGCTTTCTAGCTTGTAAATTTCTGCTTACTATCCCTTCTTTGGGTCCACAGATTAGAAAGCTTTTCCTATGGATTTTTTCTTTTCCATCTTTACCTAATTTGATGAGTGGATATCACTAGTAACAAATAATGAGGGCCATCACTTCTCAAAGTAAGCTAATGGCCTTTGAAAGCAGTAATGTTTTTATTTTGGCTCTGGCTCCTGGATATGTCATTCTAAAAAGCAAATCCTTCTAGCTAGCTCTTAGTGCCTCCTGCAAGCTTTGATTTCTGCAAGCACCAGTTATTTGTTTCACTTTGGTTTCACAGGAATACCAGCTCACAATTTCTCACCTTGGAAACCCTATCCTACTTCTCACACCAGCATTCCATTCTGACACCAACATTGCCTTCTAGCACAGCAGAAATTCCAGGGCTTTGCAGGTTACTTTCCCAGGGGAAATCAGTGAGCCAGTATCTATATACTGAGTATAACTTCAGCAAAGAGTCCTGTGGCACTTTGTAGACTAACAGACATATTGGAGCATGAGCTTTCGTGGGTGAATACCCACTTCGTCGGATGCATGTAGTGGAAATTTCCAGAGGCAGGTATAAATATGCAAGCAAGAGTGAGTCAGGCTAGAGATAACGAGGTTAGTTCAATCAGGGGGGATGAGGCCCTCTTCTAGCAGTTGAAGTGTGAACACCAAGGGAGGAGAAACTGCTTTTGTAGTTGGCTAGCCATTCACAGACTTTGTTTAATCCTGAGCTGATGGTGTCAAATTTGCAGATGAACTAAAGCTCAGCAGTTTCTCTTTGAAGTCTGGTCCTGAAGTGTTTTTGCTGCAGGATGGCTACCTTTAAATCTGCTATTGTGTGTCCAGGGAGATTGAAGTGTTCTCCTACAGGTTTTTGTATATTGCCATTCCTAATATCTGATTTGTGTCCATTTATCCTTTTACGTAGGGACTGTCCAGTTTGGCCAATGTACATAGCAGAGGGCCATTGTTGGCATATGATGGCGTATATTACATTGGTGGACGTGCAGGTGAATGAACCGGTGATGGTGTGACTGATCTGTTTAGGTCCTGTGATGGTGTCGCTGGTGTAGATATGTGGGCAGAGTTGGCATCGAGGTTTGTTGCATGGATTGGTTCCTGAGTTAGAGTTACTATGGTGCGGTGTGTGGTTGGCGGGTTGTCTGTGGGCGAGGACTGGCCTGCCTCCCAAGACCTGTGAAAGTGAGGGATCATTGTCCAGGGTGGGCATATCCCAAATTCACTGTGGGTTTGAGTTCCATCAGTTACACCTGGTTTGGCCGGCCTGTCGAAGCCATTGCCCGGGGTGTGGCCGCTGCACATGCTGCAGCTACTTGGAGCCACAGGTGAGAGCTGAGTGACAGGTGAGGACCAAAGTGGATGGACTACCCCCAAAGGGTACGACAAGTCCCCCCATCAGAGGTACTACCCCTCCCTGGCCACCCCATACACCCCAGTGGGACCAGTTCAAGCAGATAGTGACTGACACAGCAATAACATCTCTTGGACCAAAGAAAAGAACACATCAGGATTGGTTTGATGAGAACCAAGAAGAAATATGCTCAGCATTGGAAGTAAAGAGAAAAGCCTTTATCGAATGTCAGAATGACCCCTCCTCAGTCTCTAAACGGGACTATTTCAAGTACCTTCAGAGCAAAACACAGAAAGACCTCCGTCAGATACAAGACAACTGGTGGGAGAGCAAAGCCAAAGAAATTGAGCACTATGCTGAGACCCACAACTTAAAGATGTTCTTTAGTGCTATTAAGACTGTCTATGGACCCTTTAAACCGAGGACCACCCCATTGCTCTCATTAGACAACACAATGCTTATTAAAGATAAAGAAGGCATCAATGAAAGATGGCGAGAACACTTTAGCAACCTTCTCAATAGACCATCAACCGTGAATAATAATGTCCTTAATGAAATTCCACAACAACCTGCTCTGACAGATCTTGACTTTCCGCCCACTATAGATGAGATTAAGAAAGCTGTTAGCCAGATGAGTTCAGGGAAAGCTCCTGGAAAAGATGGGATACCAGCAGAGAGAGATAAAGCAGCAGGTCCAGCAGCACTAGCAGCGTTCCACAGCGTGATGATCAACATCTGGGAGGATGAAAACATACCACAGGACCTTCGCGATGCTACTATTGTCTCTCTTTTCAAGAACAAAGGCAGCAAAGCATAATGTGGAAACTATAGAGGCATATCCCTCCTCTCTGTTGGAGGGAAGATCATCGCCCGCATCATCTTGAACTGCCTAATAGCCAGTATTTCCGAGGCAAATCTACCTGAAAGTCAATGTGGTTTTTGACCTGGCTGGAGCACAGTCGACATGGTGTTTGCTGTCAGACAAATACAAGAGAAGTGCATTGAACAGAATATGCACCTGTATGCTGTCTTCATAGATCTGACAAAGGCGTTTGATACCGTCAACAGGGAAGCCCTTTGGACCATTCCAACACGACTTGGCTGCCCAAGAAAATTTGTCCAGATTATACGCCTTTTTCATGACAGCATGACAGGTGAAGTATTGTCTGATGGACCCACATCAGCCCCCTTTAACATCACCAACGGCGTGAAACAAGGATGTGTTCTTGCTCCTGTCCTATTTAACCTGTTCTTTGCATGTGTCCTTAACCATGCACTGAAAGATCTGGACCGAGGTATATACTTGAAATACTGGCATGATGGTTCACTTTTTGACCTCCGTCGCCTGAATGCAAAGACTAAGACAGTGCAGGAACTCCTCCTTGAGGCACTCTTTGGTGATGACTGTGCCCTCATGGCTCACACTGAAAATGATCTTCAGCACATTGTCAACAAGTTTGCTGAGGCCTCGCAACTTTTCGGACTATCAGCCTCGGAAAGACAGAAGTTCTCCATCAACCTGCACCCGGATCAAATGCTTCTGTCCCGAGTATCTCCATCGACGGCACTCAGCTGAAAGTAGTGGAGAACTTTAAATATCTGGGTAGTGTCATATCCAGTGATGGATCACTGGATAATGAGATCAATGCACAAATATCCAAAGCAAGCCAGGCACTTGGCTGTCTGCGTGTCAAAGTTTTAAATCACCACAACATCCGGATGTCAACAAAACTGCTTGTGTACAGAGCTGTTGTTCTTTCATCTCTTTTGTACGGGTGCGAAACATGGACACTATATAGGCGTCACATCAAGCAGCTCGAAGCATTTCACATGCGCTGCCTCCGCAACATCATGAAGTTCCTCTGGCAAGACAAAGTGCCCAATCTCAAGGTCCTCGAGACAGCCCAGATGACAAGCATCAAAATGATGATCATGAGGTCACAGCTACGTTGGACCGGTCATGTCAGCCACATGGATGCCAACAGAATCCCCCGCCAGCTTCTGTATGGTGAGCTCTCCCAGGGCATCCGGCATATAGGTCGTCCATGGAAACATTACAAGGACACCATCAAAGCCAATCTGCAGTACAGCAGTATCAAACCTAGGGACCTTGAGGACGCCGCCAGTGACAGAACACAGTCGCGTGCAACAGTCAGAAATACCTGCATCGCCTTTGAGGAAGACTGCTGCCGGCGTCTACAAGAGGCAAGCGAACGACGTCATAGAGCATCAGCAGCGCACAATCCATTGGCCGCGAACTTCCCATGCACCATCTGCAGCAAAATGTGCACCTCTAGAATTGGCTTGTACAGTCACCAGAGGGCACACCATAAGACCAACAACTGATGATCTGCACAGATTTGTCATCATCAGATTCGATGGACTACCAAGAGACACTAAAAATTGTGAGATGCTCACTTACCAGAGCACAAAGGACCATATAAGTACCTTAGATAGATAAATCTCACTCCTCCTGAAACCATTCCCTGTTCTTTTAACCTCTCTCCCAGTCTTTTCTATTCCAAGGCTATCAAATTCAGACTATTTGGGGGAACAAATTCCAAAGCTGTGGGTTGCTAGCAGCTCCATCCTTCCTTTTATGCAAAAATCTTATAGAAGTGAACAGACAATGAACACCTGTGTATATTTTTTTAATCATACTCTAAAACTCTACAGCAGGATATATTTCTTGTTAGAGGGAGGTCTGGTAGCACCCCCCCCCCCTTGTATTAGGTAGGTCATTTTCCATTATAAGATGCCTGTTTTCAGTTGTTTATAAATTTGCCAAACTTTAACTATTTGGGATGACATTTTCTATGTGGGGTGTCATTCTCATTTTTTGGGGGAAATTTTAGCCAAAATGGTTCAACCGTTTCCAAGAATGAGGCTAGGGAAAACCAGTTGTTTTGCCAATGTTAAAACATTTGTTGGATGCCTTTATTTGAACAGCTCTAGGACCCCCAGGCTTTGGAGCAGAGACTTGAAATTTAGCAATGAGGTGGCCAAGTTATAAGCCTTGCACAGGTTCAGTAGAGACTTCAATTTTAAATCTTTGAAGATTCTATCCTCACTGAGCATGTTCCATCCTCTCACAGCGCCTAGTGCTGACCAGACTGCGCATGCACCATTGCCACAGAGCAACTGAGTATGCTCCAGCCTAGGGCTCCAGGGGCTCCAGCGGACTTTCACTGTAATTTCTGCTCCCAGCTGATCCAGGCCCGGGTGGTAGCAGGCAGTGAAACTGAGAGCAAGGAGCCTGTCCCTCCTGTGCTCTGAATGATACCTTCCCCTGGCTGGCACCCAGGCAACGTATGCATCTTTAATAATATTAACATTCCACAGGGATCCTGCGGGGGTGGGGGGAAATGTGATCATGTCATCAAAGACTGTATCATGATGCATATGCACAAGGGGACTGAATTAAAGTTAAACAGGCCACCTTAATTCTGACATTTCTCAACTTTTAAGCACCTGACTTTGCAACCTTAAATGTTCTTTTAACATCCTTTTTTTGGTGTGTGTAATACATTCTATAAGGCAATTTAAGAGTTTTATAGACGGGATCCTATTCTCTGTATCACTCTGCAGGTGTTCATAGTGATTGCTACAGAATTCTGTTGAACTCAGGTAGAACCCGATTGGTTGGATCCCTGTTGAATTCCATAGGGCATTCCCAGAAGGGATAGGGATGGCAGGAAAAGGTTTAATCTCCTTTTGGAATGACTATGGTTACTTGCCTTTACTGTCCCTATGTGCAGGACAATGTGATGAAGCCCTGTTACTTAGATACCAGCGTGTGAGCTAGAGAAACAGATTTACATGGGGTAGAACTGGCAGGAATTTTCCAGCTGCCAATTAAAAACAAAGAGTGTTGGAGTGTCAAAGAGACAATCGGAAGGAGAAGGTGTTCTTAAAATAATAACAATAACAGTGACTGTTAAATAACAATTCTCCATATCTCATTCGTCGGGATATTTTCATTTACGTTATGTGCCCAGATGAATGCATAAAACTCATTAGACAATAATGATTAAGGCCTTGATGGATTCTTGTCTAATTGTGAGTATGGGGGAACACAGTTGTACTTTTTTGCTTGATGGGTTGGCTGGAAAGGTGCTGGATTGACAGCTGTGGCACCCCTGTTCAGTGTGTTCTCAGCTGTCCTTGGCCTGTTAGCTTTGGGACAGAGAAGCTGGATGCTTCTGTTTGGCACTTACACCATTTCTATCCCTTTGAGAAAGGCCAGCAATTCTCTTGCAATAACCACCCAAAACACGCAGAAGTGGTCAAATGACTGTAAAATAATAATAATAAACAATACTCTACACCTTTGTAGCAACTTCCATCCTAGTTGTTGAAAGTGCTTTAAATCTATCCGATAACTTCACAAAACCTCTGTCAAGCAAGTATTATCTCATTTTACCGATGGGAAAATCGAGGCAAGGAGAGGTTAAGACATTTAAGATTTTGATGCTTGTAGGTTTATTTTGAGCAAGGACATTAGCATGAATTCACAGTTGCCTTGTAAATATGTAAAATATGTAGTTAGTAGAAGAGAGATAGCAGGAAAGTAAGCAATGTGCAACAGAAAGCTTGGTTGTAGTGCATGAACAGCTCGTGATCTGTGTAGAGACTGGTTCCCAGAAATTAATTAACAAATCATAAAGTGTGTGATACAATGCAGAATAGAAGGAACGTGTGGCATCTGTTTTAGAATGTGTATATATGCTGATTAATAATTATAATAATTAATACTTTGGATGTGTTGTATACCCTGTACTCACCCCTATTTGTGAGTCTGACCCGCTCTGTGTAGTTTGATTGCATGCCAATAAAGAAACCTCAGTGACTAGTTTGGAATCAAGCTGAGTTCTTGGGAACCAAGTGGATAAGGTCTTGGAAGCCACTCCAACAATGTTAGCACCATAGAAACAGGTAAGAAAATATATTAAGTGCCTTGCTCAGCTTCATATAGGAAGCCCTTGGCAGTGCTGGGAATGTAACTCAAGTCTGACTCTTAGCCCATGCTTAAGCCACAAGACCATTCACCTTCTCTATCTTTCCACTAGGGGAGACAAAGTGTCTCATACCCCATCATTCCTTTCTCATGCACCCACCATTGTGGTTCCACATTTCCCTTAGAACTTGATTTCCCCTCAATGTGGTGGCACACAGCACCTTTCAGGATCACGCCTCTAGGCACTAGGACTATATTAGGCTGCAAAAATCAACTAATCCAAGTCTGAGGTCCTGTCCCTTACTAAATTCTGTCTGAGGACAGTCTTAGGTCAATGGAAATTGTCATATGCGAAGAAAAATCTGCAGTACCTGGAATGAAATAAAGCAGAGCTTTCAGGAGTAGGGTCAGAGATAATGGGACTGAAATTATGTATCATACAATCATAGAAGATTAGGGTTGGAAGAGACTCAGGACATCATCTAGTTCAACCCCCTGCTCAAAGCAGGACCAACGCCAACTAAATCATCCCAGCCAGGGCTCGGTCAAGCTGGGCCTTAAAAACTTCTAAGGATGGAGATCCCACCACCTCCCTAGGGAACCCATTCCAGTGCTTCACCACCCTCCTATTGAAATAGTTTTTCCTAATATCCAGCCTAGACCTCCTCCACTGCAACTTGAGACCATTACTCCTTGTTCTGTCATCTGCCAACCACTGAGAACAGCCTAGCTCCAGCCTCTTTGGAACCCCCCTTCAGGTAGTTGAAGGCTGCTATCAACCCCTCACTCTTCTCTTCTGCAGATTAAATAAGCCCAGTTCCCTCAGCCTCTCCTCATAAGTCATGTGCCCCAGCCTCCTAATCATTTTTGTTGCCCTCCGCTGGACTCTTTCCAATTTTTCCACATCCTTTCTGTAGTGGGGGGCCCAAAACTGAGTGCAATACTCCAGATGTGGCCTCACCAGTGCCGAATAGAGGGGAATAATCACTTCCCTCGATCTGCTGGCAATGCTCTTGCTAATACAGCCCAATATGCCATTAGCCTTCTTGGCAACAAGGGCACACTGTTGACTCATATCCAGCTTCTCGTCCACTGTAATCCCCAAGTCCTTTTCTGCAGAACTGCTGCTTAGCCAGTTGGTCCCCAGCCTGTAGCAGTGCATGGGATTCTTCCGTCCTAAGTGCAGGACTCTGCACTTGTCCTTGTTGAACCTCATCAGATTTCTTTTGGCCCCATCCTCCAATTTGTCTAGGTCACTCTGGACCCTATCACTACCCTCCAGCATCTCTACCTCTCCCCCCAGCTTAGTGTCATTCACAAACTTGCTGAGGGTGCAATCCATCATTAATGAAGATGTTGAACAAAACTGGCCCCAGGACTGACGCCTGGGTCACTCCACTTGATACCGGCTGCCAACTAGACATTGAGCCGTTGATCACTAACTGTTGAGCCTGACAATCTAGCCAGATTTCTATCCACCTTATAGTCCATTCATCCAATCCATACTTTTTAAATTTGCTGGCAAGAATACTGTGGGAGACCATATCAAAAGCTTTGCTAAAGTCAAGGTATATCACATCCACTGCTTTCCCCATATTCACAGAGCCAGTTATCTCATCATAAAAGGCAATCAGGTTGGTCAAGCATGACTTGCCCTTGGTGAATCCATGTTGACTGTTCTTGATCACCTTCCTTTCCAAGTGCTTCAAAATGAATTCCTTGAGGACCCGCTCCATGATTTTTCTGGAGACCAAAGTGAAGCTGACTTGTCTGTAGTTCCCCAGATTCTCCTTCTTCCCTTTTTAAAAGATGGACACTATATTTGCCTTTTTCCAATCATCTGGGACCTCCCCCGATCGCCACGATTTTTCAAAGATAATGGCCAATGGCTCTGCAATCACATCACCCAACACCCTCGGATGCATTGCATCCGGCCCCATGGACTTGTGCATGTCCAGCTTTTCTAAATAGTCCTTAACCTGTTCTTTCACCACTGAGCGCTGCTCACTTCCTCCCCATACTGTGTTGCCCAGTGCAGGAGTCTGGGAGCTGACCTTGTCTGTGAAGACCTAGGCAAAAAAAAAGCATTGAGTACTTCAGCTTTATCCACATCATCTGTCACTAGGTTGCTTCCCCCATTCAGTAAGGGTCCCACACTTTCTCTGACCTTCTTCTTGTTGCTAACATACCTGTTGAAACCCTTCTTGTTACTCTTCACATTCCTTGCTAGCTGCAACTCCAATTGTGCTTTGGCCTTCCTGATTACACCCCTGCATGCTTGAGCAATATTTTTATACTCCTCCCTAGTCATCTGTCCAAGTTTCCACTTCTTGTAAGCTTCCTTTTTGTGTTTAAACTCACCAAAGATTTCACTGTTAAGCAAATCTGGTCGCCTGCCATGTTTGCTATTCTTTCTGCACATCAGGATGGTTTGTTCCTGCACTCTCAATAAGGTTTCGTTAAAATACAGCCAGCTCTCCTGGACTCCTTTCCCCCTCATATTAGACTCCCAGGGGATCCTGCCCATCAGTTCCCTGAGGGAGTCAAAGTCTGCTTTTCTAAAGTCCGGGGTCCGTATTCTGCTGCTCTCCTTTCTTCCTTTTGTCAGGATCCTGAACTCGACCATCTCATGGTCACTCCTGCACAGGTTGCCACCGATTTCTATTTCCCCTACCAATTCTTCCCTGTTTGTGAGCAGCAGGTCAAGAGCACTGCATTTTCATTATTTATCCCAACTGATACCTTTGATCACATCAGAACATTTCCACATAATGGGAAAACAGGTCTCAAAAATCCTCAAGACAAATTAAAAAAGAAAAATCCTTTGCAACAAACAAGCATGGGAGATTCCTGGGGCCAGATCCCCAGCTGGTTTGATTTGAAGTCAATGGAGTTCTGATAATTTACATCAGTTGAAGATGTGTCCCTTGCCATGTAACAAAACTGACTTTAATGGGAGTTGAGGATGCATTGTCACCTCACAGGAGCAGCACTAGAAGTTTTGGTATGACCAAATCTCAATATTTAATCATTATTAGGATGTTTTGTTCAATTATTATCAATATCTGTGTTACAGTACCATCTCAGGACCCCCAAACACGACAGTCACCCATTGCGTTAGGTTAGGAATAGACACACAGTAAAAAAACAGTTTTTGCCCCCGAAAGCTTTATATTTTTGTTCTGATTGTAATGGCCATAGTTCCGATGCTAGGGAAAACAGTGATGTTGAAAGTCGATCTATTCTTTTGTAATAGGATACTGCAGCTTTTCTCTTTCTTTTCTCTAATTTATTCACCTCAGATTTGAGTTGAAAAAGCATCAGCCTGTACATTTTGTTTTCTCTATCTCTGAGTTCTCTTTTTTGCCTTCCAAAGGGAGGAGTCTACAGCTCATGAACCTAAACTTAAGGCTATTAATGGGGATTACATTGTAATTCCTTGCCTGGCCTTTGCACAGCTGTTGCAAAACTGACTTTATTGTCCATGCAAAGTCAACTGCATTAGGACGAACTCTCGTTAGTCTGAGGGCAAATTATCCAATCAGTCTGATTAATCTGCTTTTATAGGACCAGCCAAGAGCTTCCACTTTTCTAACTTCTAAGAAGTTTTTTAGTTAGAGTCTTGATTACTCTCTTCCTCGATAAAACACATTTTTGTTTTATCCCAGGAGAAATTGTTTCTCCTATCAAGTCTTTCACAAGGGGCGGGGGGGGGGGGGAGAATTTTAATGCATCCTTGCAGAAAGTATGTGAGTTTTCAAGGCCAAGAAAACACTCCCTTCCCCCAGCTGGGGATAAGCAGCAGCACAACAACTGTGTTTTACAAGGCACATGAGCTGGACAGTAGATCAATTTAGCCATCCCTGCCAATTGTTCCTCATTTTGAGACATCACACATTTTAGTCCACATAGGAAAGCATTTCCAGGTATGTTTATTGCATTGCAGACAATGCCTAGTTTAATTCTTCGGATTTTGAATAAAGCTTTGCATTTGTAACTATTTTATAACTTTGCCCGGGAGAAAGTTTTTGTTGGCTTTCTTAACAGTGAACATCAGTTAATTTAGTAATGGGGGTTTGGGGGAATCTGAGCTGTTTTTTGCCTGGCTGTGGATAAATGCTGTATGTGCATGTGTTGGGAAGGGAATTCTTACGGGTGAGCATTGCATGGAGCTTTGGAGAGCATGAGCTCACTGGGAAGAGGCTTTGATACTGTCAAAGGAATTTTGCATCTTAGGGCATATCTATACTACCCGCTGGATCGGCGGGTAGTGATCGATCTATCAGGGATCGATTTATCGCATCTAGTGTAGACGCGATAAAATCAATCCCCGATCGCTCTGCCGTCGACTCCGGAACTCCACAGCGGCGAGAGGCAGAAGTGGAGTCGACGGGGGAGTGGCAGTTGTCGACTTGCCGCCGTCCTCACGGCCAGGTAAATCGACCTAAGATATGCCGACTTCAGCTACGCTATTCGCTATTCGCGTAGCTGAAGTTGCGTATCTTAGGTCGACACCCCCCCCAGTGTAGACCTAACCTAAGGGCCAGACCCTCAACTTGTGTAAGTCAGCATAGCTCTCTTGACATCATTGGAGCTTGGCTTATTCATGCCATCTTGGGATCTGCCTCTAAATCCTTGTAAGTGATAGAACTGATAGGGACAGCGTGTCTTCACAGGAATGCTAACATTCTTGTCTGTTTCCACCCTAATAGGGCCAAGACTCTGCATAAAAAGGACTTGCTCTACAAACAGGTGGGGCAGTCAAGGGACAGAATCTTCAGCCCCATGCTCGGTGTCTGGGAAGCCTGAACAAAGTTGGGTATGGGGAGGAGAGGCAGTGAGAGTCCATTGTGACCCCTCCCAGAAAAGCACTGCATTGTCCTTACTCCATTTTGCACAAGGGGTGTCCATTGCCCCTCTGGACACTTTTCAGTCCCTGGACTCCTATGCTGCAGAACATTATTATTTCACTGTGTTAGGGTCTTGTAGGAGTGGAGCTGAATGAATAATTCCTTTTGCATGTTGTTTCAAATCAACCTTGTCTTTAAATGTTGTTGCAAAATGACATTTTGTATAGAAAATGTCATTTTGAAATGAAATGTTGAAATGGTTTATTTCAGAACTGTTGAAATAGACTCATAGACATTAAGGCCAGAAGGGACCAGCATGATCATGTAGTCTGACCTCCTGCACATCGCAGGCCACAGAAACTCACCCACCCGCTCCTGTAATAGACCCACAACCTCTGGCTGAGTTACTGAAGTCCTCAAATCTTGATTTAGAGACTTCAAGTTACAAAGAATCCACCATTTACTCAGCAAGTGACCCAGACCCCATGCTGAAGAAGAAGAAATAAGAATGCAAGGGTTTCTACCAACCTAACCCGGAGGAAAATTCCTTACCAGCCCCAAATATGGTGACCAGTTAGACTGCTGAGCATGTGGGCAAGACCCACCAGCCAGACACCTCAGAAACAATTCTCTGTAGTACCTCAGAACCCTCCCCCTTTAGTGTCCCATCTCCAGCTGTTGCAGATGTTTGCTAATAGCAGTTGTGGGTGGGCCATGTGGCATTGTAGGCAATCTCATCATACCATCCCCTCCATACATTTATCAAGCTCAGTCTTAAAACAGGCTAGGTTTTTTGTCCCCATTACTCCTCTTGGAAGGCTGTTCCAGAACTTCACTGCTCTGATGGTTAGAAACCTTCATCTAATTTCAAGCCTAAACTTATTGATAGCCAGTTTAGATCCATTTGTTCTTGTGCCTGCATTGACCCTTAACTTCAATGGATTTGTTTGTTTGTTTTTTGTTGAAAATTACACCTCTACCCCGATATAACGCGACCCGATATAACACAAATTCAGATATAACGCGGTAAAGCAGTGCTCCGGGGGGGGGGAGGGGGGAGGGCGGGGCTGCGCACTCCAGCGGATCAAAGCAAGTTTGATATAATGCGGTTTCACCTATAACACAATAAGATTTTTTGGCTCCCGAGGACAGCGTTATATCGGGGTAGAGGTGTATTTGATAATTCGACCCAAATTAGCTAATAGTTTCAGTGCTCAAAAAATGCATTTTTCAAAGAATTTACTATTTGCCAAAAAACTTCATCCAGGTCTACTTGTGAGCTTACTTATGGCCTGTTTCATAGCCCACTGAGAGTCTTCCAATTGACTTCAGTGGCCTTTGGATCAGGATCAGAAGTGCTACAGGATTTGGGTGTTTCTTTGCAGTCCTGAAATACTGCAGTGCTCACAACAATAACAATGTACTTGGTTCTGTAAGGTGGCTTGCATTAACGAAAGGCAAACAGATTGATCAAAAATGCACAAGGGTACATAAATGGTTGTGCAATTATACTTACAGCACCTGGCTGTCCCCTCACACCTATCTTATATTGGTTTAATTCTATTGACTTCAGTGGAGCTGAGCTTGATTTAGTGAAATGAGATCAGAATGAAGGCCATGTACATTAGAAATTTTACTGGAAGTAGTTTTAGGGTGACCAGAGAGCAAGTGTGAAAAATTGGGACGGGGGTGGGGGGTAATAGGAACCTATATAAGAAAAAGACCCCAAAATCAGGACTGTCCCTATAAAATCGGGACATCTGGTCACCCTAAGTAGGTTGGAGGTAAACATGTCGAGCAATCTGTATAAGAAAGTATCAATCAGCAAAGTTAGTTCTTAATGTGGGACTTTCACAGTAATTTTAAAAATGGGAGGGAAAGTTACTTACCACAGGTCTGGAATTACATGAAGTATGAATCAGTGCAAAATGTGTCTGCTGTCTTTTCTCGCACTCATTCAGTCAAATTTCATTTCCCAGGGAGTCCGTGGTTTCATTTTGTACTCAAATCCCAAAATAACAAAGCTCTACTCATCTTAAATCAATTTAAAATATTACTTAATGCCATGTGTTTACTACACTGGGGAGAAAACATGTCTGGTTATAATGCTATTAATGTTTCAAACACTAATCACAAGTCTTGCCTGAAGAGATTTTTTAAATTGCATGTAAATGTTATACGAGAGGAAATTTATATTGAACCACATCATTAATTTGCAATTACAAGACGACTATACATACACATATAAATATTCAGCTTGTAATAAACCCTATTTAATATTTGATTGACATTTTTCCCTGCCAAAGTCGGGCGTAGTAATCTCTGAACAGGACCATCACGAAATATAGCCAGTTATTTTTTAAAAGAAAACTCAATTATTAAAACCCAAAGGATGCACAAAGTCTTCAGTCTTGAGCATGAATTGTTACTGTGCCAGTGGGACGGGTCCTCCATATATTGTGTGTCCACTACTGTCCTCTTGTGTCTATCCCCACAATGTCCCTCCCTCATTATATTCTACACACAATACCCATCATGACTCAGGTCGATTTAGATGGGAAGCTCTTAGGGGTAAGGACTGGCCTTTATTTTATACTCATGTAGTGCCCAGTACAATGGGACTCCAATCTTCATTGGGGTTTCTGGGCACTAGTACAGTAAAACAATGGAAGACCATTTGCGTGCTGCACTTTTATATGTGCCTCTTAAGATCTTGGCAGATAACAGCCAGTGATCTAAAGAAGTGACCCAAGATCTAAACAAGCAGGATGGGATGGCTTGACTCTTCTCTTCTGGAAGAAAGGTGTCATTCTCTACATGAAAGTGAGAATACAAAGTATAGTCCTTCAATATCTCTCATGACATGCCACCTAGAAAGCTGGAATGCCAAGAACTGAATTCTGCCATCTTCACTTTGAATATAACAATCCGGGCTCCCAGTTATATGGGTGTCATCTGAGTTGGTTACAACGTGCTTACAATTTATACTACAGGCAGGCGCTAACCTAAGCATATTGAAATATTGGTCTGAAAAGTGCTATGTGAGTGCAGAGCATTATTATCTGTGGTGCACCGGCTAAGTGAGCTGGGGAAGGAAGCTGGCAATGCACCTGTTGACAATACGTTTGATAAGTGCCATTCAGTCTATTGCTCTTATCCTACCAAGTCCCCACAGACTTTGAAGCTCAATATAAACTTGCCAAAGGTTTTGCCCATGATGCTTATTAACTAAGGATAATTTCCACCAGCTGTAAATCAGAAGGACAGCTAGTTTTGACTGCTTCTTTTTGCGTGCTGTCCATGCTTGCTGGGACATTATGTATAACAAGAGTTTTCCCCCCATCCAGTATACGTACAGTGTGTGTGTTTGAACCCCCCAGTTCCTTAGATCCAGAGTGGTGTTGGATTGCTACATTTAAGTGTGCTTATTCCTCTGCAAGATTAAATAAGGCTAATTGTATTTCTATGGGGTATTTTTCCTACATAAGACTTGTAAGGCCAATTCTTCTAGTAATTCAAACCTCTAGAGCAGTGGTTCTCAACCTGCGGCCATTGGGCCGCTTGCAGACCAATCAGCACAGAGCTGCGGCTCACATGACATCCTCAGGGCCATACAGGTAGTATATATATTGTGTGGATGCAGCCCACAATGGTAAATAGGTTGAGAACCACTGCTCTAGAGATGTCTTGGCAATCAGAGATATGTGGCAATCAGGTGTTCATGCTGATGCTTTTAGATCTTTTACTTGCTTTTGGCACCATTGGTCATGAGCTGTCGTTGACTTGCTATAGTATTTGCGTTTTTAAATACCGTCCAGGCCTTGTATATCCAGGGAGAATTGCACTTTTACCGTTGTATAAATCAAAGCTATCCCAGCTGTACTCTGTTAGTTTCGAGGCAATTTAGGTTCTTATTCATGGGATTCAACTGTCAAGAATTGCTACAAGGGAATGGCACTTGCCCACACCAAGTTTCTGCGACTATTTCATTTGCATTGGAAAAATCCCTCCACTAGCCATTCTCCATCGAAGAGCGTGGACTGGGGAAGTGTAGCAGCTCTGTTATACCCCTTGCTCCTGGTCCACAATATGGGGAAGCACTGAAACATCACCACCGTCAGTTTTAGTGCAAACTTTACTCTCTCCATTTTTTCCCAAGGTGCTGATTTGATCATGCAGTTATAATTGTTGTTGTTGTTTATATTACGATAACTAGAGGTGCCAATTGAGCTCAGGACCCGACTCCACAAACACTTTCTGAGAGAGAGTTTTTCCCCCAAAGACCTTACAATATAAACAGATAAATGGTTGGAGGGAAACAAAGGCACAGGAAGGTCATCCAGCAAGTCAGTGGCAGAATCAGGAATAAAGCCCCTGATCCAGTGCCCTAGCCACTGCTGCCACTCTGTGCAGATTTACACCCCCAGAAAACCTCTTGCACATGTAAATCTTTTACACAGGAGCGGGACAAGAGGCGTATGTGCCTGAATTGTATTTCTTTGGCCTGGTAGTTGGTGTTCATCACCGTGACTATCTAACCGTGTGTGTCCTGGCACTCCGACATTACCAGAGAATACATACAAAGGGGCAGGGAGCGTGTAAATTATTCATTTTATTGCAGTGCCCAAGCACAAAGGGATGCAGCACTTCCTAGTGATGTGGGGGGGAAATATTAGAAAAATGAAAGATGTAGAGCACAGCCAATCAGGGCCTGTTTGTAAAATCTCATGAGCAAATCAAACACATGATAAATAAATAAAAGCCACCCACGTAGTCCATTGTGCAGCAGTAGTTGAACATATGCTCTCAGAATTCCTTGTCGTGCAAAAATGACAGCTTCTTGGTCTTAGAAAACAGACGCTACTGGGACGCTGCCGGAGGCACCATGAACCAGGCTGCCATGCCAAGCAGAAGGGCACCCTACTGAGAATGAATATGCTAAGGTTCAGAGGGAATAATATGATTTGTTCTTTCACCTAAGATGAAATAAAAAAAAAGACAGGCGAATTTATGCCATTTCTGAACATTTTTATATCTAATTTTAAGGGAGATGCTTCAGGAAAATACTGTCTGATTTGAGTTAGTCCATTTTTTACTGATGTGAGTAAGGCTGAAAGGCAAACATGGAATACTTGCAAATAAAAATATGTTTGTCATAAGGAATATTTGGTGCCCCTTCTTTGCAGGAGAGATTGTAGGGTTTGAGCAGGTGGCTGTTGCTGAAGGAGCAGGGAAGCCATGCTGCAGCGGGAAACCCCAGGAGGAAATTTAGCTGACTCAGCCAGAATTCCTCCAGAATTCCCCCAGGAAACTAGCATATGCATTCCATGAGATCAGAGTGTGCACCTTCATTTCAGTCAGCTCGCTCAACGGGCCAGTGCAGGGGCAGCTGGAGACGTGGCCGCAGTTTTGCTGTGATGGGGGTCAGCTAATTTTCAATTAGGCGCTCCTAATAAGGAGTGATGGGGTCAGCTAATTTCCCCTTTCTTTTGTCTTTATAAGTGGGAGGGTTCAAACCAGTCAATACAGAAGTGGGCATGGGGCAGAATCAGAACATCATTTTCATGCAGAGAAATGTCTGCAAAGACACTGCAAATCCGTCTGCTGTTCAGAGGAATTAAGCAATTCAGTATAATTTACTGTGGCAAGAGTGTCAATTTTAGAATTGCTAAAAGTTTAGGCCATGTCTACACTACAAAATTAAGTCAACCTAACTTACATCAGCATACAGCCACCACAGTGATTACATCGCTTGTGTATGTCCACACTTTGCTCCTTGTGTCACCGGTACATGTCCTCACCAGGACTTGTTACAGTTGACGTAAACAATGCAGTGTCTACACTGAAACTGTGTCGGTCTAACTACATCAACCCTGACTCGACGCTGCTTGTGGAGGTGGAGTTAAGTCAGCATAGAAAGGCAGTTACATTGGCAGGAATGAAATTTAGGTGCGGACATTTCCATAGTTAGGTCAACGTAAACTGCTTTGCATTGACCTAACTGTGTAGTGTAAACAAAATCTTAAATAGTGCAATATATTTATACTTTGAAAATGTAATAAGAAATTACCAGTTACTTTGTGGGTTTCACCATCATGTCAGGTGCATTAATAAATTTGCAAAGGAGATTGTTTGGATACTTGATAAGCATGTACTACAAACACAGAACATACGTTCTATTTTATTTGTAAAGCCTGTGAAATTAGAAATGTGCTTTTAGGTCTGACTCACTTTAGGTCTCAACAGTTTTAGACAAAAGATTATATTGATTTCTAATAAACTCTTAAATGGTTTAAATGTGTGATAGCTTGCAGAGTTGGGGACTGGGGTTTTTGTTTTGCTGTTTTTGTTTTTTCTTTTGTTTTTACTAACAAAGTTTTGGTTTCTCAGATCCAGAAGAATGAGACCCAAGTCTTTGGGTTACTAGCATATAAATCAGCTTAATTAAAGCTAGTGAATAGAAGAGACGGGAAAATCCTGGCAGTAAAATCGTCAACTGGTTAAGCAGCCAATTAAAGTCAAGCTGAATTCCAGAATCAATGAAAAGAGCTTAGTGTAGAGTTTAAATCTTAAGCTAATGAAAAAGAGAGCATTTCTCACTGCTAGAAAAAGAAGATTAAAAGTTAATTAACATAGACAGTCAAAAGGCTTGTATTTAATGCAAAGTAAAAAGTTGCCCAACAATGGGAAAACTACGATGGGCAAATGCTGAGTTTTATGTTTAATGAAGAAACATCAGACTAAGATCACAAAGATGGCTTTAGCGTCTCATATGTATTTCAATGCTTTTCTTTGTTGACTGGGTGTGTTGCATCACAAATAGAGGCACACTTCCCTCATCTAAATCCTTTTAAATAGTGCTTTGTCATTCTGCCAGGCTACATAATAGCAAACCTACATTGATCCTGTGTTTCAATGCAAATATGCCACAGCACTTGGCAAACTATCTAGCTATGAACTGCTTTGATCACCGCTGTCCTGCAGCCACCTTGGCTACTGAATAGCAACAACCTGCAGTAATGCAGAGCAGAAAGGGAGGAAGAGAACTGCATCCAATTGCTTCTGCAAGGGAAGTTTAAATAGGCAAACCATAATTGCACAAGTGAATTTGGCTAGGGCGCTGAGGTTAACATCCCTACAGATGCAAAAAGTGCCAGGAGATTTTACAATGATAATGTGTGGTTAGGACCTCATCTTCATGTCTCATCTGAAAGACACCACAATGTGCTATAAAACTAGCCAAGCTATTATTTCTCCACTGAATGAGAGAGAAGAATGCCACCTAATGAACTGTAAGAGCAATTCCTGCAGCACCACGGGCTTTCTTTCCCATACAGGAACTGACCTGGCTTATCCTATGAGATCTTACTCTGATCAGTAGTTCTGATGACCCACCTACTGGAATAATTAAGGGGTATGACTGCTTATGGATCATGATGTTGCTGAAGCGGATTTCAACCATCGTTGTTATCTATAATGACATCCCTTATTGTGTTGAGTCGTGATAAATGTATACTCTCAAATGTCTGGTTCACATGGGCAGAAACAAGCACACCACTCCACTTTAACCAGAGCAAATCATTGTAAGGAATAGATGAGAGCATCTGTCCACTTTGTCCACCACCGTCAGATGCTCCACATTATAGCAGTCACGGTTATGGGGCTAGTTGCACCTCTGTCCTTTTCTGGTCTCTGAGTGCACCCCCTCAGGTGTTTGGCCTCTTGCCTTTACCTGTCGCAGGGTGGAACCTCACCATTCTTCCACTCTTATGATTAGGGTGACCAGACAGCAAGTGTGAAAAATCGGGACAGGGGGTGGGGGGTAATAGGAGTCTATATAAGAAAAAGCCCCAAATATCGGGACTGTCCCTATAAAATCGGGACATCTGGTCACCCTACTTATGATACGTCTACACTGCAGCTGGGAGATGTAATATCCATTATGAGTGGACATACTAATATCCATTATGAGTGGACATACTAACACTCTCCCTGATTGAGCTGGCATGTTTAAAAATAGCAGTTTGGCCATGCTGGCTTGGGATAGCCACCTAAGTATGTACCTAGGATCTCAGACAGGGCTATACTATATAAATGATTGGAGAGTGCTAAATAGCGAGGGGGACGGATCCAGAGCAATGTGGATCGCTTGCTAAGCTGGGTGCGAGCAAATAATAGGCATGTTAATATGTATAAATGTAAAGTTATACATCAAGGAGCAAATAATGTAGAAGATACTTACAGGCTGGGAAATGCTAATCCAGGAAGCAGTGACTCTGAAAAAGACGTAGGGCTCCTGGTGGATAATCAGCTGAGCATGAGCTCCCAGTGCGGCACTGGGGCAAAAAGCGCTAATACAATCCTTAGAGGCCTACACAGGGGCTTCTCGAGTAGGAGTAGAGAGGTAATTTTACCTCTGTGTTTGGCACTGGTGTGACCGCTGATTGGAATACTGTGTCCAGTTTTCAATTCAAGAAAGATGTGGATCAGTTGGAGAGCTCAGAGAAGAGCCATGGGAATGATAAAAGCATTAGAAAAGGTGCCTCGTAGTCAGAGACTCAAGGAGGCCAATCTATTTCACCTAACAAAGAGAAGGTTACGGCGTGACTTGAGGGAAGGTAATAAGTACTTATGTGAGGAATAAACATTTTGTAATAGCCTCTCCGATCAACAGACAAAGGTGTATCAAGAGCCAGTGGGTCGAAGTTGAACTTAGGCAAATTCAGACTGGAAACGAGGCACACATTTTTAACCTTGAGGGTAATTAACCATTGTTACAGTTTACCAAGGCCATGGTGGATTTTTTGTCACTGGGAACTTTTAAATCAAGATTGGATTTTTTTCTAACAGATATTCTCTGGGTCAAACAGGAATTAATTCAGGGAAGTTCTATGACCTGCGTTATGCAGGAGGTCAGACTGGATGATCACAGTGGTCCCGTCTGGTCTTGTAATCTGTGAATCTATAAACCAAGAAGGTCTTATGGAAATGAAATAAGGTTCCACAGAAACTGCTCTGTGAGCCTATGGGATTTGATAGAGTATGAAAACTATGAAAGAACTATTAGCATCATCTTTAGAATTATGATACATACAAATGCAATACATTTCCATAGGGTGGTTTAAAATGTCTATACAATGGTTGGCAACGTTTATTACATTCTATAGGGCCTTTTGGTAAGTCAGTGGCTAATTATAAGAGGGAAGAAGGAAGGCACAGAAGATGTAAATGAATTTAACCATTCTCATTGGTCACATATTTAAAATGCAGAGGAAGTTCCTGGGGGCACCTGTTCCTTCGAGACAAACTGACCCTTCCCTGTACCCTCTGATTTTCAGATTCACAGCAACTATTCAGATACACAAGGACTGCCACCGGATATAGGGCCTGATCCAAAATCCATTGAAGCCAATGGGAGTTTTTCCATTGATTTCAATGGGCTTGGGATCAGACCCCCACAATGCATTGCACAGCAACTACAGATCAATATAACCTGGCCAGGAACAAGCACAGTGATTTTCTTGATGATTAGAAGTGCCTTTGCTGTACTCTGCAGTGAGTGGGCGAGAGCCTATCATGCTGTCTTTAACCTTTACTCCACAGATGCCTGGGGATTAAGAGCCGGCAGGGGAGCCATCAGGCATTTGTGGAATGGGTCTGTATTTGAAGGAGATGGCGGGCGGGAGTGGTAAGATATATAACTCAGTTTCTGCCACAGGAAGTTCAGCAACAGCCATTAAACAGCTCGACTGGGAAGCAAGTTTCAACCACATCTTCTGTTTCTATATAGCTTTAATTGCCTCCCATTAGAAAGAAAAACAGCAAGCAAAGTCGTTGGGCCTCTGGAGCGAATGGCAGTGATGTAAGGGCCACTGTGAACCCAGTATTAAAATCCCACTGGAAGATGGTTCTTAGTCAGAAAGTCTCTTGCTGAAGTTGAAAAACTCCTTAAAACTTCTAATGCGCATTTGCCTGCAAACTGAAAGATTACCCAAATCTCTCATGCCACCCAGTCCCATCTAATCCCCACAAGTGAGTTATTTCCTGTTGACTAAGGCTGTGTCTACACTGCAGCCGGGATCCACACTCTGAGATCGATCCACCGGCGGTCGATTTAGCGGGTCTAGTGAAGACCTGCCAAATCGACAGCAGATCTCTCTCCAGTCGACCCCTGTACTCTACCCCCAATGAGAAGAGTAAGGTAAGTCGACGAGAGAATTTCTCCCATTGACCCCCTGCAGTGTAGACCCTGTGGTAACTGGACCTCAGGTATGTTGACTCCAGCTACGTTATTCACGTAGCTGGAGTTGCATAGCATAGGTCGACTTACCGCAGTATTGTAGACATAGCCAGAGGCTTCTCTCCAGTCAACACATGGCTCTATTCTCAGCCACTCTTGACTTTTACCATTCACTAGGCAGCATCAGGTCCTAGGAGTTATTTTGGAGAAGTTCTATGGCCTATGTTACACAGGAGATCACAATGGTCCCTTGAAATCTCTGAATCTTTCTTTCCTTTCATATCCCGGTCTTCACAGCCCGCTGTTTCGGTAAGCAAGGTTTGAACAGCCTTTCTGGTTAATACTCATTACTCTCCCTGAAGCACAGCACTCCCATGTCACATCCGCATTTCACTCAGGAGTGACTGCACTGTGCCCATGCCCTGAATAGTAGCAAAATATCTCTGCACAGGTACCATGGCTAGCAGAGGTGCAGTAGTAATAAAGCTGATGGACTCCCTAGGTTGGCTGCTGGTTTACAGGTCTCCCCGTGGAGCAAGAAGCAAGCTATGCCATGACATTTTACCTTCCTTTTAAGAACAAACATTGAACTAGGTAACTCTGCTCTGGCCAAGCTGTGGGAGGCACGGGGATGGAGCAGAGATAGCAAGAGTGCCTCTGGGCCATGTTTGTGGCTTCCACATCCTGGGACCAGCCAGAAGGCACAGCTAAAGCCTTGTATACACTTATGATACCCCTGACTCGGACATCAGACTCCTGTAATCTGTGTATATGCGTCCCAGGCTGACCCCTAAAGATAGGCAAGGCAAACTGGGGTTTGCACCAGTTGAGAGGAGGCACAAATGTCTATTATCTTATTCAGTGCAAACTCCAACTAAGGCCCTGGGGTGGGTTTTCTACCACGTACATGGGCTGAGTAGGTTAAAAAGGACCAATTAGCTGCATAGGCTACACCTGGAGCAGAGCCAGGGATGGAGAAAGCCTAACTGAAGATAAAGCCCAGCTTGTCAGGGCAGGCTGGGTTTGTATGAAGACAGGAAATTGAGAGCAAGAGGGAGCTGCCAGGGGGAACTTTGCTTGGGAAACAAGCTGTATTTTGTTTATTACATCGTAGAATTTAGCTGACAATTTGATTGATGGTGCATGAGGCAGAATCATGCCTAGCTCCCTCTCCCACATCTGTGTTATAACATCCCAGGTTGGGACTGCTGCAGGGACTGAATCCATGAGCTTTGAATCTAAAAGCACGAGACGCTATTGCTTGAGCTAAAGACTATCATCCTTGGCTTGCAGGTGGTTGCAAACTCAAATCTTTGTGCAACGTGTAGCCACTAGAATAGAACGAAGAACCACGTTGCATCAGTCTGAGGTATGGCTTCGTGGTCCAAAAGGAATAAAACCGTCTGTGTGAGCCAAATCATCCCCTCCCAAGGTGATCTCATAGGATGCATGCAGGGGTCTGGGAAACTAGGAGGTGCCCAGTGTGCCTTCTGGAAGAGGCATTATGCTGCACCCTGCAAACCTCACCCATCAAGAGTCTGATTCTGAGCTCACTTAATCCAGTTTTATAGCCATGTCCCATTGTCGGACATGGAGTTTCTCCTGATTTACATCAGTGCAATAAAGAGGAGAATCTGGCTTCAGAGCTACCAATCTAACTAGCAAGCTAAACATGCAGTTTCCTACAAATCCATTTTTCAAAGGCATAGGGCTTGGGAGACTTCATAAGAAAGGAGTGCACCACAGAGCCCTGGAATTTGCAGGAATGACCCATATTTGCTACACTGTTCCCCTCACACATAGAATCATAGACTTTAAGGTCAGAAGGGACAATTATGATCTTCTAGTTCAGGGGTAGGCAACCTATGGCACGTGTGCCAAAGGCGGCACATGAGCTGATTTTCAGTGGCACTCACGCTGCCCGGGTCCTGGCCACCGGTCCGGGGGGCTCTGCATTTTAATTTAATTTTAAATAAAGCTTCTTAAACATTTTAAAAACCTTATTTACTTTACATACAACAATAGTTTAGTTATATATTATAGACTTATAGAAAGAGACCTTCTAAAAGCGTTAAAATGTATTACTGGCACGCGAAACCTTAAATTAAAGTGAATAAATGAAGACTCGGCAAACCACTTCTGAAAGGTTGCTGACCCCGGTCTAGTCTGACCTCCTGCACAACTCAGGCCACAGAATCTCACCCACCCACTCCTGTATTAAACCCCTAACCTATGTCTGAGCTATTGAAGGCCTCAAATTGTGGTTTAAAGACTTCAAGGTGCAGAGAATCCTCCAGCAAGTGACCCGTGCCCCACGCTGCAGAGGAAGGCGAAAAACCTCCAGGGCCTCTGCCAATCTGCCCTGGAGGAAAATTCCTTCCCGACCCCAAATATGGCAATCAGCTAAACCCTGAGCATGTGGGCAAGACTCATCAGTCAGCACCCAGGAAAGAATTCTCTGTAGTAACTCAAATCCCACCCCATCTAACATCCCATCACAGGCCATTGGGCATATTTATGACTAATAGTCAAAGATCAATTAATTGCTAAAATTAGGCTATCCCATCATACCATCCCCTCCATAAACTTATCAAGCTTAGTCTTGAAGCCAGATATGTCTTTTGCCCCCACTGCTCCCCTTGGACCTTCCTTTGTCTGGCAGCATCCAGACATGAGCAGCTGCAGAGGGCACTCAGTGGGTGCGACTGCTGTGGAAAGCAGCATTAATAATCCCCACTGTATTTCTAATCAGACGTACATTGGGACAGAGGATGATGCCATAGAGAACTGTTGGTTCTCCGCTCCATCCCAGCCTGCCTTTCAGAGTGGTGTGGACACAGACTCGACAGCGCTCCATACATACCAAGTTGTTCAAGGAAGACATTGACAAAGAAGCCGCTCCCCTTCCTTTCACACAGCCTAACCCAGGTCTGCCAGAAGTGGGACCATGACTGGGATGATTCCAACCAGAGCCAGTGAAATAGGCAGATGCAACAGTTGAGAGAGACAGACAGAGCAGGTATATTCAACAAAAGTGCCATTGGGGGAGACTGCAAAGGCACAAATGGGAGTTGACTTTCAATAGGAATTAGGAGCCATTGTTCGTTCAGAAGGTCACTTCTTTCATCCGTAGATCTCACAGTGATAAGTCCCACTCTTCCCATTTTTTACAGAGAGCGGCTCAGATTGATCCAAAGTCACACAATGAGTCAGTGGCAGAGCCGGGAATAGAGTCCAGGTCTCTGAGGCCAGAGCTCTTTCCACTGAATCACTGGCTGCCTTAATAAAGCTTTTCCTCTGTCTCTTGCTATAGCTCAATTCATAATTCCCTCCCACCCTTTCCCCCCTCTGTTTAGCTCTGAGGTTGTTCAGCTGCTACAGAGGTGTCACTCACCAGGCCCTGGTAATTTTCTATGCGATCCTATATCCTCCTGGTGAAGCAGTGTAATAGACATATGTTTTGTTAAACCATAATCCAATTTTAAAGCAATGCGTGAGTAAAGTGCAAAGCATCCTCATTAGGGATTTGTGTTCCGCTCTCTCCCCCGTATGACAGAGATCCAGGCAGGTTTGTCAGCTCTTACTCACCATCACCTCTCACCTAAGCAGGTGGGGGGAAGGAAGGGAAACGGGAGAAGACGCTGCCTTAATGGAGTGACAAACAAAGCAGTTACTGCCAGAAACACGCTGGAGATTCTGTGCTTTGTAACACACAGCCTTGACGTTTGCGTTTCTGCCTCCCCACCCACCAACTGCTTACAACGAACTCCATGAATACCCTGGGCCTATCCGTCACAGAGGAGCAACAGGTGGTTTTACCTACAAAGAAGGATAAACTCTCTCTGAAGGACTTAAAAGGACAACCTCCGTGCTGAGCAGATGTGAAGCAAATACGAGTGCTATATTAACCCACCTTTCCCCTTCTGGCTTTGTTGTTTTGGATCCAGTTAGAGTGTTAGATACTCAGTTAGATTCAGTGAGGGTTGCAGTTCTGCTGTGTTAGGTTGGCAAAGGGCAGTGCACAGGGAATCCCGTGTTCTCCTGTAACTCTGCGGACTGGAGAAAAAGCAGGAAGCGCAGTGGGACAGGTGAGACTCTAGAGATGGCTGCCAACCTGGGCTGTCCCCTGCTGGGTTGCTCCTACATGAAACCTCAGCCCTATGAGGGTCAAGAGCCCCTAAAGAATGCAGCATGTAAATCTGCCCAAATTTGGCCAAATGATAAGACTTTGAAATAGTGCAGTGGAGATTGTACCTTTTAGCAGTTACAATCTGTGAAGATTCCATCCTCCCAAGCATGCTTCATCCCCTCGCAGCTCCTGTGTATGACTGGACCGTGTGGGTGTCATCCCCACCGAGTGACTGAACCTACTTCCTGGATCCCAGGTCTACAAGAGTGAAGCTAGACTTTCCCTCTAATGGCATCTCCGAGTTATTCTGGGCTGGGCACCAGAACTGAGAGCCTGGAGCCTGTCTCTCTTGTGGTGTCAATGACCCCTGTCCCCCATGCTTAATTTGTGTCAGGGCTGAGCCCCGGCACCACTAGGCTCAGCGGTTCATAGCCCTGGCACCTCTGGGCTTGCTGCAGCAGTTATGAAAGTTAAAAATTTGCTTGAGCCCTAGCACTTCTTTCATTACAAATTACGCACTGCCTCCCAAAAAAACCCTGCTGGTGCCTCCAGACTGCTGCTTGACTTGAATGCAGCGAAGACAAGAGACGGACCGGGTGGGGGAAGGAAAGGAGCAGAGTTCTGGGATAAAGAGACTGGGACTAGAGGAGAAGGAGAAATTGGGCCTGGGAGCTTGTGGGGATACTGGACTGGGAGCCATTTGGCTGTAGGGGGAAACTTGAGGTTGGACAAAGAGCTGGGGGGATGGGGAAGACTGAATAAGGAGCTGGGACTAGAAAACAGTGTGGAGGGAATAAGGGAGAAAAGACACATCTAATAAGGAGCTGGCAAGTCAAGAGAACTGTGACTGTTTGGGCAAAGAGAATGGGACAAGGAGCCAGGTAGGGGGAGACTGGAACAAGGAGCTGGAGTCCTAGCGGTGGGACCATTATTAAAATTGCAAAGTCAAGCACTCATTCATCCTTGTAGGTAAAGTGTCAGCCCCAATGGTTAATGGGTCATTTAAAGGGTTGTCTTGGGCAAACTTATTAATAGGCAGGGCTATCGGCCCCATCTATAATACACACACACGGTACTACTTGAGGCTCTCATTGGGAAGGTGAGTTTTAATAGGCTGTAGCGATGACCATGCAAACCAGGATGGGAAATGCATTCCATACATAGGGGACACGTAGTGGTTATTAATATGTGTGATAGGTGGCCACAAGAAAGAGAAGGATGGGAACCAGCACTGAGACCTTAGGTAGTCCACAGACCTTAAGAGGAACTATGCAGGTTATATCATCTGAACTTTTGTCCTCTCAGTATTTGACTCAGAGTAGCCATTTCAGAGTAGCCATTTCAACACAACGTTGATTGGGTATTTGAACTGTGTGGAAATGGCAGTTGTAAGTAACGTTTTTTCCATGAATGATGAAAAGAAAACAGCCATCACGTAACACCCCCAGTCCCAGCATGTTCCCATTTCATGCATACTTTATTAATACTCTTCATTTGCAAAGAACAAGGAGAAACAAACCACTCGGGACGGGGGGGGGGGGGGGGGAGGTGAGTCAAGGAGCTCTGAACCCTACAGCAAAATACTTTCTCTTACAGTTCTGCAAATATTTACAACATCCTTCAGCTATGTAACCTATTAGCAAAATAGCATTACAGAAGGAAAGAGTGCTTCAGAATAATTACTCAAGGATTTTGGCATTATCCAGAGATGTTGCTCAGTTTAGTGTTTGTGCCAGTGGCAGTACATCCAACACTGGATTTAAAAATTCACAGTTCTTACGATTGATTTGAAAACCACTAGCAACGATAACTTCTGAGCGAAATGCAACCACTCTGGCGCTGCATAAGACTTCACGGTTGTCATTTTACTGAACATCATGACAACGCAGAGTTTTGTGGCAACTGTTGGGGAAGACTTAGAAGAAGGTTTCTAACCATCAGAGGCATGAGGTTCCGGAACAGCCTCCCCATGGGAGTTGTTGGGGCAAACAAACTAATTAGTTTTAAGATGGAGCTTGATAAATTTATAAGTAGGTGTAATGGGGACACAGAAGCCTCCATGCAAGGCTGGAAGGGATTGATGGCCTGCTGAGGGCTCACATAGCCCAAATTGACACCTGGAGCAGAGAGGGACTTAAAAGGAAGAGCCCTGCTCAGTTGGAGAAGAACAGGCAAATAGAGCAGATGTAGAGCTCTCAGGTCTGGTCTACACTGGGGGGGGCGGGGAGATCGATCAAAGTTACGCAACTTCAGCGACGTGAATAGCGTAGCTGAAGTCGACGTACTTAGATCTTCTCACCGCGGTGTCTTCACTGCGGTGAGTCGACAGCTAACGCTCTCCCGTCAACTCCGCCTGCGCCTCTCACTCCGGTGGAGTACAGGAGTCGAGGGGAGAGCGCTCAGCAGTCGATTTATCGTGTCTAGACTAGACAAAATAAATTGACCCCCACTGGATCGATTGCTGCCTGCCAATCTGGCAGGTAGTATAGACAAGCCCTCAGTGTGGGAAGGAAGGCTGGTTTGGGCCAAGGACTGGTTTCTAGCAGACCACCATAGACGTGGGAACTAGTGTAGTGGGGGGTGCAGCAGCACCCCCAGGTTTCACTGTGTGAAAAGTTTGCCGGTGCTGGTGTTGTCAGAAGGAAGGTAACATTTCCTGATTCTTGAGAATCCTGGAGCTGTCTGAGCTGCACCTCTGTGGTGTGCGATGGGAATTGCATTCACATGGCTTTTGAACACACACAGACCCACGATAATAGACCAATCAAATCAATGGTGCACTGCTGTCTGTCACAGCGCAGGAGATTTTGAAGCTCACGTGGTTGTGTAACCCACACACCTCCTGGGTGTGGTGTTCTGTCCCATCTAGTGGCACCGAGACCACTTAAGAAAGAGAGAAAATGAGTTTGCGCTACAGCCTTAGCTAAGAGCCAGTTGGCTTTTAGCTCATGTTTCTAACCAGATGGTAGAAGCTCATGCACTAAACTCCAGAGGCCTCAGGTTTGTGTCGGTGTTACGGTTGCAATCTCTCGAGCGTCAGATAGCAGTTGAAGTGTAAGTCAATTTGTTAATTTATGTCGTGCACATGACATGTTGTCATTCAAGAATATCAGACTTTTTTGTAAATTCCTCAGCGGAACCACCAACTAAAATCTGCTTATCACAAATTCTGCTGACTGGGGGTGCTGGTTTGAGCAGTAATTCCCATGAAGGTGGATCCCATGATTCCTGCCAGAAGTTTGCCTCAACCAGAGGCTGCAGCCACACTGGAGCTGCCGGAACAACCTTTTCAGCCAAGAGACTACAATTTTCCGACAAGATGCTTTGGGACAGAAAATTTCACCCGATCATTTCAGTCTGGTTGGTTTGAAAAAATGGGCCTGGCTACACTATGTAAAGGGAAGTGATCATGTTCTTTGCTTTATCCGTTTAAAAATAACTGAGAAAAAATTTAACAGTGACAGGCATGAATTTACTTTTGTTAGGGACATCTTTTCAAACTAGCAGAAAGCTTCTGAAAAGTTTAAGGAGCACGGAAGATCACAGTTTCACACAGAAGCCATGAAAAAGATTGTGGGGCTGGGTTGTACACCCATTAATGCTCTTCTGACAGATTGTGTTGCCAAAGAACAAAACACTGCAAGAACTGTATTACAACTGTTGTGTGGGTCCATCAACTTCCTTGGTCATCAGGGATTGCCTTTTAGAAGCCACAAAAATTGTGACGGAGTACTCTGGCAGCTAATGTTAGAACGGACACACACTGAACCCACTGCTAGAGAATGGCTACACAGACATTGGGACAACTGGATGTCGGACGCTATCCACAATGAGATTATTGAACTTTTTGATCACGTAATTCAGCAGAAAATAGTATAACAAGCCCTAGAAAGTCCATTCTTTGGACTGACTGCAGATGGAATGACAGATAGTACATGTGAGCAGTTTTTATGTAACCTGCAGTTTACAGACTTAACATACAAAGTAATTTTCTGGGATTTTACAATGCGCCTGACACTACAGGAGAAACTTTATTTTTGTGTATCAAAGATGTTTTCTTTCAACTGAATCTGCCTCTCAAACATCTGCAGGGTTATTGTTTTGATGGTGCAGGCAACATGACGGTCATTCTTGGGTGTACAAGCTCGACTTAAAGACATATGCCCTGGTTCACCGTTTGTTCACTGCAGTAACCATCCACTGGATTTTGTTCTGCAAGAGGTGGGCCGGGAAGTACGTCTTGTGGCAGACACACTAAACTTTGTCCAGGAAGTGTCTGTTCTTATTGGAGAATCTGCAAAGCGTAAACACATATATGAATCTGTCTTTTGCTGTTGTGAAGCAGTGTGCAATATTTTAGGTCTTGCCCCACTATATGGTGCTTTCGTACAGTGGCAATCTCCTGTGTTTGTTCCACTTACAGTGTATTACTGAAGACCCTGCTAACCCTTCGGCATGACAGCAACGTTAGAAGCGAAATGTGAGCAAAGACAGTGGGGCTTTTCAAATGAGCTAAAAATGCAAGGACATACTTTGGTTTACTGTGCTGCGAAGATGTATCTGGACCCTGGGAAACATTAGCCAAAGGCCTTCAGAGTGTTAATGCAGGCGCACTTGAATGTGTAAAATTGTTAACAGAACGGATAACTGTAGTAAGACAGGATGCCACAGTTCAACCAGGTGTCAACCAGGATGTAATGAAAACTGCAGCCTACAGGGAATTCTTATTGATGCAACTCGGGGAAGATAAGCTCTGCAGATGTGGAGGCAAACTCTCAACTTCACCTTCCACATCAATTTCACAAATCCAGACTTTGCATGCAATCAACAATGCTGGGGGATCTCACCAAAGAAAAGTCATTCAATGCTGTTCTGGAGATTGCAGCATTTTTTAGAACTCGACAGCCCCAAACAAGGGAACTCTTTAAAGAAACTGAAAATTTCATTCAACTTTGCCTGTGTTTACCAGTGTCAGTCGCTGGTTCAGAGCAATTTTGTTCTACCCTCTGTTGCCTTAAAACTTGGATACGTAGCACAATGACCCAGAAGAGACCAAAACACCTTGCTCTAATGCACGTACACAGAGACGTTATGGATGCACTAGCTGTCCATTCCCTCATGAAAAAATTCATCAGCCTGACACCGGAGCACAAATCCACCTTTGGAGCCTTCTGACTGTCCGTCTACAACGCTGTATTTTTATTGAACGTAAATAAGTCATTGTTATGTTCAACTATTTAACTGCAGAATAATATGCTGCTTTTCTTCAAACTTATGTTAAGCCTGTTATAAACAATGCAGTTGAAACATTTACAAATATATATCTATCGATAAGTGAATGATGCTGGCTTCATTTTGCTAACGTACTTTAACATAGTAACCGAATGCATAGCTTCCTTCATATACATGATTTACAGCAGAGATTCCCAATCTGTGGGGCGTGCCCCTCCAAGGGGTGCTGAGAAACATTTTGGGGAGTGTGGCTGGGGCTTGGGCCAGCCCTCGTGGGGGTGGGGAGGGAGCACTACCCAACTCTGCTCCTGGCCCCAGCCTGGCTGCTGGCCCCAACTGCCAGTCCAGGGGCTCTGCTCCTTGCCCCGCGCCTGGGGTGTCCCGGCTGCCACTGGCCCTACCCCAACGGCTGTGTTCCTGGCCACATTCCCAAGGTCCTGGCTGCAGGACCCATGCCTGGAGCTCTGCTCACAGCCCTGGGCCCAAGGCTCCACTCCTGGCCCTGCACCTGGGATCCCGGCTGCCGCCGGCCCCGCACCCGGGGCTTCGCTCCCGCCCCCAGCTGTGGTCCCAGCTGCGGCCTCCTTACCCCTGTCCGTGTCCTCTCCCCCTCCCCTCCCCCCGCAGAGCCATGATCCCATTCCTGGCCCCAGCTCTGGGGAAAGGGGGCACAGACATGGATAAGTGGGGGTGCGAGGTAAAAAGTTTGGGAAGCCCTGGCTTTCAGCGCCCCCACTGTAAAAAGCCTTCCTGCAGCACTGCAGACCACCCAGAGGAAAGGGAACAGTGTAAGTTTGTGTTGCTGTATACTTGTTTTGGCTTTGAGTGCCTTTCAGGGGGGGTAGGAGGGACAGAACCATGAGTGACCTAGGTGGAGGGCAAAGTCTCTGCAACTCCAAAGGTGTTGGAAGGTGGGAAGAGCAGTGGAAGACCTGGTGGGAAACTGAGGCCGAGTGGAGGGGGGGTGTTCTTGGGAGGATGTACTATAACCGTGGGATTGTATGACAGAGTTGCCTCCAGGGCCCTGTGGCTGGGGGGCAGGCCTCGGTAGCTCTGGGAGTCCCTTCTGATGCATGTGTTATGTTCCTAAAATATCATGCTTTGGAGCTTCAGCTGCTTACTGTAGGGGTCAGAAAGGGAATCTCTCTCCCCAGTGTATTCTGTTTGTGGTGTATGCGTGGATTTTTTGCCTCTTTCCTCTGAGGGGACACTATACAGAGAAGGCCAGTGCTCTGAGATGGTACAGAGAATTTGTTCCTCACATGCTTGGCTGGCTGGTCCTCGCTTACCTGCTCAGGGTCTAACTGATGGCCATATGTGGGGTGGGGAAGGAATTTACCCCCAGGTCTGATTGTCAGGGACCTTGGGGATAAATCCTACTGGAGTAGGATGTGGGTCACTTGCCAGGATCATCTGGGTATATCTCACCTAACCCATGCCCTGCCATTGTTGCACCTCAGTCCCCCATCTGCCTGTGGCACACCATAGTTCAGTCATCTGAGTGCTGTAATACCTGCGTGTCCAAGTCTGGGATTGTTGGGTTTGCTGTGTGAGTGGCTGGGTGCTGTTGGTGGCTTGTGCTATACAGGACGTCAGACTAGATGACCCCTTAGATCAGGGGTCTCAAACTCAAATGACCACGAGGGCCACATGAGGACTAGTACATTAGCCCGAGAGCCGCATTACTGACACCTCCCCCACGCTGCCCTCGGCCCCGCCCCCACTCCACCTCTTCCATGAGGCCCCGCCCCCATTCCAACCCCTTCCCCGAAATCCCCACCCCAACTCTGCCCCCTTCCTGTTCCCAGGGGGTGCAGGAGGGGTGTGGGGCGTGGCAGGGGCTCAGGGCAGAGGGTTCGGCTGCAGGAGAGGTTCGGGGGGCGGGCTCCAGCCCGACGCGCACTGGGGGCAGGGTGCCTGCCTGCCTGTCCCCACTCCGCTCCAGGAAGTGGCCAGAACTTGGGGGAGGAGGGGCACAGGGGTCTGTGTGATGCTGTTGCTTCAGGCACCACCCCCAGCAGCTCCCATTGGCCGGGAATGGGGAACCGCGGCCAATGGGAGCTGCTGGCGGCGCTGCCTGAAGCAAGAACAACACACAGACCCCTGTGCCCCCCATCCCCACGTTCCGGCTGCTTCCCGGAGAGGCACGGGGGCAGGACAGGCAGGGAGCCTGCCCTGCCCCTGGTACACGTCGGGCTGGAGCCGCTCTAGGTAAACACTGGGGGGGACGGGGGGGCCACAAGGAGCTTGCGGGCCGCAGAAAACAACCCCGCGGGCCACATGCGGCCCCCGGGCCGCGTGTTTGAGACCCCTGCCTTAGATCCTAGGACTCTGGTACACTGTCTTCTTGGATGCTTTGCTGGATCGTGGCCTAGAACTGTTGGCCGTTTATGTGACTCCAAACGCCAAACCTTTCCAGGTTCACCAACTGCTGAAAAGGAGCAAACAATGGAACATCTTCACCTGCTCTGCAGGTGTGCAGGCACCCTGTGTTTGGGGGATTGGAAGCACTTCTTTAGCTATTCAAGGCAGGGAATGCAGCCACATTAAAAATAATGAAGTTCTTTAGCTAACTCCACTGACTTGAAAATCTCACGGGGGGATGTGAGGGGGGTGGAATTTCCCCCTGCCTCAGTTTCCCTATCTGTAAAATGTGGGAAATAATAATTACCCTACTGTGGGTCTGAGGTGTTCTAGGTCAAATTAATAATTATAAAATTAGATTAAGATGAAAAATGTACACTGCCACTATTTTGCTTCATTCACATACTTACTAAAGATTCACATTCTGTGCAGTGCCCACAAGAAATAAGTCAACAATAAAGTTGTTAATAACTTGTACAAAACCCAAACTTCTACATGTCCACTCCATCTGTTCTCTCTACTCTACGCTGGTTTGGTCTGTACTGTAAACACGGGCCAAGCTCCTTAACTGGTATAAATCACCCACTGACCTACACGATCTGGGGAGCTGTTCCTCTGTATGTTGTAGCCTGCATGTTTGGGAGTGCCATGGTAGTACATAAATAATTATACTCACTGGATATACACATGGCATTAATGCTCCAGTATATATTCTGTACAAACCAATTGAAATTACACACACACAAACTATACTTTTCTGGTCCCCCCAACCCCCCCACCCCCGCCTCCCATTTTATTCAGCTTTTAACAACAATAATAGTCTTGGCCCAGGGCAGTTCTTAGGTATTAATGACCAGGGATGGTCCCTTTGCTGTACACTGAACATCAACACCTTCCCATCTACTCACTGATTCCCAGAACATGCCCCAAGCTGAGATCATTACAGCTTTAGCAAAGGCATCTTTGCTTAAACAAGCAAATAATATCTCCATCCACAATGGAGAGAATGCAGCAGCTACTGGTCTGTAGCTCATTCTGGGGGCTTAAAGTGTGTGGATTCTCATCTCTATGGTTTGCTGCTATGGATAATGCTGACATATTTCACCCCATCTAGAGGGGGTTGTCACTCCCTAGAGCTAGCCCCTGAGGGATCAGGCACCCAGCCTACCTGGGACAGGCTCTACTAAGGAGATATGCGGTGGTGTTGTAGCTGTGTCCATCCTAGGATATTAAAGAGACAAGGTGGGGGAGGTAATATCTTCTATTGGACCAACATCTGTTGGTGAGAGAAACCAGCTTTCACTCTGGAAAACTTTGCCTATGTCTACACTAGACTTTTTGTCGGTATAACTTATGTTACTTGGGTGTGAAAAAACACCCCTCTGAGTAACACAAATGACACTGGCAGAAGTGCTGGTGTGAACAGCGCTATGTTGGTGGGAGATGTTCTCCCGCCTACATAGCTACTGCCTAACACATGTTCTAAGGGGCAATTCAAGATGAAATGGCCCATGAACACCCCTCCAGTCATAGGGAGGAAATTAAGGGGGGGAGAGGGCTGGGGGGACTCGTTAGTGGGTTACAGATCATTGTAATAAGCCATAAAGCCAGTGTCTTTATTAAGACCTGATTTTTAGTATCTAGCAAAGGGATGAATTTAAGCTCCCAGGCTCATCTTTGGAAAGTGTTAAGATGATGAGGTCTGATAGGTCAGATATAGAATGATCCCTTTGTGATATTAGAATGGCCTGCTTGGACCTGTTCATACCCTGGGTGAGGGGAAACTGAAGCAGACGCTCACCTGCAGTACCATGCTTGACCACAGGGGGCGTGGTGGGATGATCTCCCTGACATTAGAGACCCTAATGTTTCTCTTCTGGCTTATGTGAGCTCCACCATTCAGGGGCTTCCCTAGCTATGGGTGGGGAACTTGTAAATGCTCTTACCCCAAGCTGCACTTTCCACTCAGCCAAACCTGGCAGGGCCGTGGTAGTACGATATGTTGGCTCCTCCTTCTTGGGATACAAGAGCAGCAAAGAGGGTGGGAAAGGCTGGAGGAAGCAGCCAGATGGTAGGAAAACTGAAAAAGCACCGAAGGAAGCCACCGCTTCAGGAGTCTCGACTGCTGGCGTGAGTGGAAGCAAGCTGCTCTGCAGTGGAGAATGCCTGGGGGAGTGCATTGAACCCACAAAGCCTCCCACATCCCCTCCTAGGTCAGCTCTACCCACTTTCAGGTTTGCAGACTTCTTAATGAATGAGGGTTCACAGACACCTGGAATTGTTGCAGCTTCCTCCCACCCACAGAAGATCCTGCCACAGTCTGCACTGGCAGGACGAATCAATCTTTGGTGCTTAGGAGTTTGAGATGTACAGGTCTGAAGGTCCCTCCCCATACACTGCTGACATTCGGTCTCTAATTTCCCAGGGTGATTCAGAGGACAGAGCCATCTAGCAACTCTTCATGATTTATTTTCTGTCCTACAGAGCACATCGCCCACTTCCTACTCTTCTGGTCTTGGCAGTTCCCCCCAGGAGTGGGAGAAAAGCTGCCTACAGCAATCTCTCCTTCATCACATTTAGGTTAGTGGGACATGACTATCGGAGTGGATACCAGCTCTCCAAGCTGAAGACTGGTACGAGATTTACTGCATGTGACTTCCATATTTTATTTTATTTTTTGGAGGAAGACAACGCTTTTGTCTTAATGGATCATGCTAGTGCCCAAAAGAGTGTGTTGTGTCTAAATGAAAAGTGCTTGGATCTTGGTGTGTATGTGTGTGTTTCAAACATTTGGATTCGATTTTCACGTCACCCAAAACTGACAAGCAATAGGGCAGTGACTAAATCCAGCATTCTACAGGACAACACAGGGCAAGCTTTCTTTAAACCCTGCCAATGCATCTGAGTCCAGACTTGAAATACCCTTCATAGGTCATACCAGAGCCTCTCCTGAGTACAGACCGCAGTTCATGCCAAATAACATGAACCTGATTCCCCACTGCCTTGTACCTTGTGTCATAATTTAGGACCCAATCCCATGCCCCTGAAGTCAATGGCAAGACTCTTCTTGGTGTCAGGGTGGTGAGTGCCCACAACCCCAACTCAAGCCAATGGGAAAAGTGGATGTTCAGAAATAGTGGGGGCCCTAAAGCAGTGGCTGCTCTGGAATACTTTGGCCTGAGAGTTGGATGTTTCCTGAAGTTCAGGGGGCCTCATTCTCAGTTCAACTAAATCTCTTTTGCATTATTCTGGCAGTGAAAGGTGTCTTAAATGCTCAGAAATGACCCCCTCAGAATACCAGTGTGCAGGGGCTTCCCCAGCTCATGTAGTACTGGTATAGGGGTTCTGCTCTCAGCCCCCATGTAAGCCAGAATACACCATGCTACAGGTATTCTCTGCTTCCCCGAGCTCATAAGATAGGAAGTCCTGAGGACCAGCGTTTAAGTTAGAGCACCCCAGAACTTGCTGTAGTTTACATGGTGGACTGGAAAGGCCCCTGCATGACCTTAGAATGTGAGGAGCACAAAGGAAGTTTCAAGATACCTTTGCCACCACCTCCTCTCTGTCCCTACCCCCACCCATAAGAACAAAGTAACTCAGACTCAGACTCTGGAATTATATCAACCAGAGGAGCTGGCTGTGAGATCTGGGTAGAAAACAGTGTATTCCAAAGTAAGATTTTCATCTGAAGCACTGTAGCATTAACTGATTGTAAAATAAAATAATAATATTCAGCTCTTTCCTGGTTATTGACGTTCAAGTCTAAGGTGCAGCATTTTTAGGAGCATTTGTTTTTATTAACAAAGGAGATATCTGCACTGCCAGGCAAATCTGCCACCGAGGAGAAATACATTACAAATGGGAGGCAGCAAGTTATATGGCCATAATGCTCAGCAAACTCAATACCCATTATCAGGCATTTGGCTGCAACTTAAGACAAATGTTTCTTGTGTGGAGGACTGTTGATTTGCATACTGAGCCTCAGAATTCTGGGCAAGCATATGACACAGCATTTGCTTTGTTAGACTGATAAATTGGGGTCTGTCAGCCAAGCACTTACATATGATAACAGCTTGTTATAAAATCATGAAAGCCATCATTAGCAAATCTTTGCACTGCTCTGAATTCCTGCCTGTATTACAGTGGAAGGTACTGTTTGAATCCAGTGCAGATCGTCCCCCTACAACATTTCTTAAATGCACACCTTCATCTCTGTCCTCGCTGCCAAAACTCTGATACAGGCTTCGGTAATTGTGCCTCTGGAACGGGGAAAAAGAGGGAGCTTTAAATAGTCAATATATAGCAGCTATTCCTTGTTGAGTATTCTCATCATGTCTCCTCCCCCAGCTGTGCCTGGAATAATTACACCCTGTCATTGGCATGTTAGCTCTATTGTCACATCTGCTTGTCCTCACCTTCCAACACGTATACAGGATTAGGCCCAGTAAACTCAATGGGACTACTTCTGTGAGAGAAGTTCTCCATATCTTGTGTACACTACCAGGGTAAATTGACCTAAGTTATGCTACGTTGCTTAGGTCGACTTACTACGGTACATTGCGCTGCATTGACGGGAGATGCTCTCCCGTCCACTTACCTTACTCTTTTTGTTCTGGTAGAGTGCCAAGTCGCCCAGAGAGCGCTCTGCGGTCAATTTAGCAGGTCTTCTTCAGATCCGCTAAATTGACCCCCGCTGCATCGATCGCAGCAGCGTCGATCCCCGGTAAATGTAAACATGGCCATAGTCACATAAGTACTTGCAAGATCAGGGCCTAAGGTGCTGCTCATGATCAAGAGGGGCTGAGTCTGGCTAATATACAGTAGTTAAAAGGGTCTTCACCCTCTCAATATGCCTTTACATTACTATGGGTTTTCTACTCAGTGCCGCAGACCAGTCTACAGGGGTGTGAACTGCAGAACACTCTAATAGCCCTGTGTTGCCCTGCTGACATGAACTAAAAGTTCCCTAGTGCATACTGATATAGTCTCAGGCCTATGTTAATGAGTACTGGGTACCTTTTAGTTTGCCCCAGCAGGGTCTATGTGGACTCTGAAAGTTCCATCCCTGGTCAGAGTGTATCCGAGCTGGGAATCCATACACTGAAAAATATTTCTCCCACAACACTCGAGCGATGGTGGTCACCTTCTGGTCACACATGGACTATGCCTGCGCATACCGTGTAAAGCGGTCAGTCACTACTAAAATGGTCCCAAAATTCTCTCTGTCCACTTCTAAAGACAAGAAGTCAAGACATACCAGCTCCAAAGGTTTGCTGCTGGTGATATTCTTCTGATACGCAGCTCTAGTGGACAGAGTTTTCCTTTGAACAAACTGACCACATCTCACATTTCCTGCAAACATCCTCAACCATCTGGGGTCAACAGAATCGATTACGAATAAGTTCCAGGGTGCTCTCCATTCTTAAATGTTCAAAGTCATCGTGCATCATGGCCAGGCCTCTGTACTCTTTTGGTAGCACTAGTTGTGTTACTTGATTTTGTAAAGGATCTACTGTGATTTGGTGCAGCACTCGTGGAATCAGTTTTAGTTTGCTCCATTCTCTCAAGTAGATGGAATAATTGCAGCTGGGTTTCTTCCCTCCCTTTTTGCAAATCGTGTGTCAGCGAAGACACCACAGAGGTCAGAGGTGTGTTCACACGAGTTCCCGTCGAGCAATGCCTTCACTGCTGCTGTCGCAACTGGTTCACAACTGCCGCCATTCTCTCTGCATTGTTGCCTGCTGCTGCCACGGCGCCATCATTCACTCCCCTACTATTATTCATCGGGCCACCATTCACTCCACCATGCCATCATCTGTTCTGTCGCTGATGGCCCTGTGCCGTGACTTTCTGCTGCCCTCTGCCTCTCTACTGTGACCTCTGCGAGTCGGTCTCTTGAGGTTCCACCCAGCTCTCAGCGATTTCAGCTCTCAGTGGGGGAACCTGATTGCTACTGCACGCTGGGCTGTCTCTTTTGCAGAAACCCTGTCCCACAGCAGATCTAAGCAGCACTGAGACAGGATTATTAGTGATTTCAGCTCTAGTGATCACTTAACAAAACAAAAGACTCTAATTAGCTCTATTTTTAAACAGTGGAGAGAGGCAGGTTAAATGGTGCTTAGGACTCTTAGGAAGATCCCACACCTCCAGGCAGGAACATCTGTCCCCACCCCCTCTCGCTCCACTGGGATCTGGCATCTGAACCCCCAGCTTAATGAGGGGCCCCCTCAATCAGGACAGGCTAAGTACAGTTCTGCTCATACCATAAAGATAACAACATTGCATTACCCCTGCATTCAATACTAAAGTGATTTGTAACCAATGCCAGCCACAATTGATCACTTGGGCAACACAGCTCTGTCTGCTGAATACCTAGGCAAAGTAGGTGTGTTCATGTTCATAGATTCATAGATTCATAGATTCTAGGACTGGAAGGGACCTCGAGAGGTCATCGAGTCCAGTCCCCTGCCCGCATGGCAGGACCAAATACTGTCTAGACCATCCCTGATAGACATTTATCGAACTTACTCTTAAATATCTCCAGAGATGGAGATTCCACAACCTCCCTAGGCAATTTATTCCAGTGTTTAACCACCCTGACAGTTAGGAACTTTTTCCTAATGTCCAATCTAGACCTCCCTTGCTGCAGTTTAAGCCCATTGCTTCTTGTTCTATCCTTAGAGGCTAAGGTGAACAAGTTTTCTCCCTCCTGCTTATGACACCCTTTTAGATACCTGAAAACTGCTATCATGTCCCCTCTCAGTCTTCTCTTTTCCAAACTAAACAAACCCAATTCTTTCAGTCTTCCTTCATAGGTCATGTTCTCAAGACCTTTAATCATTCTTGTTGCTCTTCTCTGGACCCTTTCCAATTTCTCCACATCTTTCTTGAAATGCGGTGCCCAAAACTGGACACAATACTCCAGCTGAGGCCTAACCAGAGCAGAGTAGAGCGGAAGAATGACTTCTCGTGTCTTGCTCACAACACACCTGTTAATACATCCCAGAATCATGTTTGCTTTTTTTGCAACAGCATCACACTGTTGACTCATATTTAGCTTGTGGTCCACTATAACCCCTAGATCCCTTTCTGCCGTACTCCTTCCTAGACAGTCTCTTCCCATTCTGTATGTGTGAAACTGATTTTTTCTTCCTAAGTGGAGCACTTTGCATTTGTCTTTGTTAAACTTCATCCTGTTTAACTCAGACCATTTCTCCAATTTGTCCAGATCATTTTGAATTATGACCCTGTCCTCCAAAGCAGTTGCAATCCCTCCCAGTTTGGTATCATCCGCAAACTTAATAAGCGTACTTTCTATGCCAATATCTAAGTCGTTAATGAAGATATTGAACAGAGACGGTCCCAAAACAGACCCCTGCGGAACCCCACTCGTTATGCCTTTCCAGCAGGATTGGGAACCATTAATAACAACTCTCTGAGTACGGTTATCCAGCCAGTTATGCACCCACCTTATAGTAGCCCCATCTAAATTGTATTTGCCTAGTTTATCGATAAGAATATCATGCGAGACCGTATCAAATGCCTTACTAAAGTCTAGGTATACCACATCCACAGCTTCTCCCTTATCCACAAGACTCGTTATCCTATCGAAGAAAGCTATCAGATTGGTTTGACATGATTTGTTCTTTACAAATCCATGCTGGCTGTTCCCTATCACCTTACCACCTTCCAAGTGTTTGCAGATGATTTCCTTAATTACTTGCTCCATTATCTTCCCTGGCACAGAAGTTAAACTAACTGGTCTGTAGTTTCCTGGGTTGTTTTTATTTCCCTTTTTATAGATGGGCACTATATTTGCCCTTTTCCAGTCTTCTGGAATCTCTCCCGTCTCCCATGATTTTCCAAAGATAATAGCTAGAGGCTCAGATACCTCCTCTATTAGCTCCTTGAGTATTCTAGGATGCATTTCATCAGGCCCTGGTGACTTGCAGGCATCTAACTTTTCTAAGTGATTTTTAACTTGTTCTTTTTTTATTTTATCTGCTAAACCTACCCCCTTCCCATTAGCATTCACTATGTTAGGCATTCCTTCAGACTTCTCGGTGAAGACCGAAACAAAGAAGTCATTAAGCATCTCTGCCATTTCCAAGTTTCCTGTTACTGTTTCTCCCTCTTCACTAAGCAGTGGGCCTACCCTGTCTTTGGTCTTCCTCTTGCTTCTAATGTATTGATAAAAAGTCTTCTTGTTTCCCTTTATTCCCGTAGCTAGTTTGAGCTCATTTTGTGCCTTTGCCTTTCTAATCTTGCCCCTGCATTCCTGTGTTGTTTGCCTAAATTCATCCTTTGTAATCTGTCCTAGTTTCCATTTTTTATATGACTCCTTTTTATTTTTTAGATCATGCAAGATCTCGTGGTTAAGCCAAGGTGGTCTTTTGCCACATTTTCTATCTTTCCTAACCAGCGGAATAGCTTGCTTTTGGGCCCTTAATAGTGTCCCTTTGAAAAACTGCCAACTCTCCTCAGTTGTTTTTCCCCTCAGTCTTGATTCCCATGGGACCTTACCTATCAGCTCTCTGAGCTTACCAAAATCCGCCTTCCTGAAATCCATTGTCTCTATTTTGCTGTTCTCCCTTCTACCCTTCCTTAGAATTGCAAACTCTATGATTTCATGATCACTTTCACCCAAGCTGCCTTCTACTTTCAAATTCTCAACGAGTTCCTCCCTATTTGTTAAAATCAAAATGTTAATTCAGTCTTGTCCAGAAGCCTTTCCTTGGGAGAGCAGCTTTAAATCTTACTTACACTTCTATTCACATTACAAAACCAGAACCTAAATCTGAGGTCTTAAAGTACTTGACAGAATCCCTTTATGTCCACAGAGAGTCATACTGAAGTTTGCTACAGTGAAACTCTGCCAAAGGATGCTCATTACCCTATTCTCTTTGTTTCCCTGTACTCCTCAGTCGGTCTGGATCCATCTCTTGTCTCTTGTGTTACAGTTTGGGTATGTCTACACTGCAGAGGCTATACCGGCATAACCCCATAGGGTAGATGCAGCCTATACTGTTACCCAGGGTTCTTTCCACCCAAAGCTCTTGGTAACTTCTACTCTGTGCGAGGTGGTGTCAGGAAATAAATCAGGGGAGACACGGCCGTCCGACCGATAGATGGCTGGCACAAACAGGACAACACAAGAGTGCTTTCACTTAAAGCTAAACTTTACTTAGCCTCAAGCACTTACACACGTCCGCAACAGGTTAGTAAAACACCCCCAACCCTTGATAGTTACCAAAGCTGAGTGTGGCTCTCGAGTGACACAGCGGCAGGCTTCCGGTGGCCAAATCTTCCATCTGCCGGTGGGGACCGCAAGATGTATCCAGAGGGAGAGTCCAAACAAGTCCCAACAGAGTCCAACTACCTCAAACTTTTCCCACTTATTTATACATTAGTAATAGAATGACATGACCCTTAAAGAAAACTTGTTAAGTAAGCAGTTTCCATGGTCAAGCAAGAGGTTCCTTCTGATTATTGATTAACCAGGTGTGGGTTTTTCCAGAGTTTGAAGCCTTGAGGCCCCTATAGACATTCCTGGGGCACATCCTGCTCTTCTAAAGTGCAAGTATCAGCAACTTCAGCACAATTCTTATCAGGAAGGATGCGGGGTCAAGCTGCCCTTTCTGTGGCACCCCAAACCCCCCTCCCCTCCCCTCCTGCTTTGGTTAAGCCGAGATTACTGACTGGGCTGCTTTTAGCAATAAGCCATAGTGGTTTCAGGCACTTTACTGGTTTGCCAAAATCTCCCTATACAGTTTCAATGGAAGGGATTTTTCCATCATTGTGGGAACACCATCTCCCCAAAGAACAAGTAGCTAAGTCAATGGAAGCACTCTTCCATCCACTTGTTGCATCTACACTGGAGGTGGTGTGTGTGGGTTAGGTTGGCATAGCTATGTTGGTCAGGGGGGTGGACTTTTCACATTCCTGAGTGAGGCAGCCATGTTGACCTAACTGTTAAGTATAGACCAGGCCTTAAATTGTAAGCTGTTCAGAAGCAGGACTATCTATTTGTGCTGTGCTTCTACAGCCCCTAGTGCAGTGGGGTCCTGGTTTATGGCTGGGGCTCCTAGGTGCTATGGTACTACAAATAACACTTCAGAAATGATATATATTCAGATTGGAGCTACCCTACTTTCCAAGGCAGATGAGCGCAAGAAGCTAGTAGTTTGTTCTTCTCTAATATCTCTGATCCTGTAATCATCACCACTCACTAATCTATGTCCACATAGGGCAGCAGCTATCTAGATGCTGAGAAAATAAACAGGCCAAGCCATGCCAGCTACTTTTGTTTGTATTTTATACGGATTAACTTCATTTTATCTAAAAATCTCACAAAGGCACCTATTACCCCAGTCATTTCAGGAAGTGTGTTCCTCTTTACATTTTTATGCCAACATTAAAAGCAAAAGGTCCTTCCACTATGTTCATCTAATACTTATACCGTGCTGAATAGCCCAGCCACTGTTATTCCCTTCAGGTTCTTATGCTATCCTTGTCCCTGTGGTGACACATGACACAGGCACGGCTGGTATGCAAGTATTTATTAGACCAATGCAAACACTTAGGAGAATCACCGTTTGCTGAGTTCCTGGGACAAAGTCTCCTTAGATTTTGACACACTGCTAAGATGGTGAACTGTGACAACCACCATCTTGGCTGACACACAAGGGATTGAATGGGGACCTCCAGCACTACAACCATGAGCTACTACAGCTCAAGCTAAAGAGCCAGGCCTTCAAGCTCAGGGAAGTCAAACTTCCACCCTCTATAGCTCAGGGAGTAAAAGGGACACAACACACACTTGACTAATGTGTTACACAACCATCTGTGGATAGGGGAGGGAATGGGGTCAATGAAAAAGAAAGTATCAGTGATTTAATTTCCCACTATATGTAGATATTATTTCCTTTTAAATGGTAGTAGGCTATACCTAGACGTCATCTGAAAATCCAAGTCCAGGACATTCCAAATTAAGCTTCTGCTGCTTTTAGGTATTATTGCAATAACCTCAGAACAGTGCTTGTTATGCATGCAAAGTTTAGGCACAGCTAGTGGGGAGGTAGGCAGAGTGACATCCTAAACTCAGAATGCCCTTACCTATCAGTTTTTGTCCAGCTTTCACATTATTTTAACTCTGTTTTTGCAAATATGGCCTTATGGATAAAACACAGGAGGAGGAGTCAGGAGTTCAGGGTTCTATTCATGGGTCTGTGAGAACTTAAGAGTTTCCTGAATACACTGTCTCACTTTTCCATTGTTATGTTGACAGAGTAGGAAAAGTCTGTACCAAATTGTGAACTACATTTTTTATTGCAACTACCATATTGTGCTATGTGCTGAACACATGTCTAGCCTTGCCAAATGTAAGTCTATGGTGAGGTATTCCAGACAGTGACCATGACCAGGAAAGGTGCTTGATGCCTCCTTTAAGGTCTATCCATGAGAAGCCACACTAGAGCAATCTAGGGCCATCAACTTTGATTGTCTCTCGGGTGCTGGCCCAACCCCATGGAACAACTGGTTTTCTACACAGGGGCACCAGCATGGCTGATAGAACTGCACGTTCTCAGTATGAGCAAACAGTAAAACGAGATAGATTTTATTTAAGAAGGGGTGCTTTTCTGAGGAGCAGGACAGACCATCACCACATGTAATCAGGAGAGGCTAGAGAGGAAGGAGGGACTCAGCCTAGCCTAAAATGCTGAGAAATCTCAGGACTTTTGTTATTTTGCAAAGATATGTAACTCTAGTGGTTTTGAAGAGTAAAGTGACAGTGGTTAAGAAAATCCTTTGCTAAGCCTGTGTTCCTTGCTTACCTGCCATATTGTCTCTGAAGGGATTAAACTAGAAGCCAAGAGAGCCCACAGCTAATTGGGACTCTGAGGGAGTATGTGTGCTTTCAGTATACTGGTGTAACCTGCAAAATTCTCTATATTTGTTAGAACAAATTTCCTGGTGTCTTTCTATGACATGAAAGATCCTTTCCTTGAATTGAGAGCTGGGATAACTTGACCTACTGCTTCTCTTCTTCCCTTTCTGTGCTTGTGTTTAGAGGAATGATAAAAAGCCTGATGGAAACAGAACAGTTCTCTCCCATACATGGGTCTGCTTTACCCATGTGGCTTTATTTCCTTGGAGGGGATGTGCACATTCCACTTAACATCACCAATTTGTTTTGGAACGGCTTGTGGGGTCTGCTTGTCTACTGAAGTTGGCACTTGGATGGGAGACCTGCAGGGAAAACTCAAGGACTAGCAGAAATGTTGGTGGTGAATGGCTGGTTGTGTTTCTCTTTCCGAGTCACTATTAAACTAGTATCCAAACCTGGTGTTAGAGAGCAGCTGGCTGCAGAAGATTCCGCCTATGGATGAGATGGAATGAACAGATGGTGAATACAGCACCTGCGGTCATTAAAGATGTTATCACATGTTTCAAAGAACAGAGGTTTTAACTACAATGTCCTGGCTAAACTCCAATTATATTCTGCCTAAGCTTCCCATGAAGTTGCATTTGGAAATTGTACCGTCCACTTCCTGTTATGCTATGCAATGTCGACGTGTCTTTTTTACACATTTCCTGATGTTTCACCCCAGCTGTGTCTGTGAATAGATTCATATATAGACATTTTGCACCACAATCAGAACTGAGGAAAGCATTTCTACTCAGGATGTGTTTAAGTACTGTCCGGAATAGGGATGGACTTAAATACATCCTGAAGTGGTTTCCTGAATTGGGGACTGTGGTGATCTTTTTGGTCTGAAAAATCTTGCATTAGCCTCTCCACAGTTAAAGTTGTAAAGCGCTTCTATTAGAATGCCTGGCTTCAGCCTCCGCTACAACTGGTTTTGGAAAATGGTTTGGCTGGAAAATTGCCAGATTTATTCTGAAGGCGAAGAGGAATAATTCTGCTAAGTTTGGACAACAATTGTCAAGTGGTTTTTGTGGTCAGGGTGACATATTTAATTACCCTTTGTAAAGATGCAAAGCTCTTGTCTTCAGGCATCCTATAGTTAGGGCCTGTCTACACAGGGAAATTTACTGGCATAGCTATACCAATATAATTCATACCAGTTTAGCTAAGCCGGTGTACTCCTATGGACACTTGTATCTCAGAATGAGTGGCCTGTTACTACACCTTCAAATGTCTGATAGTGACATCTCTTTACCAACCTGTGAACCTGCTATATTAAAAGAAAACAAGCTCTTCACCTGTCTAACATTATTCTCAACAGCAATTACACGTATTTCAAAAAAAGCCACACAACCCGCATACCCTATTGCCCATTAATAACAGCATTCTTTAAGTGATAATATTAATATACTATATTCAAGGTCATAAAATGGGTTAGAGCTAAAGTTGTTTTTGTAATTAAATATGCATTATTTTTTGCACTTAAGAATAATGTATTTGTTTATGCTGCAGGATGTGTAAGATTTATCATGGCCTTAACTTCACGTCTTTCCTTTAAAGTGTTTGGGTCTTGCAAGTGATTTGCTATGGTTACTTAGCAACCTTACGACACTATTAAAAGGTGTTGTCCTTTAGGAATGTATATGAATATGGGTAAGATCAAGACTCAACAACCTTCTCCAGACTCAACAACCAGCTGTTCATGCCAGAAGTTTTCCTCAGATTGGATTTTGCAACTCTATGCTGATTCCTGCAATGCATCAATGAGAATTTTCTTTTTTTCAAACCAGTGAATAATTCATGCCGTGCCATTGAAAAACATAAGGCAAACAATACTTTGCACTTCCATTAGAGGATCTCTCAGCTTTTTCATCAAAAGCGTCCTCTAATTATGAAGGCCTCGCTTCTGGGACTTGACACGCTCTGGGTCATTTTTTTCCATCTGCAGATCCATTCAGCTCGGATGGGGTTGCCGGTACTCAACAGCTCTGAAATTTAAGCTCAAGGAGTTCAAGCTAAGCACCAGCTGATAGCAGAGGGCTCTTTAATCTTGCAGACAAAGGCAGAGCAAGATTCAACGTCTGGAAGCTGAAGCTAGACAAATTCAGACTACAAATAAGGCGATTTTTTTTTTTTACAGTGACGATAATTAATCATTGGAACAACTTACCAAGGGATATGGTGGATTCTCTGTCACCTGAAGTCTTTAAATCAAGACTGGATATCTTTTTAAAGAATACACTCTGGCTCGTCTACCACAGATAGGCTTGATGCCGGAATCACTAGGTTAAATGTTATGGTCTGGGGTATTCCGAGAGTCAGATTGGAGAATCATATTCTGGTTTTAAAATCTATGAAACAGGCAATTACAATTAAAAGACACTCTTGAAAATGGTCTACTGAGTCAAGTCCCATAACCAGGGGTGCTGGAACAATTTGTATAGTGGGGGTGCTGAGAGCCATTGAACCAAACTGCACACCCTGTAATGGAAACCACTTCAAGTCAGTGGGTGCTGCAGCACCCCCAGCACCTCTAGTTTCAGCACCTATGCCCATAACACCCTTGAGAAGCAGGTAGGTATTTTCCCCCATTAAACCTGTCACTCCCTCTGTACTGTCACTAGTCTGTTGTATGTGGACCCAACCACCGGGTCCCACATGTTACTTAAGATGACTAGCTCTGGGTAGAATCCAGTCACTGTTTTAAGCTCTGAGTCTATAGGGAATACTCCCTGGCACAGCCTAGCACCTCAGACTTCCAGAGCCCTCACAATCATCCTTCACTTCAGCATTGGTGGCCACTTGAATGAAGAGCAACAGCTAGTTTTCTTAATTATATCAGCCTTCAGACAAGGCCATTCCATTGTTACGCACATGGGATAATATACCCTTTTTTAGATGCAGTTGTCTTAGGATATTGACCACTCTGCATTCAGGATCAAGCCTTGCAGCCCAGGTCCAGATTTGTGCTTTCAGAGCTTGTGCTAGCGTAACGCCTACAGACCCCAGTAGGTGGTGGCTGGGATCAAACCTGGGACCTCTGGAACTTAATGCTGGAGTCTCTACTGTATGAGCTAAAAGACACATCTCTTTTAGCCAATGCTGTAGCAGGCTCAATCAATCTCTAGCTGGTCTAGCTGCCTCTGGAGGGGGACAAAGTGCCATGCCAAACAGGCATGGGTTGAACTAGCACACCAAAAATGGCTGTGTAGACATGGCAGATCTGGCTCTTATGCCTGCTTGCATGTATCTCCTCTCCCCAGCTTAAGAGCCACTTTTCAATGCTGGTAGGAGGAAAGGTCGAGACACTGCCCTTGACAGAACAGAGTGCACTTGCTTTCAGCACAGAGCGCAAGGCGGTGGCTGTTTTCTTTCATGCTATTCCAGCAAATGGCATGTCTCTTCAGCAAGCCCCTCTAGGCAGCAGCGATAACCCTCAGGAGGAGCTACTCTGTTACCAAAGCAAGACAAAGAGCTGGAAGAAATGAATGTAGATCACTGGAAATTTACAAGCTAACAGAGCAAAATAGACTTACACTAGCTGGAGAGGGCTTTGGCTGGGAAAAGCTAGGCTGATTGGGAAAGCAGCCACAGCTGTGGCCAGTTTAATCAGGACCCAGCTGGCTCTTGTAAGAGGGCTGTGGGCCAGAAGTGGACAGACTCTCTCTCTAGCTTCTGAGGGAGAAGGCCCTGGCTGCCTGGGAAGCTGAGAAGGGTACCTAGGGTGGAGCAGTGCTGGAGAAGGGCAGAGGGAGCTGAGGAGCTCTAACCTAGCAAAGCTGCAGGCCAAGCTAAGGGCCCACAAAAGGATACTAGGGCTGCAGAGGGGCAGCCCAGATATAGGGAGAGAGGCAGCTGGTCCAACCCCCCTTGCGGATGATGAGTGGTTTACAGACTACCATCTGCCCCAGTGAGCGGGGGCTAAATGGAGACCGTCAGTAGCCACTGAGGCAAGGTGGGTGTCATAACTATAAAGGGAAGGGTAACAGCCCTCCTGGGTACAATACTATAAAATCCCTCCTGGCCAGAGACTCCAAAAATCCTTTTACCTGTAAAGGGTTAAGAAGCTCAGGTAACCTGGCTGACACCTGACCCAAAGGACCAATAAGGGGACAAGATACTTTCAAATCTTGGTGGGGGGAAGGCTTTTGTTTGTGCTCTTTGTTTTGGGGGTTGTTCGCTCTTGGGACTGAGAGGGACCAGACATCAATCCAGGCTCTCCAAATCTTTCTGAACAAGTCTCTCATATTTCAAACTTGTAAGTAAACAGCCAGGCAAGGCGTGTTAGTTTTTATCTTTGTTTTCTCAACTTGTAAATGTACCTAGAGTGTTTATCTCTGTTTGCTGTAACTCTGAACCTAAGGCTAGAGGGGGGTCCTCTGGGCTCTTTAAGTTTGATTACCCTGTAAAGTTATTTTCCATCCTGATTTTACAGAGATGATTTTTACCTTTTTCTTTAATTAAAAGCCTTCTTTTTAAGAACCTGATTGATTTTCCTTGTTTTAAGATCCAAGGGGTTTGGATCTTGATCCACCAGGAGTTGGTGGGAGAAAGGAGGGGGATGGTTAATTTCTCCTTGTTTTTAGATCCAAGGGGTTTGGATCTGTATTCACCAGGGAATTGGTGAAGAGTCTCTCAAGGCTACCCAGGGAAGGGAATTAGCATTTTGGGAGTGGTGGCAGCGGACCAGATCTACGCTGGTAGTTAAGCTTAGAAGTTTTCATGCAGGCCCCCACATTTGTACCCTAAAGTTCAAAGTGGGGATACAGCCTTGACAGTGGGGCTAGGGGGTTGGGGGGTACCCTGGGAGGGGAGACCCAGAGTGAGGGGGTACTGTGGTGAGCAGAACCCCTGGGCAAAGGGCACCAGGTCTGGGAGGGACATAAGTGGCAAGTGAGACACCGGCCTGCAGAGGGTGCTCTGGGCTGGAAGAGCTAATTCCCAGGATGACCAGCAGGAGGCGATGTGCCAGTGAGTCATTGCCCTGCCACAGGCTCCTTTTAGTCGCTTTTTATTTAGCCTTTATGATGCACTCAGTTTTTCAAGCTTTTCTCTGTACCCTTGAGAGCTAGAACCTTATTTTTTAAATAAAAGCTGAGAGTTTCATTTCCCCAACAGTCTGCGGTTGCTGGAGCGCTGAGTAAAAACTCAAGTATCACAAGACTTTAGCAATAAAATTGTGAGAGTTGACAACATTACTGCTGGCATGCTGGCTATAATAGTCCTCTTAGAACTCCATTCTGTATTGACTCACGCACTGAAGGCGGTCAGAATGCATGAGAGCATTAGTCAGTGCAGAATTGGGCTTTTTGAGAATTGCAAATGAGGAAAAAATTACTAAAAATATCATAAACTCTTTAAACATGAATTAATTCATTTTTTTCAGCGCAATAGTGGGTAGATTTTTTTCCCCATAGATCCTTAAACCTCATCTCTAAAGAATATGGTAGGTTTTGGGAGATGAGGATGGCAACTGAGGGTGTGATGGCTGGGACTGTTCCCCCCTCCCTTTACACTTGAACCCCAGCACCTCTAATAATTATTGTCCCAGTTTTACTTGTGGGTAAACTGAGGCACACAGCACTTCAGTGACTTGCTCAAGATCACTGAGGAAGTTAGTGGCAGAGTTTAGAACAGAACCCAGGAATTCTTGTTGCTAGTTCCCCACATTAAATATGTTACCAAACAGGAAGTCAGGCACCTAGGGGACAGAGGGAAGAGGTTTAAATTATATTGACCTGGATTCAAGAATTTGGAAATGTAAAAATAGAAATCCAAAGACCCAGCTAGAGGAGGAGCTCATATCTACAATTCTAATCCAAGGTAGGGATCAAGGAGATAGCTGGCTGGAAGCCATGATGCAGTAGAGTAACAAGATCTGGAGGGGGAAATGTCTGCTCTAGAAAGGGACAGTTGACTGGAGATTTGTACTTGTGGATTCAGGAGGAAGGAAGGGCAGCATTGTGCTAGAGAAAATGGAGGGAGAGAGCAGATGGTTGAGTAGGGCTGGAGCAATCTAAGGGGGTAAAGGAAAGAAGGACTGAACTGTACTGCACTCGGGCAGGATGAATAAACTCATGGATCTGATAGCTGGGGTATTTATTCATTGTCTCCCTCCAGCTCTTTGATGTGGGACTAGAGAACAATGTTAATTAAAAGCAGGTCCCAAAGGCAAGGACAGTTTTTAAAAAGAGTCCATATAAACCCGGAAGGCTGTGCATTGCAAGGGACTGTAAAAACAGTTTAAAATTAATTTCCACTGGCGGTTTGAAATCTGAGAGGTTTGCTCTTCAAAAGCACAGTCCTTGGGCCAAATCCTCAGGTGGTGCAGATTGACCGAGATTATGCTGCAGTCACTGGAGCTATCATGCTTTACACTGGCTCTTTAAGGGGTAATAAACTAAATTAAAGGATGCACTTTGAGAGAGCTTCATACCAAACCAGAAGGTTGACTGGCATCAGAAAGCGGTCCAGGGACTCATTTTTCATTCTAGTGGCTGAAATTCACAGCTGATTGATTTAACCTGTGTGTTTCATGTCCCTTACAAAGCTACCCGGGCTATTGTATTGGGAACTTTAGTTTGCAATATGATTTGTGTTCATTAGTTCCCCAAACTTCCCTATAACATTTTATAAAGGGAATTTGCAAGAGCAAGTGCATATAAAAGGAGAGGAAATGGTTCCAAGGGAAATATATAAGATGATATTAATATGTGTTTTTTCATTGTAGTATTTTCTTATCAAACATTATTTGTATGATAGTAGTGCCTAGGAATCTTAACCAAGATCAAGGTCCTAGTGTACTAGGTTCTACACATACCCATAATAAGAGTCCCTGCCCCATATGGCTTATAATGTAAACAGACAAAGAAAGGATTAGTATTCCTATTTTACAGATGAGGAACTGAGTCACAGAGAGATTAAATGACTTGCCCATGGTCACGCAGGGAATCTGTGGCACAGCAAAGAACCCCACTCTCCTACTTCCCACTCTGGTGCCTTACCCACAAGACCCTTGCTCTTCCCTATTCTGCCTTTCCTTAGACCCTATGCCCCTGTAAGCTGAAAATAGGAGGCTTGACATTCCAGACGCTTGGGATTCAGGGCTGGCTAGCTGTAGCCCCTTGTCAGTGACTATTTCTTCTGGAATGAGAAAAGGTCTCTTAATTGTTCTGTGACCTGCAGACCATGTGGGTCAAGACAGCCATTGGCTTTGACGGAGCTGAGGCAGCTGCAGGGAGCCCCATGGGAGAGAGCTGTTTCTGCAACCTTTAAAAAGATATTCTGCACATTGAACATCGCAGCTGGCTGTAATTAACTCTATGCTTGACTTTGCCATGAGATCTTTCTGGTAACCCTTCACACCAGTCTAGCCCTGGGCTACCCTCCCCACCCAGACCAGGGTCTGTTCCTCTTCTCTACTTGTCAGGCCAAACCTGCGAGCCCTTAGCTTACTGAGCTGGGATCCTCCATAAAGATAACAGGAGAACTCCTAGCATCCCAACCAATATGTGTCAAGGGAGAAAACCCTTTGCTCTGTCTGAATGTGGTTGTCAGCTCTATCTTGTTTGTGAGAAAGAGAATCCTCCTGATTCTGTATCTAAAGCCGTTTATCCTCTGAGATAGCACAGGGGCCCAATAATGATCCATTGTTTTCTTAAATCCCAGGTAATGTGGATTCTACCAGCACTTGGTGCAGAAATGTCCTCCAAATGTTCTGAAGTAGGGGAGGCAGGAGGAAAAGAATTTCATCTGTTCATCATCATCATGTTCCCATTACGCCTCTGGCGTTTAGGGCAGTGATGAAGTTCCTCCACTCCTGTCTGTTTCTGGCAAGTCTTTCAGTGGTTCCCCAGCTGTGCCCCAGGTTTTTTCAGCTCGGCTTCCACAGCTCGTCGCCGTGTTGTTTTTGGGTGGCCTCGTTTTCATTTGCCTTCAGGTGTCCATCTTATTGACATTTTGGTGATGGAATCAGTTTTCATCCGAAGCACATGGCCAATCCATCTCCAACGCCTCCTAGCAATGATGGTGCTCATCTCCCCTTGGCTGCACTGTGTCAATAGATCTTGGTTTGAGATTGTTCTGGGCCAAAAGATACAGAGGATTTTTCTGAGGCAGGTTGTACGGAATGAAGATAGTTTGGACATGTCCTATCCATTTTATCATAGTAATACTAATGCATACAGCTCCAGACATGAGCATGGCACTTTACAGTCAGGCTAATCTGGATTAGACTAGTGTAGACCAGGAGCAGCTCCTCTGCAGCCAATGGAGACCCACCTGATTGAAACCAGAAAGTGAGACCAGCACTGGTTACCTTTCTTGACGCATTCCATGATAAGACCCTGTTCTGAATTGCTTGTAACTTTGCCAAACTTAAACTGTTTGCACTGAGATTTCCAATGCTGGGTGTCTGCCTCTGGCTGATTGTGTGTGGAAAACTTCAACTGAAATGGTTCAGCGGTTTCCAAGAATGAAGTTGGGAGAAAATATGCTGTTTTGCCTATGTTAAAAAAAGAAAACCGTACAGCCATTTCATTGAGAAGCCCTTATACCTCCATGCTCTGCAGCAGGGAGTTGAAATTTGGCAGGGGGTAACCTTGTGTGCCTCTTGCTGTTACCAGGAAAATCCACCCCCTGCTTGGACAAGTTATGAGCCTCCAAAAAAAATCCTCAGTTCACCCATGCTCAGCAGAGACTTGTTAGTATTTGGGAGTTGAATCCTTTGGAGAATTTATCTGCACTATGCAAGCTCCATTCCCCACACAGCTCCTGTGTGTGACCATTCTCGATGGATTCCCTCCCTGGGAAGCCTTGAGAAACCTTTCACCAATTTCCTGGTGAATACAGATCCAAACTGCTTGGATCTTAAACAAGGAGAGATTGACCCTTCCCCCCTCCTTCCTTTCACCAACTCCTGGTGAATACAGATCCAAACCCCCTTTGGATCTTAAAACAAGGAGAAATCAATCAGGTTCTTAAAACGAAGGCTTTTAATTAAAGCAAAAGGTAAAAATCATCTCTGCAAAATCAGTATGGAAAATAACTTTACAGGGTAATCAAACTTAAAGAGCTCAGAGGAATCCCCTCTGTCTTAGGTTCAAAGTATAGCAAACAAGATAAGCACTCTGGTAAAAGGTACATTTACAAGTTGAGAAAACAAAGTAAATCTAAGACGCCTTGCCTGGCTTTTACTTACAATTTTGAAATAAGAGAGACTTGTTTAGAAAGATGGGGAGAACCTGGATTGATGTCTGGTCCCTCTCAGTCCCAAGAGCGAACAACCCCTTAAACAAAGGACACACACAAAAGCCTTTCCCCCCCCAAGATTTGAAAGTATCTTGTCCCCTTATTGGTCCTCTGGGTCAGGTGTCAGCCAGGTTACCCGAGCTTCTTAACCCTTTACAGGTAAAAGGATTTTAGAGTCTCTGACCAGGAGGGACTTTAGTACTGTACACAGTATGGCTGTCACCCTTCCCATTATAGTTATGACACGCCCCCCAAATCATAATACTCAAAAACCAGTGGGAGAACACTTTAACCTGTCTGGCCATTCTTTGACAGACCTGCGGGTGGCTATCTTAAAACAGAAAAACTTCAAAAACAGACTCCAAGGAGAGACTGCTGAGCTGGAATTGATATGCAAACTAGACACAATCAACTCAGGGCTAAATAGGGATTGGGAATGGCTGAGCCATTACAAACATTGAATCTATCTCCCCTTGTAAGTATTTTCACACTTGCTTCTTATCAAACTGTCTGTACTGAACCATCTTGATTATCACTTCAAAAGTTTTTTTTCTCTTACTTAATTGGCCTCTCAGAGTTGGTAAGACAACTCCCACCTGTTCATGCTCTCTGTATGTGTGTGTGTATATATATCTCCTCAATATATGGTTCACTCTATATGCATCCGAAGAAGTGGGTTGTAGCCCACGAAAGCTTATGCTCTAATAAATTTGTTAGTCTCTAAGGTGCCACAAGTACTCCTGTTATTTTTGCGGATACAGACTAACACGGCTGCTACTCTGAAACCTGTGTGTGACCAGACTACACATGGCCTCCCCACATAGTGACTGAGCATGGTCTAGGCTGGGGCTCCAGGAGCTGAGCAGGATGTTCCCTGCAATTTCTCCCTCTGGCTGCCAGTGGCCACTCTGGATGGTACCAGGCAGCAGAAGTGAGTGGCAATCAGACAGTGTGAAGCACAAGGATGCTGCAGCCTGGTGGAAATGCAGAGGGGTGAAGATGTGGGAGGAGAATGAGATTCAAAGCAGGAAGACCAGAGCAGAGTGTGAGGACAGTTGATAGGAACAGGAGACAGGCTGGGGAGACACAAGGGGAGGTTGGGGGGACAGATGACCGGTGGGGATAGGCACCGGAGTAGGGGAGAGGGGAAAGAGCCGGGGGAAGCAGCAGTGTGGGGATAGGGTCAGGAGCAGAATGGGACAGGGAGAGGCTGGGAGATATGGTAGAGGGCCTGTAACCACTACAGAACACTCCCTTCTGGAGCCTGGATCGGAACCCACTATTCCCAAGTAGCGTTGTTCCCTGGCCAGCTTTTAACTGGCCTGGCTGGTTTTTCTACAGCCTTGGCAGTTGCTGGTGACAATGTGCCTTCTCCCCTCTCTTGTAAGTTGCACATGTGTGACCATACAGCAGTCTCCTAAGTACCATGCCCAGGTCCCATGGCTTCTGGGAGCCCTGCCAGATGGCAGCTGGGTCCTGCTCTATAGGCTGGGCCCCCAACATGCCGAAACCATGGCTCCTGCTCTTCTCATCACCGGGGACTGAGAAGTGGGGCAGATGGACCCAAGGCTCACTAGCAGGAAGGAGTAAGAAGCAAGGACCACAGTATGGTAGGCAGGGGCTCTTGGGAGAGGAGGATAGGGTAGCAGGATTCCATTGGGAGCTGAGGATCTTCAGAGGGGGTGGGTGTCAAGCTTATGGGCCAGGTGTGTCAGGCTGGTGTGTGGGGCGGGGGGAAGGGGAAGAGGAAGATCAGTCTGGCATAGAGTCAGGGGAACCTGACAGAAGAAGAGGAGGGTCAGGCTGGCCAGAGAGGGCAGTGGTCACACATTTAGCATCTTGGAGGTGGTAACCTTATTCCCAAATCTCACCATTGCTCTGTTTTCTACCAATAGCTGTGAAACCCACTGGCAAAATGTGTCTATCCCTCTCTAGTGGCAGGTCCACATAGGTGATGACAGCCTGCTACAGCTGGCAATTACTCCGTTCTCTCAATGGATAGAGAACTGTGCTGGGGATCTAAAGATCTCAAGTCTGCTCATTACCCACGGGGGGGTGGGGGTGGTCCATGACATTCCACAGGATGAAAAGTTTAGTTTTTACATCCAAAAAAATCCATCCTGTGCACTGAATGAGGCAGATGTCCTATGGAAAAATGTGATTAAAGACTGTATCATAATGCATATTCTGAATTAAGGGTGCAGAGGCATTACCTACCTTCCGAGTGTCTGACTTTCCAACTTTCACATTCTTTTAAGTGCTAGATATTTATACTGCAAGCTCTTTCTTTAAAACTGCAGCACGAAGCTAGCCAGGGTGTGGGTTAGGAAAGGCTAGATAGTGTAACAGGATTTAGAGAGAGAGGAGAGTACCTTTGGGGATAATATGGTTTTCTTGTTCTGTACTAGAAGAAAGTGATTCTTTACTACTGTTACATAATACACTGTGCTTGTTACATTAATAACTCAAGGTAAAGTTTTCAAAAGTTAAGGCACTTTTGAATATTTTTATCTCAAGTGTCTAAAAAACAAGATGGGCCTTTGTTCCAAGGGGATAGTCTTACTCCTCTGCAATCTGATGTTTGTTCCCAGGCTCTCCTTTCACAAAACCCAAGTCCAACTAGAGAAATACAATTGTTTATTTTTATTTTACAGGTTTGGGGTTTTTGTGACACCAGTCCAAATGAACTTTTGGCCATTCTGCAGTGTTTCTGACCATATTCTCATCCAGGTTTCTGAGCGGGCCAGGCCTTGTAATTGATTCAAAGCAGCGGCGGCTCCAGGCACCAGCCCTCCAAGCGCGTGCCTGGGGCAGCAAGCCGCGGGGGGCGTCCTGCTGGTCCCTGCAAGGGCGGCAGTCAGGCAGCCTTCGGCGGCATGCCTGCGGGAGGTCCGCCGGTCCCGCGGATTCGGCGGCTATTCGGTGGCGGGTATGCTGAAGCTGTGGGACCGGCAGACCCCCCAGCAGGCAGCCGCCGAATCCGTGGGACCGGGGACCTCCCGCAGGCAAGCCGCCAAAGGCAGCCTGCCTGCCGTGCTTGGGGCGGCAAAAAAGCTAGAGCCACCCCTGATTCAAAGTTGCATGACTGGACTTGATGTTTTCTTTCTTGTTCTAGAAATCAAAATTGAGGAATTTTGGGTTTGCTGCTACCGTTTTCTCAACACCTCTTCCTTAAAGAAACAGAATTGCCATTAAGATGCAAGGAGTGCTGTGTTGTTGTTGCTCTTTTCATATAATTAAAACTTCTGAAAAATAAAAGCCTGCAACTAGTTCTGTGTTGATGCCAGGGCTTTACTTTTTGGCAGCTGCTGAGAGCAGAACATTATGTCTTCGCTAGCGTTATAATTATTTGCATATAATTGCTCACTTGAAAATTCTTTAATCTAAAGTGTTCTTAATTCCACACAAGATTTTCCCTAATCAGGGAACTGCTAGGTTCAAGGGTTTAATTATAGATACAGTGCAGCAGCTATATAGATATAATACAGCATATTAAATCATATTAGAGATATGATATAGATAATATAAATGTAGACTTGGGAGCCTAACCTTGGGCATTCAGGTTGAAAACTTTGGACAAAATAGCAGAAATTTAGGCTTCAAAATCCACATATATAGTTCGGAAGATGTTAGTGGGGATTAAAAAAAAAAAAAGGAAATATGGCATTTAAATTGGCCAGAGGCAAATTATATTCTATTGAAATAACACTGATGCACCAAAAGCCACTAAAATTAGCAGGGCCCCAAAGAGAAAATCAGAGCAAGTTCTCCTCTTTTATCTGTAAGAATACTGAGTATTCAAAAACTCTCCTAACTACCCTTAATGACTATGTGCAAGTTGGGCCTTCACCATCTATCTCATATCAAACACTCTGAGGTTCTTTCACTCTGGATCTCTTCTTCCAGGAGGTAATTTTCAAATGCACTTTCATGATGGAGGCCTGTTTCACACAGTTTTTGTACTACTGTAACTATTTTTGGTCTGAATTTTAACTACTATCGTTATAGCAGTACAACACTACTGTACACGCAGCTATAGTGGTATAACGGTGCCTTATACTGGTACAACATATTCTGCTTCCCATACAGGAATAGTTATACCTGTATATACTGATATAACTGCATCCACACTAAGGAGGTCATATTGCTTTACATATACCAATGTCAGAGCCCCAAACTTTGACCAAAAGGGTTATCTGTTGTTTCTGTTAGGAGGAGAAATTGATGGAGTGTGAAGTCCTGTTTCTCTGAACATAGGAAGAGGAATCGAACAACAGAAGCTATGCTTGGAACTGGGGGCAAAGAAACTGTCAGACAGTACTCAGCCTAAAAACTCTCTCAAGGCTTTTCTCAGGATCACATTCTCAGTACTTGTTTAGCCAGTGTCTGCTGTTTTCTTGCAGTCTTCCTCCTGATTCCCAGTGTTTCCACCTCTTCTCTCACACCCACACATCCACCAAACAATACCCCATGAAAACCCTCCACCCACATAGTTCTGTTTCTTGAGCAGACTCATGTGCCTTGGTTGGGCAGTGACATGTACTTTAGTTTGAGGCCCAAATTGTTTCTTACATTTATCCTGAGTGAAAGGCGACTGTTACATCATGGAAATTGGTGAGTGTTTCACTCAGCCCATAACAGCATAGTTAAAGCGGTACAATTTGTGTGTGTACACAATCCCTTAGAAACACAAGTCTGAATGACTTAGCTGCTACTGAAAAATCTCACTATTAGTTCTTTATCTGGAGTTTTGTGTTTCCATGTACTTAACAGTATTTTATTTCTGAAAACCTCTACATCCTTAATGATATTTTAATAGATTTCATACTTGTATATACGCCCACTGTAGCATCAGGGGTATCAGAATGAAGGCAAGACCACATTGTCCTAAAATACATTGTCCTAAAATATTGCCTCTATATTTTATAATTTGTAGTTATTTTTAAGATGATCAGAGGTGATCAGTTAATGCAACTCATCAAATTATCACCATATTTGCAAAATATATTCAAAACCCATGTTTGTTGTTTCATAAAAGTCTCCCCCAGCCCAAGATTTTTTTCATAGCAAACCCTCAAAGATTTGTCAAGCTCTGTTTGAAACTCATAAACTTTAAGGTCAGAAGGGACCATTATGATCATCTAGTCTGACCTCCTGCACAACGCAGGGCACAGAATCTCACCCACCCACTCCTGTAACAAACCCCTAACCTATGTCTGAGTTATTGAAGTCCTCAAATCGTGGTTTAAAGACCTTAAGGTGCAGAGAATCCTCCAGCAAGTGACCCGTGCCCCACGCTGCAGAGGAAGGCAAAAAACCTCCAGGGCCTCTGCCAATCTGCCCTGGAGGAAAATTCCTTCCCGACCCCAAATATGGCGATCAGTTAAACCCTGAGCATGTGGGCAAGACTCACCAGTCAGCACCCAGGAAAGAATTCTCTGTAGTAACTTAGATCCCACCTCATCTAACATCCCATCACAGACCATTGGGCATATTTACCAGCTAATTATCAATGATAAATTAATTGCCAAAATTAGGCTATTCCATCATACCATCCCCTCCATAAACTTATCAAGTTTAGTCTTGAAGCCAGATATGTCTTTTGCCCCCACTACTCCCCTTGGAAGGCTGTTCCAGAACTTCACTCCTCTAATGGTTAGAAACCTTCGTGTAATTTCAAGTCTAAACTTCCTAATATCCATTTTATATCCATTTGTTCTTGGGAATCTCACAGCTCATGTCTTGTCAACACACACACACAAACCAGATGGTTACTTTTCAGATAAAGTGATTAATAGATTTGCCAGGAAAACTCTCCTATGAAACCTCAACACTTTTGCTTAGTAACTGTCTTTTAGTCATGAGAGCCCTCTAGAGGTAGAATTATGCATTTAAATGTAGAGTTACACTAAACTTAAGTGAATCAGGAAAATAGCACACAAACAACTCCACATTACATCTGGTTGGCTGACAACTGGGTGTCTCAGCCTCTCTTTTATATTCATAATTATTTAAGAATCTGGTTCAATAAAGGGTGGAATTTTCATCTCAGCAGTTACTAGATTTATAATTTAAAGAGATGTTGTACTTACACTGAACGTGGCTTCCACTACCTATCAACGTTAACAAAATGCAATTAGTTTCCAGAATAGATTATGACATTTAGGCTTATTTTTGGTCCCACACCAAGTCAGGGCAGAGCTGATCATAATCTGTATACTGCTGGGCAAAATTCTTCCTGTGCAACTTTTTGGAAAAAATGCAGATTCGACCACACCAAAACCTTTTTTGCAAATTCATGTTGGTTTTGCTGAATTGTTTGGATCAGGGGGGAAAAAACCTAAAGCTAAAATAAAATTGACAAATCAAAACATTGCGTTGGTATTTTCTAAACACAACTTTTCAGTTTAAAATTTTCCTTTATTTTAAAAAAATGTTTTAAAAGGGTCAAAATCAAACCAAAACGTTTATTTTGGAAAATCAAAAAAATCCTTTCGGGTCAAAAATATATTAGTTTTTTTTTTAACATTTTTGATTTGCTGAAAATTTAGAAAGATTTTGTTTTCAATCCAACCCAAACCAAATTAAAAAAAAAGGGGGGGGGGGAGGGGAATTGCCAGCACACCAAAAAAAAAAAATCTGTTATTTGCACATACTATACTGTTGTATGGACCAGAATGTGAACCTTAATCCAAAAACAAACTAAAAAAGAACCAATAAATTTCTAGCCCATATAGTTGTAGACAAAAGCTTGAAAATGTGACCCAAATTTGACCTAAAGGGTCAGAAACCAGGCAAAGACAAAGAGCCAAAATGTGTGTTTGGTTTTTAAATCTCATGTTTTTAAGACAATCTCGTGATTTCGATACCTGACTCATGATTGTTGGCACTCCTGTAAAATGTATATGCTACAGGAGACTGAATTACCTAGAGCAACATATGAAGTTACAACCAATGTATATTACTGCATGAGCATTTCCAATTCTCACAGTAAGTGAGAGTCATATTTGGTGCTTTTCTTACATTGCAATCTGAGCTCTCTTTAAATATATATATTCTAGCCTGCATGGTTGCAGAAGAGCTTGGAAACATGATCACTGCAGGCTCAGAAACTAGAAAGCCAATTAAAAGCATCCACATTTGTTATGTCTAAAAACCCCATGATTTTTAAAGCCCATTTGATGATTTGGGGGTGTCTGGCTCATATTTGGATGCTAGGGATTGGCAATACTGCTTTACAAAATACCTGGTGAAACTGCATGAAATAAGTCTGAATGCCCCCCGTAAGTATTTACTTTTAAAAATAGCTGAATATTTCAGCCACTTGTGACATTTTGGGGGAATTACGCAGATCAGTAAGGAGTTCTATCCTGAAACCTTGGGTTCCTTTGTGCTGTGCAGCTTTGGGTTCAGAGACCCCTGACACCAGTAGTCTTCCCGCCAGCACAAGGTTTCACCCTGGCTTCCACCAGCCTGCAGTGTGACACCAACAGCCCTTCTATTCCTCAGTCTCCCTAAATTCATCCTTCCTGAGTTCGTACTTACCACCCACTCTTACTTTTCCCCTCTGGTTCATCACCCCAAAGGGGTGAAACTAGCCCCTCCCCGACACCAGCTTACTTTGGCATCCATACTCCACAACAGCAAACAGCTTGGGGGAAATAAAGGTTCATTTAATTAAAAAAGCCACAGATAGGAAGATGAAGCGGTGAGGGAGGGCAAACGTATACAAGTTACACAGAAAATAAGCACAAAGACGCAAGCTCAGGTTTTAAACTTCCACATTAGATAAAATCCCTTTTTTAATTCAAGTTACCTATTGCCTTCAAACAGTTTCCAAGCATACCCCCTAGCCTCCAGGGGAACCAGCGTTTCACAGACTGCACCTGCCAAGTGACTGTCCCTCAGTTTCTGGATTAAAAAAACCTCATACATGAGCCTGTTTGTAAAAGACTTTTCCCTCTGTTCCCTCCCTGCCCCCATCCATGGTGACTCCTGTTTCTTGTGTAGAAATCTCTTAACTTGAGAGTCAGGGTATCTCGGGGTTTGTCTACACTTAAAATGCTACAGCGGCACATCTGCACCACTATAGCACTTTAGTGTAGACACAACCAATGCCGACAGCAGGGTTTCTCCTGGCAGTATAGGTAATGCGCCTCCCCAAGAGGCAATGTTAGGTTGATGGAAGAATTCTTACATCCACCTAGCACTGTCTATGCGGGGACTTAGGTCAGCATGGCTGCATCGCTGAGGGGTGTGGATATTTCAAACCTCTAACTGATGTAGTTAAACCAACCTAATTTTTTAGTGCAGACCAGGCCTGTGTGTCTTTCCATTAACTCTAATTGCCCAGTTAGGAAGAGACAATATTGGACCATGGGTTGTTACTTTGAGCCAGTTCTGTGTGAACACCTGTCTTGAGAAGTGATCCTCCTTGCTCTTAGGTGTGGCTGAAATCATAGTACAGGTTATGAGCACAGTTTTCTACATACATAAATAGAGAGATTCATAACCACACTCTATACACACATCTTAGGACTAAGTTCAGACAGTCACAAGGTTTCATAAAATACCTTACTCCATACGCTTTAATAGTACAATCATACAGTATGGGTCAATGGCTCATTTTGGGGTTTAAGCTTCTGGTCTCCCTGTGGGGTGTCTGACCCTGATTGCCACAGCACTATGGGCCTGATTCACCAGTTTGACATTGCCATTCAAATTCCACGCTGAACGTGTCTGTATTACTGAGTCTCATGTTGTGCTTGATGGTATTTATTATTATTTGCATTGCCACAGAACCTAGGAACCAGGACCCCACTGTCCTAGGTGCTGCACAGACAGCCTCTGCCCCCGAAGAGCTTACAATTTCAGTAAGGATTAAGGTGGTGAATTATTAGGATATTTTCATAATGTGATGATTCCTCCAAGGAAACTCAGTATTCTGTGTGTGGGAATATATGTTGGTGACAACACTGGGCTTGATTTACCACTCCATCACTCCAGGGCTCAGCGCAGTACACTACAGAAATGGAGCTTCACCAGAGACTGCACTTGCCTTGAAGGAGACTGTGCTGTTGAGAAACAGCTCTGAAGGAGACGCACCATTGCACGCACTAGTTGTGGCAATAAAAATTCTCTAAGAAATGAAAAGTTGCAAAGGCAGATGTCAGTCCCCCAGTGATGTTCTCCACTGGGGTAGATTGTCCCTACCTCAGGGACAGCTTTCTCTGTAAGAAGGTGCCATTTTACATGAACCTAGATTGACAAGTGCTCACTGACCACAACTGGAGCCAGATTTGCAAAAGAGCTTGTTTAGACACCAGGAAATTTTCCAGAGTTCTCAGCATCCAGCTGTGACACTTATGGCCTGATTTCCAGTACTTAAACCACGGCCCCATTGAATTGCTTGCATCTTGGATGCTTTGATTTTTCTCTTTGCACTGGTGTTGGCTTCCCGGAGCCAGATCCAAAGCTCATTGAGGTCAGGGCCGGCTCTAGGCACCAGCAAAACAAGCTGGTGCTTGGGGCGGCACATTTTTAGGGGCGGCATGGCCGGCGCCAGAATGCCGCCCCTGCCGCCCCTAAAAATGTGCCCCGGCCGCCCTAGCTCACCTCCGCTGCTGCTGATTCGTGCGCCGCTGCTCCCATTCCTTCCCAGGCTTGAGAGCCTGGGGGGAGGAGGCAGGGCTGGGGATTTGGGGAAGGGGCGGAGTTGAGGCGGGGCCGGGGGGTGGGGTAAGAAAAAACGGGGGGGGGGGGGCAGCCAAAATTGATTTTGCTTGGGGCGGCAAAAATCCTAGAGCCGGCCCTGATTGAGGTTGTCAGAAAGACTGCCAAAGCCCACTGAAGGCAATGGATTAGGGCCGTTATGCACTATTTCCCCAGGGAATAAAAGTCCAATGCCTTTATCCATCTACGTGTACATTAAAGAATGCGGCTGCTCTGTGGTTTTATTTCCTGCTTTCAGAGACTTGATAAAGTGTTTTTAAAAAGTGGCTGTTTTTCAGTTCTTTTCCCTTTCTCACCTCTCACCGAAGAGTTATACATTGCGATGCCTGGTAAGCAGCATTGTAAGATAAAGGTGGAAAGTCATATATTCTTTTACCTCAGTGTCATTTTTAAATATAATATTAAGCTGGGGGGTTGGGGGGTTGGGTGAAACCTCCTTGAAGCTGGTGAGCATAACGGCCAGTCATCATTCAGGATAAATAAAAGAAGCAATTAAGTTTTTTTTGGAGAAAGCTGAAATGATAGGAGCCATCCCCCAACGCAGGCCACATGCAAGGCCGGTGAGTGAGTAGCTGAGCTGTGTGAGTGGACAAGTGTCTCTGGCGGCTGAAAGCAAACAGAGGGCTGGGTATTGTGTGTGCATGCGTGTGTGTGCGCAGATGCAGCCACGCCACAGGACAGCCAAAGAAACACCTGTAGTATTCATATGTAGTATGAATACTGCATACAGATGTGGTCTCCTCATCTCAAAAAAGATATACTGGCACTAGAAAAGTTCAGAGAAGGGCAACTAAAATGATTAGGGGTTTGGAACGGGTCCCATATGAGGAGAGATTAAAGAGGCTAGGACTTTTCAGCTTGGAAAAGAGGAGACAAAGGGGGGATATGATAGAGGTATATAAAATCATGAGTGATGTGGAGAAAGTAGAAAAGGAAAAGTTATTTACTTATTCCCATAATACAAGAACTAGGGGCCACCAAATGAAATTAATGGGCAGCAAGTTTAAAACAAATAAAAGGAAGTTCTTCTTCACACAGCGCACAGTCAACTTGTGGAACACCTTGCCTGAGGAGGTTGTGAAGGCTAGGACTTTAACAGAATTTAAAAGAGAACTAGATAAATTCATGGAGGTTAAGTCCATTAATGGTTATTAGCCAGGATGGGTAAGGAATGGTGTCCCTAGCCTCTGTTTGTCAGAGGGTGGAGATGGATGGCAGGAGAGAGATCAATTGATCATTACCTGTTAAGTTCACTCTCTCAGGGGCACCCTGGCATTGGCCACTGTCGGTAGACAGGATACTGGGCTAGATGGACCTTTGGTCTGAGCCAGTATGGTCGTTCTTATGTTCTTATGATCCACAGAGAAAGCAAAGAAAGCTTTTTGGGTGAAGTGATGGCTGGAAATTAGGCTTTGAAATATTGAGCAAGGAAACGGTCTCCTGTTTGATTTTTACTGTGTTCAGGGAAACAGGGCTTTGTGTATATTCTTTGTAAATAAACAAGGTCGCATCTACAAAATACCCGACCCCATGACTGATTTTTCCTCCTAATGAAAACAACCCACAAGGTTCCAAATATTGGCTAACCACTTAGCTCTAAAGAGTAATAACAACAAGAACTTCTACACCGATAAAGGGCACAACAGGTTTGTCTGAAAAACTGAGTCATGATGATAAACGTAACAAATTATGATTCAGATACAAGAGCCAGATTCTGCTTTAAGTTACCTCCATGTTGATTTGGAATAACTCCATTGAAGACACATAATGGTGTAAATGTGGCGTAATTCATAATAAAGAGCAGAATCTGGTCCAAAGTGCCTAAAACCATACAGAGAGTAGAGTGCAGGTGTCTAAAGCAGGGGTTGGCAACGTTCGGCACGCGGCTCGCCAGGGTAAGCACCCTAGCAGGCCGGGCCAGTTTATTTACCTGCTGACGCGGCAGGTTCGGCCGATCGCGGCCCCCCACTGGCCGCGGTTCGCCGTCCCGGGCCAATGGGGGCGGCGGGAAGCCGCGGCCAGCACATCCCTCGGCCCGCGCCACTTCCCGCCGCCCCCATTGGACCGGGACAGCGAACCGCGGCGAGTGGGGGCCGCGATCGGCTGAACCTGCCACGTCAGCAGGTAAATAAACTGGCTCGGCCGCTAGGGTGCTTACCCTGGCAAGCCGCGTGCCGAACGTTGCCGACCCCTGGTCTAAAGTATCAACCAAGAGCCACATGTCATCTTTTAAGGTCTTTGAGATCTTTGGAACTATGTGAGACATTATGCAGCGCTTATTTCATTTATGACTAAATTCTCACTGCAGAGCTAAATATTTTTACTGAGAAAGGGGAAAAAATCATTTGGTTGCAAGTCCTAATAAGGCAAGGAGCCATTTCACCAAATAGAAGAAGCATGACTGAGCACTGATGAGACAAATTACGTATCGAAACATCACTATGTACAGACTATCCCAGCCACGCATAAGGCAACAATTTAACAATTGAGTAACTAGAGTCTATTACTCAGGTTTGATAGTTACAGAAATAAAATGTGTGGCATTGTTTTGACACTTCGTGCACAAATACAATTGTTCATAAAAATCACATCTCCATGCTTTACTTTCCCCCTATGTGCTGAAAAGGCTCATGCCCTGAAAAGTGGAGTGTTCCCAATACTTCACCAGCCTTTGAAATAAGTTGTTTGCAAAGTGCTCAGAAGATAAGTACCATTATATATATCCTAAGAAACAATTCATCCTGATTAATGATCACATGTTTTCAATACACAATCTGATAACACTACAGGTCTGATTAGAGGTCATGGAGGTTCAAGGGCACTAATGGCAGTTGGGTGCCTGACTCCCAGTAGCGTCTCCACAAATCTCCCCTTTTACCTGTTTGGGTAATTCTTCTAATACGGAATTTGATTTACACTTTAGGCTCTTGGAGGCAGAGACTGTCTTTTACTATGTATAGACACAAGGCATAGCACAATGGAGACCTGATCTCAATTAGAGCCTCTAGACACACTAAATTGTAGCAGTGTGACTCTCTAGCTTAAACTAAATAGTTGATTAAGAAGCCACAATATTATCACAGTATTTTTATTCGTTAATTAGTATGAAGCCAGATACACTTATTTCTGTTACCCCCACTCTGTCCCCATGTACAGTTTTGTTACCCTCACTTAAAGTCACATCTAAAATTATGGCCCAGTCCTGCCATTGGAGTCATAAAGGTGGACTCTTGTTCCCATGCATAGCTCCACTGGTTTCCACAGGACTCCACACAGGCATAAGGGTGCACCCCTGCAGATCCAGCTTCATGATTGGGGCTTTTTACAGCTCTTTGCGATAGAGACTGTCTTTCTATTTGTTGTCTCAAGTGCCCAGCACTACAGAAACAACGTTACCCCTTTCAACCCGACTGGGTAGCCAAGTTCAAGGTGGTGTTGGGTTGTTCCACTTAGGAAGAGAAATTGCAATGAAGAAAATAGCTGATTCCATCAATCTAGGAAGGTATAACGTAGGAACCAAATGTAACCCAGGCCTGCTTGGTGTGACACTTTGTCCCCCTCTAGTGGCAGCTAGAGATTGATGGGTCTGCTATAGCCTTGGCTAAGAGAGATGTGCTTTTAGCTCATAAAGTAGAGGTTCCTGCATTAAGCACCAGAGGTCCCAGGTTTGATCCTGAGCGCCGGGGTCTGTTGGCATTACACAAACAACAGGGGATCTCTTCACTTACAGCCTCTTTAGTCAGCACCAGACCCAACCGCCCCCTCTCTAGACTTCTCTCAAAGTCCCACTCTAGGCTGTGTCCGTCTCTCTCTGTGTGCTGTCTCCTGCTTCTCCTTTCCACCCAGAGCATTCCTCCACCAGGTCATTCAAATGTCTGGGCAGAGCCATGTGACCGTGTTTTGGACTTGGAGGCTACTGTTATTTCAGTCACTTCTTCACGTTCATCCTGAATGACAGGTGATGTTCTAGCCAACCTATAACAACAAGGTTTAACTGAACCTGCAAAAATAACCAATGGGAAGTGTTACTATGGATTGCCTCAACTTTAGGTCTAGCCCTCCAATGATGCTGGAAAAGCATGTCTGCTGCCCTTTCTCACTTCCCAGTTTACACAGTCTAGCAGTAACTGATCATATTTATTTCATAAAGAACAATAATGCTTCCTTATGCTTGAGGACGTTCATAAATGAAACATTGTAATGAAATTCCTATGGAATCACACATTTGATCCAATCTGATAACCAAAATTGTTCATGGCAATTAACATGACTGGAATGGTGACCTCAAAGATGTATTACACCAGGCATGTAAATCTCATCATGAAACAGCATGCGGTTTACTTCTCTGCAGCCTGCTAGGTGTAATCTAATTTTGTAAATGGATTCATGCCATTCATTTTAAAACTGAAGCTCTTTTTTTTTTGTAAAATCTACATTACAAATCACTCTTCCCTCTGCACTTAGGTAAACACATATGAAAACAACAGCTGTCCAATAACACTAATCTCTCTAGTTTGATGTGGGACATGGAGGCAGCCAATACATTACAAACACTACATTTAATTACCTCTCACTTAGCTTTGAGGGCGGCACGCAACCAGAAGCTGACAAAATGGAGGAAGCCAAAATGCAATTGGATTTAAAGAAAATATACCAGTGACAGACAATAATGAACTCTGGGTGAGCAATTGTAACAGCAGCATGATTGTTTGTGTTGTGATGCAAATCTCTGAGTACAATTGGGCCAAGACACTGAATTTCCAACTGATGTCACTTGGTTTTATGTAGGGAAACAACTGCTGATCAGAATCTAGAAAGATCTCTTTTGGTACCATCATGGGCTTAATTCTGTGACCATTCTCCACTGGCCCTGACTTGGCAGTGGTATGATTTATAGAGTTTAAGGCCAGAGAGACCACCAGATCTAGTCTGAACCCGTGAAGAGCACAGGTCACCATCACCACCCAGCACACACACACCAAACCAACAACCAGAATTAGGCTAAAGTATTACAGCCCACAGGATATTAAGCTATTGTGTGCCACAGGCAGAGAACAGGAGGGACCAAAGTACACCGACGTCCTACGCTCCTGCACTGGTAGGGAATTGATTAAGTGAGACATACCCAGATGATGCATGGAACCTCACAGCTCTATTAGGAACTTTATTATGCACTACCTCCCATGGCTACCAGGTACACGAAGAGCACACTCATCGCTAAACCCATTAAGCCATGCCTGGTCCAGCCCCCTTCCTCTGCCTCTGGAAGACACTAGGAGAAAACCAAGGGGTCTGTAACTATGTCTATTTGCTAAACTCTTGGCCAAAGGTGAAGAAAGTTACCACCTATCCACACAGCAGCCAGTCACAACCTGCCTTTGAAATATGTCCTGATTATTGTGGCATTTTATGTTCTACTGGAGAGAAGGACACCTCTCCATAAGCAACAATGGTCCTCCTTGTACTCATATTTCCTTATGATTTAATAACAGAAGTAGCACTCAAGGTTACCATGCAGTCCTATTAGCATACTAGGGAAAGGATCTATGAACAAGCCATGTGTGAAATAAATTAGTCCTGGTCTACACTGGGGGGGGCGGGATTGACCTAAGGTATGCAACTTCAGCTACAGGAATAGCGTAGCTGAAGTCGAGGTATTTAGGTCAACTTACCGCAGCGTCTTCACGGCACTGAGTCGACTGCTGCCGATTCCCCGTCGACTCCGCTTGCGCCTCTCATGATGGTGGAGTACCGGAGTCGACGGGAGAGCGCTCAGGGATCGATTTACCGCATCTAGACTAGACGCGATAAATGGACCCCTGATAGATCGATCATTACCCGCCGATCCGGGTAGATACATACCTAATTCTGGGTAAGAATCAAGTCAGAGGATGGTTAGCATCCCACAGTAACTTATGCCCTGTCCTATCCTGTCCTACCAAGTTCCATTCCAGTGAAAAAGTTTAAGTTGCAGAAACTTGATCCTGTGGTTTAAAAATATACACTAGTGTATGAAAAAGTATGCAAGGGAAGGAAAACGATAGATTTTAAATGAGAAAAGTAAACCACTTTCCTTCTCATCTCCAAGCAGCATGTGTTTAGGCACAACCCCAAAGTAAAATCTTGTAGTTGGTATTTTAACTCTGTAAATCCTTCAGGATAAGTAGACAATGTTTATTGTGTGTATTATTCAGATTCTAATATCTACACTGTATTGTTAAATCTATTCACCTAACTCTGGGTTATTGCCGATTATGTACTCTCTGGATCATATGTCTTTTAAAATCAAACTTTGTATTTGTGGATAATCTAAGCACTATACCCAGATGTACAGACACTCTTTTCCCAACCTATGTATTATATAATTTTTTTAACATTAGCTTTAATAAAATTTTTAAATCGGTCCTTCCATCACCCCTGCTGTGCCCATTCCACAGAGGAGTCTTTTACAGCTGCCACATAGGAGAGCTCAGAGATTAATCCTGAAGGACCCAAATTCAAACTCCGGTGATGACCAAGACAAATATTGTTTCACAAATGCTACATCAAAATTCTCTTCTGCCAGGTGTGCGTCATGTTTATGAATAGTTTTCCCCACTCCTCATCCCCTTTCAATCCCTTCTAGGTCAGTAATTGATCTCAGCTGACCCCGCCCAGGCACAGCTTACAAAGGGTGGATACACCAAGAACCAAAGAATTCTTGAACTGAATTTCCTTTGTTGCAATTAATAAATCACAAGTAATGAATGTTAGAGCGACTCCGGAGCTCTCTTTTCAAACGCTTGCAGATTTGAGCTCAGCAGGGAAATTGGTGACCTCTAACCCCTGACCCTTTCAGGATCATCAGCAAGTGCAGAGTCAGCACTGCATGACAAAAATGGATGTTTGATAACATGCGCTGCCTTCCTCATTACCAAGAGCTCCGGCACAGAAATGCTGGGAGAAAATACACCTAAGCAGGTTGAGCCAGCACATAACTTCATGCATCAGTCTATTTTACAGTTGGGGAAACTGAGGCACAAATGGGGTTAAGTGACTTGCCCAAGGTCACACAGGAAATCAATAGAAGAGCCAGAAAGGGAACTCAGCAATTCTTGCTCCCAGTCTAATGCCCTATCCATTGAACCATACTTCCTTACATTGTATTTCAGGCTAGAAAGCCTACAAGAACAGTTTCTTATATTATTTTGACATATTATTTCCCCAGCCTGGTCAGAATCAGAAATTCAAAATAATTTACCTTTTACTTGAGAAGCATGTGTTAATTTAGCACTAGAATGACACCCCTGGAGACTGAAGAACATATTCATCCACAAAATAGGTGTAGCACAGGCAATGCCAGTGAAAGATGCTATACCTTTCCCCAGTCTGAAATCTGTGCGAGAGGGATAGGTTGCAATCCTTTGCCTCTCTGCTTAGAGTGCCACTTGTGACAGTATTTTTATTTTTAATGTGGATACTAGTGCACTGGGGCCTGGACTGAGAGCACAGAGTTCATTTCATCTGGACCGCTGAACAACCATCAGATGGTAATAGCTTTTTCTCACTGCCAACTTGAGCTTTATTTGAACTGGCCTACAAGAGGGTGAAGATTGTATATCCCATTACCAGTCCCTGAGTTATCCAAACCCTGTTGCATTACATTTTCCCTTTGGTTTCCACAGTAGGTTCAGACTTCTGGTCTGCACTTTCAATATTTCACACAGTTCCATTCCTTCTAATATCTCTTTTTCACGTCTTTGTTCATCCACTTTTGCTCCTCACCTAACTGTCCCTTTTGTATCTTGCTTCCATCTTTGTCTTAGATTCTACTTACATTGTAAGCTCTGTAGGCCTTGCTGGAGCCCTAGCATAGCTAAAAGCACGAACCAAAGTAGGCCTTGTCAGAATAGTAACACTAGGTATCAGCTAACCAAGTAAGCACATTCCTGGGAGGATGGTACTGGAACACACAGAACCCTCATAAAGATAAGGATGGAATGACAGGATAACGGATGAGGAAGTTGTGTTCAAACTATTAGGTGCAAGGAACATATGGCTTCCTAGACCACGGGATGCTATTTGAGGAAGGACTGCTAGGCAGAGATGGCGTTCACCTTTCGAGGACGGGAAAGACCCTATTTGGACACAGACTGGCTAACCTAGTGAGGAGGGCTTTAAACTAGGTTCGACGGGGACAGGTGAGCAAAGCCCGCAGGTAAGTGGGGAACATGGAGACCTGGGAGATGGGTCGGAAACGAGAGGGAGTGTGGGCTATATTGGCAGAGAGAAAGGAGGGTCAGGACAAAACTGGGAGGGAAGATCAAACCAGTATCTTAGATGCCTATATACAAATGCGAGAAGTATGGGTAATAAGCAGGAAGAACTGGAAGTGCTAATAAATAAATACAACTATGACATTGTTGGCATCACTGAAACTTGGTGGGATAATACACATGATTGGAATGTTGGTGTGGATGGATACAGCTTGCTCAGGAAGGATAGACAGGGGAAAAAGGGAGGAGGTGTTGCCTTATATATTAAAAATGTACACACTTGGACTGAGGTAGAGATGGACATAGGAGATGGAAGTGTTGAGAGTCTCTGGGTTAGGCTAAAAGGGGTAAAAAACAAGGGTGATGTCATGATAGGCCACCTAACCAGGTGGAAGAGGTGGATGAGGCTTTTTTTAAACAACTAACAAAATCATCCAAAGCCCAAGATTTGGTGGTGGTGGGGGACTTCAACTATCCAGATATATGTTGGGAAAATAACACAGCGGGGCACAGACTATCCAACAAATTCTTGGACTGCATTGCAGACAACTTTTTATTTCAGAAGGTTGAAAAAGCTACTAGGGGGGAAGCTGTTCTAGACTTGATTTTAACAAATAGGGAGGAACTCGTTGAGAATTTGAAAGTAGAAGGCAGCTTGGGTGAAAGTGATCATGAAATCATAGAGTTTGCAATTCTAAGGAAGGGTAGAAGGGAGAACAGCAAAATAGAGACAATGGATTTCAGGAAGGCGGATTTTGGTAAGCTCAGAGAGCTGATAGGTAAGGTCCCATGGGAATCAAGAATGAGGGGAAAAACAACTGAGGAGAGTTGGCAGTTTTTCAAAGGGACACTATTAAGGGCCCAAAAGCAAGCTATTCCGCTGGTTAGGAAAGATAGAAAATATGGCAAAAGACCACCTTGGCTTAACCACGAGATCTTGCATGATCTAAAAAATAAAAAGGAGTCATATAAAAAATGGAAACTAGGACAGATTACAAAGGATGAATATAGGCAAACAACACAGGAATGCAGGGGCAAGATTAGAAAGGCAAAGGCACAAAATGAGCTCAAACTAGCTACAGGAATAAAGGGAAACAAGAAGACTTTTTATCAATACATTAGAAGCAAGAGGAAGACCAAAGACAGGGTAGGCCCACTGCTTAGTGAAGAGGGAGAAACAGTAACAGGAAACTTGGAAATGGCAGAGATGCTTAATGACTTCTTTGTTTCGGTCTTCACCGAGAAGTCTGAAGGAATGCCTAACATAGTGAATGCTAATGGGAAGGGGGTAGGTTTAGCAGATAAAATAAAAAAAGAACAAGTTAAAAATCGCTTAGAAAAGTTAGATGCCTGCAAGTCACCAGGGCCTGATGAAATGCATCCTAGAATACTCAAGGAGCTACTAGAGGAGGTATCTGAGCCTCTAGCTATTATCTTTGTAAAATCATGGGAGACGGGAGAGATTCCAGAAGACTGGAAAAGGGCAAATATAGTGCCCATCTATAAAAAGGGAAATAAAAACAACCCAGGAAACTACAGACCAGTTAGTTTAACTTCTGTGCCAGGGAAGATAATGGAGCAAGTAATTAAGGAAATCATCTGCAAACACTTGGAAGGTGGTAAGGTGATAGGGAACAGCCAGCATGGATTTGTAAAGAACAAATCATGTCAAACCAATCTGATAGCTTTCTTCGATAGGATAACGAGTCTTGTGGATAAGGGAGAAGCTGTGGATGTGGTATACCTAGACTTTAGTAAGGCATTTGATACGGTCTCGCATGATATTCTTATCGATAAACTAGGCAAATACAATTTAGATGGGGCTACTATAAGGTGGGTGCATAACTGTCTGGATAACCGTACTCAGAGAGTTGTTATTAATGGTTCCCAATCCTGCTGGAAAGGCATAACGAGTGGGGTTCCGCAGGGGTCTGTTTTGGGACCGGCTCTGTTCAATATCTTCATTAACGACTTAGATATTGGCATAGAAAGTACGCTTATTAAGTTTGCGGATGATACCAAACTGGGAGGGATTGCAACTGCTTTGGAGGACAGGGTCATAATTCAAAATGATCTGGACAAATTGGAGAAATGGTCTGAGTTAAACAGGATGAAGTTTAACAAAGACAAATGCAAAGTGCTCCACTAAGGAAGAAAAAATCAGTTTCACACATACAGAATGGGAAGAGACTGTCTAGGAAGGAGTACGGCAGAGAGGGATCTAGGGGTTATAGTGGACCACAAGCTAAATATGAGTCAACAGTGTGATGCTGTTGCAAAAAAAGCAAACATGATTCTGGGATGTATTAACAGGTGTGTTGTGAGCAAGACACGAGAAGTCATTCTTCCGCTCTACTCTGCTCTGGTTAGGCCTCAGCTGGAGTATTGTGTCCAGTTCTGGGCACCGCATTTCAAGAAAGATGTGGAGAAATTGGAAAGGGTCCAGAGAAGAGCAACAAGAATGATTAAAGGTCTTGAGAACATGACCTATGAAGGAAGGCTGAAAGAATTGGGTTTGTTTAGTTTGGAAAAGAGAAGACTGAGAGGGGACATGATAGCAGTTTTCAGGTATCTAAAAGGGTGTCATAAGGAGGAGGGAGAAAACTTGTTCACCTTAGCCTCTAAGGATAGAACAAGAAGCAATGGGCTTAAACTGCAGCAAGGGAGGTCTAGGTTGGACATTAGGAAAAAGTTCCTAACTGTCAGGGTGGTTAAACACTGGAATAAATTGCCTAGGGAGGTTGTGGAATCTCCATCTCTGGAGATATTTAAGAGTAGGTTAGATAAATGTCTATCAGGGATGGTCTAGACAGTATTTGGTCCTGCCATGCGGGCAGGGGACTGGACTCGATGACCTCTCGAGGTCCCTTCCAGTCCTAGAATCTATGAATCTATGAAATGTAATATGTAACACCTTTGTATCAATATGTGGAAGGAGGGGCATCTTTTTATTGGCCTGGGGAGGACATTATCTTTATTGACCTTATACTTTGTCAAGGCATACATATGTTAGTGTATCTGTAACCTGTTGGACAGGGCACTAGGACCATGCCTTGTTGCAATAAACCTGTGCGAGCCTTCACCACCTAATTGAGCCTGTGATATTTCTTTATGTGTAACACCAGTGTCTGCTGAATCACAAGCTACAATCTCCATTGGTGCAGAATACACAGAAGCTTCAAGAACAGCAGCAATAACAAGCTCTTTGGGCTGTGTTTATACAGCGCCTTGCACAGTGGGGCCCTGCTCAGACTCCTGGGTGCTACCACTCTGGACATCTTCCATTCTGCCCCTGGCAAATATAATACCCTAGAGCTTCACATGCACCAAATGATCACTTGGTCTTCATGGAAATCTTTCCATCAAGCCTTCCAATGACACCTCATCACATGAACAATTCTCATTTAGGGAAAAACAACCATCAACAAAATTCACACCATTCTTGAGCTTGGATGCTCATGTGGGCACTTGGCGTGCTGTATGCCTGCCGGTTGTTTGCCTATTTCCCATTGCAAGCTCTTGACAGAACAAGGAGTAATGATCTCAAGTTGCAGTGGGGGAGGTTTAGGTTGGATATTAGGAAAAAACTTTTTCACTAGGAGGGTGGTGAAGCAGTGGAATGGGCTACCTAGGGAGGTGGTGGAATCTCCTTCCTTAGAGGTTTTTAAGGTCAGGCTTGACAAAGCCCTGGCTGGCATGATTTAGTTGGGAATTGGTCCTGCTTTGAGCAGGGGGTTAGACTAGATGACCTCCTGAGGTCCCTTCCAACCCTGATATTCTATGATTCTATGATTCTATGGAACAAGGACTGTGCCTTTCTCTCTTTTGTACAGAGCTAAGCACACTGTCTGGCCTCGCTAAATAATAAAACATGACTTGAAAGCAAGTGAGGCCACCATGCATGGATAAACACAGGAGGGCTAAATTTTCAGCAGCCCAAAACAGAGCCTTTGAATTTACTCACACAACCCTTTGCAGAGTTAAATACTGTGATTGCCTACCTACACTATTTGCATATGCATCTCACTACCTCTTTTGTATAGACATTGCTAAACCAAGATGCAGCAAAGCACTTAAACATGTAAGCATGTCCCATTGAATTTAATGGAACTATTCACATGTTTAAAAATAAACATGTTTGAATGTGTCACAGTTACAGGATTAGCTACACCTTTGATTGGTCTTCAACCTCTTCCCAGTGCACCTTTCAAGTACACTTTCCATCATGGTGGAATCCTGCAATTCTCCCACTAATGAGCAGGTCCCCAAGCTACCGCACATATATTTACCAGCCAGGCAAGTCAAACTGAGTTTGGCACCTTCAAGAGAGTTCCCTTCAGGAGATGTGACCAGTAGTGTAATACTTGCTTATAGAAATCAAAGAATTTATTGGGACACTCCAAGTAACAACTCCAGCATGCATAGGAAAGACTTACTTCCTCCTAGCTCCCTCCTACTTCCCCCTGAACCAAGGCCACATTGTAAAATATCTAAATGAGACAACAACTTAACACTAAGCTAAATATACAGCATCACCTCTTGGTGGAGGTGCTTTTTGCACTGATCATTAGTCAGTAAATGCAGTGACTCAGAACAGCTTCTTCCAAACACAGTATTATTTATTTATCCATCCATAGGAATATCACATTCAGAGAAAGGGGTTCAAACATCAAAGGGCCTACATGAAATTAGAAATAGAAATTAATGGAGATATCCCATCTCCTAGAACTGGAAGGGACCTTGAAAGGTCATCGAGTCCAGCCCCCTGCCTTCACTAGCAGGACCAAGTACTGATTTTGCCCCAGATCCCCAAGTGGCCCCCTCAAGGATTGAACTCACAACCCTGGGTTTAGTAGGCCAATGCTCAAACCACTGAGCTATCCCTCCCCCCATGCATGTCTTACCTAAAGCTTAGCATTTCCCTTCCTGCTTAGGCAAATCCAGCTTTTCCCAGGTGTAGTGTTCTTTTTAGTGCTCTAATGAAAGAGAGAGGGGGTGTCTTTCAAATATCCACCTAAAATTTCTCAGCCCCACTCTTTCTTCTTCCTCTTATGTGGTATCTCCATTACTGGAGGTTTGCAACCATGGTAACCCATTCTTCACGATGCTCTGCTAATTTCTGTATGGATGAATAGTCCTTCTGATCCACTTAATATACCACATAATCCAGCCAAGATCTTCATTTTCTGCCTTGTGTTCTGCTGCCATCAACTTTTCCTTCCAGTGCTGATAAATATACATTGCCTGTTAAATCCCCTAAAATGTGTCCTGCAAATCGAATTTTTCTTTTCATAAGATCTCTGGCTAGTGTTTCTTGTGTTCCAGTCACCTATAATACTTTTTTCCTTGTTTACATGATCGATCCATATTTTCAGAATTCTTCTATGACACCATAATTTGAAGGATTGTAGTTTCTTTATTATCGATAGTTTGTCCATGTTTCAGAGCCATAATTTAACACAGACCACTCTTTACACAAGGAATTTCTCTGTGTTCCACAAAGTTACATTATGTTAAATAAACAAACAAAACCCCCAAACCTATATCTAGCTGCACTTTTATTGTAAAAGAAATTTTTATTAATCCTGTCATCTTCATCCTTTTAAACAGTCAAGGTAACTCATCTGTTTTAAGTAGATTAAATATATATTTTTCTATTAAAAAATCTAGGACCCAGAGGCAACTCTTATCCATTCAAAGGCTCTTAACTTGCCTGTAGAGCAATATCACCCAGAGAGAGAGAGAGGAGTGCTCTCACCCCCAGTCAGTCTTGCTTTAAAAAAAGCACTGATGAGCTTCAGAGCAGAGAAAGATTTCACATGTGGATTGGGACTGAGATGATTGACCTTTTAGTCAAGATTTAATTTTGCCCATTGTTACCAAAAAGTCTCATTGACAATAGCAAATGCTGATTTCCTTCGCAACAAGGAAGGAATCTAAAAGGGTGTCATAAGGAGGAGAGAGAAAACTTGTTCACCTTAGCCTCTGAGGATAGAACACGAAGCAATGGGCTTAAACTGCAGCAAGGGAGGTCTAGGTTGGACATTAGGAAAAAGTTCCTAACTGTCAGGGTGGTTAAACACTGGAATAAATTGCCTAGGGAGGTTGTGGAATCTCCATCTCTGGAGATATTTAAGAGTAGGTTAGATAAATGTCTATCAGGGATGGTCTAGACAGTATTTGGTCCTGCCATGCGGGCAGGGGACTGGACTCGATGACCTCTCGAGGTCCCTTCCAGTCCTAGAATCTATGAATCTATGAATCTATGAATAAGGGATTTAGAGTCAGCATTCTGGGGAGAGATTGACATTTGTGGCATAAACCCACTCTGCAAATGAAACTTGTTTTTTTAAACCTGTGACCCTGCAAACCAATCAAATCATAATTAGCCAAGATTTCCTCCAATAAGGAAAATCAAAGGCAACATGGAGGGATCGCTGTTACTAGATAGTGGCATTGTTGTACATAGTACTTTATTGACAAATTAAATTCAATGTACTCGCCTTGAGATCCAAGGGCTAAATCTTGCTCCCATTAAACCCAATGGGAGTTTTTACATTGCCATTTTCAGACTTAAAATAATTGTAAAGGAGCAGAGTTTTATTCATCATTGTCATCTAGTGGTTAGTGCATGTGCTAGATGTTAGGAGCCCTGTGTTTTAAACCCAGCTCTGTTCCCCTCGCACTGAGTGGTCTTGGGCAAATTACTCACCCTCCCAATACCTCAGTAAATCCTTCTGTAAAATAGGAATATTGCCTTCGTCACAGGTATGTTGTGACGCCTAGTTCTTAGGGTCAGATTCTGACATGCTTACTGAGGCTGAGTACTACTTTACTCCATGGCCTTCAGTGGGGCCAGTCATATGGTAATATGCAGTGTGAGTGAGGGCATAAGAATACTGGCCTTTATCGTTCATAACGGGTTTGCCATCTTCAAGGCCGCCCAGAGGATTCAGGGGGCCTGGGGTCTTCGGCAGCGGGGGGCCCCCACCTCCGAATTGCTGCCAAAGACCCGGCACTTCGGCAGCGGGTCCCGGAGCAGAAGGACCCCCCGCCGCCGAATTGCCGCCGAAGACCCGGAGCGGAAGAAGCTCCGGGGGCCCGGGCCCCACGAGAGTTTTCCGGGGCCCCCGGAGCGAGTGAAGGACCCCGCTCCAGGGCCCCCAAAAACTCTCGTGGGGGCCCCTGCGGGGCCCAGGGCCTGGGGCAAATTGCCCCACTTGCCCCCCCCTCTGGGCGGCCTTGGCCATCTTCAGAAATACCTACCACTTATTTAGTGCTTGACATGTGCAAAGCACAGTACATCCCATTGGCCTCTCAATGCTCCTGTAAGAGAAGCATTTTATCCTCAGCATTTGATAGCTGTAGAAACTTAGGCAGAGAGAATTGCCTAAAGCTTCACTGTGAAACCGGGGCCAAAGCAGGATGAGAACCTAGCTCTCTCTAATTCCCAACTTCTTGCTAATTTCTCCAGACTAGGGTAACCAGATAGCAAGTGTGAAAAATCGGGACGGGGGTGGGGGGTAATAGGCGCCTATTTAAGAAAAAGCCCCCAAAATCAGGACTGTCCCTATAAAATCGGGACATCTGGTCACCCTACTTCAGACCAACCATCTTGAGAGTAGCCCCACTATCAAGCGTGTTGCATTAGAAAAGGACAAACGCCAGTGGGTTTCAGAATTAAGATTTCATTCAAATAAGCACCTAACAGTTTAAATGCTTATGCAAAAATTCCAGTCTTCTTTAGTTTGTAGAAGCTGGGTAGGAAAGGTTGCAAGATCAAGCATTCTGACTAGCTTGCTGTGCTTCTGCTTTGGATTCTGTACAGAAATCAACACATGCTCCCTTGGTATTGCAACACTTTTACTTCTGGCTGGAATTTGGGAATGAAACAAACAACAAATCCCACATATTCAAACAGTTCAGAACCTTGGTAAAGGTTCTATTTCAATTTAGGCATATATGTGGGGAAGGGGGTTATTTTATCAAATTACAGTGAAACATGCTTTCATTGACCAACCCAGTACCAGCAAAAATTATCGGAGGCTATTCTTTAGCTACAGGTTCAACAACATTGTTCTGGAAACCTTGAGGATGCTTTAAAGTGATTTTTTAGAAAAAGTATCTCCGGAGGATGTAAAACAGATAATTTGCATCCAAGAGTTTTAAAAGAGCTGGAGGGGGAGCTCACTGGACCATTACTCTCAATTCTCAATTCTTCCTGGAACACTGAGGAAGTTCCAGAAGAGTGGAAGAAAGCTAATGTGCCATTTTTTAAAAAGGGAGAACGGGATGACCCAGGTAATTATAGGCCTATTAGCCTGACATCAATCCTGGGCAAGATAATGGAATGGCTGATAAGGGACTTGATTAATGAAGAATTAAAGGAAGTGAAGGTTGCAGCGTATCCATATGTCTGGATTTTCCCAGCTGCCTCCCACCCGGGTTGGGGGCTGACAGCTGGAGCCAAAGCCTCCCGTCTGGGTCGGGGACTGGCAGCTGGAGCTGCAACCTCTCCACACTAGGGAACTGAGAGCTGAAACCGCAGACTCCCCGCCCAGATCGGGAGCTGACGTCCACCCTCACTTCTGTGCTGTCTCCCAGCCAGCAGCCACTGAGCTACCTGCAGCCTGGGGAGATTCCCAGAGGTGGGTCTGACCCAGCTCCAGGAGTGGTCCCTGCAGGGGAAGAGGAAGTCTCATCCTGCCTCAGCCGAGGCCGGGAGTAGCAGCTGGAGCCCGGCACACAGTTGGAGCCCCTTGTTGGGGCACCCCCAAACCTGCATCTCCCCGACAATAGCCAGATTTCATGGGGGAGATCAGTTTTCACGATCCGTGACACATTTTTCATGGCCGTGAATTTGGTAGGGCCTTACTTATAGGGACAGACTCAAGAAAATATCCCCAAAGGCCATAGGCACCGACTCCGTGGGTGCGCCGGGGCTGGAGCACCCACGGAAAAAAATTGGTGGGTGCTCAGCACCCACCGGCAGCTTCTCGTGCTCCAGCTCACCTTGGCCCCCCTGCTCCAGCTCGCCTCCGCCTCCGCCTCCGCCGCGAGCGCGCCGCCGCATTCTGCTTCTCCCCCCTCCCTCCCAGCACTTGCACTGCAAAACAGCTGATTCGCGGGGCAGGGAGGGAGCGAGGAAGGGGGGGAATGCGGTGCGCTATGGGAAGAGGTGGGTCTGGGGCGGGGATTTGGGGAAGGGATCCAATGGGGGCAGGGAGGGGGCGGAGTTAGGGCGGGGACTTTGGGGATGGGGTTGGAATGGGGGCGGGGCCAGGAGCGGGATGGGGTGGAGTCGGGGCGGGGCCAGGGGCGGGGAAAGGGGCGGGGGGGCATGGGCACCCACCAGCGCCGGAGAAAGTTGGCGCCTATGCCAATGGCCAGTGATGGGACATGAGATGAAGAGGGCCCTGAGTTACTACACAGAATGCTTTCCCAGGTGTCTGGCTGGTGGTTCTTGCTGACATGCCCAGGGTCCTACTGCCATATTTGGGGTCGAGAAGGAATTTTCCCCCAGGTCAGATTGTCAGAGACCCTGGGGTTTTGTGCCTTCTTTTGCAGCACAGGGCATGGGTCACTTGCAGGTTTAAACTCGTGTCAGTGGTGGATTCTCTGTAACTTGAAGTCTTTAAATCATGATTTGAGGACTTCAGCGACTCAACCAGAGATTATAGGTCTATTACAGGAGTGGGTGGGTGAGGTTCTGTGGTCTGCAAGGTGCAAGAGATCAGATTAGATTATTATGTTGGTCCCTTTTGGCCTTAGAGTCTATACATCTGTGAATCATTTAGCTCAATCTATTTAGCTTAAAAAGGAGAAGGTTAAAGGGTGACTTGATTAGTTTATAAGTACCTACACGGGGAACAATTTTTTAATAATGGGCTCTTCTATCTATCTAACACAATCCAACGGGTGGACGTTAAAGCTTGACAAATTCAGACTGGAAATAATATGTACATTTTTAATGATGAGAGTAATTAATCACTGAAATATCTTAACAAGGGCCGTGGTCAGTGTTCCCTCTTATTTTATCCGCACATGTGCGGAATAAATTTTGTTATGTGCACCAATATGAAGGTGATGTGTGAGGGGTTCGGAGTGTGGGAGGAGGCTCAGAGGTGGGGCAGAGGGTTGGGGTGTAGGGGTGTTAGGTCTCCGGCTGGGGGTGCGGGCTCTATGGTGGGCCCATGGTCGAGGGGCTCAGGGCTGGGGCAGAAGGTTGGGGTGCAGGGGGTGAGGGCTCTGGCTGGGAGTGCGGGCTCTGGGGTGGGGCCGGGGATGAGGGGTTGGGGGTGAAGGAGGGTGCTCTGGGACTACAGTGGGGAGAGAGGACTCCCCCAGCTCTCTCTTCCCTCAGCAGCACCTGGGCTATGGGGGAGAGGCACCTCTCCCTGCTACAGCAGCTCCAGGATTGGGGCCACGGGATAGGTGCCCCTCCCCCAGCTGTGGCAGGTCTGGGCTGGGGCTGGGTTGGGGCTGGGCGAGGGGTGCCACGGCCACAGCAGGTCTGGGTCGAGGCTGGGTTCTGGTCGCCCTCCCCTGGCTGCTTCAGGTCCGGGGCTGAGTTGGGGCCAGGGGAGGGGCACCCGGCTGCAGCAGGTCTGGGCCGGGGCTGGGTTCCCTGAGCGCTCGCGTGGCACTAAATACGCTGCTGCACGGCCGCGCAGCTTATAGGGAACTTAGGTTGTGGTGGATTTTCGATCACTGACAATTTTTAAATCAAGATTAGCTCTAATTCTAAAAGATCTGCTCTAAGAATTATTTTTGGGAAAGTTCTAGGGCCTGTGTTATACATGAGGTCAGATGAGATGATCATAATTGTCCCTTATGACCTTGGTATCTATGAAACAATGACAAAAGGGTTTGGGGCCTAGATCCTCAATGTTATTTAGGTACCTACCTCCCAATTCCATTGAAATCCATGGGAGTTAGGGGCCTAAATACCTGTCTAGATCTGGGTCTTGGTCCTTAGATTAGGCTTTACTGTATTACAAAGTGTTGCTACTACTAATAATCCTCCCCGTCTTGAATGACATATGGGACTGTCTCCTTTCCTTTTCCACTAAAAAGATCCACAGCTGTCCCCCTTCTCAGATAAATGCTTGAATCTTTCAAGGATAAAAATAACCTGTGGAGCTATTCTGTAGTCATGGCAAAAACTATCTTCTGATTATTCCCCCTCAACCTTTACGATGTGGGAAATATGAGTCATTCTGCAGTCAGATGATCATCTCCAGAGATATTTATGGCTTCTCCAGCTATGTCACATATTTAACAGAAACCTGTCACTTTAGTTCCCTGTGTGCAAACAAACATATTCTCTAGGCGTGGATTAAAAAAAAATGTTAATCTCGTGATTCATGACAATTTTAAAAGCCTTTTGAGAGATCAAGGCGGCTCCTTTTTTTCAGTGTGGCTAAACTAGCAACACATTCCTCCTTCAAAAAGAAATGTGGTTTACACTTTGCAGGGAATTAACAGGGAGGCAGAGGAAGATGGAATCCACCCCATTAGGCGGGAAGCAGATTTGCCATGCTGCAGCTGCTGTTCCAGCTACAAGTTGGAAAAGTGAGCACTGCACCCTATGACACTGCAATCATAGGGTGTCATCACAGCTCAAGTAGAGATACCTGAGCTACCTACTTCAGGTACTGGAGCAGTGAAGCTGCAGCAGTGAGGTCTTCAAGGACGGTTGTGCAAGCCCATCCAGAACCCTGGGGCTTTATTCACAGGGCTAGCCCATGTGCTGCAGTTTCACGCTAGTACCGGAGCTGGCTAGGTTAAATCTCAGGCATGTCTACTTGAGCTGTAATCTCACCCTGTGATTGCAGTATAGACAGACCCTGTATCTACATACTCCCTGTAAAAGATGTGTTGAGTCGTTAGATCAATCATTACTGCTTTTATTTATATTAAAGTAACGCCTAGAGCGGAGGCTCCAACGGAGATCAGAGCCCCTCTGAGGTAGCTCAGTGCAGATGCACCGTGAGAGAGAACCCTGACCCCAAGCGTTTACAATCTGAATAAAAAAATCTGCATCTTTAGGCAGCTTTAAAAATCTGTCCCTCAGTGACTTGCCCATGGTCACACAAAAAGTCAGAGCTGAACCCACATTTCCTGAGGCCCAGGTAAATGCCTTAGCCACAAGACCATTCTCCAGCCTATACAAGTATTGTGGCCGGGCTTTCAATAATCGCCTCTCTCCTAGCCTATTTGTCACTGCATAGAGAAGCCCCCTGGCAGTACACATGAAGTGCAAAGGCAGTCTTGACCATTCCTTCCCCACCCAAGGTGGAGTGTAAGCAATGCAGAGGGCCTTATGCTGACTTTCCATAGCTGGATACATTTTGTACATGTAGAAATCAACAATACCGGAAAATCTTAAAATAATCATGAAGGAATATCTAAAGCAATTTCTCTTCTTCATTGAAACCCTAGCCTTGGGCACCAAGTTTCCTGAATGTTAAATGAAGAGCTGGTATCAATAATAAGAGGATTACTTTGCAGGTAAAGACTGGAACTTGTAAAAAAAAAAGTGGTGGTTTCAGTTTGGAGTGTTTGTGCAAACATTTTTGTTTGTTTCAGTTCACCAGGGATCCAACCCTTTGAGTTTTATGTTTCAAACGCTCCATCTCAGTGGATTTCTCCAAATTTATAACAAAATTCTACAAGACAGTCATTTGTCTCCAAGTTCATGGTCTGTGAAGCTTAGCAAATCTTGCATTGCACCTGGACTGAATGTTGAGTATGAAATGGAACACAATCCCAGTGAATTCACGTGGGCCTGGGTTCCTTGATAAAAAGCACCTATTACTCTAGTGTGGATGTGTAACCCACACACCTTCTGGGTGTGGTGTTCTGTCCCATCTAGTGGCACCAAGCAGGGGCGGCTCCAGGCACCAGCGCACCAAGTGCGTGCCTGGGGCGGCCTGCCGGTCGCCGTGAGGGCGGCAGTCAGGCTGCCTTCAGCGGCATGCCTGCGGGAGGTCCGCCGGTCCCGCGGCTTCGGCAGCAATTCAGCATCGGGTATGCTGAAGGCACGGGACCGGCGGACCTCCCGCAGGCGCGCTGCCGAAAGCCGCCTGACTGCCATGCTTGGGGTGGCAAAATGCATAGAGCCGCTCCTGGCACCAAGACCACTTAGAGAGATATAAAATGAGTCTACTCTACAGCCTTAGCTAACAATCAGTTGGCTTTTAACTCATGCACTAAGCTCCTGAGGTCCCCGGTTCAATCCTGCCTGCTGATGACCGTGGTCTGTCAACATTATAGACACATGCTGCATAGTTATGTTTGTGGCGATAATACTGTATCTTATATGAATATAGTAGAATTTTTCTTTCTAAAGGATCCTGAATAGCTTTGCATATTTTACATAGAGATGTAGTTATCATTTCACACATTAAGGCTCTCATTCAGGGAAACACTTCAACACATGCTTAAAGTTTTTTCCTGTACCAGGAACTGATGGCCTGAGACTATGGTATTTCCCTCCTGTAAAATAGGAGAGAACCTAAGCTGACAGAAGATGGCCCATGTAGGGTGTAACTTGGACATAAGAAAGGAGCTAAGGCATTTAAATGCTTTTGCCCTTCTGGGGTTACAGGTAAGAGTGACAGGAATGATAAAGGTACTGTAGGCAGACTGCTGGCCTGCAACCAGACATTTGGTTAGCTGTGTTTTGTTTTGAAGTTTACCTGTATGTGCACAAACTTAGTTCTGAATATCACAATCACATATGCAGGATATGACAGATTGGAGGCATGTCTGCGTCAAATTGTAAACTCCATTTTGTTCTGTGAATATCATTTTCATTGTAACCTTCCCTGTAACCTTCTCTTTGCACAGTAGCCTCCATCGTGGGTAAAGACATCCAAGTGATGTTGAAAGCCAGCCAGTCCTGACAAGGACAGTCTATTCTGGATACTGTGGACTTGTGCCAGGGAATGGGACACCTCTTAAAGCACTGACAAGGGCCATCAACTCTGAACAACTCTTCCCTAGTGGAACAATGGGTTTGCTCCCAGTAGGGATTATTAATTTCAGATGGAATCTCTACACAGAAACCAGTCACTCAGGAGTGGGCTTGAATCCCCGATCTAAGCATATGGCTGGAAGAGCTGCTGCTGCCCAGCCTGACCCTAAACTTTATTTAAGGAGGGAAGCCACTTCTCTGAGGAGGGAGGCTGCTTCATCACAGGCAGAAGACCAGGCCAAGTAGGCAGGAAGCGCAAAGCTGATCTACCTACAGATTTGGCCAGACTCAGGGTTGTGAGAACACTGAGGGGGATTGTGTTCAGGAGTTTGTTGTTTTCCATAGATCTGAAAGTCTCTTGTGCTTTGTTAAGAGTAAAATGTATTTGTATAAGAAATTCTTTTGCTAAGCCTGTGAGCCTTGCTTTACTGCCATGTTGCCCCTGAAGGGTATAACTAGGAAACCAGAGCTCCCAGTCAGGTGGGCTTTGGGGAGGCGGAAATGTGTCTAATAAACTGGGGGTTCAGGAGGGCTGAGGCGCTGATTCTGGGATCTAGGCAGTTGGACTGTGGGTCCCATTGTCCAAGAAGGGTGTCAGACATGGGTCTGCACCTGAGAGACCCAGAGCCAGAACAGTGAGCATTAACTGCCCAGGCACATGGGTTTTAGAGAGAGGCGGGATGGAGCGGTTGGATCCAATCACAACAGATTGGTGTCCATCCAGAGAGTGTGATGGGACCAGGTTGTGGCACAGAGTAATTAGTGAGATAACATAAGATAGGTAACTCTCTATTTAAACAGCTTCACAAGCATCCACCTTTACACCCATTTTACCTCTCTAGAATTGCTTCGATGGACAGCCTGGTTCTCAATGGTATTGCAGCTGCAGTAACTCACTCTAATTCATTTTTCCTCGGTTCCCCAGTGTGTGACTACAGCTCCTTCCCCCCCCCCCCCCCGCTTCCTTTCCTGCCAAAGTCACCTTTTTGGAGTTAGCTCACAGTGCTTAAAAGATGAGTGCCCACTTCAGTGAGGAGACAATGTTCTCTGATGAATCATGTGAGGAAATTGCAGAGGGAAAGAATTGGATTCCGATTGCATAATTTCCACAAAATACCGGCAGGCCAAACACATTTGTATAAAATGTGACCCATAATTGTTATCAGAACAGATTGGCTATGATGAGGCAACAGTAAGAGCAGTGCTTTTATGGCAATTGAAACCCTTTCTGGAAGCTCAGGGACCATTTAAAACTGAGACAAATTTGAACAAGCCAAAGATGAGGCTCTGTGGGATGCCCATGGTTAAGTTATCCGTCATATAAACACACTTGGAATACTTAAGCTCTGATATGAGCATGCAGAAAAGGAATGGAATTCAGGTTAGCATCAGCATGGCTGTGAGCTACAGTTGCTTCTTACAAAGAGATTGAGCTGTCAGAAGTTGCCTCTAAATCATAAAGTACAATCCTCATTTAACAGTCCCTTATCCACAAGGAACTTGACATGATCAGTAAATTCAAGGAGAGCAGCTAAGGAGGGAATGCAAAAGTCTGAATCAAGGCTGCTATTCATTAAGATAATTACCCAGGACCACCTCAGGAATGTAATGCAGATGAGCAAACATATCCCATTTATTTTATTTTTTTTAAATTGCCAGTTGGGTTGAAATAAAATGGTAATTATTATTTTAAATCAGCTCTGCAGATAGCACTTCCATGATGTGTGACATTTTGTTATGGTGACAGCTCGAGATAAGATACTCAGATGCTTATGAAGGCAAAGATAAGAGATTGTAATGGACAATATTGCCTAATGTAGTTTTCATTGTAATATTGGCTGAGTATATAACAAGTTTCGTATTTGCTATGTCAAAAGTCAATGAGAAATCAAGACACTGAGATTAGACAGTGAGCTGAATCTACCTACAGTACATATATTTGGGGCTTTATTGCTCAGGTTTCCACTGTATGCTTATTCATATGCATACAGAAAGGATACAGAAAAGAGCCACATAAATGATTTGAGAGCTGGAGAAAATGCCGTACAAAAGACTTAAGTGGCTTAATTTGTTTATCAAAAAGATTGAGAGGTTCTTCATGAGAAGAAAAGAGTGGGTGGCAGGGCCAACCAGAGCGGGGGCCAGAAGGGCCATTTGGCCTGGGCCTCAAGCTCAAAGGGGTCCTCAAATGTAGACACTTGTTAATTTTTTGGCATTTGATAAGTTTTGCAGCTTGTTTTTATGCGCACGAAAGCTAGATTTTTTCCTCAATAATTAGTGCATTTGCACAGAAAAAGGCTAGAAAAGCATTTGTTAAATAAAACAATATTCAAATTATGTCTCACTCTTTTTTGGTGCCTTATTTTGTTTTCATGTGTCGTCATTTTTTTTTTTTTATTATGGCGAGGGGCCCCAAAAGCTGGAAGTGGCCCGGGCCACTCTGGACCTCTGAGAGGGCCTGGTGGGTGCTAAAGCATTCTTTAATCTAACAGAGAAAGTCATAACCAGGATCAATGGCTGGAAGTTAAAATCAGACACATTCAAATAAAAAATAAGGCATACATTTTTAACAGTGAGGGTGATTAACCATTGAAACTAAGTATCAAGGGAAATGGTGGATAGATCCTCCATCCCTGGGTGCAGGGCCGGTGCTACCATTAAGGCAAACTAGGCGGTTGCCTAGGGCGCCAAGATTTGGGGGTGCCAAAAAGAGGTGCCCCCAATTTTTTTTTACAGCGTTCCTACGTCCTCTCCCCGAGCGCGCGGTCGCCGCTCCACTTCTCCCACCTCCCAGGCTTGCAGCGCCAATCAGCTGTTTGGCGCCGCAAGCCTGGGAGGGGAGGAGAATTAGAGCGGGGGCGGCGTGCTCGGGGATGAGGCGGAGCAGAGGTGAGCTGGGGTGTGGAGCTGCCACACGGCTCCCCGGGAGGGGGAGATGCTGCAGGGGGGCGCCTCAGGGCAGAGGGGGGGGCGGGGAGCTGCCGCAGGGCTGCGGGGGGGGGGGGGGACAAGGTGGAAATTTTGCCTAGGGCGCGAAACTTCCTTGCACCGGCCCTGCCTGGGCGTCTTGAAATCCAGACTGGATTCCTTTCTGAAAGACATGCTTTACTGGGCTCAATTCAAGAGCAATAGGGTGAGATACTTTGGCTTCTGTTCTATAGGAGGTCAGACTAGATCAGGGGTCGGCAACGTTCGGCACGCGGCTCGCCAGGGTAAGCACCCTGGCGGGCCAGGCCAGTTTTATTTACCTGCTGATGCGGCAGGTTCGGCCGATCGCGGCCCCCACTGGCCGCGGTTCGCCGTCCCGGGCCAATGGGGGAGGCGGGAAGCGGCGCGGGCGAGCGATGTGCTGGCCGCGGCTTCTCGCCACCCCCACTGGCCCGGGACGGCGAACCGCGGCCAGTGGGGGCTGCGATCGGCCGAACCTGCCGCGTCAGCAGGTAAATAAAACTGGCCCGGCCCGCCAGGGTGCTTACCCTGGCGAGCCGCATGCCGAACGTTGCCGACCCCTGGACTAGATGATGTAGTGATCCCTTCTGGCCTTAAACCTCTGAGAATCATACAGCACTGACTAAATTCCCAAAGTCCTGCCCTAGCATGCACTGGGTGAAATTTAAAACCTAGGATAGATTATCTGGGATCAGTCTCATTTTGCGTGGTTGGTGCAAAACCCTGGGCCCTGAAATAGAGTGTATAGACCCCATGTTGTGGAGGCCAGGAAGGGGTTAATAGATATAATAATAATATAATAATAATAATTAATGGAGATACCCTCTCTCCTAGAACTGGAAGGGACCTTGAAAGGTCATCGAGTCCAGCCCCCTGCCTTCACTAGCAGGACCAAGTACTGATTTTGCCCCAGATCCCTAAGTGGCCCCCTCAAGGATTGAACTCACAACCCTGGGTTTAGCAGGCCAATGCTCAAACCACTGAGCTATCCCTCCCCCCCTTTGAGGGGGAGGGATAGCTCCCTCCCCCTCAAAGGGGGGGAGGGATAGCTCAGTGGTTTGAGCTTTGATGAGCCCGGGGGGAGGGATAGCTCAGTGGTTTGAGCTTTGATGAGCCCGTTACCTTTCTGCTGCGACTGACTAGCCAATTAACCCCAGCTGGGATTCATAGATTCATAGATTCTAGGACTGGAAGGGACCTCGAGAGGTCATCGAGTCCAGTCCCCTGCCCGCATGGCAGGACCAAATACTGTCTAGACCATCCCTGATAGACATTTATCTAACCTACTCTTAAATATCTCCAGAGATGGAGATTCCACAACCTCCCTAGGCAATTCATTCCAGTCATTTATTCCAGGGATAAAAGACAGCAGCTGAGGCAGTGGTGGGTGATTGAGAAAGTATCCCAGTAACACACTGGGTGACAGCTGCATAGAGAAATGCTGCTGAATTGCTAGGGCAAGATAGGTTGAGACTAGAGCTCTGGGACAGATATCTACAAACAGGCAAAGGTAGGAAGCAGCTCAGGGACCTAGCAAAGGATTGTAAGAAACACACCATAGGTACTTATTGCAAAGGCCCTGAGCTGGAACCCAGAGGAGAGGGTGAACCTGGGTTCCTCTTACCCACTCACCCCTTACAGGAGGGGAGGTGTAAGCTCTGGGAGCCAATGGGCAGGGATTATTGCACATACACTGAGACTGAAGACCTTGGTATGGGGTAGTTGGATTTCAGGGTTTCTGTTTGGCCTTTCCTATTTGCCTGGAAGGGGTGAGGTTCCTGGTGACTTGGCTGGAGGGCTGAGGTACAAGAGAGAACAGACCACTGAGTGGCTGGAGCTGTGGGTGGCACAGACAGTGACTGCTATGCCATGCCCAGCCATGAGTGGGGTACAGCAACTGTTCACTGAACCTTCAACGGGACCTAATTGCAACACACATTATGGAGGACCAGGTCATGGCTCCATCGTTAAAGTTATGTTCTGAAATATGCTTAGCATGAAACATTCACTTCTATTGTCATACATACCTCAACACAGGTGGTGGTGAAGTGTAAAATTTCACAGTAGGCTTGTTTTTTTTTAATGTTCTTTGCATTTTCTGTGTCATTTTTGTTTGATGACATAAAATTTTAATAAGTATTTGTAATTGAGCTGTGGCTGAAATTTATCCACCTGATTTGTCTTCTGTCAATTGACATCCTTTTCAAAAACTCTCCATTTACACAAAAATTGATTGAGAAATCAATCTTGGGTACATCTTGTTCAAAGGGTAGCTTTGAAAAATATTTAGGGATGCTCCTAGCTATTTATTCATCATAATCAAAAGTTTATATGCAATGGGCACTTAGGGATAAGATCTTCCCAATTGGCAACATACAGTCAACAATTGCACTTTTCTATCAGATTTCATCCTGCAATGGAAGTTTTATGTGTAGTGGCTTCAAGGGGAAACTTTGTTTGCCTGGGAAGTGCATGTGCTGGTGAATAAAACGTTATCCAGCTGCACTTCTGTGGCACAACTCAGGGAACTATCTCCTTACAGGTCCATGCCATGTGACCAGCCCCTCCTCACCGTATAAACATGGGGGGGGGAGGAAGCTTAGGAAATGAATACACACAATCTTCAGTGTTAAATGTGCATAGTATAGCTGACACCAAATTAAAAGGCAATGTTAAGCCATCTATCAATATTACCTTCTACTCCTCATGACTACCATCACCATGCTTACTGTACACCACACACCATAACCTTAACTGTGCCCCCCTAGGGATGCCAGAATTCTATAACTTTACTACACTACCCCCTGTTAACACAACAAACATCCATGAGTAATAGTGCCAGGAGAGGATAGTTTATTAAGGGGGCATGTGGAGAAGGATGGGCTGAGGGAGTTCAAATTTTGGTGTTTAGTCTTTGGTATATTATAGCTGTGATCATAGCGAAGTGTGCACCTGTGTGTAGAGACTTAAGGAGTATTTACTGTTAGGTGGCTTAACTCTTTTTTCTGTTTTGTACGGTAAGCCATCTGTTTGCCAAGTGTTACTGGTTTCCCAATAGGGACATGTTTAACCCTGGAATGTAGCTAGGAAATTCTGAAGTTTTTGTTTTCTGTGTGCTGCGCCTTTATCTTTCTAAATGCTGTCTCTGAGTGCAGAGTTCATCAGATGCTTTGTCCCTGCCATATAATGCAGGCTGCTACAGAAGAGAAGTACATCCTGTGGAGTCTCAAAGGCACTTCCTTTCGGCTCATCCTTTTTATGAATCTAAAAACAAAGGTAATTGAGACTGGACGTATTTTTTGTTTTGTTCAGTATATGGAGAATGTGGCATTTTGGGATTCAACCCAGATGAGTAAGGGGTTGTGTCACCACCTGCCCTGAAATTCTGGGTGCCTTAAATGCTATGCAACTGTGGCTCACAGCCTTGATAGCACCTGCCTGCATGCAGACCACACCCTGGCTATCAATGCTCAGTTACTTTTTGCAAAGTGACCCCAACCCCCTCCCTGTCCTGAATTTCCCCAAAATCAGCAGGTTGTTATGTTTGCAGGGCAGATGAAGTTCCCAGAATTGGAAGTTACTGTGTTACCTCTCTCAGCCTCAGCAAGTGAGTTTTGTTACTTCTGAGCTGTGTGACAACTCCTGATACGCTGGTCGGCTTTGCCAGTAAACTCTTCAAGGCTCTGCCAGTCCAGATTTTGCTTTGCAGGTAACAGTGAATCCCAAATTCCCAAGGATGTCTCCCTGCAGTGTCCAGGCCTCTCCTGGAACATTCACAGAAGTTATTAATCTTGTTGCTCCTTTAAAGAGACAATATGCTATGATTCACTAATTTAACTGGGGTTTGACAAACACACATTTCATTCACAGCACTGAACTGGTTTATAGTGAAAGTAAAATGAGTTTATTAAACAGTCGTCAGTTTAAGTGATACCAAGTATAAGGAGTAAGGATAGAAATGGTTACAAACAAAAGTAAAAATACACTTCTAAGACTAAAACTAACTCCGGCAAGTTACAATCTTTGCCTCAGCAGATTTCTCACCAATCTTCAGTTCCCAGGGACTTCGGGGCCCATTGGTTGAAGGACCCAAAGTGCTTTGATGTCAAGAGCTTGGGACCCTAGAATCCCACAAGTGATGGATAACTGAGAGTTCTTCTCTTCCTCTTCTCCCCCCCCCCCCCCCTTGTTCTTATAATCAGTAAACCTTTGGAATCTATTCTTTGAGAAGTGTACTCGATACAGTTTTATAATAGTGATATCTAAGCAGTCAAGGGATAGCTCAGTGGTTTGAGCATTGGCCTGCTAAACCCAGGGTTGTGAGCTCAATCCTTGAGGGGGCCACTTAGGGATCTGGGGCAAAATCAGTACTTGGTCCTGCTAGTGAAGGCAGCGGGCTGGACTTGATGACCTTTTGGGGTCCCTTCCAGCTCTATGAGATAGGTATATCTCTGTATATTATATTATCCACGGATTGTATCATTTGGGGTTCAGACCCTGTCTTTATAGCCATCTCTGTTACCCTCGATTTGAGGGGTGTGTGTACCCCAGAATATGATCAAGCTAATGCAACCATATTATGTGCATTCAGTCATCATGAATTAATAAAAAAGAACACCACCTAGTACAGAGTTAATTTGAAAGCAGGCTTTCAGAAGCAAGGTCAAAACTAGCTGGCAGTTTCTGCTAATCAGAATGGGAGGAGGGGGGAGAGAGTCAATAACTGAGACTGAAAGAAAAGAAGTGGATGAAAATCTTGAATTTGGGTGCCTTTGATATAGAAGTGGTATTATGCTTAAGATTGTTAGGAATGTTTGTCAAGTAGTTTATTGAAAGTTTGGAAAAGTGGTGGTTTAGTAGTGGTCACTATGACTTGTGTTTTGTAGAAGTTATTTATAAAAGACTAGCTAATATAGTGTACTTTGGCACATTCCTCTGAAGCTATCTTGAGAGGTTTTTCCTGACACCTTTTCTCCCCAGCCAGTAAGCAACTGGCCACTGAGAACCTGCTGGTAATAACTCAATACCATTCCAGATTTTAGATAACATTTGGGATGTTCTAACCTATTGCTTTTGTCTGTGTGCTTAAATCCAATAAACTGCAATTTCAGAGCACACTTACTTGCAATAATCTTTTCAGATGGAATTGCTGTGTTCCCATTCATTTACTCCTGATACTGCCTGGAGTGAAACAGGTAAGTTACCACTGCTGTGGGTTTTGAAAACCCGGGATAACATCTCCCTCATTTGTTAGGCTGATGGCTTTGTTTTATGTAAATATAACTTTATTGTCTCTGCCTGATGACTAGGCTGGTCAGACAAGCAAATACACAGTCCTTTGTGTAAGCCAGACTGTGCTTATCCATTGCCTGCCAAACATGTTTTAAGAACATAATTCTAGCACATATTTATAACTTTGTACACACATTGTATCTACATCACACATGAATACTAATCAGTGCTTTACTAGTTTTCCAGTGAGATTACATGCCACTTTTGGGGTATCTAGCATGACAACAGTGTGTTAGGTGTAGTGAGTATGTCAGGCCTGACAAGAGTTGAGAGAGTAGCAAACCACTAATGGGCCTTTGTGCCACAAACAGGTAAAGATTGATTAAATATAAAATAACTAAATCCATCACTGTCTCCTAGTTCCATATACCACAATAAAACAATCCATTCTTTGAGGAAGCTGGATTGAAAGCTTTTACTAGTATTCCTTCAAATAATCCAGATCTAATAAGTGGATAGAAATTCATGTGGATTGCTGGTGTGGAGTTTGTTCATATCATCTGAGGTTCTTGGAAGGCCCATAGCTCAGAAGGTTCTGTTGTCACTGTAAGGATCGCTAGAGGAGGGTGAAAAAAATTTATCCAGAAAATGTAGCACACTATTGAAGAACATGGCATTTCAGGACTAACTAGGCAGGAATCACATTTAGATTAATTTCACTGAAATTTAATTTTACAAAAGCAACACTAATCCAAAGCTGTTTAGAACGAAGTTGGAGGTGACAGCCTCAAGGATAAACAGAAGGCATTTAAAAGACTGGTAATGCATTCACAATGAGCTTATTTGGCATGTTACAATAAAAAATACTAAATTAAATTTAAATATAAAGCAAATGCAAAACAGAATCCAATCGTTGAGGACTAAATGCTGCAGAACCTACAGGAGAAGGGGAAAAAAACAACCAACCCTTAACTGACTTAAATTGTGGTTTTGTTTTGCCTGAATCAGAGATTGGTTTGGCCAGAGGTTTTCTAATTGATGTACCTGCCAAAGGTATTTGTAACATACCTATGATGCAGTGTACAGAACCCACAACAGTAGCAGCTGTGAAGTGGGTGGTTGGAGACAGCTGGGATAAAAGGCTACAGCTTAGGCAGGGAAGAGTGGCTGCCAGAGGGTCTGGGAGTTACCCCATGGAAACTCCCTGTAGTAAGAGGCATGTAGGAAGAGGGGCCTGAAACATAAGCCCATGTCTCAGAGACCTGGTGTAAGGCCTGGGATAAAGTAATGGTCAAAATTTGCTAATATTAGCAAGTAAAGTTGTGAGCAAGAGGCAGGCCCTGCTCACAGAACCTGTCAAGAACAGGGCTGATACTGCAGAAACACACATTCCTAAGTAGTGCTAGGCATAAGAATATATGTGCAAATACATTCCAGAATGGTAGTGAGGTGTTCTCGTACCACCTGATACATTCCCTAAACATAACAGGGACACACCGACCCATCCTGAAGTAGTCAGGATGACCGCATGGTGGATAGATATGTTTGCTCAAACCTACATGTACAAGGCAATGGGTGACAACCTAATACATCCGAGGGTGGCACCCTGTTACATCAGGGGCAGTACGTAACTTGTTTCTATCTGTGTATAAAGATGTATCTCAGAGGGCGTGTCTTGGGGCAGCGGAAAGTCCAGCCATTGACTGAGCTGTGTCCATTGTCAGGCATACATGTGCTAGTATAACTGTAGACATTGATCTGGGGAGCTAGGACCATGCTTCATTGACAATAAACCTGCCTGGGTGCCTTTGCACCTTAACAGATTTTGTGGCCATTGGGCAGTTTGCTCGAGGTCTGCTGTGCCAGCTGTCTGCATACAGCTGGGACAGCATAGAGAGGGAACACACACGCAGGATACCGGGCTAGATGAACCTTTGGTCTGACCCAGTATGGCCACTCTTCTGTTCTTATCAGGTTCTAGTAACTTCCCATCATAGTTAGCACTCCAGAGAAGAGGCAGAGGATGGAATAAGCTCTCACAGTAGGGCTGGATAGGCTGAGTAATCCAAGTCCTTGCCTGAATTAGGGAAACTTACACTGGTGTAGTGATACTGATGTAGGCTACAAGTGAGGAGGTTGTAAATAATCACCTTTGTGTTGCATTCTATCTTGGCACAGTCTTTTCATCACTCTCATCTCACCATGGATCCCCAAATCACAAGACTAACATCTGTGCAGCGTGGCCCAACACTATTTGTACATGGGTGCATTCACATCATGCCTTCCCACTGCTTCACTGTTCTGCTTACTGCAGGTGTTTCAGAAACCTGGCTCAGAGCAGTTGCCAAAGTCCATTTCCCCCCCAAGAATGGGCCATGTGTTCAGGAAGTATGCAGGGAAAGCATGAAATATGCTCAGATCCAAACCAATGCAGGTCTGCAAAGGGCTCACCCCGGGCCCATCAGCTTTGTCTGTCGCTTGAAAGCATATACTAAATGCGAGTTACTATTTTATTTCCTGCATTCATTCATGGGAGTCAGGGAATCAATAACAGTGGAATGAGTTCCTCTGGACTTGCTTTTATTGTATGCCTCCTTTGGAAACATTCCATCTCCTGCATTATGGGCTATTTTCTCATGTAATGGAGTCTGAAATTCTGCCATATTAAATGTTCTTGAACAGGAGCTAAACTTTCATCAGATGTGACTTCATTTGGAAAGCTGCAAATTATGGAAGTGGACTGATGGCACTCCAGTTACAGCGTGCTAGAAATAAAGCCCGTCTGTCAGCTGACTGTCTTGTAAATAAAAATAAAGCATGTGGTGGTAATGTGGAATTCTCCAATAAATATTCCCCCCTGCCCCGCTTCACTCATTAACAGTGAACACCTGCATTGAGAGCCACTGCATTGAGGAGTTGACAAGCTGTATCTCCTAAAAGGGATCTCTCTTTGAGCCTTTATTGCCATAAGTTGTCCCGTTGCTGTTTCATATGCTTCAGGGTGGCAAATTGGGGGTTATTGCTTAGAAAACACTAATGACTGGAGCTCTGTTCCTCTGGGAATATTTGTACAGACCTCACTTTCCGGTTTGTTCAATGTAAATATATTCACTGAGTTGATCTTAGACTCTAGTGCCTTGTGGTGGGGTGTATAAACCCCACACTGGTTAACTAGGATTAACAGGAGCCTGAACCCAGTCAGCTCACTGGGGGGGGGGGGGCACCTGGAGGGGTGTTACGCAGGACTTGTGATCAATGAAACCCAGCTGGGGTGGAGCAGACTGCTCATTTAAGGGAGGAGCACAGAGCTGCCCGAGGAGAGTAAGGAGGAGAAATAAGAGGAAATTCCCAGCTACCCATCTGGGACTAAAGACTGAGAGAAGCCCAGGAGGCCTGGAGCCAGAACCAGAGGATCCTAAGCCAGGAGGAAGCCTGGGGGGCTGTGAAGTCTGGGGCCAGAGGCAGGCTGTCCTGAGCCAGGAGGTAGCAGGAGGCAGTGAAGTCTGAGGCAGTGACAGTAAAGTCTGAGGGACTGCAGGGGGAAAGACAAACTCTGCAGCCATTCTCTTGGTAGTGGAGTGACGATGCCTGTGGGGAACAGAGAGGCTCCTGTAAAGCAAGGAGGAGCCCTATAGGGGAGAGGGGAAGATACCTGAGATACAAGATTGAAGCAAGCTCCTGTGCCTGACCCTGAAACAAGGGCAGGGACTGGCTGTTGTGGTGCTTAATGTTTGCAGTGTGATCTGAGATCTTCGGGTAACTGGTGCTGGACTACATCTAAGTATCAGTACTCATATGGCTTTATTACTAATGACATTGTGTCTATGGTTGTCCTGAGAAGAGAACTTGAACAAAGAAAGCAAATGATTCCTTTCTCTGAGGCTCCTTGCAGCTTTGCTTCTCTTTCCTCCGACTCAGGCTTTAGCCTTGTCCAAAAGAGACTGGGAGAGACAGATATCTAATGGGAATCACCCAAAGCAGTTGTGCAATAGAATCAATGTATGGAGGACACTGTTATACTCAGAGGTTGGGAGCTGTTAAGCTAATGGAATATTTTTGTCTCTACTGTGTCATCACTCGAGGGTTATAGCTATAAACAGCTCCAACTGGGATGGCTCAGTGGTTTGAGCATTGGCCTGCTAAACCCAGGATTGTGAGTTCAATCCTTGAGGGGGCCACATAGGGATCTGGGACAAAATCACTACTTGGTCCTGCTAGTAAGGCAGGGGGCTGGACTCAATGACCTTTCAGGGTCCCTTCCAGTTCTATGAGATAGGTATATCTCCATATATTTATTTATACAACTATAACAGCCTGGGGGATTGACTGTAGTCCATGGAAGTTTCTCCAGAGGTTTCAACATGAGCATAGTCAAATGGGAGCTATGAGAAGCAGCCAGCGCTTTACACATTGATACAGGCTCCTCAGAGTGTGATCAAACATAATATGATATCAAATCAGCTCACTTACCACTTCTGCAGTCTGCAAGAGCCATTGCAGCTCACATTCCTCATGGCCGGGCCTAGTAATTTTCTACCTGCTTCCTGGCTATCCCAGCCACTCTTGGCTGTGACGTTTGCTGGTGCTGCTTTGGTTTGCCCTGTGGTCAAGTGGATGACAGAATTTCAGCTGTTCAGCCACATTCTGTTATTTTTAGGACCGTTATTTTTATGAAAGGGATTTGACCCTCATCAAGCTGCTGGCCCTTCTGCCATCAGTTTGCGTTCGTTCTCTACAGCACCGCTGCCTCCAGGCTGAGGCAGGGAAGATGCAATCTGATCCTATTAGCGATTCTGAATGCTGGTATTGATATAGGTTCCAAAGCAACCTGGTTTGGTGAGCTGGGGATCCAGACCTCACATCTTGATTAGCATTTACAGTAGAAGAGGCAAAGCAATAAGCCATTCCATAAATAAGTGAATGAGGCACATGTACAGCACTGTAACCAGTTAAAATCAGTGGTGTTATTGCCGATGTCTAAGTTAAAAATCGCCTCCTGAATTGTCCTAGTCTTACATCTGGGGCCAGATTCTTGCTGCTTTCAATGGAGCTGCACCCACTTGCACCAGCTGAGGATCTGTTCCCCCTGGAATTTAAATACCTTGAGATAGGTAAGTTTCGGACATGGCCCATTGTTTCTACTATTCTAATACATGATCCCAGCAGAATGCTAGGCTCTGGCCAAACAAGTCTAAAGACAGGGTGCCTGCACCTTTAAATAGACCCTCCAGTATAGGGATTACAGAGCCAGAAATAGAATGCAGTGGAGGCTCCTGTACTCTTGCACCAGAGATAGGATAGAATCATTTGGTTCTAAGTAGGTTCAAACCAGGCATGTGTCCCTAGCTTGCTTTCACAAAGAGAGCCTGTGGGCTAATGGATCATGTTCTGCCACCCACCTAATTTCCTTCAAGGGTTTTCCAGCTGTAACCCCAGACACTCCATGGTAAGTGTCCCATCCACAGAGGGGATGGGTCTGTTACAGCCATCAGTTGAGAGTCAGGCTCTTTGAGGGGATTATTACTGGCCCAGCTTTATACCTCACTCAGTGGCTCTCCAATAGAATTCAGCTCATGACACTCCTAGGAAGCATGAGCCTCTATAGCTTTCCCTCCAAAGCCAAGCACTCGAGTTGAGAGCTGTAACAGGCTCAAAGCCTTTATGGACTGGGCACAGAGGGGAGACCCACTGCCGAGTGGGTTACACAGGCACACGCTGGACTCTCTGATAGATCCATTGCAACATTTTGTCCCTGTAATGTTTCCTGGCTGGCCTTTCCAGGATGTGCTTAACTTAGCTGGCAGCTTCGGTTGCACACAGATCTTGTGCAGAGCCTCTTTTGGCTCAAACGTAGCCCTAGTCATGCTCATGAGTTAAGGGGGAATGTGCTCTCAGTGCTGCATAGTTATCAGGAGCGATGGGCTAAATGGATCTTGACCTTTGCTGGACCTTTGCTTGTTTCTAAGACTAACTGAAACTAAGTGTTCTCAGTTCCGTACAGATGACTTCCAAAGTGCCCAAACTTTGATTCTTATTTGTTATTGTAGCATCTAAAAGCCCCAGTCAAGGACTAAGATCCCATTCCACTAGGCATTGTACAAACCCAAAACAATGGTCCCTGCCCGAAGGAGCTTACTATTTAAGTATAAGAGACAACGACTGGATACAGACAGCTGGAGTACAAGGAAACAATAAAACATTAGTTGGCATGATTGGCAGTGGTCTCAGTACACCAACAGTCCAGCCATTGTCCAGTGTGGTGTTTGTTTGTTTTTTGTAAACCTCATGGCAAAGGAGATTTTTAAAGGAAGATGAGAAGATCCCTGTATTGAGTTACAAAACTCACTCAAGTGTGAGGAGCAGCATGGGAGAAAGCACAAAGGTTCTTGGTTCGAGAGTCTTAACCAGTGATCTTTAAATGAGGTCTCTGCAATCCAAATGTGGGTCCCTCTCTGAATTTAGTGATTGATTGATTGATTGATTTTGGTCTGAGTCTTTCTAGTGTCCCTTACCAAAACACCTATATCCAAACACCCACTAATTTTGGCATGTCTGCAATCTGGATCTCTGTTGCAGTTTCAGCTTATCTCGTGTTCTTTCCAGGTGGGACAAAGTCAATAAGTTTAAAAACACTTTGAGAAAGACCATTCTTGTGTGCTTGCCGGCAGGTACTGGAACGGCCAGTGTTGGGTGATTATAGAGTGGGAGGGAGGGGGCAAATTACGGGCCACATCTGGCCCATCAGACCATTTAATATGGCCCTCAGCTCCAGCCGGGAACCGGGGTTGGGGGCTTGCCCCGCTCCTCTCAGCTCCCAGGAAGAAGTTGGCATGGCCCCCCTCTGTATTGACACCCCCCCCCCCGGCTCCTACGTAGTATGTGGAGGTGCGGCCAGGTGGCTCTGCACGCCACCCCGTCCATAGGCGCCGCCCCCACGGCTCCCACCCAATGGGAGCTGCAGGGGTGGTGCCTGTGGATGGGTCAGTGCGCAGAGCCGCCTGGCCACACCTCGGAGCCAGAGAAGGGACATGCTTCCGGGAACTGCTTGTGGTAAGCGCTGCCTGGAGCCTGCACTCCCGCGACCCAATCCCCTGCCACTGCCCTGATCTCGCTCCCACCCTCCAAACCCCTTGATCCCAGCCCAGAGTCCTCTCTTGTACCTCAAGCACCTCATCCCCAGCCCCACCCCAGAGCCCTCACCCCCTTGTGCCCCAACAGCCTGCCCCATCCCTGATCCCCCTCCCCCCCTCCAAACCCATTGGTCCCAGCCTAGAGCCCCCTCCTGCACCCCAAACACCTCAGCCACAGCCCAGAGCCCACACCCCCTCCCACACCCCTACCCCCAATTTTGTGGGCATTCATGGCCCGCCATACAATTTCCATACCCCGATGTGGCCCTCAGGCCAAAAAGTTTGCCCCCCTGTTGTAGAGGGTGTCTTTTGAATAACCCACGAACGTGAAGAATAAACAGTGACAATATTCCAACTATAGCTCTATGATTTATAAATCAAAATAGTAGATCGGTTTCCATTTTCAGAGTAACTTCTGCTAGGAAAGAGGCCAGATCCTCACTTGTTTCAGATCGGTCCAGAACTACTCAAGTTAATGAAACTCCTTCTGTTTTCAGAAGGAAGCTAAGACCTTTGTTTACACTCCAAAATTCACAGAATCAAAGGCCATGTCTTGGTGTATGAGAATTCCGAACACTGGCCTGTAACCTCCAAGTTCGGAGCAGGTGAAGCCAATGGGACACTGCAGGGGCATCAAAGTCCACTTGCGTTTATCAGCTTGCAAGATAAGAACCCTAGTTTGTTCATTTGCATTAGCACCGGGAAGCTGTTCTTTATGCTCTTATGTCTGTCTTAAAAATGAATTAGAAGCATGGTAAAATATTAGAGCACTATTTATCTAAATGCAGCATTGCTGGATGTTTCCCTTAACTTCTGGGAAAGTGTGTATAATAGACCATGATACTTCGGAAGGTAATTGAATTTACAGTTCATGTAATTTGACCATAAATTATCCTTTGCGGGAGAGGAATGTACTTACTGATAAATTGACCAACTAATTGCTTTTTGCTGAAGTTTTGTCATTTGTTCTGCATGCCAAGTTGCAATTTCTCTCTTAAAAGTCATACTTGCCCTTAGCATGAGAATAATTTGCCATATTTACAAGAGCATGACTGCCTGTTATCCAGATGCATTAACATTTCACTAACAGCTTAAAAACAATACAATTAGTTCAATGTAGCTTTTTTTATTTTTTTTCCTGCTTCTGCTTTGCTCTCCCAGGCTGACCTCCGTAATTAAAGCTAAATGATTGTCTACTTTGAATGCCAAGTGCATTTGAGATCCTGACACTTGCCACGTGTTTTGGTGAACAGGTGTTTCCCTTTCCATTTACAGCTTTGGAGAAAAACCCACCCTGTCACAGCCTGTTTTACCTGTGGGCTTTAATGTTCAGAACCTCTAGCAGAACCAGATTCTATTGTGTGCTTTTAATCAGCAATATATCTGTGGTAAGGTGCTTTTTCTAGAGAGCTATAAATGAAAAGAGTGTTCCTACGGTTGTATCACTGGTATGGGATTCTAGACAGTTGAGTTCAAGTTGTGGATTTGCCACAAACTTCCTACATGGCCCTGAACAAATGAGCTAACCTCCATGCCTTAATTTCCCCATATATAAACTGGAAATGATAGTACCTGCTTTGTCATGTCTACCTAGAATGAAATATCTTTGGAGCAGTACTCCTGAGGGCATTCTGTGCACAATATTTTAAAATTGACAAATAAAATTTGCAGAATGAATAAGTGCAGAGGCTCCAGCATGGTCACCCTGCAGCCTCCCCACCCCCAGGACACACTCAGTGGTGAGTCTGCACCCGACCCTGAGAAACACCCTGGGGCCCTGCCCCTCTGTGCCTTGTGTGAGGCAGGCAGGCTCAACCAGGCAGTGTGGCGGGGGATCCAGGTGTGTGGTGAGAGCATTCTGTGTGGGACAAAATGGGTGCAGGCAGCTCAGTGTGGGGTCTAGGTGTGGGGCGATCTGGATGCACAGAGGCTTATGGGGGGGAGGGTTCCAGGTGCAGGGGCAATGGGACTCTGCAGGGGTTTCCAGGTGAAAGTGGTTGGGACTCAGTTGAGGGGTCTGGGTGTGGAGGTTTCAGCAGGGGAGGGGGCTGTCTGGGTGCTGGGGGAGTGGGGCTTGATGGGTGGAGTCCTGGGTGCAGCTAGTTGGGGGGTCTGGATGTGGGAGTCCAGGGGAGTGGGGGCTCATCAGGGTGGGAGTTTGGGTGCAGGGGTGGGGGTCTGGAGGCAGGGAGTCTGGGTGCAGGGGGCTCCAGATGCAGGGGTTGAGCTTCAGTGGGGTGGGATTTTGGTATGGAGAGCTTAAGGGGGTTCTGGGTGTACAGGGTGAGGCTTGGTGGGGGTGTTTGGGTATGGGAGGTCTGGATGCATGGGGGTTGGGCGGATGGGGGAGCATCTCCCCATACAGTGACCCCTCCCCCCACAGCTGAGGAGCGATGGGGGCAGGAAGCAGGGGAGGATGCTAAGCTTCCTGCAGCTGGGGGAGGTTTCTGGGGGTGGGTCTGACAGCCCCAGCCACTCCTTGCAGGGGAAGAGGAAGTCTCATCATCTCCTACCTCCAGCCCAGCCAGAACTAGCAGCTGATCCCAGCTCAGGGTAGGAGCCACTGGCTGAGGTGTCCCCAGCCCTGCGGTGACTTACCTCTCTGCCGGCTGCTCTAAGTGCCTGAAACGATGTACCTGCACAGCTAGGGAGTGGGGTGTAACTGCTCTTACAGCTTCTCTTTACTTCCATGTCAGAAAGTCATGTTTCTGTGGGGAAGCAAAGAAATCTGCGGGGGACATGAATTTTGCACATATGCAGTGGTGCAGAATTTCCCCAGGAATAGAGCAGGTATTATCTGCAGTAGCCTACACAATGGGCCTCTGGTCTTGGTTCTGGCATGAAGATGCTACTGTAACACCAATATATTGATTTGGAAAACTGGGGTCTGTGGGAAGAGGGTTTTCAGGGGAATGAATGGCAGGAATGGAGACCCTAAAAGTGAGGCATCCGAAGGAAGAGCTATTCCTGTGAACCTTCTAGAGGCTGGCTCCCTACAGTGGTAGGACTATTTTTGCTGGGAATCTTTTTCTGGTGCAAATGCCATAGGAACAAAGCATGAAAGAGATCTGTCTCACCTCCCCCCCCTTTTACCTCTACTTGCCAAGCTGCACCTTCATGTTTTATCCTTATTCCTTTACGTTCCTCTGCTTGGAGTGCCTGGGGAGCAGCAGCCTCCATTAGGACACACTGGAGTTTATTGGAAGCACAAACATGGAGAGGCAACTGCTCCCAGGAAACTGAAGTCATGTGATCCAGTTGCCACAACAGCCCGAGCAGGACTTGGAACTGCTGAGATGAGAGGAAACTTGTTCTTAGCAAAAGATCTGTTCTGTTAATGTCGATGGAAGATGTGGGGCCCAAAGAGTTGAAGGTGTTAACGTGACCGTGTGACTGTCCAACTTCAAACAAGGTTCACGGTCTAGTATACAGAGACCGTAGCCTGCTTAGTAATGGCAAGTACATTACTAAAAGATTTTTAATAAAGATACAGATAAGGAAAGAGTCAAAGCACTTGAAATGTAAGGCTTTTATTTTAATAACATTTCTTGTTTCCTTTCTTTCTAGCTGGGGAGAGTTTATAAGGGAACCTATTTGACAGTTTTTTAAATGGTATTAAAGATGGCAATCTTTTTTTATTGGGTAGTCGGGGAAGAGAATAATTTGGCAGAAATGAGATGGAGCTGCTGCTGTTGCTATTTGTTGACGTCTGATCCTGTTTCCTTAAATGACACCACAAGATGAACATAAAAGTGGAAAGAAAAGAACAACAGCGAGAGACAATGCAGCTTTTGTTCTTGGTGTTGCCTCTTATTTGCAATCTCACTTCTGGAGAAACACAGGCCTGGCACACGGTCCTATTTACCATTCCAAAAACCTGACAGCTTGAACCAGCATCAGGCCACTTAGGGCATTGTTTGTTTGTTTTTAATTTCCTTTCTTGTCAGAGTTATAGCAGTGTCACAAAATACACTGTCTTGGGTGACTAAGCCAGACTCCTATTGGATAGAAGGCAAAAAGAGAGGTATAGGTTTAAAAAAAAAATGTAGGGAAGAAAAAAAACACAGGGTGATGGGAGGAGGTGACAAAGTCTCTCATCCCAGGAGGTGACTGGGATTTAACCAGAGCTAGTAGAGGTGGCAATGTCATCTGAACCCCCCTCTCTGGCCAGGTCTGGTCAAGACATCTCAAAGGCCCAACAGACATGGTAGATAAGAGATAGTGGGGTCTCAGGAGACGGTGAGTGGTAGACGCCATGATGGTAAAGCTTGCTCCACCGGTTGCTGGCAGACAGCAGCTTCTTTAGCTAATTTCCCTCTCTTCTCCCCCACTTCCCACCCAGTTTCTTTAAGAACCCAGGAGGTAGTGATGAGTGGAATAGCCTCTCCTCTCACTATTTTAATCCACCAGTAGACTGAATTTCTGACACCCGAATTTTTGGTTCACTGATTTTGGGTTCTACACTTTTTTTGTTTCCCTGGCATGATCTTAACACATTCCTTGAAGGAAATCAGTAGGCTTCTTTGTTTGTACTAATCCAGTCTGTCTCCTTTTTTTCACCTTCTCCCATGAACATTTGTTATCGTGACACTTAGTGAGAAGTGAGTGGAAGCTCACAATTGAGTTTACAATTAGGGTAAATGTGTAGGCCCAATTATTACAACATGTGCCCCACACCAGCTCCTTACCAGTGAAATTGTTGGAGTGCAGTCTGAACTAGTCTAAATAACCTTATTAAGGCTTTCACTGGCCCTTGATGCTGGGTCCTTCTCCATTATACCATCCCTTCCTTTGTAGCTGCTGCAGTCACATTCACTTACCTTGCACCTGGCGACTTCTGGAAAGACCATTCTGCTATGGCAAAACCAACTATACCTAGGAACAGAGAATCTTAACACCAGGAGGGAGAGGAGGAAGATGTTAAGGTTCTTCATGTACGATAACTTACCCCACAGCCATTGGGAAATGAAGAGAGATGTTCAGACACTGAGTGTGCAAATACCTACGTAGACATGGGCCTGAGCCAGAATCTTGGAACTGGACCATTTCAACTTGGAGGAAGTTCAGATTTGGATAATTATTTGCATTATTGAAACATCCTCTTCATGGACCAGGACCTCACTGTACTGGGTGCTATATAAACACAGGACAAAGATGGTCCTTGATTCCAAACAGCTCTCAGAACACCACAGAGTGAACAGTGCCCCAGGGAAAAGATTAGAGTCATGACAAACACCGGCCTTAACCACTAGGCAACACCACCAGCAAACACTATCCATAACATTCTCAATCTCTTTTGTGGATTTTTTGCTAGCACTATTTAAAAGAAAAGTAATTACTTATCAATTAACTGACTTAGGTCCTCATAGTGTAATTTGCAAGCACGTGGGACTAACTCGTGAGCTCAGACACATTTTATTACTTGGTGAGCAAACCTTTTGTTTTATGGACTTCTTTTTCTTGTTTCATGTTGAGGATCAAAGTGCACAGAAACCCAATCAAGATCCCTTAGCTGTGGCTAAAATAAAAAGCATGAGAACAATCCCAAATATGAAAATCTTATTAAAGCTTTTATGATTTCCATTGAATGAGCTATTTCTCTTGACTTACACTAATCTTGTAAGATAGAAAGAAAGTTAATTATCTCAATTTCTCTTGAAATTGCATCCGTTAATTCATTTCTGAATGATAGCAAGGTCCCCTCTCCCTCCCAAATTGAAATGGCCATCTTCATTCTTTGTAATGATGATTCCTTCAAAGTATTATTGGTACATAATTAAAAGTTTAACAGCATTGTAAAACAAAATTAAACACTCTTTTTTTGTAATTCAGATTCCTCTAGGGTTTCTACAACTTCAAATCCTGTTCTGGTTTATAATTTCAGCCACATTTGCTATGCATGCGAGATTCGTCTGTCATCCAAAACTATACATTTTGGAGGCATAGTCTTCTTTTGATCACCAAGTTTTAGATGTATCTGCTTCCACTTCTTTGATATTTTTGAATTCCTGGCCAATTATAAAATGTTACTTCTGAGTTTGTTCACTATTTTGAACATTTGAGATGAACTCCAATAATTCCTGAGGCTGAAAACCCTATGAACAAATGGCATTTGAATGGCTTATTGGTATGACATGGGAGCAGCTTGCAATACTAAATATCATCCATAAGAAGAGATGGATGAGTAATTGAACAGCGTGCTAATGGCGGGATATTTTGCAAATGGGATAAGTCAGCATTCAGAGTAATCTGATGGGAAATGTCCTGCTGCTAGAAAAGGCCACTTAGGAACATCTTACTCATGTGAGTAACTGTTGGCATTGTGAGAAGGTCATGAACTGGCCCCAGACCTAAACTGGTTTGTCACTAGAATAAAAATGGCCAACATTTATACTACATAATGGCTGTGGAATGCACACTGATGGGTGTGTAACTGCAATAGGACCAAAACCACTTAACAGTGTAGCCTACCTTAATTCATTATTATTGTGGATTATTACAAACTTTGCAGGAGACCATCCAACATCATTGAAACTATGCTAATAAAGGCAAGGACAGTGACTTAACAGTGTTTGTGTTTGTTTGTTTTTTGTTGTTGTTGTTGTTCCCACTGTGAGACCTGTAGTAGCTAATAATCAGAATTTGGAATATATCTATAGAAGTGAAATACTTCACCGGAAATCTGTCATCTTCATGACATTATTGTGTGTGTGTGGGGGGGGAGTTAGTGACAGTTTACAGTCATCAGAGCGGAGAGAATAAGGAAATACTTATCCAGTTACAAAAGTTAGTTTAGAATTCTGCCTATTAAAGGTTTCCTAGCCAAGTCATGGAAATAAAAAGCCCTGATCCAGCAAAGCCCATCAGCCCATGATTAACGTTAAGCATGTGAATAAATACCAGCAAAGCCACGTGCTGAAGGGCGTTGCTGGACCGAGGACAAAGAGCATTTGAAACACCACAAGGCACCTTTGTGGTGCTTGGAGCCTCTCTGTTATGGGTTTGGCCATAAGAGGGTACAACAGGGTGCATGATTGTTTGGGCTATTATCTAGATATAGAGATTAGTGGACTGTTCTGTCCAGCTGAGTTTCTGAGTGTGTCTATAATCATTATTCTGTGCCTAGAGCATTAGATAAATGCTTCTCTCATTTAGTCAGCTATAGGAATCGTATGCAAATTCATCTTTCCTCTCCCCAGTCATAAGTCACAATATGGTGCTTATGGGCCCCTTGTTTATATTTCTGTTCTCCACCTATTGTTCTTCTCCATCAAAATCTCATTTTTTATTATCCTAGGTTTTTTAAGAAATATTTTAAAACTAAATGATATGAAGGTTTTGTTTTCTTACTAACTTCATAGATGGTGAAGCCCCAGTTCATTGAATGCTGGTATCAACATTAATCCTATCCTCTTCTCTCTGCTAAATAAGACCTATCCTGATGGAAAGCCAAGCATATTTGACAAATATTTACAATCCACAGACAAATAGGATGATGCATAAAGAATATGACTTTTGCTCTTCCAGATGGTGAGCTAAGGTTACAACACTGAAGATGACCCCCCCTGGGGTTTTACTTCCTCCCCTGCCACTGACCAAATATTTGACCTTTGGCAAGTCCCCCAACGTCTCAGTGTCTCAGAATATTCATTTGCCAAATGGGGAACAATGCTTATCTACCTCCTGGAAGTGCTGTGAAGCTTATTTCTTAAAACTTTGTGAAGTATTTTAGGAGCTTAAGGTGGAAGGTGGCATAAGTTCAATTCAAATATCTTCCACCTTAGGAGGTTTCATTAGTGGATAGTTAATAGTTTAAAATACATGGATTTGGCATTCTCCCAGCAGCTGAGAGTAGATAAGAGGCTGCCGACCTGCAGATAATCACAAGTGGTGTTTGCTGCAAAGGGAACCTTCTTGACTCTCCTCATCATAGGCCTGGTGTGGAGAGACCACTTGCTCTCATCTATACCTTCCCCACTCATCGGTACTCTGCTCTGGAAGACATCCACGCAGTGTGCAGTGGCAGTCAAAAAAGCAAACAGGATGTTAGGAATCATTAAAAAAGGGCTAGAGAATAAGACGGAGAATATCTTATTGCCCTTATATAAATCCATGGTACGCCCACCTCTTGAATACTGCGTACAGATGTGGTCCCCTCGTCTCAAAAAAGATATACTGGTATTAGAAAAGGTTCAGAGAAGGGCAACTAAAATGATTAGGGGTTTGGAACTGGTCCCATATGAGGAGAGATTAAAGACGCTAAGACTTTTCAGCTTGGAAAAGAGGAGACTAAGGGGGGATATGATAGAGGTATATAAAATCATGAGTGGTGTGGAGAAAGTGAATAAGGAAAAGTTATTTACTTGTTCCCATAATATAAGAACTAGGGGCCACCAAATGAAATTAATGGGTAGCAGGTTTAAAACAAATAAAAGGAAGTTCTTCTTCACACAGTGCACAGTCAACCTGTGAAACTCCTTGCCTGAGGAGGTTGTGAAGGCTAGGACTATAACAGGGTTTAAAAGAGAACTAGATAAATTCATGGAGGTTAAGTCCATTAATGGCTATTAGCCAGGATGGGTAAGGAATGGTGTCCCTAGCCTCTGTTTGTCAGAGGGTGGAGATGGATGGCAGGAGAGAGATCACTTGATCATTACCTATTAGGTTCACTCCCTCTGGGACACCTGGCATTGGTCACTGTCGGTAGACAGGATTCTGGGCTGGATGGATCTTTGGTCTGACCCAGTACGGCCATTCTTATCCACGCTGATGCTGCTTTTGGGACTCTGATAGGCTAGCCATATATTTTTGTCGTCTTCTTGTTTTTGTTGGGTCTCTTCTTCCATGTGTTGGACTTAGCAGGAAAATGTCAGCAAAAACCAGGTAATCCAGTTATCAATTGTCTTCTGAATTTACCTTCCCCATGACTTAGTCAATGACCAGTGAAAACAACATTGAGAGCATAATACACCCTTGCTTTACATTAGTTTTCCCTGCAAACCACTGGCAAATGTTGCTATCATCTCAGTGCCAAGTGGACAGTCCATCATATAGCGCCTTGATTCTCCTTATTTTTGCTGGTATTCCATAATAAGCCCTAGTTTTGTAAGGACTGTCTGTGTAGATTGTCAAAAACCTTCTGGAAATCTACCAAAACAAAACAAAAAAAATCAAGAGTTGCTTGCTATTCCACACTTTTGTTCTCAGATATTGTTATATAACACAGAATGGTCTGCATGTGATCTCGGTTGTCTAAAACCCTTTTGTTCCTGCAATGTCCTGTCCCTTTCTGCCCCTCACCCCTCTCCAGTCTGTTAGTTTTTGTTGCCAGAGAACACCACAGTATACAGCTGTGTATCTATCTGCTCCCTTTGTCTCCTTCTTTACTAGGTCCAAATATAATAGTTCCTATCTAAATTGGCGATCTAATTCTTTCTTGATATACTCAGGATTATGTTGCACATGATTCTTCCAGGCTCTGAGTAATGTGATTCCTCTCCAGTTATTGCGGTTAGTAAAGTCACCCTTCTTTGGTAATTTTACTGTAAGGCCTCTCTTCCATAGGGCTGGGTTCCCTTTCATCATTCCACATTGTATCCAAAAACCAAAGGAAAGTCTGGAGGCTGTTTAGCCACTTGCTTTAATCATCTCAAGTAACGTTATCCCCTCTATTTACTTTCCCATTTTTGAGTTGATCAGAGATTTCTCCCCGCCCCCCAACTTCTTTCCTTGCAATAGTTACTAAGCATATTATGTTTCTGCAAAAATAAATCCTTTTCTGCTGGTCAACACCCCTTCAGAGCTATTGTTTCAGTCTATCTGCAGCCACAGAAAGATGATATTGGTATACACTTTGCAGATTAACTCTGACCCAGAAGGGGCTAGTAAAGTGATATTCTTAGTAGTTTCAAACTGGTCAACGGCTAAGAAGCTCATTTGACAATAGGAACGAGAGACCTTGAATTATCAAACTGTGCCAAACGCTACCCCTGGTAGAAGAAGGAGATAGCGATTGAATGTACCAGGTTTGTGAAATGCTGACCTCTGGAAGCTATTTGCTATGAAGCAGGGGACTGGACTGATCTCTGCTGCCCTTTTTGCCTGTGGAATGATCCACTTCCCAGGATCTCTCCCCCCTCAGCAGAATTTAGTTTGTGATGTCTTGCATTAAAAGATGAGTTGTGGAATAAAAAAACAAGGGTGATTTCATGGAAGGGGTCTACTACAAAGCATCTAACCAGGAAGAAGTAAGTGGATGAGGCTTTTTCTTTATTTAAAAAACAAACAAGGAAACAAACAAACAACCCTCAAAAGCACAGGACTTCAACTACCTAGACATCTGTTGGGAAAAATAACACAGCAGGACACAGATTATCCAACAAGCTCTTGGAATGTATTGGGGAACATTTTTTAGTTCAGAAGGTGGAGCAAGCTACTTGGGGAGAGGCTGTTCTAGATTTGGTTTTTGGACAAATAGGGAGGAACTGGTTGAGAATTTGAAAGTGGAAGACAGCTTGGGTGAAAGGGATCATGAAATGGTAGAGTTCATGATTCTAAGGAATGGTAGGAGGGAAAAGAGCACAATAAAGATGATGGATTTCAAGGAGGCAGACTTTAGTTAAATGCAGGAAGTTGGTAGGTAAAATACCATGGGAAGCAAGTCTAAGGGGAAAAACAGTTCAAGAGAGTTGGCAATTTTTCAAAGAGACATTATTAAGAGCAGAAGAGCAAACTATCCCACTGCGTAGGAAAGATTGGAAGTATGGCAGAAGACCACCCTGGCTTAATCAGGAGCTCTTCAATGTCTGAAACTCAAAAAAGAGTCCTACAAAAAGTGGAAACTAGGTCAAATTACAAATAACACAAGTATGTAGGGATAAAATTAGAATAAACTAGCTAGAAACATAAAGGTAACAAGAAAACATTGCTCAAATACATTAGAAACAAGAGGAAGACCAAGGACAGGGTAGGCCCATTACTTAATGAGGGGAGGAAAAACAATAACAGAATGTGGAAATGACAGAAGTACTAAATTACTTTTTTTTGTTTTTCACCAGAAAGGTTAGTAGCGATTGAACATCTAACATCGTGAATACCAGTGAAAATGTGGTAGGCTCAGAGGCTAAAATGGGGAAAGAACAAATTAAAAATTACTTAGACAAGTTAGATGTTTCAAGTCACTGGGGCTTGATGAAATACCTCCTAAAATACTCAAGGAGTTGACTGAGGAGATATCAGAGCCATTAACGAATATATTTGAAAAGGCATGGGATACGGGAGAGATTCCAGAGGACTGGAAAAGGTCAAATATAGTGCGAATCTATAAAAAGGGGAATAGGGACAACCTGGGGAAATACAGAGCAGTCAACTTAACTTCCGTACCCAGAAAGATAATGGAGCAAATAATTAAACAATCAATTTGAAAACCCCGAGAAGAAGATAAGGTAATAATTAACTTTCAGCGTGGATTTGTCAAGAACAAATCTTGTCAAACCAACCTAATAGCTTTTTTTGACAGGGTAACAAGACATGTGGATTATGGGGGAAGCTGTAGATGTGTTAGATCTTGACTTTAGTAAGGCTTTTGGTACTGTCTTTCATGACCCTCTTATAAACAAACTAGGGAAATACAAAATAGATGGAGCTACTGTAAGGTGGGTGCATAACTGGTTGGAAAACCGTTCCCAGAGAGTAGTCATCAGTGGTTCACAGTCAAGCGGGAAGGACATAGCGAGTGGGCTGCTGCAGGAATTGGTTCTGTGTCCGGTTCTGTTCAATATCTTCATCAATGATTTAGATAATGGTATAGAGGGTACACTTATAAAGTTTGTGGATTATACCGTGACATTCTGTACCTCGGGGGAACACCTAGCACCTCCATGTTCATCCTTATAATATGATTGTGTGGTATCTAATGCAAAGTTTGTCATGTCAGGTGTCTTCGGAAGGATCATGATGCACTGAGCATTGTTGTTATTGTAATGTTATAGACTGTAATTTCATGTATATAGTTATGAGGCTGAAAATGTGTTCTTATGGCTTAAAGCAAGCCCAGGCAAAAACTCTCCAGAAGCAGAGGGGTAGTTCACAACTCATCAGGGCATGTATCGGACAAACCCAGCCCAGCCTCACAGGAACAAAGGGCGCTGGCCTAGGCAACAGCAAAGGATCTGTTGGACTCTCGAGTGAGTCACCCCCTTCCTTTGGTCAGTTTGGAACTGTGATGTGGTTATGCTAACCTGACTCTGAAGGGGGGGGCGCAAAGCCAAGAGGGAAGAAAGGACATGATAAAAGGGAGAGATGTTTGCCATGCTCTTCCTCTCTTTTCCACCTACATCTACAACCATCCCCACGGAGCAACTGAAGCGCTGATCAAAGGGGAGAGCCTGGCTGAAGGGCAACCAGCCAGCCTGTGGTGAGAAGCATCTAAGTTTGTAAGGGCATTGAAAGTGTGAAGATCAGCTTATAATGCATTTTGCTTTTATTTCATATGACCAAATCTGATTTGTTATGCTTTGTCTTATAATAATTAAAATCTCTCTTTGTGGTTAATGAATCTGTTTGTTTATTTTACCTGGAGTAGTGAATTTAGGTTGAACCATGTCAGAGACTCCCCTTGGGATAACAAGCCTGGTACATATCAATTTCTTTGTTAAATTGACGAACTCATATAAGCTTGCAGCATCCAGCGGGCATAACTGGACACTGCAAGATGGAGGTTCCTAGGCTTGTGTCTGGGACTGGAGATATTGGCTAGTGTCATTTGGTTGCACAATCCAAGGAGCAGCTTACATGCCAGAGACTGTGCGTGAACAGCCCAGGAGTGGGGGGTCTCACAGCAGAGCAGGGTAAGGCTGGCTCCCAGAGTCAAGGATTGGAGTGATCTAGCAGATCACCGGTCTGGATAACACCAGAGGGGAACGTCACAGATACCAAGCTGGAAGGGGTTGCAAGGGCTTTGGAGGATAGTATTAAAACTCAAAATCATCTGGAGAAATGGTCTGAAGTAAATAGGATGAAATGCAATAAGGACAAATGCAAAAGTACTCCACCTAGGAAAGAACAATCAGTTGCACACATACAGAATGGGAAATGACTGCCTAGGAAGGAGTGCTGAAGAAATGGATCTGGGGGTCATAGTGGATCACAAGCTAAATATGAGTCAACATTATTATTTATTTAAAAAAAAGCAAATATCATTCTATGATGTATTTGCAGGAGTGTTGTAAGCAAGACACGTGAAATAATTCTTCCATCTTACTCCACACTGATTAGGTCTCAGCTGGAGTATTGTGTCCACTTCTGGGTGCCACATTTCAGGAAAGAGGTGGACACATTGGAGAAACTCCAGAAAAGAGCAACAAAACTGATTACAGCTCTAGAAAACATTACCTATGAGGGAAGATCAGGTTTGTTTAGTCTGGAGAAGACTGAAGGGAGACGTAACTGTTTTCAAGTACATAAAAGGTTGTTACAAGGAGTTGGGAGGTAAATTTGTGCCCCTTAACCTCTGAGGATAGGACAAGAAGCAATGGGCTTAAATTGCAGCAAGGGCAGTTTATGTTGGACATTAGGAAAAACTTCCTAACTGTCAGACTAGTTAAGCACGGGAATAAATTGCCTAGGGAGGTTGTGGAATCTCCATCATTGGGGATTTTTTTTTTAAGAGCAGGTTAGATAATCACCTGTGAGGGATGGTCTAGATAATACTCACTCTTGCCTTGAGTGCAGAGGACTGGACTAGAAGACCTTTTGAGGTTCCTTCCAATCCTATGATTCTATATCAGCTTTGTTGTAATCATGGGATAGATGTCTAAATGAACTTTACCAGAGAGACTGCAGACCCACTCCTGTCATACCATCCAGAAGAGATCTTGGTGTAAACAAGCAGAACTGCAGGATATGAAAATACCAGGGACACTCTAGTTACAGAGTCAACTGTCTGAAATCAGATACACCTCTACCCTGATATAACGTGACCTGATATAACATGAATTCGGATATAATGTGGTAAAGCAGTGCTCCGGGGGGGCGGGGCTGCGCACTCCAGCGGATCAAAGCAAGTTCGATATAACGCGGTTTCACCTATAATGCAGTAAGATTTTTTGGCTCCCGAGGACAGCGTTATATCGGAGTAGAGGTGTACTTCAGTTAATATATTCAGAGGGTGACTTATATTAACCTTGCACAAGTCACTTACTCTCTCTCTACTTCAATTCTCCATCCGTAAAAGGGGGTAATTCTTCCTCTTTCCTAACCTTTGTTTTCCTTGTCTATTTGTTTAGACTTTAAACTCTTGAGGGTATACTGTACATGTGTGTGTATATACCAGTGCTTAGCACATTGAGACCCTGTGCTTAGTCAAAGTCTATGGATACTACAAGTCCTATTGTCATATATAAAAAGCTTCTTATTAACTAACCACATGGAATAGGGAAAATAGACATTTGTCATAGCATCTAGCAGCTCCAGTCGTAGGCTAAGATCCCATTGTGCTAGGTGCTGTACCGACATAGAATGAAACAAGTCCCTACCTCGAAGAGCTTTCAATCGAAGAAAAGAGACAACTGATAGATACAGATGAGGCAGTTCAAGGGAACAATGAGACAAAATTGGTCAGCATGATCAGCAGTGGTCTCAGCTCACCAGCAGCCTAACCATTGTCAAGTTTTTTGTTTTGTGGGGTTTTTTTTTAATGCATAATTACAAAGGAAAGCTTTTAAGGAGGGATTTGAAGGAGGTGGATGTTTACAGGGAGTTCCATGATAAATATAACTCTCCCCTTTTTATAATGAAACCTTTATGCATGGACTTACTAAATGAAGTCTGTCAGCATGCCGACGTGTGGCAGGAGAGGTCTGATTAACATAATAAGGAAAGAGAATCCCTGTAGCCAATCCCTGTTGTCGTAAAGTACAGAATGTTTTTGCTGGGGCTGGATAAAATCTGCTGTCTCACTGTTGGATGAAGTATGAGAACTTGTGTCTTTAGATCCTAGAATAAGGAAAGATTCAGGCTGCACAGAATAGACTGCTAGAGGGGAGAATATTAATGATGTGGAAATACTGGCCTGTCACTTCCCTTGCAAATAAGAGAAAACAATTGTCTGTAACAGTTGCAAGGACATCACTGTAACAACACTATGCTTGAGGAGGATTGTTTTGACAATGTTCAGGTGTACTGCACTGTCAGGACTGATCATTTGCAACCATAAGGCAGTGCTGTATGAGCAAATATAATGTCAAATGAAAATCAACTACTTTCTTTAAACAGATAGAACCTCCTTCCCCTCCATTTTCAAAGGCTAGCCCTATGGATTATTCATTTAGGGCCTTGTTCTGCATTCCTTAGTAACATTACCTAGCATTTATGTATCAGAAAAATACTACTGCATTAAATGGAATTATTCAAGGAGTAAGGTACCATTCAACATGAGTGAGGATAGTAAAATTGGGCCCAAAATTATTGCTACTTGAAATCTGTGTCAGGTTGACTTAATGTCAGTGGAAGACACAACTGAGAACCCAGTGAGTATTTCACATACTGGGGGAGATGAATGATGTTAATGATTAAGTTGCTGCCAACTCCCTTAATGTCAAAGGCTTGTGACTGGTCTAAATGGATTTACCTACAATACGTACTAGGAATAATTACATGAAATTGAGATGGTAAAATGTGGCTTAATAGCAGGGGGAAATGTCCTGACACTGAGATGCATTAGAGTAGAAAAGTTTCCAAAGAGAAATAGTGGAAGGCTCATTACTTTGAAATGTCCCCAGCAGACTTCATCAAATGATGGCAAATGTATTGTAGGGAAAATCCATCAGGCATATTGATGGGGTGACCCAATAGGTCTCTTCCATTTGTAACTTCCAGGGGTGTGGCTATGCCCTTAATGATGCAGTCTAAAATTCAAAAAACTTATTAGGGCTAATGGATGAGTTCATGAAATGTTGTTAAATGGCATGCTTTTTCCTTACTTCTTAACATGGTTGTTCTCTGTACCCATTCCATTTTGCTTGTGAGCACTCAGGAGCTTGTCCAAAGACGGCTGAAATCAACTAATCTTTTCATTGATTTCAGGACCTTAAGTACCACCATTTGTAACAAAAAAATGAGATAGAAGCCATTACCATTGGAGCTGATTGCCATAAATGATTAGTACAAACTAGTGTTTGTAAGGAATCCTAACACAACAATGCCTACAATTCTGCCACCATTGTAACAAGATATCACAAAATAAATTGGTTTGAAATAGATTATTTGAATTTCAAAATATTGTTCCTCAATGTTGTTTCAAGTAATATCTGGAGCCTCAATGGGAAAAAATGAAAACATTTATCACTAGGAATAAATGTGAAACCTGGCTTGAATATGGTGGTAACTTTGGCCCACTTGTGGAATACAAAAGAGAACATGGTAGAATCTGCAAATCCTCAGTCTTTGGGGTAAAGTGCAATTAAAATAGCTAGCTCCTAAATGTCATTACTTGTTCCATATGTTATCCTTGGATAGTCCATCTACATTCTTTAAATAATAAGAAACCTCAATCTCAAGATTGTTTTGGATAACAAAAGGCATAGAATAGAAAACTAAGATTCTTGCAATTGAAGAAAATCATAGCTTATACGGCTGGTAAGAACCATGTGGTCATCTTGTCTGACCTCTTGTATAATATAACATAGGCCATTGGACTGGGCTGTATTAGTTCTTATTTGAACTAAAGCAGATCTTTTAGAAAAACATCCGATCTTGATTTTAAAATTGCCAGTCACTAAGCATCCACCATAACCCTTGGTAAATTGTCCAATGGTTATTTTTACACACACTGTATTTAAAAAAGAAATAAAAAAAGTGTGCCCTATTTCTTGTCTGAATTTGTCTAGCTTCATGTCTAGCCCCTGGATCGTGTTAGCCCTTTTGCTATGTTGAAGAGCCCATTATCAAAGTTTTATTCCCTGGATAGGTATTTATGAAATGTGATGGAGTCACCCCTTAGTCTTCTCTGTGCCAAACTAAACAGATTGGCAGAGTTTAAAATTACCCAGTGTATGTCTCGAATAAACCCAAATGTTGATACCATCACAGACTGTTAGGGTATAAGAGATGCATGAAGCTATACAACTGTGGTCAAGATGGCATCCCAAAGAACAGGATCATAGGAGGCTAACATTTACCTTCAATATAGAAGGATTAACTAAAGCCATGTAGCAAGGCATATCTTAAATCTTGGAATAAGTATCACAGAATTTTGAAAATTTAATCAAGGTAACTTTTTTGTAACTACAGTATTTTGAATAAGCCTTATATAAAAATAGCAAGAAGAAAATTCTGGAATTCCAACCAGTCTTAAAGATTTAAATCTCTCCTAAGATCTACTACTGCCATGATGCCCACCCCTCCCCCTTTAAGCCAACTAATGGCTGGGTAGAGGGACAGTTAGCTTTGTTTTATTAAATATGTGACAGATTCCTATTTAAATGAAAGTTTGTGTGTATGTTAGTATTTCTTTTCCCCACAACCTGGATCTGTCTTAGTGTAAGATCTTTTGGGCAGGGAGTATCTTCATATGTATTTGGACAGCACATGGCACATGATGGGTGCTAGAGAAGTAAAAAAAAACCACTATGTAGGGTTTATGAGACACATCTCAAATGACCAACATAATCTAATACCTAAGTGGTTTAAAATAAGCCTTCAGAAAACACAGAGCATATATCTACAATTGGTCATTAGACCTTGAAGTCAAAGTTTGTTTGAGCAAGAACATCACCTCTAAGGAAAAGGCATGGAATTATATCTGGTCCTCCACCTGTAAAGCATGCTGGGATGCCAATTGTAGGATAACACATCTTGCTCCTTTGAACAAACTGTAGAGGACCCCTAAAGTTTAATCCCGCAGAAATCAAACATTGCATTTTGTGTCTGCACCTGGTTATTGGCCTCTGACATTGAAACTCTTAACAAAATGTTGGGAGCAAAACCTAGTATCAGCTGTAAAGAGAAGATTTGGAATATCTTTCTGTCCTAAACCTGCAGAGTAGAAATGGACTCTAGCCTCTGATCAACAGAGTTTAAAACTCTGTCCAAGTTTTACTGGATTCCTGAGATGTAACAGGCTGGGGCTTCAGGCTCTCTGATCATTGCTGTCAATTTCTGAAAACATTTAGGAACAGATTTGCACTTGTCTGGGAAAAGTACATAAGTGAAAGGACTTTAGGCAAACATTCTTTCAAATAAAGTACACCTTTTAAACACAGATGTCATCTGACAATACTACTCTATATATTGGGAAATGCATATGCCTCGTTTACTGTAAAATCCACTCCCTTTGTAAGTTAAGTACCATTACCAGGTTATTATCACATACAAGGGAAAGTCCTCTCTCCCTCTTGCATATTCAGAGTGCTTCTCTGAGGCTGCTACTTACAGAGAGAATTATCTCCAGAGGACAGGCTAAAGCCAAGGCCTTACATGTGGGTTCCTTTTTTAAAGCACTTGGAGCTAAACTTAAATGTTCACATGCATTTCCCTGGCCTGTCTATTATTATTACCTTTGACTCTTTACCCCACTTCCATCAGTCTCTTTCACTGTTGATTTTCCTCCTTAGTCTGAGTCACTTCCTAAATTAGGCTGATAAGGACATAGTGGATATGTCTACACAGCAATGAAAAACCCACAGCCTGCTCATGCCAGCTGACTCGTGCTGTGGGGGAGTTTCATTGCGGTGTAGACTTCTGGGCTCGGGCTGGAGCCCAGACGCTGGGATCCACCCACCCTGCTGGGCCTTAGAGCCCGGTCTTCAGCCTGAGGCCAGACGTCTACACAGCAATGAAACAGCCCTGCATCTCGAATCCTGCAAACCCGGGTCAGCTGGTATGGGTCAGCCATAGGTTTTTCTTTGCTGTGTAGACATACCTTAGGCCGTGGCTGCACCATTGTTTCCTTGGCTAGGCAGTCTGGGTCTCTGTCACCCAGCCTAATGTAGGTTCTTCTGAAGTTTCTTTAAAAAAATTGCCTTGACAATATTGCATTTACTGATTTGTCCTGGCAAGACTGTATAATAAGAGTAGCACCTAGGAGACCTACTGAGATCGGACCCCCCTTGTGTTAGGTGTGTACATACACCTAGTAAGAGGCAGTCCCTGCTCTGAAGAGTTTACACTCTAAATAGACACAGGATGGGAAAGGAAGGAAAAGCAAAGTGATTTTGGCCAAGATCGCACAGAAGGTCAGTAGTAGAGCTGTGTTAGAACCCAGGCCTCCTGCGTCCCAGTCAAATGCTCTATCATCTGAACCAGGGGTCAGCAACCTTTCAGAAGTGGTGTGCTGAATCTTCATTTATTCACTCTAATTTAAGGTTTTGTGTGCCAATAATACATTTTAACATTTTTAGAAGGTCTCTTTCTATAAGTCTATAATATATAACTAAACTATTGTTGTATGTAAAGTAAATAAGGTTTTTAAAATGTTTAAGAAGCTTCATTTAAAATTAAATTAAAATGCAGAGCCCCCCGGACCAGTGGCCAGGACCCGGGCAGTGTGTGCGTCACTGAAAATCAGCTCGTGTGCCGCCTTTGGCATGCATGCCATAGGTGGCCTACCCCGATCTGAACAATGCTGCCTCCTAACTATTACTAATAAATTAATAACCTGGGATTGAAATAAATGATCAAGGAAAAGAATAGTAGTTGCTCTTTTTTTTGGGGGGGGGGGGAGCTAACCTCCTTCACTTTCACCCTGCTACCTCCGTTGCTGTTACAGCAGGCACCATTCTATCCCTTATCTTTGCCCAGAACTCCCATCAGCCTTAGTGGGTGCTCCACATGCTAAACAAAGGTGGACTATGGCCCAATTAGTGCAAAACAACACAGTTTCATGAGTCTCACTGCAAGGTCCAGTTGGTGCTAGCCCTTATTGTAAATGCATCCTCTCTTTAAATATGCAGGCGTGTTGTGCTAAATATTCCATCATCGGGTGGCTGGCCTTTTAAAGGGAGTGAGGTCCTAGCCCATCTGTGATACGGCCAGTTTACCTCTCCAGGGGCAGAGAATGAAATTAAATTGTGACATATGGTCATGTGACCAAACCAGGCCTCTGTTGGGAGTGAGGAGTGGGGGGGGGGACAAAGCCTTGGAACAGCTGCTCAAAGTGGGAGGAGGGTCTGGGCCCACCCTACGGGTGGGGGGAGGGGGTAAGAATGGTCCTCTCCAGAAGCAGGAATCTGTGTAAATTTACACAGCCTGGGGGAAGACTGTGACACTCCTCTGCCATCGCTCCTCACCAAGAACTACAGCCAACAGACCTGCAGGGAGGAGGAATTGTGCCCAGCTGGAGTTTGGGTGAAAGAGACTGGATTATTTCAGTTTAAGTGTTTTAAATCAATCAAGGATCAATTTGAGCAAAACCAAAATAAGTGTCCATGCAGTCTCCTACACTGGTTTAACTAAATGGGTTTAAAATCCAAACTCATGCAGCTTTTTATTTTAGACAAGGCCTACGAATAATCCCTTGTCCCCCAGCAGGCTTAGTCAGACCCATTTGGCATGTTAACTACCTGCTTTTTAACAGGCTGTGCGGTGCCAAACTTTTTGTGAGTACCAGATTTTTGTTTACTGACCTAAAAAAACAAAAAAAATTAATAAAGATGGTAGCTCTATACAGACCAGTAAAGAAGAAATCAATTCCTTGCAAAACCTCCTACTTTCACTTATGTTATCCTGGAAAGGAATAAAAAAACACCAGCTCAGTTAAATACTGGGTTGGATAAGGCCTGGGAAATCCAATCAGAGATGCACAATTGTGACAATATAAGGCCCGCACTGGATATGACCTTACCCTGGGTACAATCTGGACTGATGGATAGCGGTGTCCCCTCAATTATCCAACCTGGGGTGCCTTTCACCCTGCTTCGCTGTGAGAGCAACCACTCCCAGTCTGCTCTCACACAGCTTCCGGCATGTAAATCACTGCCAGCTATACTGAATGAGTGCTATGGCCAGCCATTCATGAATTACATTACAGGGCAACACCAGCAAACTTCTAGTCCCAGAATGTGCATCTTGTACTGCTCAGCACCATCTTGGATAATACAAGCTCATATGAAGTCCATCATTCCATTACTAGAAAATGATATGCACAAATCTTGTAATCCCAAATGGAGTTTCCCAAACACATCAATCCAAACACGCTGGTTTAGATAAAACACCAAAACAAATTTGTTAACTACAGAAAGATTTTAAGTGATCACAAGTAATAAGGCATACAAGTCAGAAATGGTTACAAGGAAACATGTTAGGTGTTAGTTGCATTTTACCTTTTAACAAGCTAAATGAATACAAAGCAAAAGTCCTTTTCACCACATGTTCCAACAATCTTACTAGGTGAACCTCTTTCAGTCAGCATCTCTACCCCCTCCCATCCCAATCTGTTTCTTCCCTTGTTCTTCAGGGGTTGATGTTGCCCTGGGTAGAAAATAAGGGAGAGATGATTTGGGGCGTCCGCCCTCTCCTCTTATTTCACTTTCTCTTGCACAAGAATGATATGCAGCTGATGTTCAAGAGACACAGTTGGTGTGGCCAGGAACTTTAAGCTGTTTCTTTGTCAAAATGTAGATCTTTTCCTCACACCCTTTAAGTGGCCAATCTTTGGCAGGTGAATCGGCTGATGGTCCCTTTGATTCCGTTGACACCTGGCTGAGGCTAGCCTTTTGTCTCTTCAGAACTTGTTTGTGACTGCCCTCCAGAACATGTCTTGGTAATATTATACAGTGGAATCTTATAACTTTACATACAATGTTGCCACACATATTTTACCAGGACAATAATGATCAGAAAATCATGAGTTTTCAAATGATACCTTACACAGTATGCTTTGTAACATTTAACATAGTCTTGGAAAAGGGGTGAACATAGAATATACAATTGTATATAAGGCTAATGAGAACTTATTCCTGACACCAATACTCTTGTTTTTTCTAACGTGAATGAAAAGATCATAATGGCACCAAAGTGTCTCTAGCTATGAAAAATGGTTTTTGAACTGGAGTCCAAACAATAATTCAAGACTTTTTGTTTTTAAGTATGAAATAACTTGTCCTAGTTTACATACTGCTAAAAATGCTTATTATAATTAACTTAGTTTAATGATGGTTTTATGGACTCGCAGTCAATAATGGATTCCCAAAGTATGAAATTTTGGCAAAATTATCTTTTACTGAGATTATGTTGAAAACATAATTATCTGGAATAGAATAAATCAGTGGCGGGGGTGGGGGGAGATGCTTACAGTGTAGGGAAAAATCAAAAGGGAGCTATTTTCCCATTTGTTCACAAGAAAATTTACTTGTGCAACTACCATTTGTTTAACTCCCCCACATATCACTGGAGAAACAGCTCTCTGAGTCCCTAATCTGATTGTAGCTTGCAATAAGAGAGAAAATGATCTGAGACTATAATAACTCAGAGTTTGGGAAATGGACTGGATGATAAAACAGGTTCTAAATTGCAAGTTTTCTAATTTATTCCAGTGTGTGCTGTTGTTTGTAGGATAGTTAACTTTCTAGGAGAGTTGCTTCACGTCAACTACTGTAGCAATCAGCTGTATAAAAATAGTATTTGTAGTAGGAACTGTACTGTTAGAGATTCTGTTCTTTCCTTCCCCCCAATTCCTACTGAGCCAGTGGAAGCTAGGTCCATGTGTTAGAGTAAGGGTGTTAATAGGTCCTTTTTTGTACTTAATCAGAATTTATAGATTGGCTTCCCATGTATTGGTGTCAGATTAAGAATTGTCTTTAACTTTCCAGCCAATTGTATAGAAACTCTGACTCAGAAATGAATGGCAGTCTCATTACGGTTTTCTGTCATGTGCTAAAAGAGTAGATTCCATATAAATCCTTCACTTGTACACTAATCTTGATTCATTAGAAATTATTACCATTACATGGCTGTAGGCATAGGCACCGACTCTGTGGGTGCTCCAGGGCTGGAGCATCCATGGAAAAAAATAATGGGTGTTCAGCACCCACTGGAAGTCCTGTGGATCAGCATCTCTCCCTCCCCTCCAGCGCCTCCCACCTGCCATGGTCAGCTGTTCAGCAGCGTTCAGGAGGCGCTGGGGGAGAGGAGGAGGAACAGGGGCAGGAACAGGAAGGGGTGGGAAGAGGTGGGGTGAGGGTAGGGCCTGGGGCAAAGTGGGGGGTCAAGCACCTCCCAGGAACAGAGGAAGTCGGCACCTATGGTTGTAGGATTTATTTATTTATTTTATTTTTGGGGGGGTATTTGTATTTCATGGTTAATTCTGTGGAAAACTGGTGACTAGATCATAGCAGTGAGAGATGGAAGAGCCCTTTTTAAATCACTGCATTACCCCTCTTCCCATTAATGCAGTATCTAGTGTTTGCGTGTGTATATATATATAAATGAGATATTGGATAATAAATGAATGCTATGATTACTCTGGGGCAAAGGTTGAGGAAAAAGCAATGGTATATGCTCATAACCACTGTTACTGGAGCTCACAATTAGGGCTGTTAAATGATTAAAAATAATTTTGATTAATTGTGAGATAAAAATTAATAGCAGTTTTAATTGCACTGTTAAACAGTAATAGAATACCATTTATTTAAATATTTTTGATGTTTTTTCCATTTCCAAATATATTGATTTCAGTTACAACACAGAATACAAAGTGTACAGTGTTCACTTTATATTATTTTTATTACAAATATTTGCACTGTAAAAGAGAAAAAATAATTTTAAATTCACCTCATACAAGTACTGTAGTGTAATCTCTTTATCACGAAAATGCAATTTACAAATGGAGAATTATTTTTTTACATAACTATTTTATTTTTGAGGGCAGTGTAAAACTTAGAGCCTACTAGTCCACTCGGTTCTACTTCTTGTTCAGCCGATCAGTAAGACAAACAAGTTTGTTTACATTTACAGGAGATAATGCAGTCCGATTATTTGCAATGTCACCTGAAAGTGAGAACAGGCGTTCACGTTGCGCTATTGTAGCAAGCGTTGCAAGGTATTTATATGCCAGGTATGCTAAACATTTGTATGCCCTTTATGCTTTGATCATCATTCCAGAGGACATGCTTCTCTACTGATGACGGGTTCTGTTCAATAACAATCCAAAGCAGTACAGACTGACACACGTTCATTTTCATCATCTGAGTTGGATGCCACCAACTGAAGGTTGATTTCATTTTTTGGTGGTTTGGGTTTTGTAGTATCTGCATAGCAGTGTTGCTCTTTTAAGATTTCTGACAGCATGTTCCAGACCTCATTCTTCTCAGATTTTGGAAGGCAATTCAGATTCTTAAACCTTTGGTCGAGGGCTGTAGCTATCTTTTAAAATCTCATATTGGTACCTTCTTTGCATTTTGTCAAATCTTCTGTGAAAGTGTTCTTAAATTACAACATGTGCTTGGTCATCATCTGAGACTGCCATAACACAAAATATGTGGCAGAATATGGGTAGAACCATGGAGCAGGAGACATACAATTCTACCCTAAGGAGTTCAGTCAAAAATGTAATTAACACATTATTTTTTTTAATGAGCATCATCAGCATAGAAGCATGTCCTCTGGAATGGTGGCTGAAGCATGAAGCGACATACGAACTTTTAGAATATCTGGCATGTAAATACTTTGCAATGCTGGCTACAACAGTGCCATGTGAACACCTGTTTTCACTTTCAGATGACATTGTAAATAAGGAGCAGGCAGCATTATCTCCCGTAAATGTAGACAAACTTGGTTGTCTTAGCAATTGGCTGAACAAGAAGTAGGACTGAGTGGACTTGTAGGCTAAAAAGTTTTATATTGTTTTTTGAGTGTATCTATGTAACAAAAAAAATCTACATTTGTAAGTTGCACTTTCATAATAAAGAGATTTCATTACAGTACTTGTATGAGGTGAACTGACAAATACTATTACTTTATCTATTTTACAGTGCAAATATTTGTAATAAAAAATAATATATAAAGTGAGCCCTGTACACTTTGTATTCTCTGCTGTAATTGAAATCAATATATTTGAAAATGAAGAAAAACATCCAAAAATATTTATAATAAATTTCAATTGGTATTCTATTATTGTTTAACAGTGTGATTAAACCTGTGATTAATCACGATTAATTTTTTTAATCTAGTTAATTTGTTTTGAGTTAATCACTTGTTAGCTGTGATTAATTGACAGCCCTACTCACAATGTAATGAACCTGAAATATTTGAAGTATACTTTGACTTCGTAAAAACGATAAGATTTTGAGTGAAGTGGAAGATCTAAATTTTCAAAAGTCACTAGTGATTATTGGGTGTCCAGTCTGAGACATTTTCGAAAGGACTCCTTTTTAGGTGGGTGCTCAGCAACGTCTGAAAACCAGATCCTTAAGGTGTCTCCAAGCAGATCTGAAAAAAATTACCCCTTGTATGTAGGCCAGAGTGTTTTTTCAGCTGGTTTATCCATACCCAGTGACAATCCAATGAAGGATGCGAGTGTGCATGTGCATGCTGTGACAGAGGTGAGACCTGGGAATCATGAGGTCTTCAGAAGATTATTATATTGAAAGGTGCCAGGCAGGCATGGACTATTGGGACAATAAATGTTAAATGTGTTTTGGGGGTCCTGTCTTACTGAACTGGTTTCCTGGGGAATCTCTGAGTGGTGGTTAATGCAAATTCCCCAACACTAATTAGGCAAAAACCCAGAGGTTGAAACTTCACCCTCTGAGGAGAGGGACATTTACTGGTGTTATCTGTTACAGGAGGCCAAAGATCAAGGTCCTGAACCATATACAGAAATAGCTTCCCCACACAGATATGTATGTATAGACTGTAATGAAGTCAACCCCTTAACCTTCTTTGTTAAGCTAAATAGACTCAAGAAGCTCAACCTATTTAGTTTAACAAAGAGAAGATTAAAGGGTAACTTGTTCAGTCTATAAGTACCTAAATGGGGAACAAATATTTAATAATGGGCTTTTCAGTCAAGCAAAAAAAGTTATAACATGGTCCAATGGCTGGAAGCTGAAGCTAGACAAATTCAAACTGGAAATAAGGCAGACATTTTTAACTGTGAGAGTAATGAACCATTGGAGCAATTTACCAAGGGTTGTGGTGGATTCTCCATCACTGACAACTTTTAAGTGAAGATTGGATGTCTTTCTAAAACACTATGCTCTAGGCATTATTTTGGGGGAGTTCTATGGCCTGTGTTATACAGTGGTCAGATAAGATGATCTGGCCTTAGAATCTATTAGCTATCCCAAGGTGGTTCTTGTCAGATTTCAGATCAAGAACAGGAACTTCTAACTAAGAGAGCAAACCCAGTTGAGGAGTTTGAAAGACTGACATCTACCAGAACCCTATTTCGAGTTGGGGTTACCTTACTATGCATATAGGACCATTTATTGTCTTGTGTATGTTTTCTGTGTGATGCTTTTGCCCTAAGAATGAATGTACTTTGCTTTTCGGAGGCTGGTTGATAACTGGTATACACTGTTTTAGCCCCTGGAGAAAGCGCAAAGCGCAAACCACAGGTGCCGGCACCAAGTCAGACCTGTTGAGGAAGTCACAGTGAGGTGCAGAGGGAATCAAATCCTAAACTGCTGCTCTGGAGGGAGAGAGACGTGAGTTTCTTCCCAAGAGAGGTGATAGCTAGGAGGCATGAAACCTTAAGTGGGTGCCGTCAAGGATGCCAAGGAAGGGCATGCGGTGAAGCTAACCCTGAAATTGTGACATGAGCATCATGCTTCTGGAAGGTGCCATACTGATGGATCTGAATACTCTGTAGGGGCTGTAATTGACACAGCAAGTTCGGCAATAAAGGATTAGTGCTGTGTGTCATCAGTTCAAATTTATTTATAGTGATCAGGGTCTGAGTCAGGAAATACTTGTTCCAAAGGAGAGTCTGAAAGAATCTTTGCATTTCTCCAGAGATGCATTTCTCCAAGGCTTCAATCAGTGGATGGGTTTCTTTATCTGTTACTAGGGTGACCAAATGTCCTGATTTTATAGGGACAGTCCCGATTTGGGGGGGGGGGGGTTGTCTTACATAGGTGCCTATTACCCCCCACCTCTGTCCCGATTTTTCACACTTGCTGTCTGGTCACCCTATCTGTTACATATTTTTGGAATCCTCCTGCCCCCATAGATGGTAGAACAGGATAATTTTTGTTAAAGCAGCTTTTTTTTTTAGCACTGACTTCTTTGCTGCCAAAGCGTGTCATGGAATGATCTGGCAAGCCTTCTTCCTCCTCTCTGTAGAAATCCTCACCATCTTTCCAGCAGCACAAGACCGATTATTGCAGAACATTTTCACCATTTGTTTGATCACTGATGTTTGGAGTAGCTAGTAGGAATATTTTTATTCGGTGCATCTTCCAGGCACAGTCCAAGCACTACTTTGTCTCCCTCTCAGGTCTCCATAAACCATAGATTGAGAACCTCCAGGGTATATGTCCCTCTTCTTTCTCTCTCCAGTCAAAAGGGGGGTGATGTGGCTCAGTCAGTTGTAGAGCTGATTGAATTCTTTTTTTGCTCTTTGTCCAAAAAAGACCATTTTCATTTTGGTTGACATTTTCCAGTTTTTCCAATAGAAAAACTGGAACATTTCAAAACACCCAAATATGTTTATGTTATTTTTTTTTGTTTTTGGAAAAATATATTCCCCAAACTGGCTTGTGAAAACAAACAAACCTGGAGTCTTGGATTTAGGTTTTTTTGTTGAAAAATGAAAAATATTTACAAGAGTGGTGGTGGTGGGGAGGGAAGGAGGGTGTTCAACACAATTAAAACTAAAACCCATGAAAAATTATTGGCTTTTTTGATCATCTTAAATTAGTTTCTTCTTGCTGCCTCCTGCTCACTCTACATGACCTGTCATTTATTTCTGCCTTTCCCAGCAACAGCCTTTGTCCTTGTGTGGTCTCTTGGGTCCTGCTTGCATTATGTCAGCTTCAGAGAAGGCAGCAGCTTCTTAGACGGTATCTGCTCCCCTCAGCCTTAAAACATTAAGGAAGAAAATGGATGTGAGAGGCAGCAGCTGGGTTTATTTTATCTTAATGATGCAGCCTTAAACTTCAGCCCCAGAGAGCAGCTACCTCTGGGGCTGAAGGTAAACATTATTTAGAAACCTATTGTTTTGTTGAATGTATCCATCAGCAGATTATTGTGCTTAGCCATGTTGCTTCATTTTTCTCTCTGCTGAAGGTACAAGTGCAGCAATCCTCCATCCTCCTGCTCCTCTTGCTGACTTTGGATCCAGGGGAAAAGCAGTTTTTGTTCGGTTACCCAAACATGCATGTAATAGCAAGATTAATTCTGGAGCGGGATGTTGTTGCTCTGCTGGATGAGTGACTCTTTGGAAAAGAGACAAGAGGCGGTGAGGTAATATCTTTTACTGGACCAGCCTTGGTACAATAAAAGATATTACCTCACCCATCTTATCACTGTAATGTTCTGGGACCAACACGACTTCAAAAACACTGCAAATAATGTTGGAAAAGAGACCATTGTCGATGGACAGACTTTAAATGCTGATCATCAGGATTGTTTTTAATTCAACTCACCTCACATTGACTCTGGCACCTTCTGCTGCTTGTGGGAAACAGATGTACTGTCCATGAGCAGGACTGAGAACCAGGTGTTCCTGAGTTCTGTTACCAACTTGGCCATTGATGACCTCTCCGGGCTTGAACAAATCACCTAAGGCTAGATTCATAAAGGTATTTAGGTGCCTATAGATGTAGATACGCATGTAGGGTGGGATTCACAAAAGTATATAAGTACCTAACACCCACTGGAAGCCAATACATTGAAATATCTGGCCCTTAACCTCTCTGAACCAGATCTTCAGGCATACCTCCAGAGTAATAAGCTCTTATATGGTCCTTTCCATTTGAAGATCACAGATCATTTCGCAAATACTAAGGGCCAAATTCTGATGATGTTACATATTTTCAGTAACCCCTTACTCCACAAGGAGTTCTGTTGACTTCAGTGGAAAGGTTTTGTGGAGTAAAGGTATCGGAATCTGGCTGTAATTGACTAACCTTTAGTATCATCCCCAACTTACAAATATGGAAGCAGAGACAGAGGTGAAATTGTTTACCCAAGATAACCCAGCAAGTCAGAACTCAAATTAGAACCCAGGCCTCCTGATGCCTAGTCTTGAGCTTTAACCACTGGACAACACTGCCTCCCTTGTGAGACTGTGCTGAAGAACAAAGATAAGTGCAGTCGCACCCTCACCCTTTATCTGCCAATGCAGCAGCAATCGAAATGGGAAACTTCTCTCCATTTCTCTTCCCGTAACGTAGTCCTTATTGCTTGGAATTCCTTCCAGCTCCTAGTGTGTGTGTTTGCCTCCTTCTCTTCCTTCAGATCCCTCCTTAAAACTGCGCACCTTCCTGAAAGCCTTTCAGTGATAATCCACTGTAATGTTAAAAACAGGTGGGCCACTTTCATATTGGCCCCTCTGCCTATGTCACTGATGCGTGAAGTGTGATAACACTGTTTGCTTTGGGGAGGTACAATGTCTTTTCTGCTCCTCCTTCAGCCAAGTGTTTTCTGCCATGTGGTAGAGATCTGTGCTGACTGGCCTGGGCTCAAGCTCTGATGATGACCCAGGCTATGGTCATTAAAGCTGCACAGGCTAAAATGTGGAGGAAGGATTGTCTTGTGGTTTAGGCATTAGTCTGTGACTCAGGAGATCTCATTTTAGTTCCAGCCAATGCCATAAGCGCTGTGTGACCTTAGCTGAGCCATTTCTCTGTAAAATGGGGTGATAGTGTTACCCAGAGCTCTTGGTAACTTTTACTCTGTGCAAGGTGGTGTCAGGAAATAAATCAGGGGAGACACGACCGTCCGACCAATAGATGGCTGGCACAAACAAGACAACACGAGAGTGCTTTCACTTAAAGCTAAACTTTACTTAGTCTCAAGCACTTACACACGTCCACAACAGGTTAGTAAAACACCCCCAACCCTTGATAATTACCGAAGCTGAGTGTGACTCTCGAGTGGCACAGGGACAGCCTTCCGTTGGCCAAACTTCCGTCTGCCGGTGGGGACCACAAGATGTGTCCAGAGGGAGAGTCCCTGAAGAGCCCCTTCTGAGGAGTCCACTACCTCAAACTTTTCCCCCTTATTTATACATTAGTAATACAATGACCTATCACTTAAAGAAAATTTGCTAAAGAAGCAGTTTCTAAAGGACAAGTAAGAGGTTTCCTTCTGGTCATCAATTAACCAGCTGTGGGTTTTTTCAGAGTGTTCATGCCTTGGGGCCCTGACAAACCCATTCCTGAGGGCACATATAGACAAGCTTCCTGTTTTTCTAAAATACATGTATCAGCAATTTCAACATTCTTAGCAGGAAGGACACGGGGTCAAGCTGCCCTTTCTGTGGCACCCAAAACCCGCTCCCCTCCTACCTTGGTTAAGCTAGGGCCACTGCATGGCCAATTTACCGCCTGCTGACTTGGCTACTTTTAGTAATAAGCAATACTGGTTCAGTGCGGCCTGCTGACTTGGCTACTGTTAGCAATAAGCAATAGTGATCCAGGCACTTTACTGATTTGCCAAAAACTTCCCGTACAATAGCACTTCCCTATCTCACAGGGTGTTGTGACAATCAATTTATTAATGCATGTGAGGTGCTCAGATACTATAACAATGGGGACCATGTAGGCACTGGGATAATTATACCTGAATGGCATAGTACATTTGTATGTTGCTGATTGCAAGTCATGGTGAAATTTGGGAGGTACACAGGCTTGTTTTACCTTCACAGGTGAAGGTGGAGTTAGAGGGAAATAGATAAGTAGGGAGATAACAAATGAGGAATATACAGACTTATTTTCTAAGGTAGAGCAAGCAAAATATCGACTTAAACATTAAATGAGAGAGAGAGAGAATATACGTCAGAACACATGGTTTAGAAGAGACTGCACAAATATTTTGCTTCATTAGCATTCATTCATTTTCGGTCTAAGCTATTTCCCAAGCAGATTAATGTCATCAGGAACATGAATACATTTAAAAACATTATAGCCAGCATAGCTAAAGCCTTGTTTAAAGAATAAATGAGAAACAGCAGTTCGTAATGGCAATTCATCTCCCATAGTGTGTGGTTAATGTGAGGAACAACATTCAAAGCAGGTCTGGCATGGGGTGGGGGAAGACAGATTCTCTACAAATGGGAAGAATGCTGGCCTGCTGAGCCCAGAGGCAACATGGCAGTAAGTCAATCTGACAAGAGATAAATAAAGGCATCTCTGTGTAGATCTGAGAAGCAAAATTGTTACACAAGCGAGGGGTGGCCGTGTCATTTAGTCTCTCAGGTTGGGCATCACCCAGACACATGTGCAGGGTTGATCCAAAAAGCAGTGCTAGTGTTTCTCAAGAGGTGTATATAGGGAGGAATAAGGGATATAATAACTGATCAGAACCTCTGCCCAAAACACCAAACGGAAACCCCTGAGATTTTGAAAAAAATCCATCCATATTTAATCACCTAACTTTAGGCACCCAATGTTGAAATTGTTGGCCTAGGGATTGAACAAACCATTTTCCCTATTATCAGAGGCTTAGCCATGTTAGTCTGTATCTACAAAAACAACGAGGAGTCCGGTGGCATCACTTGCCCCATAACCTCAGCGGTACAGAATGCAATGTCATCCACAGTCTCAGAAACAACTCTGACATTATAATCAAAGGGGCTGACAAAGGAGGTGCTGTAGTCATCATGAACAGGTTGGATTATGAACAGGATGCTGCCAGGCAACTCTCCAACACCACATTCTACAGTCCACTATCCTCTGATCCCACTGAGGAGTACCAAAAGAAACTACACCATCTGCTCAAGAAACTGCCTGCTATAGCACAGGAACAAATCTACACAGACACACCCCTAGAGCCCCGACCAGGGGTATTCTATCTGCTACCCAAGATCCATAAACCTGGAAATCCTGGATGTCCCATCATCTCGGGCATTGGCACTCTTACAGCAGGATTATCTGGCTATTTGGACTCTCTCCTCAGACCCTACACTACCAGCACTCCCAGCTATCTTTGAGACACCACCGACTTCCTGAGGAAACTACAATGCATTGGTGTTCTTCCTGAAAACACCATCCTGGCCGCCATGGATGTCGAAGCTCTTTACACCAATATTCCACAGGAGGATGGACTACAAGCTGTCAGGAATAGTATCCCTGATGTGGCCATGGCACACCTGGTGGCTGAGCTTTGTGACTTTGTCCTCACCCACAACCATTTCAAATTTGGGGACAACTTATACCTTCAAGTCAGTGGCACTGTTGTGGGTACCCGCATTGGCCCCACAGTATGCCAACATTTTTATGGCTGACTTAGAACAATGCTTCCTCAGCTCTCGTCCCCTAGTGCCCCTCCTCTACTTGCACTACATTGATGACATCTTCATCTTATGGACCCACGGGAAGGAGGCCCTGGAAGAATTCCACCTGGATTTCAACAATTTCCACCCCACCAACAATTCAGCCTGGACCAGTCCACACAAGAGATCCACTTCCTGGACACTACAGTGCAAATAAGTGATGGTCACATAAACACCACCCTATACCGGAAACCTACTGACCACTATACTTACCTACATGCCTCCAGCTTCCATCCTGGACACATCACACGATCCATTGTCTACAGCCAAGCCCTAAGATACAACCACATTTGCTCCAATCCCTCAGACAGAGACAAACACCTACAAGATCTTTATCAAGCATTCTTAAAACTACAATACCCACCTGGGGAAGTGAGGAAACAGATTGACAGAGCGAGACGGGTACCCAGAAGTCACCTACTTTAGGACAGGCCCAACAAGGAAAATAACAGAACACCACTGGCCATCACGTACAGCCCCAGCTAAAATCTCTCCAGCACATCATCAATGATTTACAACCTATCCTGGAAAACAATCCCTCACTCTCACAGCCCTTGGGAGGCAGGCCAGTCCTTGCTTACAGACAGCCCCCCAACATGAAGCAAATACTCACCAGGACTACACACCACAGAAAATACTAACCCAGGAACCAATCCCTGTAACAAACCCTGTTGCCTACTCTGTCCCCATATCCACTCTAGTGATACCGTCAGAGGACCCAACCACATCAATCACACCATCAGGGGCTCATTCACCTGCACATCTACCAATGTGATATATGCCATCATGTGCCAGCAATGCCCCTCTGCCATGTACATTGGCCAAACCAGACAGTCTCTATGTAAAAGAATAAATGGACACAAATCAGACATCAGTAATGGTAACATACAAAAGCCAGTAGGAGAACACTTCAGTCTCCCTGGACATTCAATAACAGATTTAAAAGTAGCCATACATCAACAAAGAAACTTGAAAAACAGACTTCAAAGAGAAACTGCAGAGCTACAATTCATTTGCAAACGTAACACCATTAATTTGGGCTTGAATAGGGACTGGGAGTAGCTGGCTCACTACAAAAGCAATTTTCTCTCTCTTGGGATTGACACCTCCTGATCAATTATTGGAAGTGGACCACATCCAGCCTGACTGAATTGGCCTTGTCAGCACTGGTTCTCCACTTGTAAGGTAACTCCCTTCTCTTCATGTGCCAGTATATTTATTATCTGTAATTTTCCCTCCATGCATCTGAAGAAGTGGGGGTTTTTACCCATGAAAGCTTATGCTCAAATAAATCTGTTGGTCTTTAAAGTGCCACCGGACTCCTCATCATTTTCACTGTGGAATAAACACTTTGCAATTCCATAGGCATGATTAAGATTCATTGGGTCACACAGGTGGTTATGAATCAAATGCCATGTTTCTTGCTTCTATCTTTCGTTCTTTAGTCCATGCTACTGAAATGAACAGTCACAGTAATGTCATGATAATTTTGGGAGAATTGCATACCAAGAAAAGCTTAGAATATAACTTTCTATTTATCACAACTAATCAGTTCCTTTGTGAAAAGCAGCTACTGGCTTACTGCTCATGATTCACCATAGTGGAAGTGATTTGTGTACATGCTTTACTAAATATTTGGGGATAAATTCTGCACTTAACTGCATGTTCAAAGATCCCATCGAAGTAAATGGGAGCTGTGTGTGTGCATCAGAGGGCAAAATCTGGACCTTGATTCACTCTGCTAGTTACAGTAGTAAGAAATATGCATTCGTGTTCTGGATTTTGTTTTATCATACTGTCTGTGTGTGTGCTACAGTATCTCTGGGCTTCAGAGACTCTTCATAAAGAAATGTAGGCACCAAAGGGACACATATATTCTATTAATGTTGTTGTTGCTATTTACCTAGGTTCCTTCCTACCTTTCTTCTATAGCTCTGCCCCCCTTCTGGGTCACCATCAGAACAACTTCTGCTCCCTGTGGCTATTTCATTCCTCTCAGATTCTTGTCCGAATCCGTATTCCAAGGTAGGATCTCAGGGCTTATTCCCCCCTATAACTACCCAGTGTCTGTTGCCAACTCCCCTCCTATCTAGGGAGTGACTGAAGAGTTGCTTCCTTTGGTCCTCTTAACACCAACTTCCTCTGTTTATAGCTGTCCCAGCTCCTCCCCCAACTGGGCTTCATCAGCCATTAAGCCTTTTCAGTCCTGATTCTCTTCCAGGTGCAGACTCTCATGTGGTTAACTGGCCCTCTTTTCCTACTCAGGCCTCATGTGGAGTAGACACCCCATCACAACACCCCAGAATATTTCCATTTTGTAGTTATGCATTTGATTTTTAACCCCTTCCTAAGTGTAGTACTTTGCATTTGTCTTGATTGTATTTCATCATGTTGACTTCAAGCCAATTCTCCAATTTGTCAAGGTTTTTTTTAATACTACTCCTGTCCTCCAAAGTGATTGCAACCCTTTCCAGCATGGTGTCCTCCCCGAATTTTATAAGCATACTCTCCACTCCATTATCCAAATTATTAATGAATATATGGAATAGTACCAGACCCAGGACAGACCCCTGCAGGACATCTCTAGATACATCCTTCCAATTTGATTGTGAACCATTGGTAACTACTTTTTGAGTACAGTCATTCAACCAATTGTGCATGCACCTTCTAGTAATTTCATGTAGACCACATTTCCCTAGTTGGCTTATGAGAATGTCATGCAGGACTGTACCAACAGCCTTACTAAAATCAAGGTCTATCATGTCTACTGCATCTCCCCATCCATTAGGCCAGCAACCCCTTTCAAAGATGGAAATTAGGTTGGTTTGGCATGATTTGTTCTCAACAAATCCATGCTGGTTATTCCTTATAACCCTATTACCCTCTAGGTGTTTACAAACTGATTATTTAATAATTTGTTCCAGTATCTTCCAGGTATCGAAGTTACACTGACTGGTCTATTATTCCCCAGGTTCTCTTAGTTACTTTTTTTTAAAAAATAGGTACTATGTTTGTAGTTCTCCAGATATCTAGGACATCACCCATCCTCCTGTGAGTTCTGAAGATAATTGTTAACAGTCCGCGATTGCTTCAGCTAGTCCCTTAAGCATTCTCGGATGAATTTCATCAGGTCCTGCTGGCTTGAATACATCTAACTTATATAAATATTCTTTAACCTGTTCCTTCCCTATTTTGGCTTTGTGTCCAAATAGCATGAGGTGAAACAACTTTTATTTTTTGAATGCGGATCCCCTGAAACTTGCTTGAGGCCCCCCCAGTTGAAAACCACATAAGTAGAGGACCTACACTTTCCTTAGTCTTTCTCTTGTTCATAAGGTTTTTGAAGAACCTCTAATTATCTTCCATGTCTCTTGCTAAGTTTAATTCATTTTGTGGCGTAGCCTTTCATTTTGCCCCTACATGCTTGTGCTATTCTTTTGTATTCATCCTTAGCAATTCATACACGTTTCCATTTTTGTAAGATTCCTTCTTGACATTCAGGTCATTAAAGAGCTTCTGATGGAGCCATATCGGTCTCTTACTATTCTTCCTATCTTTCATTTGCTGTGGGATAGTTTGAAGTTGTGCATTTAATATTGTCTGCTTAAGAAACTCCCAGCTCTCCTATACTCCTTTATCCCTTAGATTTTCTTCCCAAGGGACCTTACCTAAAATTCTCTGGGTCCATTAATCCTTCTTTTCTGAAGTCTATTGTCCTTATTTTGCTGTGCTCACCCTTTCCTTTCCTTAGAATAATGAAATATCATTTAATCCTAATGGCCTTCCACCTTCAGACTTTCAATCAATTCCACCCTGCTGATAAGAATCCACCTCCTTTTCCGGATGTCATGGTCTATAGTAGACTCCTACCATGGGTCACCCCTATTTTTTTTTGTTACCCCTTTTATCTTCGCTCAGACTTTCAACTGGTCTGCCTCTCACCTCCTTCTGGACCTTAGAACAAGTGTATACCTTCTTGATGTGCAATGAAACACCCCCTCCCTACCCCCCCATCTGCCTTCCTGAACAAGCTGTACCCTCTATCCCAATATTCCTGTCATGAGATTGTCATAATTTAGCTTATGTGCTAATACTTTTAGTTCTGCCTGTTTATGTCCCAATCTCCTTGCATTTGTGTATAGACACCTAAGATGTTGAGCAGACTCCCCCCACCGATTTCCCTGTTGTTGCTCCTCTGACTCTGTGTGCTACCCACAACATCTGGCCCTCTGAGGTCATCTTTTGAATGCTTACCTCTGGGCTTTTGTCACCTACCCCTTTGAACTTAGAGCCCTCTTCACTAGGTTCTCCAGTTAGTGTGCAAAGATGCTTTTCGTCCTCTTGGTCAGGTGGACCCCTTCTCTTCCCAGCTCCTTCCCGGAACGGCATCCCATGGCCAAGGAAGCCGAAACCCTCCCACTGACACAATCTGTGCAGCTATGTATTCATCTCCAGGCTGCAGAGATATAGCCAAAGAGCATTGCTGTGTTTGCTTTCTTGTCAGCTGCCTCTGTAAAGCTTCCCTGAGGATGTTCCAAGCTAGTGGTTGACATAAAAGGGCTGTGTTATCAAATTAGTGTGTGACATTTAATCTGCAGCACACCCACTGATACCAAATTCTCCAGAGTCTATTTTGCATTCCTGACCTCCATTTTGAATAAGCAAGAGTCACTCCGCCATTGGAAGCTACAGGTCACATGATATTACCAAGCATGCACAGTCAAAAGTAGGGGAAAGGTCAGCTGAGTTTCAAAAATAGGGGAAGGATCAAATGAGGTAAACAATCAAAGTAGGGGAAAGGTCAGGTGATCATAACTCTGAGGTAAACAATGGCAGTGAGCATGTGTGGAATGTTTTGAATGTTGTCATGCATTCAAGAATGTTTGGAATGTTGGTACTGAGTATGTGCAGTAAAGATTTGATGTCATGTCTAAAAATAGAATTGGGAAACAGTATAAAGGTCAGTGTGTCAGTGGGCAGCGGACAGTGTGCTGACAGGATAGCTGAAGAAAGGAGTAGGAGGTGAAGAGTGGAATAAAGCGGAGTGGACATGGTGGAGAAACATGGACCAGTGCGGAGAAGAACAGCAGTGGCAGAATCATCATCAGCAGTAACAGGAAAAAACCAGCAGCAGGAGTCCTGTGTCAGCAGACAGAGTAAGCTTATCAAATTATAATTGTAGTGTAGTACAGTATAGTGTTAGTGTGTGGATTAATAAAGATGTATGTGCATTGATTGTGAAAGAAATGTATAAGATTTAAAGTGTTTAGAAAATGCTATCAGCAACCTGTGACAGACTGGCCATCTGTGACAGGGTGCAACCACTTAGAATCATGTCAACTGTACGTTATTGAAGTCTGGAATGCTCTCTAACTTTGTTATAAGGGATTTGTGTTCTAGATCATTATTGCTAGGAATTATTATTTGCACCAATAAAGAGGTGCCATGTTTTGGAAAGAACACTGTCTTTGTGTCAGTCATTTATCGGAAGGCTGTATCCGTATCCTCCAGGTAATTTCTTAGCCACCTTGGATGCAAACTACTACCGTTGGAAAACAGATTGGTTGTAAAAAGTGCTGTTTTGAAGGAATCCCTTGGTAAACCCAGGTAGGGGCAATAGATTAGTTATGTTCTGGGGGTACCCTAAATCTGTTTTTGGGGTAACACCACAAGCTGGAATGGGAGTGGAGCAGCTAGAATAGGGATGGGCAAACTTTTTGGCCCGAGGGCCACATCTGGGTATGGAAATTGTATGGCAGGCCATGAATGCGCACAAAATTTGGGGTTGGGGTGTGGGAGGAGGTGAGACCTCCAGCTGGGGGTGCGGGCTCTGGGGTGGGGCTGGGGATGAGGGGTTGGGGGTGCAGGAGGGTGCTCCAGGCTGGGACCAAGGGGTTTGGAGGGTAGGAGGGGGAATCAGGGCAGGGGCTTGGGGTGCAGGAAGGGATAAGGGGTGCAGGCTCTGGGCGGTGCTTACCTCAAGCAGCTCCCAGAAGCAGCGGCATGTCCCCCCTCCGGCTCCTACATGGAGGCACAGCCAGGCGGCTCTGCGTGCTGCCCCGTCCGCAGACGCCACCCTTGCAGCTCCCATTGGCCACAGTTTCTGGCCAATGGGAGCTGCGAGGGCAGCGTGTGGAGCCCCTTGGCTGCCTCTATGCATAGGAGCCGGAGTGGGGACATGCCCCTGCTTCTGGGAGCCACACAGAGCAGGGCAAGCCCTAGATCCCACTCTCCAGCGGGAGCTTAAGGGCCAGATTAAAACATCTGGAGGGACAGATGCAGTCTCCAGGCCATAGTTTGCCCTGAGCTAGAACCTCCATGGACCACTTTGACAATGGTGATGCTTTCCACTTCCTAGCACTTTTCCTTAGAGCATCACAAAGGTCTTTATAACCGTTTAGCCTCATCACACCTGTGAGGTATGAATTTCTGTAACCATGTCACAGAAGGGTAAACTGAGGCACAGAAGTCAAGTGATTAACTCAAGGTTACACAGCAAGTTGGTGTCAGGACTGAGTCTTGACCTCCTCTTTCTCTAATCACTTGATAAGCCTACTTCATATGCTACCCCCATGATCTTTCCTACAAACAAGTTCAGCTTGCTCTTATGCTAGGTGCTAAATCCATGGTCCCATTGAAGTCAAATGGAGTTTTGCTTCTGATGTCAGTACAGACCAGGATTTGGCTAGGAAGGCCTGAGCCTACAATTGAATTGATTTCAGTGGGGCTTCAGGAGGGCAGATTCATATGTCCATGCAGAGCAGATTTGCCCATGCAGATCAGATGGCAGGATCACAGCCTAAATTGATAGAATTTCCTTATAAGAATTCCAGTGCATCCCAGGCTACACCACACATTTTATTAAATTCAGATAAAATTGATTTTCAGTTGCTGCACTGTCTAAATACACAATAGAAATCCTCTGAGCCACTCACCCAAAGCTCCAGATAGTCCTCAAGTGGAAAATTACATCAGTTTTCCCAAATGCTCATCTTGCTTCTGTTTGCAAGAAACCATAACACCCTAGATCCTCAGCTGCTATAAATGAGCACCGTTCCATTTACTGTGGTGAAGCTATACTGATTCGCACCAGCTAAAGATCCCACTCAGAGTGGGTCAAACATATAATTATAAAACTGGTATTAGTGGGTGAGGGCTTCCTATGAGTTCAGTGAAGCTTTCAAAACTAGGTGAGCTTAAGACTATGGAAAAATTCCCGTGGCATGTAATTGTTTAAAAGGTGCTGGGCTAGCAAGGGGACAGTCAAATGGGGTGGAGAGGAACAGCACTGCAGCTGGAGACCCCATGAAGAATTCTCCCAGACTCCACCTGTGCAGAGGGTGTGCTTCCTTATCCACACCTAGAAAGCTCCCTGAGTTGCTCTAGGAGATGGGGCTGAGGGCATGTCCTTGCCTTTCAACCGAGGGCATGGCTACACTCGCAGATGTAGAGCGCTTTGAGTTAAACCAGCCTTCGTAGAGTGCAGTAGGGAAAGCGCTGCAGTCTGTCCACACTGGCAGCTGCCAGCGCACTGGTGTGGCTACATTAGCAGCTCTTGCAATGGCCACAGAGAGCAGTGCATTGTGGTAGCTATCCCAGCATGCAAGTGGCTGCAACGTGCTTTTCAAATGTGGGTGGGGTGGAGTGTGACAGGGAGTGTGTTGTGTGTATGTGGGGGGAGAGAGTGTGGGTTTTTGGGGGGCTGAGAGCATGTCAGCATGCTGTCTTGTAAGTTCAGACAGCAACAGACCTCCCCTACCCCCCGCCTCTCTCTCACACACACAGCATTCCACAGTAACGGCTTGCATGCTGGCTGTCAGAAATGGAGCTTTGAAAGGGCATTTCCGCATTCCTACAGGAGTTCAAAACAATGACAAGTGGCCACTTGACTTAAGGGGATTATGGGACGTTTCCGGAGGCTGGTCAGAGCGCAGTAATGCAACACCTCGTTCACACTGACGCCCGGGCGTTGTAGCCAAGGCGCAGCAAACGTTATTCCTCTCACCGAGGTGGAGTACCAGGAGCGCTCTAGCCGCAGAGTCAGAGCGCGCTACGTGCCTTGCCAATGTGGACGGGGAGTGAGCTAGTGCGCCCGGGGGTCCTTTATTGCGCACTAATTCGCAAGTATAGCCAAGCCCATAGGCACGTGTGGGGAGGCTACGACACAGCAGGTAGCCCACGTAATTCTAGTCAACCCCTCTCTAGTGGTGAAATGGGGTATGTACTTATCTATAAATACCCCTGTAGACACAAACAGACTAAGGATCTATGTGCTTTATCGGTATTAAGGAACTAATCCTCACAACACACTGCTAATATAAGGACGCAGGCAATAATTAGACAGTTCTTCCTAGTGAGTAGAGCAATAGAGTGAAATTTGGGGGACCGGGGTTCTATTCCCAGCTCTGTCATTGACCTTTGGGTATTTCATCCCTCTCTGCCTTAGTTTCCCCAATTGTAAAAGGGGGCTAATGATGCTGATGAGCTCTTTTATAAAATGCTTTGAGATCTACTAAGGAAAAACACTGTAGATGAGCTAGTTGTTGTTATGGTTAAAATTAACATTTGCTACCATTGGCGATGACTTAATTCTTTCCACTTGCATAGGAACACAGGAATTACCATATTGGAGCAAACCATTAGCCCATCTACTCCAGTAAACAATCTCTAAATGTGGTCGGTACCAGGTGTTAAATAGAAGGGGCAAGAAACTCTGAAGTGGGCAATAATAGAATAACCAGCCTACAAGGAGAGTTTCTTTCTAACCCTCTCAATGACTGGTTCTATTCTATATAGGCTCTTCTGCTATGCTCATCACTGTAGTACCTGAGCACTTCTTATGCCCTGAAGCACGAAGGCTTATGATCCTTCCAAACTTACTTTGTTTTAATCCTGACGAAAATTGTGGATACGCTCCTATCTTCTTGAGGGGAGGGAGGGTGTCACACTTCTGTAGGCTGAGCTCCCTGCATCCCTCCATTCCCACTCACAAGTTCCCTGTGCACCTCCCTCCCATCCTCTGCTATTTCAGGCAGGACTCTGTGTTCTCCCCGAGTTGGGGTGTAAACACCGTGCACTGGCAGCAAAAGGGTAATGAGGAGCCTGAAGGATAAATTAGCCCACTTGGTGGCACCTGGAGGGTGGGGGAAACCAATTAATCATTGGATCCAGCTGGGGAGGAGCTCAGAGCAGCGGGAGAGGGCTGAGAGAAAGAAAGCTAGGAGAACGGTAGGCTTTGGGGAGCTCCCTTAAGAAGAGAACTCTGATAAGAGGCTAGGAGAGAAACTGAGAAACCACAGGGACAGAGCAGACCCTACAGAGAGCCTTGATAAAGGGCGGGGAATGCCTTGGGAGTTGTTGCTGGCTACCAGAGCCAGAAAGGACTCTGTGGAGTCCAGAAATTCATACAGACCCTAAGGCTAGAAGAGACCATTGTGGTCATCTACTCTGACCTCCTGCACTTGCAGTCCACAGCTGGAGTGGGTGTTGGCAGAGGCTGCTGTTAGCGGGGAGAGCCTCCTATGCCATGCCCAGTCATGAATGTGTGCAGGGGTGGGTCTACCTTTTTATGCTCCTAAACCAGAGTCTCCCATTTTCTCTATGTCAGGGGCTCTGTGTATCTCCTTCCACCATGCCAGTGTCCCCCACTCTCAGCACCATGACAGAGGGTCTGGTATGACTCCTGAACAGCAACGTTCCCCATTTTCTGCATCATACCAAGGGCTCTTTATATATGTCTCTTCCTCCTCCTCCTTCTGCCACCCCCATTACCTTTCTTTTCCCCTGTCTGAAAAGGAGGGGTGGACAGTCAGTACCCTCTCTTCCCCCACCTGGAGGAGGTAAGATGTCAGGAAGGAGGACTGAATTAAGCCTCTCTCCCTCTGCCTGACCCTGCTGGATAAGTATCTGCCCCACAGCTCCCAGCAGGTGGAGCAATTATTCCCCTGCTGTCATTCAGGATGCCATCAGGTTGAACTCTGGGAGGATGAGCCGGGGTATTGCTATGCTACAAAGTGTTAATGGATGCCATCAACAGGTGACAGCAGCTTCATGTGTCCCCCATTGTCCCCTCTTTCAACGTTCTGATTGTCCCACCAATCAATACAGTTCCGGTGATTAATGCCTGGGGTGTTCCCTGAAAGATTAGAATCAATTGGATGCGGTATTCAAAAGTTACTGTGTTGCAGATGGACAAACAGACATGCTGTCCAGTTGAGAGTAAGGCCTCACGAGCTTGCCCGATAATAAATGTCTAACTTTCTTTTGAGCCCTGCTAAATTCTTGGCCTCTGTCTTGTGTCAGTGAGTTCCATGGACTAATCAGACATTTCTTTGGGGCGGGGGGAGGAGGGGGGAATATATGTTTCCTTTTTGTCAGCTTTAAATACAACAGAAAGCAACTGCGTTCTCATGCTGCCACCCTCTCATTTAATATAGGCTAGCAGGAGTCGTTCAGCATAGCTTGCTTATCAGAGTGCTACTGGTGTACATCATACTGGTAAGGAAGATGGCAAACCTCCTTTTACAATAGACAGTGACTTTATACCTAAACATACGCACCACACACATCAGCCTCTATACATGGCTGCTGCTTTGTTTTTGTTTTGCTTCGCATGATCCTTTATACTGAATTAACGACTTACATAACAGTTGTCATGTTTTGCTGAGCTGCCTGGCGTATGTTCCCTGAATCCAGATGCACGATGCTTTTCCTTCTACCTTGAATGCTGATGAATAAGTCAGCTGTGCCTCTGACGTGGACGTGCTAAACAATAGATCAAACCAATGGATGTATTTGAGCAGAAGTTCCCTTGGTTTGCACGTTTCCATGACAGCTAAACTGAAGTGTCTCTGGACATGCCTAGTGCACCATCTTGTGTTTATTTGCTGTAAATGCATGATTTACAGAGTTACAGTTGATCCACATTTCATTGAATTTAGACACAGGTAGGGTGACCAGATAGCAAGTGTGAAAAATTGGGACGGGGGTGTGGGGTAATAGGAGCCCATATAAAAAAAGCCCCAAATATCGGGGCTGTCCCTATAAAACTGGGACATCTGGTCACCCTAGACACAGGTGAGGGTGTGAAATCAATGTCAATCAAGGTTTCTTCATTGGTGTCTCAGCAAAGATTGGGGTGGGGAGAAAGAAGAGACACTTGCATTTGGGAGTGGAGGGAATTCTTGGCAACTCGGTGTTTGGCAGAAGTTTGTGTCCGATCCTCAGCTGCTGTAAACGGGTGATCCAGTGATTTGTCAGAAGCTTGTGTCAAATCTTCAGCTGGTGTAAATTGTTGTAGCTCTATTGAGGTCAGTAGAGCAATGCCAATTTATACCAGCTCAGGATCTGGCCCTTCATATAACTGCTTCATTACTAAAAATGAAACAAAGTAAAAACAGCTTGGGAAATTAACTCACATCAGCCTGCTGCATGAAATAAAAACTTTTGTTTTAATCTCCAGCCACTCTGAATAATTTACTTATGCATTCAATTCACAATCCTATTCTTTGGGTCTTAAAAGCACATTGAAAGGCTTTTCAGATCATGATCAATGGTACATGGAAGCTAAAGAGATTTTCCTGGTCCTCCTTAGTATGCTTGCTGGCCTGTCATGGGCAGATTGCCCATGTCTTTCTCCCTGTTCTGCTTTTTACCACTTCCAGACAAGGAAGAAATCCTTCTAATAATTATCCATTTTGATGTTGTCAGCATAATTTCTTCTTATTGATTTTCCTTTCTAGCTTCAGCCCTACTATTGCAAGTCTAAGTTTCCCAGAACAGTCACCATAGTGACAGCTTTTGAAAGAGCCTCGACTGGACATGTGAGGTGCCTATTAACAGTGAGACAATGATAGAAAGACTTCCCTTCCCTTCTCAGTTATGCTAAATGGAAATCTAAACTTACCTGAACAAAGTTGCCCTCAAATTATCCTGGCTGGTTCATTCCCACTCCTCTCACTGCCTCTTTGCATTGACTGATTAAGGTTTATAAGCTGGCCAATAACTCCTTGCACAAGGAGGGCTAAAGTATATTCTTGCTTCATGTCCTTGGCACTGTGACTGGGTCTATCAGGCCTTCTCTGCCTCTTACTGCAGCCTTCAATGCCCTGACAAAAACCCATTCAAGTGGGGCTACCAACAAGACTTAGGCAAGGTCTACACTATGGGGGGGGGGGTGTCGACCTAAGATATGCAACTTCAGCTACGCGAATAGCATAGCTGAAGTTGTGTATTTTAGGTCGACTTACCTGGCTGTGAGGACGGCGGCAAGTCGACCGCTGCCGCTCCCCCGTCGACTCCGCTTCCGCCTCTCGCTGCAGTGGAGTTCCGGAGTCGACGGCAGAGCGATCGGAGATTGATTTTATCGCGTCTACACTAGACGCGATAAATCGATCCCCGATAGATCGATTGCTTCCCGCCGATCCGGCGGGTAGTGAAGACGTGCCCTTAGTCCCCCAGCAGCTGAGACACAGACAAATTGGGAGCCAGCAGTCCAGTTAAGAAGGCTTGGCTGGCTGCTTCCTTTCAGGGGGGAGTGGTGGGTTGAACCTAGTTCTAACCACACCACTATTCCCGAACCCCAAGGCTGTGCCCAGGCCTTTGCTTAAAATGCTGCAACCAAGCAGTTGCCACTTCTGTAGGTTTGCTAATTTAAAGGTGCAGACAGCCAAATTCCAAGTTCTGTTGTTTAGCCATTTAAAGACTGATGCTGATCTTATGGTATTTGCTGTTCTGCTCTGGGCAGGCTGCTATAGGCATGCATTGAAGTCAAAGGAGACAGAGAACAAAATAAGGTCAATATGTGCAATATTACAGAGTTTTAAGGGGGACTGCCAAAATTCTGGTCTTAGCCACATCCTATGCAATGCCATACTTTGGCCCATTTATGTATTCTCAGGCCTTAATGCTGCTATTATAAACAGAATTGCATTGACAGCCAGTCATGCAAATTTCTTACATGGGGCTTATGTCTGTTTTGTAAAGCACTGAGCAAACTGTTGGCAATCAGCACAATCACCTGTAAAGAAGGTCAAGAAAGAGTCACCGGGCACTATGATAAAACCACCACACGCATTTCTGCTTGTCAGCTAAACAGGAGTTTTCATCTGGATGAAGGTCTACTGCAAAAATGTGAATAATATTTTTTATGATACTTGATGCTGCCTCAGCACAGGGGTCTGGACTCTATGACCTCCTCAGGTCCCTTCCAGATCTACATTTCTATGATTCTCTATTTTTTTTTAAGTAACTGGGGTAGGGAGGGGGGAAGCACAATGGTTAATTTCAGATGAGGCATGAGTCATGTGTCATAACTTTGGCCACTGTTGCTGTGGTAACCAACTATGACAATGTGTCAGACGACAAGTACACTTTAGACAAAATAAACTGTTTCTGAAATGTGTGGGAAAAACAGATGGATTTTGTCTTAAAATGGACTCTTCAGCGTTTGCGTTCTGAAAGAACTTACATGGAGAGAAAATAAATCCACGTTCATTTCACGGTAGCTGTTCAGAAGCTTGACCACAGGACTGTGAGGTATCTGAATTCCCCTGTACTCACTCAGCAAAGCACTTTCCTACCTCCATAAAAACTGGTACTCTGGCCACCTAGCAGTGAGAGAAGGATGTGAGCTTTGCCTCGTGTTCTTCCAGATGCATTTCTCCCCTCTAAGGGTATGTCTACACAGCAAAGAAAAACCCAGAGCTGGCCTATGCCAGCTAACAGGCTCCTGGGGCTTGGGCTGCGGGCAGGGGTGCTGGAACAATTTGGGGGTGCTAAGACCCAGGGAACCCAACTGTAAACCCTGTATATGATAGAAACCACTTCAAGGCAGCACCCCTCGTTCCAGCAGCCCTGGCTGCGGGATTGTCTCATTGCAGTGTAGACCTTTGGGCTCAGGCGGGATTCTAGGACCCTGCGAGGTGGGAGGGTGTCAGATCTCGGGCGCCAGCCTGAGCCCGGAAGTCTACACCGCAACGAAACAGCCCCGCAGCTTGAGTCCAGGTTGACATACTCTTAATGACTTGTTTTGGACACACACTCAGCTGTCCTTTCAAACCACATACTTATATACACATACTTGTAGACATAGAAACAAGCAGTAGTTGGAACCACTGTTACCTGATTGGCTCCAACACTCAATGGCACATGTCACCATGGGTTTTTTTGTGTGTGCAGAATGGATACAGCTGCAATTCTGGCCTTTGTTCCTATTAATAATTGTGAGTGTTTCCACTTTTTGACCAGCTCTAGGAATCAGTATTTTCCATCTCCTGGGAAATGACACTATTTTGACATTTTGTTTTTATCCCAAATTAGGGGCAAAAAATTGACATTTCAAAATTTTTCATGATGCAGAAAGCTAAAAAAATAATTAAAATCAGAAATTTCAAATCCTTTAGTTCACTGTCCAACTAGGTCAAAACTATGTCAGCCATGCTGCGGTTCCCCATGGGAGTGGTAGTTCAGAAACCTCATGTCTCTCTTCTCTTCTATGAGCCAGATTGCTCAATCAGATTACATCTCCCATGATGCCCCATGGTCATGAGATTCCTATGATGCCCTGTGACAGTTCAACCATAGGGGAGATTGTGGGGTTTCATAGGTTATTGTAATGGTTGTCTGCCTCTTTAAGGGCCAGAGGCCTGCACTATCAGTCCTATTTACTAATCAAATGTGGGTGGGAAGAAGACAGGTGTGCCCTATACAATGCTGCAGGAGAATTGCAAGAGGGGACTCTGTTGATGGGGGAGCTGCCAGAGGGATAGGGTCTTCTCTGCCTGGCCCTGAAGGAAGAGGCCAAATCCCGTCAGACAAATGGGGATTTGCATCTAGCTTGGGAAGAGGCAGACAAGGGGAAGGACTTTATGGAAGAAGGCTGAGAGTCAGTGGCTTGAGGGGAGGTAGGCCTCCAGGGAGAAAGCCCTGAAAGGTCGTGCTCTATAAGAGGAGCAGAGAAGAACTCTGAAGAGCCCAGGTGAGGGGGTAAAGAGTCTGTAGAAAACTGAGCCTAAGAAGGAAGCTAGAGTTTACGTTCTGTTATGTTTACTTTCCACTTGGGAGAGTAGAACTGCGGATAAGCCCAGCTGAGGTAGAAGATCTTTTGATCTGTGGTATGTGAAACATTTGGTTTGGACTTTGTTTACCCTGGTAGTGGGGATAGAACTGAGGGTGAACTGGCTGAAGGGGCCAAGTCACCATACGGGATGCACCGAAGCCTGAAGGAGACAGGGCTGAGTTGCTGCAATGCCAGGTCATGCTGGGCAAGGGTGCTTCTGGGATGGTGAATCTTGTTTCAGAGATATAGTCCATGTTGATAGGAAAGTGCCAAACCAGCTCTACTTATTTTATAAATAGTCATGGTGGTTTATAGACAAATGAAAGAATGTAGGCCAAAATCTGCTCTGAGTTACACCAGTGTAAATCTGGAGTAACTACAATGACTGTAACTTCCAGAGGAAGAACCATCAGTAGTGGCAGGAGGCAGTCAATCCTGTGTGTTTCGCTGTGTTTCCCTCGATATAATGCAGTATATGATGGTCCGATGTTAGTAGGATCATCCTAAAACTCATAACAATAAAACTCCTGCAAGGAAAGCTTTGATAGTCTCTAAAACCCACAGGGAATTCCAGGAAGGTTCATGTAATAAAGGATCAAAAGGTACCTACAGGATTTCAGACATTGCACTCTCCACAGCTTGCTACCGAATCATACAAATTAGAGAAGCCCTGTTAGGTTGTCTAGCACGTCTCATGACAATGTGGGACTTCTCCCTGCTATCCACTGTATTGCAGTATTTTGTCCAGACCAGTTTTGAATGTTTCTGGGATTTCTAACACATCCTTCAGGCAGTCGAATACTACCTCAACCTGCACATGTCTCTTGAGAGGCTCTGGAGTGGAGCTGAGCTGAGCATCTTTCAGGAGGTGCTCTGCCTCTCAAAGGGTCAAATCCATAGATCTCTCCATTGGAGAATTGCTCCTGACATTAAAGCCTATGTTTCCCTTTGTTTAATTTAATCCTACTGCTCCTAGTGATGCCCCGTGGGCCACCTTAAACAATTCTTCTCCATTCATGGTGTTTATCCTTCAGACTTACTCCCCTTTTCCTTAGTTCAACATCATTGTTCTTCTGATCTTTTCTCAAAAGTCAGTCCCTCCAGCCTTCTAATAATTTTTCTTCTTGGAATTCCCTCCAATTTGTCAACATGTTCCTGCCTTGCAGGTACTTAGTAGTGAAATCAGCTTTACACAGGTAGTCAGCATGGTTGCCTTTTATAGGTGGCTATAGTTTTTTCGGCTACTTTGCCTGCCATTATCATTTCTGGCTCAAATTTCTTCCTTTTACCAATCTCCTTAAAACACATTTCAGGGTAGCAAAGGTTCGTTCTTGCTGGAAAGATTTGACCCTATGTAGCTGAGGGAGCATATTGAAAACATGGTCCTCAAACGTTCCAACACCCAACTACATGCTTGTAGTTTCTGAATATTTTACACTATTGTAGGCATTAAAAGGCCTGCTGTTACCCCTCTCAAATATTCATCAGAACAGCCTGAGGCAACAACTTAAGACAAACACTTGGGGATGCTTCCTAAGGTTACTTATGAACATCTGAGTGGTTAGATGCCAGAAGCATTAATAAAACGTAACCTGTCCATGTGAAATAGTGCTATTACAGAAGGGCACAGGAAGGACATCAATTTAGAGAAGGAAAGGAAAATAAACTTTCCCCAGCCTGTTAAAATGTCAGCTGCAGTCCAACACCAAGCACTTTGAAAGTAAATTGCATATGTAAACAATGGGAGGCAGTTGAAGGTTGTGGGGGCAGAGAAACCTGTGCTGTTTTATTGTTTCATAATATTCACCATCTCTCAAGGTGAAAACCAACAACCAATCTTGCTATCAATAAATATTTAGCCCTTTCAAATAGCAAAGTAAGGCTGAATCTGCGTCAGTATTATTCCCCTTTCTAATGTTTTCATTAAGACCAGGGTTATACGATACACAGACATATTTTTGTACTTATCATGCATGCTTAATTGATTTACATTGTATGAACATATTGTTATCTACGAAAAGATACCTTCGCAGTGTCCTTAAAACCTCATTAGCTTCTGCTTAATATCCATTTAAATTTGAGTTTTATTCACAAATGCAAATTACAAACATTCTTAATTGCATGTCACACATCATTGTGATTACAACTCCATTTCCTCTGTCTTGACGTAATGCGGATTTAATATTTTGCTAAATCACAAGCCGAGATAATGCATAATGACTTATCACTTAAACGGAGGCAAATCTTTCCCATTGTTCTGTCAATTTGGTAAATATGTGCAGCAAGGAAAGATATCTTGCAACTAGCAGGAACAAATTAACATTAGCACTCTCATGGCCCAGTGTAAAAGCAATACAGCACTCACTTTCAAACAGGAATCAGTAAGTAATCCTTTGTTAAGCAAAATAAACGCCATAATGCACATTTCAGCTTTGTACAGTACAGCGGTGTCCCATAGAAACTATATCTCAAAGCCTATTCAGTGTTAAATTATATAATTAAAAGGAAAATAAAAGCCAAATTCAGCATCACCTGAGCTGTACCAGTGTAGCTTTTTCTCATTTAAGGCACAGGGTTTTTGAAGATCACGACATTCGAACAGACACCAAGCTTCTTGTTTATCAAGCCGTTATTCTCCCAACACTGTTGTATGGGTCTGAAACTTGAACAACCTATAGACACCACTTGAAAGTCCTTGAGAGGCACCATCAACGCTGCCTTCGTAAGATTCTGAAGATCAAATGGGAAGAAAGGCGCACCAATATAACTGTCCTGGAAGAGGCAAAGACCACCAGTATTGAGGCAATGATCATCTGTCATCAATTCTGCTGGACTGGTCACGTTGTCCGGATGCCAGACCATCACGTCCCAAAACAGGTCCTGTTCTCTCAGCTGAAAGAAGGGGACCATAATGTGGGTGGACAATGGAAGCATTATAAGGACTTACTGAAGGACAACCTAAAAAAGTGTAATATTGACATTGACACTTGGAAGACACTTGCCCAGGATTGCTTAAAATGGAGTGAAGTCCTACATGATGGTCCCCTGCATTTTACTTGCTCACGAACAAGCTGTAGAGGACAAGAGGCGCACAAGGAAGGAGAGACTGGCTTCCAGTCATGGTCAACAGCCTCCTGCTGAGCCTGAAAACATCTGCCCTCATTTCAATAAAACTTGTGGTTCAAGGATTGGCCTCCTGAGGACCCATAACTCCCATGGAAGATGATCATAATCGGTAACGAGTGATCGCCCATCATCATCATCATCAAAAGCCAAGGGAGAGAAACTGAAAGGTCCAGATTGTGTCAATTACATCTCTGGGCATGCAGCAGAATCAGAGTGCAATTCTAGGCTAGATTGTGTCTTTAGGAACAGCCCTGATGAAGGGGTGTTACATAAGCTGTACTACTCCATTTGCTGCCTAAGGAGGGATTATGTTTCGGAGACGCCCCTCTCAGTCAGAAGTTTTCTCCGTACTCTGAATGGGGAAGGGTAGTCATTTTTCTGCTGGCCTATACTATTAATAACTTACTATTACTAACCTTCCTCTGCCCCACCCTTTCCTTATGAACTTATGCTGGGCAATGAGTATGGGGGTGGAGTAGAGGCTGAACTCAATCCCTGCCCAACTCTGATGGGGAGGGAGTAAATGAATGCATAGATTTGCTGACTATTGTGTGCCAAAACACACCTTCTGGGGGTGGGAGGGATAGCTCAGTGGTTTGAGCATTGGCTTGCTAAATCCAGGATTGTGAGTTCAATCATTGAGGGGGCCATTTGGGGATTTAGTTGAGGATTGGTCCTGCTTTGAGCAGGGGGTTGGACTAGATGACTTCCTGAGGTCCCTAATAAGCTATGACCTTTTAGAAAGAGAACCTTGATTTAAGGACTTCAAAAGATGGAGACTCCACCAGACCCGTAGTGAAGCTGTTTGAATGGCTAATTCCCACACTTAAAAATGTGCACCTCGTTTCTAGTCTGAGTTTGTCTAGCTTCAGTTTCCAGCCTTTGAATTTGGTTATATATTTGTCTGCTAAAGTAAAAAGCCCTTTTCTATCAGAAGTCTTCTCCCCATATTGGTGCTTATCACCCACTTAATCTTCTCTTTGATAAATGAAAGAAATTGACTTTACTCATTTGCTGTAAGGCAGGTTTTCCAGACTTCGCATCATCCTTGCAGCCTTTCTCGGAACACTTTCCATTTTGTCAACGTCCTTTTCAAAATATGGACACCAGCCCTGGACACACTAATGCCAGGTGGAGCCCAGATGTACAGGAGAACAGTTACAGGTGACAGGAGCTGTAGAGGAGAAGCCTCAATATGATGGGACAGGGAAGCCACTGTTAATTGAGTGAAGCTAGCTGAAAGGGGAGTTGAGAGAGACAGGGCCTTGAGCAAGACCACTCCAGGACTTAAATATTGCATGTGTTTCCTCTAATGTACTTAGCTAACTTGACAGCTGAAATATCCCTCTGCCCATTTTTCACTCGAAATACTTTATTTACAGGTTTATAGCTGGTTTCTTGTCTCTTACTGTTGTGGGCTTATGGAGTTGAAAGTAATTAATCATAATGAATAGAGACTCTGCCAATGAAGGAGAGATGTGCAGTTCTGCAGGCTGTTAGTCAATAAAGAGACTTTAAAGGCATTCTTAATTATCTGTTATTTATCACTAGTTTTCAAGCAGCAAAACCTTCAGTTCACCCAGCTGCAAAATGGGCACCTGATCCATTGGGTTAGGGCAGTCAAAGGCAGTCAGACGTGATGCTGGCCACGTCACTTCCTTGTGTACTGATGGCTGTGAAACTCACATGCCTTAACCACGTCAGCCCAATGAGCCATGGCTTGGGGGAATGTGACATTGCCCAGGATGCAACCTGGACTGCTGTGTCCCCTTAGCACTCCAGCCTTTTACACTGCTTTTCTGGTGAACAGCAACCCCTCCAGGCTCTGCTCACACACAGACACTAGCATGTAAAATCACTCCCGCCCGAATACCTGAATGCTATGCCCAGCCATCTATAAATTACATACAGGGTGACACCTGCATATCTCCAATCCCAGCTTTGCTGCCCCAGAAATGTGTGTCTTACACTGTTCTATACCCTCCTGGACAGTGTAAGCTCATAGATATTCCAACACTGGGAATGATTATGCACCAGGCTTGTTGATTTGAGCACCTGAGAGATCCCCAAGTACTTCAAAACACACTGGTTTAGATAAAACAATAAAACAAGTTTATTAACCAGAGGAAGATAGATTTTAAGTGAATACAAGTGATAAGGCATAAAAATCAGAATTAGTTACAAAAGAAATAAAAGGATGAATACGCAAGCTAATTCCTAAACTTTACCAAGGCTAATAGGTTTAAAATAGGGCTGTCAAGCAATTAAAAAAATTAATCGCGATTAATCGCACTGTTAAACAATAATAGAATACCATTTATTTAAACATTTTTGAATGTTTTCTATATTTTCAAATATATTGATTTCAATTACAACACAGAATACAAAATGTACAGTGCTGACTTTATATTTTTTTCTGATTAAAAATATTTGTGCTTTAAAAAAACAAAATAAATATTATTTTTCAATTCACCTCGTACAAATACTGTAGTGCAATCTCTTTATCATGAAAGTTGAACTTACAAATGTAGAATTATACAAATGTACAACAAAATAACTGCATTCAAAAATAAAACAATGTAAAACTTTAGAGTCTACAAGTCCACTCAGTCCTACTTCTTGTTCAGCCAGTCACTCAGACAAACAAGTTTGTTTACATTTGCAGAAGATAATGCAGCCCGCTTCTTGCTTGAACAGGCATTCACATAGCACTGTTGTAGCCGGCATTGCAAGATATTTACGTGCCAGATGCACTAAAGATTCATATGTCCCTTCATGTTTCAACCACCATTCCAGAGGACATGCGTCCACGCTGATGACGGGTTCTGCTCGATAATGATCCAAAGCAGTGCAGACCATCGCATGTTCACTTTCATCATCTGAGTCAGATGCCACCAGCAGAAGGTTGATTTTCTTTTTTGATGGGTTGGGTTCTGTAGTTTCGGCATCAGAGTGTTGCTCTTTTAAGACTTCTGAAAGCATGCTCCACAACTTGTCCTTCTCAGATTTTGGAAGGTACTTCAGATTCTTAAACCTTGGGTCGAGTGCTGTAGCTATCTTTAGAAATCTCACACTGGTACCTTCTTTGCATTTTCTGAAATCTGCAGTGAAAGTGTTCTTAAAATGAACATGTGCTGAGTCATCATCTGAGACTGCTATAACATGAAATACATGGCAGAATGCAGGTAAAACAGAGCAGGAGACATATTATTCTCCTCCAAGGAGTTCAGTCAAAATTTAATTAACACATTTTTTTAACGAGCATCATCAGCATGGAAGCATGTCCTCTGGAACGATGGCTGAAACATAAAGGGGCACGTAAATACCTTGCAATGCTGGCTACAAAAGTGCCATGTAAATGCCTGTTCTCACTTTCTGGTGACATTGTAAATAAAAAGAGGGCAGCATTATTTCCCATAAATGTAAACAAACTTGTTTGTTTAAGTGTTTGGCTGAAGAAGAAGTAGGTCTGAGTGGACTTGTAGACTTGCATTATTTTGTTTCTGAGTGCAGTTATGTAACAAAAAAAATCTACATTTGTAAGTTGCACTTTCATGATAAAGAGCTTGCATTATGGTACTTGTATGAGGTGAATTGAAAAATACTATTTCTTTTGTTTATCATTTTTACAGTGCAAATATTTGTAATAAAAATAATATAAAGTGATCACTGTACACTTTGCATTTTGTGTTGTAATTTAAATCAATATATTTGAAAATGTAGAAAAACATCCAAAATAGTTAATAAATATCAATTGGTATTCTATTGTTTAACAGTGCAATTAATCACGATTAATTTTTTTAATTACGATTAATTTTTTGAGTTAATCACATGAGTTATCTGCAATTAATCAACAGATCTAGTTTAAAAGCAAGAATGGAGTTTTTTCTCACCAAAAGCCTACTGCAGTCTGTACTGTCTGGAAAACCTCCAGACAGGACCACTCCCCAATTCAATTATGCTTCTTTTGTCTTTCAAGCGATCTCAGTGCCGTGAGTAGAGATGGAGGGGGAGAGCCTCTTATTTTTATACCCTCCTCCTTTCTTTGAGAATTACTCCTCACGGGGTTCAGACAGTCTCCTGTGTACATGAGGTTTGAAGTGTTTCTGGGATGAAATATAAATTCTTTGTTTATACCTTCCCTCCTGCTGGTGGTTGGCCAGTTAAGCAGGTAGAGGCTCTTTAGCACCTTGCTGGTGTGCCAGTAAGCCTTTGTCTATTAAAAAATGGTTTGTGAGCATTCCCCAGAAATGCAACATATTTCAGTAACAATCATATAGCATAATCTCATAATTTTACATGCAGTCATGTTACACACACTTCAACAGGATAATAATATTCAGCAGGTTATGAGTTTTCAAATGGTACCTCACAAGGCATACTTTGTACAAAATATATTATAACCTTACAACAGTGGTGAACATGAGATACAGGGTGTCACAGGGAACTTTGACTTTGAAACCTCTGCTAATGGTACCTTTGCAGTACTTAGGAGTTGTAATCAAATAGAGATTGGTACTGAGCAAAAAAGATGATCTTTAACCCATCACCTTTATGCTACATTAGATTTTCAAGGTCTGAATTTGAAGAGAAGAGAGACAAGCCTAGGAAAAGGAGGAACTGGGTGCAAAGATCTAGGTAGAATCTAAGCACCTAATAAGAGAAGTAAAGATAGGATAGTATAGCTAGCAGAGGAGGAGTAAAGGCAGGGAAATAAAGTCGAAAACCATCAGAGAAGATGAGAACCTAGAAAAGCCACTAGACAGAAGTTGTGGGGACAAACTTTAGAAATGTAAAAGTATTTTAGGAAGGACAAAAGAACAACTAAAAAACTCCTGGGGTAGGACACACTGAGTTATAATGACCACACTATGAAAATAGTTGTCTTGACGCTCCAGAATGATGTGGTGAAGTTAAACAAGAAAAGAAAAAAATGTAGGAAAAATGTTCCAACAGAGTAAGATCTATCAGACTGGAGAATATTCTCCTAAGGGAACTGATGAAAGACCAGTCACTTCAGACAAGCCTAAGATGCAGAATCTATAGTGCTTGGTAAACTATAATAAATGGACTGTATGTTAGATTGGAGAAGACATTCTAGTTTCTATGAGCTAGATAGTAACTTGAGCTACAGACACATGGAGGAGAATAAGAGGGGGTTATTTATTTGTGTTTATTACAGTAGTATCTAAGGGGCAACTGATGAGCTTACACTGAGTGGCAACACCTTCTGAGGTTAGTCATAGAGTGGTGCAGCCCTAGGTTGCACCTAAAGTCACAGTCCAGTCCTGTGATATTACATGCCCTATTATCTGATTGTGATGGGTTGGATCACAGAAACCCCCTTGGGGCTGCCAGCTAATGCGCCAAGACTACTTCTGCCCCTGCTTTCCTGCCCTGGCAGCTCAGGACTTCAGTGTCCTGCCTGGTTTGAGCCAGACCCGCTAGCCTGCTGCAAACCCAGACCCAGGTCTGAATCAAGTCCCCTAACAGCTGTAGGCTTAACTGAAAGCACCTTACAGAAGTTTTCTTGTCTTTACCACTCAGATGCCCAACTCCCAATGGGGTGTAAACCCAAATAAATCAGTTTTACCGTATATAAAGCTTATACAGGGTAAACTCATAAATTGTTTGCCCTCTATAACACTGATAGAGAGATATGCACAGTTGTCCCTCCCCCCACCCCCCGGTATTAATACATACTCTGAGTTAATTAATAGTAAAAAGTGATTTTATTAAATACAGAAAGTAGGATTTAAGTGGTTTCAAGTAGTAACAGACAGAACAAAGTGAATTACCAAATAAAATAGAACATGCAAGTCTATGTCTAAGAAACTTAATACAAATAACACCTCACCAATTCCAGTAAGCTTCCTTTTACAGACTAGTCTCCTGCTAGTCTGGCTCCAGCAATCACTCACACCCCCTGTAGGTAGTGTCCGTTGTTCCAGTTTCTTTCAGGTATCTTTGGGGGTGGAGAGACTCTCTCTTTAGCCAGCTGAAGACAAAATGGAGGGGTCTCCCGGGAGTTTAAATAGACTTTCTCTTGTGGGTGGAGATCCCCTCCTCACTCCTATGCAAAGTCTAGCTCTAAGATGGAGTTTTGGGGTCACATGGGCAAATCACATGTCCATGCATGACTCAGAACTACAGGTAGCAGCCATGATTCACATGCTACCTTGAACATCCTCATGTAGACTTCTTATGTGGATTGGAGCAATCCAAGATCCATTGTTCCTTAAGTGCTTCTTGATTGGGCATTTAACTTTGCAAATTCCTTTCTAAAGAAGCTGACCAAATGCCTTACAAAGCTTACTTAGAAATCAAGCAAGTATACAGCCAATATTCATAACTTCAAGTACAAAAATGATATATGTGTACAAATAGGATGAATAGATTCAGTAGACCATAACCTTTACAGAGATAAGTTACATGGCACATGTAGCATAAAACATACTCCAGTTATGTCATATTCCCATCAAGCATTATGAAATACGTCATCACACTGATAAATAATACATAATGGCACAAACAGGGACCATGCTATAAGGCATATACACAAGGGAGTCTAGTTAAGGTTGAGCTTTCAGCCTTAACATTGATTTTCTCTGTTTGAATGTTTACAAGGAATTATGATGTCCGCACTGTAGTAAAGATTATTTTTAAAAAATTATTGGAAAGGCAAGTCCTTCAAGTGAAAATCTGCAATATGGGATAACCGTCAAGGTACAGCACGCTAAGTGTTTAGTTCTAACAGCCTCCCTTTAAGTGCCATCAGAGAAAACAATCTTTAACATAATGATCCAGAAAGGAGGCTTTGGAAGCAATTGAAGACACGGCTCTTTGACTCTATAAGGAAGGCTAGCCTGCAAAAAGGCTGCAGACGAGAAATGCTGAGAGAAGGCACTGTGTCTATTTGAAAATGGCGTATGGGGGATGCGGACAGAAACAAACTTGGATACGTACGGCATGAGCCCATTTGGGTCACTGTTCTCTAGTGATTTAAAAAAAAAAAAGTCATCCTACTATGGAAGTTTAGAAGCACTGTCCTGCTGTTTGCTGCTGCTAAAAGGAACGTAGGTACGCAGAGCATCACAGCAGTTCCTTTAGGCTGGCACTCCTTAACCAAATCTCTGGCCTGTACCCCCGCGATCACTCCATTCTGAAGGGAATGTGCTATGAGCAAAGCTGCATGCAGTGAACTGTTTTTACCCAAGGCGAATCTTGGGCCTGTCGCCATGGCTCTGGAAGATTCCTTGGCAATGGAACTGCCATTCAGTTCAGGCAGGGCAAGACAAGAGTTGTCTAGTGATGGGGCTATGGTTGGGGAATCCTTGGCTGCATGGAATCTCTTATCCTCACCAATGGGAATGGAGCATTTCTCTAGCTATTCTTCTGCCCACCAGTACATTTCCCCAGCACCCAGCCCTGTTACTCACTCTACGTGTTATACAGAGAATCTGCCCCCGACTGAGTGTGGATGTGCTGAGAAAGCTGGTTTAGTACACTCCATTTAATCAGTGTGTGCTTAATCGGGATGGCTCTTTTAGTGGGATATCTCCCATGTAACCAATTTTGCCTAATGATACTCAGTGCAATAACTGATGCTTAATTAGAACAGTCATAGCTATTGCCGGAGTTTAGAAATGGATAAGACAACGTAAGTCATCTCATCCCTCTCCCTCTGAATACAGCATGTGACTTAAACTTGTTGTCATAGGTTGTAGTTCTGGCTTTTGAGTGAAGTGTGGCAGCACAGAAAGCAGGAATCTTGATACCAGCTTTTGAGCAAGTAAATACAATGAACCTCAGCATTTATATAGATTGCTTGTATAAATGATCAGCGGAGGGATCAAGGTCCCTGATCAACAATAGCTCTGTTTCCTCACATTAAAAATTAGAATCACCTTAATCAAGGGAGCCTAAATGGTGATGGGCTGACTGATCACAAGCAGTCCGAACTAAGGGCCTGATCCCGCAGTCCACAGCCAGACAAAGCTCCTATTTATTTCCCTAGTCGATGTTCTCACCTAAGGAATGAGCCTTACACACAGCCGCGTGGAATATCACACACACAGAGACAAGAGCATCCTTCTGAGGGAGGTTAAGCAAAAGAGAACTTGCGCAAGAAAGAAAGAAAAAAATCCAGTGCAGAATGGACAACAATTTAAATAAGAGAGAACACATACTTAGAAGCATCTGCTATGTATGACACTGAACACAAAGGAAAGCGAACAAGAAAAGACTAGTTGCAAACACAGAACAAGAAAATCTGGATTAAACCCAAATGAAGCAAGAGCATGCCCGTTTTCAGTTGGGAGTGAGAACAGAGATCATAACCAGCAAGATGAACAAACAAGATACTTCAATGGTAGAAGGTCAAGATTCACACGTGATGGGATCTACCTACCAGTCACTAATGAATCACTTCATTTTATAATCCCAGAGAACCTCAACCCTGTCTGTCTGGTATCAGCTGCCACAAGTATCATGGCCATGTGGCTGCAAGGGGGAAGTGAAGATTGATGTTCGAGATTTGTACACAAGAGAAATCTGGTAGGAATGAGCTAATCAGTTTGGGTAATGTAACAACTGCTATCTGAACCTTTATCCACTGCCGTCCCCAAAACACCAAAACCTAAACAAACACCAGACCTTCTGATGATGGAATCTTAGTGCCCATCACTTCTATCCCTCCATCCAGCTTATAATCTAGTTCTTCTATCCTGTTAATTGTGCACCTGCAACTCCCTCTGCAGTCATAGGGTTTGCTCCTACAGTCATGGAGCGTTGAGCACACGCAACTGAGGGTATGAGCAGGCCCTTGGCCTGCTTCTGCTACGGATGTTTGAGTACCACCAGTAGTATTCTCCACTGGACAGCTTGCATGGGTATGGATGCTTTCTGAGGGGGATGCAGGGTTGTGAGTTATCTCACTACTACCTACCCTTAGTGAGAGGGATCTCTGTCTGGACCTGCCAGAGGTCAGCTACCTGCCAGCTCTGCCCCAAGCAACACAAGCACTCCCCTCTCAGCCAGTGCAGGCTTCGCTGTCCCTCATGCAGGCTAGCGATAGGCATGCTCCAATGCCTGCGTCCTCTGAGCGTCCCCCTGTGGCGTCCAGCCATTGATCTACTGGATACTCACAGAATTACCAGGGTTGCTGTCCCCAAAGGAACAATCCACTGCAGCTTACTAGTTACACCTTAGAACCCAGCTCTGCTTCACACACAGCAATGAGATTTGTTTATAGAAAAAGCAAGTATAACAAAGAATAGGGATTCACGTGATACCAAACAGAACTGTTGGAAAGAAAGGGTTACATATAAAAGCAAATTGTAGCATGCATTGTAGAGCCTAAGCTCAACTACCAAGAGGCACTCTTGTCTAATAAAGTACTGCTTGCCCCCAAATCCTTAGCAGCATTTTTCAGTCAGGATGGGTGAGACCCTTCTTTCATGAGGCCAAGATCACTAGCAACGTGCCTTCCCTGATGAAAAATAACTAGGAATTCGTCTGCACCCCAGGTATAGTTCCAAAAATGCATTGTCTTTACTCCTAAACAGAATAACCCCTGGTGCTTTTTGTTTTTTTCCTGTGGTCCCTGGAATTTATTAACATTTGTTCAGAATGCAAATGGTTGTCCATTGTGAACCATATAATACTGAATTTGCTCATGTTTGGTCAGAGAGAGAGAGAGAGAGAAGCTTCTCTCCCTCCCCTCTCCTACCTGACAGGAGTATGTGAATCACTATTTGATGACTTGTCTTAACTACAAGGGCTTAGCACATACTTTCCAACATATATATATATATATATACACACACACACCCCTTCTTAAATATTATCCATACACACATTTTGCAATGACTATGAAGACCAGTGTGACATTGTCTTCAGAAAAAACCTTACATGACACTCTTTGGAGAACTAGAATGTAAATACCAGACCCTAGGGGTCCCTGTAACATGTATTCCCTCTGTGCCCTCTACAGTTGGCATCAAGAAGTCCTTGGGTCACATTGGGCACCTCTAAATTGTCTGTGCTTGCTGTCTTTTCTGTGGTGTTCCTACCAAAGAAAGTGCAGAGGCAGCAAGGGGGCTGGCACTGCATTCTGAATGGTGAAGGGATGGCTGGAGAATCTGCTGCTAGCAATTCCTGCTGCTAGTATAGGGGCCACTACCACATCTCACCTTTGAACAATGCTACCACAGGAAGGAGAACCTCCAAAGCTGCTGTTAGTGTTACACCTTCCCTGTAGAAAAAAGTGCAAGGTCAGTGAGTGGGCTGGGGTTCAGATAACTTAATAATGATTTAAGAGTCATTCATCACTAGCATTTAGGAAGGTACCCATGTTGGAAACTGGCTAGGTCTCTGGAGTTAACACCCTTAGGCTTGGTTAGGAAAAGTGTCCCAGGATCATTGGTGACTATAAATGGTCGTGGTCTCGCATTTTAGAATCTGATTAGTTAAATCAGGTCCTCTCACCAAATTAGATATCAGTTCCATGCTGATTCAGAGGGAAGAGCACCCCCTACTGAACTGCCAATGCATCTTTGTGGCAGCGTTAGGATTTTCTTCAAAAGTCGCTCATCCCATCTTAGCCTATAGAATCTGAGAAGGGCAGAGCCTGAGCTATTATGACTGAATTTCAGTCCAATCAGCATAGCATGGATCATTTGATGTTTACCCACACACGAAGAGAAGCTCTATAGCTTGAGCCTGAATAAGTTATTTTATATTAATGGAAACAGCAAAGTAAGAAAGAACGAATATAAAGTCTCCATGAAACAGAGAGAGTGGTGCACAACTCGATCTGTAACATCAGGACCTTGAACTGAATCTGTTCTCCAAAATAGAGACCCTTGTAGCAGAGAGACACGTGGCTATCTTAACATTTTTTATGTATACAGCAAATAGGGAGAGATACTAGACTGCTATAAACTTCACGGCTACTTGTTGAGTTACAGTTACTTTTTGTTACTTTTGAGATAAAGTCAGTCCTAACAGAATTTTCTACTGCTATATAGTTAGGGGATGGAGGATTCCTGACCTTCTTTCTCATTCATGTGCCCAAATATAAACTATGGTCTATTATATCCCCCATTAAGAGGGAACGCTAAGTTTAACAACACTCCTGGATGGCTCATCAGTAGGATGTAAAGAAAGGATCATTTGATCTAAAAGCATCAGCTGCTACTATTCAAACTAAAGGTTCAAGGATCTGAGCCAAAGACCACTGAGTTCAATGAGTCTTTTCATTGACTTCGGGTTGGGTTTAAGTCCATTATTTGGAAGCTATAGGCCTGGTCTACACTACCCGCCGGAATCGGCGGGTAGAAATCGACCTCTCGGGGATCGATTTATCGCGTCCCATCAGGACGCGACAATCGATCCCCGAATCGACGCTCTTACTCCACCAGCGAAGGTGGGAGTAAGAGCCGTCGACGGGAAGCCGCGGAGGTCAATTTTTCCGCCGTCCTCACAGCGGGGTAAGTCGGCTGCGATACGTCGAATTCAGCTACGCTATTCGTGTAGCTGAATTTGCGTATCTTAAATCGACCCCCCCCTGTAGTGTAGATGTAGCCATAGAGAACTGGTAAACCTCTAATGTAGATGAACCATTAGTAAAGGAGACCCTGACTGTGTTCATAAGACTTCCATATAGTTGAAGAGTTGTTTCTGTTATACACCGCTGACTTCAGACTCTCGTAATTTTCTGTCAAAAATTTCCCTTTCAGGCTGGACTTTTCCATCATTGGTCTCAGCCAAATTTTGATCTCTTTTCTTGACTATTTGAGGCAACTTCATTTAGCCAATTACATATATTTTCCCATTTCAAAGAGAATTCTACTCACACTTTTTTTTAAGTCACAGCTAAAGTCAAAACAGCTGCAGCTTGAAAATTGGCATGTAAATACCTTTTAATGAGCATTAGCACTTTTGGGATTGGGGAAAAATAAAGTTGAAACATCACAGTCAAGGACTTTTGGTGGGTGTGTGATCAGAAATAGAGCTTAACATAGCCTTGTCCAGGAGGAAACTATATATGTTAATAAAATCACATGTTATTTTAGTGTCTTTCCTATGTTTGTACTATATCCTGAAATGTTAGAAATTCCACACTTTTTCAAAAATAAAATAAAATAAAATAAAAAGCCCCAAACATAATTGGGTATTTTCTATTGTTTCAAAGATACTACCCCAACTCACATTGGGTGCTCTACCAACACTCAGACAAAGACTCTCTGTCCCAAAGAGCTTACCATCTAAATAGACAAAAAGTGGGGAAAAGGGATTAAATATACAAGTGTACCCCTTCTGCCAGGTGGAGCCAGCATCAACCAGGACCGGGTTCAATATCTAGGGGTTCCTTTCCATTGATACAACACAGAACCGGCTCGAGCCCCCACCCAGTAACCTGGGAAATTTACACACCATCCCTGGGTGCCTCTGAGAGGCAAAACTTCCCCACTCACAAGCACAGACTCTGAGCGTAGAAAAGAAACTTTTAATAAAAAGAGGGAAGTAACTGGATGCTAATTTGGGAAAACACCGCAAACAGGGTTCATAAACCATGAGTAAAAGACCCAGCCCAAGTAGGTTGGGCAGTGCCCTTTTCCCCTCAGGTTCCTAAGTCCAGCAACCCAAAAGTCCCTTTCAGGTACCTGACCCTTCTCTGCTCCCCACTCACAGTTGCTGTCCTTGGTCAGTGCAGACCCAGAGTTCCTAGGTGCATTTGCAGAGTTCACCTCCCAGCCTGGGTGGGGTAAAGAGGTACCTTACTCGCTCTGCTGCTCGGGCACTCGCTCACTGCTCCTCTCTGCCAGCCACCCTGTTGGCCACTCTTGCTTGCTGCATCTACCGGCCGCCTGCTCACCACACCTCTCCACCAGCCACCCTGCTGGCAGCTCATCACACCTCTCCGCTTCACCAGCCACTCGTTCACCAGCTGACTGTCAATGGCTATCTGCTGCCACCTGCCTCTCTGCTGTGACCTCTGCACATCAGTCTCTTAGTAATTTTCAGCTCTTTGCAGGCTGGGCAGAAACACTTCCCTATCTCAAGTGATTTCAACTCTGATTGGGCATTTAACATAACAAAGAGGTGCCTAATGAAGCCTATTTAGTGCTATTCTTTGAATAGTGGGGAGGAACAGGTTAATACAGTTTAGGGAGGATGAGAATTTGCAGCCTCCTGACCAGGAATTATTATCCCCACCCTTCTTACTTTCACAGGGTGCTGGCATTCGAGCCCCTGGCTTAATGACGTCCTTTCAGCTAAGGGTGATCCCCTCATTTGGGACAGGTTCAGCACAGTACTGCTTCCCTGTATTCCCACAATAATTACAACATTTTGGTAACAGCATTTCACTACCTCTGCATTCAGTACTAAAGTGATTTGTACCCAACACCAGCCAAAATTGATTACTTTGACACTGCTCTATGTGCTGAATATCTAAGCAGAGCAGGAGCAAACTGTATTTACATAAACACGCCCAAGTCTGTCCCCCTCCCAGCGAGCTGTCAGGGAAGCATTCAGACCCTGCTTACACAAGCATAAGCTTGGGAACTAAATTGGTGAGAGATTAAGGCCAGGTTTTTCAAAGGAGCCTACCTCAATGATAGTTGAATGCTAAACTCACTTGCAATCCTTTGAAAATCCCAACCTAATGGATTAGGGTTGGAAGGCTGGGTTAGAAGCAGGAATCAAACCAAGGTTTCTCAAATCCCTGTCCAGCCCCTTAGCCACAAGACAACTCAATTGTGATAGTTGTCATGCTGCTCCGTTAACTAGGTGGAAACAGAAAACTGCTTGCAGTCAAACAGTAGCAGCAAAAAGGCGGGAAAAGTCAGGACAAGGTTGACAGTAATGAGTCTACACCATTGTTCATTGAGTCATGAACAAATGTTTTATGACATTTATATTTATAAAATTTATATTTATATATGTTATTACTTTAGTTCTGCCTCTCATCTAGCAAGCGGGGCAACAGGAGTGAGTTCGTAGGAAGGATTTGGGTGAAGTGGTGAGGAACGTGTCTGAGGAGGGGGTTGCAAGCATGAGGGACAGCTTAGAAGAAGGCATGGAAGCACCCGTGGGACGAGGAGATACATAGATTATTGAGGCTGATGGTACTGGAAGAGCAGAGGGGAGGGGAGGATTTGAAACTATACCAGGTCCACAATGTAAGCAGAGGCTGCTTGATAAAGGGCCACTACTAAAAGGGAATTACATTAAATGCACTTTATAACCATGAGGGTGAAGTTATTACAACATAAATAATGGTAGGGCCTGTGTGAAATTCCTTAGCTGAAGAAGAAAAAGACTAAAATTCTTTTGTTCCGATGCGGTTTTCAGTGGGAGGGACTTAATGATTAAAAATAAGGTCAAGATTTTTCAGCCTACTTCCAGACATGCCTCCCAGTAAGGACCTGATCCAAGGCCCGTTGAAGTCAAGGGAAATACTCCTTCTGACTTCAGTGGGCTTTGGGTCAGGTCCTAAGGGCATTATTGTCACTTACACTACCTTTAAAACCCTTTGACACTGCAAGAGCAATATAAAGCAGTCTTAGTGTAAAGGAGAATCAGGCCCTAAATGAGGAAACAAACGGAGAGAGAGAGAGCCTCCTCTGGAAATGACCCCATACCCTGCAAGCCTCCATTCTTGGTTAGAGAATGAAGCAATTTCAATGCATCTTGCTTGTAATATTGTCCAGAAGCCATCCAGCATGGAGAGCCAACCTAGCAGGCTCGACAGATATACAGGTGCAAATTGTTAGCATGCTACCTTATCTTGTGTTTATGACTAATAAAATCCAGTGTCTAATGCTAGGTGGGTTGAAGCTTATTCGGATACTCTCTTTCCCTGAGTTTATAATTCCTTGCACAGATAACATTTAGTGCCAAAGATAAAATGTGCTTAAAGCAGAAGAATTGGCTGATGAGTAATCCCTGCTTCAAAATGAGAAAGCAATAGCTATTACCCAGTTGCATGTTTTTTGCTCTGTGGGTTTCCTCTACAGGGTGGTATAAAACTTCTAACCAATCTGCCTAATGATAATATCCACAAAATGAATTTCTTCAGACCGGCAATTAAAATTAAATTTAACAGAAGGTCTGACGTGATTAATAAAACCTTGGGAAAAATTCAATTCCTCTTCATGCCCTAAAACATACACACAAGCTGATATCAGTATGGTATGGGGCTAATTCCTAATTGTGTGTGTGTGTGTGTGTGTGTAATTTTTTACCCTAATGGTTTATTATGATTAATGGGATCTGTAAACTTCAGCGCCACACAGCAGATATTTTTAAATAATATTGAAATCACATTTATGATGTTAGCTATCCGGAGGAAAAAAACGGTTCATGGTTACAAGTATCAGGGGGTAGCCGTGTTAGTCTGTATCTACAAAAACAACAAGGAGTCTGGTGGCACCTTAAAGACTAACAGATTTATTTGGGCATAAGCTTTCATGGGTATCCAAAGAAGTGAGGTTTTTACCCACGAAAGCTTATACCCAAATAAATCTGTTAGTCTTTAAGGTGCCACCGGACTCCTTGTTGGTTCATGGTTAGTACATTAATGAGGAGGCCAAGTTGATAGAGTGGCTAATTCCACCCTCTTGAAGCAATGCAGTATGTGCAAGACCATCTCTGTGAGGGATTATTACTGGAAAGATAGTTCCGATGAGCCTGACCCAAACCTGATTGAAGTGAATGGAAAGGCTCCCACTGAATTCATTGGATTTGGCCCCATTAAAAAAGTGTGTTAAATATATAATTAAATATACAAAATTACATTAAAATAACATAAAGTTGTGATGTCAAGCACTCAAAAGTTGAGAAGTGCCAGAATTGAGGTTCCCTATGCAATCTTAATTTGCTCTCCCGTGTGTGTGTGCATTATGATATAGCCTTTAATTACTTGATCACATACTATTTTTTCCACAGGATGCCTGCATCATTCAGTGCATGGGATGAATGGCGCTCACTTAATGAGCAGCTCTTTTGTTTTATCTTCATTGTTCACTGGGTGACCCCACGCTGGTAGAGGTAAAACATTGTTAGTAGCTGACAAAATAGCTACTTGCTGGCCTATGTGAAAACAAGTTCAGTGGCCTCAGTGCAGCTCCTATATGTAATCTATCTATGGCATTTGTATCGCCATAGTATCTGAGTATCTCATAATCTTGAATGTATTTACCTTCACAGTGCCCCTGGGAGATACAGAAGTGCTATTATCTCTGTTTTACCGAGATGAGCTAAGGCACTGAGAGATTATGCAGTTTGCTCAAGGTCAGCAGGAAGTCTGTAGCAGACAGGGTCAGCTCCAGCTTTTTTGCCGCCCCAAGCGGCGAAGAGAAAAGGGAAAAAAAACAAAAAAAGCCGCGATCGGCGGCACTTCGACGGCAGCTCTACCGCCACTGCTTCTTCGGCGGCAATTCAGCGGCCGGTCCTTCCCTCCGAAAGGGACAGAGGGACCCGCCGCCAAATTGCCGCTGAAGACCCGGACGTGCCGCCCCCTTCCATGGGCCGCCCCAAGCACCAGCTTGCTGCGCTGGTGCCTGGAGCCGGCCCTGGTAGCAGAGCAGGGAACTGAAGTTGGATCGCCTGAATTCCAGGCTAGCCCCCTAAACACTGAACCACCCTTCTTCTCCCGAAAGCCACTATCCTCATTAGCATCCTAGTTTGTGTTCCCAGAAAAAAGGCCATGGTGGGCTCCAAACCGGTCACAGTGATTGTGAAGTATGGGGAAGCTTCCCCTTTGCCTTTTCTTTCCCTGTTCTCTGCATGCACAGGTGACTTCCTTCTCCAGTGCTGTGCTGTCAATTTGGCATCCTTTGATATATTACAATTCTCTTAACATGAAAATAATAACAACCTTGCATGGAAAGTATGAGGTTACTACCTTAACTGACATGTTCCTATTGAAAGCGCAGTCTTCGCGTGTCATCTGAGTGTAATGTGACAATATAATCAGATCTGACAAATCATCCACTTGCCACGTCAAGCCAAGGAAACTTGAAGGACACTGTTAAATTTTCTGCAGCTTTTAAATTTTTTACATTTTCATAACAGGCAGTGCAAATCCTAGGTCTTTTCAAAGTGACACAATGCTCTTTTATCATTGACTTGCTCAGAACTCTGATGCTAGAGCCTTGTAAAGAGATGCAGGGTTATTTCAGCTGTCTCACTCTGATGTCAGAGCATGTGGGTCCTATGAACTGAACAATAGAAGGGGATGGCCTTTTTCTCTGAGGTACAAAGACATTTGGCCAGGGACAACCCCTACAAGAAAAATCCTAACAACCAAGCTCAGAAGAAAACTTATATTTCATTTGTATTTACATTAACATTAAAGGCAAACCCCAGAAAGCAGGTAAGATAGGACCGTATCCAGTGGGTCAGTGCTAATGACAGCAGCATGGAAACTCCACTTTCTTACAAGGTTTCATTTATTTATTTTAAGTTAACAGTGTATTGGGCACATGGGACAGTAGATGTAACACTTGCATGATATATGGCACATGGCCACTTTACACAGTCACCCCTTGAAAAAGCATGGCACTGTCATGGCTAAATTGAAATTGGGCTCCTTGGAACTATTGATGCTGATTGACCTCTGGATGATGAATCTCAAAGCTGAGGGTTTCAAAAGGTCCAGTTTAGGCTCACTAGAGCAGGGAGGGCCTGGGCCATGAGCCTTGCGTGTGACTGCTTGTGAACTTTTGGGGAACCTGTCACTCCACCATTGTCCTAGCAGGTCACGGGCCAACCCCATCTCTCTACTAGTGGGAACAGAATGGAGAAAAACATTTGGTCCCATTCCCTCCCCCTACCACTTCCTATCTCTGCATGCGGACCAGAGGGTGAGGAAGTTCTCAGCCTGCACAACAACTCTCCACTGGTAATGTGACCTCAAGCATAGATCAATCAGCCCCGAATATCTGCCTGTAGCCTCTTGGAACCCTGCCTTTACTGGGCAACATGTACCTGTGTTTGACACAGAGAAGGACCCAACCTGCAAAGTCCAGTTCCAGATTCTCCTTTCAGATCACTCAAAGTTCAGACAGATATCACTCCAGGGTTTTGGTTTGTCCCATTGTACAGACATAGGGGGCACTTGCAAAGTGAGGATCTGGATTTTGAACATTCCTAAGGTTCATGGATGGATGTTGGGTCTGGGGGAGGTAAGGATTGGCAGGGGTCGTCTCTAGTGGGGATGTCCATAAGTTAATCACTTTTGGTTTGTGGGGAGTATCTCCCCACACCAGTTCACCTACAGGTCTGATTCTCCTCTTGCTTGTATTGGTTTTGCACTGGTGTAATTCCACTCTTTCTGGTGGAGTCACTTCTGATTTACACTGGTGTGAGTGAGAGAAAAATCAGGTTCCTTCTTCTCTCACGTCTTTTTCCCTTTTCTTCTTTTAGTCTATTTTCACCTTCCTCTTCTCCTTTTTTTATTCCCCCCACTGGCTTCAGTAGCATAGTCCATGCCAGTTACGTTGTTTTTGTTCACCTTCTTTATAATTGGTTCTGAAAGGCTTAAGGTAAACAAAGAGGAGCAGCCTGATAAACAACTGCTGCAAGAAAGCCAAGCACAATAAAAGATAGCAGTCTGGAGCAATATTTGGGAGTAGGATGTAATTTTAAAGGTCAATAATGCACCAAGGAAATTTTGCCTGAAGCATGGCTCACATTGATAACTGAGAGTTTGGTATCTTCGGATTTTTTTTTTTTTGTGGTGAACTGCTAAATGAGTTTAACAGCCTACCTCTGAGTTTATCATTCTATCTCCCACATCTTGCTTCAGGCTAACCTCTTTCCTTTTTCTTCTTCTTCTTCTTCCCGATTTATCATCGGAGCTTTTAAAGTCTTTTAGCACATCCTGAAGTTCATCTGTTTAGCGTTTATTAAAATTATTTTTCATTTCTAGATCCGGTGGAGTCAACGTGTGCCAGGGCCCTCAGTAGCCACGATAACAAGAGTGAGTTTTGCCTTTAGATTGCGAGGCAGTGTGGTCTAGTGAGAAAGGATCAGCCCCTAGCAGACAAGTTCTGTTACTAGCTCTGTTAACAATTTACTGTGTGACCTTGGACATACCTCTTCACCTCTCTGGGCTTCTGTTTCCCCCTCCCATCCTTCGTCTGTCTCTATTTAAACTGTGAGCTCTTGCCGGTAGAGTCTGTGTCCTACATTGTGCCTAGCTTAATGGAGCCCTGAACTCAGTGGGGTTTCTGTCAGTGGGGTCTGATTATGTGAATGGTGTAGGAGATACGGATTTCATTCAGATAGTTGAGAGTTCAGCTAATCAAGGGGGTAGGAGCCATTCAGCAGAGGGATTGCCTCCCCCGTGGCTGGGGGCTCTTCGTTCTCCTCCTGGCAGTCTCTGCTCTATTATCCAAACTGATGCATTATCCAGACTGGGGGACAAGGAAGGGATTCGGATAATGCAGAGGTTCAGATAACAGGGTTTCAGATAAACTGGATTATACTGTACTAATCATCATATTAAAAGCAAGCAGTAAAGGGAACCCTGAGATCTTTTCATCCAAAGCTGTATTAAAATGAGAAATCAAATGATGTTTAAACATTACACCATGTATTCTCTCACTTCTTAAAATACATAATGAAAACCCGGGCTATAAAACCTGGCAAAGATTTTCAGAAGTGCCTATGGATTTGGAGTGGCTCCATTTTTCAGTCCTCACTTGAGACGTCTTAAAGAAGCCTGATTTTCAGAGGATGAGGGCTCAGTGTTTTCTGAAAATCAGACCCATTTTAGGTGATGCAAGTTAGGGTGCCAAAAAATTAGGGCACTCAAAGTCACTGGTCATTTTTGAAAATTTCAATATAATATCCCAACTTAAAAGGAATTTGCAGCTTAATATATAATAATCTTTCATCAGAGGAGCGAAAAGCACTTTACAAAGGCAGGCATGTGTTATTGTCCCTAGTGTACAGATAGGAAAACTGAGGCACAGACAGGTTGAGTGACTTCCCAAGGTAACACAGAGAATCAATGGCAAAGTTAGGAATGGAACACAGCTCTCCAAATTCCCAGTCACCTGGCCTAACCTTTAAGAATTGCTTTCTAACAGGTATTTTTGGTATATCTACTTACCAGGAAGATTAAATAGCTAAAAATGTTTGTCTTTAATATAGTAACAAAAAAAGAATAGCACTGTAGAAGCGGAAAATATTTGTGGTTAATATGTCAGTGAATGGCTCATTATCCAATGAAGCAAAATATTATTTTAAAAAAGAACTTACTTTACAGCATCTCTGAGGGTCTACTTTTCAAATGCTGCCTGTCATTTTGCACGTGCATATATTTGCATGAGGAAATCCCCAAATCTGCGTGTGCACATGGAAAATGCATATGCAGAATAGGAAATTAAGAGGCTGATTCTCCACTGCTCAGTACTTTGTCATCATTTGCTTCTGTACAAAATGAATGCACAATGCTACCGCTCTGATCCAGTAGCATTTGAAACTCTCTTTGTGTTCGCTTTGCACAGGAGTAAATGACAACACAAGATACTAGGCAGTGGAGAATCAGCCAAGGTGTAAGTCTACCCAGTGTTGTGAGTACCTTTGTGAGATGTTCCCCCGTCTCCTGCAAAGCCCGGGTGCTACTGTATGTGACTAGAACCTTTCAGATGTCCTCAGCAAGGGCCTGGGACTCAGCTCCCTGGGTAGGAGTAGGGCCGTAGCAACAAAGAACGTGGCCCCCTCTGAACGGTGGCCCCCTCCGAACATATGTCCGGGCGGGGCCCCTTACAATGCAGAAACTGGAATGCGGTATTTATTTTGCCACTTTTAGGGGCCCCCTTCCTTGCGGGGCCCCCTCCGGTCGGAGGGTACGGAGGGCGCTCACTACGCCTCTGGGTAGGAGCTACGTTTAGTGGGTGCATAGCTATTCATTTGCCCATGACAGGGTTTTTTTGGCTTGGGTTATACAGAAGGTCAGACAAGATGATCAGAGTGGCTCTTTCTGGCCTTACAATCTATGAACTCCCTCATTATACCAATATATTTCCATAGACACAGATCACAGGCAGACTGTACAGCTCATGCCAAGTATCATGTGTTAGAGGAAACAGGACTATAAAGACTGAAGAATTTAGATTCACCCATTGCTAAAATACTGCCATCTCTGGGACGGAACATAGGACCTGTCACACAGCAGCGACACAAAGCAAATGTGACAATATTTATGGAGCATGATATGCAGCTGTTTCAGGAGATATCTGTTCAAAGCATGCTGTTACTAGGAGAATGGAAAGCTTTATTATCCCTAAAATATCACCAGTGGAAGCTTCAGATATATTGGATGTATCTTTTAATTAAAGCTTTGGACAGACTCCTGAGCCAATAAAGTAGCCCATAAAGTATTAAAGTAAAAGCCATTACTATTATAAAGTTCTAACATTAATATGACAAGACTTCTTGATTTTGTTATTTGGTTCTTAGGGGTTGTATTTTTTTTTTTTTTTTTTAGACTCTTCCTTGTATAGGGCTTGTCTCTGCAAACAAAGGTCAGAGGAAGATTGCATTTTCAACTGAGCTCACTGCATCTGACAGGTAAACACAAATGGCAATTAATACCATCAGCACTAATTAATACTGCTAAAAGAACAATGCCCAGAAGGCAGCCACATATGGAACTTAACATAAGAAAATAATCTTAGCAAAAAGAGATTATTTTCTTGTATTAACTAATTATAGGGTGCTCTAGGTGTTTTCCCTCCATCTTCACAATGAGATACGGTAGCACAATAAAGTGTCAAGTTGGCCCTATCTAGGACTCTGTGAGCCTTGCTGCTATTCATATACTCATGTTATTAGGCTTTCACAACACCAATTACCTTCATATTAAAGATCTGAATTTCCTATGCAGAAATTCACTTTTGCCTTTTCGTTAAGGTTTTATTTTATACCTAAATACTTGGCTCAGTAAAACTCAGCAGAAAATTCAGGCCAGATTGAAGTGTTTCTCAGGATGAGTAAAGCTATACCTTCACTGCAAAAAAAACACACCAGGTGTTGTGGAGGTTTTTTTTTTGGGGGGGGGAGGAGTAGGGGTTACAGCTGGCTAACCTTCATTAGCTATCCCACCGTGAAATCATAAGTGGAGACAAGGTTCCTCTAGTTTTTAACCATAACCTTGGCGAGGTCAGTATTACCCTCCCTCCCAGCATTTGTCTACAATTCTGAAGGTTGTGGATTTGAGTCTCACTTGATCTCACACTGAAATGCTACTTCCAGTTCAGCCAGCTGCAAACTAGGTACCTGATCCATTGCATTAGAGGAGTCAGAGGCGGCTGGACGTCATGCTGGCCACATCGTTCCCTTTTGTACCATTGACTATGAAACTGATGTGCCTTAACTGCGTCAGCCTGCTAAGCCATTGACTTGGGTGACCTTTGATATGGTTGACGCGCGTAGTTTACTCCACAGTAAGAGTATAGGACCCTGTCTCCACCAAGATTTTACAGCTAGTTAGTTAACATTAGTTCTGCTATGGTAAAAATGCACCTTTTTTGAAGACAAAGCCTGAATATATGCCTTATGCTCTGAATAGGGCCCTCAACCTTTCAGAATAAGCCTTGCAAGAATACTAGATCAAGATTGTACCCAATTACAGCAGGTCAGAAGTTTTGCTGGCATTTTGACAAAATGGAAATGCTCATGAAAAAATATGTTTTTGCTGAACATTTTCTGGTTTTCATTGAAAACCAAATAAACTTCATTTTTCTGTTGCCTTAAGCCAAACAGTTTCAGTTTTACACCAAAACATTTAAGTTTTCAGTGGCCGAAAACTGCAAAGTTTTCTTTTGAAATGAAAGGAAGGGATTGGAGTTATTACTATTTGTCCAATCATCAGGTTGTAAAAGAAAAATGTAGGGTGGGGACACGATATCGAAGGCTCGCGTATACATCGGTTTTATGATTAGTGACAACACAGTAATGTCCCTCCATGTTATTGGTTACTCTTCCCACTGATTGCCTCCATTTCATTAGCCTGACTGGACATAAGGCAGTGGTGGCCAGCTGATCTGTCTCATTTACCCCATCTGATTGGTCCAGTGCTGTATGTACACTCACCGGGGTTGCAATATCAAAGACTTGCACACATATCGATGTCCCGCAAAGGAACAGCACGCTGTGTGTGGAGCCCTGCATGACTGTGTGGTTTATGGTAGACCAGTAACTATGGCAAGCCCAGTCACTTCTTAAAGGTGCCAACATCCAAGCACCCTACTGAATGGACAGTGGCTAATTTCTTAATTACTGCAGTGCCAGGGTCTATCACCCATAAAGACATTGTGAAAGACCTATATAGGACCTAGAGACTGAGCACAACAGTGTGAGATAACATGAGCCTTGATTTGAATGTGGTATCACTGACCCCAAATTCTTAATTGTACTAAAAGGTATCTTCTGACATGATTTAATATACTGAGGCTTTTCCTCATTACCCATAGGGGGCAGTACCATGTCAAATCATAGAAATATAGGGCTGGAAGGGACATCAAGAGGTCATCAGGTCCAGCCCCTTGCACTGAGGCAGCACCAAGTAAGCCTAGACCATCCCTGACAGGTGTTTGTCCCACCTGTTCTTAAAAAACCTCCCTTGGAAGCTGAATTTGAGAAGCTGCTCACTCTTAATGATATCAGGAATTTTGCCTTGCTTAATGCTTTTGAGTGTTGTGACTATGGTGTTTGACACATAGCTCCTATAGGCAGAGCAAATAATTTTCCTGCCCAACTGTCGAATCATAAAGTCAGACCCCAGGATATCTTGTGGTTCCAATGAAAGGGCAAAAACATAAAGTCTACACATTGACCCTGTTGCTACCAGAAGAGGTTAAGAAAGTAAAGGAACAAGGTTACTTGGAAAATTTTCTAAAGCAAAGGGTTTTCCCAAAGAGAGAGGAGGAGGAATACAGGGTTGTTGTGGTTTTTTACATATAGCTCCTATATCTGTTAACATATTAAGTGAATCACCTTCAACTAATAACTTACATTACCAATAAACAAGCAACAAAATATTCTCTCTCTTTCTCTCGTTATATATATAAACACACACACTTAATGCTTTCATTTACCCCTAAGGGTTTTACTTTTGCTCTTTCTCCTACTTCCCCTGCCCCTGCCATACTTTGAGGTTAGAAGGATGGTGAGCAAAATTTTATTTTTATCCTATTTTCATTTATTAATTGACCTTTTCCATTTACATCAGGCATCGCCTTTTTTAAACAGATGCTGAACTTTATAAAAGCACTGATAGGCTCAAAGGGGCATCTAATTAAAATGTATAGTTTAATTGCTAAACAACAAAGCCAATTGACAGTAGTTACTTATGTTTGACTTGCATTTTGCTTTAGAGTTTAAGATCCATTATTCAAATTTAAAATACAAATTTTAATACTTTAAATGTAATTGGGGGGGGGGGTTACATTTTTTTTCTTAGGACTGGGCGCCATGGGCAACAAATATTAATTGTCATTAACCAAATTTTAGATTAACAGCAATTTGCTTATCTGTCTCTTTTTTTACAGACAAAGACTTCCAGGAAAGACACTGGTTTTTTTCTTTACTGCAACATGTTGGCCGCCAGCCAAAAAGTCTTAAATGACATTTTTGCCCTTTGCTCTTCACTATCCTCTGTCAGCTTTTCAACTTGGACCTAATGATTACACAGGAATTACAACCCAAAACCACAGAAACACTTAATGACTTAATACCTTTAACTTTAAAGTATTTGGTGAATTACTTGAATAATACCTTTATTCCAACAAGGTTACTTTATCTCACCTTTACAGAGATTTAACTCTTTAATTATTAAGGCAGATTCTTAGGGGAATCTTTTGAAAGCCCATTTATTTTAGACACACATTTTACATACACCTCCATCCTTCTATGCAGGGAGTTTTTGTTAAAGCCTTCCACAATTGTACAAATGTGTTGCCTCTCCTTTTAAGTGTTCTGCTTAAAATGTAGATTAATTTACTTAAATTAATTTTTAACTTAGACTCATGTGATTACATGGATATACTCCTCCCCCCTGCCCCCCGCAGGAAGTGGGGTGATGTGCATAGATCACACCCATATGTTAATTTGCAAAAGCATTTTATGGCAAATTCACATTTTTAAATTATTTAGTTGGGTAGCAGGAATTTTTACCTGCTTTTTAACCGCTAGCCAACTGTATTTTTTTTCAACTTAATATAAAATTTGTTAAAACCACACTGCTTTTCTTTTTAAACTAATCATTTAGGTTAGATTTCATATTACAGTTTTCCTTTAGGAGTTTTGTCTGGATCTATTATTAGACTGATGTGGTTTTTATTCCACGCTGGTAGTTTCTTCAGATAATCTTTTTTATTTGTGCGTGTACCTCTACTCTGTAACCATAGTTGGTCCCACTCATAGTCAGATTTCTGATAACAAGAACCCTTGTTCCCTATGGGACCCAGATAGGGTGGAGCAGAAAGTCACAACACTATGGGCCCCATAGCCGTGATCTGTTCCTTCAATACATGAATTTGCTCCCTTAATTCTTCCTGCTCCTCTTTACACCTGATTCTCCTGTAAAACAGCATAAGTGCTTTTTAAATGCTTGGCTTGCTCTTTCTAGGGTGACCAGACATCCTGATTTTATAGGGACCGTCCTGATATTCGGGGCTTTTTCTTATATAGACGCCTATTACCCCCTCTCCCATCCCGATTTTTCACACTTGCTATCCGGTCACCCTAGCTCATTCCAACTAACCTCCTGTCCTATCTCCTCTCCCCATCCTGTGCTCTTCCCTGTCTGCACTGATCTTGGCAGTCTTTTGAATTTCACTTTGTTTTTTTGTACATGGTAGGCTAGTGAAGCAGTCAGGCCTCTAGCATTTTTCTAATTGCTATTTTAATTCTACATTTTGCTGCCATTCCTTCTCTAATTTCTCCCCCAGCTCCTTAAGGTTTTCCTTTATTTCCTTTATCCTGTAGTCTCAAACTCTGGCAACCAGGAGAAGACACTGCATTGCTTTGCCCTTTCTTTTAAGCTCCTTTGCAAACAGTGATTCCACGTGACCCCACGGGTCTGGGTGGCACACAGTGTCCAACGCTATGTCTGAACCTCCACGGTACCTGTCATAACTATAAAGGGAAGGGTAACAGCTCTCCTGTGTACAGTACTATAAAATCCCTCCTGGCCAGAGACTCCAAAATCCTTTTACCTGTAAAGGGTTAAGAAGCTCGGGTAACCTGGCTGACACCTGACCCAAAGGACCAATAAGGGGACAAGATACTTTCAAATCTTGGGGGGGGAGGCTTTTGTTTGTGCTCTTTGTTTAAGGGGTTCGTTCGCTCTTGGGACTGAGAGGGACCAGACATCAATCCAGGTTCTCCCCATCTTTCTAAACAAGTCTCTCATATTTCAAACTTGTAAGTAAAAAGCCAGGCAAGGCGTCTTAGTATTACTTTGTTTTCTCAACTTGTAAATGTACCTTTTACTAGAGTGTTTATCTTTGTTTGCTGTACTTTGAACCTGAGACTAGAGGGGGGTCCTCTGAGCTCTTTAAGTTTGATTACCCTGTAAAGTTATTTTCCATACTGATTTTACAGAGATGATTTTTACCTTTTTCTTTAATTAAAAGCCTTCTTTTTAAGAACCTGATTGATTTTTCCTTGTTTTAAGATCCAAGGGAGTTGGATCTGTATTCACCAGGAGTTGGTGAAAGGAAGGAGGGGGGAAGGGTCAATTTCTCCTTGTTTTAAGATCCAAGGGGTTTGGATCTGTATTCACCAGGAGTTGGTGAAAGGAAGGAGGGGGGAAGGGTCAATTTCTCCTTGCTTTAAGATCCAAGGGGTTTGGATCTGTATTCACCAGGAGTTGGTGAAAGGAAGGAGGGGGGAAGGGTCAATTTCTCCTTGCTTTAAGATCCAAGGGGTTTGGATCTGTATTCACCAGGGAATTGGTGAAAGGTTTCTCAAAGCTTCCCAGGGAAGGGAATTAGCTTGTGGGAATGGTGGCAGCGGACCAGATCTAAGCTGGTAGTTAAGCTTAGAAGTCCTCATGCAGGCCCCCACACTTGTACCCTAAAGTTCAAAGTGGGGATACAGCCTTGACAGTACCAGATACACTTTTTAACAAATTACACTAGAGTTCCTTTAACTTCATAAACGGACATTACACTACTATTTTTTACTGAGGGTGGCGTTATGCCTTTCTCCCTTCTCTTCTATTGATATATGTATTCATTTTGCTATTATTCTTTTACAGCATTCACCAGGGCAGCGTTTCGCATAGTTATTTTATATGTTCTGGTTAAGCCCTTATCCCTTATTTTGATGCTTCTATATCTATTTATCTGATCTGAAAGGCCTGCATGCAGGGTGTGCTCTGCTCCTGAACATCCAGTCAGAGTCCCAGCTCTACTCTAACAAGTCCTGCTCCCGGCAGGTAAATTGCTACTCCACCTTGCCATATCAGTCATTAGCCACCTGTCAAGGTCCCTGATCTTACACACTTATTGATAATTGATAATAGATCATTAATAGATAATTAGTAATATGTTGATAATCAATAACCAACTGATAACCAATAACTGAGAACAATTTTAATTGAGACTGCATGTTTAGTGATAGAGGTTTTCCAATAGTCTGGTTTAGTTTAAACCCGATAAATCAGCTTTGACTGAATTTATTGATTCAACAGCAGTTTTAAAAATACACTAAAGATTATTGCTCAGCAAAATGCCACTTCTTACAATTAGCTCAACTGCAAAGCACCAGGAGACCCTTGCTCCCAGGTGAGCCTTAAGGTCTCCCTTTGTACTTAAATATCAATATCACACGGCTTTTTTTCCTACACACTGCGGACAGATGCTTAAAAAGACAGGCATTCTGTTCCCTGGTGTAGTTTGGTGGTCTGTAGTAGACAGCAAATAACATCCCATCTTGTGCTTCATCTATTAGGACCTTGATCCATAAACATTCGAGATCAGTTTCTTCTGAGCTATTAGTGACTTGGAAAAAGGTAATGCCATTTTTGACAAAGAGTTTGTTTGCCCACTCAATCCTTCCTAAATGGGTTATAACCATTGATTTTAGCACTCCAGTTGTGCGCATCAGCTCACCAGGGTTCAGTAGTACCAACTAAACTGAATGTATGCACCTAAATGAGCAATTCCAATTCCCTTTGTTTGTTACCCAGACTCATAGCCTTGGTGTAAAGGCAATTAAGGAATTTCCTCTCTTCATGTCCTTTGGCTCCTTGACTAATTTTGTTCTCAACATCTTGCTTCTCTACTAAATGAGTGTGCATATCTTCCCTCTTTTTATCCTCCCCTTTTGTTAATAGTTTAACACTCTCTTGACTACTCTAGCCAACCTGTCCCTGGGGAGCTTTGTTTCCATTCTACTGAGATGGAGGCTGTCCAAACTATAAAGTCCCCTCTCCCTATAGAAGGTGGACCTATGTTCCACAAAACCAAAACCCTCCACCACTTACCTAGTCAGGGCTTCACTTTCAGAATATTCTGCCTTCTGTCTTCCTTTGCTTGCGGGACAGGAAGGATCTCAGAGAAGATTGTTTGAACATTCTAACCCTCTGGCCAATTCACAGGAGCTAAAATAGCTGCAATGACCCTTGATGGATAGACTGTAAAACACAGAAACCAGAATCTAAACATAAATAAACAAATGACTGAAACTCTGTCAAAAACAAGCCAAAGTGTAGTTGTCCCTGGAGCTTCAGAATGGCAGCAGGTAACTCCCCTGTCCAGCTATGGCTTCTCTGTTCAACAAATCAGGTGTGCTCTTCTGGCAGTGTGTCCTGTGTTCAGTAGGATGTACTGTCCATTCCCAGCTATAAATTAATAGATTGTTCAGACCAGAAGGGACCATTACAATCATCTCATCTGACCTTCTGCATAACACAGGCCAAAGAACCTCACCCAGTGATTCCTACATCAAGCCCTTAACCTCTGTTTGAGCTAGAGCATATATAATTTAAAGATATCCAGTCTTGACTGAGACTTCAAGTGATGGAGAATCCACCGCTCCACAGGCAATTTTTTTCAGTGGCTAATAACCCTCACTGTTAAAAAAATCATGCCTTATTTCTAGTTTGAATTTGTCTCACTTCACCTTCCAGCTGTTGGATCTTATGACTTTGTCGGCTCAAGAGATGTCTGGCAGAAATCTCTTCCCAGATACTAAGAAGTAGCCTTTTTAAACAGCAATCTGTGAGGAGAAAAACTCAATAGAAACATGTGAACATCCCACATGAATTGCAGTGTGCTAAAGGGTGGATTGTGGTGTAGTAGTCACTGGAGGCTTCTGGGTTCTATTACTGCAGTAATTCTACCATTGATGTTACATGTATTGATATAGTGTACTTGGATTTTCAGAAAGCCTTTTACAAAGTCCGACACCAAAGACTCTTTAGCAAAGTAAGCAGTCATGGGATGAGAGGGACGGTCTTCTCATGGATCAGCAGCTGGTTAAAAAATAGTAAACAAGGGGTAGGAATAAATGGTCCATTTTCAAAATAGAAAGAGGTAAATAGGAAGCCCCCCTCCCCAGAACCTGTATTGGGACCTGTGCTGTTCAACATATTCATTAATGATATGAAAAAGATGGTGAACAGTGAAGTGGCAAGCTTTGCAGATGATATGAAATTAGTCAAGATAGTTAAGTTCAAACCAAACTGTGAGAAGTTACAGAAGGATCTCACAAAACTGGGTGACTGGGCAACAAAATGGCAGATGAAATTCAACATTGATAAGTGCAAAGTAACGCACATTGGAAAAACTATTCCCAATTAGCTGTTACCATTCAAGAAAGAGATCTTGGAGTCACAATGGATAGTTCTCTGAAACTTCATCTCAATGCGTGACAGCTTATCCTAATAGAAAATAAGACAGAAAATATACAAATTCCAATATATAAATCCATGATTTGCCCACACCTTGAATACTGCGTCCTTTTTTGGCCCCATCTCAAAAAAGATATGATGGAACTGGAAAAGATTCAGAGAAGGGTAACAAAGATGATCAAGGGTATGGAACGGCTTCCATACAAGAAGAGACTAAAACAAGTACGGCTCTTCAACTTAGAAAAGAAATGAGTAAGGGGGTATGATAGAGGTCTATCAAATCATGAATGGTGTGAAAAAAGATAATAGAGAAATGTTATTTACCCTTTCACACTGTACAAAAACTAGGGGTCATCGATGAAATTAATAGCAGCAGTTTTAATATTAACAAGAGGAAGTACTTTTTCACACAACACACAACTAATCTGTGGAACTCATTTCCATGGGATATTGTGATGGCCCACAGTTCAAAAAATAGATGGATAAGTTCCTCAGTAGCTCTTAGCCAATATGACCAGGGCACATCCCAATGCTTGGGGCAACCCGAGACCTCTGACTACCAGAAGCCAGGAGTGGAAAACAGGAATGGATCACTCCATAATTGCCCTGTTCTGTATATTCGCCCTGAAGCTCTGGTATAGGTCACTGTCAGAGACAAGATACTGGGCAAGATGGACCACAGTCTGACCTGGTATAGCAGTTGTTATGTTCTTATCTGTAAGATATCCCGCGGTGCAGTGTCATTAGTGCTCATGAGAATTCTCACCAATGGATCCTTTTCCATCAACTTCAAAAGCCTACCTAATTGTTAGAGTGACTTCTCATGTCTTGGCTCAGGGAAGGGAGCACACTGTCCTGTTGTCTTCCTGTCCCTTCCAGAATGTTGTTTTGATTCTTCTGAGTATTGAATCCCCAACAAAGACTGTCCATCTTCCTTGGACTGTTGGAGAATTCTTTGTGGGCAAGCTTGCCTTTCTTACAGATTAGGCCAAGCTGCCATTCACAGGTGGGTCCTGTATATCTCTCTGTACTCTTGGACCAGCTGGATCTTGAGAGTTATCTTCCATAGTTTCTACCTTGAGGACCTGGTATGAATTGGAAACTTATGGTGTGGAATTCCTCCTCTTCTCTCCAGTAGCTACAGCCTACCCATCCTCATCTGTCTCCAGCTGTGAAGAATACCAACATGACCTCTTGTCTCTGGTGGTTATGAATTGCCACGCCTCCTCTATGACTTCCCATCTCTCTGATTCTTTGGTAGCCAGCTCCTTTCTTCCTTGAATCTGGAGTACTGATGTTTTTTGACTAGGAACTCTTCAGCTTCTCTGATTCTCAGTAGTGTCTCTACTTGCCCCTTCAATCCAAAATCTTTTCCTCCATCACAGTCACCAACTTGCACTTCATGCACAGAATATCCCGTCTGGCTTCAGGCAGGAAAGAAAACTTGGCTAATCTGGTGCAGGTCAAGACCACTGTCCCATTGCTGGCCATCTTGATACTGCTCATAGAGCTGAACTTGAAAGGAAAGCCTTTCACACTCCCTCTCCAAATGCTCTCCAAATGTCTCCTGTTTGTGGCTTCTGTTCATGGCTCTCAAGTTCACCTAGCATGTGCTTTTTTAAACCAAGTCACCCTGCTTAGCTCAGCTCCTCCCCTTACTTCAGGGGAGCGCTAAACCACTCTGAGACTTCAAACAGCAGCTCCAAAGTTCAGAGCCTCATGGCCTTTACCAAAGGGACCAACAAACAAGACCTCTCTCATCTGCTTACTCAGGGGCCTACTGCAGACTCTGTGTTTGGAGGCACAATAAAAAAACCCAAAAATGGATCAAATAACACTCACCAAGTCTTGCTGCCTCCAAACACAGTCCAAACGACACCCTCCAAAACTCTCCTATTAGCTGCTGCTGTTAGCAGCTCTCATGTTCACCTACCAAGTGATTTATTTTTATAGCAAGTCATGGTGCTTTCATACTTTCTTTTGGAAGGCTATATTGTACTAGATATCTCAGGCTGATGTTTAGCCTACATTTTCCTTATCTTCTTCCCATTACTTCCAATGATATGCCCTGTACCTGCTAAGTATTTATGGTTTGTATCTTTCAGCCATCACTTAGAGGGTCATGAGGTTCCCACTCAGATAAGCTATGGCTCTCCTTTTCTTTCTTTAGAAATCAGTCCCTTCAGCTCCTTAATCATTACTTTTGTGTGTCTCTGAGCTTCCTTGGCTCTCTCTGGTAATGAGGTGCCCTGAACTGAAAACAGACAGGGACAATCACCTCCTTGATGTGTAGCAGGACGCCTCCGCATAGAATCATAGAATATCAGGGTTGGAAGGGACCTCAGGAGTCTAGTCCAAAGCAGGACAAATCCCCAGACAGTTTTTGTTGTTGTTTTTTACCCCAGTTCCCTAAATGGCCCCCTCAAGGATTGAACTCACAACCCTGGGTTTAGCAGGCCAATGCTCAAACCACTTCACATCTTCACACAGTGAGCAGCTTTCATATTGAATGAAAGGTTAGAATCTACAAAACTCAGCAACAGTCGGGGAAATATGGATTTTCCATGCCCTCACCAATTTCTCTTACCTCTGTTAAATGTATTGGACCAGTCCCATTGTCGTTTTGCCATTGATTTCAATGGGCCCATAGTTTGGCTGTTTCCTTCCTCGATAAAAGCAGTATCATATTTTCAAAATGGAATAACATAAGCAGGCTTTTATCACAGAGTTTATCATCCTGCTGTCCTTTCTCTGTAGTCTTTGTGTAATAGGCTGTGCACTAGTACGTGAGCCTAAAGAAAGATAAACAGAGCTGGTATTAAACAAACACACAAAGCTATTCACTGCTGCAGTGAATCACTTCAGATGATTCAGAATTCTCAGCTCATTGGATGTGGCTTAGACACTACCATTAACATTACTGTGGATTGCTTCTCTTGCCTTGTCCTTCCTTTAGTCTTTCTCTACTACGCTCACATCTGCTGCCTTTTTGCTCAGCATCCCTTATGCCTGGAAAAGACTCCCTGTTTCATCATGCCATGCATCCTACACTCCTCCTCTGAATTCCTCCTCAAATCTGGCTTCGTTCCATTACCCTTTCACGACTGATCTTTACTCTTTATGCCAGCTACTCATGCAAGTGTGCTTGGCCTTATCTTTGCCCAATAAAACAAAAATTCCAGTGCTAGCTTGATGTATTTGCAATGATAAATTCCTCCCTGGTGGGACTCCATTTACGTTACTGGGATACCACCAAGGAGAATTTAACTGACTATCTTTGCTGTTCCATCCTCCTCCCCTCCCTGCACTGCAAATATCTTAAATAAACTCTTTGAGGCAGAGATGTGTCATCTTATACATACAAAGCACAGGACCCACCTTATGGTGTAGTATAAATAAATAATAAAGGAGTCCTCCAAATCAACTTGTTGGTGTGGCTCCAAGTATTTGGATCTGGGGGAAGTTAGTAAAGCACTGTAGTAGCACTCAGGCAATGTGCAAGTATACCCAATGTGCCCCTGGAAAGAGACACTACATTCTTTAAGCCGTGGGAGAGTTTTTCAAGGCCTTGAAAGGGGAGAACATTACTTTATGCTATAGGCAAGGAGAGAGGAAGGCTGGTCTTCTGGTTAAGGCACTAGGTCGAGACTCAGAACAGCTATGTTCAGTTCTCACCTCTGCCTCAGCCTCTCTGTGTGACATTGGGCAGACAATTTCTCTGTGCCTCAGTTCCCAACCTGTCAAATGGGCATAATAATACCTAACTTTCTCTCTCTTGTCCATTGATACTGTACACTCTTCAAGACAGGGACTGCTTCTTATTATGTTTACATACAGTGCCTAGCACAATGAGGCCCCAATCTCAGTTGGGGAATCTAGGCCCTACTGTAATTACCAGTAGGAATACTAATAAAGAGTGCTTGTAGACTTGTTCAAAGGGGGGAAGTGATATAGTCAGATCAACAGGTGAGAATGATCATTTGGATTTTGGAGAGCCTGGAAAAGGGCAATTTGGGAATTATGGAAGTTGGTGAGAAGGAGGTTGCAGTAATGAGGGGGAAGATGATTAGGGCATGAAGGAGCAAGCATTTTAGCTGCGAAGAAAGATAGGCAGGATCATATTTTAGATATATTGCAGGCAGCAATCTCTAGACAAGATTAAAACATGGCTGCTGATTACCTAGGCATGTGTGCATTCTCAGGGGAGAAACACACCAATTAATGCGAAATATTGAACCTAGAGTCTATCTCAGCCCTCAAGACCTATTACCGATATTGGCAAGATGGATCATTAAAAGCAACACCTTTTGGCTTAATTTGCACAGCACCTGGAAGCAAACGCGGCATGAAGATGGATGTGTTTGTTAAAAAGGAAAAGAGATTTCAAATGTCACTGTGGGGATTGTGGGGGCGAGAAATAGCACCTTCCTAGTCCTGTGATGTGGACACAAATATATATAGATTAAAAAAAGAAAAGAAGAAAGCTTTCTTCATTAATATTGGAAGCCCACAGACTGCTGAAAAGTAGCCTGTGTTTTGGCTTCCTCAGAGTAGACAGTCTGCTGATAGAAATCTATCGAGGACTATATCACAATTACCAAAATACTCATACCCACACCCACCTATCATCCTTTCCTGACTACTTAACTCCATTCCACCGCTTGTTCCCCATAACTCTGTTTGGCAGGGGACAAGCTTACTCTGTATTTGTTAACAATGAGATATTAGCATTTAGGAAGCTTGAGATTTTCCTCACGTATAATATTTGCACCCGGTTACCTAAGCCCGGATTTCAAAGGGAGTTAGGTACCTAAATACCTATGAGGATCTGTCTGGGTGTTGTTAATCCGAAAATAAAGCCTCCCAAATATAAAGTGGGAAGATTTTCCAAAGTGCCACAGGATGCTAAGAGATCTTTTATAGGCCATGGGACTTGTGCTCTTAAATCATTCATTCATTCATTCATTCATTCATTCATTCATTCATTCTTCAGCTCATGGAGCATAGAGGGCATACTTCAGATCCCTCATTTCCAGAGAGCCCTATCTGCTGCCAGTGTTGCGAGCTGCTCTATTTTAAGGCAGAGTTGGGCGAGATCAGAAGCCACAACATCCTTTCAGAGTGTTTAAGGTTGTCCACAAGATCTTCTTCAACCAGCTTGAGTTGGCTTAAATGCATAAAGTTGGTGGGCTGACATATGAAGCAGATAGTGAAGCCGCCTGATCCGATATTGAATCACTTGGGAAGACATTGGAGGCTGGTTGGTCTGACACCAGACATCTTCCTTTGTAACGTGATGAAACCATCATATGCATTCAATACGTCTCCTAAATCCCTTACATCATGTTTAAAATCTCCCCACAAGTGAAACGGGACGTTGGTGGGACTCAAGAACTGTCTTCTTTGAGACCTAAATGGAAACCTTCTTCTCCTGCTTCTCTTCTATTCAGTCTTGTTTTCATGACTGCCCCATCCATGAAGATGGCATTACTGAAGCTCCTGAGTGTTTGGAGGCAGCTCTTACAACTTGAGGAAATCTTCTAGAAGTCCAGGTCTCAGGCCAAAAAGCCTATGGTTATTTTAGTCTTACAGAAACGGTGTCTGGAATTCTTCCTATCCCCCCACTCTCTTGGACCCACTAACTCACTACTTCTCCTTAAACAATCACTCTAATACCTAATCTAGCTTAACTGGCATAACGATCTACCGACCTTAAAGCTCTTTGAAGATGAACAGTGCTATGGAAATGTTGAACAGACTGCTTAGCCCAAACTGTCATGGGCATGACCAACTCCTGGTCTAAAAGGAGAATTTTCATTCCAGAGAATCCCAAAGAGCTATACAGACTGCAGAGATGCAGGAGTGATTTCACCAGTGGAGGTGGGGCTTGATCCTGGGCCCACTGAACTTGGTGATAAAGTTTCCATTGACTTTAATGGGACAGCATCAGTCACCTGGAGACCAGCACACTACACACTGGGAGAAAAGACAAACTTGGGGCTTGTCTTTTGACAAATCCACTGACAACTTTGGCATCAATACCAAATAAACTGCTAGAAAACCTGAAAGCAATCAGCTGGAAGGTGAAATATTCTTCAAACCAATCCTATCTCTATGGTTCACTATCATGGGACCACCTCCTTGTAACTACATCCTGCCAGTGACCCTTGTATAAAGCATCCTGACTGGAAACATTAGGAGATGCTGCATAAAAAGCAGTGGCCAGAATAGAGCCAAACATTTGGCTTGTGATAAAGTCCTTCACGCTGAGAGTTTAGAGAAGTGATACAGCAGCTGTTATAATGGAGAACAGGGGCTAAGTTGAAGAGTAATGACACCCTTACTTTTGCAAAGTGCTTTGACATCTATGGGAGAAGAGTACTGTATACGTGCTGAGTGTTAGTTCAGTTAAAGTTGCAGGGAAGCTACAAGAACTGCTCTTTTCTTTCCCCCTCTCCCTAGATAAGACGTAGAACCAAGATTCTCATTATTTGTGATTAAGATTCCAAGTTAGCTTTGTTAGAGCAGGAGTTCTAGCCTCAATATGCTGGCAAAATTCCAAATGGATAATTACTTTGTGCCAATCTAAATTCCTCCTGAAATTTATATTGGATAAAGCACTTCTCACTTAGCCGAGTTACTGTTTTAAGAGTGCTGTCTTCCAAACCAGCAGTAGCTGCTTTTCAGTGGTGGGGGAAATAAACAATCCTCATAGAAATCTAATTTTTAATGAGTGCTTTGGGATCTTTGACTTCAAGGCGCTATGTCCAGTACAGTAAATGTCAAATATGTTTTTCATGTATTACGTGTATGGAATAAAATCCTATAGTACAAAAAAGTCCATCAAATGTGTGGTTTCAATGAGTAATGTAACCACAGGCACTGGGGGAAATATGCTTTGAGCAATTCACATTTGCTTTCAAAATAATTAATTGTATCAACATTCTGCTCCATAAATAGCTTTTAATGAAATGACATTTAAAATGTGTATGATGCATATAAAAATAAACAGCTGTTCACCTGCTGAAAATTCCATTAGCAAAAATCCAAGCAAGATGAACTGAAATTAATAAAAAGCTGTGAACTTCCTTGAAATGTGATTTAAAAGTTTCCAGTTAAGTAAATAATTAATTGGTATGAGTTTCTGCTTCATTTCAGCAATATAAACTTTTGGAGCATAGTATACATGCCCTTTACTTACTAATGATTCTCAGTGCATCAAAGCTCACCTGTTAGGATGACCAGATGTTCCGGTTTTATAGGGACAGTCCCGATATTTAGGGCTTTGCCTTATAGAGGCGCCTATTACCCTCCAACTCCGTCCTGATTTTTCACATTTGCTATCTGGTCACCCTACTACCTGTGTTGGGTAAGGCAGAACAGCTGAAGAGAATGTGTAAATACAACAATAAAATTGACACAAGGCTACATTAAGGTGTTCAGGGATTGCAGGGATCTAGTCAGTGTTCCCAAAATCTAGTCCTGGCATTGTTGCTTGTTGTCAGCCGAATGCTGGTTAGTCACATGTTGTTGGCTGTAGTCCTTGTTTCCAACTGATAACTCACAGTAGAATAAGCTTAGGCCTTGGCTACACTCGCAGATTCACAGTGCTGCCGCGGCAGCGTTGCCGCGGCAGCGCTGTGAAGCGCGAGTGTAGTCGCGCCGCCAGCGCTGCGAGAGCTCTCTCGCAGCGCTGCAAGTACTCCACCTCTCCGAGGGGAATAGCTTGCAGCGCTGCGAGGGAGCGTGCAGCGCTGCAGGCGCTGATTACACTGGCGCTTTACAGCGCTGCACTCGCTGCGCTCAGGGGGGGTGTTTTTTCACACCCCTGAGCGCAGCAAGTGCAGCGCTGTGAATTGCCAGTGTAGCCAAGGCCTAAGAGTACAGTAAAAGGTTTCCTACTGTGACTTTTTCACAGAATCTCAAAGATGTTACTCAGTCACTGGTGGGAAGGGGAAGTGATTCATGCAATCATGAAAGGGAGGGGAGTTGGTCTACGAGACAAAGAAAAAAAAATGAAGAAAAGAAACAATGAAAAAAATCCTGCACATCATTCATTGCAATGTATTTAGTTGCAAAATGGGAAAAGGAGAAAAAGGGGGGGAAGGAGCGGAAGGAACATACATTTTTTAAACCTGAAATTTTCAAAAATTTAAAATTTCCATGAAAAGGCTAAATATGTGGAATGGTAATTCCTTCAAACTTTTTTCCCCCCCTGACCGGCTCTGTGTATTTCTGTTGCAGGAAGAATTGTTTGTAAACAATTTCAGGTGTCCCAAGTCTTCCACTGCTGGGCTTCAGACTTTTCTCCATACCCACACTGACTGCAGCCAGGTGCTTTTCCAGAACCTTTTGGCTCTGATGGCCCAGGCCTTTGACATGATGGCACCTCAAGCCCCAGTCTAGCTCTTCTGAGGCCAGGAGTGAGATCTATTTCAGCAGCTACGTCCAGAAGCATCTGCCCAATGGTACTGATCCACATTGGAGCTGAGCAACATTTTTCATGCAAACTGTTATTCTTTGCTGAAAAAATGCAGATTTGGGGCAACCAAAAGTATTCACAAATTCAGGTAGATTTTGGCAAATAGTTTTTGTCAAAAAAAGAAAAAAAAATCAGAAATGTCAAGATTCATTTTATTTCCAAAAGAAAACGCTTCAATGTTTCATTTCAAAAAGCTGTTTCCTTTTTGGAATTTTCCATAATTTTATTCAAAATCACATTTTAAAATGTTAACAGCCGCTGCCCCCAAAAAAATAGATTTATTTTTTTTTACTTTTTTGTTTCCCTGAATTTTTTTTTTTAAAAAATCATATTTTGGTTCAAGCTGAAATGATTCTCCCTACCCTGGATTTGGCACCCAAACAAACAAAAAAATGGTTATTCACCCAGCTCTAGTCCTTAAGTTCGTTTAGCTTCAACACAAGATATTGCATTTGACAGAGAAAATAGAAAGTTAAACAGAATAAATTATAACGAATCTAATGACTTGGGCAACAGCAGCTCCAGCCAAGCCAAATCTTGCAATTACAAGATAGTGATTAAACCGGATTAAACATCTTACATGTAAAAGGCTCCTCGGTCGGTTACTTTCTGATTAGTGCAGTGTTTCTTAAACTCCCTGGGTGAAATCCTGACCCCAGAGAAGTCAAGGGTAAAATACCCATTGCCCACAGTGGAGCCATGATTTCACTCGCGTCTGATGTTTATATTCTTTATTTCTTAGGTATTATCCCACCACACAGTATCTGAGCACCGATGCTTAAGTGAGCCTTTGTGCTGACCTGCCAAAAGCCTTATTGATAGGGCAGACTTCTAAGCAAATAGCCAAGCACAATGAGCTTTGAGACATTGCTAGTCCAGTTTGTGATCCCTAATCCGGAGAGAAGGGCCTCCTCCATTAGCTTTTGAACAGTAATTAGCAAATTAGAACCACACACCGCACCATAGTAACTCTAATTCAGGAACCAATCCATGCAACAAACCTCGATGCCAACTCTGCCCACATATCTACACCAGCGACACCATCACAGGACCTAACCAGATCAGCCACAACATCACTGGTTCATTCACCTGCACGTCCACCAATGTTATATATGCCATCATGTGCCAGCAATGCCCCTCTGCTATGTACATCGGCCAAACTGGTCAGTCTCTACGTAAAAAGCTAAATGGACACAAGTCAGATATTCAGAATGGCAATATACAAAAACCTGTAGGAGAACACTTCAACCTCCCTGGACACACAATAGCAGATTTAAAGGTAGCCATCCTGCAGCAAAAGAACTTCAGGACCAGACTTCAAAGAGAAACTGCTGAGCTTCAGTTCATTTGCAAATTTAATACCATCAGCTCAGGATTAAACAAAGACTGTGAATGGCTAGCCAACTACAAAAGCAGTTTCTCCTCCCTTGGTGTTCATACCTCAATTGCTAGAAGAGGGCCTCATCCTCCCTGATTGAAATCTCTAGACTAATTCTTGCTTGCATATTTATACCTGCCTCTGGAAATTTCCACTACATTCATCTGACGAAGTGGGTATTCACCCACGAAAGCTTATGCTCCAATACGTCTGTTAGTCTATAAGGTGCCACGGGACTCTTTGTCGCTTTTTACAGATCCAGACTAACATGGCTACCCCTCTGATACTTAGCAAATTAACGTTTCTTCTTAGACTGTAAATTGTTCACAGCTGGGGCTGTCTTTTCCTGTGTGGTTTCACAGTGCCCAGCACAATGGGCCCCCAAATCTTGCTTGGGGCTTTTAAGTGACACTGCAGTATAAATGTAGAATGATAATAATATGAAATATAATATCAAAGGGAACTTTTGAGTTCAGTGTACACATGCATTAAGAGTTTCATCCTAGGTGTTGTTTGTCTTCCCAAAGGCTAGCCATCCCCTGCTGTGGACTTGAGCAAACATCCCATTTTGAATAGGTCTATTAGCATTGTAATCACCTCTTCATCTCAGGAAGTGTCTCTGTTTTCCCTAGCTGAGCAGTCGTTTTGCATACTTATTTTAGACACCAGCTAAAAGTTTAATCCTGCTGTAATAATTATAGTTTTTTATCCAACAATCAAGTTTTAGGTTGCCACAGTAAGGAAGCTTATCTAAGAAGCAAATTTTAGTACCTAATCTGAATTCTAGGCACTGTCACTAGAACATACTTTGGGACATATTTTAGCTAGCAGTGGAGTGATGGAGATAAGACTGCCTTTTAGCCATGGGCCTGATCCCAAGCCCATTGGAAAGACTCCCAGGGACTTCAGTGGGCTTTGAATCAGGACCCCTAGGATTGATCCATTGAAGTCAATGGGCATTGGATCAGGTCCTCTTTGGATGGTACCTTCAACTCATTCACTTCCATGGCAGTTTTATGACACATACATTATGCATTATAGCATGAGAGAGTATTGAAGGGAATGGTGACTGTATAGCAATAGGAATTTGAAGTGTCCCAAATATATATATCTACAGAGCTGTATATGTTCTTTGTCTGCCTAATCAACTTAAAAACCTTGACTAGTCTGGTACTATGGTCTAGACAGTATTTGGTCCTGCCATGCGGGCAGGGGACTGGACTCGATGACCTCTCGAGGTCCCTTCCAGTCCTAGAATCTATGAATCTATGAATTATGTAGTCTGAGTATATTACTATTAGAATGGCAAAGAGTCAGGAGCAAGGACTGCTGGATTTTATTCCTAGCTCTGGCACTGATTCACAACACTTTGAGCAAAGTCATGTATAGCTTCTTTGTACCTCAGCTTCCCCATCTGCAAAATGGTAATAATAATGTCTACCTCACTGGAGCAAAGTGGGGCTTAATTAACCTGTGTAAAAGCACCTTGAAATCCTTAGATAAAAGGTGCAGTAAAGGGCAGATATAATTACTGTTATTGGAGTGGTGCTGCTATAAAATAGTCATGGTGTAATGGCAAGTCCAGTGAACATTCATGAGCTTGTATGATCAAATATAGGCAGTGATAGGATAACTTGCCCCCAGGGGAAGTTTCTTCCTGCTCTCCCATTATTTAGCGGCTGGGTTCTGCCCTGAAGTCTGATGGTTTATGTCTCTTCCAAGATTCTTCTTTCTTTCTTTTTAATCCTTTCTCATGTCCCTTAGTTGTTCTTGTTATCCATGTAGCTCACCAGTTCTTTTCTGGATCCTCTGAATCTCTTAGCCTCAATGCTATTATGTGGCAAATTTTGTGCTGCAGGAATAGAGCCCTGGGGACACTTGGTTTATGCATGTGCATATATTGGCCATTCTGTAAAGTTCATTTTCTAATCTAAAACAATAATAAAGATAAAATTATTGACTTCCTAATCCAGGGAGAATTTGGTTTTCTGGATGGATTTAAATGAGAGAAGGACAGATGCTTAGTTGAGCAGAGTTAGGAGGGCAGGCATGAGAGTGGCAAGCAAAGTTTCCTCTAATTTTTTCCATCCTTGCGCGGAATAAATGTTGTTATGTGCACCGAGGTATGTGTGGATCTGCGCCACCAGTAGAAACAAAAAAACCTAGATATAATATATATTTTTAAAAAGTTATCATAGGGATAATTAGTCCATCCAGGACAGGTTAAGCATTTTAGAACTCACTACTCAAAGAATTAAATTTAAGTGTAAGAGAAATAAAAATTATGAAATGCATAGACCAGTCAACACCCTAAAATAACACCCTTTGAAAGAATAAAATTACAGAGAATATATGTGCATTGCAGGAAGTACCAAGAAGTAACAACAACAATAATACAAGTATGTGTTGGGAGGTGAGTGTGAAAGAGACAGAGTGTGTGTATGACACAGAGACTGTGTGTGTGTGTGACACAGAGACTCTGTGTGTGTGTGTGTGAGAGAGAGAGAGAGAGCAAGAGAGAGAGATTGGGTGTGCTGCCTGCTGAGGAAGTCTCTGAGACCGTGCATTATCTCTTTAAGGCACACTCACTCACTCACCCGGAAGGCTGGTTCAGACCTCAGACTGCAGCAGCTCTCTCCTGCTCTGAGACTTGAGCCAGGCTGTCCTCTCTCCTCTGCTCTGTGGAGATGCGGTACAGGGGTGGTGGAAGGGAGACACCCTGACATCAGCACCCCTTCCCCCCTGCTCTGCACAGCCAGCAGGATGGTCCCGGGAGCAGCTGCAGGAGCAACGTGGCTGCAAAGCAGCTGGGGGAGGGACACCTGAACAAATGCTGCCGGATGTGTGTGGCTTTCCTAATCAAGTGTGCGGCACTTGAATCTCTCCTGGGCAGCCGCCCAACCGTGCAGCTTAGAGGGAACACAGGCGGCAAGCAGAAAAGGTTCAGACACTTGACAAAGGGAGCTGGGATCAATGGTGGGACAGGGGGAGGTCAGTGAAGCGGTGCAATAAAGACAAGAGTATATAAACAAGAAGGTTCAGATTTGTGATTGGCTCATCAGTGAAGACAAGACAAGAATTTGATTTGCCGGAACAAGCCAGCTACTAGAGAGATTTAAGGAGGGGGATGGGGGCTAGAAAGGTCATTTTAGCCACCACATTTTGGAGGGATAATTTGCAGGAGATAAGATAAGTATGGCCACACTGGATCCGATCAATGGTCCATCTAGCCCAGTATCCTGTCTTCTGAGAGTGACTGGTGTCAGATGCTTCAGAGGGAATGAAAAGAAAAGGGCAATTTCAAGTGATCCATGTTGTCCATTGCCAGCTTCCGGCATTTGAAGGTTTAGGGACATGCAAGGCACAGGGCTGGGTCCATGGCTGTCTTAGCTAACTATCCAATAGGACCTATCCTCCATGAACTTAGCTAATTCTTTTTTTAACCCAGTTATGTTTTGGCTTTCATGAAATCTCATGGCAACGAGTACCTCAGATTGACTATGTATTATGTGACGAACTATTTCCTTTTCTTTGTTTAAACCTGCTACTTATTAATGGCATCGGGTGACCCTCTAGTTCAGGGGTTGGCAACGTTCGGCACGCGGCTCGCCAGGGTAAGCACCCTGGCGGGCCGGGCCAGTTTTATTTACCTGCTGACGCGGCAGGTTCGGCTGATTGCGGCCCCCACTGGCTGTGGTTCGCCGTCCCGGGCCAATGGGGGCGGCAAGAAGCGGCGCGGGTGAACGATGTGCTGGCCGCGGCTTCTCGCCGCCCCCATTGGCCCGGGACGGCGAACCGCGGCCAGTGGGGGCCGCGATCGGCCGAACCTGCAGCGTCAGCAGGTAAATAAAACTGGCCCGGCCCGCCAGGGTGCTTACCCTGGCGAGCTGCGTGCCGAACGTTGCCGACCCCTGCTCTAGTTCTTGTGTTTTCTGAAGGGGTAAATAACACTTCCCTATTCACTTTCTCCATTGCATTCGTGATTTTATCGACCTCTATTATACACACTCCCCTCCTTGGTTCTCTCTTTTCTAAGATGAACAGCTCCAGTGTTTTTAATCTCTCATAGCATGGAAGCTGTTGCACAACACTAATCATTTTTGTTGCCCTCCTCCACACCTTTTCCAACTCTAATATATCTTTTTTGAGATAAGGTGACCAGAACTTCCTGCAGTATCCAAGGCGTGAGTGAACCATGAATTTATATACTGGCATTATCACATTTTCTGTTTTATTGTCTATCCCTTTCCTAATGGTTCCTAACACACTGTTAGCCTTTTCGATTGCCACTGCACATTGAGTGGATGTTTTCAGAGAACTATCCACAATGACTCCAAGATCTCTTTCTTGAGTGGTATCAGCTAATCTAGACCCCACCATTTTGTATGTAGAGTTGGAATTATTTTTTCCAATGAGCATTACTTTGCACTTATCAGCATTTAATTTCATCTACCATTTTGTTGCTCAGTCACCCAGTTTAATGAGATCCCTTTTTAACTCTTCAGTCGGCTTTGGACTTAATTATCACGAGTATTTTTCTATTGTCTGTTCTGTTCAGCCCCTTTTCTAGATCACCTGTGATATACTGAACAGCACAGGCCCTAGTACTGATCCTTGGGGGTGCCGATATTTGTCTCTCTCCATTATGAAAACTGACTATTTATTCCTACCCTTTGTTTTTAGCCACTTACTGATCCATGAGAGGACCTTCCCTCATAACCCATGATTGCTTACTTTGCTTAAGAGTGTTTGGTGTGTTTCCTTGTCAGATTTCTTCTGAAAGTCCAAGTATACTATATCAACTGGATCACCCTTGTCCACATAATTGTTGAAAGCCTCAAAGAATTCTAATAGGATGGTGAGGCATGATTTTCCTTTACAAAAGCAGAGTTGACTCTTCCCAAACATATCATGTTCATCTATGTGTCTGATGAGTCTGTTTTTTTTACTATAGTTTCAATCACCGGCCTGTAACTGCTAGGATCGCCGCTGGAGCATTTCACAATCACTGTCACCATCCTGGTCAGGTGGTTGGTAGCATATTCTTACTACTATCCTCTTATTGTCCAAGCATGGAATTTCTATCCATAGAGATTCTATGGTACAGTTTGGTTCATTTAAGATTTTGATTTGATTTGACTCTGATTTCTTTCACATATAGAGCCACTCCTCCCAGTGTGACCTACTCTGTCACTCCTATATACTGTATACTTTGGTATCACCATGCCCCATTGATTATTCTCATTTCACCAAGTTTCTGGGAAGCCTGGTATATCAATATCCTCATTTAATGCCAGGCACTCTAGTTCACCCATCTTAGTATTTAGACTTCCAGAATTTGTATATAAGCATTTGTACATTTTGTCAATTTTCGGTTGAGATAACATTGGCAGCTGCAATTTCTTATTGGCTGGAAAACAATTAGACACAAGGACGGGAACAAGTGATGTGGGTGTCATGGAGGCCAAAACAGATGGGACGTGGTCATGGACAGGTCATGGACAGGAGTTTTAGCAAGCCTGCAAAGAGAAGAAGGGCTGGGTCTTTAAAATGTGGTGGAGGAAGAACCAGCAAGATTTGCGCACTGTCTGGATGTGAGGGAGAAAGAGAGGAGGAATCAAAGATGACTGGCAGGTTAGGAGCCAAAGTGGCAGGAAGGATGCTGCTATTGTGAACAGGTGATGGAGAAAAGAAGAAGAGGAGAGGATTTGGGTGGGAAAATAAGGAGTTCGATTTTAGCCCTTGCTAAGAGAGATACCCTACAAGAGATGTCAGGCTGAGACATGGGATAGGATCAATGAAGACATATCATGGGCAGAGATGTAGAGTTGTGAGATTTCAGAGAGATGGTAATACTCTTCATCTTTCATCCTGGCCAGGCAGATCCTGGAATGCTTTGCACTTAGTATATATTATGTGGGGATTAATTCATCTGCTATTAAAATCCAGCCACCTCTCAGGTGAATTGTTCCATCCATCCTGTGCCAGCAATAGTACACAAAAGCTTTATGAGAGGAAGTGAATAGTTTCCCCCAATGAAACTATTATAGGAATTTATGTGAGCAAAATGTAATTATCCAAACTGTAATTCAGCCAGCACACTGGTTTTATGTCTCATCTGAAAGAGAACACCTCAGACAGCCAGGAGCCCTTCAGACACACATTTGGGGCATGTTTTCAGTCCTGATTCAGAAGGAAGAGTGCTCCCGAAGAGCCTGATCCTGGCAAGTCCTGAACACACACAGCTCCTATTGTCTTTATGGAGAATAACAGAGCCATCGCTTGGGTACGGCGAATCAGGGCGACTGATGCGATTGGCTGGCGCCAGACATGGTCTGTCCTGGAAGTGCTGGTGCAATTGGCCGGCCCGGTCGATCCCGGAAGTGACGGGTCAGTCCTGGAAGTGACGGATTTGTCACTTCCGTCCCGGGACCCGCACCCTCCTAGGGACGGCCCTGATGGAGATAGCAGGGTGCTCAGCTCCTTTGAGGATTGTACCCTAATGAAGTTGGTGGGAAGGGGTGAGTCAAAAGGCCAGATCCTGCTCCCATATAGACAATAGGAGTTTTACCATTCATTTCAAAAGGAGTACAATCTGCTCCAAGAACACATTCTTTTGCTATTGTGTTTTGCTTGAAGGTCTGTCATCCAGCCCTGGCCAGACCTGACCCTGCTGAGAGTGTCAGATCTGACAAAATCGGAGCCCCAAAAAGTACAGCTGGAAGGGGTATTGAGCATAATTTGGGGCTGTGAAAATTTGGGGCCAGATTCACAAATTAGTCCTGATTCCTTTATGCCACACAGGTAATGAAGCAGGCTGCAACTCAGCCACAAATGCCCAGCAAAGAATTTCCCTGACAAATTCCTTGCTGGCTTATCTGCAGTGCAGCCAGACCCTGCACCTTTGTCCTGATGTTGTTGTAAGGGACATATTGGGGGCAGGAGGGGGCCTGAAAGGGGCAGGAGGGGTTGTGCTGGAGTTCTGCCCTGCCATGGCAATCCTCCACTGGCATAGCTTTGCTCGGCGCACGGGACAATACAACCCTTTATAGTTATTTTTTTTTAAATAGGTCTCTGTGGAGCAAATCTCTTGGGCATCTGTGTCACTTTCTATTTTACTGTGTTTCATTTTTACTATGCAACATCCTATTGAAATGATTGAGCTGCTGCTTGCATCATTATTTCATTGCAGTATTATCATATGGAAAGATGTCCCATAGTAAAACTAATATCAGAGAATCATAGAATTATTGGACTGGAAGGGACCTTGAGAGGTCTTCTAGTCCAGTCCCCTACATTCAAGGCAGGGTATGATTGTTGCTGCTTCATATCATGAGCCGATAGCAATGAATCTGTCTATTGAATTGGTCCGTAAAATACTGTCTTAAAAATAAAATAAATTAATAAAGAGTAAGTTAAAAACACACTATTGTTAAAATTGTCCACCTAACTAATCCTACCTGCTCTGCCCCACAGTGGTGTTGTGAGGGTTAATTAGGGAATGCTAATGTTAATTAGGTGATCTGAAGATGAAAAGCACTGTATAAATGGGTAACATCAGAGGTGCATTTCTCTCTGATATACAGCTTTCCTCATTTGTCCACACCTTGGTGACCTTGGGATTTGATTACTGCAAAGCTCTACCCTTGAAGACCACTAGGAGGCTGTAGCTGGCAAAGTTGCTTCCTTCCTTAGAAAGCATCCCATTTTCCAGGCACCATACCAGCTTCCTTTTTGGTTCAGGTTGCTGCTTTTGACCTTATGTGATTTGGGGCCTTCCTTGTGGGTGTACTGAAAACTATGTTAAAATAACAAGCTATCACTTTAAATTCTCTGGGGTTTTCCTGATCCTGCTCACAGGCTGAGGGGCTCTGTAGGAAAGTGTGCTATCTAGGTCTTCAGCAATCAGTCTGCAAAGATCCAGCCTGGAACAAGGTGGCGTGAGTTGTGACTCTCAGCCTTAGGAAGCAGCCTGCTTTGTCTCTCATTTTTTAATTCCTGTGTGTTGAATTTCTGAATTTTAAGGGGGGGGAGGGAAACAGTGTTATGTTGCACCTTCCAGAAAGATAAGAACATAAAATATTCTAACTTCTCTCTTGGTATGTGGTAAACATAATATTCCCCAGCTAAGTGGCCTTCTCTCTTCCTATGGACCCAGCCAGGATGGGCAGGGATAGTGTCCCTAACCTCTCCTTGCCAGAAGCTGGGAATGGGTGACAGGGGATGGGTCATTTGATGATTACCTGTTCTGTTCATTCCCTCTGGGGTACCTGGCATTGGCCACTGTCGGAAGACAGGATACTGGGTTCGATGGACCTTTGGTCTGACTCAGTATGGCCGTTCTTATATTCTTATCAGCCACAGAAGAGGTCACTTAGGATGCTCTTGTTCACAAATCCTAAATAGGAATGTCTGGCTGCAAGATGTGCTGAGGGGAGGGCCCTCACTTCTGAAATTCCCTCCCTGCACTGAACCCATATTTACTGATCTTCAGGGCATGGTCCAAGGTCCAGCTACAATACTGACAACTCTTGCCCTTTTATCGCGAGTCTCGCAATATTGGGTGTTTTGCTTAAAGCCCCAGCTCCTGGAGTCATGTTTTCTAATGGGAATCTTAACTTTAGTTTAAAGTATTGATTAGACAAGTCACTGTTGATCTGAGGTCTCTCCTTTCTGTACACTTCTAACTAATATACAGAGCCAAATTATGCCTGTTCCTGCTGCATGGTTATGCTGTAGGGAGAGGACTGTGCAGGGAACTCTCTCCCTTCCCAGTGTGACAATGCTGAAGGGAACCAATTATTGGTAAATATCAGCATTTTAAGATATTTGTATGCTAAACTCTCATAATTCTTTGTACATTAATCTTTGCTGTATTAGGCAAAAGTGTGTCTGGGCGCTAAGGCCTCATAGTGTTGGTTCTTAATCTGAACTTAGTGTGTGGCCAGTGTTCAGGAATTTATATATTGGGTTGTACCTAATTCTCCTCAGCACTTCTCAGTCTCTGAGAGTCCAAATTCCCAGGAAAAGGACCCCTCAAAACTAATGAAAGATGCCTATAGAAGTATGTTTGATTAAATAATTTCATTTGAGCCTGTTACTTTGACAGCTCACATTGTTTTTGTTATTAAATTCAAACATGCAACACAGTCTTCTAGAGTGGAAGGTAGAGAGGCTAGTTAATGCTGCCTGCAGCACTTACCAGCTACAGCAGAGACATTTCTAGAAGGGGTTTGGAAGGGTCGGTGGTTTGGCTTTACTGTGAATCAAGATAGCTACACTGTTTGGATAGTGCTTGCCACACCTTTGAAAAAGCATAGTAAGGGAAGAGGGCCACCTACTGTACTACCAGCACCACTTTTAACACATAGCCGTGCCGTAGAGAGGTGGGTCTCATCTAAATACTGAACTAGCCCAACTTGTTTGCATTGTGAAGTCAAGTTGAATGGTTTGGAAGTAGAGGTGAAAGTAAGCCGGTACAGTCGGATACAGCGTACCAATAAGAAAGTGGCCACCGGTACACAGCCAACCATACCGTCAGGGCCACTGATGGGGGGGGGGGGGAGGCAAAAGGGGCAGCTGCCCCAGGGCAGCGCCCAAGGGCTGGCTTGGGGAGTCTGACCTCAGCCCCGCCCCTTCTTCCCAAGACCCCGCCCCTTCCACCCGAGACCCCACCCCTTCCAGGAGCCCAGAGCCGTTTCCCCACACACACACCTTGCCCAGGACGCCAGCCACTCTGTGTACCGGTAAGTCCGTTAAGTTACTTTCGTCCCTGTTTGGAAGTCTAAAAGAAGCAGCCACAGCGAACTCCATTTGATCATGGGGGTATCCATTTAATCTTTTAGCATGTGTTTGTGTTTTTAAAAGCTTGAATTGTTTTCTCTTTTTCTCTAATGGATTCTTGCCTGCTATCATGGCTCATTGGTTTGTTTGTGTATGGAGGGGTATTTTTTTTTTCTACTCGGAGTGACAATTTAAAGCCATGAGGGATGGATGACTTAGTATTTTATTTTGTCTTTTCCTTTTCTTCTTTGTCGGAAATCAAATTCTGGCCTTCCGTCCAGCAAAGAATTTATGATGGGGGAATAAAATAAAAGTTTCAGCTCATATGGTTCAGATGGAGAATAAACGGCTCCCTAGACTCTAGAGCAAAGTGGCTCACAATGAAGCACCAATTCAATGGCTAAAAGTTACTATACTGTCTTATTAATATACAGTGTAAATGTTCTTTAAGGGTTAAGGAGCTTTCTGCCAGCATTCAAAGCCTTAAAAATACTCCATGGGTCAAATTCAGAGTAATGGAGTTCAGAATTTGGCCATATATCTCTCACAAAATTTCAGAGAGCTTTTAAAGAAATGGCTAGAGAGTGCTGCTGAGAGAGGGCCAGATTTTTAAAGGTCGTTAGGTGACTAAAGAGACAGATAGGGACATAGCGGGATTTTCAAAAGCACATAGACAACTAAACTGCTATCAAAGTCAATGGGAATTAGGCACTTTGGGCCAGATTTGTAAAGGTATTTAGGAGCCTGGTGGGATTTTGAAAATCCCCCTAGGCATCTAAATGTCTTAAAAAATCTGGCCACCAGGCTCTTCTGAAAATCCCACAAAGTGCCTATCTGCATCTTTAGGCACCTAAATACCTTTGAAAATCTTGCCTAGAGTCCTTTGGCAATGGAAGGAATATGTGGCACATTTGTGTAAGACTGGATGGATGGCTTCAAAGAGCTACTTATTAAAAGGGTAAAGCAGTCCCTAGACAGGGTTGAGAAGTCACTTTTACTGTGATTCCTATCCTAAAAAATAATAATAATAATTTCTTTGGGTTTTCTTTCAACTTTAATAATTTTTTTAGTATCTGTATGACGTCTTGGGGCCCCAGCTGAGATCAGGCCCCAGTGTGCTAGCTGCTGGCACAAAGATCATTACATACATAGTAAGACAGAGACCCTCCCCCAGGGGCTTACAACCTAAATTGCCTTCTCATGTGTGTGGACAGTGTCTAGCACATTGTGGGCATTCCCAGAATAGAAATAATGAAGAAGAAGAAGAAAGAAGAAAGAAGCCAGGTCCCCACCTTGAGGTTCTTATTGTCTAACTTAATAATAAACGCTGGCAAAATGGGTATTAGGAACTACTAATATCAGTTAGATTCACAGACTGTCGCTTACTGTAGATGTGTACAGTGCCTAGCATTATGGTACCTTGATCCTGATTGGAACTTCTGGGTACTACTATAATATAAATAATAACACAACTAAAATATATATATACACCACTGGTGCAAGGAAAGCAGACACAACAGCAAATAAAGGGAGGAGAATGCTGCTCTTGAGGGATCTCCCTTTGTATTCTGCAGAGAGGGGAGAGTACATATGTTGGGGTTTTGGGGGTGGGGAGAGTCATACATAGCTTGTTTGCTGTTTTATTTAGTGTTACATATGGTTCAGGGCAGACCAGGGGTAGCTAGCACTGGAGTGAAGATGGCTAGTAAAAAGAAGAGACTTTCAAGGTGAGAGTTGAAGGATAATGAGGTGGTTTGTTCTATAGGACTGTTGAGTCAGTTCTAGTTGGAAGGAGCAGTATGAAAAAAAAAACATGCAGTCAAGAGTGGAAGAGGACATCAGGAGCATTAAGTAGAGAGATATGGGCAGGGTGCATGAGGGTGAACAGGAAGAAATGAGGGTTGAGGGAAAGGAAGGGACAGCTTGGCGGGAGGTGCATGAAAATAAGGATCCTGAATTTGTTACAAGACAGGAAGCCAGTGAAGGGATTCTGAGAGATGGTGGAATAATATGGTCAGAGTGGTAAATGCTTCGGAGGGCAGGGAGGAGATGATTACAGTGATCAAGGTGAGAGATGAGCAGGGTCTGAACAGAGGTTTTTGCAGTATAGATAGATTGGAGAGGATGGGTTTTGCTAACACAGTGTGACAATTTGGGGTATACAATTTATGAATTCTGGTTGATATTGTGAAGTTGCCCTGATGACAATTGCTGAATCATGGAGTGCCTCTTTGTCTGTCTATCCACCATTGCTGACAAGGCTTTAAGCATCCCAGGTGAGATACAATGGGGAGTGGTTACCCTTAACTGCTCTACTTTGACCAGTCACTGGGTATGCTGAGGAAATTGGCTAATGCTGGGAGAAGCCACTTCCTCCACCTTTTCTGCAGAGGGCTGGCATTTGGAGAATGGAAAATCACCACCAGCAGAACAAGGGACCCAGGTGGTGGTGGTGGGACATATAAACTTGAGGGACTCAGAGAGTCACAGAGGAAACTTTGGGTAGGAAGGGAAGACATAGGCATTCTTCTGTAGCAAGAGGGGAGCAGTTTAGCTTCAGGACCAACCAAGGTCAGAGAAAGTAAACTGAGCTAGAGAAAGCGGGGGGGGGGGGGGGCGGTGCTCCTGGACACCACTAGAAGACCCATGCCACAGACCAAAGAATGCTCCAGAGTGGTGAGGGAACTGAGGCAGGGCATATGTGTAAGGTTTAATATTTTTGTACAACTCTGTGCATTTCTTGTGCTATTAAAGAAGAGCAATGGTGTTTTAGAATCCTGTGCGAAGTCTATCTGTGTGGGTGCTATGTGTTATACATGTCACATGTCCCTTTGCAGAGTTAACCTGTGCACCCGGAATACCCACGTGGCTGGCATTCTGGAAGAGGATGCGTTTAAGCTTTGGAGTCTGGGAAGTTTGCACTGATCCCAGGGCTGGGCAGTTGGACTACGCTGCCTCAGCTCTCAGGAGGGGGTGCTACAAGGAGGATCTGCACCTCAAGAGTGTTCCCAGAGACCCCAAGCCAGAGGCAGTGCCTGGACTCAGTTCAGATTCCAGAGGCTTAAAGCACATGGGGTCCAGTGAGGTGGTTCCCCTCACAGCAGTCTAGTGAGTGGCCAAGAGGGGGCGCTTGTCTAGAGTCATGACACACTATACTGGAAACAAAAATGGTAAATGGTGATTTAAAATAACTTTGAGTTATTCCCTCTGTTTTCCCTTGCTCCTGTCTTTTCTGTCTCTGCCTATTTGTAAGGTCTTCATAGAAGGGGGTCTGTGTCTGTTTGTCTCTTTTACAGCGCTGACCATATTGTCTGCGCTAACTAACCAAAGAATAACAATCAGAAAGCACATACAGGGAAATCCTGGCCCCATTGGGGTCCATGGGAGTTTTGCCATTGTCTTCACTGGGGCCAGGATTTCAGTCACAGTGAACACCATGTCTCTGCTCCCACTCTCATTGAAAGTAGTGGGATTCGTGACTCTCAGCCTTGCGATGTGGGTGACAAAGACCTGAAATGAAGGACACACAAAATTATTCATTCAGGAAACTTCTATTGGTGTAGGATTCATTCCTTTAGTGTAAATTATTCTCCCTGCAACCTCACTTTCACGTTTCTTTACTGCTGATGGAAGCAATTTTCATCAATAAACGTGAAGGGATATCCAATTTGTGTGCAAGTTGGGATTAATATAAGTGGTGATGCTTGAAATAAGGGCTGGTTGAGATGTATGATGCCAATCTTTCCATCACCTTAAGTGGGACTTGGAATAATCCTCCTCCCCCCAATTAAGTAATGGATCAAGATGGTGAATGGGTGAGTTGGTTTAAAACTGGAGGAAGTTAGAGGAAGGAAGCCAGGGGCAGTAGAGTTAGACTTTTCATTGGTAAGTATATTAGTCACCTACTGTGATGAAGGTAAGGGATAGAGAAGACAAAATAAGAAAAGCTTTTTATATACGTACCATCCTCCAACATCACAATTCCTCTTCTTCCTTTCCCAATGAAAAACCAAGTGTCTAAACAACTAAATGTCCTGAAAACTTTAAAAGGCCATTCTGTATCTGAGAGGGAAAACATCCTGCAGCTCTCCAAAAAGCAGATGGCCCATTAACTTTCCTTCTGTATATGAATTAAAATACTGCTTCTAAAGTAGCAGTCATGCCTTTAAAGACAATAAACAGACACAATGTCGCTTGCACTGAAGTGTAGAAAACTCTGGTAATAGATTATATGAGCAGATTGTCTCATGTCCATTTTCTGTAAACCTAAAGATGAACAGTGGGGTAGGTACAGATGGCATAGCTGGGCGGTGATGTTCCTATATGTCTTTTGTTTAGTAAATACTATATTTAATGGCCTGCCATTAACTGGCGAACGTAATAAATTAATTTTGTATTTAAATAGCAAAACTTCAAGGAAGTTCATAATTGCATATCTTTTTACAAAATCATGAGCCATATGCTAGGAAATTTCAAACTGCTAATTAAACAAAGCATACCCAAGCGTGTTTTTAACAAATACTTTATATCATTATTTAAATTCAAGGCAAATACTATTCTGAGCTCTACAAATAGCTAAAATGGTGTTCAATAAGCTATGCCATCTGCATTTCAAATTGATGCCATCCACATTCAAATTTCTTACATGCCACTTAACATTTGCCGGGGAGAAGAAATCTATCCGAGGCCGTTTCTGTAAATTTGACACAACTATTGTAATTCTCAGTGCTTATTAAACTCACTGGGGTAAAACTGCCAGAGTGCTAACTGCCAGATTCCAGATTACACAAATTGAGAACTGTGCAAAACCAAATTGAACTGTCCTTTAACAGCTCAGGAAGAGGAATGATTGGAAATAAATCAAAATAAATGCAAGGTCTTTTTCACGCTATATTTAGAAACTTCAAACTATCCATAAAGCCTCATAACATATGGAACCCTACAGATTGCATAATCTGCAGATAGCTCTGCTTAGTCTATCCCTTAATCAGCTGGGACTCAGCAAACAAGAATGAAATGCACAGAATAAAGCTCAAAGAGTGGAAAACACAGCATTAACACGGATAGCCATTTTTTTCATGCTCCGTGTCTGTGTCCTTCCCCCCACTCCCAACACAATGCTTCTGAAATCCAACAGTTGTATGGTTTAGGATCCAAACTTCCACCACATGCACTGTGTGTGCAGGTGCTCAGAATCCAAAACACATTACCTCACCTATGCTAAGGCAGCTGGTATAAGTCGTGGGCTAATTGTGTTAGTTCTTCTGCAAAGGAACTACAGGGTATAGTTATGACAATTAACATGGCAATAACGTGGTGGGGAGAGGGAAGGGATTTGAGTAAAGACATCTGCTGGAAAAAGAAAAAAAATCAGTATGTCCCTAGCCTAATGTTTCTTGTTCTGCAATTGATTTCTTGTGGACAGTTACACTTTCACAGAGCTTATTTACTATTAGACCACACAAGCTATCTGCAGTTGAAAGTTATGGGGAATCCAAAAGCCAGGAAATATTGAGTTAAGACTGCAGTTCTACCCTGTTGGGCCAGAAATATATTGCATCACTTACAGAATGTTAAGGAAGAGCTTAGCTTAGTACTATAAGACAGGGTGAGTTAGGAACTGTAGGCTTCTGCATTTCAACATTAATAGAATTTATTTTTTTGTGATTTAAAAGGGTCGTATAAAAAGTGAAATGTATCATTTATATCTGTGGTACTGAAAGCTCTAAAATCTGTTCCTAGCACACACCATTAAGCTCCTTTTCCTGCAGTCTTTGCGGAGGCAAAGCTATCCTATGCATCAGTGGTTGTTCTGCCTGTGCAGGTATAACTCCTCGGTCAGAGTGTGTTCTGCCTCTCTCTGTCTTTCCAATCTCCAGAGAATGTGAGTCTTCTACAGCACCTACTTGTACATTGTCTAGGCCAAAGATTAAAAAGTGGGGTCCCAGAGATCAAAGCAAAGGTTGGGCAAGAGAGCCTGGCTCATTAGGGCTGGGCCTCTGCATAGGGGTGAATATCGTGGATTTTAAGGCAAGAATGGACTATTAGATCATCCAGTCTGACTTCCTGCACAACACACTCTATAGAAGTTTACCCACTTACCCCTGCATTGAGCCCAATAACTTTTATTTGGCTAAAGCATCTCATCCAGAAAAGCATCTGGTCTTGATCTGAAGACATCAAGAGATGGAGAATCCACCACTTGGTAGTTTTCTCCAATGGTTAACCAGCCTCATTAAGATCCTTATTTCTAATTTGAATTTCTCTGGTTTCCAGCACTGGTTCTTGTTCTGCCTTCTTATTTCCTTATTTATGCCTCACCCAATGTGAGTTCCTGAGCCAAAACCACAACAGCTCAGGAGAATCCTTTAGGCTTTCATCATCCAGTATAGCTACTGGGATTCTGAGAAGCCATCTTCAAAGTCACCTGTGCATCCATACTTCACGGCCACCATGCAGTCTACATACCGTGCCTTGTTGCTGAATGTGCTAAACTACTCAGTCAGTATGAACCTTCCGGTGATCCAAATGTTGCTGACCACCTAATCAAGTCACTGGGCATGATAGGAAAAGACAACTCAGAATATCGATGTCTCTCACTTGTGCCGGAAATGCTGGACTTTGATTCATTGTCACGGTGCAGCTCAGCAACCACCAGCCCTAATCTGACCACCTGTCACACCAAAGCAAGCTGCAAGCCGTCTGCTGAATGTGTCAAAGGCCCCAAATAAAAAGCATGTCAGATGACAAGCCCATGACAAATTGCATTAATTCCACTGGAGAAATGGCACTCAGCGATTCATAGAGCTGCTAACACCCTGACTTAGACAAAATTCTGAGTGATATTAGGAGCAGCACAGTTGCTGGCTATGACAGCATATTGCCAGAGTTCTTGAAGCACCTCAGGATTAGTGCTCACCAGTGGCTGGCGCAGTTCTTCACACACGTAGTCTATGAAGAGCAACTTCTGAAGACATGGTGAATGTCAAAAGTCACTGCTCTCCTGAAACTAGGGAGAGACCCACATAATGCTGCAAACCATCAATCTATATATCTGTTGTTTGTGACATTCAAGGTGCTGGAGCATCTCATTCTTCAGCTCATCTCCCCAGAAGTGGAGTCAATACTCAGCATCAAGCTAGCAGCCTTTCAGAGAGTTTAGAGCACCTATGAGCAAGTGCTGGCTTTGACAACATTCATCAAAAATGGTTTTCAGAAAAGCTTGAAGATGGGAACCATATTTCTGGAACTGAAAGCAGCATATAAGACGGTCTGGTACATGGGGCTCTTAGTCAAATTATCAAGAGCACTCCCAGCATGGATAGTCAATGTCATGGACCTTCTCATGTGCAGCAGACAAACCAATGGTCTATCCCAAGGTTCTGTGCTGGCACGAATGCTTTTCAACCTATACGCAAATGACCTTCCAGTCACCCAGTCCCACTAGTTCATGTACACAGATGACATTTGCTTAGGCAGCCAAGCACAGTCATTCCCTTAAATTGGAAATGCTCTAACCACTGACTTAATTAAGATGGCCAAATAGTATAGTTGGTGTAATTTACAACCGAGTGTGAGCAAGATAATTTTGAGTGCATTCCATCTTTACAATACCAGAGCAGACCAAGAACAGAATATATTTCTCAATGGACATCACTGGAAACATGAATCCCATTCAATCTTCTTCAGAGCAACTCTAGATAGATCTCTCACATATCTTATCCACCTGAAGAAAACTGTGGCTAAAGTGAGGATGCATAACAACCTTCTAAGCATATTGGCTGGCACTTCATGAGGAGCAAATTCTCAAACTCTTTAATCATCTGGTTTAGCCCTCTGTTACTCTGTAGCGCAGGGGTGGGCAAACTTTTTGGCCTGAGGGCCACACTGGGGTTGCAAAACTGTATGAAGGGCTGGGTAGGGAAGGCTGTGCCTCCGCAAACAGCCTGGCCCTTGCCCCCATCCGCTCCCTCCCACTTCCCACCCCCTGACTGCCCCCCTGAGGACTCCCCACCCATCCAACCCCCCTTACTCCTTGTCCCCTGACCGCCCCCTCCCAGGACCCCTGCCCCTAACCGACCCCCCGGGACCTCACCCCCTATCCAACACCCCCTGCTCCCTGTCCTCTGACTGCCCCAACCCCTATCCACACCCCTGTCCCCTGACAGGCCCCCTGGGAATCCCATGCCTATCCAACCCCCCGTTCCCCGTCCCCTGACTGTCCCCCCAGAACCTCCACCCCATCCAACTGTCCCCTGCTCCCTGTCCCCTGACTGCCCCCCTGGGACCTCCTGCCCCTTATCTAACCCCTGCCCCCGGCCCCCTTACCATGCCGCTCAGAGCAACATGTCTGGCAGCTGTGCCACCCAGCCAGAGCCAACCACGCCAGAGTGCTGCCCGCACGGAAAGGGGGACAGTGGGGGAGCCTCCCTGGCTGGGAGCTCAAGGGCTGGGTAGGATGGCCCCGCGGGCCAGATGTGGCCCCCGGGCTGTAGTTTGTCCACCTTTGCAGTAGCAGAATGCTGCGCTCTGGTCTGGCTCCCTTGGTCTCACGTCAAGTTGGTTGACACACAACTACATTCAGCAATGCACATCATAAATGGGACAATTCAACCCCCATTAGTACCATGGCTCCCCATGTTAAGCAACATCACTCCTCCACACATCTGTCGTAAGGATTCTACACCCAGAATGGTTGAGGAGATCGGGGCAAATCCGAGCCTCTTCTACCCAGACGTATTCAACCACTCAAGAGCATACTTGTCTTTGAGGCACCCATTGTGGACCCACTTGCTCTACCTAGATTTCTCTGAAGCATTGATGTGGTGTGAAGAATGGTCTGCAGCTGATTTCAGAAACCAGTCTCTTATAACTCACCCCACCATGCACCTACCTGATTTTGATTTTCCACGCTGCTCATGGGCCCTTTTGAACTGATTTCTAATGGGCAAGAGTCATTGTACATCCAGTCTTCATACCTGGAGCCAACAAGAGAGAGTAGCTGTGGCCAAAGGCTGACAATGCCACACCTCACTGACATATTTGACCAGATTTGCCCTCTGACCAGATTTGATGATGGTGGTCTGAGGGCTCTTGACTTCACTGACGAGCCTGCTGTAAATTGGCCTGGCAAGCTGCTTATCCAATAAGATTTGGAATGTACATTTCCCAAAGCTACAGACTTATTTTAGCCAAAGGACTAGACTCTGGAACAATGCTAAACTTCTTGCAGTACTTTGACAATTATCCCCAGTCCAAGGCACGTACTTTGGCTGGGATTTTTTAAAATGTTCAGCACTGACATAACTCTGTTCCTATTGATTTCAATGGGAGTTTTACCGTTGACTTTAATGGAACCAGAATTCGGCCAACTCTGAGCACACTTCAAAATCCATCTTTTATGTTTCAATCTATCCATTTGAATCAAGTACAAACAGGATCCTAGTCTATGCTATGGATTAATGAACTGCACATTTTCATTTACATTTACATAAGCCAAACACAAGTATGAGGAAAGCAATAAATCTAGCAGTAGTGGGATGTTTCCTTTCCTTTTCACATTCCATCTGTTCCTTTTTTGTGTGCGGCTCTTCTTGAAGACCAGCCAAGTTGATTTTTTTAACTGTCTATTAAAAAGAAAGACAATTTTGATAGCAAAGTTATGAACCTGGGTTTAATTTTAATGATTTTTAACTGAAATAATGAAAAACCTTTAACCTTTGTTGTGCTGCTTGGCAGCAACGCTGTAATGAAGAAAAAATAGTATAAAGTATACTCATTTGCAAATGAAAATTGTTTCCAAAGGAATAGTGGAGAAGCTATTTTTTTATTTATTCTAAAGGACCAAAATAGTTAATTTAACCTACATGTATGGAAACATCTTTCATTTGCTCTGACATAGAGGCTGGGTCCATCAATGGCTATTAGCCAAGATGGTCAGGGAGGCAACCCCATGCTCTGGGTGTCCCTAAACCTCTGATTGCTAGAAGCTGGGACTGGATGACAGGGGGATGGATCTCTCGAATTGCCCTTTTCTGTTCATTCCCTCTGAAGCATCTGGCACTGGCCACTGTTGGAAGACAGGATACTGGGCTGGATAGAATCTGAAGGCCAGATTCTGATGCTTAGACTGAGCAACCCCTCACTCCACAAATGTTCCCATTTACTCTAATGTGACCACTAAGGTATTAGTTAAAGCACCAGATTCTGGCCTTTTGAATCTGGTTGAGTCAGACGAAGTGGGTTTTAGCCCACGAAAGCTTATGCCCAAATAAATGTGTTAGCCTCTAAGGCAGTGGTCTCCAAAGTGGGGTGCGCGCGCACCTCAAGGGGGTGTGCAAGAGGATCCTTGGGGGTGCGCGGCAGGAGGAGTGCTGGTTTTTTGTTTTTTTTTTTGCTTTGGTGCGGCAGGGGGTGCATGCTCAAATTTTTTTTACTGATAGGGGTGCACGATCAAAAAAGTTTGGAGACCACTGCTCTAAAGTGCCACAAGAACTCCTCGTTGTTTTTGCTGATACAGACTAACACGGCTACCACTCTGAAACATATTGGCATATGGACTCATCGCACATGGGACCTGATCCTGCAAGGTGCTGAGCCTTCTCAAATCATATTCATTCCAGTGCATCCCTCAGGCTGCTTCTGCTGGTGAGGTGCTTGTTGAGAGCTCAACTGCAATTTAAAGCTGTCTTTCCATTGGGGTTGCTAGTAGGGAACACACCTGGTGAATCCCCCCAATGTAGCAAGCAGTCCTTGCTAGCTCAGGAAAATGCAATTTGCACCTGCTTCTATAAGTGAGGGTTAGTCAAGACCAATATGTTCATTTCCTCAGCCGGTCCTGTCAGAGAGCACTAGTAGCATATTATATGAACACCAGATGAACAGCAAAAATCTTTGTCGCTTGTTGTAAGAAATGGGAATCTAAATTGTACTCCATTGCTGTATGTCTGGCTACCACCAGGCCAGAGATCCGCAGCACAGACTGGAGAAGAGAAACTTGCATAAAGATTGCAAAAGAGGCGTGAAACTTTCAGTAGCAGCAATACACAGACCACTACCATCCAGCTAGGGCGTGAGAGTCCCCAAATGTACAAAAAGTGCCTAATCTGACCTGTCTTCCCCTGCATAATATTTGACTGCACACGTTCTCATTTGAGCACTTATCCATGACAGGTTGTATTGTCCTGTAATTAGTTTTTATGCCATGTTCTGACAACATTCTGAATGTCACACATTTTAATTAGCTACCAACCCATTTAAAAATGATCCCTTTTCAATCGGTGTGTCCTGAGGAGTCTGAATCGCTTGTAAGGAATGATTGCTTATGAGGATGTGGAGAAGCGATACTAGGAAATCAAACAGGTTTATTTTTTTAAAAATTGGGAATAATTATTTTTCTCCATGAGGAAATTCCCTCGTAGTACTTCAGACAGAGCCATCCAAACAGATAACTGCATGTGTTCAATTGTATCACCTTATCTAGAAAGTGCAGGATTCTTGTACTCCATCAGCAAGTTATTCCCCATTGCTGTACTGTTTAAGGGTGAAAAGTACCCCTGAACTTTCCATCTACAAGGTCATGAGCCTGTAAGCTCATTAAATGATCATAAAAAGACAAAAATACATTTACTCTTTTTTAAAATAAAAATAATTTGTGGTATAGCTGTTAGCAGCTCCAACTCAACCCTTCTCTGTGGCTATTTCTCAGAGTGGATGGCATTCTCCAGTAATTCAGGGTATGTCTACACTGCAAAAAAACTCACCAAAACCAAAACCAAACATGGCAGCAAATCTTAGAACCCGGGTCAATTGACTAACACTATGGGGCTAAAAATTGCCATGTAGATGTTTCCACTTGGAATGGAGCCTGGGCTCAGAAACCAGGTGAGGTGGGAGGGTCTCAGAGTCTTGGCTTCAGCCTAAGCAGGAATGTCTACACTGCTATTTTTAGCCCCATAGCATGAGCCAACAAGCCCAGTCAGTTGTCTTGGGCTCAGAGACTTGCTGCCATGGGTTTTTTTGTTTGGTTGTTGTTTTCTGTTTGGTCATTTTTTTTGCAGTGTAGGTGTACCCACACTGCTCTGAAGGAGTAAGTTTATCATGCAAAATTGTATAAGCATCACTCCGAGCAAAAGATCAACTCTGATAGTGTCTATACTCATTTGATTTGCCCTTAACCCCAAATGCTGTTCTTCACACTGAATGCTCATTCCAATAGCCTGTTTGTTCCTAGTACACTAAAAAAAAAAATTCTTCTACCTTCATAGTCCTCCACAGAAAATCATTTCAGGATTAAACTTCCTACTTCATGCCTTAATCCAATATCTAACTATAAGGTATTAGGAGGAGATCCACGCAGGCAGAGTTTTAATGGTAGACTGCTGCCAGCCAGGGTCCCGGCCACCGGCCCCGCTCAGCCCGCTGCCAGCCTGGATTACGGAACCCCAGACCAGCAGTGGGATGAGCCGCTCAGCCCGCTGCCAGTCTGGGGTTTCAGATGCCAGCCCTTTGCCAGCCGGGGTCCCGGCTGCCGGCCCCGCTCAGCCCGCTGCCGGCCTGGATGGACGGAACTTGGACTGGCAGCGGGCTGAGCGGGGCCAGTGGCCGGGACCCCAGCTGGCAAGTGACCGGCAGCCGGAACCCCAGACCGTCAGCGGGCTGAGCGGCTCATCCCACTGCCAGTCTGGGGTTCCATCTGCCACCCGCGCTGCCGGTCTGGCACACAAAACCTTTTACTAGCACGCGAAACCTTAAATTAATGAAGACTTGGCACACCACTTACAAAAGGTTGCCGACCCCTGGTCTAATGAAAGGTTTCTTGCACCTTCCTCTGAAGCATCTGCTTCTGGCCACTGTTGGCCCTGCGTGTGATGGGGTGTTCACCCCACACACAAGGCAGAACAGGTTAAATTAGGCTAATTAACCTGACAGGATACACCTGGGGGGATCCAGGGATTAAAAGGCTGATTGATGATGGACCCCAGTTGAGAAGGAACATGTGAGGCTGGGAAAAAGCCAGGTAGCTCGCACCAGAAAGGGGCTGCAGGGGAAGTAGTCTGCAGTCACTCCCTGGGAGAAGAAAGGTGTGTTTGGGGCTATGGAGGTAGGTAGTCTGTAGTTACTTCCTGGGGGAGGGAGTTTGAGCTGGTAAACCCAGAGATGGGGGAGCCAGAATTTGTAGGAAGGGGTCCAGGGAAAGAGCAACAGGGACTGAGAGAAAGCAGTCTACAGTTGCTAGACATGGGGTCCCTGGACTAGAACCCAGAGTAGAGGGTGGGCCTGGGTTCCCCTACCAACCACTGAGGGAAATGGCATAGACTGGGCAGTGGCACAGAAGACTGCCTGAAACAGTTGTCTGATAGGACTTTGATACCCTAGAAGGGGAGGTCTATAATGACCTACCTGGAGGGCGGAGTCACAACAAAGGAGGACCTCAAATCCCAGAGAGAGAGGGAGAGAGAGGGCCACGGTGCAAGGAAAGGGGTGTCAGACCTAGAAAGAGCTAATCCCCAGAAAAGCCAGGAGAAGGTACTCTACCAGTGAGTGGACCCCATGACATTGGGGTTTGATCCAGTTCCTATATTCCTAATCATAGTTAGAAAGCTCAGCCCGACATTCACCCACAGATTTAGCATTCACTTTCCACTTTTTTTCCTTCAATAAGCTTCTTCACACATTTCACTTTATGGAGATTGCTTCTCTGTCTAGCTCACTCACCACAAATCAATTGAGCTTGTTTGCATTAAAGAACTGAGTTTACAACATATGCTGGCTTTGCAATGAGAGGGAAGGAGGCCTTTTCAAACACTCTTTTCCATTATGACATTGCCAATATGCCCGGAACAAATATTTTTCAGTTTTTTAAAAAATGAACATTTTGCTTAAGTGAAAAACTCAGACAGTTCAGGTGTTCAAAGACAGGTTTTCAGGCCATGGGGACAGCTCATGAAAAAATAGGTCTGTCCGGATGAAACAAAACTATATGGTCTAGAACTGGTCAGAAAATAGGGTTTTGTTTTGCAGGGAAAATGTAACTTTTCATCCAAAAAAACCCAAAAAAACCCCTAAAAATGGAAAGCTTTTTTGGTTTTCAGATGGAAAGTTTCCTCTTTTTTTTCCCAATTAAATGTGGAAATGTTTTCTTTTTTGATTGAAAACCCAATTTTCTGATGGAAAAACTTTTTCAATGGAAAATTTTCAACTAGTCCTAAAATGGTCTCAATGGCTCTGAACCAGCTGCCATTGGATTGCATGGCGGAACAATGTCAGGTTGTAGAGAGGCTGTAATGAGGCAGAAAAATCCCTGTTGGTGCACATGGCCTCAGGGAGGAAGTGGTTTAAGCATAATTGATCCAGACTAGTACTATTGTATGTATAAGGCACTGTTCATGGGAGCAGTAATGGTAGAATCTAGTCCTCGATTAGGAGGGATTGGCAAAATTGGGCTTTACTCTGTAGCTTCTAGGCGAATGGATCCATGAGCTGTTGCAGAATTAAACCAGCCTGGGAGGAGGATCAGGGCACGCCAGATCAGACGCCTTAATAAATTAACTTTTAAAGAAGTAAAATGCTCTATAAGTGCTAAGAGTCATTAAGATTGCCCCTGGTGTATTTCTCTCTGTGCCTTCCTCCTTTTATATGCTGGTCTCTTGAACATTAGCAATAAACCAATAATTATGTAAAAATGCTTAGCTCTGTACAAATAGCATGGTTAAAATTTTAAATGTTAAAGTAAAGGTGTTTTTCCCCTCTTTAAACAACTGTATTTCTGTGTCATTGTGATTTGGTATGAATATTACATTAGCCTCTGCTAGATAAGTAGGGACTCTTGGGAGTGCTTAGATGGGACGTATTATACTGTAATGATTATTAGAAGATTTCCACTTCCCAAATAAGTAAATGGAGTCATCTACAACAATTCAGCTTATTTAGTAAAGGGTTTTTTTAAATTCTTAGCAGCACCCGTGAATGTTTGACCTCAAGGGGAGGAGTTTGCATTCAGTCCTATATGCTAAGATCAAAACCAATGGTGAACTGTAGAGGGATCTCGTGGTTCCAGAATTTTGCTAAAACTCAGTTGCCAAATTAAAGAGAAGGTTGGAGTGTGACGCAGTAGGGAGCGGGGTGGATTGACCTGGGAATGTCGTTTAGTTTTACTGGGACTGTCTCCATGGGGGATGGGAGAGCAGGGGATGACTTTAGGTGAGGGACGGTACCTGAGCCTGTAACCTAAGCCAGGAAGAGGGGTGGGGCGAGGTGACACCTTTGCCCGGGAAACTGGACAAAGGGAGAGGGGGAAAGAAGGAGAGGGAGAGAGCCTGCTGGAGGGGTTTTTGGTTTCAGTTTTGGGCTGGCTGGGAAGAGGCAGGAAACTCCAAGTCTGGGGTCTAAAATCCTTGCCCCCCAGAGGGACCTGGCTGAGGGGTCCTGGTTGTACCTACAAGCCCTGCTTGGGACTGTGTTCCTGTCATCTAATAAACCTTCTGTTTTACTGGCTGGCTAAAAATCATGGTAAATCGCAGAAAGTGGGGGGTCCAGGGCTCTGACTCCCCCACATTCCGTGACATGGAGTGAGAACCCCTCCTTTGATTGCGTTGCCCAATCCGAGGGAGTTAGTGCGGATGGAGCACAGGATTGTGAATTTAGACACCTGGATTCTATTGCTGGCTCTTCCACTAGCCTGCTGGGTGACTTTGGGCAAGTCACCTCACCTTTCTTGTGCTTTGAGATCTAGTGATGAAAAGAGCTATGTATAAAAGCTAGGTATTATTATTATTTTACCAAAACCTCCATGACAGCAATAACCTCAAGAGCAATTGTATTTATTTATTTATTTACGGCCTTTGGAATGGATGAGATTGCACAGAGTGGCAGGTGTTCTCCAAAAATGGAAGGCGTTTCCCTCAATCCCACCTACAGCAGGATACACACGCGCACACACACAATTTCTAAATACACATGGGATCAGATCTTCAGGTGGTGTAGCATGGTGTCAGGGCACCAGTTCAAGATGTCAGTCCATCTGCCACTTGCCACCAGCTGAGGAGCAGGCCCAGCCCCAAGGTGAACCCTGTGTTTCACTATCCACATCAATCAGGTATCTTTAGGAGCATTTTGAGCAAAGTGCGGCTTAATATAAGTATGGTCTTCTGAGCTGTGCAGTGCTGCCTCCTTCCCTAATGACCCTTGCGGCATATGCTCATGGTCAAACGATGTCCATAACCTCACCCCAGGCTGTTTTTACTTCCTTTATAGAGACAGCACCGCTCCTTAGTGCTTTCCTACCTCTTTCCATCTGTAGATTTCATTATCCTCTGCAGGGAAGGGTAAGCATCACTTAAGTTGATGGGATCTTTGTGTGCTTCGAGTGCTAAAAATCAGGACATAATTGACTTACCCACAGCTACACTGTCAGTCAGCAGCATACTCTGGGACAGAACCCAGTTCTCCTACCGCCCAGTGTCCAGGTGCATTTGTAGGCCCAGCCCTTCTCTGGAGTTATAGCAGCATCATAGAGAAGTTGGTTAGCATAGCTCATACTAGGCCGTATACCACTTATTCCTATTTACCAAGATGTGCACGAGTGCCTGGATGGGCCAAAGTCCACCTCCAGGGTAAAATCCGGGTTCCACTTAAGTCAAGGAAGGTTTTACTATTCATTTCAATGGGGTGATTTCACCACGGAACTCTAAACTACAGCAGGCCTGTGCTGAACTGAGCAGCGAGGCCAATAGAATGACTTCTCTAAGTTGCTTTTAATACAAAGACACAGTAGCTGGTAACCTTGCATGTGGGTCAAGCCCCAGATCCCATTCAGCTCTCTGTTGCCTCAGCTGAGCAGGATAGACTAGTGTATCACACCCCGCTCAGCCTATTGGTTGTGATACCTGTGAACCAAAACCATTTACAGCCTGAACACAGTATATGGAAAGAAGTGTTCTGATCACCAGGAACTCCCTGATCCTAATCTCCTCTCTCATGCAGACTCCCTCACGTCACCTCTCTGCCTCAGTTTCCCCACTTGCAGCAAGGAGATGATTGTACCTACCTTGCAGGGCAGTTGTGAGGTTCAATTATTTACTTTTATGGTTAGCCAAGCACTTTGAAGAGCACTGGATCCATGCTGATTCTTCATTATCAACCTTGCCTTGGAACGGCAGTGCAGCTCAAATTTTTGTAGTGGATTGGAACATGAAGATTTTATCCTCCAGTGGTTACCCCAGATGCTAGTGTTCACTTCTCCTTGAGAAACAAGGCTCAATATTTCTAACAGCATCACACCATAGAGTGAGTGTCATATGCACAATGGGGGAAACCATATTCCCTGAATACATTAATTCTTCCCTTCCCTTCCCCCCTCCAAATGCTAAGTATATTAGAGTCACCAGGAGCTCAGCTGCAAGCTACCACGCTGATTACAGCAACAACCAAGAAAAAGCAAAAAGCCCTGTAACCTTTCTTTGTAATTAAAATTAATTCCTTAATGGAAAGCAAGTAACCGTGACACTAAACCATCAAGCCTTAACCCCACTTTACTCTGATAATGGTGTTATGGAACGAGGGAACCAGTCCTTTCTGTCTGATTTCCCCCCCACCCCACCTTCTTTTTCTGCTTATGAGAAGAAAATGAATCTTTCCATCTGTGAATTGCTCTGTATAAATTATTCATCGAGCACTTTTGTCAACCCTATTAGTGGCACAGGAATCTAGGTAAATGTCAAGTCCTCTTCATTAATCCTTCATTCAGACTGCTGGCAGTGATACTGCACCAGGCAGTAATGCTTTTGACCTCCTGGAGTCTTCACATTGCCAGAGCATCACGTTTTGAGGGGTTAGTAAAAGTGCTTCTGTCTGGTAGAGCATGGACTCCCCTCCCTGCTCCCCAAATAATTGGATGGCATGAGGTGGCCCTTCTGTCTCACATTTCCTTCCTGATTGTGTATGTTCCCTAGAGATGGAGAAGGACTCATTAGCTCCTCTTCTACAGAATACCTTCCACAGTGGGGTCTTGCTCTAAGACTGGGGCTACTACTACAATACAAATAATAATAGTAAATGTTAACATGCCCAACTGTTGTAACACCGACAGACCCCGGTTGTTGGCAGGCAGGATCGAACCTGGGATCTCGGGAACTAAATGCATAAGCTGCTACAGGCCACAGGGTTATTATCTAAAGCTGTAGCAGACTCATTAAGCTCTACCTAGTCTCGGTGCCACTAGAGCAGGACAGAGCACCACACCCAAGAGGTGTGTGGGTTACACTGTCCCATTCAGGACAGATCCTTTCAGGACATTTCTTAGCCTTTGGTCCAGTCTAGTTTTAAAAGTCGCATGTGGATGGGGGTTCCATTGTCTCCCACTTCTACTGCCATCTCTTACCCAAATCCTGATCTTTCTGTCCCTCAGTGGATTATTCATCCTGGGGGTTGTAGGTAGATATAGGGCCAAATCCCTCTAGCCTCATTCATATGGGTAATCCCACTGACTTTGAAACCCTGCCTCTAGGTGAGCTGCATAGGCTGGCACACGGGCCATGTGAAGAAATGTAAAGCCTCAACAGTGATTGAGCTCTTCAGGGAAGGGACTTTATCTCTATCGAAGGTAGGGTCCCATCACCATAGTCTCTGAGCCCCTCACAGTCTTTCATGTATTTATCCACACAACACCCCTGGGAGGCAGGGCAGTGTAGGGATGGGGAACTCAGACATAGAGAGGCTATGTGACTTGCCTGAGGTCACACAGGAAGTGGGTGGTGAAGCAGGAAACTGCACTCAGGTTTCACAGAGATTAAGAACAGCAGGGATTATTAGTCTGATCTCCTGTATATCACAGGCCATTAAATTCCACCTAGATACCTGTATATTGAGCCCAATAACTTGAGCTAGATTAAGGCATTTTAGTCCTCAGGAGACTAAATTGTTATGTGCCAGGCAAAGAACAGGAGACACTAAGGGGCACCAATGCCCAAGGCAGGGAACTGATTGGTGGGATAGGCCCCGATGATCCTAGCAGGTGACCCATGTCCTGTGCTGCAGAGGAAGGTGAAACCTCCCCCCGAAATTCCTGCCAAACTGATCTGGAGGAAAATTCCTTCCCAATCCCAAATTTTGAGACCTGTCAGTTAGCTAGTTTTTAATCCATTTAATGTGCTCATGTTAATTTTATAGCATTCTAGTTTTTTAATAAAATTTTTTGGTCAAACACCTTACAGAAATGTAAACATATTACGTCAACACTACTACCTTGATCAACTAAACTTGCAATCTCATCCAAAAAAAGATATCAAGTTAGTTAGATAGGATCTATTTTCCATACATCCAGTTTGATTTGCATTAATTACATTACCCTCCTTTAGTTCTTTATTAAGCTAGTCCTGTATCAGCTACTCCATTGTCTTGCTGAGGATCAATGTCAGTCTAATAGGCTTATAATTATCACAATCATCCCTTCTGAAACTTCCCCTGTGCTCCAAGACTTAATGTAAATCAGCGTGAAGGGTCCAGTGAGCTCTTTGGCCAGATCTTTTAAAACTCTTAGATGCAAGTTATCTTGACCTGCTGATTTAAAAATTACTAACTTCAGTAGCTCCTGCTTAGCATCCTCCAGAGATATTTATGAGACTATTTCATCTGATTTTTCCCCCACCCTCAAAATCCAGAACAGAAATGTATTAAAGATGTGTGCTTTTTCTGCATTGTCAGGATTCTTTTTGTTTCTAATATATTTAAAAAACTCCTTATTGCTCTTAACTCTGCTGGCCATAGATTTCTCCTTATCAATTTTCTACAATTCCTAACTTCTGATTTGTATTCATTACTATTAACTTCCCCTGTCTTCCATTTGTTAATTAGTTTCTTATTTTTTACAGCTGCCTTCACTTCCCCTCTAAACCAGGTTGGCTTTTTAACCAGCATAGCCTTCTTCCTCAATTGTGGCTTTCAGGGCATCTTCTAATAAGATGTCTGTGATGCTGGCAGAGCAGGTGCCAATTCAGACCAAGGTCCCCATGTCTCAACTGAACACTGGCCAATATAGAGCTGGAATCAATCTGGCTCACCTGTGTGTTGATACTGTTAAAATAGGTCTTAGAATTATAAGAATGTGTTTAGACTTTATTGAATACTTGTGAGTTGCTGCATGCATTCATCTCACTTATAACATCAGTATCCCATCTTGTAAGGTAATATTTGAGCATTCATATTGTAAACCTCTGTAATGGTGTAAATCACTGAACAGGAGAGAGACATTGATTAGTGTGAGATACTGGTTTCCAACGGACGGTGTTATGTCCTGCCCAACAAGGAAGGCCCATCAAGGTGAGATGACCTAGAGTGGAACATCAAAGAGGACAAAAGACTGTTGTTTACTCTCATCCACACCAAAGATGAGTCTTGCAAGTGAATTCCTCCCATCAGCAAACATTGCAGCTCAAAGCAGAAGGGGAGAAGGGTATAAAAGACCCTAACAAGGAGGAGTTGTATTTTCTTGCTGCTTGGACTTTGGGGGACAAGGATTGCTAGGCATAAGCAAAAGATCCCGATGCTTAGCCTGCATTAGCCCTAAAGGACATATTGAGCTTACTTATCATAGAAGCTTCTATTACTTTTTGAAGTTTAAGATTGGAACTCATTTGTGCATCTGTTTATCTGCAGTAACCTTGTAAATAACTAACTTCCTTTTCCTATATAATAAATCTTTACATAGTTTATTAAAAGATTGGCTACAAGCGTTGTCTTTGGTGTGAGATCTAAAGTGCATTTGATCTCGGGTAAGTGACTAGTCATTTGGGGTTGGGAATAGCCTGAATATTGCTGTGATACTTGGCGTAACAGACCATCTATCACAAAGGTAAGCTTACCTGGGTGGCTAGATGGATGGAAGTGCCTAAGGGGTCTGTCTGAGTCTCCATGTTTAGGCTGTTACAGTGCTTGAGGAGTTTATGCTTGATAATTGGTTGGTGAAATCTAAGTATCAAACTCACAACCAATTTGGGGTTTGTGCTCTGCTTCCTAACAGTCTGCCCTGAGGTTGGTTTTCATGCTCTTGAGCCACTGTAGGACAGCTAAATGGAGTTCTTAAATGATTGCCAATTATCATTCACATTTTTCAGATTAAATTCTTCCTCCCAGCTGATTTTGCTCATAATTGTTTTCAGCTTTGTGAAATTGGCCTATTAACGCATCAGGGTATGTAGGAAAAAATGCTGTGTGATCATGGGGAACTTCAATTTGAGTGACAAGGTGGAGGTCTCATGCTGCCAGGGGTACCTAAATTACCATTATCTCTTAGTTCTGTGATCAGTTCCTCTTTATCTGTTAGGAGAAGGTCTAATAAAGAATTCCCCCGTGTTGACTACAACACTTTTTGAGTTAGGAAATTGTCATCTATGTTTAGAAATTCAAAGGATGGTTTACTACTAGCAGCATAAGACTTCCACCCTATGTCACTCAAATGCAAGTTCCCCATGATCACATAACATTTCCCCTACACTTTATAGACAGGTGCATAGGAGTTGGTCATCCAGTTCCCTAGTGTGATTTGGTGGTCTGTAGCAGACCCCAAACTAGTACCCCATCTTGTGCTTTATCCGTTAGGACATTGATCCATTAACATTCTAGATCGTTTTCTTCCAAGTTATCAGTGACTCAGAAACAGGTAATGCCATTTTTGATACAGAATGCTCCTCCCTCTCCCCTTTTGCCTAGTTGATCCTTCCTAAATACATTATAACCATTGATTTTAACATTACAATTATGCAAATCATCCCACCAGGTTTCAATAATACCAGATAGATTAAATTTATGCCCATAAATGAGTAATTGCAATTCCTCTTGTTTGTTACCCAAGCTGCTAGCATTAGTGTTCAATTCAAGAATTTCTTCTCTTCATGTTCTTTGGTTTCTTGATTTAATTTTGTTCTCAACATCTCTTATTTGTGCTGAATGCTCATATCTGCTCTCTTTTACCCTCTCCTTTTACTATTAGTTAACTTCCTCCTGACTCCTCTAGCTAGCCTGTCCCCAAGGTGGTTGGTCCCCCTTTTATTGAAGTAGAGGCCATCCAAACTATGCAACGTCTAAGAAAGAGGATTCTCTCTACCATCTCAGGGCATTGTCCAGGCAACCCCATGCATTGTCCATCTCCAGCAGTGGCCAATCTCTGATGCTTCAGATGAAGGTGTAACCTCATTTCCCTGCCTCCAAATACATCTGCCCTGTTATTCTTGAGGGGAAAAAACCCTTCCTGACACCCTGAAACATGAGTTTTATAGTCATTGGCGTTATGAAGAGCTCCAGATGTTAAGAGCATGTAAGAGGAAATGCAGAGCTTCCTGTTCTCACCATGTCACATGATGGAAGGGAATGAACAAGGGGATTCATAGACTCCAAGGTCATCAGGGACCAGCACGACCACCCAACCTGATACCCCACACATAGAGGCCATCAGATTTCTCCCAGAAACTTGATTAAAGCATATTGGTTAGAAAGATAGCTACTCTCATCTTCAAGACTCCAACCAAGGGTGATTCCACCATCTTCCTCATCAGCTGTTCCCTCACTGCTAAGAAACTGCATCTTATTCCAAGTCTGAATTTGTCTAACTTCTACTTCCAGCCCCTGGATCTTGTGCCTTTGTCAGCAATGTCTCCCACTGCCTAGGCAGGTGCCCTGACCACTGGGCCATCCTCCCTTAGATGCTGTACTTCTCTTACAGTATATGGCTGATAACTACATGGATAACATGGCTTCATCGAGTCAATGAAGTCCGGCCAACCATACAACCTGTTTTCCATCTCCCTGAGTCCCCTCACCCCTATCTTCCCATCGCTGCGGCTGATCCTGCTTGTCAAACATAAAGCAAACATCTACTGGTGCCAATTGGAATATTGCCTGAGAAAGACTCAGCATGGAGATCTCCCTTGGTATCCTTACTGTCTATAATGTTTTTCTAATCTCCTGGCAAGTAAAGCAAGACATATTAAAGCTACAAAGAACCAAGTTTGCATGTTCGCTGCCAGTACTTACTCAACTCCTGCCAACTCGATAATGTACTTCCACCAAGTACATTACCTATGGTGGGAGCAATTATGGGTTTTAAACCAAACCATTCATTTTAAAAGTTACCTTACACCAGACAGTTAAGACAGCTGCCTCCTATCCAGGAGAAGGCAGGAAACCAAGTTCCCTACACAAGAAAATTTATATTTTAAAGATATAGAATTGAAGTGATCAGTTTGGCATGCAGGTCACAACCCAAATGACACACATGCAATTTTTAGACCTGTACCAGTGTGAGTATATCTAGTAGTCATAGCAGCTGATCCAATAACACAGGCTGAGCCCAAATCCCCAGAATATAACATTATTATATTTTGCACTTATAAAGCATCTTTCACCTGAGAATATCAGAGCATTTTGCAAATATTAATTTAACCTCCTAGAAGCCCCCTCTGGTACAGTATATACTGTAAGCGAGTTATCAGTTGGATGAGATATTGGAGGCTGAGGGCAAGGTTATCTATTACATTGCACTTTGTGTAGTCATTTGTATGTGTCTCAAGTGAATGCAAAATGCTACCAGATCAGAGCAGCAGCATTTTGTATCCATTTCTCAGGGATCTAAACAACTTTCAAGGTGCAAGAAAGTGAATAATCAGGTTCAGTGTTTCAGGGATATTTGGGTAGTGGAAGGTACCCAGAAGAGCCGAGTTCATTTTCTGCCTTTGCCAGAGTGTCCCTGTGTTACCTTAGGCAAGTTATTTAATCATCTGTGCCTCAGTTTTCTCATCTGTAAAATGGGGATAAGTAATGCTTATTTTTACCCTTTGTCTGTTTTGTCTACTTAGCTTGTAATCTCTCTGGGCCAAAGACAAGTCTATTGCTGTTTTTGCACAGTGTGGCATGTAGTCGCATTTGGGGCTACAGTAATACAAATAATAATCAGTGGCTTGCTCATGGTCACACAGTGAGTCAGTAGCAGATTAGGGAATAGAACCCAGGAATCCGGTCCCCTGCCCTGACAGCTAGAGAATCTTCTTTTTCACTACAAGATTTTGGTGGTCATTGTTAAGGAAAGGTTACTGCTTGAAAGTGAAAAGAACTGTGAAAAGTGAAAAGAACTGTTGATCCATTGGCAAGACCTGATTGAATGTGATCTCGAAAATGAAGAAAAGCCACCAATAGCTGGTGGATAAGACGCTTTACTTTGGCAGTTATATGCTCCAGGCATGGGCATACAAGTGAGGGTGTTGAGAGACTGGTTGCTAACACCACTTCAGCAAATCGTTGGGAGAGGATATATTTGTTTCAGGCTGGTGCCTGCTCTCCCACAGATAATGAATATTTGCAATCTCCAGTTTTGGAGGGTAGCAACCTGCTCTGTGGAAAAGAAAGAAATATCTTTCAGCCTGTCAGCAGCAGAGACAGATGTTCTTTTATGTGCTAATCTTCCTCCATAGCCCCAGAAAATCAAGGGATTTTGTCATTGAGAAACTACATGGCCAAACTCACTTAAAAGAACATACAGCAAAATGATTTGGGTCGTTATGGATTAGGCAGGCTTCCCACTTCTCCGGGAAATGAAACAACTCATTTAAAGAGCTGTGTGGAATACAATCCTCTTTGATACACTCTGTCCCCTGTTGGTGCCTCACACCTGCACAGAGAGTCTGATTCTCCTCTCATTTATGCGAGTGAGAATCAGGAGCAACTCCATTGAATTCACTGGGGATATACTGGTGGAGGTGAGAAGGGGTATCTGGCTCAAAGCCACCAGTGGGCTTGATCTCAGCTTGCAAATGCAGGGATTACACAAGTACAATTCAAGGGATACACATTAGATGCTTCAGTGCAGCCCATGTCACAGCAGGCTCCAATACCATCCAGTTCTTCATCTGACCACTCTCCTCCACTGTGGTTTGAACTCAAGGGTACGTCCAGACTACCTGCCGTATCGGCGGGTAGCGATCAATTTATCGGGGATCGATATATCGCGTCTTGTTAAGATGCGATATATCGATCCCCAAACGCTCTCCCCGTCGACTCCGGAACTCCACCGGAGCGAGCGGCGGTAGCGGAATCGACGGGGGAGCTGCGGCCGTCGATCCCGCGCCGTGAGGACGGGAGGTAAGTCGGAATAAGATATGTCGACTTCAGCTACGGTATTCCCATAGCTGAAGTTGCGTATCTTACATCGACACCCCCCCAGTGTAGACCAGGCCCAAGTCTCCAGAGGTAGAAAGTGAAAGCACTAACCTGCAGCAGCTAGCTCCTAGTATTTCCCACTGTCAGGCATTCTCTAAGGTAAAATGGCCATTCGTCATATTTAAAACCCCTCCATTGACATTCATATGAATAATGGAAATAGAAACAGTCAGAACTGACCAAATCATTTCATAATGAAAAACTTATTCAACAAATTTAGCTTCTTATTTGACGACTGTCCTTTCTAAAGTGTTATGCTATGGCCCGATTAGGGATATTTGAAATTTGATTTATATTGCTTATTTGTGATTGGTCAGATAAGTCACATGGCATATGTTCCCTGATTGTAAGGTCTTCTAGTGCAAATACTGCCAGATGCAAATTTGATGTTCAGTGTCTGCAACTACTAATGCAGGCTACTTTGGAATTTGTTTTGCATAAACTCTTTTTTGTCTGTAAAACTTGAGTGGTGGAATGATCATGGAAAGGGAACAAAAACCATGTGCAACCATGGTGGAAGCGAATTTATTTTAAAAATTGAATGAACGTTCCTGGGAAGTCTGGGGAAACAAGGTGGGGAAACAATCACAGGTCTTTAACTGTAGAAGCAAAACCAGTGCAGCTAATTACACCTGGCTTGTATGTAAGACAAGATTCTCAGAACTTGGAGGGAGACCCTCAGCTGGTCTCAATGGAACCAGCTCTTCTGAAGTTAAAGATCTGGCCCTTTCAGTGTGCGATGCACATTTACATACTACAGAATGAACAAGTAAATCGTTGCAGAAGAGCGGATGCCAAAATGCCAATGGATAGGTCATTAACACTAGGCAAGTATTTAGGAGCAATGGTGGCATTAGGTGAAGCTGCCTATGCAGCCATGTTGAGGGTCTCTCTTTTCATATATATATGCACCCACCAGCCAAAGCATAAACCCAAAATTCCTTGTCTATGGTCCTTCATTATTCAACATCAGCAGAGAATGGATTCCTTAGCTGCCTTCCTCTTCTCACTCCTACTTTCATGGGCAATGCAGTGGCATCACCAGAAGCACCAGGGCCTCAAATAGATGAGGGGAGAGTCACAACTGCAAGCAGGAGGTGGAGCTGGGTGTGCACAGAGAAGAGAATTTTGTGGGTACACAGAAGGATGTAGTGCACAAAGCTGCATAGGACTTGGATGGAGGGCGGCAGGCACAGGATGCCCGAGAGAAGAGTTTGGAGGAAGTACCAAGACATTTGTCTGCGTGCACATGGCTGGAATGCTAGCAGCAGTCTCAGCATCTCTGTAAATAGGTCTCTTAATAAAGAGATATTTTTTTTTTGTTTTACAACAATGGATCCCTCTCATTTTATTACCCAGGACCTGGTAGTTGAAACAGGGAGGAAGCTAGTTGAGGCCCTTTATCTATAATGGTGGCACTTAATCTATACAAGTTGAAGAGCCACTTCACGATCCAACAGATTCGATCAAAAGTCAAGCATGGGTTAGCTGTCTCTTGGCTTAGAAGAAGGAAACTTAAAATAATGATTGCATTTATCAAGCCCTTCTGGGGGTGCTGCAAGAAGAGTTAAAATCGAACCGTAATAAACACCGAATGTAAACGAGGACGCAGCAACCCCTACGTGACTGGATAACGGATGTTTTCTCTGAGGAACAGTTTTTCAGAGATATGAAACGTGCGTATTTGGGGTTTCAGCAAGCAGCGTCAGTGCACTGGTATAGCGGCACCACTGGCATCCGTGCAAACCCGTGTTATGGACATGTTGGAACAGTGCAAAAAGTGACTTGAACCAGCTTATCCCAGGGTCACATTTTATACTGGTGCAGCACATCTACAACAGCGGCTTGCCCTGGCACAGCAAATCGGTATAGCTACACTTGTGCTTAAAGCGCCAGGGTACAGATGCCCATAAACTGGGTCTCTTCAGTACTGAAGGTACTTAAAGAGCTGCGTGTGTAGAGGCCTGTCACAGGGTCCACTCACTGCTAGGAGATTAGGTCTGTCCAGGTCCGACGCCCCCTTCTGCCATTCATTTGCCACCCTGCCTCTCTCTGCACCTCAGAGTGCTATCTTTTCATGCCTTGGCCCTGTGGCCAAGTCACTGGGTGTTTCCCCCTTCTGGGATATCAAGGTCTCTTCCTTCAAGATGTCAGTCTTCCCTTCGCTGCCCAGGATGTGCCACTACCCCAGTGGCTGGGAGGGGAACCCAGGCCCACCATCTACTCTGGGTTCCAGCCTAGGCACCCTTTAATCAGCAGCCAAGGTCTGCCCCTTAAAGCTTGCCACCTTTTCCCTAAGCCTTTTGCTACACCCTCTCCACCTAGTTTCCTTTCTTTCCCTCTCTAATGTCCAGAGAGTAGTTACAGGCTCCCTCGCTGCAGCCCCATTCCACTGCCAGCTTCCTGGCTTTATCCTAGCACTGCCTGTTCCCTAGATTCTATCATTATTCATTGGTTTCTTAGGCCAGCTAATTCCCCTCAGCTGTGGTCTATCCAGTTAATTGGTCTCTCCTCAGAGTCATTTACCCCTTCTATATTGGTGTGGGATGAACACCCCATCACAAAGTCCAAGTAACATCCTCCTCAGGCATATTTCTAACAAAGGCAGGAAATTCTATAGTTATATGCTGGTCTATAGCTGCAATAGCAGATTGCTGCATAAGATCAATTTACTGGTACTTTTCTAAGGAGAAATAGCTATTATATATTGTTTACCTCTAAAGCAAGCAATCCAGGCAATTTCTGGATTTACTAATTTGTCATCAGTTCCAGGAAACTTTGTTGTTGTTGTTTTTTGTTTTTGCTTTTTAATCCATGAACAGTTGCTAGGGTAAGTGCATGACAGCTCAACAGAAAAGTAATATTTAAAAGCAGAAAATAATATCTACCTTAAATTTGAGGTGTTATGGGATTTTTAAAATGTGCATACTACAGATTTATAGTAGTAGCAAATGTAACATTCTACAGTGTATAGTAGCAGGAAATTCCCAGAGATCCATTCTTGGTTTATGAAGTAGTGGGAAAAGCAAAATCAAATGCTTTCACTATTTAAAGACAGTCAGGATTTAAAGAATTTACTCCAGGGTCATTTTATGTTATCATCAGTATGGATATTCTTTATCACCAAAGACTCAGTAGCCAAATTCCATTGACTTCAATGGAAAGACATCAGCTGAGAATTTGATCTAGTATCTTCTCCCCTAACAATCTGTCACATAGTCCATTCATTTGGAAAAGTTGTTCTGCCTAAGTTTTGCTGAGGTATGTGTTTTTTCTTCAAAATGCTCTAGAAACCTTCATCACTTTACAAACTACAAAAAACATTTCAAATGAATCCTACAATTCAAAACATAGAGGGTTCAAAGAACTTTATCACCTCCACTGAAATAAAAAGTTTGCAGGACTCCAACTTTAGGGTTGCCACAATTTTACTATGATAAACAGCTAAAATTCTGACCTGAACTTATGAAAACCTAAGTTAGAGCTAAATTTGTCAAGTTAATGAATTGGGGGGAAAAATCCACAAGGATTTCAGGGGAAAAGGTTGCCTAGGGCCAATAGGGTTTAAGGAACATTGACTTCCTTTGGAATTTGTGGGGAGAGTGGGCTGTTATAGCAGAAATAAGGGAGAGACAAGACAGAACTGGGGGGGGGAATCAAATCAGTATCTTAGATGTCTGTATACTAATGCAAGAAGTATGGGGAATAAGCAGGAACAACTCGAAATGCTAGTAAATAAACACAACTATGACATAGTTGGCATCACAGAGACCTGGTGGGATAATACGCATGACTGGAATATTGGTATAGAAGGGTACAGCTTGCTCAGGAAGGACAGGCAGGGAAAAAAGGGAGGATGCGTTGCCTTATATATTAAAAATATATACACTTGGACTGAGGTTGAGATGGAAATAGGAGACAGACTTCTTGAAAGTCTGTGGGTAAGGATAAAAGGGGTAAAAAAACAAGGGTGTTGTAAAGGTAGGGATCTACTACAGACCCCCTAACCAGGAAGATGAGGTGGATGAGTCTTTTGTTATACAAAGCACAGGACTTGATGGTGATGGGGGACTTCAACTAACCAGACATCTGTTGGGAAAATAACACAGCAGAGCACAGATTATCCAATAAGTTCTTGGAATGTATTGGAGACTATTTTTTATTTCAGAAGGTGGAGACAGCTACTAGGGGAGAGGCTGTTCTAGATTTGATTTTGACAAATAGGAAGGAACTGGTTGAGAATTTGAAAGTGGAAGGCAGCTTGGGTGAAAGTGATCATGAAATGATAGAGTTCATGATTCTAAGGAATGGTAGGAGGAAGAACAGCAAAATAAAGACAATGGATTGCAAGGAGGCAGACTTTAGCAAACTCAGGGAGTTGGTAGGTAAGATCCCATGGGAAGCAAGTCTAAGGGGAAAAACAATTGAAGACAGTTGGCAGTTTTTTAAAGAGATACTATTAAGGGCACAAGAGCAAACTATCCCACTGTGTAGGAAAGATAGGAAGTATGGCAAGAGATCACCCTGGCTTAACCAGGAGATCTTCAATGATCTAAAAATGAAAAAAAGAGTCCTGCAAAAAGTGGAAACTAGGCCAAATTACAAAGGATGAATATAAACATATAACACAAGTATGTAGGGACAAAATTAGAAAGGCCAAGGCACAAAACAAGATCAAACTAGCTAGAGACATAAAAGGTTACAAAAAAACATTCTATAAATACATTAGAAGCAAGCGGAAGACCAAGGACAGGGTAGGCCCGTTACTCAATGACGGGGGGAAATAATATCAGAATATGTGGAAATGGCAGAGGTGCTTAATGACTTCTTTGTTTTGGTTTTCACCAAGAAGGTTGGTGGTGATTGGACGTCTAACATAGTGAATGCCAGTGAAAATGAGGTAGGATCAGAAGAAGCTAAAATAGGGAAAGAACAACTTAAAAATTACTTGGACAAATTAGATGTCTTTAAGTCACCAGGGCCTGATGAAATGCATCCTTGAATACTCAAGGAGCTGAATGAGGAGATATCTGAGCCATTAGCGATTATTTTTGAAAAGTCATGGAAGATAGGAGACATTCCAGAAGACTGGAAAAGGGTAAATATAGTGCCAATCTATAAAAAGGGAAATAAGGACAACCCGGGGAATTACAGACAAGTCAGATTAATTTTTGTACCCGGAAAGATAATGGAGCAAATAATTAAGCAATCAGTATGCAAACATCTAGAAGATAAGGTGATAAGTAACAGTCAGCATGGATTTGTCAAAAACAAATTGTGTCAAACCAACCTGATAGCTTTCTTTGACAGGGTAACAAGCCTTGTGGATGGGGGGGAAGCGGTAGACGTAGCATATCTTGACTTTAATAAAGCTTTTGATACTGTCATGCATGACCTTCTCATAAACAAACTAGGGAAATGCAATCTAGATGGAGCTACTATATGGTGGGTGTAAAACTGTTTGGAAAACCATTCCCAGAGTAGTTATCAGTGATTCACAGTCATGCTGGAAGAGCATAACAAGTGGGGTCCCACAGGGATCAGTTCTAGGTCTGGTTCTATTAAATATCTTAATCAATTATTTAGATAATGGCATACAGAGTGCACTTATAAAGTTTGCGGATGATAGCAAGTTGGGAGGGGTTGGAAGTGCATTGGAGGATAGGATTAAAATTCAAAATGATCTGGACAAGCTGGAGAAATGGTCTGAAGTAAATAGGATGAAATTCAATAAGGACAAATGCAAAGTACTCCATCTAGGTCTGTTACCCTGACATTGATCCTCAGTACGATAATAGAGCGGCTGATACAAAATGGGAAATGACTGCCTAGGAAGGAGTACTGCAGAAAGGGATCTGGGAGTCATAGTGGACCAAAAGCTAATATGAGTCAACAGTGTAACGCTGTTGCAAAAAAAGCGAACATCCTTCCAGTATGTATTAGCAGGAGTGTTGTAAGCAAGACACGAGAAGTAATTCTTCTGCTCTACTCTGCTCTGATTAGACCTCAACTTGAGTATTGTGTCCTGTTCTGATCACCACATTTCAGGAAGGATGTGGACAAATTGGAGAGAGTCCACAGAAGAGTGACAAAACTGATTAAAGGTCTAGAAAACATGACCTATGAGGGAAGATTGAAAAAATTGGGTTTGTTTAGTCTGGAAAAGAGAAGACTGAGAGGGGACATAACAGTTTTCAAGTATGGTAAAGGTTGTTACAACGAGGAGGAAGAAAAATTGTTTTTCTTAACCTCTGAGGATAGGACAAGAAGCAACGGGCTTAAATTGCAGCAAGGGAGGTTTAGGTTGGACATTAGGAAAAACTTCCTAACTGTCGGGGTAGTTAAGCACTAGAATAAATTGCCTAGGGAGGTTGTGGAATCTCCATCACTGGAGATTTTTAAGAACAAGTTAGACAAACACCTGTCAGGGATGGTCTAGATAATACTTAGTCCTGCCACAAGTACAGGCGACTGGACTAGATGACCTCTTGAGGTCTGTTCCAGTTCTATGATTCTATTATTCCTACATTTCTGCAGCTGGGCAATGAAGTCTGAGGCACAAATTAAAAGAGTATTTAGTGTTCTATTTAAGCAGAGAGAAAATAAGATGTACCTTGATCTTCTTCCTTTTCGATAAAACAGAGCAGCTGGAGGATAAGAGACTTCATTAAGAAAAACATTTCCACCTCCACCTTCTTAATATTAGCTAGTTGATGCAAGGAAAAAAATTGGAAGTCACTCCAGTGAAATTATTGATTTACACCAGCTATTTACTCCCCAGCATGTCACCCTTTTCTGAACCTTTTCCAATTCCAATATAACTTTTTTGAGATGGGGCGAGCACATCTGAACACAGTATTAAATATGTGGGCGTACCATGGATTTATATAGAGGCAACATGATATTTTCTGTCCTATTATCTATCCCTTTCTTAATTATTCCCAGCATTCTGTTCACTTTTTGACTGCCGCTGCACATTGAGTGGATGTTTTCAGAGAACTATCCACAATGACTCCAAGATCTCTTTCTTGAGTGGTAACAGCTAATTTAGACTCCATCGTTTTATATGTATAGTTGGGATTATGCTTTCCAATTTGCATTACTTTGCATTTATCAACATTAAATTTCATCTGCGTTTTTGTTGCCCAGTCATCCACTTTTGAGAGATCCTTTTGTAGCTCTTCACAGTTTCCCTGGGTTTTAACTATCTTTAGTAAGTTTGTATCATCTGCAAATTTTGCCACCTCACTGTTTACCCCTTTTTCCAAATCATTTATGAATATGTTGAATAGGACTGGTCCCAGAACAGTCCTCCGGGGGACACCACTATTTACTTCTCTCCATTCTGAAAACTGACCATTTATACCTAGTCTTTGTTTCCTATCTTTTAACCAGTTACCAATCCATGAGAGCACCTTCCCTCTTATCCCGTGGCAGCTTACTTTGCATAAGAGCCTTTGGTGAGGGACCTTGTCAAAGGCTTTCTGAAAATCTAAGTACATTCTATCCACATGCTTGTTGACCCCCTCAAAGAATTCTAGTAGATTGGTGAGGCATGATTTCCCGTTACAAAACCCATGTTGACTCTTCCTCAACAAATTATGTTCATCTATGTGTCTGACAATATTGTTCTTTATTATAGTTTCAACCAGTTTGCCCAGTACTGAAGTCAGGTTTACAGGCTCTCTGCGCATTGCACCTCCCCCCCCCCCACCTCCAGGGGCCACCCCAACAACTTTCATTGGCTGCAGTTCCTGGCTAATGGGAGCTGCAGAGCCGGCGCTCCTGGGGAGGGGCGACAGCACTCGGAGCCCCCATGGCCAGTCCTATGCCTAGGGGGTGTAGGGACATGTCGTCGCCTCCTGGGACCTGCGCAGAGCCAACCAGTCTTTGGCTGTGCCGACAGGAGCTGCCAGGGTCCCTTTTCAACCGGGTGTTCCAGTCGAAAACCGGATACCTGGCAACCCTAGTTAGCCATTCAAGTACATACCCAGGGTTCTGGGAGGGGTTGTACAGACTGTGCTGCTGCTGTGGCTTCACTGCTGTTCTTGCTAGATAGCAAGATCAAAGCTAGCTCGGGTATGTATACACCTGCTGTGGTCACACCTCTGATTTCAATGTAGATATACCCTGTGTCTAATTTTCAAAAGGGTCTTAGGCCTTGTCTTCAAGGGAAAGTTCTACCGGTTGTACTGGAATATATGCCAGGATCTGAATGGCTTTTTTCAGTTTAGTTTACACCCCTTCCCAAGTGACATAAGCTAAATCAAAAAAGGCAACTAATACTGAACTAAAAGTAACCACATGGGGAGAGTTATTGGTGTAACTATATCAATTTAAATTCATACCTTAACTTATACCAGTATAACTTTCCCATGTAGATAAGACACGGGTGACTTAGGTACATGGGAACCTAAGACTCAGTGAACATCAGTAGGTTTTAGGCTCCCAAGGGCCAGATTTTGAAAGGTATTTAGGCACCTAAAGAGGCAGATAGGTGTTTCGTAAAATTGCAATAGGCACCTATCTGCCTCTTTAGGCACCTAAATACCTTTAACTATCTGGCCCTAGCGGTACTAATCAGTGTAAGTAAGGTTGACAGAATTTGGCCCTAATTAATTAGTGGTTATAAAGTGTTTTAAAGAATTAAATACATGTGAGGGCCCCTCGAGTCTTGCATTGCTAGTGCTCATACAGAGTCTGGATGAATTCAGTCCCTCATACGCAAACATAAAAAGCAATCAAAATAACCCACAAAACCTATCAACTAACTAATCAAGCTATTTCTCCTACTGGCTGGGAAGGAAGAAAGAGATTATTATTGCAATTGCTATGTTTAAATACTGGAGAGGCACTCCAGTGCTCACAGTGCTAGGGGAAATATAAGTACCTGGATAGGAAGAAAGGAAGAAGACAGGCTCCTTCTAACTGAGAACCAAAGCCATAGGGATGGTGTCTGATCTGGAGATTTAAATCAAAACCACCCTAAAAGCTGAAGGGGCTTCAGATATGAGGTTCTATTTTTGGCTCATCCCCAGCTATTAATTGTGAAAAGGGAGGTTTTCTGGAAAGTGAAGCTAGACATACTGGAAACAAAGTACAAGATATAACAGTGAGGGGAATTAACCATTGGAACAACTATCCGAAGGATGTGATAGATTCCCCACCACCTGGAGTCTTTAAATCAGCATTAAGGTTTCTTTCAAGAAATACTGTCTTGCTCAACCACAAGACAAGGGCTTATGCAGAAATTATTGGGTGAGATTCACTGGTCTGTGTTGTGCAAGTGGTCAACCCAAATGATCATAATGCTTCCTTCTATCCTTCAAATTCTGAGTCTATCTAAGTCACAGAGTCTTGCCCCAGGAGGCCTTCCTTGGGAATTATTTGTATTATGGCTGGAGAGAAAACAGAATCTGGGCATGTTAGGTATTGACCTTCTGAAAGACTGTTAGACTCAGTATGTTGTAGTTTGCCTGATCACAATGTCATGTTTAAGAGCCAGCACCTCAGGAGCCCATCTGCAGAGCCTGGTGGTGTAACTGGACCATCTGGAAAATCAAGTAGCTCTCTTCTTTTCTTCAGATTTTGGTGGTGGGTTTGGTCACAGAGACCCCCTTGGGACTGTCACCTGATGTGCTGAATTTACCTCTGAGCCCATTTTCCCTGCCAGCTTGAGACTCCAGTAACCTGCCTTGTTGAGCCAGACATGCTAGCCTGCTGCAACACAGTCCCAGGGTCTGAACCATGCCCCCAAAACTGCAGACTTTAACTGAAAACCACTCAGCAGGATACCTATCTCCAGCACCCAGACACCCAGTTTCCAATGGGATCTAAACCCGAAATAAATCCACTTTACTCTGTATAAAGCTTATACAGGGTAAACGCATGAATTGTCTGCCCTCTATAACACTGATAGAGAGAGATGCACAGCTGTTTGCTCCCCCAGGTATTAATCACTTACTCTGGGTTTGTTAATAAACAAAACTGATTTTATTAAGTATAAAAAGTAGGATTTAAGTGGTTTCAAGTAATAACAGACAGAACAAAGTAAGTCACCAAGCAAAATAAAGCAAAAACATGCAAGTCTAAGCCTACTACATTAAAAAAAACTGTTTAGAAGTAAATCTCACCCTTAGAGATGTTCCAATAAGCTGCTTTCACAGACTAGAATCCTTCCTAGTCTGGGCTCAATCCTTTCCCCCGGTACAGTCTTTGTGAGTTCCAGCAGACATCTTAGATGGAAACTAGGGGTGTTCTCATGACTGGCAGTCCCCTTTGTTCTGTTCCACCCCCTTGTATAGCTTTGGCACAGGCAGGAATCTTTTGTCTCTCTGGGTCCCCACCCCTCCTTCTAAATGGAAAAGCACCAGGTTTAAGATGGATTCCAGTTCAGGTGACATGATCGCATGTCACTGTAAGACCTTCTTCTTCATTACCTAGGAGCTGGCCAACAGGTACACAGGAAGACTTGCAGGTAAACAAATCCATTCACAGTTCATTGATTCTGAAGCACCCTTAATGGCTTCCACTTAATGTGTTTACATCAGTAATACAAGTTTATATCTTATTCTCCTAACTCCAGACATATAAATAATACATGCAAACAAATAGGATGAACACACTCAATAGATCATAAGCTTTGTAATGATATCTTACAAGAGACCTTTTGCATGAAGCATATTCCAGTTACATCATATTTACACTCATAAGCTTATTTCCATAAAACATTATGGAGTGCAACGTCATAGTGGGCTCATGAAGCCCAGAGCTCTTCTAGGCCATCTGTTTGCCCATGTTGCCAGCCCTCCATTTCCATCTATGCTCTGGAGCTGGTTCCCTATAAAATGAACTCTTATGGGATCAATGTCACAATGGGCTGATGTCTTGAGAAAAACCTTATATCCTGATGCAGTTCAATATCCAGTTGGGATGCTCTAAACATTATGGCTAGCATCGTATCTTCTTTAGAATAGCCCAGATAAAGGTTTCAGAAGAAACTGGGTAACAACATTGCATACATAGCTCTTACAGAGGACTTTTCATCTCAAAAGTGGGTATTGTCCTCCTTTAGAGATGGGGAAACTGATGCATAGAGGTTGAAGTGTCTTGCCCTATTCATCAATCCCTACTCCTCTCTATAGTCACAATCACTGCCACATAGGATGACCAATGTGTCAGTCAAAGGATTGTAAATGCTCAGGGGCTGCTTACTGTTAAAATTTCCATCTTCTCCTTTCCAACAATTCTCTTTTCTTCCCGTACTCGGTCTCATAATGCTTCTAGATTATAGCAGTTATCTGTTTTATTTGCCTATGCCCCACCAGTGACTTGCTGAAAACAGATTTATCTTGCAATAATGTAACTAAATAAATTAACATCCAAAAGAATTTTCTATTGAAGCCCACAAGCCTAAAGGCACAGCAAAATTGTATCACTTCTGAAGACAATTATTTGGTTTAAAAAGGATAGTTATTCTGCAGGGAGTTGATGCTGTCTTCGAAGTTGCAGAGCCACTGTCTCTATAAATCAGAAGGAAAGTAAAATGTCTCAGATGGTCCAATCTGCTGACATGTTTTCCCCACATTTATTTTTAAAATATATCTAAAAGCAAGCAAGGTTTATTATTGTTTTATTGGGTTATGTTTGTTTGTTTGTTTTGGTACTGTGGTAGTGTCCAGAATAGTTCTGGATGTTCTTCAAACATAGGAAGATCCAATCTCCACTCTGCGCGTACAGCACGTCAGCTAACTCAAAAGAGTGTTCCTTGAGGAAGAAATCTCATGAAGGAATGGATTTTCCTACTCTTACTCATGCTGGGCATCAGAATCCGGCGCCTAGGTCAGGATTTTCAAAATTGACCAATGATTGGGGATACCTCATTTTTTAGGTGACAACTGGAAAGAACCTGATTATCCAAAAGTGCTGAGTTCTAAATATGACTAGTCACTTTTTAAAAACTTGGCCTAGTTAGTGATTAGTGAAGGAGACTGAGACCCCGAACTCCTGGGTAAGGACTTGTGTTTGCCAGCCATTCCGCCTTGTTTTGACAAAGATTTGGGAAAGCTTCAGGAATACCTTTTCCTCCTAACAGGTTGGGTTTGTCTGTTTTTCTGTAGGGGTGGGCAGAGGGGTGGTAAGAGGTCATTTGAACCAGGCTTTTCTACATTTCATGTTTCAAACATTAATTGGATTGATTTTATACATATTTTATCTAAAATAAGCCTGATTACCCTTTGCTGTACCTTTCCAAGATCCACAGTGTGATTTTACTCTCCTAAGTATAGGATTCTAAATAAGGTCTGATCCATTCATTATAAAAATCTTACTGTAATTTCCTTAGACTGATAACTGACTACATTTTCTCCTGACTTTCAGCTTACCTTTTTGATTTAATTTGTCATAATTTCCTGATAGTGAGAGAGCGAAATCCACTTGAGGGTTCTACATTACATGACCTCAAATTTTTAAGTCTAAAATTAACTGGTCTGATTGATTTTACTTTCCCGACGCTCTACCTTCAAATATAATGCAGCTGAGCATATAACATTTTAATAGCTATGCCTAAAGTTGTGGATTTATGGAACTATACTTTTCTGTGGATTATACACAAAAAAAAGTAGGAGAAACTTGGAGGCCAGTCTTATTCTGAGGCTCTTTCTAAACATCTTCCTGACTCAAAATGTTATCACATTTGGCTATCTTGTGTGTGTGTCCTATCAACTTTGCATCTGTTGTGTGGAAATGTGTTTGCTCTACACTGTGTCAGTTCCACCAACGAAGGGATTCAAACCTTTTGAAATATTGATGTCCTTTCCCTTTGTTTGCACTGTTTCAAATTTTGTGCCATCAGCACATTGCATGTGGGATGTCTGCTCATCAAACTCATGCCTGGAAACAGTAAAAGGTCAAAACTTTGGCTGCTGAAATATGGGAATTCATGAGGTCCCTTGAGTAGGACTGTACTCTCCCATTAGAGGTGCAAGTGTCATACTTACCTGGATTTTGTCTGTCAGTGTTCCCAGCCCCTGTGAATTTGTGCTTTGGTTTAGCTAGAGCACAAACCTATTCTGCAGAACTACATCAGATGTTTTCTTAAGAATGCCAGTCATGTAGGTCAATTCGGGATACTAAGGACAATGTGAAGATTCACAGCTTGGAGTTTGGATCCCAATCCTACAATCATAGAAATTCAGGGCTGGAAGGGACCTTGAGATGTCTGTCACAGTTCAGGACAACTGCACCTGTATTCCCCCTTTATGGTGTACTAAGGGCATCTCTTCTAGTCTCTCAGCTCCTCAGCCATCACTTTTCTGCTCTGGCACATTGTTCAGTACAGTCCTTTGAAGTTCATAACACTTCCCAGAGTGCACATCCTATATTCCCTCTAGAGAGAGGTTATATACAATCCTTGCCCACAATAATATATAAACCATTCATTTCATACACTGGATCCAAACATATTTACACCTCACTCAATAGTTTCTCCCAAGGATATTGCAGGATATTGCCATATTGGTCACAAGGTCTTCTAGTCTATCTTCCCACACTGAGACAGGACCAAGTACACCTAGACCAGCCCTGACAGGTGTTTGTTTAACCTGTTCTTAAAACCTTCATTAACAGGGATTTTACCACCAACCCTGGAAGAACATTCCAGTAATTAATCATCATTATAGTTAGAAGGTTTTCCCTAATATCTAACCTAAATCTCCCTGGCTGCAGATCAAGCCAATTAATTCTTATCCAGCCTTCAGCAAACATGGAAAACAGTTGATCACTGTCCTCTTCATAACAGCCATTAAAATATTTGAAGACGGTTGTGAGGTCTCCCCTGCCCCTCAGTCTTCTTTTCTCAAGACCAAACATGCCCCGTTTTTTTAATCTTTCCTCATATGTCAGGTTTTCTAAACCTTTTACCATTTTTCTAGCTCTCCTCTAGACACTCTCCAGCTTGTCCACATCTTTCTTAAAAAGTGCGGTGCCCAGGATTGGACACAGTAGTCAAGCTGAGCCCTCACCAGTGCTGAGTAGAGCAGGACAATTACCTCCTGTGCCTTACATTGGACACTCATGTTAATATACCCCAGAATGATATTAGCCTTTTTCACAACTGCATCACATTGTTGGCTCATACTCAGTTTGTGATCCACTATCACCCCAGGTCCTTTTCAGCGATTCTACCATATAGCCAGTTATTCTCCATTTTGTAGTTGTGCATTTAATTTTTTCCCTTCCTGCAAGTAATACTTTGTTGAATTGCATCTTGTTGATTTCAGACCAATTCTCTGATTTGTCAAGGTCATTTTGAAGTCTAATCCCATCTTCTAAAGTTCTAGCAACTCCTCCAAGCTTGGTATCACCCACAAATTTCATAAGCATACTGTCCACTCCATTATCCAAGTCATTAATGAAAATATTGAATAGTACCAGAACCAGACTGAGCCCTGCAGGATCCCACCAGATACCCCTTCCAGTTTGACAGTGAATCATCGATAAGTACTCTTTGAGTATTGTCTTTGAAACAGTTGTGCAACCACCTTTTAGTAATTGTAAAGATCTGAGGGTGTGAGACCTCAGTTTTGGTCAGTCTAGAATGGGGGGCTGTGGTGGGCCTGGGTGACCAACATTCCCTCGTTACCACCAAGAAGACAAATGAAGCACCACCTCACTAATCTTGGCAGGTCAGGCCCCACAGGAAATCCAATTGGAATGTTGAAGACCTGGGGGCACCTGACTGGCTCACACCCACTACTTAAGTCCTCTGTTGAAGCAACCGTGCAGACCTGCCTCCTCCTCCCCCTCCACTGCCACCACCTGCAGTTCATGACGCTGACCTTACTTTTTTCCTGTCTCCTCCAATATGCTTCCAACCCTGTTCGTGGTTCCGGATCCTCTCCCGTCCTGTTCCTGGCTCCTGCCTTGCTCCTGATCCTTGCTTTGTTTCTGGTTCCTGCACCTGACCCCTGAGCATCTGCTACCAATCCTGGCTCCGACCCCCCACTTGTCTTCAGGCGACTGACTCCAGGTTGGCCCCCAGCTTCTGATCCCAGCCCCAGCAAGGCTACCTATGTCCTGGTTCCTAACAGTAATTTAATCTAGACCATGTTTCCCTAGTTTGGTTATGAGAATGTCATATGGTACTGTGTCAAAAGCCTTACTAAAATCAAGACATACCATATCTACTGCGTCTCTCCAGCCACTAGGCCAGTAACCTTTTAAAGAAGGAAATTAAGTTGATTTGGCATGATTTGTTCTTGACAAATCCATGATGGCTATTTAGGTGCTTACAAATTGATTGTTTAATAATTTGTTACGGTATCTTTCCAGGTATCAAAGGTAGGTTGACTGTTCTATAATTCCCCAGGCCCAGGCAATGGTATTTACAACAAAATTATGTGAAACTCACCTGATTTGGTTACAAATTCAGAACTCAGATCAGGTTCATATACAGGAAGGATGGTTTTGTGGCTGAGGCACTGGACTTGGACTCAGAAGATCTGGGTTCATTTCCCAGCTCTGTCAGAATGTTTTACCTTGGGCACATCACTTAGCCCTGATCTGCCCTTCAGTGGTAAGTCAACATAAGGCAGCTTATATCAACCTAACTCTGTTAGAGTTTACACTATGCAACTCCCACCCATGCAACTCCCACCCATGCCGCTCCCACCCATGTAACTCGACCACTACACCAACTTAATAACTCCACTCCCACAAGAGGCGTAGCGCTTAGTTCGGTGTAGTTAGGTTAATGCAGTGTCAGTGTAGACAGTGCATTGCTTACATTGACTGTTGCTGCCTTTCAAAAGATGTCCCACAATGCCCCACAGTGACAGTTAAATCGGTGCAAGCACGTCTTGCTGGGAGCCGATCAAAAAAAAGAAGCAAGCAGCAACAAGCTACAAGCCCAAAACTAGCCAACAAGCAACTGACAAGCCAATTAAGCCAAAAACAAGCCCAATTTCTGCATTTTTTCCGTGGGTTTGGCATGTCTGGTTGGAAGAGACCTCAGGACATCATCTAGTCCAATCTCCTGCTCAAAGCAGGACCAACCCCAACTAAATCATCCCAGCCAGGGCTTTGTCAAGCCGGGCCTTAAAAACCTCTAAGGATGGAGACTCCACCACCTCCCTAGGTAACGCATTCCAGTGCTTCACCACCCTCCTAGTGAAATAGTTTTTCCTCATATCGAACCTAGACCTCCCCCACTGCAACTTGAGACCATTACTCCTTGTTCTGTCATCTGCTACCACTGAGAACAGTCTAGATCCATCCTCTTTGGAACCCCCCCTTCAGGTAGTTGAAGGCTGCTATCAAATCCCCCCTCACTCTTCTCTCCTGCAGACTAAATAAGCCCAATTACCAGTATCTATTCCTTTCCTATGGTTCATAACATTCTGTTAGCTTTTTTGACTGGCACTGCACATGGAACAGTTGTTTTCAGAGAACTATCCATAATGACTCCACGATCTCTTTCTTGAGTGATATCACCTTATTTAGACCCCATCATTTTGTATGGATAGTAGGGAATATTTTTTCTAATGTTCATTACTTTGCACTTATCAACACTGAATTTCATCTGCCGTTTGGTTGCCCAGTCACCCTTTGTAGCTCGTCAGCTTTGGACTTGTGCAATTTAGTACATCTTTAAGTTTTGCCACCTCACCATTTACCCCTTTTTCCAGGTCATTTATGATTATGTTAAACAGCACAGGCCCTAGTACAAATCTGTGGGGGACCCTGCTTTTGATTTCTCCTTCCATTCCTTTCCAATCTGCCATTTCCCTATTTCCCCCTCATCTTCTATAGTCAAACAGTACAGAGAGGAAAAGTTATAACCTAGCTGCCTGCCACTGTTGACCTCTTTTGCCTTCATTTGTGAATATGCTTTTTGACTGACTCCTACATTCATTAAATCCAATATTTTAAAAACTAAGTGCTTAAAATTAAGCTCTTAACAGTCTTACTGTCATATTTAGGCATCAAAATAAATAGTTTCCAGAAATGTTGAGCAGCCAGCAGCTCCCATTCAGTTTGTTAGATGTCTATGTATGGCAAGGAGGCGTTTAAGAACAGGTTAAATGAACATCTGTCTGGGACGGTCTATATATACACCTCTACCCTGATATAACGTGATCCGATATAACACGAATTCGGATATAACGCGGTAAAGCAGTGCTCTGGGGGGGCAAGGCTGCGCACTCCGGCAGATCAAAGCAAGTTCAATATAATGCGGTTTCACCTATAACGCGGTAAGGTTTTTTGGCTCCCGAGGACAGCGTTATATCGGGGTAGAGGTGTACTTAATCCTGTCTCAGCACAGGGGGACAGACGAGATGACCTTTGGAGGTCCCTTCCAGACCTACATTTCTATGGTTCTATGATTAGTATCCTAACTTTAGGGTTTTTTTTAAATTGGCGTAGATTTTTAATAAATAATTAGCATTTTAGTTCAACATTTTCAAATTTAGGTGCATAAAGCTAGGCCCTGAAGTCCGTATGTAGGCACCTGAAGAAAAGTGGCCTTATTTTCAGTGGTGATGACCACTCCATAAATCCCATTGCAGTTACTGGAGTCTGCATGTACTCATTACTCCTTTTATTTAGGTGTCATATCTGACTTTTAGACCCAAATCCATATTTAGGTACCTCTGTTTAAAAATAGGTTCTTAAATAATGTCCTGCTAGTGCAAAATATAAGTAAATAGGTTGCTGAAATATATTAAAAAATAAACAGTTGAATCTTTCCACGCCTAAATATAACTGCCAGTACTTTATTCTCTACATGACAGCTGTGTTCCCAATTACATTTCAGGGATTGTTGATGCATGTTTTCTAAGATGTCCTGTAAGGGTGCCCAATCTTACCCAAACAATAGAATAAAGCTTTCCACTTACAGCCATGTATTTCCGGAGAGTCCGCACTTGCCAATTTATCCTGCTGCTTTAACCCTTTGGATCATGTGATCTGATTCGGAGTAGCTTATCCTCTCTCGTCAGCCTTTGATGTCTTGACAATTACTAAGCCATACAAGAAAGAGGTTACAATGACTTTTAAATCTTCTTAGATCGTGTTAAGACACTTGAGCATAATCATTGTTGCAAAGAAAATACTCCAGAGGTCTTTCCCTTTATTTCAGACTGAATTCACCATCTCTGCTGTCACAGTTTTCAAGATAGATATGCCATACTCTACCTACTTATTCTATTGTGGCTTCTTCACTTCAGCACAAAAATGTACCTGTTTTGTTTCTCAGTGTTAATCTTGTTAAAGTTTCTTTACAAATAGATAAGAAGACCTTCAGCCTTTCAGATCTCGTTATGTACCCAGGTACTCAGATGACCCAGTATTTGTTGAGGCTACCAAGGGTAGTTAAAATACCATTAGCAGAGCTCACAGCAGACAGGAGCCAAATTATTGCAACAACTAATGGGCCAGGAGCTATGCTGATTCACACCAGTTGAGGAGCTGGCTAATATAGTCAATTAAAGTAGTTCTTTCCCTGCTCACATAATGTCTGCAGGTGTTACCCACACACCTCCTGGATGTGGTGTTCTGTTCCACCTGGTGGCTCTGGGACCACTTAAAGAGAGAGAGCTAAAATGAGTCTGCTCTACAGCCTTAGCTAACAGCCAGTTGGCTTTTAACTCATGCAGTAGAGGCTCATGCCCTAAGCTCCAGAGGTCCCTGATTCAATTCTGCCCACCGACACCCGGGGTCTGTTGCCGTTACACAGGCATTTCACATTTATTTGTCCATTTGAATTTATTTAACAAATATCTCTTTAATTTTATGGATTCATTGTGACCATTCAAAAACCAAACGCTGGTGCTTCAGTGTGGCTAGTCCAACAAGTCCCATGGCACTGTTTCTGTCCCTGGACTGGATAAGCAGGCAAACACATAAATGCCAATGCCTGCTAGTGTGAATTTAAAATTCTGTGTCTGTAAATACTCATGTTGGTGCCTTTGAAATTTGCTTTCTGCCGAGGGGCAACTCTAACCCACTCTGGATGGCAAAATCTCCCCAAAGGGTCCTTTATCAATACAGAACTGACAGAGCAACATGCCCTGGCTATGTCCCCTCTATCTGATGTGCATCCACGCTGCCCTGCTGCCATGTCCAAGAGAGAAGCGTGACATAGAACCAGATTATCCACCAGCTAAGGGGTAGTTTTCTGATAGCTAGATAGAGCCTGTGTCCAGACCATTTGGGCTGGCTGAAAGGTGCAAATGAATGACATCAGGGCAGGGCCGGCTCCAGGCACCAGCCCACCAAGCTGGTGCTTGGGGCGGCACCTGGAGGGGGGCGGCGACTGGGCTCACCGCCGGGGAGAGCGGAGCTGCGGCGGGCTCGCCGCCCTCCCCCCGGCGCTGCCTCTGGCCGCCGCGGAGAGCGGAGCCCCGGCGGGGCTCTCCGCCCTCCCCCCGGCGCAGCCTCTGGCCACCGCAGAGAGCGGAGCCCCGGCAGGGCTCTCCGCCCTCTCCCCGGCGCAGCCTCTGGCCACCGCGGAGAGCGGAGCCCCGGCGGGGCTCGCCGCCCTCCCCTGGGGGGGGAGGCTTTTTTGCCTGGGGCGGCAAAAAAGCCAGAGCCGGCCCTGCATCAGGGGAGAGAATCTAAAACATCCATGACCTGGTTCTCTGGTGGTATAACTCTATTGACCTCCATGCAATTAATCTGATTTATACTGGTGTAAGCGAAAGGAGAATCAGGCCTCAGACAGGACCCAAATCTGCCATGGAATCTGGGGCATTATCCTTGCAGCACAATGGGCTTCCCAAGGAACAAATCACACAGTACGAACTGGATAGCTTTTCCTTATCAAATTAAGGACAAAGGGAATGCGGTAAAGGTTTCTGGACTTTAGTACAGCATTTGATGCAATGTCCCATGGACTCTCTCTTTAAAAATAATTCAAATTTACTTGGATGTGAGTCACATTGATTAAAAACTGTTTGAAAGACTGAAACAAAGGATAGCAGTAAACAGAAATTTATTGTGTTGGGTGGAGGGGGCCAATGCAGTGCCTTGTCTGGCATTTCTACATAGTTCCAGTGCACAGTTAAAACACAATTATATCTCTCTATCAGAGACATTTCTTAGGTGCCCACTATGGCCAGACTTTCAAGTGTTCCTCCACACCCAGGGGATCTCATTGCAATTTGGCTATTTCCTTTAGATGCCTAAACAGAAGCCGAGTTTTTCTGAAAATAGGTATTAAGGGCCTGATTCTGAACTATTGAAGTCAATGGAAAAGCTCCCATTCATTTCAATAGGCCTTAAATCATGTTCTTTGTATTCAGACTATGTCAGATCTGTGTTGTGTCTGTCCAGGAACATGTCTATGATAACTACTACTGTTGCATCTGAAGAAGTGAGGTTTTTACCCACGAAAGCTTATGCCCAAATAAATCTGTTAGTCTTTAAGGTGCCACCAGACTCCTTGTTGTTTTTGTGATAACTACATACCACAACACAGCTTTATTTATTGTATAGGTGACTAATCAAATAATGACTGAGTAAGCTGCAAAGTCAAACATACATGTTTTCATATAACAGTTATAAACATATTTGAATATCAATAAAGCCGAGTGCAGAAAAAAAAATATTCCTGCTGCCACTGAGAATATCGACAACTCTCTGTTATATACCCAGACATTTCAACAGTCAGTACAATTTAAGAGTGACCAAGAACTAGACATTATTTGGAAGGGATACCCCAGGTAACAGGGATTTGCATTGCAGGAGATTGACAGGTTTTCATCTCTGCTGCCAGCTACATATCACTCCGACATGGCCCAACTGGAGAAATCCATTCCCTGGATTGTTCTCAGACTTGATTTCCTGTTTTATTGAAATCTTTCTGTGCAATATTCTGCTGGTCAGATAGAATGGCATCTGCTCAGACGGCAAAAAGAAAAAAAGGGCAGTATTTAAATCACCCCAATGAATACCAAAGGTTGGGTTTTTTTATACTACAGACAATATTTACAAACTCTAAAGCTTTTATAGAGTCTATTGTATTAAGACTTTAAAGGCTTGTGCTATCCAAATCTCCAGGGTGGAGAGTGGGTGGTAGAGGATCAGGGAAACTACAAATGCACTGTTTCTCTCTGAGTTTTGTTGAAATGGAGCAAAACTCCTGGAGAGATATCACCTCTTTCTACAGGAGTAAGTGAACTCTGCCTCTTGTGCAATTTAGCCAGCCTGTACCCAAGCAATTATTTTTGCAGAAATTTAAGCCCTTGAGTGCTGACTACCCTAGTGCATACAGCAAAGCACCCCTCCATTCCCATCCAAGAGGATGTACCAGTTACATGGGGCATTATAGAATGATAGAGGAAAGTTTTGTAGATATGGAACAGGACTGACAGTAAGGAGAGCTGGCTTCTCTTCCTGGCTTTGCAGCAGCCTTCCTGTGAACATTTTCAACTCACTCAGGCCCCAGTTTTCAAAAGTGGCCATTAATTTTGTTAAGTATCAGAGGGGTAGCCATGTTAGTCTGGATCTGTAAAAAGCAACAGAGAGGCATGTGTCTGAAGAAGTGGGTATTCACCCACAAAAGCTTATGCTCCAATACATCTGTTAGTCTTAAAGGTGCCACAGGACTCTTCATTAATTTTGTGTCTTCTGGTTTTGGGGTGCTCAAATTTAGACTCCTTAATGGCCAAAGCTGAGAACCAAAAAAATGGAAACCAAAAAAAAAAAAAAAAACAGAGACCACTTTTGAAAATGTGTCTTCTAAGTTCTTTGTGCCTCAGTTTACGTCTCTATAAAATGGGCGCGACAAGGTAAGGGCAATGGAGTCTCTTAAGGGTTAACAAGTTCCTGAAGGTCACATGACTGTTTAGGGCAGCATTTAAAAGGAGGGGAGAAGTGGGGTTAAAGGGTAACTAAAGTGGAGGGTTTGTTCTCTCCTCTCTTGGCTGATGAAAGCAGGGAAAGCCTCGAGGGATCATTACCCAGTGTTTCTCGGTTGATTTGTTTTTTTGTTTTGTGACTTTTTTATGGACAATAAAGCAAAGGGCATTTAAAGGCTAATGCTTTCAGCTTCATTTCCCTTCCCTGGCTAGAGAAACTGCCCACCAGTTTACAATGGGGAAAAGAATAATAATTTCCTACCCTGGCATGTTGATGTTCTGAGAGTTAATTCACTGACAGGGTGCTAGAACCAGCGCTCTGGTCACTGAAAGTCCAATTAGTTTCTCTAGAGAAGGGCCTGACTGTAGGAAGCTGGGGCTAATTATTAGATCGTCTGAGCTGGGGAGAGTTAAGGAGCTAATTAACCCATTAACTGGCAGAGCAGAAAGGCGCACATGAAGGACGAACAACGAATGAATGTGGGAGAGAAAGTGTGAGTGGCTAGCAAGGACAGTGCAAAGGGTGACCACTGTGTGAGGAGTTCTCTTCTCTATGGTAAAGGGGGGTAGGGTTGCTAATTTTTGTTGGACGTATTCCTGGAGGCTTCATCACATGACATAATAGTTAATTCTTGGAGACGCCAGGACAATCCTGGAGGGTTGGCAACCCTAAAGGGGGATGATATCGGTATGCCACTGTAAGCAGACTTGCTGCACTGTAAAGGGTGGTGGTTCAGAAAACATAAACTCCATCTCATCGTTTACAAACTGGAGGCATTAGAGCCATTCCTACGAGAAGACTGGAGCGGAGAGCCGCGGCCCTGTCACAGCTACTCAGGGCTGTGCCATGCAAATGCCCATCAAATAGTTTTAAATGATTCATAGATCAGAAGACTAGGAGGGACCACTGTGACCATCTAGCCTTCTGCATAACATAGGCACAGTTGCCAACGTTCCCACGGTAAATAAGCACCCCGACTGGCACAATAAGCCAAAAATTAAGCTAATCCCATTTCAAACCAAGGCCAAAACAAGCCAGTCCCTAAGAACCTCAACACTCTATATGACTAGATCCCCCCAGCGTGCAGTCTGGGACTGTGGTGGGCCCGCTGTGCACCCCGACTCTCCCCCCCCACGCCGCCTGTTGCCCCTCCTTGCGTGGAGCTGATCAAAAAAAAAGAAGCAACAAGCTACAAGCCAAAAACTAGCCAACAAGCAACTCACAAGCCAATTAAGCCAAAAACAAGCCCGATTTCTGCGTTTTTCCCCACGGGTTTGGCATGTCTGAACATAGCCCATAGGACTTCCCTGAATTAATTCCTGTTTGAACTTGAGCACAACTTTCAGAAAAACACTCAAGCTTGGTTTAAAAACAGGGTGACATTTCAGAAAGAATTGGTTTGGGGGGAGGAGTTATCAGCATATAGAATATTGTATGTGATTATACTGGATCCTTGAAAGTCTGGGGGAGTGAGGGTGGGGGTAAAAAGTGGAGCTTATAGATCCATGAAAAGTCTGTGGGGTGGAGACACCTGCCTCCCTTGCCCCATAACAAACCATGTCCCTGTTTGAAAATTGTCAGTGAACGTAACTTAGCAAGTATGTGAGCCATTCTGGTAGCACAAGATACATGAGAGAGGGCTGGAGGTATCAATGTGGACCTGATTAGAAACCCCTCAAAGGCAATGGGAAAACTCCCAGTAACTTCAATGGGCTTTTGAGTCAGACCCTCAGGGAGTGAAATTGGAACGTTTGCACATGCAAGAACACCTGCAGGCTTTTACTGCCACATAGGTGAGAACGCATAGAAGAAATGTGCAACAAAAAATCCAGCAATTATGCTTGCTACACCTACACAAAAGGTTAGAATGATCCCACAAAAAAGACATATTTTTCTCTGGTTATTTGAGTCCTCCGCTGACAATGGTTATGTTTTGTGGGTGGGATGGGAGGAGGGGTAAGATTCTTTTCTTTTTTTTTGCATGCTTTTATATGGTCATACGAGCACTGAAGCCAGCTTGTTTTTGTTGCTTGAAGGTGCATCTGTTCTGTCAGCAATTTCCTATAGAACAGACATTAAAATGAATCTAAGGGCCCTAATTAACTACTGCCTTGTGCCTAGGGCCATGGTGTGGTGGAGTGGCTAGGTCTATGGACCAGGAAACCAGAGCTGTATTCCTGGCTGTGCCACTGACTTACTGTATGAGCTTGAGCAAATCAGTTCACCATTCTATGCCTAGGTTTCCCTTTGTGCCTCTAGTTTATTTAGATTGTAAGTTCTTCAGGGCAGCAATTGTCTCATTATATGTGTGTACAGCATCCAGCACAATGTGGCCTGAGTCTCAGTTACACCCTCTAGGTGCTATTGTAATACTACTACTACTAATAATAATACCAGTCATTCATAACTCTGCAAGATGATGCTTCTCTGTTTCCCAGGGGAATTTTTTTTCTCTGCTGCTTCTTGCACCATAATCCCAGTACTCTTTAGCTCACCAATTGCCTCTTCCCCACTTCAGAGAGCTGTGCCAGTGGCACTGAATGTTCTAGGAGTAGCTCAGACATTTTTTACAATTGAAAGTCTCTGGCTCCAAATCTCAGCTACCCGATGATCTCTTAAATGTGCTTCCTGACTGACAGCAAAGACACAATGTTCTGCCTGTTCATATAGGGACCAGACAGAGGCTTATGTGTTTTCTCACTCGGGATCAAAGGCAGCTGTTCAAGACCCCCCCAAAAAATTCAAAATCAGCCTTGGCAAGGAATAGCAGATGTAAAGGTAGCCATCTTACAGCAAAAAAACTTCAGGACCAGACTCCAAAGAGAAACTGCTGAGCTCCAGTTCATTTGCAAATTTGACACCATCAGATCAGGATTAAACAAAGACTGTGAATGGCTATCCAACTACAGAAGCAGTTTCTCCTCCCTTGGTGTTCACACCTCAACTACTAGCAGAGCACCTCACCCTCCCTGATTGAACTAACCTCGTTATCTCCATACTGATTTATACCTGCCTCTGGAGATTTCCATTACTTGCATCTGAAGAAGTGAGGTTCTTACCCACGAAAGCTTATGCTCCCAATACTTCTGTTAGTCTTAAAGGTGCCACAGGACCCTCTGTTGCTTTTTACAGATTCAGACTAACATGGCTACCCCTCTGATACATTTCTACCATTTGTTGCTCCCGACCTCCCCCAAACCCCAATTTTCATGGGCTAGTGCCAGCTGCCAACTGCTCCTCATTGTCCTCCTCTACCTCCTCCCCCTATTCTGGCATCTAGTCCCCTGTTCAGAGGAGCAGAAGCCCCTCTTGGCTGAACTGCTGAGGTTAGCCCAGCCTGGAGGATCTTTGGGCCTGTGCAGACCATGGATCTTAGGTCACAAAGGGAGGCAGAACAGACTTTGCTAGGGACAGGGAGGCACAGTAAGTCCTAGGGGAGGATGAATAGCCCAAGTTGATAGGAAGAGGAGATGAGACAGAGAGAGAGGTGGATGGCGCAGGAAGAGAAACAAAGGGCAGGAACAGTGACAATCCTAAATTTTTCCTGCCACCATTTTTTCCCCTCCTATTGAGCAATGCTGAATGCAGTAGTTAATTTTTCTAAAGGTCTGAGCCAAAGACCACTGAAGTCAACAGAACGGTTCCCACTGACTTTCAGTGTTGGATTGGCCTTCGACGATTAAGCACCTACCTGGGGGCAGCCTGTAGCCTTCTATTTTGGTCCACACTCCCCTTGATATCAGAGGGACCCCGGTTATGGATTCAGAATTAGTCTACAGTCTTTAACGTTCAGTCCCAGGCCAGGTCTATCCTACACAATGAAGTCGACCTATGTTAGGTCAACGTACAGCCACCGCAATAGATACTGTGTTTTTTCATGTCCACACTAACTTCTGTGTGTTGGTGGGGTGTGTCCTCACGAGGAGCACTTACACTGACTTAACTAGGGCCGGGGGTGGGGGGGGCTGACAGCCTAAACTGCCAGCTCTGCGCAGGTCTGACAGCTGGAGCCACGCTGCTGGGCACCCACAGCCCCTGTTGTCGGCTCTGTATGGAGCTCACAGGCGATGTGAGCAATTCAGGGTCTACACAGACCCTGCGTCACCCTAACTATATTGACCTAAGCTCTATGTCTCTCGTGGAGGTGGAGTTATTAGGTCAGTGTAGTGGGGTTATTTACATTGGCGGGAGCAACCCTGTAGTGTAGACACTTACAGAGTTAGGTTGACGTAATCTGGCATGGCCCCAGCTCCACAGACTCTGACTAAACATGTAATTCAGCCATCTCTGCAGAGTGAGCTTTTAAAAGTTTACAAGTAACTTCTCTGGAAGTGTGACAGTGCCCACAACGTGTGTGATGCCTCTGAGCCAGGCGAGTGCCCTCCACATTCACTAGTCTTTGAATAATTGGAAAATTGCTCACCCAATATTTTATAGCCACTGCTGTAAAGCTTACCCTGAATTGGTGCAACAGCCCTAAATGCTTTGTTTCTGTTTAACAGGATGAAAATCGCGTGGCTGCGAGTTGGCTGGTTGTGTCTGCGTTTGCCTGGGAAAGAGGCATGTATGCTGGTTTTGATCAAGTGTGCTGCAGCGCAAACTGACAGCAATGCTCACACCTCATTTCAACACAGAACTCTGCTTTCTGGAGTGTGCAAACATTCCCCCTGCCTCGCTCCTCTTTCCAACAGTCATGTTTGTATTTATTATTATTATTGCTGAATGTGTGCCAGGCATTTTACAAACAGGCTACATATAGTCCCTTCCCCAACTTGTTTACAATGCAATAGATTATTATGTCATATCTACAATCTTTCTGTCTAGGCTTTTGATCACATTTGACTGTGTGTGTGTGTGTCTGTCTTTCTGTCCATATATAAGATCTCAGTGTAAACTTAATTGTAAAGCCACTATCAGAGCCCCTATAGCATTCATATGTGTTTAAATATATATGTACATGTTTGTATGTATGTGCATGGTCACACACACACACACACACACACACACACACACACACACTGCATTTAATTTTTTAGAGGCTCTGATGTTAATACACTTGGTAATCCCCCCCATTCCTTTAACTCTTCCTTAGCTCATTCTGTCCTGGCCCATCCCTTGTATTTTGTATGGATTTACCCCCTCAGTATTTCAGGTTTTATTACTAAGCTAACATCCCCAACGTAGGCCTATTCACCCCTTGATTAAAACCTACACATTATTATGGGGGGGGTTATTGGTCTTATCTGTTAAATTCTCCTTCCTTCTAGCAATGACCCTCCACTACACTTTGTCCTCCCTCTACCCAGAGGTCTATGGCCCTTTTTCCAGTGTTCTCTTGACACCTCCCAATAACTATCCCCTTTCCTCAGCAAAAGCCTCCTTCCTCAGCATACATAAGCAGTATATGCATATGTGCCAGCAACAGCTTTTATTCCCAAGTTGTTTTTTTTCCTTCCTGCTTTCAGAAGCTGGTTAAAAAAGAAGCAACCATGGTAATTTCCTCAATCATTTGACAGCTGGAAACAATAAACAATTCTCATCCTGTGGGAAGGTTTATTTTGACGGATTGACTGATGGTGTAACCCAAGAGTACCTCCATTGAAGTCAGTGGAGTTGCACTGGAGTGAATTCAGAATTAGGCCCAAAGCCTTCCATGGCAGTGTGAATGGATATGACTGCACTGAAGCAGGAAGAGAGCCTCCCAACGCAGGAAGACAGACTCGTGCTTGCAGGACTCAAGCGAGCATGCTAAAAATAACTCAGTGTGGACTTTGGGCGGCAACTTGGGTTCTCGACGTGGAGAGCCCGCGCACTGCTATTTTTAAGCACCAGCAGCACAAGTTTGTCTGCCTGGTTTGGAACGCTCGGTTGCAGCAGCAGTATTGACATACCCTATAAGTTCATAAGAGATCATTGTGAGTTAAGTGTCTAAGGGTACGTCTACACTACCCGCCGGATCGGCGGGTAGCGATCGATCTATCGGGGATCGATTTATCACGTGTAGTGTAGACGCGATAAATCGATCCCCGATCACTCTCCCATCGACGGCTGAACCCCAGCAGTGCGAGAGGTGGAAGCAAAGTCGACGGGGGAGCCGCGGCTGTCAATCCAGCACCGCGAGGACGCGAAGTAAGTAATTTTAATTCGCTCTAAGATACGTTGACTTCAGCTACGATATTCTCGTAGCTGAAGTTGCGTATCTTAGATCGATCCCTCCCCCCCCAGTGTAGACCAGGCCTAAGGCACAAGTGCACCTAGGTGAAATTGATCCCTGGTGTAATGCAGCTCGTTTCAATGTGGTATTACACCAAGGGTAAAATTGGCCATTAATGTACTACCAGTCATCCCTGGTTTGATAAGACCATTGACATATTAAATAGCACTGCACTGCTCCTCATGGGACTGATGCGTGAAGGCTATGTCACGCTTTTTCACTGAGAGAGAATAAAAATAAACACATAATCCGTATTTAAATGGTGCTTATATCTATGGGGTCTGAACACAGTCATTGTAAAATCCTCTTAATTAAGACACCCATCTTCCCAGTGAAGATTGCTCTTAATTAATAGGTCCCCCAATTCAATTAAGGCTTATTAGCACTGACCCCCCACTTGGTAAGGCAACTCCCATCTTTTCATGTGCTGGAATATCTATTCTGCTTGCTGTATTTTTCACTCCATGCATCAGATGAAGTGGGCTCTAGCCCACGAAAGCTTATGCCCAAATAAATGTGTTAGTCTCTGAGGTGCCACAAGGACTCCTCATTTTTGCTGATACAGACTAACACGGCTTCCGCTCTGAAACCTCTTTTATAAGAAGCCTGAAAAAATACTTAAGTTGACCTATAATTTTGCACTGAATAGGAACCCAAGCTTTTCAATCTCTGTTGTCTTTTCTGCTAGGAGCTTCTGATTTAACTCAGAGTTTGCTGTACTGGTTTACCATTCTGTCATGACTAAAATTGTTTATGCCCAGTATAGATGGAGGCAATTCATGGTATGAAACCTTTTTAATCAACACTTTTATAAGGGAGTCAATGGAGTTGCACCCATTTGTACGAGATCTGGACTTGAGGTCAAATATTTAAGTGATTTAGGAGTAGAGCTGGTTCCAAAAAAAGTTTTCCCCATGGAAATTTTTGACTTTTCTGTGCACAGTGCCATCGGGAAACCAAACATTTCCATTTGGAAATGTGACTCTGGTTCCTCACGGGAGTTATAATTCAGGTGCCTCATTCCCTTATAATTCTCTATAGTTTGGGGGTCGCAAGGTTATTGTAGGGGGGTTGTGGTGTTGCTACCCTTACTTCTGCGCTGCTCCCTGAGGTTTTGGTCAATCTGATCTATGCAGACAGACAATTAAACCTGAATAGAGTCTTGAAGATGTTAATTAGTCAATCCTCACAGATTTCCTGAACCAACATTTTAAAATATGCTACATGATAAAATTCAGAAAAAAATGAAAATCTGTTCTCTACAATACAACAGCTGCTCACACCTCATCTAACTACATAAAGGTTAAGGAATGTGAAGAGAAGGTGTGGAAGCCTTTTCTCAACGAAATCGAAGAGAGAATTTAGGCAGGCACCTCTAAATACCTGATTGGGGAGATAGCCAAGACCCTGATGTTATCACTCCTCCTCTTACAAAAAATTCCATGGGACCTTTAACAACCGCAGGTCCTGGTTTTATGTCTCTTCTGAAAAAAAGCTGGAGATAAAGAGTTAGAGACACAAAAATGGGTTCCATCTGAAAGCCATGAGCATATCTGGTGATAAATGGTGAGGTTCACTGTGAATAAAAGAGCTATCATGATTTTAAGGATTAATGCACGATTATTACTGAATGCAGGGAACCCAAAGAAGTTCAGCCCAAGGGTCCTCAGCCTAGGTTATTTTTAAAGAAATTCAGGAAGCGTATGACTTAGCAGGCTTCAGCCGAGGCCCTTATTAAAACCTGGCTTGCTGTTACCTCTCCTGCCTGTGTTTCTGAGCTTTTTTTTTTTTTTTAAACAGATCATAAAATCTAAGGGAAAAGTAGACAAATCTTCCCAGAGCCTCCTGTCCATGCTGAAGAGGTGTTCAGGCCAGGAGTGCTTGATGTATAAATTCTTCCACCTCAGTGACATTAACCTCTACAGGGGGTTGCTTCTGCCGCAGTGGATGGTTTTCATCTTCCTAAATAGAATCACTGATGAAAAAGCTGAAATGTCAGCAGCACACACAAAAAAGAGATAGCCAAGGGAATTCGTGATCTACTAAGCTTATGGGGGAAGAAAGCAAGAAAAGTTACTCCTGGGTTGTAGTAACTTTTTTATTATTACCTGTATTTCCTGAGCCAGGATGGTCTAACACAGGGGTCGGCAACCTCTGGCACGTGGCTCGCCAGAGTAAGCACCCTGGTGGGCCGGGCCGGTTTGTTTACCTGCCACGCCCGCAGGTTTGGTCGATCACGGCTCCCACTGGCCGCGGTTCGCCGCTCCAGGCCAATGAGGGCTGCGGGAAGCGGCGTCCAGCACATCCTTCGGCCCGCGCCGCTTCTTGCAGCCCCCATTGGCCTGGAGCAGCAAACCGCGGCCAGTGGGAGCCACGATTGGCCAAACCTGCGGACACGGCAGATAAACAAACTGGCCCAGCCCCTGATCTAACAAATAGAGACTGCACTGAGATTTAGGAGATCTGGGTTCTAATCCTGCTTTGGCCACTGATCTGTTCTGTTGGCTTGGGCAAGTCTTTTTATAGTTCTGTGCCTCAGTTTCCCATCCGGTTTGCCTATTTAGGTTATAAGTCCCTGCCCCAAAGAGTTATCTCCTACCATGTGTATGCATAATGGGGTCTTTTGGGGGTATTGTAACATAAATTATAATGATGATTATTTTCCTCTACCTTTCCCACCTTTAAATTGGGAGCTTACCTACCTCATTGGGAGGATGCTGTGTTTAGGGCAATAGCAATTCTAATTTTAGAGGGCAATTTGGAAAATAAGTGACTAAAAGCTTACCTCAGAGTGCACCAGGCCAACTGTGGGGTCTGTGAGGGAACAGATGATGGATAGGAACAATGGAAATAAGGAAAGCATCATAACTCTGGATTGACTGCAAACATATTTTTCAGCTCTTGGGAAAAACTTCAAGTGACTCCTCAAAAGTTGCCGGTCTCCTCTCCCTGCTCCTATGGTGGCCCTAACAAGGTTGGCTGTGGAAGATGTTTATATGTAGAGGACTGCAGTCCCAGGCAGAAACCTACTAGGCCAAGCCTCTCTTTTCTTTTCCAGTAGCAGTCAGCTCAGGTACAAGAACACATGTGGCTCAGAGGCGTATACAGATCAGTGCAGATCCATGAGAGAAGTGGAGTTAAAGAGAGATGCACTCAGAAGAGGGAGAGGAAAAAATTTACTCAGAGAGGGAGACTAAAGACAGCAAGAGAAAAGAATGTGGGGGCAGCAGACAGAGAGAACGGACAGGAAAAAAAACAGGGAATTTTGCCACTCTGCCAAGTCATGGCATGAGGGGCAGGTATGGGAGTCACCCACCCACCAGCTCTTTGTGATGTGAAGGCTCCAGCAACAAGAGAAAGTTTGGTTATGTGCAGCTCACCTTCCCAACCATTCATGGTTTTAGATTGTGAGATCTTCCAGACTGGGACTATCTTCTTGTGTGTGTAGCCAGCTCCTTGCATGCTGTGTACACTTCTGTAATACTGCTGCTGCTAATAATAGTAAAAAAAAAACAAATTAAGTGAGTCAGCTTTAGCAGTGGTGAATCTATTGTGCAGAAGAAGACACTGAACGGCATATACCCATTGTAACATGTTTGAATAGGTCTGTGTCTCTGACATGCTAAAAGGTTACAAGAAACCAGGCACCAAAACTGTTTGCCCAAGGCAGCAAATACAATATTGAATGAAACTGAAACCATACAATGCATATTATATCAATAAGGGACTGGGATTTGTCATGTTCCCCCCAGTGAGCACACTAGTGCAAATATCCTTGTCAGGATGATAATTACAATGAAAGATGTTATGCCTGGGATGCTAATGAGTAAAGTCACACTTTTCCCTGGACTTGTCAGTGTAGGAGTTATGGGCAGAATTTGCCAGACCACGAGAGACCAATGCTTCATGTTAAAGATGTGTGCCTCATTTTGTTTCCCCTTAAGTATATTTTCACAGGGATTGGAGCTCACCTGGGGAATGTTTTAGCCCCAACTCTGACTTTGGTGCTATTTGCTTTTTATTTTGATTACTCTGTTTTTAGTAAATCTTATTTTCTTCAAGATACTTGTGGCCTGACACTGTTCACCCAAATGCATCCTGCAGGATCCTTCTCATCTGGGTCTAGAGTCTATGTCCATTCAGAACGCTTGGTCAAAAGGAAAAAAGTTTGGTCCATAAGGTGTAATCAATGCCAGGACTCTGGTTGGTTAAAAAGCCCCAACGATCACTGACGAGAGCTAAGTCAGAGAGGCATGAGGTGACATAAGATGTCATGTGACAACATAATCAACCAAAGGAATATCAAGTTAGAAATATTACATCAGCAGAACAAATTCTCATTGGCTGATCATACCCTAAAATCCATCATGACAATATTTACAGCAATTTCTGAAAGCCACTTTTTCAAGTTAAACCTTTCAGGTGAATCAATAAAACCACCGATATGATGCATAGTGCTTTGATGTCCTCAGATGAAAGTTTCTATTCAAGCACAAATGTGTATATTATTATTGATTACATGAGCTCAGTCTTTCTGAATGGGCTATCGTGATCTAGACACATTCTACAGATGTTTCTGGGTACAACAGGGGGGGGGGGGGAAGGAAGCCCATTTACTTTCTATAATGGAAGGTGAACACCTGAGCTGAAAATAGAATTAGCTGAGGAACCTGAATGTGAGGTCCTCTGTACTGTAGCAATGGCCATCTGGCAAAAGCTGGGAAGCTTTCTGACATGCTATTTAAATATGAAGGGGACATTGTCAATGAAAAGCTCATGGGAGGTGAAGAAAGGGATGTTGGCTCATGCAGAAATTCTGGGGCAGAGGGTTGCAGTGGACTGGGCTATAGATTAGATTATAGATTATAATGTTATATTTCTATGGCACTTCTAATCCTGAAGGATCCCCAAATTCGTTACATACTATGTATATATAGTACCACTGAAAGCAAGCCACTTCTAGACTGGGAGGGAAATGACCAGCCAGTGCTGGCAGCTCAGTGTGGGAGAAGAGGACATTTTGAGAAGGACACTGGGCACTACTTCTCTTGTTATGCAGCCTGCCAAAGGATCTTTACAGCAAACAAGATTTCATGATGTCAGTGGTATCTGAGAGCGCTCAGTAAATCCAAAAATGAGGCTATCAAGTCTCATCTGAAAGACTCTCCACTCAGTGGAGCGTGGAAGTCGGTTTGTCTGCCTCAGAAGGCTAAGAGACCGAGTCACTTGAACTCATGGTTTCAGAGAATGTATGAATTTCAGGGATTAATTTTAGCAACTAAGCCATACCTTCCAGGCAAAATTAATGTCTGGTCTCAATTATAACCAGCAAGGATTCTTTCCAAAGAAATCCCTGAATTTTAGGACCAGCGGAGAGAAGAAGCTGATGAACCTGGTGATGCAGTGTCCTCAAGGGTGTAAGGCTGATTATGAATAATAAAGTCCCAGAAGTTCCATTCAGAAATAAGGAGGATACAAAGAGTTGACATTTCACATAAGGTTAATGGGAAACTGGGCTAAAATCCTTTCTTGCTTTGAAATGATGGTTTTCTATATTCAAAATGAAGGCTTTGCTGATAGTTTCAATGTGGTTACAGCTGAAGCCAGGGGGAGATGAAGACCATTTTGTATGTGCTTTGGCTGAACACTGTAACTGGGCTGTCTCTGGCTGAGCCCTTGTGTATGTAGAGCTAGAGGTGTGCTGCTTGTCCTGAAAATATCCAGCTCGTTCTTCTTCATCTTCTCCTCGTCCTCTCCCCTTCTCCCTTTTGTTGAAATTAAAACTGTTATTCTTTGCCTAACAATGCTTTTTGACCTGAAAGGTTCACAAAGAATGTGATTCTTGTGTCAGGAAAAACCTGGGGAAATAGAGAGTATTGCCAACTCCCATGATTTAATTGCAAGTCTTGTGGTATTTGGTGTTTTTCAAAAAAGCCCCAGCTCCTGGAGTCAGATGATTAGATAAGAATATCAGCATTCATTTTCAAAACAGTAAGGGTACGTCTATACTTACCTCCGGGTTTGGCGGTAAGCAATCGATCTTCTGGGATCAATTTATCGCGTCTTGTCTAGACGCGATAAATCGATCCCGGAAGTGCTCGCCGTCGACGCCGGTACTCCTGCTCCGAGAGAGGAGTATGCGGAGTCGACGGGGGAGCCTGCCTGCCGCGAGTGGACCCACGGTAAGTACTTTATAGTTTGAACTAAGGTACTTCGACTTCAGCTACGTTATTCACGTAGCTGAAGTTGTGTATCTTAGTTCGAACTGGGGGGTTAGTGTGGACCAGCCCTAAGTTTCTAGCCCTCACAGTAAGGAGAAAAGTTTGAAAGCATGTCCAAGTGTAACAAAGGCTCAGAAACCAGAAGGCAAATAAATAAATAAATAAACAAATCCCAACATGTATTCTTTTAAGCAAACAAACAAACAAACAAAAAACCTCATGATTTTTAAGCCCTTCTTGTTGTTTTTGAGGGAGGCCTGGCTCGTGATTTTTGAACTCTTGGAGTTGTCAGTACTCAGAGTTAGTTTTGGTCCAGAGGCATCCAAGATTTTGGGGTCTCCTTTTTCACTGTGCTTTGTGTACTGATGAGCCAAAGTGCTGCCTAGCAGTTGATGAAAGTCAATATCTAACAGTCCAGTGAGAGAGAGGAGGGATACACCGACTGTAAGGTTATTAGTATTGTTTCTTTAAAACCAGGCAGGAGCAAAGTTCTAGGACTGACCTTTTTTTGTGTATCCATTTAACAAGCTTTTTATCCACACAACCACATGGACATCAGCATTGCAGACTAATCCAGCCTGACCAGCCACTATGCTTTACACCTGACCTGGAAGGGTCACTTCTAGGGGTGTGACACTCTGTACCTCAAAGTAGCACTGTGGAACCCCCATATTCACCACTGTCATATAATTATGATATGTTTTGTACAAAATATGCCATGTGAGGTATCATTTTAAAGGTCTTGATCTGTTGAACATTAATATCCTGTTGGATTGTATGTGCTATCATTATATGTGGAGTTATGAAGTATTGCTATATGTGTTACTGAAATATGTTGTGAGGTTGGGAACACCCACAATCAGCCTTTCAGTTACAACAAAGGAGTAGCCATCGATAGCCGGATGGTCATTAATGGCTCCTCAACACACAATCCACTCTCCCAGAGACTTCTCGGAGAAGGCACATACACCATGGGGGCAGACTAACACACATCGCAGCAAGGATCTTTCTAGCAACTGGGAAAAGGTATAAAAGGAGAGACAGTGACATCATCATTTGGCCTGTCTCTCCCTCCCAATCTCAATACCTGAAAGAAGGTCTGGAAGAAAAAGACACTGAACTGAAGGAGCTTGGTCGCAAACTGGAAAAGGGTCCAGTCTGTGTATTGAAGAACTGTAAGCTGCTTGTATCATCTGTTGGGGTGTTTGATTCAGCTATTGCTTAGACTAAAAGTTTAGGATTTAGAATGTACCTTTACTTTTTATTGTCTTAAGGTAACTATCTCTGACCTTTTTGCCTACCAATCAACTTTTCTGTAATTAAACTTATTTTAACGTTTTAGACAAACTCACTGGTAAGGATACAGTTCTTGGGAAATCTGCTCAGGTTACAAAGGGCTGGTCTACACTAACCCCCCCACTTCGGACTAAGGTACGCAAATTCAGCTACGTTAATAACGTAGCTGAATTCGAAGTACCTTAGTCCGAAGTTACCGCGGTCCAGACGCGGCAGGAAGGCTCCCCCGTCGATGCTGCGTACTCCGCTCGCCGAGCTGGAGTACCAGCGTCGAAGGCGAGCACTTCCGGGATCGATCCGGGGCACTTCCGGGATCGATCCGGGATCGATTTATCGCGTCTTAACCAGACGCGATAAATCGAACTCAGAAAATCGATTGCTTACATCCGGACCCGGATGTAAGTGAAGACGTACCCAAAGGCTGATGTTTGTCCACTTCCCTTTGACGAAGTGGCGAACTAGGTAATGAACTTACACTGGCCAGGCTTCTGACCAGTGCAAGATAGAACAGTTCTGGGTGCAAGGCTGGTGAGTTGGGGGGCCGTGGCTATTGATGGTTCATGAGTGGCTGGGAGATCATTCATGTAATGCAGTTGGGTGTGTCCCTGCCTGTGGATGGCTGTGTAAGTGCAATGCCTGTCAGAGGCTTGTAGCTTGACATCAGCACCACAGTGTGAGAGGCAGCCCAGGCTGGTGGGTTTGGAGGACTCAGCAGTCCCAGAGTCCAGGTTGCACCCCGGTGACCCCATCACAACGGATGAGTGCAATCAATTCTTCATAGCCTGTTCCCTCTTTAGACCCTCTGCTGTGGCTGCTATTAACAGTACCCTTTAGGATGCTGTGTTGGGGCACAGGGCCAATAGTCCATGGGGTACGGATCTGAAACTCTCAAACTCACTTTGAAAAGACCACTGAAAAAACACAGGGGGGGGGAGGGACAAGTTTGGGTCACCACTGACCTGGAAAGGATTTGAATAACTGTCTTAGGCACAAATCCTGGGACAGATTCTGCCCAGGCAGCCCCTAGCATGGAGATTCACCATGCAGAGCCACTTGGAGGATCAGAGCCCTAGAGATGAAAGGCTCCCTAGGTCATTTCTAGTGGTTTTATTTGGAACAAGCAGGATACTTAAAACATGCCCATTCTTCTTATACATTTGAAGATTGATTCTCCTTCCAGGTTAAGAACAAACACCCTGGGAAAACAGGGTCTTTCGAATCCCCCAGGAACCTGACTTGTGGAATGGTGTCCTCACTCCAGTTTATCAGAATAAGGACTTACATTTTTTAAAAGAGGCAGGCACTGCCCAGGCAGTCCTGGAAGCCTTCAGGGAGGGTGGGGAAACAGGAAGGATGGAGGGCAGGGGAGAATACACAGAAGAAACATTGCATTATAACTTTGCTAGGAAAAAACATCCTCTAATTAGATGACAGCAGAATGATGATCCCAAAAAGCCTCACGCACAGTATCAATATTTTATGTTAACGGGGGCCCATCATGCATTCTTTAACATTCATTGTTTGCGCTTCGCAGACTACAGATGGTCTTCGCTTTCTGTGCAAAAATAAGTCCTCATCTTTAGCAACCCTTTGCAAAAGAGAATAGGCTGTTTCCTTGCCATGGATGGATGCAAATTATTTTTTACCCACTGTTGGGATATTTACCTATTTTGAAAATGACAAGATAGAAAACTGTCTCTAAAATTACTTTGGATTTTTTTTTCCATTTATGATGTAAGAGTTTAGAAGCAAAGTGAGAACGAATCCTCATTCTGAATTCAAATTAGATACATATTTTAAAACCCAGCCACACTTGTCCGATGTTTGAAATGCTGTAGACGGGCTTTACTTCATCTCATTTGTTGATGCCATTTTACAACCAAAATGAGCTCTGCTGTGGAAATAACATTCTTTGCAAAGTCATTGTGCACATTTTGTTCGGTAGCAAATGGGCCAAGAGTCTAGTTTCATTATCCCAGTAATGAATTTTAGAATAAGTGAGCTCTTACCACTATGTGAAAAGCCCTTGTCACACTTCTGCAGTGCTCAACATATAGTGCTTGATAGTATAATGGAAGATGGAACTGGAATTATCCTTTTTTATCAGGGGACGATTTTACCCATATGTCATAAATCTTCCTCACCCACCCCCACTCATACATTGTCTGCTGTGCTTGGTGCTAACAATCAAGTCTAGAGGACAGCCTGATCTTTCAGACTAACATGGAAGTCGACTTTCAGCCTCCAAGACATGAAAGTGCTGGTGGCACCTAGGCAGTGGCTATGAACTCTGTTGCCCATATCTCATATGTTATTACTATGTGTATTGCAGTAGAGTCCTGAGCAGGTCCCCAGTGTGTTAGGCACTGTCCATGCACATGCTGAGGGCATGTCTACACTTATCTCCGGGGCGATCGATCCAGCAGGGGTCAATTTATCGCGTCTAGTGAAGACGCGATAAATCAACTGCCGAGCACTCTCCCGTCGACTCTGGTACTCCACTGGAGCAAGAGGCACAGACAGAGTCGATGGGGCAGTGTCAGCAGTCGACTTACCACAGTGAAAATGCCACAGTAATTAGATCTAAGTACATCAACTTCAGCTACATTATTCACATAGCTGAAGTTGCGTAACTTAGATCGATCCCTCCCTCCAATATAGACCAGACCTAAGAGATAGTTGATGCCCCAAAGAGCTCATAGTCTAAATAGAAAAAGGGTGGGAGAAGGCACAGAGAAGAGAAAAGACCTGTCCCCATGCACACAACAGGTAGCTGAGAACACAACCAGCTGGTGTGGCGGTGGTGGCCATCGCCCAACCAGGATGATTTTTTTCCCCATCAAACTTTCTAGAAAGTTGGAATCTGGGTTTTTGCTTTACGGCATTACTCCCACTGTTGTTGATTTTTCTCTTGCTGTTTTTCACTTCTCACTCCCTTTCCCCCCTCTCCCATTACACTGCTCTACAGCCAAAATGCTTCTGAAATAAATGTAGTCAGACTTTACTAATTCTGGGTCCCTGAGAACGAAAATGATGCTTAAAATTGTTGATTGGCTCTAGTTTTCAAGATATGCTATTGGGTCAGTATATACGACCCTTGACTTGGGAATGGCAGAGGATAAGTGAGTTATAAAGGGAAGGGATCTCAATTTAAACCAGAAATGACTAAAATACATCTTTGACTGGATCTATGAATAAATCTATGACTGGGTTTGGACAGTACTTGCTTTTTAGGCAAAACAATGAATGATGCAATCTGAAGCTGGTATTGCGTCATACATGATATGAATTGCATCATGTTATTCCTAGAAGTCATGGATGATGCAATCATAACAAAGCTTACATCACTCTGCTGAACAAATTGCCCTATATCAGCTTTAGAAATCATACAGTGTCGTGCTCTCTTATTTGTCAGTGTTTGATTTTGCAAAGGGACACATTTCTGTTTAGCCAAAGTGAGCAGAGATGCCTCGTACTTGTGTGAACAGTGCAGATAACTTCTGCTATGTTTGTGGTGAAGTGACTTTTGCATCACAAAAGCGCAGTATAACCACTATGGTTAAGAAAGCCTATCACCTTTATTTTGGCTGCAAAATTGGAGATCAGGACAAGAGGTGGGCCCCACACATATGCTGCAACACTTGTGCAACAAATCTTCGCCAGTGGTTGAACAGGAAAAGGAAATCTATGCCTTTTGCAGTGCCAATGATTTGGAGAGAGCCACCAGATCATACCAGCAATTGTTACTTCTGCATGGTGCCTCCACTTGGGAAAGGTGTGTCAAAGAAGAAAAAGTGGACTGTGCATTATCCAAACATTCCATCAGCTATACGCCCAGTACCCCACGGAGAAGGACTGCCGGTTCCTGATGCACCAGAATCATTCTCACTTGAGTCAGATGAGGAAGAGGAAGAGGATGAAACTTCTGGTCCTGAACCATCAATGTCACAGGACCCACATTTTCTCCCATCCTCCTCCTCTGAACCACACCTCATAACACAAGGTGAACTGAATGACCTTGTCAGGGATTTGGAACTACCCAAGAGTAAGGCAGAGCTGTTGGGCTCCAGACTACAGCAGTGGAATCTCCTGGCAGGTGATGTTAGGGTTTCCATGTTCCGTGACCGTCAAAAGGATCTTGTCCCATTCTTCTTCATGGAAGGTGATCTTGTAGCCTGCAACAACATTGTTGCTCTCTTGCTTGGTCTGCAGACTGGATACACAAAGTACTGCTGTTTTCTCTGCAAATGGGATAGTCGTGCAAGAGATTCCCACTACATCAAGAAAGATTGGCCACTCCGACAGTCATTGGAGCTTGGGAGGAAAAGTGTTCAGCATCCACCACTTGTTGAATCAAGGAAGATTTTGTTACCACCCTTACACATCAAGCTGGGTCTGATGAAGAACTTTGTCGAGGCCATTGACAAAACACAAGCAGCTTTCAAGTACCTCCGTGGAAAATTTCCAAGGTTAAGTGACTTGTATACCAATTATAATTGGTAGGAGAAAGGAAGAGTTATTATTCTCCATAGGGAACTGAGGCACACAGAAACTAAAGACCAGATTTCCAGAAGAGCTCAGCTCCCATTTAGGCACCAATGTGGCTAGATTTAATAGAATAAAACATGGATTTACAGGGCTTGCAAACAAGTAGTGAGTCCTGCAGACCCAAAAGCTTGCCCAAGAGTTTTATAAACCCTCAAATGCTAAGAAATTCACATTGCCTTATTTTATTATTAGTGTTTAGTATAAGTTGCTAAAGAATAACTATTGTAAGTGATCTCATCGTCTGTGATCCCCTGAGGTCCAGGATGATCTTTTTCACAGGTTTTATTTTCCATGGGTCCTTTGGTGACTGAGAAGTCCGATCCTTGAGCCACAGGTTCATTGGCAGACATTGCAGGTGGTGTTGGAAGACAGGGTTGGACCGCGATTCCTTTGTGACCGTTGTCTTTCCTTTCTTTTCCGATGCTTTTCTGCGACCAGGGCAAGGCAATTTTCCTCAAAAGTGGACGTTCCCCTCTATGACAAGTCTTCACCAGTTATTCCTATCCTGGGCTGCTCTTTCCCAGTGTGTGGTGTCGATGCCACATTTCTTGCTGTTTATCTTGAGGGTGTCTTTAAAGCATTTCTTTTGGCCTCCCCATTTCCTTTCTCCTTTGATGAGTTGGGCCGCTCCACCTCAGTACCCGCTCCACCTCAGCTGGATAATCAGGGCCTCAACACTGAAGATGTTGGCCTCTGTGAGGACACTCACATTAGTGCGATGATCCTCCCACTTTATGTTGAGGATCTTCAGAAGAAAGTGCTGATGTTGGCGCTCCAGGTATTTCAGGTGTCTTCTATAGGTCACCCAAGTCTCACAGTCATAGAGGAGAGTTGGGATTACCACTGCTTTATAAAGTAAAAGTCTAGTGTGTGTTCTGATGTTGTGATTGTTGGCAGACTGTCTTGCAAGACTGTTCAAACTGTTCAAAGGCAAGGCTGGAACAGCGAATTCTGTGCTGAATTTCGATGTCTATATCTGCCTTCTGTGAGAGATGACTGTCAAGATAGGCAAAGTATTCTAGATTTTCCAGTAGTTCATTGTCGATGTAGCTCTTCCTTGCTGGGTCTGATGATTGACCGGGGACGGGCTGGTGAAGAACTTTTGTTTTGCTGATGTTCAGTGTTAGCATTAGGCTTTTGTAAGCTTCAGAGGAGCAATTAAGGGCTGTTTGTAGATCCTCCTTTGAGTGTGCAACTACAGCACAATCATCTGGAACAATTTTTATAGTGGGGGTACTGGTGATGTAAAGCATGTATTTGGTGTTTGTTATTACTACTTCAAGCCAGGGGTATGGCAGCACCCCTGCATTTACCTCCCTAATCCTGTCTCCCAAGAAATGAAGCCTCACCCATATCTAATTACTCATGCCAACCCAACCCTACAAACATAATCCCAACTATACCTATTAAGTGATGTGCTCTAAATTAGCTATTATCACTCAAGAACGAAATTGTGGATAGTTCTCTGAAAACATCCTCTCAATGTGCAGCAGCAGTCAAACAGTGTTAGGAACGATTAGGAAAAGGATAGATAAGCCAGAAAAATATAATGCTAATATATAAATATAACATTAAAAATATAATGCTACTATATACATACATGGTATGACCACACCTTGAATACCGTGGGCAGTTCTGGTGACCCAATCTCAAAACATATTAGAAAAAGTACAGAGACAGGGGAAAAAATGATTAGGGTTATGGAACAGCTTCCATACAAGAACAGGGCTTTATCTGAGAAAAAAAGACTACTAAGGGGTTGATATGAGAGAGAGCTATCAAATCATGAATAGTGTGTAGAAAGTGAATAAGGAAGGTTTATTTACCCCTTCACACATAACAAGAACCAGGGGTCATCCAGTAAAATTAAATAGGCAGCAGATTTAAAACAAACATAAGGACGTACTTCTTCACCCAATGCACAGTCAACCTGTGGAACTCAGTGTCGGGGGATGTTGTGAAGGCCAGACATATATCTGGGTTCAAAAAAGAATTAGCTAAGCTCATGGAGGATAGGTCCGTCAATGGCTATTAGCCAAGATGGGCAGGGACGCAGCCCTATGCTCCAGGTGTCCCTAAACTGCCAGGAGCTGGGCCTGGACAACAGGGGGATGGATCACTCAATTGGCCTGTTCTGTTCATTCCCTCTGAAATATCAGGCCACTGTGAGAAACAGAATACTGGGCTAGATGGACCCTTGATCTGGGCCTAATGTGGAAATTCTTATGTTTTTTCCCCCAACCCTGAGCAGCCGAGCAAAAATGTCAAAACAGCTGGCTAGTCAGAGGGGATGGAGTGGGGGAAAGGGAGTGGCACAGTGTTACCATACTCTCAGGAAGGAAGATGGCATCCATGGCAATGAGGGAACTGGCCCTGATTTCACCCACTTGCTCAATTCCAGTAGTGGAATTCTAAAGACTGGTGTTTGGCTTTTTGCAGGTGTGTGGGTTTGTTGTGGGAGGAGGTGGCCTTTTGTCTTTACAGACATAACTCCAACTGCTTAAATCCATTTTACTCACCAGGTGACACAGCAACAAAAGAAACCAAAAATAATGGCCTCCTGTATCTTCAAAATATGTGGTACGATCTTCACAAAGAAAACTGGTCCACAGGGAGCCATTTTCCCCTCTGGCTTCCCAATGAATTGATCTCAGTGCTGTTGCTCCTGATTTACACCAGTATATCTGACATCACAGCTGGCCGGTGGTGTAAGGAAGAGGCTTGGTTGAAGATATTGGGGGGGGGGGGGAGAAAGAGTTTTAATAAAAATCTTCTTTCAATCAGTCTCTTTCTACAGTGAATGTACTGAAATTCAGACTCCTGGGAAAGATCTAAGAGACGTACAATTTGACAGACGAGGTTCCTTGGAGAAATTGTTTTCTGGTGTTTCTGTTAAAGTAATGACAGTTTCAATTGGAGAGAAAAAAAACTAATTTAACACTGAGGATTTTGTTCTGAATCACAATGTGCCTCTGATTTAGTATATTTATCGCCAGGTTTCACTTGAGAAAACATGCTGTTGATTAGAATCGAAGCCAAATTAGCAGACGATTCTAGCAGCATCCTTGATGTCTGTTTTTATGTTGAATTCATGCTATACTTATTTAAAGATAAAAGCAATATTATGGGAATTACCAGCAGAGTATTCTTGTTGCATAACTAGCTGAGGCTTGTGAATTACTGCAGCACGTATGTATGGCTGAGTTATACCAAATTGTTTACAAGAGTGATTTGTTAACTCAAGCCGGGTTCAGTTCTAGTTTGTTAATGATTAACAGCGCCAGTCTCATACTGGTCAGTCATCCATTTTTAAGTGCTGCAGTGTAGCTTTGAAACAAACTTGCTGGAAAAAAACTATAGACCACTTTCTAGCATTTTGCATTCCATTAATGCAATGGGACGAACAGGGTAGTCGAAAGGGGCACATAATAAAGCCCAACCGTTTTAAAAACTCCCAGGGAAATTAAGTCCTGTGGAAAAAACAAGTATGTGATGATAATGCGTACTCACAAGGGGGGGGGAGGGGTGAATTAAGATTTCATGAATTCTGACAATTCCTAACTTTTGAGTGCTTGACTTTGCAACCTTAACATTCTTTTAATGTAGTGTGTGTGTGTGTGTGTGAGTGTGTGTGTGTGTGTGTATGTGTGTGTGTGTGTAATACTATATACTTACTCTGTATGTACAACACCTAGGGCCCAATCGAGACAGTACTGTAATAATAATCTTGAAATATTGCCATTTTCTTTCCTTCACCCCATTGTATTTTGTGTTTAGAGATCTGCCCAAGAAAGTATTACATTTTTCTGTGTGTAAAAAGTAAAACTTTGACAATGAAATTTTTTTGTAAAAACACTGGCTTGAAAGAAGAGGCATTTTTCATTTAAAAACAAACACAATCCTTTTCATGTGGGAAATCTCAACCAGCTCTTCCTTTCTGTGAACCTGAGCTGGGTTCTGGGTGTGCCAGATTTATAGGTGGGGCTAGAAAACCAGCAAAGCAGGGTAAGCTTCCTTGGTGTCAACAAGGCAAGAGTTAGTTTGGAGCTTGAAGTGAACCTGCATAATTTTATATCCCTTCATCCATTGGGCCTTCCCTCCTTGAGAAAGCATTTGGAAAACCCTGGATAGGGTGGTCAGGTGTCCGGTTTTCAACCGGAAAGTCCGGTCGAAAAGGGGACCTGACAGTGTCCAGTCAAATCTACTAACCGAACACACAATGTCTGGTTACTGTGGGCGGGGAAGACGAAGACTCACCGAGTCACCACCTCTGCCAGCCTCTACTCAGCTGGGGCCGCCTCCTACCTGCATTGGGTGGCTGCAGCTCCCAGCCCTCACTCTGCAAGCAAGTCCCTCCTGACCTGAGTGGGGGATGAGAAGGAAAAAGCAGCGAATGACAATGGTGAAGGAGGAAGAGGAGTGGACAGGGGTGGGGCCTCAGGGGGAAGAGGCGGAGCAAGGGGAGGTTCCAGCACTCCTGCTGGAGTGTCCAGTTTTTAAATATTCCCAACTTGGCAAACATAACCCTGGAGGATTTTTTTTAACAGTAAATGAAAGGTGTTTTTTTAATTCTTCCTGAAGGTGAGATTCAACAGAGGGCCAACAGAAAATTATATCTAACAAAATTATGATGCTATCTTATAAGGAATTGCCCTTTTATGCATATGGCATCTAGCCACCTTAGTCAGACTGGCTCCTTATTCTTCAGTAGTTGCCAGCTTTATTGCTACAATATACAGAGTGCACCTTGTGAAAAGGGGGAGCCAGCACACCCTCAAGATGAGTTAATGACACTCCCACTTCTAAAACTGTGCCTAGCACATGGCCAGTGGTTGGCCGCTGTGGTCCTGCTCTTTTGGCAAAAGAGCGAATTCCTTTTTTTTAATCATGAAGGGGAAAAAATTCATGAACACCCAGAAAGTCCTGGACATAAAAATTGCACATGAAAATTGCAAAACCTAATGCTTCTGCTGGCATTACCCCTCCTCCCATGTGGATACACGGTCGCTACTAACTGTCTCCTTGTCGATTTAATGATAAACTACCCCTTGTGATAACAACCTGCTGCTGTTTCTTTTCTTTTCCAATCCCCGTTACCATGCGTTAGAGTTTAATCTTTCCAGCTGCCACTACTAAGGGCGCACATAGCTGTGATGTCTCAAGAGCAGAGCAGGCAGCTATGCTCTAGGACAGGAAGTAAACTGTGCCAGCCCTTCACCTGGTAACACTGACTGCCCTATCTTCCCAGGCCAGCACATTGGAATGGAGGCGCCGAGCCCCTGCCCATTCCTCACCCCTGCCCACCAACCCTGGTAGAGGGAGCAGCTGCTCTCTCTTAGATGCTGCTATGCCCAAGGCAGGTACCAAGCCCAGGGTGCTCCTTATGACCCCTTGCTCCTCTGCACAGTTGTGAAGTAAGAGTCATGGGCTGGTCCCAGATAAATAAGGAGACATGGAACCATCTCTTTAAAGCCCTAATTTGCTTTTACAGCAATCTGTCTGTAATTCTTGGTCATCCCTTTCAGTTTGCTCTTCTCACTCAGTGTAAAGTAGCTTCTATTTTTTTCTAGATTATTCCTTTTTATATATTTTAGATATATTTTAGAGATATTAGTTATGAGGTAGCAGAGATGTGGGGTGTTTGTACGCATGTGAGAAAGAGAGAGATACAAACACACAAGCTGGAACTCAGGAGCCCTGGCTTCAGTTCCCAGCTCCACCACAAACCCTTTGTGTGACTGTGTATAAGTCACGCAAATTCCGTGCACCTCAGTTCCTCGTCGCTAAAGTGGGGCCAGCAATACTTCCTTCTGCTTCTCCCCACTCCTCTGGGTTTGCCAGCCTCACAACTCCATGCCCCTGGGGAGTAACCATGGGCTATTTGTCTCTATAGCTCTCATGTCAGCAGAGAAGCAGGTGATGTAGGGGCAGGGTATTTTCTTAGTGCAGTCTACTTAGTCACAAATGAACAGACACAGTCACAAACCACACACAAGCAACTCCATCTTGCAGAACTACTGTCCCTTCAAAAGGAAGAGGCATTTATGGGCCTGTGTCTCATGGCTTCCCTGCCCCTCCTTCAGCTTCTGAGCTTTTTACCTTAGAACCCCCCAAGCCCAAATCTGCTGACCTAGAACTATGTGACCCAAAAATGCGAGCCTAGGCATCAATTCTCCTTTTGTGCAGCTACTTTGCAGTACCACGAGACCTCAGGAAAGGTTTGATTGTGCTTTACTGCACCCCCTTAATGTGTGTCTCAGTGCAGAGAGAATTCTTCCTTGAGTCTTTATATATCAGCAACTCACAGCATGCATGACATTAGCACCTTTCGTACAGACAATAGGTTCTATGTGAAGAATTGGTGAGTCTCAGGCCACTTTTTAATAGACAGGTGTCCAATCACAAGATCACCCCCACAATGGGCATTGTCAGTTTCTCATCAAGAGTTGAAAGGCTGATAGAGAATGACCTACAATCTCCCTGCTAGACTGGAATCCTGCAACTATGAATTGAGGCACATTTCTGGGGCAGCTGACGTGCGTCTATCAATCCTATGCTTCTACCAAGATTATTACTATTAATTATTGATATTACTGTAGAGCCTAGGAGCCGCAGTCGGACTCGTAGACCAGTGTCCTAGGTGCAGTACAACACAGAACAAAATGACAGTCCCCACTTTAAAGAGCTCACAACCCGAGGGCTTGTCTAGATGGAGACAAGCTGGCGTGCAAATCTACAGGGCACACTCACTGCTGTGTTGGCCTGCTGCTGCACACTAAAAATTCCTCAGTTCTTTGAAACTGGAGCTCAAAGCACACTGAGAAAGTTTTAGTGCATGGTAGCAGGGTCCACCCAGGAGTGAGTGTGAGGCAAGCTAATGCACTGTAGAGTTACTCCCCAGTTTGCAGCTATCTCTCTGTCTAGACAAATCCTGAGTTGTCTTCTTTCATATGGCGTAAAAACAGCAATATTATATGTCCAAGGCTAGGTTGGTGAGCCAATTGATTGCTTCAGGTGCTGAGGAGTGGATGGCAGAGATACCACCAGGATATGGTCATTTGGAACTTTGATTGATGAGGTGTACAGATGTGCCATAGTTTGAAGCTCGCTTCTGCAGTCACAGCTAAGATTGTGTCTCAGTCCCCATTTATGGAGAATGAAGGCACATCTGCCATGTGATGTGTGGATGAGAGTCAAAGTGGACCATGTTTTCTGTGCGAGTGAAAAGCCACTGGGTTCACTGGTTGAGTCCTTGATGAGGTGTTTATTCAGGATGCTGGAGTCCTTCCATCTTGCTCACTATTGATCTTTGGGTCTAACTCCCCAGTCTTCAAACTCTTGCACCACGAGCCAAAAAGGCTTTCTGGATTTGAATTGGAGTCTCAGTATATTATTTTGGTCTTCATGTACTAGAAGAGCCTTATTCCCTCAAATACAATGGAGCTCCTGAAGTATTCATATGTCACAGAAAATTGGGGTGGGTGGATATGCACCAGTACAGGAAGCCATGGTTGTGGTATTGATTTTACTGTGCTTGTAATAATCCACATGATGTTGTTAAATTGAGAATCGACAAGTGATGCATGGGAGCTATGTGTCCAGAGAGTTGAGCAGTATTCTGCAGTAGAGCAGACCTCTTCGGTAGTCCTTGTTTATAGAGTTTTTGCATCAGCTCCCCAGGTCAATCCTGCCAGTGTCTGAATGAGATTCACAAGCAACTTTATTTTTTCATGGATATTTTTCAGGTGATGGTGGTGGTATGTGAGGTGGCTTTCTAATGTCACACTAAGATATTTTGAAGTAGGATCGTGTCTCATCTGCTGACTCCAGAAATCCACATGCTGTTCTGCCCTAGCCTTTCAACCACCCATATAAGAAATATTCTTCCATGATTTTAAGGTCCTTAGTGAAGATTTGTTCTATGGTAGGCAAATCCCATGGCTGTATAGTCAGAGCAATGTCACCAGCACAGACAAATTTCTGTGATGATGTTCCCAGAAGGTCACTGATATAGATATTTAATAGGATCAGTGCTTGGACTGGTCCTTGTGGCACACCATCATTGAGAGTGCAGGGACTGATGACCTGGTCACTAAGGCAAATGTAAAACCTATGACTAGTCAGAATTTCTTGGAAGAATTTTTATCATTGCATTGCACAGGTTAATTTGGCTGGCTTTCAGGAAGAGACTGTACCTTCATATAGTGTTATAAGTGGCAGATAAGTCTAAGAAAGCTGTTCCAATCTTGAGTTTTTGCTGGAATCCCACCTCAGTGTGTGTTGTTAAGGCTAATACTTGGTTGGTGCAGGTGCAGCTGCAGCCTTGTTGGAAACCTACTTGTTCATTCAATAACAATGCATCTAAAAGTGGCACAACCCTTGCCGGTAACATTCTGGCCATGGGCTTGTACGATGTGCAGGGGAGAGATATGGGCCGGAACAAGGAAAGATTACTGGTTGGCTTCCCAGGCTTGGCAGTGACAATAACCATACCTCACGCCAGATCCTCAGGACGAACCCTGAGGAATGGATATTGGAGAACAGTGCTGCCTACCATTTCAGTCCTTTGGCTCCAAGGATTATAAAATATTCTGGAAAGACGCCATCAGGTCCGGCAGCTTTCCTGGCTTTCACGAGTGAGGGAGATTTGTTTCCCTCCTCAAAAGTATAGGGTAGTGAGCTATTTATCAGAGCTCTCCGTGTACATGACATTTCATAGATATATGCCCTAGTGCTTTAGAATTCATAAGGAGCATTCTTGCGAGTGCATCCTCTGAGACATCAGGGTTCTGATGTTTAAGTGGGTTTGCAGCTCCACACATAACTAATAGCCAAGCTCCACACAAAAATAGCCAAGCTTTGTGGCTAGAATGAGTGAAGTCCAGAGTTTCAGCCATCCTGATCCATCTTTGATGGTGCGCTAAATTCAGTGACTCAACTAAGGATATTGAAGAACCTGGGTCACCAGGCGTTTGGTACTCCTTTAATAGCCGATCTGTTTCTGGTTTCCAGGATGGGGTGTATCCTTTTCAATAGCGGTGGGAGATGGTTTTTCTTGCGGCTATTTGGATGGGCTTGGTGAAAACAATCAGAATTTCCGGGCATCAGTGGAGCCACATCATTGATTGCCTCCGTTGTTGCAGTGAACCCTGGCCAATTTGTCTTTCAAAAATTCCATCGTGGTTTGGATGATGATATGACTATTGAGAGTTCAGTCCCACTATGGTTGATGCTGACTGTGTGGAATGCTGCCAAGAATAGTTCTGGAGCGGTGATGAGTGACTCTGGAGTAGTCTTTGGTAAGGAAACAGAGATCTGGATTGTAGCGTCTGTTCCCATGGGCAGAATAAAAGGTGCCTCTGTCTTTCACACTGAAAAGAAGGTATGTGTCTTCATTTATTCTGCGAATGCCTTGTCTGCCGTATTGTTACTATTATACTCTCACATCATGCGGTGGCTATTGTACTTACTGACATATATAGACGGCTGAAAGGCTGTGGGTGATGGGGAGATGGCCCACCTGTATTCATTGGTTTATACACATTAGCCACCTTGATTTTGCTAATTCTTATTATGATGGTGAAGGTTCTGGTGCCTATCATGTCATAATCCTTGATGCACTGCTGGAAGTATGTGGCAAGGTCATGTTTCAAGTTATGGAGGAAAGCGACAAGATTATAACTGACAATACAACAGCATGATTCTTGGGCGTCATCATCTTTGAAATGGGTTTCTTGCAGGGCAACGACGTCAATCATATTGTCTCTCATAATGCCAGCTTTTAGAACAGAACATACCTTTGAGGCCCAATTGTCAAATTCATAGCGCTTGGCCTAGGGTTCTCTTCAAATGGCTCTGGAGAGAGTCACTTTTTGTAGAGTAACTATTTTCATAGCTGTTCGATCCAGGACTTCGCTGAGCGATGTTCAGATGCTGATGTGATTACATTGGTTGTGCCTTGGCTCGTCAAAAGGCAGACTGTGAGCAGGTTGTCATCAGCTGCCCTGAGTAATTCTGAAAAACATAGGGCTCTGACCTTCAGGGCCACCAGTTTGGACTAATAAGTCAACTAAAGAAAAGTTTGGGCGGTAAAAAAGGAGAGAGAGAAACTCACTCCACATTTGTTCAAAAAGTGGAGGACCAGGTAGCTCGATCTCCACATTGCTGCCACAGTAACAGACATATTCTGGGTGCCAAATATGCTGAGAATCCTCCCCCACAATCCACTTCTGTTATGATGCTACATAACATATTGCACTTCTTATGCCATTATGTTCCCTTTTTAAAAATACAGACTGTTAGGTTTTTCCTTACACAAATAGCAACCATACTTTGTCAAAATGCCCTATATTGGAGAGAACACTAGACAAGAATGAACAAAAGGGTGGGTCTCTTCTCTGACAGTTTGCACTGAAACCGAATCCAACATAAATTGGTGGAGTGTCTCTGCAGAGGGCAGAGTCCTTAAAGATTAGAAGGTGCAGCATACAGAAAGCAAAGGTTTAGCAGCTACAAAAAATCATAGATTCACAGATTATAAGGACAGAAAGGATGACTGTGATCTTCTAGTCTGATCTCCTGTATAACACAGGCCTTAGAACTTCCATGAATTAATTCCTATTAGCATTACAGCATATCTTTCAGAAAAACATCCACTCTCAATTTTAAAATTGCCAGTGATGGAGAATTAATATAGCATTTTTTTTTTATAAGTTTAATTGGTTTTCCAGGTTTTTTCTTAATCAGAAATGCTTGCTGTATTCCCCCAGTACACAAAGTTTACATGCTGTGAGAAGATAGTAATTCACATTCACCAGTCTCCATTGATTGCAAGAATTCCTAGTTGCAGGGGGTTAACTCTGCTGTTCTTCTTGCAGGGGTATCTCTTTTGCAATTGCTTTTTCACACTATGCTTTACAGTTTAAGAATTTCTGTTTTGGTTTTAGTCCAAAATGCATACCGGTGATGTTAACACCTTGCAGTGTCTCCAGCAACAGTTATCCTAGGCCAGCTCTACTCCACAGCCTCTCAAAAATATGCTTCGAGATGCAGAAGTTATCTTTCAGTTGAGGGTTGTGGCTATTATCCTCTGTCAGTTTTTTTCCTGTAGCAAATTAACTTGCTGTAGGAGAGGATGTACGTTGCCATGCAAGAGATTATGCTGGGTGTAGAGTTGCCAGGCATCTGGTTTTCAACCGGAATGCCCGGTCAAAAAGGGACAATGGTTCGGAGTGCAGGGGAGCACAGCTAACCAGGCCACTAAAAGTACGGTTGGTCGCAGAACCAGCGGGGCAGGCAGGCTCTGTGCCCAGCTCCATGCAGCTCCCAGGAAGCGGCTGGCATGTCTCTCCCGCTCCTATGCAGAGGGGCAGACAGGGGAGCTCCGCATGCTGCTCCTGCAGCTCCCATTGGAACCCTGGCCAATGGGAGCTGTGGGGGTGGCATCTATAGGTGGAGTCAGCGCATGGAGCTCCCTGGCTGCCCTTCCACCTAGGAGCCTGAGGGACATGTCTCTTCTTCCAGGGAGCTGCCTGAGGTCAGCACCGCCCGGAGCCTGCACCCTGAACCCTCTCCCGTGCCCCAACCCCCTGCCCCAGCTCGGAACCCCCTCCCACACCCAAACTCCCTCCCAGATCCTGCACCCCGCACCTCCCCTGCACTCCAACCCCCTCGGCCCCAGCCTGGAGCTCCCTTCTGCACCCCAAATCCCTCACGTCCAGCCCTACCCCAGAGCCTGCACCCAAGCCGGCACCTTCTCCCTGCCCCTCACCCCAGCCCCCTTCCCCAACCAGGAGCCTCCTCCCACACTCCGAACCCCTCAGTCTCACGCCCCAGCCCAGGTCCCCTCCTGCATCCCAAACATCCTGCACCCAGGAGCCTGCAACCTCAGCCGGAGCCCTCACCCCTCCCACACCCCAACTCTCTGCCCCAGCCCTGAGTCTCCTCCCACACTCCAAACCCCTCTGCCCCACCCCAGAGCCCCATCCTGCACTCCAAACCCCCCAGGCCCAGCCGCACCCCAGAGCCTGCAACCTCAGCTGGAGCCCTCATCCCACCCACACCCCAACCCCCTGCCCTAGTCCGGTGAAAATGAGCGAGGGTGGGGTAGAGCGAGCGACCGAGGGATTGAGTGAGTGGGAGGCTGACCTTGGAGAAGGGGCAGGGCAGGGGGTGGGGCAAGGGTGTTTGATTTTCTGAAATTAGAAAGTCGGCAACCCTGGGCAGTTTGGCTTTTTATATATATATATATATATATATATATATATATATGAGAGAGAGAGTTTCTACAGATCTGTGGCCAAGACAGTATTGTCTTAATCTTTTCCTGAGACTCCAAGGCATAAAAAGTTTGGAATGGTATATGGAGATGCACGTCGTTTTATGAACATGCACTACATTTGTAAGGGTATGAAAGCTGACTAATAATAGTTTGCACTTCTGTCTGAGGATCTCAAAGTGCTTTACAGGCATTACTTTAAAATAGACCTGACACCACTCCTCTGAGATAGGTATTATTAGGGCTGTTATTTTCATAGTTATAATGGGTTTAATGCAAATCATTAAATTGACCATTCACTTTAAGAACCATATGGGCCCAGATACTGATTTGCTTTGTGGTCAGTTTATGCTGCTTTATTGGCACAAAGCATCCCTAAAGTCAATGTAGGTGACCATAAGAGGATCGCCCCGGTATAGAGGAATTCTCCAGAGACATAAAGCCATCATAGTGGTTCCTACACTATCATCCCTTCCGATGGCCAGCACAGCTTGTAGCTAGGAGAAAAGGAATGTATCTGTAAATACATATCCTGATCTATATAGATATGCCCTGCTGATCCTCAGCTGCCATATTAGATCTCTGAGGCCACTGACACATGACACAAGTTACAAGGGGAAACCGAGGTGCATAGCTAGTCCATGATTAGGAGAGAACAAAGGCAGACAAAAGCCATCTTTGCGTCCCTCTTTTCTAGACTGTGCTGTGCAAAATCCATAGTTTCCAGTTTTTTTGCTCCACTATGAAAATCATTTTGCTAAATGTGAAAGTCACTCCCTAGAATCTGCTTGCAAGAAAACTGCCAGTTGGAATGAATGTGAAGAACTCTGTCCTTCACTTTGCAGCAGCTTGGGGCTTTATCCTTCCAGGTACGGAGCACTTTGTCCCCAGTCAAGCAAAATAATTAAGTATGTGCTCTACTTGAACCATGTGAGTAATCCCACTGAAGTTGTCTTGTCTTATATTTAGATTGCAAACACTCTGTGGACTCTTTTTTGGCTCCATGTTTGTACAGCACCTAGCACAATGGGGGTCTTCGTCCATAACTGGGGCACCTCAGTGCTAAGGAAATAAATTATAATACAATAATATTTAATAATAATTTGTTAATAATCAGCACCTTTCAGGATTGAGCCCTTTGTGCAGAACATATCCCAGACCTGGCAAACAATTAGTTGGCTTTGTGTGCCAGTCCAGATGACAAGGGCTAAAAGACCCATTTCACACTACTGCTAAATGCTAATCATAGGTTCATGTTGAATTTATACAGCAAGCTGCAACAGGCTGCACTCAGCTGAGCAAAACCATGGAACTTATGCTTATCTTAATTTCGTAAGTGTTCTGTGCAGTTTTGAACATGTTCTCTCCCGTTCTTGGCATTCTTTTTCCAGGTAAAGCTCCAAGGAGCTAAAAAACAAATGGAAAGGTGTGGAAAAACTTCAAGCACCTTAGTGTTTGATTGGTAATGGCCTCTAAAATATGTGCTAAAGACATTTAACAGTGCCCCATGAAACTTGCCATTTTGCTGTCTGGGGAAATATATATATATAGCCTTGGTATTATTATCACAATTTTAATGGGGTGGGGGGAATCTGAGGCCTAGATCCACAAAGGTATTTAGGCTCCTAACTTCCATTGACTTGAAACCAGTGGAAGTTAGGAGCCTAATTACCAGTGAGGATCTAGGCTTAATTCACTTACAGCACCAAATGCCACAGGAAGTGCCAGAAGTAAAACCCAGGAGTTCTAATCACCAGTTTCTTGTTCAACCCACTGGACCATATGCCTTCCCACTGAGTGTTTAATTCTTTCCCACCTTAAGTTCCTGAGATGAAATCCTGGCCACATTGAAATCAGTGAGAGTTTTGCAGAACCAGCTATGCAATTTCCATTATGCGCAGCAATTTGAATATTAGCAATGCCCTCACAGTCTGCCATCGGATATTATGGCGATCAGGGCCAAGTAGCGACCTCAACAGATCACAGCAAACATTTTTCCTGCTGCTGTACTCTAAAACAATCTAATTCTTCTGTCAAAACACACTCCTATTGTCATCCCCATTCTCTCTAATAGGAGCTGCATGCATGCAGTGATGGGAGCATATACCCGTAAGTGGCTTTTGTTCTTCTAATCAGTCATCTGTTCCTTTCGTTCTCTCTGTCTGTTGCTGACTGTGTTCCCATTGTTTCTTTGCTGACTGCCTCTGCCTCATTTCCCTGGGCGTACTGTGCCATAACCACTAAATCCTCTCTCGTCCTCTTCGGCATTAACTACTGTTGTCACCAACTACTTCTTGTCAATATTGCTTGATTTTGTTTATGCTTCACCCTGTCATGATTCCTTCTACCTGAAATTCATCAATACACACAAGCAGTGGGGAGGTAAGTAGCTTTTCTACAGTGTAAAAAAAGTCTCTCTCTCTCTCTCTCACACACACACACCCACACACACACACTCTTCCAATCTCACTTACGACATATTTGTTTTACACTCCCACAGTTCTGCTAACTTCACCTGAGCTCTCCCTAATTTAGACCGGTGTAAGAAGGGGGAAGAGGGATAGCTCAGTGGTTTGAGCATTGGCCTGCTAAACCCAGCAGTGTGAGTTCAATCCTTAAGGGGGCCATTTAGGAATCAGGGCAAAAATCGGTCTGGGGATTGCTCCTGCTTTGAGCAGTAGGTTGGAATAGCTGAGATCCCTTCCCACCCTGATATTCTATGATTATATGGAAGATCAAAATCCAGCTAAGAGGAGAGTACCTCCCTGTTATAGAATTGCTCTTGACCATGCAAGAGATAGAAGGCATATTTTCTCACTAGAAATGGATTTTCATCACATTTGGCATGCAGGGCTCAGTGAAAGAGTGCAATTTGGAATTCTCTGCCAATCATTTGAATGACTGATAATTCTTTAGCAGCCCATAAGCAATAATAACACTCAGCATGGCATGAGAAGTAATGTGATCGGCACATGCAGTACGTGGTGAAAGGCTGAAGGCCAAATTCACCCCCAGTGTAAACAGATTTAACTCCATTGAGTTTGGTGGAGCTGCATCAGCTTACATCAAGGCTGAATTTGGTTCTCGGTGCCTCTAGCCAGCATCCAGGATGTGCAGTAATCCTTGTGATTTGCAGCCCATGTTCTGGCACATTAATTACTCTGATGCTTTTATAAAATGGCTCTTTTTTAATTCTGAAGGTTTTATGTAAGGTTGGAAATACATTTAAATGCAAACTATGGGTGACACTCCGCCAGCACTGTGTGTAATAGAAGCAATGGGCTTAAACTGCAGCAAGGGAGGTCTAGGTTGGACATTAGGAAAAAGTTCCTAACTGTCAGGGTGGTTAAACACTGGAATAAATTGCCTAGGGAGGTTGTGGAATCTCCATCTCTGGAGATATTTAATAGTAGGTTAGATAAATGTCTATCAGGGATGGTCTAGACAGTATTTGGTCCTGCCATGCGGGCAGGGGACTGGACTCGATGACCTCTCGAGGTCCCTTCCAGTCCTAGAATCTATGAATCTATAACATCCCAGTTCACATTGCTATGTATGATCCATATACAGTATACCTTTGAAGGACATAAATCCACACCCTGTAGAGGTCAAGCATAGGAGTTTATTACACACAGCGCTGGCGGAGTGTCACCTTGCTTATTAGGCTCAGAGACACTGCCAATCAATTGATTACACTAGAATATATAGATTTTCCATGAGCGGGGGAAAGTGACAGGGCAGGCAGTTCCACACCCCGGGATAGGTTTTGCAGCAAGAGAAGATAGCACAGTAGCCAATAGTTAACAGGTTACATAATGTCTCCGCCCATGGTCTCAAGTTAGCAAGTTAACATTTAATTAATACTTTGATAAAATGTTATTAGTATCAAATATATATGTTGAATTCTGATTTGGGGTCCATAGGAATGGAGCAACTCCTTTGATTGTCCAACAGGTACATTCCTAGGGGTTAAAGCAAAGAAACAATGAAAGTATATGGCAATAAAGAGTGTCTTCTGTGTGTTTAGGGCAGGCATTGGTCCCTTGGAAGGGGAGGTGGGAGGAGGCCATATCTTATACTGACATGTGCCAACTTTTCATAAACTCAAGGCTGGATCTGTGTGAAGAACGTCTCCCTACAGAAGAAACTAACAACTGAAACAGGGCTTCTTTGTTCAATCTCAACTCTGAATAAGACACAATTATTTAGTTCTTAGCTCCAACACCTGGCAATTCTACTGACCAAGCATATCTTAACAAAAGCAATGTTATCTTGTTTATTCTTCTTTTCCCTTAGCTAATGACTATTTGCTAGGCCTCTGGTTTCTTGACCAAACTCTGGACTTTGGGTCTGGAAAAGAGCTGGCACAATCCATACACCAGGTTGTTATATAAAATGCACATGGATTTTAACCCTTCAACCTTTGAATATGTTCTCCCCTCAGTTACACTGCTGCAGCCTCATATAAATCTATGGGGCTGCCAAAAAGACTTGCCCAATGGGTACTATAAATGGTGATATCTAGCCAATAGGCTGTGCCCATACATTGTACAGAATTAACCACAAAGTTGGGTCTCAGCAGCATTACCTTTCCTCAACAACTTTTCTCAGTGAAAATACAGGAAAAGCACATTATGAAATCATGGACCATGCAATTGGTATGCATTAGTATAGCTCCATTGGCTTCCAGTTTACACCAGCTAGGATCTGGCCCAAATAGTCATTTATTCCCCTTGCTCTTCATGGACTCTGGCTTTTCTCCCTGTTGGGACAAAAACTGCTTGGGTTACAGTTGTGTAAGTGTTTGTTTAATCACCTCAGCATTGCTATCTGAACACCTCTGTAAGCAACTGATCATTCAATAGTTCAACAGATTGCACCACACAGATGTTTTGTCTGACATGCACCCAACATTTTCTTTTATTCAGTCTCATCCCATGATTCCTAGTTATAACCCCCAGGTTCACCCAAAGACATCAGATTTGAGGAGGAAAAGTAGCTATTTCTAATTGCCTTACCCATTAGAAACTCTGAAGGTCATTTTTTGTTTCCAAATATGAAAAAAAAACGTTTTGTTGCATTCACGCTGTGAAGTAAATGCATACTTTGTGAATGTGAGAATTGGTTCGCAATAAAGGTTTGCAATTGGTTTGCGTGCACACACACACACACACACACACACACACACACACACACACATATGTATAGTGACAATCATGTCAGGGCTCAGTGTCTCTCCCTCTGGCGTTGGGAAGGCCTGGAGTAAATCACTCCCACTCTGGAAGTTAGATACTTCATGGTTTATTTACAATATTTTTAGGGTTGGCCTGAGGATGTTTTTTTTACACAAAACAAAAAAAAAATTACATTTCCTAACTCCCACTGAAGTACTGTCTCTTCTTATGCTGACTATCAATTGCCAGCCATCCTCTCTAACCCACTCTTGGCCCAGCTATGCTAGGAACCAAGGCCCTCTCACAAAGCGGAAATAAACACATTTCCCTTGATAGGAATAAACAGCTCTTTATATAGGAGAATCCTTTCCCCCTCACTGCACACAACCCTTCTGCAGCTTACTTCTCATCCCTGGAAGAGGTTTAAAAAGGTCAGAGGCTGCCCTTGAATACATTCAGGTGTCCATAATTAACCTGTGCTAACATCTTTTAATTCATAGGAAAAAAGGACTTTCACCATTCTAAGACTGATATACCTGCCTTCACCATTCTTCCGGAGCTGCCAGTTCTGACTTTGTCACCACACACACACACACACCCCACCTTTACAAAATGCTGGTGCTACAGGTCAGTAAGTAAGGAGAGGTATCACGTTACCAGTGTGGGAGTGAAAGGATGGAATGCTATGACTTTGCTAAAGCGAGTGCGAAGTCCCTGAGCATCAATGTATATTTTTTTGTATTACAATAGCAGGCCTTCATTGTGCCAGGCACTGTTCAACATATAACAAAGTCATGATCCCTGTCCCCAGAGAATTTACAATATAAGTGTAAGAACTAGATAACAGGTGGAGAAAAAAAGACAGGGAGCATTGTATTAATTTGGATGGAATAAATGGGCCAAAGGTGTTAACATAACCTAGTTATTGTCCAACATTAAACGGTGTTAAACAAGGTCCAGAGTTCGGTATACAGAGACCTCTGCTTGCTTAGTATCATGGCAAACACACCATTACAAATCTTTTAAACCTTTTATTAGAGATACTGGAAAGAAGGAAAAACAGTTAAAACACGTGAAATGCAAAGCATTAAAGCTTTCATTTGACATCAGCCCTTGTTCCCTTTAGCTGGAAAGAGTTTTTAGAAATTAAAAAAAAAACCTTGTTTAACAGTCTCTTAGATGGTATCAAAGCTGGTAAGAACTGTAAATGAGAAGAAGTTAGTTGAAATGAGCTGGAGCCATTGTTGTTGCTGCTGTCATTAAAGTCCGATCTCGTTTAATCTCAGGTGGTGTTTGGGATTCAGCTGGAGCTGTTTGGGATGGCGATGTCATTTGAATGCCTCTTTCTGGCCTGGTTCAGTCAGGACATCTCTCAGGATTAGGATGACAAAGGCGCGGGGTCCCAAGAGATGGTAGAGGTGGCAGCCATGATGACGAGGCTTGCCTCAGTAGCCTCCCTCTGTTCTTTTCTATTCCCCCGCCTCAAAGTCTCCTTCTTTAAGGACCCACAAAGGGAATGGTAGGTGGAATAGTCCATCCGCTCATACTGTGTCCATCAATTAAGCCTAATAATTGACTAACCAATTTTAGTTCATTCATTTCTGGTTCCACATCTTCTATTTTATTAAAATAATTTTAACATAGTCCTGGAGTTATATCAGTAGGCCTTTTTTGTTTAGACTAATTCAGTTTTTCTGTCTCCTGTTTGCACTGTTTCCCATCAACCTTTGTTATTCTAGGTTATTGTGACATTTTATGGACATTTACATACTTTTTATAGCTCAGCTTACAATTAAGGTAAATTTGTAGGACCAATTATTACAGCAGGGAGTATAAGGAAACAATGAGATGATATTGGTCAGCATGACACAGCAAATCAGAGGTCTAACCATAGATGATTTTTTGGTAGGTATCACAGCAGAAAAAAGTTTTAAGGAGGAATTTGAAAGAGGAGAGAATGATGTGGTTGTGTGGATATGTATGGGGAGTGCCTCCCATCTATAAAGGGCAGTGTGGGAGAAAGCTGTTGGAGATTTTTTTTAATGGGTGATGAAGACTGGCATCATTTGTGGAATGATGGTGGGCATCCACGTCGCAGTACTGTATAAGAGATGATCGGTTGGGTGGGGATAGGCCACGAAGGGTCTTGAAAGTGAAGATAAGTAGTATGTGTTTGAGGCATTAGAGCAGTGGTGGGCAACCTGCGGCCCATGGGCCGCAGGTGGCCCATCAGGGTAATCTGCTGGCAGGCCACAAGACATTTGGCCAGGAACGGCAAACCGTGGCCACTAGGAGCTGCAGGTGGCAGTGCCTGTGGACGGTCAATGGAAACACTGTCTCATGGCCTGCCAGCAGATTACCCTGACGGGCCGCGTGCCAACCACTGCATTAGAGCAAGGGGATTCAACTGAGGGATGCAAAGAGAGGGGCAATGCGTTTGAAGCAAAGAACCAGGAAAATGATCTTTGCAACAACATTTTGAATGGATATAAATGGGCTATGATGGAGTTTGTCACTGCTAAGAGGAGGAGATTGTAGTAGTCAGGACAGGAGATGATGAGGGACTGGAGAAAAGATTTAGCTGTGTGGACAGAGAGGAAAGGTCTCATCTTAGAGATATCATGCCAAATGAAGTGGCAGATTTAGATATAGCCTGCATGTGAAGATCTAGAGGGTTGAGTCAAAGATCATGCCCTGGCTATGGCCCCGAGTGATGGGGAGTATGGTGATGTTGTCCGTGGTGATTGAGGAAGGGGGCAAGGTTTGGGGGGAAAGATTAAGAACTCTTTTTTGGCCATATTGAGTTTAATCTGATGGGCAGACAAAAATGCTTGACTGTGCGAGAACAGGAGCAAAGTAAGTGAAAGTTGGGGGTGAGCCAGGGCGTGGGGTGAAGAGGGCAGACCTTGCAATGGGAAAGAGGGGCAAAGAGTCAGGAGTGGAGGATAGCGTAGAATGCAGCGCAGAACAAGGAATGAGTCCTGGCTCCACTGAAGCCAATGGTAAAACTCGCATCTTCAGCTCTTCAGGAGCCTGAGCAAACTTAGATTGAGCTGAGTGCTCTTGCAATTAAGTAAAATGCTGAGCAGTCTCTCCCAGCAAACCTGATTCATTGAACATTACTCTGTATTGTCTACCTTGTAGAAAAAAGTGCTACCGACTGAACAACCAATCCTAATTCCTTTCAACAACTAGGTCTCCCTCCCAGTTCTAAACTGGCCTGACCTCATTTAGTTTGCAAATTCTAAGAGAATAATAGTGCAAGGTTGTGTGACAGGTACTGTATATCTGATGTAATCTTAAAACACAACAATTTCTTAAGAGCAAAACTTCCTGTTCTTGTATGTATTATAACGGTGTTTCAATTTTCGAACATACACGAATGAGAGAATAATGTGTGCATATGCTTAGGTGATTTTGGTTGATTTTTTAAAATTGCATTTCTTTTATGCCAGAAACGATGGAATGAGCAAGAGAGGCACCTACTTGTTCTGATTCTTCAACATGCTAAGTGCACGTGCTTTATCTTTATAAATATTATTTTAAATTTTAAATTTACAGCAGGAATATATGGTTGTGGTTCAGATGAAAATTATCATCTTTCAATCTGATCACTTCTCTCAGCACTATTAAATTAGGACCTTTTATATCATCTTGCCACCCTGCTGAGGGACTGAGAGTACAAAATTAGTGGCTGGTCATAAATTCACCCTCCTGTCTGACTCTGTCCTGAGCAAATGTGGTTTTCCTCATTCATTTCCATTTCTTAGCTTATTGAACCATTATTTTGCAGACATGGCTTTCTTCTTTTTCTTTTCTTTTTTTACCAGTTCAGGCAATTACCACGTTATAGCAAAAAGGCATTTACCTTCATGTAAGAAGCCATCTTCCTAAATGTTGATGTGCTATATTGTAATCCAGTGCAAATCCTTAATTAATGTTTGTTTGGGGTGTCCAAGGAATAAATCATGATTCCCTAATGGCTGGAATGACCTATGGTCTAAACATTCATTTAAGGTTAAGCTGTTCTTTGTGTCACTAAAGATCTGGTAAGTAATTCTGTTTCCATTACTTGTTTTCCCTTTAGATACTGTATTCCTTCCATCCCTTTTATGCAGCTAATTATCAGTGCATTTAGTTAATGCTAATTAAAGTGCATTTAGTTTTGAGCCTTATTAATAGGGACCTGAGCTTTTAGATTTGGAGTTGCAATAGCAGAGTATGGTCTCATGATAGTATTAAGAATGTCCTCAGAATTCAGAGTTTCACCTTGAATCTGTACAGGTTAAGCAATTATGTTTTATTAGTTTCACTTTAAAACCTCTTTCTTCAGAGCCTAGTATATGGCATTTCTCAGAACTCTATATACACCATTAGCTGATACGATTGCTTATGGTGTTTAACCTCTCACTGCTACTCAGACAATACATAGATTTACTATTCTGCTGATAATCGGTCCTTTAATCACTGGTGATCAAATAGGACAGTTTAAGCACCTTCACTAATAAGGACACTTGAAACACCCACTACTTCGAACATTTTATGGTTTTGGAGCTGAGATTTTTCAGACCTCTTAAGTGCACCTGCACTTTTTTTTTATTACTCCACTTAAGTGGTTACATTTACTAGCGAGCATAAATCTCTTATATCTGTGCACACCAGAAAAAGAATTATAAAAACAAGAATCATCATATTATAAATTAAAATTTGTTTCTGGGAAAGATAAAAATGTTATCTTTTTCAAAAGTTGGTGCCTAAAGTTAGGAACCCAACCTAGAGCCTATCCCAACACCTATTCAAGTCAATGGATATCCTTCCATTAACTTCATTGGTCATTGGATCAAATTGTAAGTGGCCTAATTTCCAGAGGACCCATAGTTTCCATGAAAACCAGGCTGACCGCCTCTGAAAATCAGGCCACTTTGCATCAATTCAGGACATGAACAAGGAGTAATGGTCTCAAGTTGCAGTGGGGAAGGTTTAGGTTGGATATTAGGAAAAACTTTTTATCTAGGAGGGTGGTGAAGCACTGGAATTGGTTACCTAGGGAGGTGGTGGAATCTCCTTCCTTTGAGGTTTTTAAGGTCAGGCTTAACAAAGCCCTGGCTGGGATTAATTAGTTGGGGATTGGTCCTGCTTTGAGCAGTGGGTTGGACTAGATGACCTCCTGTGGTCCCTTCCAAACTTGATATTCTATGTGGGTTAGCATTGTCCTTAATAGGGATGCTTTCCTGAATCTGAGCTTTAGTTAGGTACCTAGATGTGTGGACCTAGGTGCCTAACTTTAGACACTCATTCTTGGAGAATAAGGTTCCTATTTTAAAGGATTTTTATCTGTGTCGCTTTACTTTTATTTCTTATTATTATTATCACTTATTTTTCACTGTTTATTTCTTTCTTGCATTTCCCTCTGGTCAACAAATCTAGATAGTATAATGTCTCAATTATTTGCTCTCTCATGCACTAGCACAATGGTGCATTGTTTTGGGGTTTCTAGTACTGCAGAGAAAAGTTGAAATTAAAAAGAAAAGCCACAAAAACAGAGGTGTGCATATTAGAATTTGCAAATCCTCTCTTTAAAAAAACAAAACAAACAAACAAAACCCCTTCCATTTTGGAGACCAACCCTACTTGGCAATGTCCCTTTAATAGCAAAGAAATATTATCTCCAAAGGAGATACCGTTCTATACATTTTTGGCCAATATAAGTCTGTGACATTAACACTATTCTGAGCAGCAGCATAAAACCTGGAATCACCATCTAAAGACCTTTGCAAACGTTCCAGGAAAAGCATTACATATGTATTTTTAATCTTTATACTGGCAGCAAGATCAGTGTGAGATAAATTTGCATTTCATAGCTGGAACAAACTCCATGTGGATCTGATAAAAAAACATCAGAACAAGAACAAGATACTTTGGCACGCACATACATTTCCTAAAATGACACAAAATGGGGATTTTAGGAATGCATTTCTACACCTTCTACTTCAAAGTTTTGTTACTTAATCTTATTGAATAAGGAGCAACTATTTCTGGCCCCTTAGTAAAACTCATTTATTTCTGCATGGTTCCCCCATGTAATTCTGACAAAAGGACTGTCCAGGTAAGACGACAGATATGATGTTTTTGCATTAATCAAAGACTGTTTATTACAATGGTACCCCATATAGACTTTACCTTGGGAGATCAGTTCTCACTGGTGTGCCTAAAAGCTTCATCTAACTTTTCCAAGCTTAGGTTTACAGACCAGCACCCACTCCAAGGCTGCATCACCATAGACTTAATAGAACAGCAAGATATACCGTGGCTTTCTGTTATATAAAATGTAGGCTTCTGAGATGCATAAGGGAAAGGCTTCTTAATCTGGTTCCAACTACATTGTACAGAGTTAGGGGACCTGTTCATGGGGATGCATTACCCACAGTGCTCATTACCCTGGTTAGGAAAAATGTAAAAATAGGGGGCAGAGGGTAATGGGATAAAATTGAATCATACTGTCCTGTACAGTAGGTCTAAAATGTTATGTCTTCATTTCCTGTGTACTGCACCTAAGAGCTTTTCCTGGCCTGCAGAGATAGCAGCCATTTTGTTTTCTGAATTGCAACAACCTATTACAGAACAAATGCATACACTGTGCTCTCTCTTGGAGATTTTATTCTAGTTCTTTCTTGTTTTGCTTGCTTCAAACTAATTAATTTTAGACTGAAAGTAAATCCTGTGTTTGGGAAATTGGACATACCATTTTATTAATTCACAAAACAGGAGTATTTGGAACAGAAGTAACACCTTTGTTCTAAAAGTCAGTCATGGAGTCAGAGGAAGAAAAGACCTATTTGAATATAAAGTACATCTCCTCAATCACTGCAGGATACAGTTTTCAGAATCAGGAAGGAGACATAACAGCTTACCCGGATTTAAAAAAATTATTAAAGCTAATGTTAAAAAAAATTATGTAATACATAGGTTGAGAAAAGTGTCTGTCCATCTGGGTATAGTGCTTAGATTATCCACAAATACAGAGTTTGTTTTTAAAAGTCACATGATACATAGAGTACATAATCAGCAATAACACGAATTTAGGTGAATAAATTAAGGAATACAGTTTAGATATTAGCATCCAGGTATTCGGGTACATCACTCATGAGAAGTTGTACAGAGATTTGGTTGTGGAAAGCAAAATATATCAATGAGTGGAGATTTTCCCTCAGTAACTGAGAATTAGGGTAGGTTGTTCATTTAGGAAATACAATCTATCAGGGAAGTCTTTCAGTTACTTTCCTTACTGAGCTTCTCATTGGCACTCTAGCTCATCCTTCCTGGTATTGTCGATGTCCAGTGATGTGTTCTATGTTCTTTGCAGATGTCCCTCGACCATCTGATGGTGTCCAACACCATGAGTTGCCGCATCAGCTGAGCGTAGCATTGACCGATTCCACATTCTCGCAACACCCACTCATTATTGGGGTCCCATGCGCCCAAGGCTATGACGATCAGCGCGTGTGTCTGGACCTGGTAAGCCCTAGCTTTCAAGGTGTCAGCCAGAGGAGTGTATTTCTCCACCTTTTGAGCTTGGGCATCATGGAAGGCCAGGGTTCTGTTTTCGAAGGGCACTGTGACATCCACCGTGATGATCTTTCGGTCCTCGTTGGTGATGACGATGTCCGGTCGCAGTTGGCTGTCGGTTCTGGGGATGGTGGAGTTCAAGGCAACCTTCCCCATGACTGGCGGGATGGCTCTGACCAGGCGATCTTGGGTGGTGTTGTGTTGCAGCTGCCAGGCTCTGGAATGGGGCTAGCAGCTACACAGGACATGGGGTAGTGTCTCGTTGGCATAGTCACACTTCCTACATCACTTGTCCCAATTCCCATGGCAGACGGCTCCGTTCGGTGGGACGCAGTTGAGCTGGGCCCTGTGGATGAACCTCCAGTTGGCAAATTGGGTGAAGCTGCCCCTGGGGAGGAAGCGGTTGCTGGCGTCCCACTTGCACATCACCTCGAACGCCTTGCCCTGGTCTGGCTTCTGCTTCAGGTTTTCCACATACAGGCAGCGGATGGCATCCTTCAGCATCCTCTCCATCATGGTTCTAGCTCTCGGAATGATGGTTGTGTGCTTTGTATTCTTCACCTGTGGCACCAGGACTCCCAGCTCCTGGCATTCCTTGCACCACTTCCAGTGGCAGCCAATACTCTTCTCCAGTCGTCACGTAGCATTGCGGGCACAAGTCCAGAGCGAAGCAAAGTCTCCCCCATCTCTCCCAAATTCGCCTTCCAGCGAGCTGCTCAGGTAGGTGGCGGCATCTTGGTTGGAGGGGGTCCTGGCGATCCACTTCTTGATGACATCCCGCATGGCACTTCCTGCGACGTTCCTCCCCATGATGTCTGGGCACATCAGAAGGTGGAAGGCATGAGTGATCACTGCAACATCTCACAGATCACCCATATGAGGGATGTTGGCACTGCCCTGTCTGTGTGAGATGTATACCAGTTCATTGCTGGCTTTCTGGGGAAGAAACATCCACTTCTTTACTAGCTGTCTGATAGTGTTGTCTGCCTTTTCAGAGGTACCTTCGCCACGGCAGATCCCCTCAGGACAAATGAGAAACAGGGGATCAGGAAGGTGTTCAAGGCGTTGATCTTCCATGGTGCCAGTAGGGAGGAGTCGATCCTGGCCACATCTCATAGGATCTCCACGATGGTATCCTCAGGTGTCTGCTGGACACTGAAACCCGTGGGCATGCCGAGATCTTGGTACGCTTGCTCGTCCTCTAGGAAGATCATGTGTTCACCCTGAATCTGAAAAGACATCGCCTGGACTGAGTCCCTTCTACTGCCATCGATATGCAGGGATGCACACTTCCTGGCATTGAATCAGAGTCCCATCCAGTGGGGAGCCTGGCTGGTGATGTCGAGCATTTGTTAGAGACACTCGGGGTTGTCTGCAATGAGGACCAGATTGTCTGCGAAGGCCAGGATATTCATGCCATTGCCGTACAGGTCGAAACTGCCTAGCCCGCTGGAGATGGCTGAAATGAGTGGCTCCATGGCTAAGTTGAAAACAATGGGACTGAGGGGACAACCTTGCTTCATGCCACTACAGATAGGAATTTCAGGTGTCTCTCCTTCCATGGAGCAGATGGTGGTGGTGCAGCCTTCATAAAGTTCCCCGATAAGTTGGAGAAAGTTTTCAGGCATCCCGAACTCTCACAGCATGACAAAAATGTGCTGGTGGGGCATTGATCCAAAAGCATTAGCCAGATTGAGCCACGCTATGGCACATTGCCTCCGTGCCCTCCTGGCAATGTGGATGGCAGTCTGAAGGACAAAGTTGTGTTCATAGCAGCCTTTGCATGACATGAAGCCTTTCTGTTTGGAGCCGATGGCTCCTCTGTTCACTGACCAGTCTGTGATCCTCGCTGGCATACAGTTTGTACATGGTGGAGCAGAGAGAGATGGGTCTCCAGTTGCTGGGGTAGTCTCGCTTGCCTTTCTTGTAGACGAACACCGTCATAGACTTCTTCCAGGAGCTGGGAGTATGGCAGAATTGTTTGCATTTGTTGAAAAGTGCAGTTAATACCAGGCAGTTGGGGTCTCGTTTTTTCAGGGTGTTATACCAAATGCCATCTTTACCGGGGGCTGTAAGTCTGGTCTCTACTTCCTGTGATGTAAAGTCTTGTTCCAGGTCCTCTGCATAGTCAACCCAGAGTAAAGGATGCAGGCACTCTGGATGCTACGCATAGTTCTGAGCTACACCGTCACACACCCCTTGAAGTACGAGAATAGTCTCTCGGACGGGATTGCGGGCCCATCGAGGATCTCTCTTATAGCCTTAGGGAGGTTTGACTGGTAGAGCTTCTGGATCCTGGATGCTGCTGCTGGATCATAGCAGCAACTGATCTTCCTTCATGTTGTTGTGGTTCTCTCTGGATGCAGGAGTTCTGTGCACACTCAGTGTTTTCTCCTGAGTTCCCTTCCTCCCAGATACGATTTCTGAAGACTGATCTTTAGTGAGTCTGTCTACAAGGAGGTAAAAGTCCTCGAAGGAGACTGTCCTCGCCAACTCCTCCATACAAGCGGCTTGCTATGGTGTGGCAGCTAGTGCTAGCTCTTCCAACGACAGGATCCTGTGAAGTTACCTGGATACAGGTGTGGGGGCGCTGACCCTTCTGACGATGGCGTTGTGCTGGACGTACTGTGAGGAAGCACTAAGCCATCTGGAGATGGAGTTGCCTTGCATAAGCTGTGAGGGAGCACCGATCCTTCTCTTGGCAGAGTCCAGTTTAGGGATTTTCGAGGCAGCACTTACTCTTTCAATGGTAGTATCCAGTTGGGTGGTCCCAGGGGCAGGGGTAGTCCTTCCCTCAGTAGATGGTTGGACCACTTTTTCGTGCTGTGGCACTAGGGGAGTTGGTTGGGATGCAGTAGCCAGAGTGATTGGGGAGCCGGAAGCTGAAGCTGGAGTATGTGGTGTTTCTGCTTTCGGAGCAGAGATGGGGTGGTGGCAACATAGACTGGTAGAGTTGGACTCTTCCAGTTTGAGATGTCCTTTGCAGGTGACTTGATGAGACTTACATTTCTTCTGCATCTCGAAAGGCAGGTCGCAGAGGGCACACCGGAAGGCGATCCGCTTGCTATGGATTCTCTTGAGGTGTCTGCTGAGACCGCCAATGTACTGGAATCCTCAGACCGGATAGCAGATGGGGCAGAGGAGTGTGTCCGTAGGGAGGGTATACTGGAGATGCAATCGTTCTCCTTTTCTTCTCCTTCTGTTGGATGGGCTTCAGTTGTATCAGCGGATTCGCTGGATGGTTCTCGTTGCTCTGGGAGAGTAGTATGGAGAGGTTTGGCTGGGCAGGCATCTAGTGAGACGTTGAGGTCCCGCAGGGTGGTTTCTGAGGGGAGGCTGGTCTCACCAGTTGGGGTACCTTCCAGCACAGAAGGACAATGACCAGCATCAGGATCCTAGGCAATAGGGGAGATGGAAGAAGTTCTCCTTCTAGCATCCTTCTCCTGAGGAGCAGGGGGGATGATGTTTCTCCTGGCTGTGATGTCCTGGAAGACCAACCTCGAGGTGCAAGATCTCCCTGTGGTACATTTTGGCACAGTTTCTGACTCTAGCTGCTCTGAAAATGTTTTGAAGCTGGTAAAAATATAAAGACTCTACATATTACATAAGTACCAGACATGGTTTTATTCGGGTACTTGTTTCTTTAGAGCTTCCCCAGAATGAAAATTATAAACTCTATGTTACAGAGAAAGCCTAATTCCTGCAGCCACAGGGAGAACAACCCTTTCTTTTTTAATTTTGATATGCTTTAGCCCTCAATGCTATCATGTTGCAAAGTGTTCCACAGGCTAACTATGAACTGTGTGAAAAAAGTGACAAAGAGTCCTGTGGCACCTTATAGACTAACAGACCTATTGGAGCATAAGCTTTTGTGGGTGAATACCCACTTCGTCAGACGCAGAATTTCTTTATACCAGTTTTGAATTTGTTGCCTTCCAACTTCAGGAATATCCCCTTATTCTTGTATTATGAGGAAGGGTGAGTGGAAGTTCTTCATCTTTCCTCTCTATACCATTGGTTATGTTCTATACTTGTACCCTGGCCCTTCTCATTTGTTCTGTCTCTTAGGGAATCAGTCCCAATTTTTTAAACTTTCTTTTACAAGAAGTTTTCTATTCTAATCACCTGCTTCTGAATCATCTCTATTTCTGCTTTTTGAGATGATGGGTGACCAGAACCAAACGTAATAGTCCAGTTAAAGGCTGATTTATATAATTTCATGATAGTGTCTGTATTATTCTCCTTCCTACTCCCTATACAAAGTTTCATTTTTGTTTACTGTTTTGACTGCATCTGCACATTGAGCCCAAGTTTTTATCGAGCTGTTCAGAGTGATGCCCACGTCTTTTTTCCTAAGTTGATATAGTTAATTTACAGCTCACACAGTATGGTATATGAGTCATTCAAATTATTCTCTCTTAGTGTGTATTATTTTACATTTATCAGCTCTGATTTTCATCTGCCATTGTGTTGCCCATTTACCTAGCTTGGTTGTGTCTCTCTGGAGTTCTGTTCAGTCTTCTCCAGTCTTGAAAATAATCATTTTGTGTCATCTGCAAATTTTGCCACCTCAATGCTCACCTCCTGTTCTAGATCATTAATAGACACATTTTTTTAAAAACCCATTCTAGAACAGAACCTTGTGACTCCCCACCATTAGCCTTTTGCCACGGTGAAAACTGACCATTTTAGTACAACTCTTGAAAGAGATGCTAAAGGAGTTTGGCACTATCTCTACATTATCATCTTATGTCTATGTTTACTGTCTACATCAGCATCTAACTTGCAGTAGTGTACCCCAAAGCAGAAGTAACTTTCTAAACCAGAAAGACGGGTATATCAGTGTGCTCTGGCTGTTTCACACTGGTGTTGCAAAAGCAGCCATAAACCTTGCTTAATTGGATAGCGCAGAACAGCCAGCGCATAGCAGTGAAACTTGCCCCTGGCTTGTAATACCCTTATAAAGTCCCAAACAGCTTTGGCAATGATCCATTTTGAAAACCTAAGGAACAGAATGTAGGTGCATAACTATTACTTACACCGGTAGTTTGTATCAGAGCTTAAATACCATGTCTGAAGATTCACACTACCATAATCTAGTCTTCCTCAGGCTGCATTTTGCATTAGCAAGAGGGGTGTGGAGTAGATGGCCTAATAGATGGTTTTAATCTCTAACTTCCATGCTGTTCCTAACCCAGCCCACCACAATCCCATCCACAAAATACAGCCTGGAATGTTGCAATGGTTAATGTAGACACTAGAAAGAATCATAGAATCATAGAAGATTAGGGTTGGAAGAGACCTCAGGAGGTCATCTAGTCCGACCCCCGGCTCAAAGCAGAACCAACAACATCTTGTTTTCTTCTACAATAGTTTGAAACTAAGGGGTCTGTGAAGTCTGTGTTGATTCAGAAACAGTGAAAGGGGTTGAATAGAGTTGTATTCACAATTCATTCGCACAGAGGAAATGTTATATTAGCCGCATGCCGATAAGACGCCTGTGCCAACAGCTGCTCAGCTTTCCCACATCTGACAAATGCAGACCAAGATCATAACAGTGTCAGAAGGTGACACTGCAAGAGATTGACTTGCCTTCGTTGTCAGAGTGTGCATTTGTTCTTTCCGTCACTAGGTTACTATCCAGGATGACCAAAAACAATCCAAAGAGTTTATGGGTTATTGGTCTATGCAAAACAGTGTTAAATTTAGCTACAACTGTATTTGCATTTTTGGGGTATTGACTTAAGTTAATGAGGAATGTGATCAGTACTAATGGGGAAGACACTGTGTTTTCACATGTGTATGCAAATGCAAGTAATTAGCATGTGCAAATGAGGAATAGGTGTCCAGGGGAATGTTGCTATTTGCTTTCTATCACTTTTGCATGTTAATTATCCAAATAATATTTGCTAATGATCTTATATTTTAAGTCCAAGGTTAATAATGAAACTCGGTGAGCTTTGAAACAGCAAGGCTTGTATTCTAGCTTTGGCATGCCACCAAGAGTGCTCTACAAACTCATAAGCTTTACTGATTTACAACTCTTAGGCACTATATCTGTCAAGAAATTGGCCCACTTCTCAAGCTTCATGGCTGCTGAACAGGACCATCTGCCCACTTTACTGTCATCTCAGGGTTTTATTTAGGATTTAAGAAACATTGGTCAAGATTTTCAAAATTAGGAGCTAAATTTAGGCAGCTCCATCCCTATTAAGACACCTAAATAAGTGGCCTGATTTTTCATGAGTGATGACCACCCAAGAGGTCCCATTTGGGTGATGGGAGCTGTTAAGTGAATCATAGAATCATAGAATCATAGAATATCAGAGTTGGAAGGGACCTCAGGAGGTCATCTAGTCCAACCCCCTGCTCAAAGCAGGACCAATTACCAACTAAATCATCCCAGCCAGGGCTTTGTCAAGCCGGGCCTTAAAAACCTCCAAGGAAGGAGACTCCACCACCTCCCTAGGTAACGCATTCCAGTGCTTCACCACCCTCCTAGTGAAATAGTGTTTCCTAATATCCAACCTAGACCTCCCCCACTGCAACTTGAGACCATTGCTCCTTGTTCTGTCATCTGCCACCATTGAGAACAGCCAAGTTCCATCCTCTTTGGAACCCCCCATCAGGTAGTTGAAGGCTGCTATCAAATCCCCCCTCATTCTTCTCTTCTGGAGACTAAACAATCCCAGTTCCCTCAGCCTCTCCTCATAAGTCATGCGCTCCAGACCACTAATCATTTTTGTTGCCCTCCGCTGGACTCTTTCCAATTTTTCCACATCCTTCTTGTAGTGTGGGGCCCAAAACTGGACACAGTACTCCAGATGAGGCCTCACCAATGTCGAATAAAGGGGAACGATCACGTCCCTCAATCTGCTGGCAATGCCCCTACTTATACAGCCCAAAATGCCGTTAGCCTTCTTGGCAACAAGAGCACACTGTTGACTCATATCCAGCTTCTCGTCCACTGTAACCCCTAGGTCTTTTCTGCAGAACTGCTACCTAGCCACTCGGTCCCTAGTCTGTAGCAGTGCATAGGATTATTCCGTCCTAGGTGCAGGACTCTGCACTTGTCCTTGTTGAACCTCATCAGGTTTCTTTTGGCCCAATCCTCTAATTTGTCTAGGTCCCTCTGTATCCGATCCCTACCCTCTAGTGTATCTACCACACCTCCTAGTTTAGTGTCATCGGCAAACTTGCTGAGAGTGCAGTCCACACCATCCTCCAGATCATTAATAAAGATATTAAACAAAACCGGCCCCAGGACCGACCCTTGGGGCACTCCGCTTTTAACTGGCTGCCAACTAGACATGGAGCCATTGATCACTACCCGTTGAGCCCGACGATCTAGCCAGCTTTCTATCCACCTTACAGTCCATTCATCCAGCCCATACTTCTTTAACTTGGCAGCAAGAATACTGTGGGAGACCGTATCAAAAGCTTTGCTAAAGTCAAGCTGTGGGAGACCGTATCAAAAGCTTTGCTAAAGTCATCCACTGCTTTCCCCTCATCCACAGAGCCAGTTATCTCATCATAGAAGGCAATTAGGTTAGTCAGGCACGACTTCCCCTTGGTGAATCCATGCTGACTGTTCCTGATCACTTTCCTCTCCTCTAAGTGTTTCATAATTGATTCCTTGAGGACCTGCTCCATGATTTTTCCAGGGACTGAGGTGAGGCTGACTGGCCTGTAGTTCCCCGGATCCTCCTTCTTCCCTTTTTTAAAGATGGGCACTACATTAGCCTTTTTCCAGTCATCCGGGACTTCCCCCGATTGCCATGAGTTTTCAAAAATAATGGCTAATGGCTCTGCAATCTCATCCGCCAACTCCTTTAGCACCCTTGGATGCAGCGCATCCGGCCCCATGGACTTGTGCACGTCCAGTTTTTCTAAATAGTCCCGAACCACTTCTTTCTCCACAAAGGGCTGGTCACCTTCTCCCCATATTGTGCTGCCCAGTGCAGCAGTCTGGGAGCTGACCTTGTTTATGAAGACAGAGGCAAAAAAATCATTGAGTACATTAGCTTTTTCCACATCCTCGGTCACTAGGTTGCCTCCCTCATTCAGTAAGGGGCCCACACTTTCCTTGACTTTCTTCTTGTTGCTAACATACCTGAAGAAACCCTTCTTGTTACTCTTAACATCTCTTGCTAGCTGCAACTCCAAGTGTTATTTGGCCTTCCTGATTTCACTCCTGCATGCCTGAGCAATATTTTTATACTGCTCCCTGGTCATTTGTCCAATCTTCCACTTCTTGTAAGCTTCTTTTTTGCGTTTAAGATCAGCAAGGATTTCACTGTTTAGCCAAGCTGGTCGCCTGCCATATTTACTATTCTTTCTACACATCGGGGTGGTTTGTTCCTGCAACCGCAATAAGGATTCTTTAAAATACAGCCAGCTCTCCTGGACCCCTTTGCCCTTCATGTTATTCTCCCAGGGGATCCTGCCCATCTGTTCCCTGAGGGAGTCAAAGTCTGCTTTTCTGAAGTCCAGGGTCCGTATTCTGCTGCTCTCCTTTCTTCCTTGTGTCAGGATCCTGAACTCGACCATCTCATGGTCACTGCCTCCCAGGTTACCATCCACTTTTGCTTCCCCTACTAATTCTTCCCTGTTTGTGAGCAGCAGGTCAAGAAAAGCTCTGCCCCTAGTTGGTTCCTCCAGCACTTGCACCAGGAAATTGTCCCCTACACTTTCCAAAAACTTCCTGGATTGTCTGTGCACCGCTGTATTGCTCTCCCAGTAGATATCAGGGTGATTAAAGTCTCCCATGAGAACCAGGGCCTGTGATCTAGCAACTTCTGCTAGTTGCCAGAAGAAAGCCTCGTCCACCTCATCCCCCTGCTCTGGTGGTCTATAGCAGACTCCGACCACGACATCACCTTGTTGCTCACACTTCTCAACTTTATCCAGAGACACTCAGGTTTTTCTGCAGTTTCATACCGGAGCTCTGAGCAGTCATACTCCTCTCTTACATACAACGCAACTCCCCCACCTTTTCTGCCCTGCCTGTCCTTCCTGAACAGTTTATATCCATCCATGATAGTACTCCAGTCATGTGAGTTATCCCACCAAGTCTCTGTTATTCCAGTCGCATCATAGTTCCCTGACTGTGCCAGGACTTCCAGTTCTCCCTGCTTGTTTCCCAGGCTTCTTGCATTTGTGTATAGGCACTTAAGATAACTCATCGATCGTCCCTCTTTCTCAGTATGAGACAGGAGTCCTCCCCTCTTGCGCTCTCCTGCTTGTGCTTCCTCCCAGGATCCCATTTCCCCACTTACCTCAGGGCTTTGGTCTCCTTCCCCCGGTGAACCTAGTTTAAAGCCCTCCTCACTAGGTTAGCCAGCCTGCTGGCGAAGATGCTCTTCCCTCTCTTCGTTAGGTGGAGCCCGTCTCTGCCCAGCACTCCTCCTTCTTGGAACACCATCCCATGGTCGAAGAATCCAAAGCCTTCTCTCCGACACCACCTGCGTAGCTCAGTATTCTTTCAAATCAGGACATTTCCATAGATGCCTATATAGGGACTTAGCTGCATAATTTTTAGGCTCCTCGTTTTGAAAATCTTGGCTATCTAGAAGGCACCCCATTAATTGGTCCAACATGCCTGTGTTGTTGTTGTTTTTGTTTGTTGGGGTTTTTTTTGCTTTCCTCATATTAATTAGCTAGTGCCTTTGAAAACTTCACTTATTAAAATAGATATTCTATACGTCAATTAAAGTATGTTATAAATGGCTTATTTAGAGCCTGCAGTAGCTAGACACATAGGATGTGGGAGACCTGCATTCAAGTGCCTGCTCCAAATAAGGTGAGTGGGAATTTGAATCTTGGTCTCCCACATCCCATGTGCATACCCTACCCACTGGGCTATTATTTATTCTGGGACAGACAACCACACCCACACAAATTCTTGCCCCTAGCTGTCTGTCTGGGGCCCAATCCAGTAGGCATGATCTACACATGCCTACCACATTGAGCCCTGTTGAGGAAGTTTGGGAATCCCATTGGGTTTAGGCATGAATGAGGGCACTGAGCATCTCATTAGCTGTGGGGTGATATCAGGAATTAGGCAGCTTTGCACATGGTTATTGGTGGGAATGTAGGTTCTACAAAGGCAGCAGTTGAGCGGTGGTTCTGTGCCTAAATATCTTTGTGAATCTAGCCCTAAGTGGCTTCCTCAAGGTCAGATAGGAAGTCTGTGGTAGAGCAGGGAATTGAAGTCAGGGCTTATGTGCCCTCCAGTAGAATCCTGGCCTCTGGACCATCCTTCAAACTGAAATTAGGGCCTCATCACTCAGTTCACATCAGAAAATGTGTATCAGCTGGGCACTGTACCAATGCTCCTGACCAGAGTTTTCAGAAAGGCTCAGCACCTGCATTCGGAGTCAGATTTACAAGACCTCAGTTCCCATGTAGGCCCTAAAATGAGCAGTCAGATTTTAATAAGGGCTCAGCTCCCAATGTGCTGGGCTTATTTGAAAATGCATCAATAATTAGTGGCAACTCCTGCCCTCCAGAGTTTACAGTCTAAAGGGGGGGAGGGTCTGAATGATGGGATGTGCCAGAGGCCCTGCGAGGTGAAGTGATTTGCACAAGTTTACACAGCCATTCTGTACAAGAGTCAGGGAATATACCCAAGTCTCCTGTATTGCATCATTCTGTATCTAGAGGGAGAAGAAAAATAGATTAACATTTCTGTTTTTTTTTTTTTTTTTTATAAATGGAGATATCCCATCTCATAGAACTGGAAGGGACCTTGAAAGGTCATTGAGTCCAGCCCCCTGCCTTCACTAGCAGGACCAAGTACTGATTTTGCCCCAGATCCCTAAGTGGCCTCCTCAAGGATTGAACTCACAATCCTGGGTTTAGCAGGCCAATGCTCAAACCACTGAGCTATCCCTCCCCCCGTTCTGCTTTGCACAAGAGACTAAAATATGGATTGCAGATTCAGTATTGTACAGTGTAGGTCTTTGCATTAATTTCTTGAATGTGACAGTTTCAAATAAAATGTCTTTTGCCTCAGCATGCTGGGAGGTGGCAAACCTGTTAATTACTCTGCAGTAGCTGACCGCACTTTTGGGGCCAGACCTTTTCCCACTGAAATCAGTGGCATAAATTCCATTGACTTCAATGGAAGCAGAACCAGGCCCAGCACTGCTAGCCATAAACTGATTGGCTTTAACGCAACTACTTGTACCAGCATGTGTTTGCAGGATTGGGCCCACAGTTTGCAAGTGAGAAGCAGCAAGCAAGCAAACCCCTCTCTAGAAAGTTGTTGGAACTTACTTCTATGGAAACAAACACCATGTGAAGACCTTTTCAATATTTCTGTTTCAGTTTATGTGAAACCATTTACATGGCCTGAAGTTGAAGGATCTGGAGTGAGGACCACATACTGAGTGAGCCAGGAGTATCCAAGGGCTTTGTGTAACACCAGAGCTGTCACAAGGATGACTATCGGCTCCATAAGACTACAAAAATGATGATCATACCTGGACCATTTGTAGTTACCTTTAAAGAGCAGCAACTGACTGGGCTGACTGACTCTGGGGAAGCAAAAATATATTTTTAAAGGAAGGGGCAGGAAGACACAGCTTTTGAAAAACAAGCATCACTCTGTCTAGATTAGTACTTACAAAGTGAGCAAGATGCCCCAGATTGCCCCAATCTGCATTAAAGGTAGTAAGTGTCCTCTGGGAAATTGTGACCCCTGGGACATTTACATGTCCGTGAACCCCAGCTTAGCTGGTAAGAAACTGAGATAAGGCAAGGGAGCCTGGGTTTAACTGCGGATAACTTTAGGTATAAAGGTTATTCTTCCTACATGCACTGGAGATACAGACCGAAAGCCCACAGGGTTTACAAAACGACTAATAGGGCCCAGGGAAGTTAGGGACAAATTCTGCTCCCACTGAAGTGAGTAGGAGTTTTGCCATTGACTTTAGTAGAACCAAGATTTAGCCTTATTTGAGGCTGCTTGAGTCTAGAGAAAAGTGCTTAATTTATGCCAGGACTTGCCAGGGCTGAGCCGCAGCATCTCTAGGTTTGGGGGTTCATAGTCCCGGCACCTCTGGGTTTGCCACATCAGTGATGAAAGTAAAATAAAAATTGGCTAGAGCCTGGGCACCTCTTTCTTTACCAATTAAGTGCTGCCAGGGAATAGCAGGGTTCCCCCATCAAAAGGAGTGGGGCTTGGAAAGCAGGGTAGCCTTGTAAAGACAATGATTCATTGTACCAAAACTACCCCCATCATTTTATAATCTATTGTCCATGTTATTAATTCATCATTCCTATTTGCAATCCCATCTTCCTATACCACCCTGCTCCTTCTCACTACAGAGAGAAAAGGCTTACAGCCAGAGGTCTATGCTCTTTATCCCAAACATGCACAACTCCCATTTACATCAGTAAGACCTTGCCTGTATTTAAAAAGCAGTTTAGTTAAACAGGTGCAAACCCCTAATGTAGATACACTTAAACCAGTTTAACTTTTGCTTATAGTGCTTTATCTTTAAGTCAGTAATCTATCAATGCAAGTCAAACTGATTTAAGCAAGAATTAAATTGGTTTAAGGGTAGCTACATTAGAGGTTTAAGCCAGTTTGCACCAGTTGAAGAAGACTACTTTTTATGGAGCATCCCATCACTCTATGTTAAGACACTGGTTCATAGTAACTCAGAATGAATCAATAGTGCTGCTAATTGCTTCACCAACATCACTTTCTGCAGCACCTGAATTCCCTTGAGGAACCCCCGCCTCCTAGTGCTAAAACTAATTGGGCTCAGCCCTGCTTCGTTTATGTCACCTGCTAGTATCCCCCAATGCAGTGGCATGGCTGCAGGCTATGTTAAAGCCAAACAAATAAGGTTTATAGAGCACAAGATATATTGTAGGTAATGTAGTGAAATGCAACATAGCTTTTCATGTCATACTGTTATTTGATTGCACCTCTTAATAATTACTTGTTGGGCACCCAGCAGTTGATTAGACAATACATCTTGTGATTTTACTCTCCTGTGCAATAACTGAAGGTTGCAGCATATTTCTGTCTAGCATACGCATTATTACTTTGATTTTGCTTCCTTTAAAATAAAGCATTATTTTGAACAAAAGCAAAAAAAAAAGTCATTTAGACAGGCACTGCATCGAAAGTCTCATCAATCGGCTGTAATTATACAGAGCCAGTGCAGTACTAACCCAACACAAGGTAGCTGACATATTTTTCAGTTTTCCCTTTTCTCAAGTCTTGAGTGAATTCAGTGCTATTAAACAAAAAACAAGTATATGTACTTCCAGTCACAGTACAAGCAGCCCTGTACAAATGTTAGCCCTGATCCTGATGTATGCACATATTTAATAGAGCTGGGTAGGAAATATATATTTCTCCCTAGTGAAAAAGGTTAAAGAAAACAAAAACAGAGAAAATAAACCCCACATCTAACCTAATATGATACTGAGAGGCGAGGCATGACACCACACAGAGAAATCTTCTTTGGTGATCTCCTACTCCTTATTAAGGCTCCTTAGTGGAGGATTGCCTTCTTATGGGAACTTTATCCCAGCATGCCTTTCTACAGCTAGCCCTTTAAATATGGCAGAACCAAACACTTAGAGCATGAAAGTAGACATTTTATAAATGGTAGCTGTTACTCTCTTTCTTCTAGCTAGTAAGGACTTGTTATGTTTTCCTTATTATTATTGCTGCCTGTTCATGAATCTCTTTTTTAGAGAATATAGATGGTGTTTGCTTTCTTCAAAGAAAGCAGCCTACGGAAGAGTTATCCAAATATTTTAGAGAGAGGCTGAAATTCAAACCATCTCTCTCTCTCCTTGCTTACTTCTCTTCAACTTTAGGAACTATCGCCTCTGATATTGTGCAACTCAAAAGACATGAAAGTAAGGACTAACCCCAAGCATACCCCTCCCTCCTCCCCCCCCCCCAAAAAGCTATTTAAAATATTAAAATTGGGTTCCTTTTTCTTTGGCTTCTCAGGTTTTCACCTTTAGGGCTCCTATGTACAAGCATTTCTCTGCAATCAGGAGGGCTCAAAACTTACTTTTTAAAAATGAAAGCTGAGAGTCTCATGTAATCATATGACCTTTGAAGCTGTGGCTGTGAAAAATACAACCAGTATCACAAGACATCTGATAAAATCACAAGAGTTGGAAATGCTGATTTAATATCTAGCCAAACTAGATAAATGCAATAACTAGGTGTTTGTGGTACAACGCTCATCAATGCAAATCCCGGCCTGCTTCCTTTGAAGTCAATGGTAACAATTCTAGTGATTTAAATAGGAACAAGAGCAGGTCCCCTGTTGAAATTTCAGTTCCTCTTTGTGCAACTGCAATGTTTTGGGTGGGTCTGGAGCTTGCCTAAACAGAAGCAACATGGGGGCCTCAGCATTTATAATTAGGCCTCCAAATTAAACACCTCGTCTCCATAGTCTCATCAAGCTGAAAACTCCTCAGCTAGCGATAAGTGCCTTGCCAAAGATTTTTATCACCACCAATGCCCCAAACCCTTACTAATCCAAATTATTTTACTAGCACTAGAATTCACAGAAAAAATAGTATACTAAATAACACTTGGTTCTTTTAGGACCTGATCCCAAGTCCACTAAAGTCAACAGAAGGACTCCTATTGACTTCTGTGGGCTTTGGATCAGGCCTGCAGAACACTATGGCTCTCAAATCATTTCCAAAGCAGAAAACGCTTCTGAAATAGAAATGTTTTCTGATATTGTTTAAGGGGGTCTCATTTGCACATACTAAAGGCTAGAAAAGCAGCGTGTTGCACACAAGCGGGCCGGATGGCAGGACTACAGAAGAGAAAGCGGTGCCAGAGCACAGTTATTCATATATATTTTAATTCAAATTGTATGGAGCTGAGGGGGGAAAATGTTGAAATCCACAGAAATTGATCTTTTTCCTGCTCTGCTTCAGTGTAATTTAAAACGTCAAACCAGTTTTTAATCAGCTTTAGTGAAATCAGGTCTTGGCTGTGACATTGAATGCCAAGATTTAGCCTGGAGCAAGTTTTCATAGTTGATTTATAAATCGCTATAAAACAGGGTTTGATAAAGAAAACACTGAGTAGCAAGCACTGCTAGAGTATGATGCTGAGGCCTATGCGCAGAGCTGGAATCTGGAGAGAGGTTCTGTGAGGTGAGGTTTGCCTAATCTAGCTATCACAGAGTTAGAAGTTCATTGGCCACGCGGTACTCTTTATATAATGTTAAAACTCTGCATAAGGCATTGTTCTTTCAGAGCTTTATGGCTCTGACATTTTACCATCTTACAATCAATGAGAAAATCACTTTAAAGAAATAAAATACACAGGAAGTGGCACGCACCACCAACCTCTAATGCAACAGAAGCCTCTGAAGGAGAATCGGTATGGTACAGCGAAAAGACAGTCTCGGGAGGCTGGCTTCTATTCCTGCCTTGGCCAATGACTTCCCATGTAACCTTGGACAAATGCTTTCTGTACCTCTGTTTTCCCTCCTACCCCATGTCTTCTCTATACTGTAAACTCTTCAGGGACTGTGTGTGTATGTACAACAGCTATCATAATGGATGCCTGATCTCAGTTGGGGCCTCTGGGTGCTATTGTAATAAAAATCATTAGTGGTAAAATAAAGGGCTACCTTGCTCACTTCTCTCCCACCTCACTACAAAGACAACAGAAATTTAGGGTATTAGGAGGTCACATGTGTCCTCGTTTCCATTTTCCCCTTGTAGGCCTCTCCTATGTGCTCCTTATAATAATAATATAATATATGGAGATATACCAATCTCATAGAACTGGAAGGGACCTTGAAAGGTCATTGAGTCCAGCCCCCTGCCTTCAGTAGCAGGACCAAATACTGATTTTTGCCCCAGATCCCTACATGGCTCCCTTAAGGATTGAACTCACAACTCTGGGTTTAGTAGGCCAACGCTCAAACCACTGAGCTATCCCTCCCTCTTTGAGGAACCTGCTATAATGATTCCATAGCTGCACAGAGTTTATGGTCATCTCTTCAGCTTAATATAGCCCTATGGGTTTCCTTGTCAACAGCATGGGCAAAGCTCAGGAACTTCTGCTCTGAAAACATAATTTGAACTAAAGAAAGATCTCCATTATCTTATAGCCCCTGACTTTCTATTTCGTAGAGGGCAGTGGTGTATATGCTACACCAGCCATCCATTCCGTCCGTGCATGCTCCCACCCTGCGTCCTTCTCCTCAATTTCTCCTCCACTGTCCAAAATATCTTCACTCCTATGAAACTCACAGTAGAACAGAACATTCTTCTTATGTGCATTCCCCTCCTCAGAAAGGTACCTGATTCCCTATGTTCTACATCCACTTTGTAACATCCATTTCCCATAAGAGAAGGCTGATTCTTCCATGTTCCAATCCTTTCCTTCAAACACCAAATTCCCTTTCCCCATACGAGACACAGCACCCACTTTCTGCTCCCTCCCTCTGGCACAGTCAGGAAACTAAACCATCTTTTAAAATAAGTTTAAGGGGAAAAAAGCGATGTGTACATTAAGGTCGTGTTTGTTTCCCACAAGCAGTGCACAAAAACGGGGAAATTATATTATGGTCCTGATCCTGTAATGTGGTCCATGAAGAGCAGACCTCTGTATTTACAAGGTGCATATTGTGGGATCAGGGTCTGTGGGACAGATGCTTCCCCTGTTTTCTCTGAAGAAATTCCATTGACTTCAAATAGGAGTTGGGGTGTGAATGTGGTGGAATAATTTGGTCATTAGCCCTGCACTCTATTTAGATGTAAGACTGATTACTTTTCGGAATAGGTTGAAGAAAACAGAGAGAAATGCTGTGTTTAAATAGCTCCAACGAGAACATTGGGGGGGGGGGGGGGGATGTGTGCTGTGTATAGCAAAATCTTTTTCTACAGCTCCTTATAAAATGTGTGTATGGCTTAAAGTAGTTTGTACTTGACTTTCTATTGTTTGTATTTCATCTCCCTCTGTAGAGAAAAGCAACACAGCCAAATAGATAGGAGCCATCAGAGCTGGGCTGTATTCCTAGCTCCACTACTGACTTGCTGCATGGTCTTGAGCAAGTCCCTGAGCCATTTTGTGCCTCAGTTTCTCTATCTGTAAAGTGTTGTCATGACACCTCTATAAAGCCCTTTGAGATGCACAGGTGCCAGCTATCACTGTCGTTGTTGTCAGTCTGAAGCTAGCTGTTCAGAGCATTCTGTACTGCTGCTGGTGCTCAGAACTGTAGCTACTAATATCCAGTGATCTGATATGCTCCCCTAAAAGAGCTAGGCTGTTTAAATATCTTCTAGTTTCTCTGTCCACCAAGGAAAAAAAGAAAAGCACTTCAAAGAACAACCCCCTTGCCCGGAGCATAAAGATCTGAAAGCACACTGCTCAACATGGTTACAATCCCCCAGCTAGACAGAGATCAAAAATGTAGCTTCAGTAGCTCTCCCTTACAATAAAGCTAATCACGTTAGTCACTTCACAAGAAATAAATCTTTCATTTCCATTTCACTTTGATTTCCCCATTCCATTTTTAATCTTTAATAGGAAATGGTTTGCGTACAGTTATGGCCAACAAAGAGACCCTAGGTGTCACAAAAGGCACACTTGGGACTAGGTTACATTGATGATGACCTAACAAAGGATGCAGTCTTGTAGGTGAGGTTTAAAATTTCACCTTAACATTTTTATAACCTGTTCAGAGGTGCCTTTCCGATTCTTGATCTGTTTTCTTTTGTTGTTGTTTGGGGTTTTTTTTAAGTCTGCCTCTATATCACTTAGAACAAAATGTAAAAAGAAGGAAAATGTGCAAATTTAAACATGCAAAGTTTTCTTCTCCATTGCTTTGCATTTTGTATCCTCATTTACTACCCCATGCAAAGTGGGTACAGGTGAGAGGAGACTGCTGAATTGGTAGCATTTAACCTCTCTGTGCACAAGTGTAATGGACAATAGTGTAGAAGGCAATCGATGACCAGGCCTGTAAGTCAGTGAATGGGGAAAAAAAGCTAAAGCTGCCATAGCATTATCACAATATGAAGTCACCCTCGTGGGAGAGATGCTGCACCACTTTGTACCTGGTGCAGTCAAACCTTGATTTTTAACATAAGAGGAAAAACTCTGTGTGCTTAGAGTTAGCATTTATGCTGTTACTGTTCCACTGGTGGCAAGTTCTCTACGGTGCTATGTCAAAAGGGCAGCAGCGCTTTCATTTACGTTCTAACAGCTTCATCTTCACAAATTGGGGGGAGGGGGCCTGAAACTTGTTTTTAATGAAAAGTTTGAATATTTTGAAAAAGTTCAAAATGTGCAGATAGACCCTAAGACCTCAAGATCGATAAGGGTGTGTGCACACAACTTTTTCTGTCTTTGATGTCAAAGCAGTTTTGGGGAGGAAATGTTCTGTCTGTTTCACTGTTTATAGGGTGGGATTTAGCACTGGCCTAAGGGTATGTTTACATTGGAGCTTACGGTGTAATTTCCAGCTCCGTAGACATACCAGCTCTGGCTCTGATAGTGTTAGAGTGCTAAAATTAGCAGTGTAGCCATGTCTTCACAGGTGGTGGGAGAGACTAGGCACTCCAAATATATACCTATGGTTTCAGATGGGATTGTGGAACGTCGACAGACCCCAGTTGTCAGCAGGCAAGATCAAACCTGGGACCTCTGGAGCTTAGTGCATGAGCCTCTACTGCGTGAGCTAAAAGCCAACGGCTCTGAGCTAAGGCTGTAGAGCAGACTCATTTAACTCTGTCTAAGTGGTCTCGGTGCCACTAGATGGGACAGAACACCACACCCAGAAGGTGTGTGGGTTACAATTGCACTTGGGGCGGCTAGCCCCTCCCACTGCCAATGCCGCGATAGTTACAGTGCTCAGTCAGAGCTAGCGTGGGTATGTCTACGCCTCCAGCTCCAATGTCGACTAGAATTGCTCGTAGAAATGGCATGAAATGAACGTAATGCAGCCCGAGGAGCAAAAATATGAAAGTTGTGACATGAGATAAGGTACTCACACTGCAAGTCCAGAAATGCAATGCAGCAATACATTTTTTCTCTGTGTTAAGAAGTGTGAGAATGATGGAAGTACAGTGTCCCTTTGTATAGAGAGAAGTATCATGACTCAGGCATTAGCCAAAGTCTTACTGCTCTGACATCATCTAGCTGCCATCTTTTTTTATGGGAATTAAGAAATAAAAATAACCCTTCTCAGCCTATCATAATTTGGATGGAGGAGGAGAAAGAGGTTCTTAAATGGAAACCACCATATACTGGTGATTCCGGAAAATAGATAGGCACATCCAACACAACATTACTATTTTCTGTGCTCTGGGTCCCTTTGTCTGCTACTATTCTTGTTGGTCTGATTTGGATGGTTTGGGGAGGCCATTGAAAAAACGGAATAGGCAGTGTTCATGCCAACAGTTCTGAGCTGCTGTCTTTGAGGAAATCTTGCATGTTTGCTTGGTTGTTTTTAACAAGTATGGCCCCCGTCTTGCAAACAAGTAAGCTTCTGTTCTACTCCATGCTTATTACTCCTCAGCATTGTGTCCAGTTCTGGGTGCCACATTTCAGGAAAGATGTGAACAAACTGGAGAAAGTCCAGAGAAGAGCAACAAGAAATGATTAAAGGTCTAGAAAACATGACCTATGAGGGAAGATTGAAATAATTGGGTTTGTTTAGTCTGGAGAATAGAAGACTGAGAGGGGGCATGATAACAGTTTTCAAGTACATAAAATATTGTTACAAGGAGGAGAGAGAATAATTTTTCTCCTGAGCATTTGAGGATAGGACAAGAAGCAACGGGCTTAAATTGCAGCAAGGATGGTTTAGGTTGGACATTAGGAAAAACTTCCTAACTGTTGGTGGTTAAGCACTGGAATAAATTGCCCAGGGAGGTTGTGGAATCTGCATCATTGGAGATTTTTAAGAGCAGGGTTTCTCAAACTGGGGTCCGCGAGTCATATCCAGGGCTGCCGGCCCCACTGATCACCTCCTCCCTCTCCCTTCCCGTGCCTCCTGCACGCTGAGGAACAGCTGTTCAGTGGCGTGCAGGAGGCACTGGGAGGGAGGGGGAGGAGCAGGGACGGGGCACGCTGAGGGGAGGGGGGCAGAAAGAGGCAGAGAAGAGGAGGGGCAGGGGTTGAGCGGGCATGGGAGGCGTCTTGGGGTAAGGGGTGGAAAGGGGGCAGGGCCTGGGGCTGAGCTAGGGGGTTTGGGGGCCCACAACAATTTTTAAATTAAAATGGGGATCCTCAGGTTGCTAAAATTTGAGAACTGCTGTTCTAGATAATACTTAGTCCTGCCATGAGTGCAGGGGACTGGACTTGATGATCTCTCGAGGTCCCTTCCAAGCCTATGATTCTATGCTCATCTTTAAGCATGTGGGTAGTCCTGTTGTTTTCATGCTTAACATTAAGCACATGCTTAACTATTTGCAGGATCAGGACCTTAATTTTTTTTCTCCTTCAAATAAACTTCAAGAGGCATAGAGTAGCAACTGATAGACAATGGCTGTACAAAATGAATTCTCTCTTTGTGTTTACAGGATAATGGAAGAGACAGGAAACTACTAGCCAAGAAAATAAATTAAAAAACAAAAAATTCTAAGCCAGGTGGTTGTTTCTCAAGGGATGTATAAACCATCTTCTTAGCCTGTTAGAATACCTTCTCTCTGCCAAGGTATTTATACCATGCATGTCTCTGGGCTTATCCTATTGTTTGATTTGAGAATTAAGAAAAAGGAAAGCAAAGGAATGGATAAAGATGGTGTTTGGCAAATGGAGTCGTGTAACAGTGTAAGCGGGGGAGAAGGATAATGGTGTTGTGGTTAATGCACTGAACAGGGACTTACAAGATCTGGTTTAATTCCAAGCTCTGCTGTAAACTTCTTCTGTGACCTTGGGGAAGCCTCTGTCGCTCAATTCCCTGTCTGTCAAATGGGGAAATAATATTATAAATTACACCCCAAATGGGTATTTGAGCAGTAACTTCCACAATGCTGACCCAACTCCCACTGAAGTCAATGGAAAAGCTCCCATTGCTTTCCATGGGATCTATGTAGCTACCCTCGTGTTTTATGCTGCCGCCCATCATTGTAGTATCTGAGCCTCCCTCATAAGACCCATAGGAATAGTAAAGTCCCTAATGGACAACTGGAGTCTCTGGTTTGCCTAACTCTTCTTGGTTAATGTGTCTGCTTGGGGATATATTTGCTGTTGATATTGATTGCGGGAGGAGAGGCAGGTTCCAGTTGAGGATACAGCAGACCGTGAAGTCAGGAGCTGTTTATAAATACTAATGGAAACACAAGAAATTAGGCTGAACCAGTAGCACAAGAAGGTAACAAAATCCTTGAAGAGCAAGGGGTCTGAATAGTCGTGAGGTAGCTTGGGAAACGTTTTTTTAATCTGTTTGCTTCACAGCATCGGGATGAGAAAAGGGGTTTTTTTTGGAAAACATAGCATGATATCATGTCATTATAGACTGAATCATAATGTGTCCACATAAAGGGGCTGGTTTCAAGTTGACCAGGCTACCCTAATCCTGGCCTTTCCTAACCTTTTCAGTGTTTGACTCTGCAACCTTAACTTTCTTTTGCCATAGTTCTCTGGATAACATATATATTTATCTTGAAACTTTTCCATCAACAGCCAGTGTTTTAAAATCACAATGAACACAACAAAGTAATGGCTGATTGCATGTGTGTGTATGTGGAGAGAGAGGGAGAGAGAGAGAGAGAGAGAGAGAGAGAGATTCATTCTCTTCTTTATTTTGTTGAGCAATTGCTGAGTATAACATTGCCCTCAAGACAGGAAAAGTCATCTCTGTTGTACTGTACAAATCTCAGCCTGTACCTACAGGCATTACATCATAATCTCAGTAACCTTTTATCCCTAGGGCAATATTTTACCATAATTTCTATCAGCAGTCACTATTTATAGACAGAGAGCCAGCAGATTGTGGTATGTAGTACATGTGGGATTTTGGTTTTTGCATATGGAAAGACCTTGAGGTTTGCTCCTAACAGTCTAGTCTACTTCAATCTACATTCTCCCAACATGCTTGCACAGACTGCTTTCCACTGAAGAGTCTAGCTAGTGCATTTCAAAAGACACTTTCTGTTCCCAGTGCTACTGCCAATTCAGGGCATTCAAAACACTGGGCCAGCTTTATTTTTTCTGCTTTCAGTGACAGTAGCATAAATCCATCTCCAATCCATTAAAGTCAATGGAATGACCCTACTCAAGATTTACACACACATAACAGAGCAGAATTTAGCATACTCTGTGCATATACACAGCCTCCATTACATGCAGAACCTTAATGACACATGCAGTAACATGGTAGGTAAGTTCTTTAGCACTGGTTACACTTGGTTTTTCCATTCTCCCCTCCCAGTTTCAGAGATAGTTACTCCACAGAGAGGGTAGTCTACTTGATGGCATAGGTCATGGGTTCTCAACTTGGGGATCATTAACAGGTTTCAGGGAAGTCTCTTTTTTGAGACATCCTCTTGGGAGGGGAGGAACGTAAAACTTTTCTCTGTTTTAACTTGGGGTCATTGGATGGTCTATTTCTGCTGGGGGAGGTGCAGCACATCCAATTATTAACCCTTAGGCCTGGTCTACACTACGAGTTTAGGTCAACTTTAGCCGCGTTAAATCGAATTAAGCCTGGACACGTTCACACGACGAAGCCCTTTCTTTCGACTTAAAGGGCCCTTTAAACCGGTTTCTTTACTCCACCTCCGACAAGGGGATTAGCGATAAAATCGGCCTTAGGGGGTCGGAATTGGGGTAGTGTGGACGGAATTCGACGTTATTGGCCTCCGGGAGCTATCCCACAGTGCTTCATTGTGACCGCTCTGGACAGCACTCTCAACTCAGATGCACTGGCCAGGTAGACAGGAAAAGCCCCGCGAACGTTTGAATTTCATTTCCTGTTTGCTCAGCGTGGAGAGCACAGGTTACCACGCAGAGCTCATCAGCACAGGTAACCGTGATGGAGTCCCAGGATCGCAAAAGAGCTCCAGCATGGACAGAATGGGAGGTACGGGATCTGCTCGCCATATGGGGAGATGAATCAGTGCTGGCTGAACTCCGAAGCAGTAAACGAAATGGCAAAATATTAGAAAAGGTCTCCAAGGCCATGAAGGACAGAGGGACACACAGCAGTGCCGCGTGAAAATTAAGGAGCTAAGGCAAGCCTACCACAAAGCCAGAGAAGCAAACGGAAGGTCCGGGGCTGAGCCGCAAACATGCCGCTTCTACGCGGAGCTGCATGCCATTCTAGGGGGTGCAGCCACCACTACCCCAACCGTGTGCTATGACTCCCTCACTGGAGAAACACACAGGGAAGAGGGTTCGGAAGAGGAGGATGGAGAAAATGTAGATAGCTCACAGCCGCAAGGAAGCGGAGAAACCGGTTTCCCCAACAGCCAGGATATGTTTGTCACCCTGGACCTGGAACCAGTAACCCCCGAACTCACCGAAGACCCTGAGGGCACACAGGGGACCTCTGGTGAGTGTACCTTTGTGAATATTACACATGGTTTAAAAGCAAGCGTGTTTAATGATTAATGATTAATTTGCCCTGGCAATCGCGGCCAGTACAGCTACTGGAAAAGTCTGTTAACGTGTATGGGGATGGAGCGGAAATCCTCCAGGGACATCTCCAGAAAGCTCTCCTTCATGTACTCCCAAAGCCTTTGCAAAAGGTTTCTGGGGAGGGCTGCCTTATCCCGTCCGCCATGGTAGGACACTTTACCACGCCAGGCCAGTAGCACGTAGTCTGGAATCATTGCATAACAAAGCATGGCAGCGTATGGTCCTGGTGTTTGCTGGCATGCAGACAACATCCATTCCTTATCGCTCTTTGTTATCCTCAGGAGAGTGATATCATTCACGGTCACCTGGTTGAAATGGGGTGATTTTATTAAGGGGACATTCAGAGGTGCCCGTTCCTGCTCTGCTGAACAGAAATATTCCCCGCTGTTAGCCACGCGGTGGGGGGGAGGGGTGAAGTGATCATCCCAGAGAATTGGGTGTGGGGGGGAGGGGAGTTAGTTGTGTTTGTGCTGCATGTTAACCCTGAAACTGCAGCCCCTCCTTTTACATTGCAAACCCATTTTAAATGGCCAACCCAACGGGTGCTTGGTATGGGAAATGAGAGCACTACTGTTTGAAACCATTCCCACATGTTAAGAAGGTTAAAAAAGCCAAAAGACTGTGTCTTACCATGGCTGCCTGCAATCTGAAATCTGTGGCCTGGCACTGCGTGAGTGATCTCTCACACCAAACCGGCAGGCCCTCAATATAAGAGGAAAAATGCGACCTTGTAACGAAAGCACATGTGCTGTGTAATGTGAACAGCAAAATTTAACGTGAAAGAGTGTACCCATTGTTCTCTAAAATGTGTCTTTTTTAACCACCTCTCCCTTCTCCTCCACCAGCTGCAAATAGCAACAGAGGGTCCTGTGGCACCTTTAAGACTAACAGAAGTATTGGGAGCATAAGCTTTCGTGGGTAAGAACCTCACTTCTTCAGATGCAAGAAGTACTTGCATCTGAAGAAGTGAGGTTCTTACCCACGAAAGCTTATGCTCCCAATACTTCTGTTAGTCTTAAAGGTGCCACAGGACCCTCTGTTGCTTTTTACATATTCAGACTAACACGGCTACCCCTCTGATACAGCTGCAAATGTTTCTCCTTCACAGAGGCTAGTGAAGATTAGAAAGAGAAAGCGTAGGACGCGTGATGACATGTTTACAGAACTACAGATGTCCTCCCACGCTGACAGAGAACAGCAGAATGCGTGGAGGCAGTCAATGACTGATTTCAGAAAAGCACAATATGAACGAGAGGAGAGGTGGCGTGCTGAATCGCGGGATGAACAGAGCAAGTTGCAGGCTGAAGATGATAGGTGGCGTCAGCTTGCACACAGAAGACAAGAGTCGATGCTCCGGCTGCTGGAGCATCAAACTGATATGCTCCAGCGTATGGTTGAGCTGCAGGAAAGGCAGCAGGAGCAGAGACCGCCGCTACAGCCCCTGTGTAACCAACAGCCCTCCTCCCCAAGTTCCATAGCCTCCTCACCCAGACGCCCAAGAACATGGTGGGGGGTGGCTCCGGCCACCCATTCACTCCAACCCAGATGATTGCCCTAGCATCAGAAGGCTGGCCTTCAATAAGAGTTAAAGTTTTAAACTGCAGTGTGTCCTTTTCCTTCCCTCCTCCCCCACCCATCCCGGGCTACCTTTGCAATTATCCCCCTAGTTGTGTGATGAATTAATAAAGAATGCATGAATGTGAAGTAACAATGACTTTATTGCCTCTGCAAGTGGTGCTCGAAGGGGGGAGGGTAGGGGAGGGTGGGGTGGTTGGTTTACAGGGAAGTAGAGTTAACCGGGTGGGGGGGGCGGAGGGTTCATCAAGGAGAAACAAACAGAAGTTTCACACCGTAGCCTGGCCAGTCACAAAACTCGTTTTCAAAGCTTCTCTGATGTGCACCGCGCCCTGCTGTGCTCCTCTAACCGCCCTGGTGTCTGGCTGCGCGTAATCAGCGGCCAGGCAATTTGCCTCAACCTCCCACCCCGCCATAAATGTCTCCCCCTTACTCTCACAGATATTGTGGAGCACACAGCAAGCAGCAATAACAATGGGGATATTCTTTTCGCTAAGGTCTGAGCGAGTCAGTAAGCTGCGCCAGCGCGCTTTTAAACGTCCAAATGCACATTCCACCACCATTCGGCACTTGCTCAGCCTGTAGTTGAACAGGTCCTGACTCCTGTCCAAGCTGCCTGTGTACGGCTTCATGAGCCATGGCATTAAGGGGTAGGCTGGGTCCCCAAGGATCACGATAGGCATTTCAACATCCCCAACGGTTATTTTCTGGTCCGGGAAGAAAGTCCCTTCCTCCAGCTTTCGAAACAGAGCAGAGTGCCTGAAGACGCGAGCATCATGTACCTTTCCCGGCCATCCCACGTTGATGTTGGTGAAACGTCCCTTGTGATCCACCAGGGCTTGCAGCAGCATTGAAAAGTACCCCTTGCGGTTTATGTACTCGGTGGCTTGGTGCTCCGGTGACAAGATAGGGATATGGGTTCCGTCTATCGCCCCACCACAGTTTGGGAATCCCATTGCAGCAAAGCCATCCACTATGGCCTGCACGTTTCCCAGAGTCACTACCCTTGATATCACCAGGTCTTTCATTGCCCTGGCAACTTGGATCACAGCAGCCCCCACAGTAGATTTGCCCACTCCAAATTGATTCCCGACTGACCGGTAGCTGTCTGGCGTTGCAAGCTTCCACAGGGCTATCGCCACTCACTTCTCAACTGTGAGGGCTGCTCTCATCCTGGTATTCTGGTGCTTCAGGGCAGGGGAAAGCAAGTCACAAAGTTCCATGAAAGTGCCCTTACGCATGCGAAAGTTTCGCAGCCACTGGGAATCGTCCCACACCTGCAGCACGATGCGGTCCCACCAGTCTGTGCTTGTTTCCCGGGCCCAGAATCGGCGTTCCATGGCATCAACCTGCCCCAGGAACACCATGATTTCCACATTGCTGGGGCCTGTGCCTTGTGAGAGGTCTATGTCCATGTCAATTTCCTCATCACTCTCGTGGCCGCGCTGCAATCGCCTCCTCGGCTGGTCCTGGTTTTGCTTTGGCATGTCCTGGCTCTGCATATACTCCAGGACAATGCGCGTGCTGTTCATAGTGCTCATAATTGCCGCGGTGATCTGAGCGGGCTCCATGATCCCAGTGCTAGCTATGGCGTCTGGTCTGAAAAAAGGCGCGAAACTAGTATCTGACGGACCAGGGGAAGGAGGGAGGGAGGGAGAGAGGGGCGAGTGACGACATGGCGTACAGGTACAGGGAATTAAAATCAACAAAGGTGGCTGTGCATCAGGGAGAAACACAAACAACTGTCACACAGAATGCCCCCCCCCCCAAAGATTGAACTCAAAAGCCTGGGTTTAGCAGGCCGTTGATTTGACGGAGGAAGGGGAAAGCAAATGAATACAGAACAAATCTATATTTTACATCTTAAGACGACGGTGCAGCATGACTGATAGCCCTCGGCATCTTCTGGGTGCTTGGCAGCAAATACTGGGCGCTTGGCAGTTATAGCCACATTTTTTCTGTATGATGACGATGGCCTTCAGGCCTATTGCATGATCTGCTGCTCAGGGAAGACTCTGCTAATGTGCGATGGGCGCTTGGCAGAAAATGACATACTACGACTGATAGCCATCATCGTCATTGTGAAGGCAGCAGAATATGACTGGGGGGATGGGGGACTGGGGGACATACGGAGTTCCAGCCACTGCTGTACGACGATGACAGTTACCAGTCGTAATAAACCATCTACTGCCAAAAGGCAAAAGGCAAGGGCTGGTGCAATGCAGCCCTACGGCTGCCAGCCCCACGGCTGCCAGCACCCAGATCGCCGATGAAGGCTACCAGTCATGCTGCACCGTCTACCGCCAAAAGGCAGTTAGCTGCTGCTGCTGTGTAGCAATGCAGTCCCACGTCTGCCGGCACCCAGATGACATATGGTGACGGTGAGCTGAGCTGAGCGGGCTCCATGCTTGCCGTGGTATGTTGTCTGCACAGGTAACCCAGGTAAAAAGGCGCGAATCTATTGTCTGCCGTTGCTCTGGCGGAGGGGGAGGGGCCTGACGACATGTACCCAGAACCCCCCGCGACACTGTTTTGCATCATTCGGGCATTGGGATCTCAACCCAGAATTCCAATGGGCGGCGGAGACTGCGGGAACTGTGGGATAGCTACCCATAGTGCAATGCTCCGGAAGTCGACGCTAGCCTCGGTACTGTGGACGCGGTCCGCCGACTAGAGCACTTAGAGCATTTTATGTGGGGACACACACAATCAGCTGTATACAACCGATTTCTATAAAACCGGCTTCTATTAATTCGACCTAATTTCGTAGTGTAGACATACCCTTAGATAATTTGCTAATTCCCAGCTGTACAACTTCTGCCAACTTGTTAATTTCCAGCATTTGCAGGTGGCCACTGTGGGGCATTTCTAGCTGCTGAGAGATGGGCAGCTGGGAGGAGGGGTGGTGAAGGAGGTCCCAATCCACTCTGCTGAAAATACGCCCTTCCCCCGCAACCACCACTACTGAGTCCTAACCTCTGCTTCAGGCTGGGAACCAGTAGGGAGACAAGGTTCACCAGTGGACCTGATCCTTAACAGCTAGGTGGGCTGCCCTTCCAGCTGAGTGTTTAATCTTTGGTTCACAGGTAGCATAATAAAGCATGAGATTGCTCCTCTCCAGCACTTCACCTCGTCTCCTAGGCACTGGCCTTAGCATACATCAGACAAGGGATAGAAGGGATGAAAGAAGAGGGTTAATGCACAGCCTGAGCTAACCGGCTGGGCTCCCAGATCTCATTCCTCCATAGGCAGGGGAGAGGAGAAGGATAAAACCTTTCCTGGGTGACAGATAAGTTGAAAATCCTTCCCATGAAGTAGGTAAATTGTGCTGAATAAATGAGATTCCCTGCCTAAAAAGCTTACGATATAAAACATAACCTAGAGTTTACGTAACCTAGGTCCTAGACCAAGGTAAACCCAAGTGGAAAGAGTGAGGTCATCAGAGCTGAAGTACTCCCCAAAAGAAATGGGCATCTGGGAGTTTCTTAGAGAAGTCCAGGGTGGTAGAGCTGGTCCCCAACTAACAATTATTTTTGGTGGGAAATGTCAGAAGAAAATATTCATTTTTTTTAAATTTCTCATAATTAATTTTCTGGGAGATTTTTTCAGAAAACAAAACTAAAAAATGTTTGGATTTCAAAGGCTGTTTTGGTGAAAATTGTCCATTTTTTGAAAAATATTTTAAACTGAAAAATGGCAGTTTAAATTTTTACTTAAATATTTCTTTGTTTTTCATTGAGAAACCATGCATCAAAAAATATTTTTTCTGTTAAAATTTTCACTTTTGACAAAAAGCCATTTTTCACGTAAATTACTTTTTAACCAAAAAAAACCCGATCTAGCTGTTGGAATTTGGCAGGTATTCACTAAGGGGCCTTTTCAAGCACTCAGGCTGCTTGAGAGATGCTTTGAAGATCATAGAATCATAGACTATCAGGGTTGGAAGGGACCTCAGGAGGTCATCTAGTCCAACCCCCTGCTCAAAGCAGGACCAATTCCCGACTAAATGAGTGTCATCAAAAGAGTCAAAGGAAGACATCAAGACATCAAAGTGCTGCTTCTCCCCTCACAAGAGTTTTACACTGGTGTAACTTTATTGACATCAATAGAGATATTCTTCATTGACCCCATTTTAAATCATGCCAGATTTGGGCCCAAGCTTGGGAAGAATAAGATTAGTAGGAGAGGAAGAAGATTAGAGGAGAAGGTGGGAAAAGAAATGGAGATGGGGCAAAGTTGTGTAGTGTCTTCTTAGATTTCAAGGCCAGAAGGGACCATTGTGATTGTCCAGTCTGGCCTCCTGTATAACACAGGCTATAGGACTTCCCTCAATGAATTCCTGTTTGAACTACAGCAGATATTTTAGAAAAAGTCCAATCTTGATTTTAATTGCCAGTGATGGAGAGTCCATTACAACCCTTGGTAAGTTTTTTCCCCCCCAGTAGTTGATTACCTTCATTGTTAAAGACTTGTGCCTTATTTCCAGTCTGAATTTGTCTAGCCTCAGCTTCCATCCATTGGATCTTGTTATACCTTTTTCAACTAGATTGAAAAGCCCATTTTCAAATATTTGTTCTCTATGTAGGTACTTGTATACTGCGATCAAGTCATCCCTTAACCTTCTGTTTGTTAAGCTAAATAGATTGAGTTCTTGGTGTCTACCATTGTAAGACATGTTTTCCAATCCTTTAATCATTCTTGTGGCTCTTCTCTGAACCCTCTCCAACTGATCAACCATCACCAGCAAATGCACATAGTCTGCCGAGAACTTTTGCACCAGCCAGAGTGACCAAGGCTGATAGATCACACCAGGCATCATAATGTGAAGTTTCCAGGTCTGGCTCAATCCTGCAAATCCATGAATCTCTGGGGCAGCCCCATGAGCAATTCTAGATAGGGTCAGGGCATGCACTCCTTCACATGTCCACGGAGCATTTGAGAGCATGGTGTACATGGTTTGGGGTTTTTTTTTGTTGACCATACACATGATGTGGCTGAAAAGTATGCAACACTGCTTTTGCATGTACTGAACAGTTAGTTGGAGGAAGGCCAGATTCTTGCAAGATTGTGGCATTTCACACAATGTTGAACCACATTCTGCTCAGGATTTGTTGCTGACAGCGCGCATGGAGTTGATCAACATCCTTCTTGAATTGTGGACACCAGAACTACACACAGTATTCCAGTAGTGGGCACCTTAAAATTGACACTGAGTACCTGGAGGAATGGAAACCAGCAATGGCCATGAAGCAGTGGAGAGTTGTATTTAAGAGTTAAATGTAGAAAAGAGTTAAATATAAGAACCTGCCCTTGTGATAGTCCCCACTGTACCTGGCTTCTTGTTATTGTTAAACTTTGGGGGGTATTGAACAGAAGAGATTATGTAACTCAGAAAGTTTCCAGGGACACCAATAATCTTCTCCCCTCTTTCTTCAGGACCTCAATTTAAATTTAGTCTACATGAAAGTATATCACCAAATCTCCACTCCTTAAAAAGAAATTCCTAATCTAGCTTTTCCTGTCTGTCAAAAAAATATTCTACTAAACTCAGCACTAAGTGGAAGTGAGTGGGCTCAGCCTATATCCAACTGAATGTAAGAGCAGCAAAAAAAGACCGAAACAAGCAGACACATATGAAAACAGGACTATAAATTGTAGATTACAGCACCCTGTGCAATGAAATTAGAGAGAGACATTGAATCTTGCAATGGTCATGTTCACTTGGGATGCATAGACCCTGGATGGTCATGTTCATTTTAATACAAACGAAACAAAGCGCATCACCTGATTTTTGCCCCTTCTCTTTGCACTGTTTCCATGCTGCCTTTTATGCTTGGAACTCCCAGGGGTAGCTGTGGAGTGTGCTTCTCCGGAGCCCTGGAGAAATTCTGCTGCATCAATCACAAAACTTGTGGGTCTTCTGCTGTGGTGATACATCTCCACATGCCCCCTTGCCCTCCAGGGACAGTATCTTAAATGTGCAGCTAACCCCTTACCTTACAGAGCTGCTGGCAGGATAAAATTTCTTGTTTTGAAGGGCGACTTGAGGTCATTTGATAGTAGGTGGTATAGAGACAATGCTGACAGACCCACTCAATCAAAAGGCAGAGTACTAACGATATAATGCTGGCTCACTAGATCGTCATTGTGTAGAGGAAATACAGGTCTGATTCTGATCTGGCTTATGCCAGTATACATCAGGAGCAGCACCTTGAACTCTGTGTTTGTACAGTGCCTAGCACAGTGCAGTCCTCATCCATTATGGGGGCTCTTATGCACTCCTCCAATACAGATAAATAAATAATAATAATAATAATTAATAAGTCAGTGGAATTACGTGAACATAAAACTGATATGAGAGGAGAATTGGGTCCTACATATTTTTCTCCTTACTTTGCTGTTAATTATCCCATGTTGGCCTTCAATAAAGGGCTGGCAATTAAAATTACACTGATCTAATTTAACATAAATGACATTTCCTATGCCTTTGTTATCCTGATGATTCAGCATTTTTATAGCTATAATTATGATAGTGACAAATACTTTGCATTTGTATTATGCCTTCCATCCAAGGATCTCTGAGCTCAAGTAAACCCCACAACTCCACTGTGAGACAGGCAAATGTTCTCAATTTTATGAGTAGGGATCCTGACCCAAGGAGAAATCAAGTGTCCAACATCTCATCATGGAGGAGGCCACCCAAATACCCCAGAAGAATATGCTTCAATATGGGGGATAGGCCACACTGACCACACACTGCTAATTGTCATGTGTGCCCCCACTAGAACCCCACATAGAGGGTATCATAAAACAGTCAGAACCCTGAACCCTCTCTTCTGGCCTTCAGACAACCCCCCAAGCTCATCGTCGGATGCGAGTTTCCCCACTGACCAGGGCACACCAACTCAAAGGAGGACCAGACCCTGCCAGAACAACAGATGCAAAACCTGCAGACATATCTCCACTGATAGACTGATCAATACTCACTGTCAACCTGTTTGGAGTGGCTCAGGAGCGTGAGTACCAACATCAGGACAGACTGTTAAGAAGAAGGGCACAAAACCCAAACTGGTTCTGAGGGTACTTAGATTTCACCAACCAGGTACCAACTGTGAACTTCTCAAGTGATATGACAGCCTTAACGTGGAGTCACAGACAGTTCCCTTGGGTACTGCGGTCTATCTTGCCACCCGGGTAAGCTTAACTTTGTGATAGACGGTCCCTTACACCAAAAATCACACAATATTCAGATTAATCCCAGTCCCAAAGATCCAGTCTTTTACCCCAGGTCAGTTGCACCTCAGATCACCTACCAAAGACAACGCTTGTAGCCAATCCTATAATAAATTAACTAAAGGTTTATTAACTAAGAACAAGAAACTGAGTTGTTCACAAGTTTAAAGCAGGTAAACCATACACACACACACACAAATGAGTTACCTTTTGAAACCTAAGACTGTAATAAAAGCTGCTGTAATATGCAAGCTCTATATGTTCTCTAGGACTAAACCAGGCTAAGCAACTGGGAATCCCTTTCTTATGCTTAGAAATCTTGCCCTCTTGAAGTCCAAGCAGCACAAAGATCCAGTTTTTTCTTGTCAGGGATTTGTATTCCCTTCCCCCAGAGTACAAGATGGGACAAGTCCAAGTCTCCTTTTCATGGTTGTGGGGGGAGCAATTAAAGTCGTTCTACTTTGATGTTTCACAATGGCTCATTTGGTTTCAATGGACCTTCTTAGTGGACAGGACCTAACATCTTCTGTAGGAAGCCAGAATTTTACATTAATTATTGCTCCTTTCCTGTTTGATGACTTGCACCATTACAAAGGGTACACAGGGTACAGATGTTATAAGTGAGATTACTACATACAGCATCCTACTAGCATTTCATAAAGTCTAAACACCAAACACCTTCTTATAAACTTAACATCTATTTTAACAATACTAATACATAGGTGAGCCAGACTGGTTTCCAGCTATGTATTGGTCAGTGTTAATTTGAGGCTAAGGGTCCTTGGGATAAGCTGATACCTGGTCTGCCAGTGTCACGCCCTCCCCACAACACATCTTTCACGCTCCATAGGTCCCTACGCATGCCTATCACAGCCTGTGGTGTACCTCATCCAGTGTATCAAATGCCCCTACAACAACTATGCACTCAATCACTGCGCTCTTGAATGAACGCAAACCGAAAAATGATAAAAGACAAAAACATGTATCATTTGTGGGGGAACTCTTTTCACAAAATGATCACTCCCTATCTGACCTCTCAGTCCTCGTTCTCACATGAAACCTGTACAACACCTTTAAAAGACAAGCCGGGAACTTAAATTCATAATTCTGCTGCTGGACACCAAAAACCATGGACTTAACAGATAAATTGGTGTTATGGCCCATTATAACAATTTGTAACATACCCTGCTGTCTACTAATCCTCCATTGTACTATGATTGCGGAGGTATTAATTGCCACTTTATTTTAAGTGGTCTCCAAGAACATGTGTGAGCCCCATTTGCTTAATCTGCCTCACCTTATATTTAACGTGAACACTCTGTTTTCCTTCTCCAGATCTGAGTAAGAGCTCTGTGAAGCCTGAAAGCTGTCCCTTCCACCAACAGAAGTTGGCCCATCCACTTTGTCTCCCTCAAGATCTCCTGGTAAGTCAATGACCAAACTGAGAATGCAGTTTAGGAGACCTGACTCTTTCCCCTCTGTAACCACTAAACAACAGATTGGGGAAAGCCTCAGTACAATAGCACCTCAGAGTTACAAACACCAGAATTATGAACTGACCAGTTGACTGGTCAACCACACAATTAATTTGGAACTGGAAGTATGCAATCAGGCAGCAGCAGAGACCCCCTCCCAAAAAAGCAAATACAGTTCTTGACATGTACAGAGGAATTTGCCCCTATAAATCCCAATGCACTTTACAAAGGAAGGTATTATCCACATTTAATAGATGGGGAAACTGAGGCACAAAGAGGCGGGGAGGGGATTTGTCCAGAGTTACACAGCAAGTCAATGGCAGAGCCAGGAATAAAATACAAATCTGTTAACTCCTAGCCATTGTCTTATCCAATGAAACCTTCTGCTTCCGTCCTTCCTCACCACCACAACTCGTATGACTGTCTCAGAACTCATGGAAGTTTGGCCCATGGAGAATATATCTGTCTTCAGTACAAAATAAACAAATTATAACCTCTTGGTACATTGGTCACACTTTAAAAGTTGCTTCAGTTTTAACAATGATTATTGTTCCCACTGGTCTTCTCCATTTTAAGTACCGGGAATATCTCTCATAGATCAGGTTCTGTGATCACAATGGTCCCTTCTGGCTTTAAAATCTATGAACCAATAGAATCTTTCAGACCTGAAGAAATGCTGTCACTGAACATAAGCAAATTTCTCTCTCTTTTCTTCCACCTTCTTTTCATTTTTTATTTATCTATAGCCAGTAACAACCTGCATTCTGAGGCCATGCAAATCAGACTTGGAGTAGCAGTAGGTCTGCGTTTCTACTCTCCAGATGACACGCTTTCTATTTCCAGCCATGTGCACCAGCTGTCAATTTCCATCTTGCCTTTATTGAATCTGATTCTCTATCAAGCTGATTCTTTTCCCCAAGCTTGTGCGGCTTCCAGCTGGGTGTCCTTAAAACAGTGATTTGCAAAACATTAAGGCAGGCACATAAATAAGTCACGATCTAAGAATGAGTCATTATTTAATAGAAAACTGCTGCCAAATCCATAGTTAGCAGAGGGGTTATTAAAGCTAAACAGGGCCTTGCTCCACCAAAACTTCATACCAGTTTCCTCTGCCCCCTACTCTGGGTGGACAACAGTCTTTCTTCCACTCAAGAAGCCTTGCTGTTCCTCATAAGTAAGACAACCCAACGTAGCCCAGCAGCCGGCAAATGAGGGGTGTGCTGCACCAGTGTGCACTGCTCCAGCTCCGAATCACTGCTGCTGCTTCCTATAACCATGGGGCCTACGTTCTAGGAAATCTTTGGCTCTGCCCTGAAGCAGGGTATTGGTTTATCAGTGATGGGGGTGGTGGGAGGGAGGATGAAGTGGAATAGCAAATACTGTCTTGTCTTCAGTCCACTTTGTACATATAGTAGGGCTGTCGATAATCGCAGTTAACTCATGCGATTAACTCAAAGAAATTAATCGTGATTTAAAAAATTAATCACGATTAATCATAGTTTTAATCGTACTGTTAAACAAGAAGTAGGACTGAGTGGACTTGTATTCTCTCAAGTTTTACATTGTTTTGTTTTTCAGTGCAGTTATGTCTGAAAAAAAAATCTACATTTGTAAGTTCAACTTTCATGCTAGAGAGATTGCACTCCGCTACTTGTAATAAGTGATTTGAAAAATACTATTTCTTTTATTTTTACAGTGCAAATATTTATAATAAAAAATAAATATAAAGTGAGCACTGTGCACTTTGTATTCGGTGTTGAAATTGAAATCAATATATTTGAAAATGTGGAAAACATCCAAAAATATATAAATGGTATTCTATTATTGTTTAACAGCATGATTTGTAGCGATTAATTTTTTTGATTTGTTTTTTTTTAAATCGCTTGACAGCTCTAATGTATAGCCCTGCCCCACAAAGACCTATAATTTGGGGTCAGAGAGCATCTCCTCCTCAGAGACCATCTCAAAGCTCAGCAGTTAGATTCTGTACATGCACCACGCTGCTGCTTGGCTTTTCATGTGTAAAAAGGGGGAGGATTACATGAAACCCATCGTCCAGCAACACCCTTGTCCCTACATTCATGCTCCAGTTCCAAATAGCCCTCCATATACTTTTCTAAACATATATGCAGCCCAGCTCAGAGACTTTCTCTTTCTCTAATGCCATTCCCATTCCCACTGTACTGCCCTCCATTCTGTTGGCTCATATTCGCGGCATTGCTCATATCAAGACCTTTCTCCTCTGCAGTGCCACTCAGCTCGAACAGCCATCCCGCATGGCTCTGCCTCGAGCAGTGACAAAGTCAATCCTCTCAAACAGAACAGTACAACCAGCATAGACTTTTTATTTCTTTAGTCTTCATTCAGTTCTTTCTTCATGGCTCTCTACTTGAAGAATCCCAGCTAGTGAAGTCCGAGTGTATTTCAACAGGATTACACAAGCTGAATTTTTTTGAGGATTATTCTGTGTTCTGGCAGGTGCAACCCCCCTTTAACAATAATGATCATTTTCTCATATGAGTACATTGCCCTGAAGCTTCCACATGGCCTGTCAGTATACAGAATAGATGTGCTTTGTTTTACACATTCAACAGCATTTTTTAAAAGGTATATAAAAATGCTATAATGTAAAGCTCAGTATTAGCCTGTCAGGCAGGACTTGTGGGTCAGTTCCTCAGTTGGTGTAAATCAGTGTCGCTCCACCGAAGCAAAACCCAAAGTGTTATTGAAAGGAGCTATGCTAGTTTAACCTGCTGGGGATCTGACCCTGTGACTTTCAATGCCTTTGTACAGCCCCTTGCACATTTTCAGTGCTACTGCAACATAAATAATCAATGGTGATTAATAATTTATCTTTCTAGCTTGCTTTGATCCACACTCAGCTCTCACTCGCACCAGAGTAAATCCATTTGTTTGCATACGTTTTAAGGGGAGCAGAATTTGGCCCTTGTTTTGGACTCAAAGTACATTTACAAGAGTCCCACAATGTTGTCCTTATAGGCAAGAGTGCCAGTGAAATCAAAGCAGCAGGGAGGGAGGATGGGCTTGTGGTTAAGGCATAGACTTGAGATTCAGGAGATCTGGGTTCAGTTTCCAGCTCTACCCCTAACCTAAGGCAAGTTGCTTTCCCTCTCTGTGCCTCTGTTTCCCATCATTTGTCTGTTTAGACTGTGAGCTCTTTGCAGGGCCACCAAGAGCAGGTTTGGGCCCCAGTGAAAAAAATTTTTCGGGCCCCCCAGCAAGGGCGGACTGGCTAAACAGGGCTGACGAGAGGGGGGGGAAGTCGGACCCTGGGCCTCCTTCCGGACCGCCGGGCCCCAGTAATTTGTACCGGCTTCCCCCCCCCCTCTAGTCGGCCCTGGCTCTTCATGCAAGGTCTCTCTCCTACTATGTGTTTGTGCTGTGCCTAACACAATGAGGTTCTGATCTTAATTGGGACCAGAAGATGTTCTGTAATATAAATAATAAATACTTATAAAATGACCAAGATGTCATTTCAAATCAGTGACTGAGCTTGGAATACAGCCTAGGAATCTCAACTCTCAGTCTCTTTCTGTAACTACTAAGTCATGGACCGGGGAAGCCCCCCAATATGTGGAAGATTGAGATAAATTTGAATCTAAAAGAAGGTATGTGTCCTGTAATGAGGTAGAATGGTTAGCAATGGTTGTGTTTGGTATATAATGCTGACCACGTCCAATTCCCATTAATGGGCAGGCAGAGCCAAGCTATACAAGACGATTTTTTTCTTTATGCATCCTGAAGATTACAAATACATGACAGAGGTTCTGTCTCCTTTGCCCTCCAGTCTTTCCCTTACTTTGGCGAGGAGCCAGTGTGGAAAGTCTGTTTACTCACAGCAAAGAAAGCTCTGTTAAAGTGAGTGGAAAGGAGTAAATAATTAGCTGTCCTTTTTTTTTTCCAAATCATTTAGGCTAAATTGTCTGCCACTGGAGAAAATAATCATCTTAATGGGATATTTTTGTTTTGCTTTTGGAAACAAGGAAATGTAGCATGTCTTGACAACAGGAGAGATTTAATTCTACTTAAAACAAACCAGGAAATACATTTACCAACACGGTATCATAAAATCAATATTGATTATTTTTATGAATAAAAGGACTAGTTCCTGACCTCTTGTGGTCCTCATTTCTCACAAGTGTTAAAGTATTAAACCTGATCTCTTAGTGAAATCCCATTTGGATATTACATTTCTCTTTTGCAAACCCTTCCCCTTCAGTTTCAATTAGATAAGGCATTCTTCACTTCCTGTCCTAAACTGGTTGTGAAGGCTATTATCATGGTGCTACAGGGGCAATGGTCAGAGGGAAAGAAGACAATGCGATGGAGACACCTGCCTACCACACCCCTGTCTGCACAGGTGGGTTATCTTTTTCCTGCATGTGCACATCTAGTGGTGCAGTGGAACAATACACACCAATTAATTGTCAATACAGTCATGCAGCACGAACTGGCATAACTTCTGATGACATCTGTGGGCGATTTATTTGAGTGAAAAAATGTAGGATTTGGTCCATAGATAGTGTTCAGCCCATCCCATTACCGGTGAATAATGTATATCACTACTGTGTTCTCATGCATTAATTGGCATCTGATCCCTTGCTTGTTTTTATTTAGTTAGTTAATTAAAGTTACCTGTGTATGAAGAAAAGAATAAACAAAAGCCACATTTGGAGCAGATACATTTTCAACCTGTGTAGATAGGTGGGTGTACCAGTGTCTTCACCTGCCTAATAAAAAGAACCTATTAATATGATTTACAAATTTGGTTTGTACATAAAGCAAATTAATCATATTGTACAAGTTTCAAAAATATGCCAAGCATTTTATAAGTTAAGAAAACTTTGTGATTAAATCCTCTTAAGATTCAATATGCACTGCAGAGGTTAATTACATTTTTATGGATTTATTCTTCATTCAGTGATGTAAAAGGTTCTTCTGTTTCAGCTATCATTGCCAACGTGATGGAAGAAACAGAGCCCAGAACTATATCAATTTTCTCTGTAACCAGATGCTGAAATAGTGTATAGAATACCAGTATGGCATGAAATGGGGAGAAATGGAAGAGGGGGGAATTACAACTGAATGTCATTTGGATGCTCTGTGAAATACAAGGAATAATATATTTCCACAGACACTGAAAGGAAGGAAACCCATGAAACCCAAGAAAGTTTGAGACTTTCTTACACTGTGCATTTAACACAGCAGAATGAATGCCCTCCATCTAATTAGTCAAACAAAACTGATAAACACTGATAGTCAAACAAAACTGATTCACTATACAGAGAGCAGGTAAAGTGTATGCCAATTCCTTGAAAATATCAAAGGAAATATAGTTATTAAATGCTTAGATAGCTCCTGTGACTCTCCATATTATAATTAGTAGTAAATATTTCCATAGCCATAGACCTAGGAACCGCAGCCAAGGATCAGGGTTCCAGTGGTAAGGCACTGTACAGATGTGTAGCAAAGCAGATGGACATCCCCTGCCCCAGAGAGATTTACATTCTAGGTGTTGGACAGTATATAGCAGGTGGATGTAACAGAAAAATATGAGGGACAATGGGAAACTGAGGTAACAATGAACGGAATACAATTTAGAATAAAAGTAAAAGTCTCTGCTTGCCATTTGCCTAATTAGTTCCTTAAGGTCCTGGCTCAGCAAAGCTTAACACATACTTCAGTCATCCCTTTTCAGCAAAGCACTTAAGCACATGCTTTACACTAAGGAGGTGATTAAGTGCTTCATTGCATATGGATTTAATCTGATGAGGTTCAACAAGGACAAGTGCAGAGTCCTGCACTTAGGACAGAAGAATCCCATTCACTGCTACAGACTAGGGACCGAATGGCGAGGCAGCAGTTCTGCAGAAAAGGACCTAGGCATTACCATGGCCGAGAAGCTGGATATGAGTCAACAGTGTGCCCTTGTTCCCAAGAAGGCTAACGGCATTTTGGGCTGTATACAGGGCCGGCTCCAGGCACCAGGCAACCAAGCTGGTGCTTGGGCGGCACCTGGAGGGGGGCGGCGCGGCGCTCGGGCCGCCGGGGACAGCGGGGCCACAGCCGGGCTCGCCGCCCTCCCTCCGGCGCTCTGGCCGCCCTCCCCCCCGCGCCCTCCCCCCGGCTGCTGGGGGGAGAGCGGTCTGCGCTCTGGCCGCCGGGGGGAGAGCCGAGCCCCAGCCGGGGCTCGCCGCCCTCTCGCCGCCCTGCCCCCGGCGCTCTGGCCGTCGGGGGGAGAGCCAAGCCCCAGCCGGGGCTCGCCGCCCTCTCGCCGCCCTGCCCCCGGCGCTCTGGCCGCCGGGGGGAGAGCCGAGCCCCAGCCGGGGCTCGCCGCCCTCTCGCCGCCCTGCCCCCGGCGCTCTGGCCGCTGGGGGGAGAGCCGAGCCCCAGCCGGGGCTCGCCGCCCTCTCGCCGCCCTGCCCCCGGCGCTCTGGCCGCCGGGGGGAGAGCCGAGCCCCCGCCGGGGCTCGCCGCCCTGCCCCCAGCGCTCTGGCCGCCGGGGGGGGAGAGCCGAGCCCCCGCCGGGGCTCGCCGCCCTCCTCCCAGGGCTCCGGCCGCCCTGCTCTCCGGCGCCCTCCCCCCGGCCGCCGGGGGGAGAGCGGAGCCCCCGCCGGGGGGAGAGCGGAGCCCCCGCCGGGGCTCGCCGCCCTCGCCCCGGGGCTCCAGCCGCCCCCCCCCCGCCTCCACCCCCCCCCCCGCAGGGGGGGGGGGGGGCGGCCAGAGGCTTTTTTGCCTGGGGCGGCAAAAAAGCCAGAGCCGGCCCTGGCTGTATAAGTAGGGGCATTGCCAGAAGATTGAGGGACGTGATCATTCGACATTGGTGAGGCCTCATCTGGAGTACTGTGTCCAGTTTTGGGCCCCACACTACAAGAAGAATGTGGAAAAATTGGAAAGAGTCCAGCGGAGGGCAACAAAAATGATTAGGGGTTTGGAGCACATGACTTATGAGGAGAGGCTGAGGGAACTGGCATTGTTTAGTCTGCAGAAGAGAAGAGTGTGGGGGGCTTTTATAGCTGCTTTCAACTACCTGAAAAGGGGTTCCAAAGAGGATGGATCTAGATTGTTCTCAGTGGTAGCAGATGACAGAACAAGGAGTAATGGTCTCAAGTTGCAGTGGGGGAGGTTTAGCTGGATATTAGGAAAAAACTTTTTCACTAGGAGGGGGTGAAGCACTGGAATGGGTTACCTAGGGAGATGGTGAAATCTCCTTCCTTAGAGGTTTTTAAGGTCAGGCTTGACAAAGCCCTGGCTGGGATGATTTAGTTGGGGATTGGTCCTGCTTTGAGCAGGGGGTTGGGCTAGATGACCTCCCGAGGTCCCTTCAAGCTCTGATATTCTATGATTCTATGATTCTATGAATGGTGAATCAGGGCTTAAGGATGTCTGTAAAACAGTGGCTAAAGGAGAACTGGGCATGAGTGGTGGAAGCTCCCTAAAAGTGGGGGGGACCTGGGCACCTGAACCATGCTCCCAGCACCACACCTTCCCTCCAAGATCCTGCCCCTGTGCTGCCTCTTCCCCTGAGGCCCCGTCCCATGCATAGCCCTCCCACTTTTAAATGTAATGGGGCCAGGCCCCCTGGCCTCCCCTGTTCTGGTGCCCCTAGAACTGGGGGGTAATATTATTTAGTTGGACTTTCAAAAAGCATTTGACTATGTCTGTCACAAGAGGCTGTTTAGGAAATTAACTCTTCACAGGGTGAGAGGGAAAGTTCTGCCATGAGCTAGAAATTAGATCAAAAGAATGTATGGTAGCGTTCTCCAAAATGCTTCCAGGTCCAAGGGTGGGACAGATAGCCAGAACTGCAAGGTTTCAATGCTTGGGTGAGACAATGGTGTGTGGAGGAGGGATTTAGGTTTATTAGGAACTGTGGAAACTTTTGGGAAAGGAGAAGCTTGTACAGGAAGGAACCAAAATGGAACCAGATTGCTAGCATGTAAAATTAAAAAGGATGTAGATGAGTTTTTAAACTAAGGGTTGTGGGAAAGCTGACAGGCATGGAGGATCATGCAGTTTGGACAACATATCCCTTAGGGAAGGATTTATTATGGGAGGCACTCTCTATCCTAGTAAAGAGCAGAGGATAGAAGTTGATAAAGTACAGGCAGGAACTGAAGAGAAACAGTCAAACAACGTCCTATTCAATTACATCACATGAAGGTAGACAACTAAATGTTGATAAACTTCATAAGTGCTTGTATCCAAATGTTAGGACTCTAAATACAAAGATGGATGAACTTGAGTGCCTGGAATTCAATAAGGATTTTGATATAACAGAAACCTCAGAAACTTGGTGGAATGACAATAATCAATGGGACACAGTAATACCATGGTACAAAATATATAGGAGTGTTGTGATGATGGAGGAGTGACACTATATGTGAAAGAAAGCATAGAGTCAAATATAGTAAAATCAAATTGTACCATAGAATCTCTGTGGATAAAAATTCCATAATTGAATAATAAGAGGATAGCTGGAGGAATATACTACCACTCACCTGACCAGGATGGTGACAGTGATTGTGAAATGCTCAGGGAGATTAGAGAGGCTACAAAAATAGAAAATCCAATTATAATGGGCGATTTCAACTATCCCATATTTACTGGGTACATGTCACCTCAGGGTGGGATGGAGAGATAAAATTTCTGGGCACCATAAATCATTGCTTCTTGGAGCAGCTTGTTTTAGAATCACAAGGGGAGAGACAATTCTTGGTTTAGTACTAAGAAGTGCTCAAGCTCTGGTCCAAGAGGTGAATATAGTCGAACCGCTCGGTAATAGCAACCATAATGTAACTAAATTTAACATCCTTGTGGGGGGAAAAATACCAAAGAAACCCACCATAGTAGCATTTAAGTTAAAAGAAGGGAATTTCACAAAAATGAGAAGCTAGTTAAATGGAAATTAAATGGAACAGTCCCAAGAGTGAAATCCCTTCAAGCTGCATGGAAACTATTTAAAAATACCATAATAGAGGCTCAAACTAAATGTATACCCCAAATAATAATTTTAAAAAGCCACAGAAAGGACCAAAAAAATGCCACCATGGCTGAACAACAGAGTAAAAGAGGTGGTTACCGACAAAAAGGCATCTTTTAAAAACTGAGAGTCAGATCCTACTGAGGAAAATAGAAAGGAACATAAACTCTGACAACTTAAGAGTAAAAACATAATTAGGCAGACAAAAAAGAAACTGTAGAACTGGCAAAAGACACAAAACATCATTGGTGCTGACTCCATGGGTGGTCCAGGCCTCAGGGCCGGCTCTGGCTTTTTTGCCGCCCCAGGCAAAAAAGCCTCCGGCTGTGGCCCCGCTCTCCCCGGCGGCCCGAGCGCCGCGCCGCCCCCCTCCAGGTGCCGCCCCAAGCACCAGCTTGGTTGCCTGGTGCCTGGAGCCGGCCCTGCCAGGCCTGGAGTACCCATGAAAAAAATGGTGGATATTGAGGACCCACCGGAAGTCCCCCTATCAGCTTGTGGGAGGGGGCAGAACGAAGCAAGGCGGGGCGGGGTGGGAAGAGGCAGGGTGGGGGTGGGGTCTTGGGGGAAGGGGTAGAATGGGGGGGGCTGGGGCAGAGGCAGTGGGGGGAGCCCCCTTCGCCCCCCCGGCACATTAGAAAGTCGGCACCTATGCAAAAACTAACAACAACATTTTTAATCATATCACAAGCAGGAAGCCTGCAAAACACTCAGTGAGGCCACTGGATGGTCGAGGTGCGAATGGAGCACTCCAGAAACATAAAACTATTGCAGAGAAGCTAAATGAATACTTTGCATGGATCTTCACTGCATGGATCTTCACTGCAGAGGATGTGAGGGAGAGTCTCACACCTGAGCCATTTATTTTTAGGTGGCAAATCATAGAATATTAGGGTTGGAAGAGACCTCATGAGGTCATCTAGTCCAATCCCCTGCTCAAAACAGGACCAACACCAACTAAATCATCCCAGCCAAGGTTTTGTCAAGCCGGGCCTTAAAAACCTCTAAGGAAGGAGATTCCCTAGGTAACCCATTCCAGTGCTTCACCACCCTCCTAGTGAAATAGTGTTTCCTAATATCCAACCTAGACCTTCCCCACTGCAACTTGAGACCATTGCTCCTTGTTCTGTCATCTGCCACCACTGAGAACAGTCGAGCTCCATCCACTTTGGAACCCCCCTTTAGGTAGTTGAAGGTTGCTATCAAATCCCCCCTCACTTTTCTCTTTTGCAGACTAAATAACCCCAGTTCCCTCAGCCTCTCCTCGTAAGTCATGTGTCCTGGCCTCCTAATCATTTTTGTTGCCCTCTGCTGGACTCTCTCCCATTTGTCCACATCCCTTCTTTAGTGGGGGCCCCACATCCTTTGTGTAGTGGGGGGACAAAACTGGATGCAATACTCCAGGTGTGGCCTCACTAGTGCCGAATACAGGGGAATAATTACTTTCCTGCTGGCAATGCTCCTACTAATACAGCCCAATATGCCATTGGCCTTCTTGGCAACGAGGGCACACTGCTGACTCATATCCAGATTCTCATCCACTGTAATGCCCAGGTCCTTTTCTGCAGAACTGCTGCTTAGCCAGTCGGTCTCCAGCCTGTAGTGGTGCATGGGATTCTTCCTTCCTCAGTGCAGGACTAATATAATATATGGAGATATACCTATCTCATAGAGCTGTAAGGGACCCTGAAAGATCATTGAGTCTAGCCCCCTGCCTTCACTAGCAGGACCAAGTACTGATTTTGCCCCAAATCCCTAAGTGGTCCTCTCAAGGATTGATCTCACAACCCTGGGTTTAGCAGGTCAATGCTCAAGCCACTGAGCTATCCCTCCCCCCAAGCATATAGCTGGGATTATCTTTTCCAATGTACATTACTTTGCACTTAACTGAATTTCACTGGTCATTTTGTTGCCCACTCACCCAGTTTTGTGAGATCCCTTTGTAACTCTTCACAGTGAATTTTGGACTGAATTATCTTGAGTAATTTTGTAGAGTCTGCAAACTTTGCCACCTCACTGTGGCACTGTGACTCTGCACTTGTCCTTGTTGAACCTCATCAGATTTCTTTTGGCCAAATCCTCCAATTTGTCTAGGTCACTCAGGGCCCTATCCCTACCCTCCAGCTTATCAACCTCTCCCCTCAGCTTAGTGTCATTTGCAAACTTGCTGAGGGTGCAATTAATCTGAGGAACTGTCTTAGATTGAGATGTCAATAGAGGAGGTATTGGTACCAATTGATAAATTGAACAGTATAAGTCACCAGGATCAGATGGTATTCACCCAAGAGTTCTGAAGAAACTCAAATATGAAATTGGAAAACTACTAACTGTGATAGGTAACCTATTGCTTAAATCAGCCTCTGTACCAGGTGAATGGAGGGTAGCTAATGTAATAATGATTTTTAAAAAAATCTCCAAAGGAGATAGTATCAGACACATTGGTTGAAACCATAGTAAAGGACAGAATTAACAGACACATAGATGAACACAATATATTGGGAAAGTGTCAACATGGCTTTTGTAAAGGGAAATCATGTCTCACCAATCTATTGGAATTCTTTGTGGGGATCAGCCAGCATGTGGACAAGGGTGATGCAGTGAATATAGTTTACTTGGATTTTCAGAAAGCCTTTGACAAGGTCCCTTGCCAGAGACTCTTAAGCAAAGTAGGCATTTGTGGAATAAGAGTGAAGATTCTCTCATGGGTCAGTAACTGCTTAAAAAATAGGAAACAAACGATAGGAATAAATGATCACTTTTCAGGATGGAGAGAGGTAAATGGCAGTGCCCCCAAAGATCTGTACTGGGACCAGTGCTGCTCAACATATTCATAAATTATCTGGAAAAAGGGATGAACAGTGAGGTGGCATAGTTTGCAGACTCTACAAAATTACTCAAGATAATTTAGTCCAAAATTCACTATGAAGAGTTACAAAGGGATCTCACAAAACTGGGTGAGTGGGCAACAAAATGACTAATGAAATTCAATGTTAAGTGCAAACTAATGCACATTGGAAAAGATAATCCCAGCTATACATATAAAATTATGGTGTCTAAATTAACTGTTACCACTCAAGAAAAAGATCTGATAGTCATCGTGGATAGTTCACCCGAAAACATCTGTTCATTGTGCAGTGCCTCTCCAAAAAGCTAATAGAATGTTAGGAACCAGTAGGAAAGGGATAGATAATAAGAAATAGAAAAGCTTCCATACAAGAAGGGATTAAAAAGACTGGGACTATTCATTTTAGAAAAGAGATAACTAAAGAGGGATATGATAGAAGTCTATAAAAACATGACTGGTATGGAGAAAGTGAATACGGAAATTTTATTTACCCCTTCACATAAGCCAAGAAGCAGGGGTCACCCAATAACATTTGTAGACAACAGGTATAAAAATATATATAAAGTAGTATTTCTTCACACAACTTGTGGAACTCATTGATGGGAATGTTGTGAAGACCAAAAGTATAATTTGGTTAAAAAAATTAAATAAATTCATGGATGAGGTAAGCCAAGATGGTCAGGGGCACAACCCCATGCTCTGGTTATCCCTAAACCTCTGACTACTAGATGCTGGGACTGGACAACAGGGGATGGATCGCTTAACAATTGCATTGTTCTATTTATTCCCTCTGAAGCATCGGGCAAAGGCCACTGTTGGAAGATAGGATACTAGGCTGGATAGACCTTTGGTCTGACCCAGTATGGCCGTTCTTATATTCTTAAGATAAAAATTGAAGAGTAGGGGAAAAAAGTCAAATTTACCATGGAAGTAAAGCTGCCACAGGGGTCCATATGAGGACTGTGGTTGTTTAAACAAATGTATTATGTTACGATGCCTACCGAGTAACTAGCTGACTTACACTGACAAGTCTGAGAAACACTTGGGATAGTTTTATATCAAACCTTTTTTAAAAAAGATTGTAAACATAACCTTTATATTACCAAGATATGGGCAATCACCAGCTTGACAGTTCTGCTTACATGTTACACTCCTGGCCTCAAAACTCTACCGTTAGCTTGTGAGCTCTCTAGGGTATGGACCATGCTTTCTTTTCAGTTTGAAAAGCACCTAGCATGTAGTGGGCACTAGCTGAAATAAATAACAATAATTATTGTTAATAATCTGGAGAAGGGAGTTTGGTGGCAAAATTTGTTTGGCAACGTTTTTTATTGTATTATTCTGTAACACGTAATTTATGTCAGTCAAGACTAAACAAGACTTTGCAGAACTATAGATGGGTGTGGTGGGGTGGCTGCCCCACCCCCATGCTAGAGGGGGCTGCAGCAGGCAAGTGGGCCTGCGCAGACGAACAGTCAATAGGAAGAGGACTTATTGGGAGCCAATCAGGGCCCAGATTGGAGACAGCCAATCAGGGCCAGGCTCAGCCCTATAAGAAGGCTGCTCAGGGAGAGAGCAGGCAGTCTGTCCCAGACCTTCATGGGGGAAGGTCTGTTGCCAGAGCAGGAGACCAGCACCTTGGACAGAGCAGTGCTGGGCAGGCTCAGGGGGAGTACAGTAGGGCTCCGGCCCAAAACCTGCCAGACTGCAGGCCCTGAGAGAAACGGCCTAGAGGGTGTGAGGGGCCAGAGGGGAAGTGGGCCAGAGACGAGAAGGAGGGCAGGGAGGCTGCCACTAGAGGGTCCCTGGGTTGGGACCCAGAGTAGTGGGCGGGCCTGGGTCCTCCCCTTCCTCCTTGTACTGCACCTGGCCATGCAGTAGGGTGGCTGAGACAAACTGCAACCGGCCCTAGAGACAAGGGGCTAGACTTTGGAGGTTGTGGTTGGCCACTGAGGCCAGTGCAAGGACTGCTGAACAACCGCCCCCCGGAAGGGGGTGAGGATGGACTAGGGGGCACTGCTGGAGGGCAGTGGCCTGAAGAGGACGCCGCCGAGCGGGGAGCAACGCGGGTCCAGACATCAGTGAGGAACAGACGACGGACGGGACACCACCGGCAGAGGCCGCTCCCCATGGACTGAGCTAATTCCCAGAACAACCAGTAGGAGGCGCTGCAGTGGTGAGTCCCAACCTTGTCACAATGGGCCAGGCTAAACTAGATGTCTGGCCAACACTAAAGGCAGATGAAATTTGTTGTAGACAAGTTCAAGGTGATACACATTCGAAAGGACAATTCAAACTACTCATGTGCATTACTGAGTTATACTTTAACTGTAATCAGTCAGGAAAAAGTTCTGACTGTCACTGTGGACAGCTCAGGGAAAACATCTGCTCAATGCACAGCAGTGATCCAGACACAAACAAGTTATCAAGATGTATTAAGAAAGGGATCGAGAATAACACTGAAAATATTATAATACCTCGCTATAAATTGATGGTGTGCATTCACCCTGAAGATTGTGCTCAGTTGTGGTCATCCCATCTCAAAAATGATATCCTCGAAATAGAAAGAGTCCAGGGAAGGGCACGATGTATGAGTAGAGGCTTGAAGAGATTTCCATGTGAAAGGAGATTTAAAAGATGGTTGAAACACATCTATGAAAGGAGAACAGGTGGCCTAATGGAGGTTTATAAAATGCCTTAGGAAAAATGAATTGGAAGGCCCTATCTGTCCTCTGTCATAATACAATACATGGTAACTAAAAATGCAAAACTAATTTAAAGGAATCTCTTTAAAAAAAACCCACAGGCATAATTAACCAGTGGAACTCAATGATACAAGATATGGAGTCAAAGAACTTAGCACCATTCAAAAAAGATTAGCCATGTATATGAATAATAACATTCACAGTTACATATATAGGCTGAAAACTGCTAAGGAATATAAACCCTCATGCTCTGCATCATAGCGGATTGCAGGAGATCAGTTGCAAAATGGTTTACTATAATCATTGCCTCAGACACAGGATGCTGGACTAGATGGACTATTGGTCCGACCTCGTATGGTAATGACCATGTTCAGACCCACTCCCAGCTTACTTCAATATTTGTGGGTAGTGAAATAATTTTGCATGATGAAGTTTCAAGATTAAGCTGTCTTATTACCTTGGAGGCTTCAGAGACATGCTGTTTTCCCCTCACAAAGACATGCTGTTTTCCCTCATCAGCAATTATAAAGTGCTGAATATTATTCTATATATACCCACACAAGTGAGCTTACTGGAACAAGCTGTATGTAGCTACCTGCATGAATGTTAAATCATTTGGCATTTCTCTAAATGGGATTCTTGCAAGTGAAACTGTGTACCAAACAGCTGAGAGAAATAGACACAGCAGACCCAAAGAAAGGACGCAAGGATCAAAAAAATGAGAACATGGGGAATGCAAAATAAGATTAAAGGTTCTACTCCATGGCCTGCAACATGGACCATTACCAGGTGGACTGGAACAAACAAGGAGCTTAGTGTGACAATAAATGCAAGCCAGGCACAGTTCTGGGAATTACTTCAAGGCAAAAGCGTTCAGAGATCTGAAGCACAAAAATATATCTTGTGCTATTGTAAGGGGCTGATGCTGCGCTGCCGCAGGCGGCAAAACGCCCATTGGCTCCCAGAGGGAGTTGTATGCATTCAACACCTGAAGACCGGGGGGAGGGATAGCTCAGTGGTTTGCACATTGGCCTGTTAAACCCAGGGTTGTGAGTTTAATCCTTGAGGGGGCCACTTAGGGATCGGGAGCAAAATCAGTACTTAGTCCTGCTAATGAAGGCAGGGGGCTGGACTTGAGGACCTTTCAAGGTCCCTTCCAGCTCTATGAGATAGGTCAGTCTCTCTCTCTCTCTCTCTCTCTCTCTATATATATAGGTTCAGGCCATAGATGCTAACACCTCATGTTTTGTCCACTGTAGAGATATGCACTGTTGCAGTCTGCACTGCCCTGATTGAACAGCAACAAGCTGCAGGAGTACAGCTGTAACCCACACTTGACTGAGAGTATCGATTCCCCCTCTGTGCCAATCCACAGAAGAGACGAGTCTGGTTCAGCCCTACATACGGTGCTTTAACCCAAGTTATATCATCTCATGCTTTTAGTTCTGGAGGTCCCAGGTTCAATTCACTGTGTGTTGGCCAAGAGGGCAGCCCTCCCATGGTGCTGTCCACATTAGCCATCCGATTTCAGATGCACTATTGCCCTGTGTCTATACATATGGTACTCTCTGCAAGTGGATACAGCAGCACGGGATTAAACACATTAAAACTAATATGACAATTTATTTAATGTGGCACTAGATTGATATTGTAATGGTTACCATATATGATTCTGCTTTTATTTATTGATGTTTGGCTGTTACCTCCAATGACTTAATATCATCACTTATTTGTATTACAGCAGCACCCAGAGGCCGCAACCAAGATCAAGAGCCTATTGTGTTAGGTGCTGTACATGCAGACCGGGTCTGTGGTTGTGTTGTAATTCGAATCAAGTGATTGCAAATTAATGTAAGTTGACTGTTATGATTGCAAATGCTAGTATAGATGCTCCAGATGGTTTTGTCCCTGCTTGTGGTTCAACCGAAGAACAAAATATTTGTGTCCTGGAACAAACATTTATGAAGTGTCTACACTAGCATTTATACTTGTGTTGACTATTTTGACTTAATTGGCAATCAGATTTCTTCAGCTGCATCCCAACCAAAACCACTGACCTACGCAGACCCACAGTGAGAGGCAGTCCCTGTCCCAAAGAGCTTTCAGTCTGTATAAACAGAATAGAAAACTTGTGGGAAGTTTTGTTAACTACTTTCAATTTGTAATACCTCTCACAGGCTCTTCACATGCATTCCTGGGAGCTATATCATCACACTGTTCTTTGTAGTGAGATGGCAGAGGCTGTTTCTCCTCACCCTAACTGACTGTGGGCCTACTGCCCTAGAATATATTGTAATGAGCACGACGTTATGTGAGTGGTGATATTCGAGGATGTGAGCAAGTTGTTTTCTCCTTTTTGTGTGTGCACACTTTGTGGAAAGTTTTTCTTTTTCTCTTTTGTTGGTTTCCTTGTTCTTTTTTGCACCAGTGGTTTCCTGCACTCTTGTGTTCTCTCCTTAGAATCAACAGAGGGGCCTTATCAGGGTCAGAATGTGAGCCAAGCATATGCCTCCTGCACCCAGAGTCAGTAGCAGTCATCTATGCAAGTGGTCCTCTTGGCAATAAATACTGTGAGACCTGGGCAGGGGACACAAATTGTGGATAGACAAAGAACCACTGCCAGAAGTTAAGACTTTCTTGGGTAGCAATGTCTTGGTAGGTAGACCGGTCTGTCTGTTGAAGATGATTGGTATTTTGATGAACTGTGTAAAATGTTTTACTAATCTTCACTCTTCTTCTTTCTCTTCCAGTTCTCTGGTGTCCTGGAGATGATTATCTGATTGAGTAAGACAGCAACAACGTAGGTACGTGCCTTTATTTTATATGTGCAGCATCTTTCAGGAGTAGGACAGAGGGATTGATTTTTCCCATGCCTTCTAGCTTTTTCTATCTTTTGGGGGCGGTTGTATTTTTAATAAGGTTGAAGGGGGGGAAAAGGAGCAAAATATATAGAAAGGAGAGGTTGAAGAATAAAAACAGGAGTATAGTTGTTTTGTAGCATTAGCTTTTTTCCTGAATTTAACTCATTCTGGTTAGTATTTTTGTCAATGCAGGTGCTATTAAAAGCTTTTCCCAAAAAGCAAAACAGAACAAACAAAATACGATGTAATAGGTTTAGGATATTTTTCTCCTACTTTCTCTTACCTGGCTATGATGTTGGGGTAGGTAGAGGTTTCCTTCTATCCACTAACCATTATTGCAATTATCTTTCTATCTAGCAAACCCACCAATGAACTTTTGATAGAAAGAATCCTAGAAAACTTCTCACATTCTTGAGTATTTTGGGGATTGGCCTGGTGTTAGATTCATAGATTCTGAAGCCAGAAGGGACAATTGTGATCATCTAGTCTGACCTCTTGTATAACAAAGGCCATAGAACTTCCCCAAAAGAATTCCTAGCTCATATATTTTAGGAAAACCTCAAATCTTGATTTAAAAATTGCCAGTGATGGAGAATCCACCACACACGTTCGTAATTTGTTCCAGTGGTTAAATACTCTCACCATTATAAATTTAGCCTTATTTCCAGTCTGAATTTGTATAGTTTCAACTTCCAATCATTGGATCGTGTTATACCTTTCTCTGCTAGATTTAAGAACCTATTATTAAATATTTGTTTCCCATATAGATACTTATTGACTGTAATCAAGTCAATCCTTAACCTTCTCTTTGTAAAGCTAAATAGATTTGAGCTCTTTTAGTCTATCACTATAAGGCAGAGTTTCTAATCCTTTAATCTTTCTCATGGCTTTTCACTGAACCCTCTCCAATTTATCAACATCTTTGAATTGTGGGTACCAGAACTGGACACAGTATTCCAGCAGCGGTCACTCCAGTGCCAAATACCAAGGTAAAATAACCTCTCTATTCCTACTCAAGATTCCCCGGTTTATGCATCCCAGGATTGTATTAGTTACTCTGGCCACAGAATCACAATTGGAGCTCATGTTCAGCTGATTATCCTTTTTCAGAGTTACTACTTCCCAGGATAGACCCCCACCCCCATCTTGCAAGTATGGCATACGTACTTTGTCTCTCTCTATATTTGTTTACATTTAAGTGTATTAAAAAGCATATTATTTGCTTGTGCCCAGTTTACCAAGCAATCCAGATCCCTCTGTCTTCCTTGCTTCACTTTTTTCTAATCAGGGAACATTCATTCCTTGCTGATAAAGTGACCAACATAAATCTCCCTTTTTTTAAACCAACTCTCACTCCTTTGACTTTAATTTCAAACTAGCAGATTTACACTTACCACCAACCATTTGTAAATGCATTAGTTCTCTTTTTTTAAGATTTAGCATGCACCAAGATGTCACCCAGATTTAATAAACAGGCTGAGAGCGGCTTTCTGTGCAATTGCAGTTGCAGTATCCGCTCCATGAACCATTCATAGTTGGCAAGCACACTGCATAATCCAAAAGACATTACTTGTAAACTGTCAGTCTTTGTCCTGCTTCAAAAGAAGTCTTCTCTCTGCTTTTTAGATCTACTTTCACTTGCCAATAACCACTTTTAAAATTATAGATGGGAAACCAAATTGACCTTCCTATAGCTCCAATGAATTGTCTATTTGTGACACATTTAATCAAACCATCAAACTTTGGAGGTTGGCTCACCTCCAGCAAAGAAATTAGTGATAAAAGTTGACCTACTTAGCTAGTCATTAAATCTTCAGTTTCCACCTTTGTGTTGAGTCTATCCCATCATGCCTGCATGACATTCCTAGGTCCCTTAAAATCATTTTTCTCTGGCCTGCAAAATATAATGATGTTGCAAAACCAAAATATGGCCACATCATGATGCAACATTATAAGAAGGTGCCATTTTGTGAGAAGGAAGAGCTTTCCAGGATGGTTATGAGAACACTTTCATTGTGGACATTTTTACAGGTGTTTGTTTGTGCTAGTATTCATGAAGCTTTTGTTCTCTGCCAGCATTCTTAGGGATATAAACTCATTCACCTGACTGTTCATGAATAAAAAAGGGTTGTGTATACCAGAACAACAAATTGGCCAGGGTTTTATTTGCAAAATTATTCACAAACATTTTTTTCCTGTGTTTGCAGTACAATACTCTATGCAAGTACATGAGCTCTAGTGCACACGTTATTATGCTTCTGTCCAAGTGTTGCAGTGAATTTGCTTTAAAAAATAAATACACAGAAAAATGTCTTTGCTGGCTTTAGTCCTTTATTTTGGTATATTTCTTGAGGCTATTTTGTTTTCTGCTGCAGTAATATATGATTTGATGTTTGGTATCTCTGAAATTAGTCATCATATTAATATACAGTATTACAATAGCCGTTAAGATAAGTTGACATGTTTGAAGCCTGTAAAGGCTGGGTCTACATGGCAAATACAAGCATTTACCCCCTGGCAGAAAGAGAAAGATTTAAGCAAAAGTACTTTCATATTATATTAAAATCTGATATAAAATGTCATACTGCTGACCGAGTGAACCTGCCACAAATTGTCTCATATAATACCAGCATAAAAGATGTTAAAGAAATGGACACACCAAGAGCCAGAGAAATCATTAAAAACTGGAATTGTCCCAACCATTTGAGCATAAGCTGGAAATGGGCAAAATAATTATGCTGCTTCCATTACACATGGTGCACAGTTGACAGCGGAATAGTAATGTCATGAAGGGAAAGATAGATAAATGTGCCCTTTGCGGCTTGTCTGGAATTACTCCATAAGTATCAAAACAAAATTTAAATTCACCGAGATTAAATATGCGGACCCTTAAATACAGAACGTATTTGGCAAAAATTAGTCACTGAATCTGTTCCTTTAGGCCTTGAATTTCAGTGGAAGGGAGTCAGGATCCATAGGGTATGTCTACCCCATAAAAAAAACAAAACAAGAAAACCACCCACAGCAGTGAGTCTCAGAGCCTGCGTCAACAGACTCGGGCTCACAGGGCTTGCTCTACAGGGCTGAAAACAGCAGTGTAAATGTTCCTTCTCAGGCTGGAGGAGCCCGAACTCTGAAATCCAGTGAGGAGGGTGGGCCTCACAGCCTAAGCTTATACCTGAGCACGAACCTCTACACAGCTGGTATTAGTCCCCATAAGCACAGTCTGTCGATGGAAGCTCCGAGACTTGCTGCCTTGTAGACGTATTCTTTGGCTCCTTTCAGAATTCCAGCCTGAGGGCCAGTTGTGCTCCCCTCACTCACTGTGGGGAATAGTTACTTACCTGGGTAACTCTACGGACTTCAGTGTGACTGTTCACACGAGCAGGCGCTCACCTAGAAAAGGACTGTACAGGCAGGTCCTAAATTTAGAATGTAAATTCGAACTTAGATTGTAAATTCTTTGGGTCAGGGGCTGTCTTTTTGTTCAGTCGTGCAATGGGGTCCTGGCGCTTTTCATTGCTTTTTATCTATTATTAGTTAGTCCCTAGTTTCTGTAGCATTTCCGTCCGAATTCAAATGTGGTGTTGATTATTCCTACTTTAAGGAAGCTTGATCTAGAACCTTCACACTATTAGTCATTGTCATCTGTTAATTTGCTTTCTTTTGCCTTGTAACTGTCAAGAGCATTTCATCCTGGATATATAGCTGAATGGAGGAAGACCAGAAGCTGACGATTGTGAGCATCTAATCTGACCTTCTGCATAACACAGGCCAGAATACTTCCCTAAATTAATTTCCTGTTTGAGCTACAGCAATCTTAAAAAAGAAAAATCTACACACCATCTCTTTGACCAGTTTAATTCTAGGGATTAGAACAACCAGGAAACCAGGATTATAAAGGGTCAGCCCTTGAAGGTGTCTTAACTTGCATTGACTTGAACGGGAGCTAAGTGAACTCAGCACCTTGAAGGATCAGGCCCTAATTATCTAACAGGCCACGTACATGGGCTAATGCCTGGTCTTGATGCACCCACCTAGTATTTGCCCTACATGAGATATGGGCAAATATTTGGCCCATGGTTTCATAAAGGAAGAGTCTACAGAAACTGCCTCATTCAAGGTTTATAGAACACTCGCTATTGTGAAGTTGAATTGGGGATCAGCTCTCATAGAATCATAGAAGATTAGGGTTGGAAGAGACCTCAGGAGGTCATCTAGCCCAACCCCCTGCTCAAAAGGGGACCAATCCCTAGACAGATTTTTACCCCAGTTCCCTAAATGGCCCCCCCTCAAGGATTGAACTCACAACCCTGGGTTTAGCAGACCAATGCTCAAACCACTGCACTATCCCTCCCCAATTAGACTAACCTGTGTCATTCTACACACTGTAGTAGGAAGAGGGCCTGAAACATAAGCCTATGTATCAGAGGCCTAGTATGAGGCCTGGGCTAAAGTAGTCAAAACTTTGCTGATACAAAGCAAAGTTAAATTGTGAGCAAGAGGCAGGCCCTGGTCACAGAACCTGGCAAGAACAGGGCTGATATTGCAGAAACACACATTCCTAAGTGGTGCTAGGCATAAGAATATATACGCAAACACATTCCAGAAAAGTGGTACAAGAACACCGATACAAGTACATTCCCCAAAGATAACAGGAACATGCTGACCCATCCTAAAGATAAGATCAGGATGACAGCATGATGGATAGAAATGTTTTGATCGAAATAACAGGTACAAGGTAATGGGTGGTGCTTACCTACATCAGAGAGTGGCACCTAACTACATCAGAATGGTAATACATTATTTGTTTGTATCTGTGTATAAAGATGTATCTCAGAGGCAATATCTTTGTCTGGCCGAGGGGAGAATGGAAAGTCCCGCCATTCACTGAGCCAGTCCATTGTCACGAGCATACATGTGTTCATGTACCTGTAATTATTGAGTTGAGGCATTAGCACCGGGCTTCGTCGGCAATAAACCTGACCAAGTTCCTTCACTGAAAACCGAGTCTGTGGCTTTATTGGGCAGTTCGATCGGAGCCTGCTGTACAGGTTATCTGGCCAGAGTCAGTACAGCACACAGAGAGAACACACGCACGCAGTCAAACATCTGACAACGTTAGTGACTCCTGTCACATATTTACTTTGTGTTCATGAAAGAAAATCATTGTATAGAATGCCATGAATATCACACTGCATGGTATGTAGTAACTAAAGGAATTGTTGCATCCGCTTATATTACCAATAGTAGGTTTGGATTGCTGCATTCTGAAATAATGAATTGCTGAGTGTAGGTTCCATTGCCAGTGTTTGTAATGAAGAAGAAAGAATCATTGGGATACATTTTGTGGCTAGTTACTCTTCTGCAATGCTTTCTATGACAAGAGGGATAACTGAGATCATAATTTTGCCTGTTACTGTGTCCAAGTCTGTTGTGTCATACCAACATACGGGACCAGATTCTGACATTCTTATGTTGAGCAGTATCTTACTCTCTCAGTAGTCCCATTGAAATCAATGTGTTGACTATGGTGTAAGGCATTACTTGGTGTGAATAAAGGTGACAGAATCTGGCCCATAGAGAAGTGATACAATGGTATATTAGAACTAAGAAAGATCTCATAATGGAAGAGAAGAAAAACCACAAGTTAAATCAACTTAAATCCCAAAGTGATTTGCACAAATTGAAACTTCATTTTTCATGCAGTGAGTTTTGGCTTACCATTCTCCAAGTCCCCAAACACACACATATCAGCTGAGATTAAAAACTTTTAGCTGTTGGTAGGTGACGTACAACTGATTGCACCTGTTAGTTCACATGAGAAAGAGATGGAGGTACAAACCAGAGGGCGGGCTATGCAGACAAATGTGGCTTATCTTGGCTGACCTCAGGAGAAGTGTCCAAGTCATTCTCATTGTGCTGAATGCTGTAGTCAATGCACACTTCTACATTGCCCTCCCGGATATTGCCGAAGATGCAGACAGTTTAAATGATTTTATTTGCTTTGTGTGCAAAATAATGCATTGTGTTTAAATTAATCAAAGTCAAGATATAGTTCATATGCTAGACACCACTATTTCAGCCCTTTGGAGAGGCAAAAAAATCACTAATGCTACAGTCTAATTAATTGCTGTGTGAGCAACCAGTAATTACTAAGGGATAAAGTCTAATATCAATGGCACATGAAATATTACGTTGCATAAAACTTGCATTAAATTAAAAGAGGGTTTTTTATTGTGGGGGAGAAGGATGTGCATGTTTTCCTTTTAACTTTTGGAATTCCACCACTGGTAATGAAAATTCATTGCTTCCTTTTTAAAATTGAAAACAGGGTTTAAAATGTGCACATTGCAAGAAATAATCGCTCAGATGAGGCATGTTTCTGTCTACAGTAGTTGTCAGAGCAAAAGCCAGGGAGTTTAGACTCCAGAGCTCTAGTCCATGCTGTGTGGTACCACTGTCTTGCTGTTGGGACACTGGATAAGTCACTAAGGCTAAAAGTGTCAAGAGTGTCCACTGATTTTGGATGCTCATTTTGAGACGCCTCAAGAGGGCCTGATTTCCAGAGATGCTAAGTGCCCACAAATCCAGTTGAAGTCAACAAGAGCTCAGCAGCTCTGTAAATTAGGTAGATGTCTCCAGTTAAGTATCCAGAAATGGAAACAGTTAAGAGCAGTGGATCAGTTTGAGAATGGATACATGTAGGCAGTACATATCACTGTAGGAATGGTAGTGGAATTAGAGATGGGAAAGGATTGAATTACTACAGCTGAGAAAATAACTCATAATAAATAATGTAGCTAGTGAATTTAGCTTCTTTTTCTGCTTCCAGAATACCCAGGGTTTTATAGTGATTTCCTCACTATTCCAAATATAGTACTAGTAATGCACCTCACAAACATTAATTAATTCCCAGAACATCCTTGGGATGTAGGGTATTATCGCTACTCAGAAGAGCCTGGCCATTGGCCCAATCCTAGACCATGGTGCCGCTAGACCATCAGATCAGGAAGGATGAGTTTAAGGACCTCATATATTAATTATAGAAAATCTGAGCTAAATAACGGTGATTCTTGTGAAAATCCAGTAGACGACAGCCAGTGACACCTCCCAAGCTTATATCTGGTGGTGGTGGTGTCTAATGACTTTCTCCACAAAAGCCATCAAGGGAGTTAGTTGCCTTCAAGATCCACTGTATGAGTTTGTGTACTCTCCACAAAAGGTTCACACCACTACCCCCTTCTTTTCACCATCTGTTCTTCAAATCCTCCTTAAAAACCATCTGTGGGAATTCATAGAATCATAGAAATGTAGGGCTGGAAGGTATCTCAAGAGGCCATCTAGTCTACCCTCCTTCCCCTCCTCCATCCCCACCGCCTGTGGAGCCAGGACGGAGTATACCTAGACCATCCATGACAGATGGTTGTCTAACCTGTTCTTAAAAGCCTCCAAGGATGGGAGAATTCTCTCCCATCCCTTTGCTGAACTGTTGTCCAATGCCTTGTCTACTGTTAGGCCATCCTGTCGTTCATGGATTTTAAGCTGTTTAGAGCAGGGCATGTCCCTTCCTGTGTATACAGAGCAGTGGGTAACTTTGTGGTGCTATATGAATGGGGTTTGATGCTAGTGTAATAGAATGATATGGCTGACCCCATTCATTTCAGCGACAGTTTAACCAGCAGCTCAGGACAAATGATGCAATAAGGATACTTTTTTTTAAAGTGTTTGACTTCAGCGGGCAGTTTATTCTGCAGCCACATTTGGGGAAAAGCCAGACTTGATTATTTTCCTCATGTTTTAAATCAAAGAGCAGGACTTCACTGGCCTTGAAAGTAAGAGAAACAAACATTTGCTGGCTCATGGAATTGGAAGAACAGCCCAATCTGAAAGGGATTCCTGACTGCTGCTACTTTGTGCTTCTACTTTCTCTGCCTTCTGACCATTCAGAAACACACAGGCATAAATTCACTGCTCTATCACTGCTGAGAGTGCAGCTTCTCCTGTTCTCTTTAAGGAATGTGAGGACAAGGAGGGATGACAAATATTTATTTGGATCTGTAGGAGAAAGCCAGGCTGGAGGAATGGATCGTGGAGGGGATATGGGGGTTTTCAGTGAAGGAGGACAGAGAAGCTTCAGAGAGGACCCTTTCTGCATATCTTTACCACTGTCACTAACCCTCAGTGTCTCAATTTAGGACTTCCTTTAAAAAGACTGAAATGAGAAGTTAAAAAAACAGCCCAGAAGTTCTGCCAGTGTTCTTGCTGAAAAGACAACCCTGTAGCAAAAACTATATCCAAAGGCTTTTTCTCTTCCTTTGATTTTTCTCTAGCAGCCAGTTTGTCCACCGGGGGCACAAGAGCATCCCACAGGCTCTCTCTTACGGGAATCAAACGTAAGTGCTCTTAAAAGACAGGGAAGATGACAGTTTATTGTTTTTCCTTCCTTTTGACTTTGCAAGAAGCTTTAGCAGATGAATTTCTAGTTTTTGTAATTCCCAGCAATTCACTACATTTAAAAATAAATTCTTTCTTGATTTTTTTTCAAGAAAAATGCAAAAGCAAAAACAGGGCAGTGATCAAGGCATTTAAATTAGTAGCTTAAAATAATAAACTGAAGTTAGAGAGTAGATGGGGAAATCATTTGCCCAAGGTCCCAAAGCAGGTCAGTAGCTGGAATAGATCCCAGGACTCCAGACTCTCATGCAACACCTTAGCTGTTCTGACACCCAAGAGACTGCAGTAGGCATCTCCCCAGTGGCAGAAGTTGGTGGGAACATGGACCTGTCTTCTCCACAGCCCTCCTGGCACTTTTTGGGGGTAGATAGCAGCTCTAGACTTGCACAGGTCTCAGGTGATCACAAGGGACTGTGATTGTAGCCAGCTCCACACAGAAAGTGCAAAGGGACGCTCGTTGCACATGATGCAAGAGCCAGTTATAATGTGTCCCTTACTGAAGAAACTAAGCTAAGTTAGATTCATATGAATGCAACTCTTGATCTCTTTTAGATTAGTGAGTAGCACACCCCCAAAAGAAGGTGAGGTTATTTCACAACAGGCTGTAGAAAAGCCCAGATGAAAGCTGACAGTTCCTGAAAGCCTTTCCTTTCAAGCTGTTGAAAGGAAGGTACATTGAATATGCAAGAGACAGAAAAAGCAAGGAGTTTGCCAAGTTATGTAATGTATTTGGATGTTCCAGCTCTAACTACTGACCTGCATCAAATCAACAACCAGCTTGCTTGCATGGAAGTTCAGTGACTGATGCAAATACCTGACCTCAGATGCATTATGAAGACCATTGCATGGACTTTCCAGCTAATAACTCAGTCAAGAAATCAGTCAAGGATCTTGCTTTTTATAATTATAGATAAAGAAAGCTAAGATACTGTTGGCCTTGAATGCACTCACCAGAATATTGCATGCCTTTTCTGGACCTTTAACCAAACAGGTTTGGATTACTTAATACACATTGTGTTCAGATCTTCATAAATGTATGGCTTGAACCCAGTAGTTTAACCATTAAGAGTAAAGGCCATTTTCATCTGAGCCATCTTTTTTCAGGCAATATTTTTTTTTCTCCTTTTGCCCCTTCTGTTAACTTTAATTTTCTAATTTTCATGTCCAAGGAAATGTGATCGTTTAGATTGCAGGCCTTGGACCTGGTTGGCTGAGCCACACCCAGTTGTTCTTGGGTATGGAAGAATTGTACAACAGCAGGTTAAGCAACTGCAAATCAAATCAGATTTTTGCTCTGCATCCTCCCACTACAGTGGGACTTCCTTAAATGTATGTAAATGTAATTAGAAATCTATTCTAATGTCTCTGATTTGAAGTCTGACTCATTAGTTGTAGTTGCAGTCATTTATAATAATACCATAAGTAATCATTGTTGCAGATAAAAGGGCAAATGAATTCATGACTGCCAATTAAAGCACAATTAAGTCAAAGCTGAAGTGAATTCATAATATGGATAGTGGCTTTTCTGGAAAGAATGGTAGTGTTTGACAATAGAGTCTGTCATTAGAACTTAGAAGATTGTAGACCAAAGGCATCATTGACTGAACTCCATTAAAGTCAATGGACTTACACTAGGAAGGAATCTGGTCCATTATGTTTAGAGTGCAAATGAAGTCCAAGTGTTTTTAAAATGGAGCATTAGAGTGTCTACTGTAAAGATACTAATGGGTAATTCATATCTGAAGAGAAGCTTAGCTAGATCACACATATTTGTGGAGGGGGTGCAATTCTGTATCATACTCCTCCAATTGTAAGGACCTTGTGGAAGCCCCTCCAATGTGCTCCTATGGGATTAAGTTTTTGCATGGACTCATGAGTGGGTCATGGACAGAAGGTAATGGAGATAGGGAGTACCCACACTACGTTGCCTTCCATGGGCACTAGACATGGGAACAGAGATCAGTGTCCAAGCTAACGTGGCTAGAAGAAACATTGCAGGCATCGGTAGGGTAGGGTAGGGTGGGAAGACATTGTGTGGCAGGGTATGGGGGATAGGAACTTGGGTCATGCTGCCAAGGGCAGGGAGACCTGAAGAGCAGTGTATATGGTTGAGTCTCTGCAGGTGTCCCAATATCTAATATAACTACTAAGAAGATTCACAGAAGTTCCTCTTAGTGTGTTTTTTTCCCAATTTAGGGAGACATCGGATCTTAGTGATTTTTTTTTCCTTCTGCAAAACTACACACAAAACATCATCACCAAAAATTTTACGTTTTTAATAACAATGGGGGCGTTCTTGGGAAGATGGCAACAGCTTTCAATGATCCCACTGCCTTTTCTTCTTTAAGATCTTCAGATTATTTATTTTAATATTCGTGTCTTTAGTGCTGGTGTTATTGCTGAAAACTATGAGAGATATTACTTGTTCCAAAAAGCTGAGATTTTTTTTTCTGCTGCAGCTATGGCTGTCCTCTAGTTTAAAGTAAAGAAACTGACTCATTCTTTGAATACCCCTTTTAACTCCTGTGACTCAGAGCCGTACACAGGGAAATGGCATATCTCGAGGGCTTTCCCCAGCTGAAAAGCGGGGTGTGGTGAGTGTGTATAAAGTTAGAGAGATGCATACTCCAAATGCAGACCCTCACTCTTGGCTTGTAGCCTGATGATCAAAGTCAATCTGGTGAACTTTCAAGCAGAGAAGTTACTGTACATCTTACTCAACTTGATTTTGATATGAATAGACGTTGCAGAATTTTCTTTTTATAATATAATTTCAATCCATAACTGTGACAGGGCGCAATTTACCACTGCGGCACCTCCTGCTGGCTGTCCTGGGAATTGGCTCTGATTCATTGGTGCTCCCTCATCTAATGGCATCTCGCCGCTGTCGCTTCTGTCGTCAGGACCCGTGTTGCTCTCAGGACCACAGTGTCCTCTTCTGGACAGAGCCCTCCAGCTGTGCCCCACTCGGTTCTCTGCCCCCTCTTCCGATGTGGGGCAGCAGTCCTCTGTCCAGCCACTTGCCTCAGTGGCAGGCTGCAGTCCAGGGTCTAGCCACCTGCGTCAGTGGCAACTGGGGCCAAAGGGTGGGGGGGGGGGCAGTCATGCACTGCGTCACCTCCAACCCCCGGCGTCTGTTTCCCTAGACCATTTCCCCGCAGCCCTAGCACCTTCTCCACCCTTGTATCATGGCAGCGGTCAGCCAGGAGCTCACTCATGCTCCCCCGACCCCACCCACCACTACTTGGATCATGGTACTGTCGCTTCTCCCTCCTTCAGGGGAGCCAGTCCTCCCTCCTCAAACTCCAGGGAGTGACTGAAGCGTCTCTGTTCAGCAGCCCTTCTTATCCCAGCCTGGCCCTGATGGGTTAGAGAGACAACCATTCTCCCGATTGGCTATCTCTACAAGCTCTTTCCTAATTGGCTTCCTACTGCGCAGCCTCCCCAGGGCTGCTTTAACCCCTCTTCTGCCAGTGTGGGGCAGACACTGCATCACTAACATCAATGTTTATTTTTAAGTATTTTTTTTTATTTTTATCAATTTATATTTTCACAGTTCCACAGAATGATGGGTTTTAAGTATATCTTTTATTTTGATCTATTTAAAGTTTTTAATATATTTAAAGCATATCATATTTAGAGCATAGCTTTCATTTTTAAGTATTTTTTTTTATTTTCATCAATTTCTATTTTCACAGTTCCACAGAATGATGGGTTTTGAGCATAACTTTTATTTTGATCTATTTAAATTTTCACATGGGTGGGAAATTATGGCAGGGGTCAGACAATATTTATGTAATGACAGTAGATGTTGAGATTCAAAAAAAAAATAAAGCTTCATAGCTGTTCAAACACAAATTGTCAACATCATCTGTCAAAATATACAAAGTAAATACCCTTACATCAAACTCTAATTTCTCCAGCACCAATTTTCTTACTTTGTGTAGCTGTGAATTTCTATTAGCTATGGATTTTTTGTGTGTGCTTGTTTGTGTGCATACAGTGAAATTATCATTTATCATCATTTATCAGTACAAATCTAATCCTTCCTGGATATGAGACAAATGAGATTTGCCTAGATATGAGACAAATTCAGAAATCAGTGTCCACAGTGGTGGGACTGTCTTTTGATTACCCTTGGGGTCCTGCTTAATCAACATATAAATCAAGGTGATTCAGGTCATGCAGTTCTAAATTAGAAAGATGATTTATGCTAGGTACTGAAAGCAAATAAAGGAATGTTTATAAAGCAGAACAAGCTCATTTAAGCTAACCATACATGTTTACCACAGATCTAGAGATAGCTAGTGGTTGAATCATGACCCTGCTATGCTTCTGGGGTGCAGATCAACAAACTGCTGTCAAAGCCAGTTCCACACACAGGGGGTCCTTACTACTGATGAGAAAGCATGTGGTAAAAGCTGTGTTATACTGCCTGGTTTTAGAAGTATGCAGCAAACACACAGTTTAAGCCTTAAGAGCCTTAATATCATAGACATTTTTGTTCCTAATAATTATGGTTGAGTTGTGCAGAACCAGTTTGACAGAATAGAGATAATGCCAAGAGTCTGTAAGGTTTAAGTGTTGCTGAGAGTATGTAGTTACACATGCTCAAGTGACAACATCCTTCAGCAACATTACAAGCTGGAAAATCAATGAGAATTATAGCAGCTTCTCATTTCCATCTTGTGATTTTTTTTTTACAGAGATTTTTAAACTTAAAAATTAATCTTAAAGCAACAGGGACAGATTTTTAGATCCCAGTACTTTGCCAACCCACTCCCCGTTGTTACTATGCCAGATGCCAACAGCCCCACACGTCAATTCCAGCCACCAGGGATTGCTAGGCAATAGGGATGTCTGGCCACACTTCTTTTCCTATAGACAAAGCCCTTAGGCTGGGGGTGTCCCATAGCTATTCTTGGTTGGTTGTACTTTGCACAGCTGTCAATGTCTAAATAAGGTTCAAGGTCGTGGAGAATCAGGACCACTGTGTGCATCTCTTTCTTCTTAAATTTTACATTCCTTCTGCTTTTCCTGTTTTACGAGATCTGTTTTTATGATGACTCACTGATGCAGATTCTGATGATCTACACTGCAATGAGGTGTTTGCAGTACCACCGTGTCTTTCATTTTGTTTGCCTTTTAAACAGTGTTATAGCCTGTCATCAGCTTTCATGCCAAATGCCACTGACTGGAAAGACAGCCTGATGCTGCCCTTAGAACTCTAATTAGGAATAGAACACCCATTGACCAGCTGGGACCAAGGATTGTCTCTGCTGTGACTCTGGTGTCTCCTCTCAGAATCAAGGGCGTTTACATTGTGTAGCAGTGATACCTTTCTCTAACTACAGCAGCAGATCTTGTGCTTCTTTCAAGCACGGAGCTTACTGCCAGAAGTACAGAGGCGTAAATTGTATATAAACAGTACAGATGGGAGGCAATATAATCTGGTGATTAGAGCACTAGACTAACTCCGGAGACTTGGGTTTAATTCCTGGCTCTTCCACCAGCCTGCTGAGTGACCTTTGTAAAGCGCTTTGAGATCTGCTGATGAAAAGTGCTATGTAAGGCTTAGGTATCATTATTATTCTAAACACCACTGGTGGAATTTTGATGCCATTGAAGCTGATGGCAAAATTCCCGTTGACTTAGGGTCAGAATTTCAGCCTCCCAGATCTCTCTAAGAAAGTACGTTACAGGGAGTGTTATGAAAAAAGGGACATCTACCAAAATAGAAGGACAATGGCAGGAACATCTGAGCAGAAAAAAGCAAAAGAAAAGAGGGCTGGTTCTCCACTGCCTTGCATCTTGTGTAAGCATTTACCGCCATGCAGTCAGTGCAGAGTGAGTGTAAAACAGTACTAAATTAGAATGGCAGCATTTTACACCTACTTTATACCGGTGTAAATGGCTTTAAACAAGATTCCAGGCAGAAAGGAATTAGGCCAAAGATGGGCATAGGCATAAATCATTACAACCAAGAAGTCTCAAAGGATCCAGCTTAACACACAACTCCAGAGTCTTGTGGATCTATAAATAATCATGATGTAGTTGTCTTTTTTATGTAATTTGCAGGATTTGTCCCTAAAATGATTATCCAAACTTGGAGGCATTCCCAAAGTTCTGCTTATATATTTCCCAGAATGCATCTGGTTTTTAGCACAAGCAAAGTGCCAATGTCAGCAGCTGCTGTTCCAGAGAATTAAAGCATTTGCGTCTGGCACATCTTAAGTACACTGAGCCACATCATGCCACCCTGGAATCAAATGCGAGGGGATCCTGATCTCTCCTCCCTCTAAACAAACTAGGGGTCAGCCACTTCCACAGCAGTGCTTCCCCTTTCCCTAGTCATAAGGAGTGGGCGGGCTGTGTGGGGCAGCGAGTGGGTTGTGTCTCAGAATAAGGGGTGCCCATCACTTTTGCTTCCCCCTGACCCTGTGAAGTTTCAGCAGGGAAAGAAGTAATAGTTCTAGTTCACTTTCCCTTTTCTAGAAGGCCTTAGACTTGAGGGGGGTCCTGAGAATCTAAGGGCTTGTCTATATTACCCGCTGGATCGATGGGCAGCGATCGATCCAGCGGGGGTTGACTTATCACGTCTAGATGCGATAAATCGAACGCCGAGCGCTCTCCCGTCGACTCCAATACTCCACCAGGGCAAGAGGCGCAGGCAGAGTCGACAGGAGAGCGTTAGCCATTGACTTACCGCAGTGAAGACACCACGGGAAGTAGATCTAAGTACGTCGACTTCAGCTACGTGAATAACGTAGCTGGAGTTGCGTAACTTAGATCGATCCCCCACACCTAGTGTAGACCAGGCCTGAGTGCCTAACTCTAATCTCACCCACGCTAGTCCACTCTTGAAACTTATATCAGCATAGGCATACCTATGTCGGTTGGGGTAAAAAAACCAATACAACGACTGACATAGCTGTGTCTGCACTGTTGGAATAGCTACACTGATAGAGTGCTTCTGTTAGCATAGCTAACATCATTCAGGGAGGCAGTGTTCCTACAGAACTTCTGTTGGTGTACACTGTGTCTATACTAGGAGGCTACGCCAGCATAGCATGCCAGTACATGCTCTGTAGTGTAGACAGCCTTATGCTGGGATAAATCAGGAGTAACTCTACTGCAGTCAATAGCATTACACTTGTGCAAATGAAATCAGAGCCAGATCCTGTCTGTTTTGAAACCCAAAGCTTGGATGGCTCAGTCATCCCATCATTCTCTTCCTCTGTGTTTGGAACCCTGAGAAATAGTTTATTTCAGTTTGGAATCCAAGGTCACCAGGATCCACATAGCTTGAAAATATTTATTTGTTTTGTGTGTGTGTGTTTATTTTTTTTACCTTTTCAAGTTGCCTAACAGAAATGTGCACTGGGATTCCCTGGTCTTTGAAGACTTTACAAAGCTAGTATAAGACTCCTGCAGTTGTCCGTATAGTGAAAGAAGTGCCAAGAAGCTAGTGAGAACATTTTCCACATTTTTAGTTCCCTGAATCCAAGCCTCTCAAAAGCCATCACAAAGTTTAGTTTAGCCTCACAAGCATGCCTTATGAGATAAGCAAACATAGCTAGAGTGGCATCCACCATGAGTGAACGCTCAAAGGACCAACAAAAGCCCATCATCTACTAGTGGATCCTAAAAGGAAAATTCCAGTCTCTATATATTCTTAAACTGTGCTCATCACCATAGTATCTGAGCACCTTCCAGTAGTGCATTAAGCAACATGACTAATGTTTGTCATGTGTTGTCTGTTTTCTCATCCTCCCTCCAGAGTTTATGCAGTGGAGTGTCATGCTTTGGTAGTTTGTTTTTTGTGTATTGAAGAAAGCAAAGTCGAAGAAATGTGCCTTTCATTTGGAGCAAAAGGTGGTGAGGTTTGTGATGTTCTTTGTTCCTGGTAGGGTTCATGCCGTAGTCTCAGACTGCTTTGGAAACCTGTGCATACTTTAAAGACCCTTTCCAATGAGCAACTGCTTTAATGTGAGTTTCACTGTGAAACCATTTTGCAAAGTAAAGCTTAGGTACTGTGACTTCTCCTAAGGTAAAATTCTCCCATGGTACACGGGGCCTGCAAAATGCCTTCTGCAACACTTATAACCCCTCCATATATGTGGGTATGGGGGGGGGAGCGGTGGGAGGAGGGGAAGAAAAGCCAGAAAAGGGACCCCACAGAATGGGTCTCCACTAGAGCTTGGCACAACTTTTCAGCCAAAATTCTTTTTGGAGGAACAATTTGTGGGTTCACAAAGCATTAGTTAATCTCAATTTGTCAAGACTGAGATTGCTGGTAGAAATGTCATTTGGGGGGGTCAGTTTTTCTTGGAATGATATATCATCATAGCAATAAGCCTGCAATTTTGGCAGTATGTAGTGGAAGGCACCTGGCAGTGGGAGAGCGTACATAACTTTAGTAGTGATGCATCTCTATTTTTAAAGAAACACCAGTGGCAATACTGAACATATTGACTAAATGCCTGTGTACGTATCCATGTAGTTTCACAAGTACTACACCTACATGTACTATAATCACATGCCAAAACGTGTATATTTACTAAGCTTAGGTGAATACTTAATGATGAACAATTTATTTAGTGAATTTCACTTCTTTTTCTGTTCTTGGATTGTCCATGAACCTTATCAGAATTTTCTCAGATATTGATTGTTTGAAATTTTAAACTGAAATATTTCTGTAGTTCTTTAGTCAAGAGCTGGCTGCAAGTATTCTGTTTTCAAAATTTGAGCAGTAGTTAGTTGAAAATAGGTCACATAATAAGCTTTTAACCCCCCATTGGGCAAGCATTAATCTTTAGAATTAGGCTTCTGGTGGGACTATTACCTATTTCAAAATTGAAAATTAATTTCAGATATGCTGCCAGTAAACTCATTTGCTAAAGTGAATATTCATGGAATGCAAACACACAAGAGGTTGAAATTAGAGAGACAAGGTGGGTGAAGTAATATCTTTTATTGGACCAACTTCCTGTGTTTCTCAACAACAGAAGTTGGTCCAATAAAGATATTACCTCACCCACCTTATCTATTTAATATCCTGGAACCTTCTGCCCAGTATTTGCTCAACCTCTGCAATGGCAGAAGACCCCAATTTTCAAATCATGGTGCATAAAGTAAGGTGACTACATATATATATATATATGATTCATTGACTTCCATTTTGTTAATATTGATCGTTAACCAGACCCTCATGTCTGAAAGGCAGTTAGTGCTGAATGTCAGTGAAAGGTTGTCATTTGAATCCATTTGGAGATATAATTGTGTGTCATCTGCATATGATTAGAAGCAGGTGAAGTGTCAGTGAACCACCAACTCAAAGGCAACTTTCAAAAATTACATGAAAGAAACCCTGAAACAGGGCTGAAATACGATAGGTAGCAGCCATCAGCAAATGAGACAGCCTGGGATTTCAAAGACAGATTAGACTGGAATTCTGGCAAAACACTGTTGGAATGATCATTTTTAAATGTATGTGAATGATTTTAAATGTTAAGGAGGAAGGAGTTAAGTGAAATGCAAAAATTTACATTAATGCCATGTTAAGTTTGAGAATTTAAGCATACTAGAATCAAGAAATGCAAAATATGAAGTTGCATATACCATCTCTGGACCAGATTCTGCAAATACCTATGCATATGAGACGTCCCACTGGTTTTAATGGGACTAGTCCCTTGCATAAAACTCAAGTATTTTTGCAGATTGGGGCCTATGTGTATATAAATAAGCCCTTTATCACTGAAGACTATTATTACCTAGTTATTTACCATATTACTAGCTATCAATTGCTTCATGTTTTCCTTTTTGGATAATATCTGTGTAAAGGTGCAGGACTCACCCGGCGGGGCCTCCTGCTGGTCGTCTCAGGAATTAGCTCGTTTCCAGCCTTGGAGCGCCCTCTGCAGGCCAGTGTCCCACTGCCGCTAGGCCCCCGCATCCCTCCCTGGACTCCGGTGCCCTGTTATCTGGGGTGCTGCCTCCTGGCAGTAACCCCTCACTCTCAGGGTCTCCCCACCCCCCTATCCCCACCTCAGTTGTAGGCTACTGCCAGTCACCAACTAGCCCCCGCTCCCTGGGGCAGACTGCAGTATAAGCCACTCATCACAGGCAAGGGGTTTTTTGGACCTGCTGCCTTTCTCTACAACCTCTATGGGGGCTTGGACAAGGCCCTGCAACCTGGGGAGTTGCCAGCCTGGAGCTCCCCAGCCATCTTGGAGTTCCCCCAGCCCTGCCTTACTCTAAGTACCCTGAGCTTCCCAGCAGCCAGGCCCCCCCTCTCTGAAAGCAGATAGAGACTGTCAAGCTCCTGGCTCCCAGTCTCTTATATAGGGCCAGCTGAGGCCTGCTTGGGGCGTGGCCCAGCTGCGGCCGCTTCCCCAATCAGCCCAGCTTTTCCCCTGCCACAGCCCTCTCCCAGGGCTGTTTTAAGCCCTTCAGGGCAGGAGCGGGGTAACCACCCCGCTACAATCTGCTATACCAATTCTGTTATGGGGCAGAGAAACTTTTTAGGGGCTAGATCCAAAACTAATTGATGTCAACGGGCTTTCGATCAGGTCCTAATTTATCTGTTTCCAGGAGATTTGCTAGTTAAGTGCTTCAAAAATAGCATTTACAGACATTCCTATGGAATCTGAATGAATCTTCAATTCAACCACATCCGTGTCTTCTTTTTATTCGCTATTCACAAAATCTGTGTAATCAGGTGTTTACTTGCATGATTGGCAAACAGCTGTTCTCTGCTAATATTCATGTGTGCATGAAATTATGTTATTTGCTATTTGTTATTCATTACATATCTCCTTTTTTATTGGACCTGAGTGAAATGTTTATCAATTATTTTTTTAGGTGAAAAATGGCCTTTAGACAGACAAGAACATTTTCAGTTTTGTCAAACTGTTTGTTTTTTTCAACAAATAAATCCAAAAAACAAAGTGTTCATCTTTTGGGGTGTGTCCCCTCTCATTGTCTCCTTTTCTTTTTTCTCCCCCTTTCCGATGAAAAATGAGGAAGAAGGAAGACAAATCAAAACTGAACAAATTTTGTTTTTTTGAAAACTGAAAAAAATCTATTTTATTTAGCCAAAAAAATGGGGGAGGGGGGAATCTGTGACAAAGCATAACATATATAGCATTTTTTGACCACCTCCACTTTTAAAAAAGTTTCAATCACCCAGTCATGGAGCAAAAATAATACCATATGATCTAAGTCACCAGCCTCGAAAGTGAAAAGTCTAAAAAACAAAAACAAATTGTGAACACTCTACAGGCTGTAATTTGTTCCCCTAAATTATTTAACAATTACAGATAACAAATATGCAAAAGATCGGTGTGATTGCAAACTATTCGTGAACAGAACGAAGGGCTGAAATTCATCGGATAACTGATTACTCATTAGCAGAATGTCTGGCCTGGATTTCATATTGAAATGACATATTGAAGTGCTTGGACTTCAATGGGAGCAGGATTAGGCCCTAATAGTTCAAGTGCGTGCAGAGATGGTTTGACTTTTTTTGGCACTAAACAACATACCTCTTCTCTAAGATCCTTCCGGAAAGTTAGTGATCATTTTGTTACAACTTTGCCAGGTTTTAAAAATGTGCCACATAATGGAAAGGAATGAGAGGAGAGGGGGAAGGAGAAAATCCCTTCTTACCGCTGCTGACTCACACGTGCTTGACAAAAGTACTTGGATCTCCGATAACATTTATTTTAAGAAGCTAGACACAAGCCTGGGATGAAAGGCACCGTATAAATGCATATTCTCGAATTGATTTTATGTAGACAAATGGGAGTTTTAATCAGAAAAAAAATGTATTTTCTATTTATGTGATTTGCAAAATAATAGCAGCACTTTTTAGAGTCCTCTGCAAAATCTGTAATTTCTAGGCACAGGTTGATGGAATGAGCATTTTGTTTCGAGCACAGCGGGCTTGACTCTGTGCCATTATAGTCAATGGGAATGTAGCCATGCATTTCAATGGGAGCAGGCTGCGGACCTAATGTGCCCGGTCTTGATATCAAAGGGAGATGAGAATGGTCAGCTCCATGCAGGGATGCTCAGCACTTTGCAGAACTGAGCTCATTGTCAGCCAAATATCTCTTGAAGAAGCAAAAGGGGCACTGGTTTTTGCTCAGAATATTGATAGTGAGTGTCACGATGGATAGAAACAGCTGGGAGCTGTATATTTTGGTGGCGGTATTCAAATGATTTAATTATGAAGCGTGTCGAAGGCAAAATTGGGATGTCTGTCTTCCAAACCAGTCAATGCAGCCATATTTCCACCTTGCTTAAATTGTTGTTCAATCTTGTGGGCCTTTAATTGTGCATAACTATTCCATGTACAGTACAATTGGACATCTGAAAAACAGATGAATTGTTTACAGGAAGTCTCTAAAGCTAAATCAGAGGGCAAAATGACTATTGCTTCCTACTGTGTGTGACTGTAAATTAAATCAGGAAAAGCAAGTCAAAGGAAGTGTAATGGAATAATACAAGTAATCAGAAACAGCAGGTTCCTGAATTTCAGTCTCTAAAGATGAAAGCTTTTGGATCAGAGCTTAAAACTAGCATGTGTCTAGGATTCTGAATAAGAGAATTAACAATCTGAAGACATTTTAAACATCCAAGTGTTGCGAGAACTCCTGAAGCACAGGAGCCGTTCATGTAAGGATTAAAGTTAGTGGACTCAATTCTGCCAGCTCTTTAACCACAGTGCAACTCCACTGACTTCAGTGGAGAAGCTCTCAATTTACAATGGTGTGAGTGCAAAATCAGGAGCTGCAAGAACGCAAGCAGTCTAGGAGACCAACCGAAAGAAAAAAACACGTTCTGAATAAAATAACTCAAGTAACTTTGGGAGGTAAATAAATTATATAGAATAAAGCGGAGATACATAAAGGCAATTTACTGCAAAGTGCTCAAATGCAGGAGTGCAGAGCTCTGATGTGTGTGAAAGATGGTCAGACGTCTATAAATAAGTGCTATTTCCCTGTCGCAGCCACAACATCTTTCCTGTTGTTAAGCTGGCTGAACCATCTGGCATGGGAAGCCAGATAAAAGTCACGCAATTATTAAATCAGACTAAATCAAATTAATCTAAATTAATCACAGCCCTTACACACATGTATAAAAATAACTGGCCAGAAACATTGCATCATCTTTGTTGTTTTAAGAACAATGACCTATTTTTCTGTTTTCACTGGACTTTCCCTAATTATGGGTCCAATCTATTTCCCTTGAAGCCAATGGTAAAAGTCCAGTTGACGGAAAGGAGAGGAAGGAGCTGCATTGGGTGCTGTCTTCTTTATACTTGAGTAGTGGTGTATTTCATTAGACAATGTGCCAAACTACGGCACGATGAGAGGTGTGGATATGTACTGCTAGTGTGGATTGGTTCATTTTTTACAATACCAATTTCTATGTGTATTGTTTGTTTATATTATGAATTGTTGGTTTAAGAAAAGAGCAGCATTAAGTATTTGATGCAGTAAAATATGAATAATTACTAGAGTTGATCAAAATGTTTTGCACACAGTTTTTTGTTGAAAAAGTCCTTTTATTGAAAACATTTGTTGCCAAAAATAGCCATTATAAAAAATTTCCACTTTTGTTAAATTTTCCACAATATTTTTATGAATAATTTAATCAACTGTTTATCAGAATTGATTGCAAAATCATTACCAAAATGTTTTGTTTACTGCAAACCTAATTTTCAATAAGAAAAAACGAATGCTTGTCAACAGAACATTTCAACTGTAATTTTGACAAAAATGTTGGTTAAAATATCATGACGCATTTTGAAAATAGAAAGTGACTCTATTCTGCACTCTTCAAAATGGAAACAACTTAAACAGTTTTTACAAAATAATAATAATAATGATTGATCTTTACTAGCTCCAGTAGCTCTGGGTTGGATTTTCAAATGAACCTAAGATCACAAATCCCATAGATTTTCAAATAAATGTAAATTCCACCTATCGTATCTATCATCTTTGAAAGTGTCCATCACTGAGTATCCTGGCACCAACAAAAGTGTGTCAAGTGTCATTTATTCTGGAGGATACTTCTTTTTTGTATATTTTCCTCCTTTGTATTTTGCTATTAGTGGGTATATGTGAGGATTTTTTTAAATATATGAACAGCACAGTCATGTATATGGATTATATATAGAAAAGGATAAAGGTTGGGATTTACAATTGGGGCCTAAGGGAGTTAGGCACCCAACTTCCATTGAATTTCACTGAAAAATCAATTGAAAATGGGGGCCTGACTCTCTTTAAGCTCTTTTGAAAATATCAGGCAAAGTGCTCAGATCGAGCCTTAAAGTGGCTATCAGTAACATTATTAGTGGAAACAAGTGGTGTGAGAAAGAACTTGGAGTCATGTTTTCAGAGTGGCCTTTTGCAAGTCACATGAGAGATGATTCCTCTGTTCATTCATCCTTAAATAAGGCATAACACATCTCTTCCATGTGGTTTGATATAATTGGATGGAATCAACTATTTTAAAGAAGAGTAAAGTATTATTAGATTGAATGGAGTATTCTATTGAACACTTCCCCAGGCTATTTTGCAAGTCAGGCATGTGCAAAACTGCCATTTTGAAAACTTGGACCAATATAACTAGTCTGATGTGTGGTATTTTTGTCCATGTTTTTGCTGTCAGGATTTGTGACAGTTGATTTTGTATTACTGGAGTTGTTAAATGTATTTCCCATTTATTGAACAAAATGAAAATATTTTAAATAGGTAAAAAAGAACATCAAAAATATACATTCATAAAATGCACTAACAGGCCTTACATCTGTGATCGTTCACGGTGCAAAATATATTTTACATGGCATCTATAATGAGCATTATTTGTCCAAAAGATGCATCTAGCTGGCTTGTCAGAAATGTGAACTTTAGTGGCCTTGCCTATTCTAGGCTTTCCTACAAAATATCGCAGAGTCACTGTTCTCTTAGTAGGTTCAAACAAGCCTGAGCATTCTGACAGACTCACTTCCCATTAAAGAAGGTTTAGAGGTAGAAGTTTTATAGAGCATTGAAAGAAACCTCAGAGGTGGGAGAATCCAAATTCTAGCGTGGAGGATTTGCTCATTTTTCCTTTATCATCAGCCCGAGAGTTGCCAAGATCTAAGCATCCTCTACCCTCAGGCCCCTATTCCAAAATGTTAACTCTTCGGGAGTAATCTGTGAGAGGAAGAGGGAAGGGTCTTGTAGAACCTTCTTGAGACTGCACTCCTGCAGTTTCCAAGGAATACTACCCTCAGAGTGCAAGGTCCTCAGGTCTGACATAGAGCAATGTGTGCAACTTTGAAGCCCTGCAGATCCACTAGATCAAAGGACCACCTCAGCCTGTAAGGAAAGGCAGCTCTTCTGTGTGGCTACAACACCTTCCTATATGCTGGCAGCAATCTTTCTCAAACATTGTTGGGGCCCATACAGCCACTGTCTGGCCAGCCAGACCAAGATGGGAACTAAGTTAGTGGGAAGAGTGTTTTGTCCAGATTTAAATAAGATTCCCAAACAATGGTTATGGATAGAATAGACTTTCATTCTGTTTGAGAGTCACCACCCACCAGATCTATCCAGCTGAGGACTGAATAACAGAGGCCTCAGTGCCTTCACCATTGTGCATTACCCTAGTGCCTCCCAGAGTTCCTTGGCACATGGTGAGGGAGGTGTGTGTGTGTGTGTGTGTGTGTGTGTGTGTGTGTGTGTGTGAGAGAGAGAGAGAGAGAGAGAGAGAGAGAGAGAGAGAGATGGGTGAGGGAAGGAATGGCTAGGATCTTACCCATTCCCTCCTCTCACTCACTGTGGTCCTAATTCAGGAAAGCACTTTAGCATGTGCTTAAATCCAATTCACTTCAATGGGACTTAAGACCATGCTTAAAGTCAAACTCATACTTAATTGCTTTCTTCAACAGAAATTCTTTCCTAAATCAGGGCCCAACCACATCTGTAATCATAGAGTCATAGAATATTAGGGTTGGAAGAGACCTCAGGAGGTCATCTAGTCCAATCCCCTGCTCAAAGCAGGACCAATCCCAACTAAATATCCCAGCCAGCACTTTCTCAAGCCAGGCCTTAAAAACCTCTAAGGATGGAGGTTCCACCACCTCCCTAGGTAACCCATTCCAGTGCTTCACCACCCTCCAAGTGAAATAGTGTTTCCTAATATCCAACTTAGACCTCCCCCACTGCAACTTGAGACCATTGCTCCTTGTTCTGTCATCTGCCACCACTGAGAACAGCAGAACTCCATCCTCTTTGGAACCCCCCTTCAGGTAGCTGAAGGCTGCTATCAAATTCTCCCTCTCTCTTCTCTTCTGCAGACTAAATAAGCCCAGTTCCCTCAGCCTCTCCTCATTAGTCATGTGCCCCAGCCCCCTAATAATTTTTGTTGCCCTCCTCTGGACTCTCTCCAATTTGTCCACATCCTTTCTATAGTGGGGAACCCAAAACTGGACACAATACTCCAGATATGGCCTCACCAGTGCCGAATTCAGGGGAATAATCACTTTCCTCGATCTGCTGGCAATGCTCCTACTAATGCAGCCCAATATGCCGTTAGCCTCCTTAGCAACAAAGGTGCACTGTTGACTCATATCCAGCTTCTCGTCCACTGTAATCCCCAGGTCCTTTTCTGCAGAACTGCCACTTAGCCAGTCGGTCCCCAGCCTGTAGCAGTGCATGGGATTCTTCAGTCCTAAGTGCAGGACTCTGCACTTGTCCTTGTTGAACTTCATCAGATTTCTTTTGGCCCAATCCTCCAATTTATCTAGGTCACTCTGGACCCTATCCCTACCCTCCAGCATATCTACCTCTCCCCCCGCTTAGTGTCATCTGCGAACTTGTTGAGGGTGCAATCCATCCCATCATCCAGATCATTAATGAAGATGTTGAACAAAACCAGCCCCAGGACCGACCCCTGGGGCACTTCGTTTGATACAATCTGCCAACTAGACATCGAGCCATTGATCACTACCCATTCAGCCCGACGATCTAGCCAGCTTTTTATCCACCTTATAGTCCATTCATCCAATCCATGCTTTTTTAACTTGCTGGTAAGAATACTGTGAGAGACTGTATCAAAAGTTTTGCTAAAGTCAAGATATATCACGTCCACCGCTTTCCCCATATCCACAGAGCCAGTTATATCATCATAAAAGGCAATCAGGTTGGTCAGGCATGACTTGGCCTTGGTGAATCAATGTTGACTGTTCCTGATCACCTTCCTCTCCTCCAAGTGCTTCAAAATGGATTCCTTGAGGACCTGTTCCATGACTTTTCCAGGGACTGAGGTGAGGCTGACTGGCCTGTAGTTCCCCAGAGTCTCCTTCTTCCCTTTTTTAAAGATGGGCACTGCGTTAGCCTTTTTCCAATCATCCGGGACCTCTCCCGATTGCCACAAGTTTTCAAAGATAATGGCCAATGGCTCTGCTATCACATCAGCCAACTCCCTCAGCACCCTTGGATGCATTGCATCCGGCCCCATGGACTTGTGCATGTTCAGCTTTTCTAAATAAAAGATGATGATGGCTGTCATCTTGGCAGAAACACCAGAGACTTAATTGAGGACCTCCCAAGGCTAAACACACATGCAGCTACAGCTTGAGCAAACTCTTTAGCTGGGGCTGTTACAAACTTGTATCCTCTGAGGATCTGGCACAGAGCTGTAACACATGCTCACCGGTTAGTTACACATCCTCAGAAGGTGCTAGCGTAGTCTGGCCCATAATCTGCTTTGCTTTTTTAATAGATGCATAGATTCCAAGGCTAGAAGGGACCACTGTGACCATCTAGTCTTACCTCCTGTATAGCACAAGCCCATAAAACTTCCCCATAATAATTCATAATATCTTTTAGAACAAACATCCAAGCTTGATTTTAAAATTGCCAGGGATGGAGAATCCACCATGGCCCACAGTAAATTGTTCCAGTGGTTAATTACCCTTTATGCCTTATTTCAGTCTGAATTTGTTCAGTCTGAATTAGCTTCAACTTCCAGCCATTGGATCATGTTATACAAGTAACCCCTTAACCTTCTTTTTGTTAAACTAAATAGATTGAGCTCCTTGAGTCTGTCACTAGTAAAGCATGTTTTCTAATCATTTTTCCTCCTGTGTCTTAGGCATTTATTTCAATTGCATTCTAATCAGATACTCTCTTTTATAGACGTTCTTAAAATCTACCAATAAAGAGTGTTTTTAAAATGTGTGTAAAGAGACAGCTCAAGTATTGTAGCATATTGGATTTCAATGAAAACAGATAAAATATACTGTTTATTTGTTTTTATGCTCCCGATGTGATGTCCCCCATCCGGCAGAACAGTACATTACATATTAGAGAGAACAATGGTGAGGTCTGTGTGAAGAAGCTGCTGTGACCAATTGAAAGTATCCTTTAAATATCCAGGAAGAAATGTAAGGAATTAAGATAAACTCTATTGAATTAAATTAAACCTTACGGAATTAAGATTAACATTTTTTGGAGTTCATTGTTTTACAAATGCAAATGTTTTTGTGCTATTGTGAGATTATATGGAACTTCTCTAGCAGAAAGACAAGATTAATTCAATCTCTGGAAGGTATGAGGAGGTTCAAAGATCTTTTTAGAACAATATGTCTGAAATGGATTTCCCGAAACACTGTGAGGTGAGGGGAATACAAATTCTTCCTCTCCAAACCAAAGTTTTGAAAATATGCCCTTGGGAGAGACACCCATTGTATACTAACTTCCTGCTTCTGGAGGCTCTAATTCAAAGACTTCTGAACTGTATCAAAGGAAACTGAGCATGTTATGAGGGTGCTAGTTCTGAGCTGAAGCTCCGATGAACTTGTAACCACAAGGATGCCTCTATGGTGGGACATTAAAAGACTGTACTTGCTATGTGAGAGTTAGGGTGAACTCTGGTAAGCTTATTAGCATGCATGTAGGTTCTTTTATTGTTTTTAATGTTTTCTCTATAGTGCTTTAAAATAAAAAAATGGTGTGGTAACATATCTGTAGCAATTACATTGTCTGTCTCTGGAGAGAAAGCAAGCAAGTTTCCTAGGGCAAGCTGTCTGTGCGGGGAATGACACAGTGAAAGCAGGGAACTGTCCAGCCTGGCAATACCCTAGTCAGAAGGGAGTGATTCACATGACCCCTCCGAATAGAGGGAACAACTGAGGAGCTGAAAGCTAAAAGTGGGTCTTTACTGTACCACGGAGGGGAAATACAGGTGCAGATGCCCAGAATTGTGTGACAGCTGCATCTCAATACTGACAAGTAATTTTAAAGGGGGGGGGGGAGTAGAAAAGAAAAGAAAAGAAAAATCTGTTTTAAGACAAACCTTTTCCACTGAGCAAGATCCAAATGCAGCATGGGCAGGAAAATTAATGGCCAGCAAAAATTAGTAGCAATGGCCCCCAAATGCATCCAACTTATGGTTCCGTTCAAAAGCCTAACCCAGATGCCATTTTTCACATAGTCCCCTAACTTAATCATGGGGTGAACAAACTCAATGGAGTTGCAATGGAGATCATCATATTGCCTAACATGTAGGCACCTACCGAAATCACTGGTAGAGCACTGTGATCCACAAAATCAAGGTAGGCATCAAGGCTCCCTAGTCAACGAATGGGGACAAAGAGGCTCTTAAGACTGCGCGCCATTAAAGCCAGCATCTGAGGCGAGGAGCTGCCTAAGCTAGTCAGTGGCAAATGCTGAGGAGAGGGGTATAAGAACCCACCCTGTCTCAGAGATAGGAGCCTAAATCCGGGCTCTAGGGAGGTGCCTCGCATTGCTTAGGGATCCCCAAATAGGAACCCCTCTCTTCTAGTCAGGGGTTTAGGCATTTAAGTTGCGGCTTGAGGGAATGAATGATTGGAGCATGTATTTATCCACAGTGGGGGAGGGGGAGAGGGAGAGAGACACACACACAACTCTGTAGTCCCGGGCAGCCACCTAGGAGGTAGGAGATGCCAGGTCCAGTCCTTCTGCTCCACTTAATCTTTCATTATTTATCACCGTAGGACAGCTTCAGTGGGCAAGACTGAGGGCACCCCGTCCCAATATCAAAATATGCCATAACTCGCGGGCTAGAGTTGGGAGACCCCTCTTCAAATCCTTTCGCCCCCTCTGGCAAAGAGGGGGGGAATTGAACCTGGGTGCCTACATCCCAGGTGAGTGTGCTAAACACTGGGCTAAAAGGTTTAAGGTCAGTAGTAGTTTAGGCTCCTAAGTACCTTTCTGGATCTGGGCCTTCATAGATTCATAGAATCATAGAATATCAGGGTTGGAAGGGACCTCAGGAGGTCATCTAATCCAACCCCCTGCTCAAAGCAGGACCAATTCCCAACTAAATCATCCCAGCCAGGGCTTTGTCAAGCCGGGCCTTAAAAACCTCCAAGGAAGGAGATTCCACCACCTCCCTAGGTAAAGCATTCCAGTGCTTCACCACCCTCCTAGTGAAATAGTGTTTCCTAATATCCAACCTAGACCTCCCTCACTGCAACTTGAGACCATTGCTCCTTGTTCTGTCATCTGCCACCACTGAGAACAGCCGAGCTCCATCCTCTTTGAAACCCCCCCTTGTCTCGAAGGGTATTGTTATAGCCATACTAACTCTTAGAACATCCCATATGTCTATTCCTTATTTGAGCATGTAATTCAAATTCTCTTTCCAGTAAACTCATTATGCCTAGACTTCAGCAGGCTGCCCTGAAATCTCCCCTTTCATGCCTTCCCACTTTTTTAGAAGCATATTGGTTATGAGAGACAACATGGTTTAATAGTTAAAGCCAAGGAATAGGAATCAGGCAGACATGTGTTCTTGTCCCTGAATCTGCCACTGACTCCTCATGTGAAGTTGGGCATATGCTTTACCAAATTATGCCTCAGTTTCCTCATCTGTGAAATGAGATAATGGCCTAAATTCATTCCTAATTAACACAATTCAGGTGGTAGTGCTACTTGAGGGCTAGATTAGGTCCTGTAAGACTAACTCACATTTATAAAGTCTTTTCAGATAAGAGGCACTAGAAATGCAAAGTATTATTATACTAGTTTCAGTGTACCATAGATCTTGGTGAACAATCAAATGTTTAAGGCTTTTATATTTCTCTGTGTGGTTATTTCCAGTATAGTTGTTTAAAAATATTATGAAAGACGCAGATTATTTGCAAAAGCCCTAATCATTTTTATATGCATTAAGGGCTAGAATGTTAAAGTTAGCTGTATGCAACTCTGTGCATATATTTGTGCCTCCCTAACTTATGCACATAAATACCCAATACACACATCAAGTATTTATGCATGTACACAGCTAATTTATTTCCTAAATAGCTATGTGTATTTGTGACCAGCTAATATACAAGCACAAATACCGGATTTGCATTTATACGTTGGGGATTTGCACACATAAATGGAGGCATGTGAAAATGTAGGCAAACAATTGTGCTTGCCTAGCTTGGAAAATCTGGCCAGTAAAATCTTTCTCTGTACTCAAAGAAACAAGCATTCTCTTTCTCTCTCTCTCTCATCTTTGTGTGCATGCTATTGTAATTTAAATCGACAATGAGAACAGGTGAGTTTCTGGTAGGAGATGAAGGGGATCCCATCCAGTGGTTAATCTGGCAAATGAAGTATTTTGAGAGAATTGTTTGCATGCAGCTGAATTTTCTAAAATGTTTGTTATAAAGTAATTGCATAATGAAAATAATCAGTCTCTCTGCATTCTGATCATTAGGAGTTGGTGATATAATTGTGTTATAATGAAAAACATTCTGGTGATTATTCCACAGAGAACTTCTCTGTAGATAATATTCAAATTTACTTTAATTTGGTGTCATTTCAAAAAAAGCTGAAATTACAATGTAAGCAGCTGGACTGTGATGCAAGGTTATTAAAAATCTTCAAGTAGGTTGCTTGTTTATATTCATTATCTTCAGAAAGTTCCTTGAGTTTATATACAATCCATCAACCCAACTTATTTGTTTTGATAGCTTGTTATATAATTTTATATTGTGTTTGAAATGGGAACCAAGCGTTTTATTTTTCTTCTGTGAAAATTTCTTTCTAAAACACCTCAAACCCTTATTGAACCAATCAATGCCATTATAATTCCATCCTAATGAGAGCAAGGCTTTATCACATGTTCTCCTTTATTAATGTTGTGGGGCAGATTTTGCTGTCAAGTTACATCAGTGACTGACTTAAGTGGCATTATTCAGGGTGTAATTCAAGTCAAAATTTGGCCCTAGATGTTGTCATCCTTAAAATATAGTGTGTACCTACAGTAAGTCACCGAACTAAATATTTTTAATTCTTTACATCTTTCCTATACACTATCCCCCTTAATCATTCCTATTGCTCTTTGGTTTCCATCCCATTTAATCTGGTATTGAGATGCCAGAAATGAACACATTACACTAGGTATAGCCTCAGAGTTACAGTGTACTGATGTACTACTTCTTGTATTTTGCAGGGTTTGGGTATGAAAATGGCTGTTTTAATGAAATTCCACCCAAAAGTGAAATTTAAGTCATATAATGGCCCAAAAGGAAAAGACAACAATTCAGAGGTGAACTTTTAAGACCTATTTCTTGTCACTTTTATACAGTTCTAGGTTTTGTTCAAATTGTTTCAGTCCTAGAAAACTGTCTACAGTAACTTATCTACTTGGTGAAAGGAAAAAGTGAATCTCCCCAATCACCTTGGTTTCCTGATGACTTTCCAGTCTGCAGGCCCCATAATGGTCCTCTCAACATTTATTTTGGTGTCCTTGCTCTTCCCAGGGATATTTGACAGATACTGTATAAACTGTACCATTCTAATTCCCCCCCACACCCTTCCCAATCTCCTTCTGACTCTTTGTTTTCATAAGATTATACCATTTAACTCTCATTAACCCTAGTGCTGTTGGGCCTTCTATCATACATTAACACTCCACTGAAGTAAATTGGAAGATACACTGTACCTGGTACATATTCAAAGGCAGAGCAGGTGCATAGTGTCTGGTCATACTTAGAATATCCTGCATCCATCAAGAAGTTAAGTAATTCAATCGATTTATTTAATAGCTCTCTGGTTTTGCTTCTGCTCCTATAGCAATCAAATGCACCTTGAATATGTGAAATGTAGTTTTATGCTCTGTTGAATATTTTATTTGCAGGGAGATATCTGGGCTACAATATGGGCTAATTTTTGAATGTCATACGCTCTAGTTTCTCTTTGTTTTCTACTCAACATTTCCTTTATTGTCTCTCATCAGATGACTAGGTAGCTGGAGCTTGATTTGATGGATAATGGAAACAAGAAGTCGGAGGTAAATGTTGTTCTCCTTGATAAGACACATTAGTTCCCCTTGCTAAAAAGCAGTATCTCTAGTCATTGAATTTCCCACCTGATTTAAATCCTCTCCTGCTGTTAGATTCTATCAGTGTGACACAGCGCTGTTTTCAGTGTTCACCATTCAGTGCAGAAAGGAGAAGCCAATTCAGTATGGTGCAGGATCAGCAAATCTTAACAACAGAGGTGGCAGCAGCAGCAACAATTGTGCATGAACAATCAATCATAAGAATGTAAGATCGGCCATACTGGGTCAGACCAATGATCCATCTAGCCCAGTATCCTGTCTTCTGACAGGTTTCAGAGTAGCAGCCGTGTTAGTCTGTATCCGCAAAAAGAACAGGAGTACTTGTGGCACTTTAGAGACTAACAAATGCTTCAGAGGGAATGAACAGAACAGGGCAACTATCAAGTGATCCAACCTCTGTCTTCCTTCCAAGCTTCTGGCAGTCAAAGGTTTAGGGACATCTGAAGCATAGGGTTGTGTTCCGGACTATCTTGGCTAATAGCCATTAATATAATATAATAATATAATAAATGGAGATATCCCATCTCCTAGAACTGGAAGGGACCTTGAAAGGTCATCGAGTCCAGCCCCCTGCCTTCACTAGCAGGACCAAGTACTGATTTTGCTCCAGATCCCCAAGTGGCCCCCTCAAGGATTGAACTCACAACCCTGGGTTTAGCAGGCCAATGCTCAAACCACTGAGCTATCCCTCCCCCATTGATGGACCTATCACTGGTGTAGCCAGGTTCTAAGCGCAGGGGGAGCGAACACATAAAAAAAGGTGCCACCCGCTGCGAAGCAGTGAAGAAAAAAAAAAGAAAAACCCAAGTCTTGCCGCCGAAGACTGAAGAACCCGCCGTGCCGAATTACCCACCGCTGAATTGCTGCCGAAGACCCAGAGCGACTGAAGCACCCACTGCCAAATTGCTGCCGAAGACCCGGAGCTGCCTGTGGGAAAACCGCGCTGGATTAGTCCTCAGCCAAGCACAGCCGGAGCCGCAAGGTAGCAGGCGCCCCCCAGCGGGCACAGGGAGGAGCGTCACCCGGTCGCCACAAAGCGAGGGTGGGGGGAGCAGGAGAAGCACCGGCTGCAGGAGCTGCCGCCGCAAGATGCATGCAGCGGCCGAAGACCCGGACGCACTGGGAAGCGCCGAGTGAGTGCTCAGGGGAGTGGCCCCTCACCCTGCTTGCCCCCAGCTACGCTACTGGGACCTATCCTCCATGATCTTAGCTAATTCTATTTTGAACCCAGTTATACTTTTGGTCTTCACAATATCCCACGGCAAAGAGTTCCACAGGTTGACTGTGTGGTGTGTGAAGTACTTCTTTTTGTTTGTTTTAAACTTGCTGCCTATTAATTTCATTGGGTGATCTATGGTTCTTGTGTTATGTGAAGGGGTAAATAACACTTTTTTCCCACACCATTCATGATTTTAATGATATCTATCATATCCCACCTTAGTTATCACTTTCCCAAGCTGAACAGTCCCAGTCTTTTTAATCTCTTTTTGTACAGCAGCTGTTCCATACCCCTAACCATTTTCATTGCCTTTCTCTGTACTTTTTCCCAATTCTAATATTTCTTTGTTGAGCTGGGACAACCTGAACAGCACTCAGTATTCAGGGTGTAGGTGTACCATTGATTTATTTAGTGCCATTATGATATTTTCTTTTGTTTTATCTATCCCTTTCCTAGTGGTTCCTTCTATTCTATTAGATTTTTTGATTGGATGTTTTCAGAGAACTATCCATGGTGACTCCAAGATCTCTTTCTTGAGAGACAGCAGCTAATTTAGATCCTATTATTTGTATGCATAGTTGGAATTGTTTTTTTTTTTCCAATGTACATTACTTTGCACTTATCACCACTGAATTTCATTTGCCATTTTGTTGCCCAGTTTTGTGAGATCCTGTGGCAGGGCAGGGGTGAAACCCCTTGAATGCCCTGCTAAAATGCTGGCTAAGCCCTGCTTTTGGGCAGAGAGGCCAGGGGCAGAGGCTCAAAGCAGCCAGCAGGGAGCCCAGCTGCGGGCCCTAATGAGGGCTGGCTCACTGCAATAGACTGAGCTAAGCAGCGACAGCTGGGCTGAAGGCTGGGAGGGCTATAAAAAGCCCTGAACAAAACTCAGTTGGGAGGCTAGCCTGGGAGGGGACAGGAGGTGACAGCTCCTCCTCACCACAGGAAGGGAGCCTCAAGGGCCAAGAGACCCTGGAATGGGTTAGAAAGGGGATAACTGTTGGGGGATACAGGGGACTGCACGGTGGCACTGTAAAATAAAGCATGAGGGTGAAACACCAGAAGAAGGCGTGGGAGCTCTTATTTTACCAGCCTAAGCACAGGGCGAGAAGGCAGAAACCTGTGCGGACCCTGTGACAGATCCCTTTTTAACTCTTCGCCCTCAGCTTTGGACTTAACTATCTTGAATAATGTTGTGTTGTCTGAAATTTTTGCCACTGCATTGTTCACCCTCTTTCCCAGATAGTTTGTAAATATGTTGAACAGCACAGATCCCAGTACAGATCCTTTGGGTATCAGTGGAAATATTTGAGGAAGACATTGAAACTGTCACCCTGCAAGTGCTTGTGTGTTGAGTGCATAGCTGTGAGTGCAGGGTTTTTACCATCTTGTGCCAGTGTGAGCAGACACTGTCTGTGCATTTCTTAGGGATAAGCACTAAGCCTAGCCAACTGTTAAAAGAACCAAGATATACATACAGTGAGCAGAAGTTAGCCTGAAGCCCCATACACCCGAAGAGTACCTGAAAGGTGTTCCTGGTGCAACTTTCAGCCTACCACGCGTTCCACTGTAGGCCTGTAAGGGTAACCTGGTGACCACACAGCAATCCTCTCATTAATGCAGACTCAGCTTTCTCTGTATTCCCAGTCCTCCTCCTCATTTTTAACCGTGTGCTCATAGGCACCACATCCTGCGCCTGTGTTGTTCAAAGGTCGGGCCCTGAGAATGGTACAAAAAGTCCTGATTTTCACAGGCATTAAGCACCCACAGTTCCCACTGATTGTAGTGGGCACTGCAGGTAGTCCATAACTTTGAAATATCAGGCCACTAATTTAGGATGCTTCATGTGGATTTAGGTCCCTAACTGTAGTCTTCTAATTTTGCAAATCTTGCCTAAGGTCACATAAAAAGTTAGTGGCAGAGTCAGTTATAGAATCTAAGAGTCCTGACTCCCATTCTCTTGCTTTAACTATTACATACTACTGCCATTTGGGAAGAGACAGAAAAAGGAGGCAAAAAGACAAGAAAGCGTTGTTCTCTTTCAGTGTTCCCAATTCAGCCAGCGAACAGAGTTCCTATGTACACCAACACAAAAACTGCACTACAGCCACAGTTAATGTCTGACATAAAATAGCAAGGAAATACCAAGTGTAGGCTGTTTGTCCATCACTCACCCTTTCTTACCCACATGCTGCAGGGGTCTGAGAATGGCGTTCTAATAACAGGATGCTGTAATGACAGGGTGAGTTTACTATAGTTGGAGTGACAACTGTGACTTGCTAGCTATTATGATTTTACAGTGAGCTGGATTTTTCAAGTAGGTTTTGAGTGTTCTTTTTTTTCCTAGTCTCTTTTATTTTCCTGCAGTAATCAGAGAGAGGCAAGCATCTCTCTGACATGCTAGGTTGTTCCAGCAGTGATATGCTAACAAGTGGTGTTTGGAGTCCCTGGTTAAATATTCTGTCCCCAAACTAAGTGGAGGTTTGGGGTAATTTCCCTGGCTCTGATGGAGTTCACCCCCTCTGTGGATGTTGCTAAATCATTTGTGTGAGAGAACACTTCCACCTGTACTGGAAGAGCAACATTTTTCTTTTTAAAATTTCCCAGATTGTTCCAAATGTCAAATGTTTTTTATCTTTCAATGTTTTCTTGAGAAACCATAGGATCCCCCTACAAGAAATGTCCTCTCCCCAATCATCTCAAATTACACAAATAGAACTCCAGGACATGCTGTCTATGCAGGAAAAAAAAGTATCACCACTTCGAGCATGTTACCATGCTACAATTTTGTTTACTAATGTGTACTTGAACCTAGCACAACGGGCCTTGATCCATGGCTGGGACCTGTAGGTACTGCCAGCATGCAAACAATAAGTTGCCACCATCCTTGGTTATGCATATGAGCAAGGATTTTTATTTTCAAATGAATAGATTCCTGAGTCCTTCAGCCCTCTCTGCAAGAGCATGCAACCACCTAGGGTTTATCACAGGCTACGTCGGATTTCCATTTGTAGAAACAATGGCAACGTATCACTGTGTCCCAGAAACCTTCAGACCCACTAATCTATAACTATGTTTTGTGTATTATTTTCACCTGTCTTAACAGAGCACATCGTATCATTATTTTTAAAATTATTTCACATTTATACTGCAGGGCCCCTTTGTATTAAATGTCACAATTCAGGGCAACTATCCCTGTATTTCTCTCACCAATGGCAGCTACTCCAGGTTCCTGGCTCCTCAGCTGCCAGCCTTTTGGGTAGAGAACCTCATGTCTCTCCCTTCTCTCCAGGGTTTTTCCAGGGTGCACAGTTGCTTGCCTGCACTGTGATATCCCCAGCAAGCCAGACTGCTGAAACAGACCAGCATCTGTGCTTAGCTTGCTGTCTGAAGGCTCTGAACAGCTGTATTTGTCAGCAGTCACAAGTTACTACACAACTATTTATAAGCAAGCACATTTATTCTTAAGGCATTACGGATAAAATATATTAAAAACAATAAAACACCTACATGCATGATAATACGTTCACAAGAGATCACCAGCCAACTCCAACCTCGGGCTCTAGTAGGAGTCAGTTCTTCAAACACCACAAAGGGGTTTTTCCCATGGTTATAATTTCAAAACAGTGTTAGCTCAGAACTAGAATCCCATGAATAAATTATTCTTTCCTTTATTCAGGTCAGGCCTTTGATCTTGAGACTCCAGGAACAGGTACTCAGCAGATAATGGTCCTCTTCTCAGGGTGTAGCTTCAAAAGGCCTTTTTTTTTTTTTTTTTGCCAGAGGTGGGGAATTTGCATTCACCATTTCCTAAAGATTCCCCAAGCAAACCACTTGACGTTGTTTGTCTTGAAAGTCCATCCATTTCTGAAATGTTGTTCAATACAGTCCTTTGAAATTCATAACACTTCTGAGGCTTCACACCTCTTCTCCCCACTAGACAGGTTACATACAATCCTGTCCCAGAATAATATGTCGCTGTTGCATTTAATGCAATGGACTCCAAAGATATTTAAATTTAATTCAATAAGTTTTTCAAGGATATTGCAGGAAGTTGTCATATCTGTCACACTAAGCTCTGTACAAGCATACAGTTTGTGACAGTTCCTGCCCCAAAGAGATTACAGTTTAAAATTATGTGTAGGAGAATACTGGTAATAGAGGGGCTGTTACAGGGTATTCTATTAATGCCTACTAAGGATTGGATGTGCTGTCTATCAAAATTGTGGCTAGAAAATGAAAATTCTTCTGAACAGTCATTACTGTGAATAAACAATACATTTGGTAGACTTAAAAAGGAAAATAAGAAAAGCAATTATCCCATGTAATGTAACCTCCAACAGTTCTGTTCAAATATGCAGTCAAATTTAATTTGTAAATCCTACGCACAAGCTACATTTAAAAAAATAGACTAAAACTTGGTATGATCAATTTTTGCCCAGAATGAACTTCTGCAGGGAATTAAAACACCCTGGAAATAGATGCTTAAATTGGAAGTGTTGAATGACCTTTAATTATAGTAGCATGAACAAAACCTTTGTAATTCATACTAATTGTTCTCATAACTAAATCACCCATGTCCTCAGAATTTGCCATAACTTTCCTGTTTCCTTTGGTAATTTTAAGACAACTTCTGTGTACTGTCTGCTATCTATAAAGCTTAACGTTTCACATCCTGTATTATGTCCTCCCCAGCAATTCTATATTACTGTTGGCTTTCTATTATATGACTCACAATTACTTTGATAAAGGTTGGTAATGGTCCATGTCCTTCTCATTTTCTATTCCTGCTTTAAAAGCAGCCACTCGTTGTTTAACATGTGTAACATGTATGTAATATAGAGTTGAAACAATTTTGTTCGTTTGCTTAAAGTCAAAATCCTGGTATCCGTGTCAAAACTCCCATTGACCCCAATAAACGCGGGATTTGGCCATTACTGTTTATATTTATTTTCCCTTGCAATAGTAGACTGAGATCAGACTTCCCTTTTCAGACATGTGCCTCAAATGGAAGCATGCAGTGCACACTATGGATAACCCATATATAAACACCATACCTAGAAATTAAAAATAGCTACAATCAGCAGGTTCTAGTGCTGTGGTTTTTAATCCTTGGCAAAGCACCAGCGGCCTGCTCCTGCAGTTCTTGCACACCCCAAATGCCCAGTGAAAGTTCAAAAGTTGCAAAATTAGGGCTACTATGAGCTTAAGAGGAGTGGGAAATAGTTCCACAAGCAGAACCACGGTGGAAAAACCTCTTTCCAGACTGCTTTCCTTGCAAATAGTTTTATATGGTCCCAAGGAGAGGGAATGAGCATAAAACACTCTCCCCTACACCAGCAACCTGCACAACTTGCTTAGCAAGAGACAGGCCAAGGACCACTGGCATGGTGAAAGCAGTCTGGCTTGTCTTAAACCTGGCATGTGTTTTTTTGCTTTGTCTGAGGGACCAATGAACATTAATTCCTGAATGAGCAGGTGCCTAACTTTAAGTGTGTGGGTAGTAATGGCCTTTATAGGACTACTCAGAAAGTTATGAAACACACTTTTTGAAAAAACTCTTTCCTATTTGGAAATCCTGTGATATATCAGTTGAATAATCCTAAAACCAGGCCAATACCATTTCATCTAGCCAGTCCTTGTGGGTGTGATCCATCAGCCCCACTGTCATGTATTACAAGTTACATATTCATTAGCTGTGTATTAGAACATACTTATTGCAGATGATCAATGTTGCAATAAGTGTGTAAGTATTACAGAGCTGCTCACATTTAATAAATATTTTCCATACTCTGTGATTATTTTATTAACACAAATTACAATAACTGTCTAATAACTGTAAATCAATATAAGCTATAATAAATCATTCTGAACCACAGAGCTTTTCTGAGAAGTGACACTCCAGTCCATGCTTCTCTCTGGCTCTTTTCATATCCTTTTTGCACTGTTCCCCTGTGAATTTATTTATGAACTCTTCATCAACAAACACCCTGACAGTATATCTGTTACATCTCCTCACTCTGGATCCAATCCTTCTCCCATTGAACTCAACTGGTCTTTTGCTACTACCTTTGCTGAGAGTAGGATCAAGCCCTTCATTTTTCCTAAAAGCTGATTAAGATATTGTGATTCTCCAGATTTTATGTTTTGACTTATAGTTATCCTGATTTTACTTCCTACTGGTGTTTTTTTATTGACTGGATTAACACTTCTATGTCCTGAAACAAAATCATATTTTCAAATCTCAGTACAAAACTTTACCCCAATCTTCCCCTACACACTAAACTGAATAACACCACCTGGATGTGAGCATGGAGGGGACTCTCAGCACATTGATCTCTCCCTTCTGCATAGAATAAAGGCTCTGTTGCTTCTGTAGCACTGACCCTCTCATCCCTCCTACTCACTGAAAAGTAGCCACTTCTGGGTAATAGAAGCTATTCATTATCACACAGAAATATTACACTGTGATTTAGAAATTACATAATCTACAGCTGAAGTTGTGTATATATAATTTAAAAGTTTATATATATACACACTTAAATTAAATTAAATTGAGAGTTGAAGTTGTAGAATGGAATTTAGGTAGCTGGATGGGCCTGATCCAAAACCCAATGAACTAAATAAAGATGATGCTAATGATTGGGAAACCCTGTTAAAGTTCTGCCTGCTACTTAACAAGCTGTGCTTTAACTATATTATTCTGTTTAACAGTATTCTCAAAGTAGGAAAATGGGTTTGTGCGCTCACAGATATGTAGTCTGGGATCAGGAGGGAAAGAAAGACGTTTGCTGTTTGCAGGACAGGTGAACTATTATATACAAAATGGAGTCCATGGAACACATGGTAGTGATATGCAGAACGTTAGTTATAGCCAGCTCTCCTTGTTTGCAGATAATCAGAATGGGTAGGTTGCTTGGTGATACGAAATGAAGAGCAAATGAAGACAAAGTAATAAGTTGTTTTGTCCTTTTGGAAATAAGAAATCACACTATCCACAGGCAAAATACATAAATAGTTTCCTAACATTATAGATTCATAGAGTATAAAGCCAAAAGGGACCACAATGATTACCTAGTCTGACCGCTCCTTCATAGCACAGATTATATAATTTCACCAAGGCTATAACTTCTGGCTGAGTTAGTGCATATCTTTTAAAAAGACATCCAATCTCGACTGAAAGACTTCTAGAGATGGACATCCCTTGGTAATTTGTTCCACTGGTCACAACAGTACCATCACTGTTAAAAATGTGTTTCCAGTCTGAATTTGCCTGTTAGATCTTGTTATACTTTTGTCTGACAGTTTAAAGAGCCCTCTACTATCAGAAATCATCTCCTTATGTAGCTACTTAGAGAGTGTGCTTGTCACCTCTTAATCTTTTCTTGGATAAACTAAATTGATTAAGCTTCCTTAGTCTCTCGCTATAAAGCAGGTTTTCCAGATCTTCATGAACTCTATTCCCTTTTACAGTCACTGATTTCCAAAATATAGTTCTTCATCCTGCAGTTATGACTAGCATTCTTTGGCACTAAAGTTATGACCTTGCATTTTGCTATATTAAAATGCATGTTGTTTGAATGAGCCCATCTTCCCAAGCAATCCATTGTCATTATTTCACGTAAACAATAGCTGTCATTGATAACTGCCCTAGGGGTGTTGTGTGATCAGAAATGTGAATGGAGATGTCACTGAGAGAAACTCTATAAAGATGTAGTTGCCACTGTGGAAAAGTTTGAGACCCTCATATATACATGCCATTGAGATAGCTAAAACCTGTTCAGAGGTCCTGTAGGATTTTTCAGGTCTGTTATTTTAATGATAATTTCGGCAAGATTATGCCGAATTTACATTTACAAAGAATCTCATAGGGAAAAGCGCAACAGCATCGCTCTTGGTTTAAAACTTTCTCAAGTACTTTGCGTAGAGACTGTCTGGTTTGGCCAATGTACATGGCAGAGGGGCATTGCTGGCACATGATGGCATATATCACATTGGTAGATGTGCAGGTGAACGAGCCCCTGATGGCATGGCTGATGTGATTAGGTCCTATGATGATGTCACTTGAATAGATATGTGGACACAGTTGGCATCGGGCTTTGTTGCAAGGATAGGTTCCTGGGTCAGTGTTTTTGTACATTGGCCAAACCGGACAGTCTCTACGCAAAAGAGTTAATGGACACAAATCTGACATCAGGAATCATAACATTCAAAAACCAGTAGGAGAACACTTTAACCTGTCTGGTCACTCAATGAAAGACCTGCGGGTGGCGATTTTGCAACAGAAAAGCTTCAAAAACAGACTCCAACGAGAAACTGCTGAGCTTGAATTGATATGCAAACTAGATACAATCAACTTAGGCTTGAATAGAGACTGGGAATGGCTGAGCCATTACAAACATTGAATCTATCTCCCCATGTAAGTATTCTCACACTTCTTATCAAACTGTCTGTACTGGGCTATCTTGATTATCACTTCAAAAGTTTTTTTCTCTTACTTAATTGGCCTCTCAGAGTTAGTAAGACAACTCCCACCTTTTCATGCTCTCTGTATGTGTATATATATATATATATCTCCTCAATATATGTTCCATTCTATGCATCCAAAGAAGTGGGCTGAAGCCCATGAAAGCTTATGCTCAAATAAATTTGTTAGTCTCTAAGGTGCCACAAGTACTCCTGTTCATTTCATTGCTGTTTCATATCCAGGTCAGGAGGGGAGATATGGAAAGTTATTTCAATCTGATGGTTTATTATCGGCTGTGTGACATGGGTTGGGTAGTTTCAGTCCAGTTCCTAATGGAATAATGTCTACATCTCAAACTTACTACCACAACTGGCGCTAATTGCCATGCTGATCGGCTAAAGATTGAATGTACCAAGGAGATGGATTGACATTTTAATTTTTAGAGATGAAAGGTGTTAGCAGTATCTGTACCAACATGCTGGCTACTTTCAGAATACTTATAAAATTATTCCAAGCTGCATCACATGGTGGTATAGTTGTTTGTTTGTTTTTTTGTATAGTGTATATCAAAATAATCTTTGTGGTATCTAACCTCTAAAGGAGGCAGTTTAGTGAAGTCTCTTACAACTCTGCAGATCAGTTCTTTATCTGCCTGGGCTTCAGTCTTATAGAAGGTGGTAACAACTAAGGAAGTCTTTGTTCTTGTTGTATGACTACCTCTCGTAGAATATGCAAGATACCTTCCAGTTGGAGGCCACTTTGCTTTTTATTCCTATGTAGTCCTGATGTAAGAAGATGCTGACGTAACATTCTTTTCAAGTGAAAAGAGGTGAAAACACAGGAATAGTTCATGCATGTTTGTGTTCGTAATGCAGCAGCTCTGATTTGAATTTGACTTCTTGACCATAATCTTCTAGCGAATGTTACTGGCTGTTCAGTTCAACATTTTCCTTCTAAAAACATGCAGAAATGTGGATATACCATCATATCAGCTAGCTAATAGTTCTTCACAGTCTTTATGTGACAGATGATACATCAGATAGCTGCCTTTTTTTTCTTGAACCTTTAGTTTTAATGGTCTGGAATCCATCTTCCTGAAAATACCAAAATATAAAGATGTATCAAGATAGCAAGGCAAGAGTTGTCTTGTCTTGTTATCTTAATCTTGCTTGTAAATTTAATATATGATTCACTAGTTATGTTACAAAATGTGAACTCTAATCAATGAAATTATAAATGTTTAAAACTTTTATTCACTTCTTAATCTATAATCGAGTCTTGCTTTTTATATATTCTTCTGAGAAATGGTGCTTAATTTTTCTTCTGTATCAATTTATTAAGTCTGACAACATTTTCTTCATTGCAGGGACCAATTACTATAATATTTTAATATCTTCCCAAATATAAAAAAATGTTCCCAGTATGCACATGACCTGAGTGACAACGGGGGAAAGAACAAACAAGAAAAAATAACATAATGCATTTGTTGTACAATAGAAACAATCTTAAAAGTTTGACTTGGTCTCCAGTTATAAGAGCTATCCTGACAAAATGATTTTAAATGAGTGCCATATATAAAATCTTGGCCAACCTAATACCACTTTCATCCCAGCAAAACTAGGGTTACCTTGGGAGAAACAAATGGAGGGAGTGGACTTAATTCAATAACACATAGCATTTTCATTTTGTTCATAAAGGAACTTGCCAAACATTAGAACAAATTAGATGCTGCACCTGCACATCAAATGCAAGGATCTTGTCTTTACCTTTAAATGTCCTTTATAGCTTAGCCCCACCTTATCTACTTGACCTAGTAGATACTGTGACATCAACCTCTGGCAGCATTACCAGCCATTATTGCCCACCAGTCAACTTATTGCTTAAACAACTTTATGTTTCCCCTCACGTTGCCCTTTCTACATGGGAAAAAACTCCCTAAAAAAATCCAGACAGCCACTATCTTATCTTCATTCAAATCCCTCCTGAAGATTCATCCCTTCCATGATGTCTACATCTCTCCTTGGATCACCACCTTGTAGTGGTGGAGAGGCTTGTGTGTCTCAATGACCCCAAGAGCGATGCTGCCTGGAGTCATGTACTGCCTTAGGGTCACCCATGGCAGAACGGTCAAGGGCGAGGTTCCAGACAAAGTGTGATCCAAGAAGTCCCTAACAGCAGAGCAGACGGAGGATAACTGTACAGTGAAGGTGAAACTGTTGTGTAATGTTACAATGGCTGTGAAGGTGGATGAAGGCTGCAGCAAATAGAGGATTTCCAATCGTCATGGTATCCATGCCGTTGGTTTCAAGTCCTCTATCTGTCAAGGGTAGTGTGGTGACTGTTGTGCACCAGTCTCCCCACTTTAAAAGAAGTCCCACACAGGCATCATCTTCCATGTCTACAAAACCCAGGCTAATGTGTCATGACAAACTGACAATTTCTCTTCCCCTTCTTTCTTTTTCTTCCTCCCCACTGCTACCTCCAGTTAACAAAACCAAATCATAACTAACAAAGGAGTGCCATTTTTTTCACCAATTTACTTGCATGTTGTATCCTCTTCCCCTAACCTGTCATCAGTCTGTGTTTTTAGTCTGTAAGCCTGGCAAAGATTGTCTCTTTTGTATGTTTGTACTGCACCGAGCAAAATGGGGCTCTGATCCTAGTTGGAGCATTTTGGTGTCACCATAATATAAATATTAATTGGAAATATCTACCTTTCCCATGTATCTGTATTTTCAATATGAAGCTCTATAAACTCAGACATCAAAGAACAAATAAACTGAACACATATTCACCTGGATATAATAATGTATGAAATAAGTGCAGTTAAGTACCTTTTTAGGAGCATTTGCAGATTGCTTCATAGAAATGCCAGCCGTACTGTTAACAAAAATGGGTGGGGGATAAAGAGCTGAGCATAAGCATTGGCCAAGAAGCTTGGACGGGGATTATGTACTCCTTAAACAAGGTATTGGTCTCATTAGACTATCACAACCACAGTTTAAACCATTAGCAAGAATACACTAGACAAATTAGCTAGTATTTCAGGTAAATACTCTAAAAAACGCTGGAGATGCTGTGGGCAGGAAAACTTTTTTGGTACACTTGAAATTGCTTTCAAAGCTAGTTCCCTCCTGGCTGGAGATGTACAACCACTTGCAGAATACTGGACCGACTGTATGTGGCTGCTTGGATGTGCAAGGGAAAGAGGAAGCAAGAGTCCCCAGCCATTCTTAGATCCTTATGCAGTGTCTGAGTACAATATAGAGTCCTCATATTCTCCTGAGTTCAGAGACTGCTCCTTCCTGCTGCCACAGCAGATGCTGGCTATCCCAAAATGGGTATTGAGCCTGTTTTCCTTCTGCATTGGCCAGCAGAAGTGGCGGGGTGACCAATGAATGCATTCTGTACTCACTTAAGGAGCATAGCAATGGATGTTCTCCTTCTGAGCATTGGGGAGTTGAAGAAGGTACCATGGTATTGCTTCATATTTCCTTACATTGGAATCTTCAGACCACTGGAAGATGCACTTTAGGGGAGCCAATATTCTGGAACTTGTCGTTTGTTTTAATTAGGACCCTTCTGAACATTACACAAAGGTAATGAAGTTACCCTCATTGTGTGCTAACTAGGATGTAGAAATAGGGCAGCTCAGGAATTCTAGAGAGGTAAAATGTGCTAGTAAGTACAGGTGAACCAAATGGGCAAAAAGTAACAATGTAGCATATTGCATGCTGTGTATGGGCCTGATCTTGCAGCTTCTCTCATGCGAGGACTCCTCAAAATTAATATAGTTAATTGCATCAAGAGTCCCACTTTTTCATGAGCATGTCTGTAGATTAGCTTGGGAATATCTATACAACTATCCATAAGCAAAAACTATATGGCATTAAAATATTACGAGGCTATCATTAATTGCCTGATTTTTGTTGTTGCGGTGGTATAAATTTAAACTAAACAAGAGTGCCATCCAAGTTCTAGACATGCTTGACACTCTTCTTTAAAAATATAACATGCATATAATAAATAATCAGACCCCCCCAACCCCCATCCCCTCAACCAACTGAATATGAATAAGAGTGCCGAAGAATAAAAGTGGCAAGGATAAGATGAAGAAGAGTAGCAGGTTCAGGCCTGCAGTTCAGATAAGCTGCTTTAAAAGAACAGCAATGTAATTTTCAAAATGTGCCTACAGAACAATCTATAACAGGCATAAAATAATGTGGGAAATCGTGATTGCAATAGCAAACATTCCGATGATGGTTTGAGCCAATGAGGCTTCTCCTTAGTCCTGTGCTAAGGAGCTCATTTCGGAAGTGTTATGCCATGGTTCAGGTTTTAGCAGTAACTTTCCTTATTGTTTAACAATGTGCACTTTAATAAACTGGAATCTCTATGACACTTCTGTCATTTCCCAGAAAACCTTTTGCTACAGTCTTGCTGTTGCATAGCATGCTTTATTCAGATCAAAAAGCAATTTCAAGCACTCCAGCTTGATGTAAATTGAGCAAAGACTGATCAGATTTGCAATCTGAAGACACTCTTTAAGGAAGTATTGTACACAGGCATATTTATTAGCTGTTCTACTGATGTACCCTAAATGTTATATTTATTACATTTGCAGCTCTTTTGGGTCTTGTTGAATGGGGAGAGCCTTCAAAGGACTTTGCTATATAATGTCTTAGCTTGTGTATTGCTTGAATAAAATATAGATGGTTTTAAAAGGAAAACTGCAGTGATTAGTTATAATATTGTAGTCACCTAGAGAAATGCTTACTAAATTTGAACAGAGTGGGCCAAGAAAGCAGCATTTGACCCAGGTTTTTGTTCTGGCTAAGGTTCAGAAGTCTGACTGGGAGAGGAATGAGGATTTAGGGGCAACAATGTCTCTTCTGAGAACAAAGTCTAAAATGCTGGAAATACTGTAAAAAAAAAATAGCTGGTCTAGCAAGATTTTTGCCACTTTGAAAAAAATCTCACTCGTGTGGGATTATCTGTTTTCATGAGATTTCAACTATTTTGTGCCACATCTAAATTGGTTCCTGGAAAATAATACTATTCCCATTCATGATCCAATCTTACACTAAAACTAGAGGGGCAGATTTAGCTCAGGCAGTTACAATCCTAACCCCTTTATGTGCAGGGGTTTGGGTCTGAAGTTTTGGTATGTGCCATCTCCAAATAATTATTTTGAATAGAGTTTACAGAAATTCTTGTCACTGTTCCATTATCACACCTTACAGTAACTCTGAATGGTATTTTGCAGTAGGACCTGACTTTTTGCAGATATTTTAGGCTAGACCTCCTACTCAGAAATAGACTGGGACACAAGAAATGTGTATCATCAATGGAATGGGTAGGAAATCAGATGGTTTCAAAGATGTAAATTCTATTCTTCCTTGTTCATTGCAAGCTGCAGGATTTGGCCTCAGGGAAGCAGCCAAACATTCTCTTCAACAGCCTCCCTGAATTAATTGTTCCACTGAACCAATAGCATTGGATGGAATGCAGGATCTGATCTGCCTATTCGCTGTTATGTATGCTCAAGTGTTTGTTAATGTTTGTGAAAGGCTCTCTATAACTTCCAGTTTATGTACCCTAATCTTTTGTATCACTCTGCTTATGATTCTCAGTGCCTTCTTCCATGCTACATCCTATGCATGCAGAGAAGTTCCTGACCTGGTTCTCAAGAGTCCCACTTTTTCATCAGCATGTCTGTAGAGCAGCTTGGGAATGCCTATATTGCTATTGATAAACAAAAAAAAATATGGCATTAAAATATCAGTATATAGTTAATTGCTTGATTTTTGTTGTTGCTGATGTGAGATAAACCTAAACAAAGAAAAAGTGCCATCCCAAGTTCTGGACATACTTGACGGTCTTAGTTAAAAATATAACATTCATATAATAAATAATCAGACCCTGCCCTATTCCCAGCCAAAATATCAAAAAAGACAATCCTATTGTTTCTATTTCCCTGATCCTCTTTCTCTGTTTTGTAACATTTAGAAGGTAAGTTCTATGGAGCAGCGACCACATTTTCTATGTTTGGAAACTGGCGATTACATTGTGGCTGCTATGAGACAGAAATAATAACAACAAAATTGTTTATCAGCAATGTCATATAGAAAAACGGAAGAAGTCTGCATTGTGCTGTAGAACTTGTTTTTCTTGTTAGCTACGTCTTGCTGATTCTTGTTTAAAATGTGCATAATTTTGTAGATATAGTATTTGTAGACTTTAATCAGCAGTTAAGATCACAGTACCACTTCTGTTCCAGTGCAAAAAGCTGTTTTCATGTAGTGTCACTAGTTGCTCATCAAATGCATTTATTTTGAATTTCTTGTACAACATGATTATTCCACTGGAGCATGATATTCTTTTCCCTTTTTTCCTGTTGTGAACTTTCCCACATTGTTTTACATTTCAAGTTTATGAACCAAGGTTATTCCTATAACAACACTACTCCTCCCATCTTCTAGCCATAAACAACTTCCCAAAATATTGATGCATAAAAACTCCCCTGCTGTTCACAACCCACTTGATTGCATTGATTCAACTGAAAATTATAAAAATGTGAGTGAAGATAGAGGTGGTCAAACTGATTATTAACTAGAAAGTTCTGACAAAATCATGTGGAATAATTTTTTTTAATCTGATAGGCATATAGACAGAATTTGCATGCCAGAATAGGTGGGAATACAGGCAGAACTGAAGTACTGAGGGCCAGATGCACATCTGGTATAAAATGGTGGAACTCCCTTCATTTGAAATGAGACAGATTTACACCATCTGAGAATCTGGCCCTTATTTCTTATATGTAAGAAATATACAGAATTCTATAAATAGAAGTAAAAAACCAGGCCATGAGTCTTTTTTTTTTCTTTTGATGTGTACATCTTATGCACACACCATGGCTTTAACTTGGAAAAAGTTCAATTAAAAAACATAAAAACTTCATGACTAGACAAATTCTCTCCCATAGCATATGTATAATGATCTTGTACTTAATAAATGTGTTTCATTTACTTGTCATTTATTTCCTGTTAAATTATCAAATAAAACATTTGAGCAAAATAAAACTGAGCCAATGGACTACATGTATACAGTACATGCCAATTTAAAGGGATTTATATTGTCCTCGTAGCATTTTTTCACTTTAAGGTAAAGCCTGCTAAAATGGAAGTCAGTGGCAAAATACCCACTGTCTGAAATGGCACAAGGTCAAGTCCATTGTTAGATTTTATTTATGTAGAATCAAATACTGTGATCCTTTTGCCCAGACAAAACTCCCATTGATTATCCCATGCTGTCTTTTCTGAAGGCCTCTCTCTCTATGAAATATCTTGTCTAAGTTAAGATACGATTCTTCACTAATAAAATTCAAGTTGAGTTTGCTGTTGATTATAGTGGATGCAGGAGGGGCCACAGTATTCTTGGGGTTGTAAAAACCAGTCTTTTATCCCTATTTAATGTGCTATGTCAGGACTCAGTCCTTCACTGAGATTGATTCAGGGCTTTGTGTAAGCTGGGGGTCTGCCAATGTACAGCAGTGTGCATAACTGTGGTCTTCTGGCCTGCTTCTGCTCCCGGTGTAGTCAATATCATGACTCCCATTAACTTAAATGGTGCAGGATCAGGCCCTTAAATCATGAGGTTTTTTTAGATCAGGGTCTGTATTTTCCTGTGTATGTATGGACTGTGCCTAGCACATTGTGAATGCAACCGGAATACAAATAAATAATAATAGATCTCAGTAAGGCTACATCACATCACTGATGTCTTTTCCAGGAAGCTTATTTGATATGTCACTGTGAGGGTTGCCAGGTAGAAGACACTGTAGACTTTAGCTAAAACATTGTTTTTAATTGTAAATCCATTGTGTTCAGCTATATATTTCAATTTTTGAATACAAATATTTCGATAATGATAATTGTAGTAATACTTCACACTTCTAGAGAACTTTCTGAGGATCGACAAGCACTAGCTTGCCATAGGACTGGAAGGGACCTTGAGAGATCATCTAGTCCAGTCACCTGCACTCATGGTAGGACTAAGTATTATCTAGACCATCCCTGACAGGTATTTGTCTAACCTGCTCTTAAAAATCTCCAATGACAGAGATTCCACAACTTCCCTAGTCAACTTATTTCAGTGCTTAACCACATTAACAGGAAGTTTTTCCTAATGTCCAACCTAAAACACCCTTTCTGCAATTTAAGACCATTGCTTCTTGTCCTATCCTCAGAGGTTAAAGAGAACAATTTTTCTCCCTCCTCCTTGTAACAACCTTTTATGTACTTGAAAACTGCTCTCATGTCCCCTTTCAGTCTTCTCTTCTCCAGACTAAACAAACCTAATTTCTTAAATTTTCCCTCATAAGTCATGTTTTCTAGACCTTTAATCATTTTTGTTGCTCTTCTCTGGACTTTCTCCAATTTTTTCCACATTTTTCATAAAATGTGGTGGCCAGAACTGGGCACAATACTCCAGTTGAAGCCTAATCAGCACAGAGTAGAGCGGAAGAATTACTTCTCATGTCTTGCTTGCCACTTCTGCTAATACATCCCAGAATTATGTTTGCTTTTTTTTGCAAGTGTGACACTGTTAACTCATATTTACCTTGTGATCCACTATGATCCCCTTTCTGCAGTATTCCTCCTTAGGCAGTCATTTCACATTTTGTATGTGTGCAACTGATTGTTCCTTCCTAAATGGAGTACTTTGATTTGTCCTTATTGAATTTCATCCTATTTATTTCAGACCATTTCTCCAGTTTGTCTAGATCATTTTGAATTTTAATCCTATCCTACAAAGCACTTGCAACCCCTCCCAGTTTGGTATCATCTGTAAACTTTATAAGTGTACCCTCTATGCCATTATCTAAATCATTGATGAAGATGTTGAACAAAACCAGACCCAGAACTAATCCCTGCAGGACCCAACTTGATATGCCCTTCCAGCTTGACTGTGAACCACTGACAAGTACTCGCTGAGAACAGTTTTCCACCTAGTTATGCACCCACCTTATAGTATACTATAGTAGTATAGTAGGTTCTGTTTCCCTAGTTTGTTTATGAGAAGGTCATGAAAGACAGTATCAAATGCCTTACTAAAGTCCCCCCATCCACAAGTCTTGTTACCCTGTTAAAGAAAGCTATTAGTTTGGTTGACATGATTGGTTCTTGAAAAATACATGCTTTCTATTCCTTCTCACCTTATTATCTCCTAGGTGTTCACAAATTGGACCTTTAGGTGAAGGGGTAGGTCTTATTTATTATTTTAACTTTATTTTATTGTTTTTATATAAACTATAAACACCTAAAATAAAAAAAATATATAAATACATTCATAAGATGGAAATATCACATAAATAACAAAAGGCAGTGTTCAGTATAAAATCTGAAAAAAATCACAACAAACCAAAAACAAATAAACAAAAGCCCTGAACCTGTAGAGGTCATGCAGGGTATCAATTGTTAAATTGATTAAGTAGAAAAATAAGTGAGAATATAGCCTAAGAGTACTGGGGACTAATATATAATAAATTGCAAAAGCATGTAATAGTTTCCTATGTGACCAGACAACCACATATTTTTTCCAAGTGTTTCTATTAGACAGAGCCATATTTTTCCATTAATGCAGTAGTAGAGAGCTCACTAAGCAGTCTGTGTATGAAGGGGAAATTGCAGATGTCCATTTCTTCAAAATAACTCTTTTGGCCACTAAAATAGTTACTGCAATTTATCTTAATGTTAATTGGTAAGACCAATTCACCCAGTACCTCTAAAATACACAGGCTTGGAGAAGGAAAAGTGGCAATACTTAAAAGTTTTTGAGAGAGCACTGAACACATGCATTTTTGACTGGTATAGAGGATGTGTGAAAGACTGGTATGGGGCTGTTTGCATCTCCAACCTTCACTGTGTATTGCCAATCTAGCCTTAAACCAATGAGGGTTGGCCTATGGCGCTTTGAGACCTGGGTCTCATGTAATTGGATTTGTCCAGATGTCTATCTAGTGTAGTATTCCAATCACTTCCCAATATTATAGGAACATTTTTTTATTAGAAAGAACATCTGCAATGTCTTTGAAAACATCAAAACTACCTCCGCTTGGATTGTAAATGCTTCCTAGAATTAACTTTTTTGAGTTGAAACAGCCTTCAAGAAGAACATATTTTCCTACAGGATCAGACCAAGACTGTATACATTCAAAAGTTATACTTTTATGAATTAAGATGGATGTGCTTCTGCTCTTAGAATTCAATGATGAATGATACTCAACACCTACCTACATCTTCTTGATTCTACTGGTATCTATTTCTGCTAGCTGAGTTTCCTACAGTAAAGCTACTTGGCACTTTTTCAATCTGAAGCATCTCAGGATTCTAATTCTTATGGAAGGTTGATTAAGTCCACTTACATTCCAGGAGCACACTTTAAGAAAATTCATGGCAAAGTTTTAAAAAAGATATATTAAGGTATATAACCTTATTCTAAAGATACATATTTCCCTGTTGATATTCTACAGCCATATTTCTAGGACATGGTCTGTATTTATATATATTAGATACTGTTTAGTTTTGAATGAATTTATGCCTTCAGTTGAGCCTCTAAGAATGTCAGGTATACAGAAAGATCTATAGTTAAATATCATGTGTCTTCCAAAGTATATTTGTAACAGAAAACAAACAAACAAAAAATTAATAGCCATAAAACAAGCCAGTTTGGGCACATTCATATCCCTGATGGCTTCAGTTCCATCTGCTCCTCCCCTCCCTATATTATCTAAGACTAGTCTTTTTCTAAATACAAATATATTTTAGGTAAAATATTACCCTGTAAATACCATTGGGCAGACTAGAATGAATATATATATATATATTTCTACAGAAGATTTTATGTATACATACACATATGTAGATGCATATACATATGTACAGACTCATCACATGTAAATTTACAATTGATTTGGTAAATCAAATATAAATTAGTACAAAACCTAAGTATGAAAAATAAAATCGGTTATAGTCTACTTTACATGTCAGGAGTGTTGACTGTTCCAAGGGACTTGTGGTCACCATAACATAATCCATCAGAGGCAAAGTTAGTGAAGAGATTCTGTCCAGCAGTACAAGCTGTGATGATTAGTGTTGATAATACTTCAGTCAGTAGATGGTGTTATAAACCCCAGCTTAGTGTTAAACTGTTAGTCTATGCATTCCCATGCTATGCAGTTGTTGTTGCTCAGTTCCAAAGGATATCAGAAGAAGAGTTCAGTATAGCTGGTTATCTGCTAGGAGTTGAAAGATTACATAAGTTAATATTACCATATCTACAAGGATACACATGAAAACAAAGTGATTTTTAAACTTGTTGAGGTATGCTTTTCATGATGAAAAAAACATTTTGCTATTTTTGGTCAAATCTGGTGTCAGTCTTTGAAAGTTTCTGCCAAGCTTCAGAGGCGTTTTTGCAAAATCTTGTGAAGCCTACTAAATCCATAGTGAAGGTGGGTGGGTACTTGATGCTGTATCTGACGTTGGTCCCCTTCAGGATTTACTTTATGCCATTGAATGCAGCCATCTTTTTGTTTAGAACAGCTGGGAAGTCAGGAAAAAAAATTGTGGCCTTTAAACATAAGGGTTTCAGCCTTCTGGCAGCATTCATTAACATTGCTTTATCAATAAATTTCAGCAGCTTGAAGATGATGGGGTGTGGGCTTGCCAGACTCCTGCCCTCCAGTACCAGGCATTTGATGAGCCCTTTCAATATCTAATAGGCACAACTTGGGGGTCCAATTTATGTCAGGTAGCAGTTTCTGAAGAAAGCTTATAATATCCTTCCCCTCTAGACCCTCAGCAGTGCCCAAAAGGCGAAGGTTGTTTCTTTGAGATCTGTTTTCTAAGTCATCCTGTTAACGAGGCAGCTTCTTCATTAATTTTCCTGGTTTCAATGACAAACTTTTGTAGCTCTTTTTTCAAGAGAGCCATTTGGGATTTTACATCACGTATATCTTTACAGAGACCACAAATATCTTTTGAGATTGAATCCAGTCAGTCTGTGAGGAATTCTTTTAGTGCTGCGATATCCTGGCCTAGATTCTGCTGCGGCCTTGCAGTCTCCCCCTTCAGCTGCTTAGGTGATTCAGGCATAGGTCTTTTGTTGCCTCTCATGTTTTCATTGGAATCCATAGTCAACAGTTTGAAGTTTATCCAGGGGATTAATTTAAGCTTTTATGACAGAAACTTACTTGATAATTTGTTAGGAATGTAATTATTAGAGATGAATTGATGGATTGATATGTAGGGAGTGAGGAGGTCCAGGACTAAGCAGCCATCTTCTTCATGGGTACCATGTCACACCTCCCGCTCCCCAGATCTCCTTTTTATTTACACTTATGCAAAGTGGGTGTAAAATACTACCACATCAGCATTCTTCACATTCTTACACTGCTAATAATAATTTACATTTCCTGTGCACAGGTGTCAATAATGACACAGCGTGCAAGGCAGTGGAGAATCAGGCCCAAGATGTTGCCTTACAGTTGGCTGGAGAAGGTACCCAAATGCTTCTAAGAATGGACAAATCAGGCAGTCCCTCTTTCCCTGGAGGACTTTGCCAGCAGTACCGTTTGCAGACATTGATTTTAGCGTCTCTGGATGAGACCTCTATTTTCTATGGTCTCCCCTGGCTGACTCCGTAAACTAAATCCAGAGCTCCAATCAGAAAACATAGGAAAAAGGGCCATTTCCCTCCTGGAGTCACAGTTTCATTTGGTACAATCTTTACATTAACCCTAGAGTTGGGTGTTGCAAGAGGAGCTCCATGGCATACAGGGAAAAATTGGTAGGGCTCTCAAACAAACCTATGGATGAAGTACATGCATTAATACATTTAGTCTCTCAACACTGTAGTGAAGTAGAAAAGTCTCTTTTCACAAATGGGGTAAGCGAGGCTCAGAGAGATCATATGATCATATTATGCAGGAAGTCTGTGGCAGAACTTGATATAGATCCCAGCTCTCCTGAATTGCAGTCCTGTATTTAAGAACACAATTATTGTTGCATCCTTATGAATGGAGGCTTTGATTTTTGCTTTACCTTAAAAATGAGTTCTAGAAATCTAGCTCTATTTTCAATTTCTTCTGCGCTATTTGTAATCTAATCTTTCAAGTATACATCATTATGATAATTTACATCAGTAATTTGGTTTTACTCATTAAATTGCTGCCTTTTCTTTTTAAAGATAGGGCATATTTAATGGCCGCATTATATAATGTACAGCCAACCAGGAATATCCTGCACTCTTTTGAAAGGCAGTTTAGTAATTTTCCACCAAATTTATCTAAGCATCTAAATCTCATTTTTAAGATACCAAATGTTCTTTCAATTATCATTCTGGTCATTTTTTGAGTTTCATTATAATTTATAATGAAACAGTTTTCAGAGATAGGCTGTAGATGAGACAGAAGAGAAATTAGGCAGTTTTTCAAGGGATATCCAATGTCATCTAAAAAATTGGTTTAAAAAACTCTCCAAACCTGCAGTACTTTATATCTGAGCACCTAGATAGCTGCTTCCTGAGAAGCCATCCTTGTTGAGAATTGCCTTTTGCAAACAACAGTAAAATGTTTGTCTTTCAAATATGTATATATAATTAAAATATGTTTGGAGTAAAAGTTCATATTGTACAGGATTTTACTCCCATGACTCCAGTTAAAAAGTCAACCATTCACACAGCTGTAACTCAGTGAAGTGTTTTGAAATGTACTTAATACACAAAAATGACCTCAAACTAATAAAATCTACCATTACAATTAAGATGTATACATGCCTTAACTGAGTAACTGCATGATCTCAGTATTGTAACCTTTGTCTCACGCCTCCTCTTACCCTTGTTTTGTCATATCCAAGGCCCTGATTCTGCTACCCCACTGGTGAGAACATGTGTGTGTCTCTCTCTCTCCCCATCCCCTGCTGCCTCTCTTCAGAAGCATCAGTAGCAGGTCATGAATCAATTGCTATTCCTACAGGTTTATATTATAGTCCAGAGTATTTACACCAGATGACTACATGCACTGTACAATATATGACAGAGTGAATTTCAGTAAGGTATCATTGAATAATGAAATTTTCCATTGAACCAGAGTTAAGGAAACACCTATCCCAAATATATTGGACCAAATTCATCGCTGGTGTAATTACATTGAGCAACAAAAGGGTTCACTGAAGATAAATTTTCCCCTCTGTGTCAATCAGCAACTAAAACTGACTGGTCTAGTGGTAGCAATATAAAACACTCAGGCTAGGTCTACACTACAGCGGGGGTCCGACCTAAGATACGCAACTTCAGCTACGTGAATACCGTAGCTGAAGTTGCGTATTTTAGGTCGGCTTACCTAGCGGTGAGGACGCGGGAAAGTCGACCGCTGCCGCGCTGCCGCCGACTCCGCTGCCGCCTCCTGCCGAGGTGGATTTCCGGAGTCGACGGCAGAGCGATCAGGGATCGATTTTACCGCGTCTTCACTAGACGCGGTAAGCCGATCCCCGATAAACCGATTGCTACCCGCCGGATCGGCGGGTAGTGAAGACAAAGCCTTAGTTAATGATGTAAGACTTTATTTATATGGCCTATAAGATATCTCTGAGTTTTTACTCTCTGTACTTATAAACTCCAATACCTTACAGTATCTATGAGATTCAAGATGTTTTTTATTTACAAGAGAGTCAATTTTGTACATCCTTATTGCTTTCACTGTGCATATTATTACTGGAATTTAAAAAGAAAATTGTTGCTGATGCTATACATAATGAAAGATTTTCTATAGCTATAGTAGAAGAGTCATTTTTGTTATGAGAAAACAAACACATTAGAGGTGTGCAGAAGACAGATGCTGTTTCACACAAAAAAATTGAAAAATTGGCTTTGTTTTGAATCTGAACAAAACCTGAAAATTTTTAAATTTTCTGCAAAGGAAAATTAAGAAAAAATATTTTGAGTCAACTGAAATGTTTTATTTCAACTAAATCATTTTTCAATTGTGACTTTAAAAAAATGTTGTATATTATACAAGAGAGGCAATGTGGCCTAATAAATAGAACAATGAACTTGGGGCTCAAGGGACCTGAGTTATATTTTTGGGTGAAATTGGGCAAATCACTTCATCTCATTGTGCCTCAGTTTCTCCATCTGTAAAATCGGGATAATGATACTGACACCTCTTTTGTAAGGTGCTTTAGATATCTGGAAGAAAAGAGAGGACATGAAAATCACTGCCATTAAATATGTTGTGGTAGTGATAAGAACTGGAGTTAGAGTTCATCTGAGATCACCCCCTGCCATCTGGGAGCAAATTATAGTAATATCATCATTATATTTTGCATCACATTAGTCTATGTCTCACACTGTTACTCCATCTCCTATCCCGGGCCTCCATCTCCTCATGCTGCACTGCCTCTATCTCCTTACATTAATCTCTTTCTTGACCTTTCTCCTCCTTTTGTTTTATAGCCTCCTGCCTCCCCAGGAAAACCAACGTTCTGTCATCTTCATAATTCATCAAGGCCTGAAATGGACTCCAGAAGCATCTCCTTTATTTTGCTTCCTACTAACATCCTTGGAAGCCCTTGTGGACTGTTTTCAACATCTGGCTGGTCCAAGGGCAAGTGCATCATGAGAGGTGTTAGATAAAGATGCATCATCCTCAGAATCACTGGCATGCTGGGATTCTGTTGATAGTGGGGAGAAAGCAAAATATTGTTAATTTTCTATCTGAATACAATCTCATTAACCTCATGATGTAAGACACCGTTTCTGTATGGGCCATTGTGTCCCTGTCCAGAATCTTGACTTTGGCATTTTTTTCAAGCAACACAGTGTATTGAGGTCAGAGTGGTTTTTTTGTTTTGTTATTCTTGTGATGTACGAGAGAGAGGATTAAGAACTGTCTAGCTACCCTTACATCAAGCCAATCCACTGTATAATGATATTTAATGTTAATTAGTCTAATGTACTACAAAACAGAGTTCAGTAACATAGTAGCAGAGCTAATGAAAGGAAGACTACTGTAATTATTTCCTTGCTTACAGGCCAACAACTCTGCTGCCTGTGGTTGCCATTACCCACTGTGATGTTAGTAAACATTCCTCATCTGCCATGTGAATTTATCTACCATCAGACCACTGGGGAATAGAACTGTTCTGATGTGAGACTACTGACAAGAGTAAACAATAAGATCGGATGCAGCTGGACAAGTCAGGTATTGTACACAAGCAAACATGCACTGACTGTGATCCCCATGTATAAAGTGGAAGATTAACCATCAGAAAACTTCTTCATGATTTTATTTAAAGTTCAAAGAAATATACAATCTAGGAAAAACTCCTACATCAGATAGATTGCTGAGATTCCCCCAGAAGAGCTGTCCATCAGTAACTGGTTAAAATTCTAGCATCCAGAATGTAGTCAGGGGTGTCTGGCATAAACTGGTTCCTATAACTCATGATGTATTGTCCAAAAGTAAAATGGGGCATAGTAAAAGGGGCATATTGTAAAGGAAAATATGAAATGTAAAATCAGTAAGATGTCATAAAGGGTAGAATTTATGGTTCAGCATGTGTTAAAGGAAACATGAAGGGCCAAATCCTGCAGCCAATGGGAGTTTGCCTAAATAAGGACCGAATAAGATTGAGTAGGACTGTTGAGATTTAGCTCAACATTTTTAAAGTGAAATTTGAAGCGAAGTGATGTGACTCAGTGTCTAGAAGATGATTCCAGATGAATGTTGGAAAAGCACAAGTAAATGGGAGGCCACAAATAAAGGAATGTGAGGTAGTAGGTACATACAAGCTCACAGAGGTGAAGCAAATCCATTGACTGTTTTGTTAATTATTCTAGCAAATGAAGCTTCTGAACAATTACTTATGAGGAGAAAGGATGGCCAAGTGGTTGAAGCACTGGCCTGGAATGTGGGAGACCCAGGTTAAATTCCCTATGCCAACATGAACTACCTGTGGGACCTTGGGCAAAATCACTTAGCCTTTCTGTGGCTCAGTTTCCCAACTCTAAAATGGGGATTATATTGCTTTCCTATCTCACAGGGATCCTGGAACAGAGACAGACACCACCAGGCTAAAAGCACTGCCTGTGGGATTCGTGCCCCTATGACCAAGTCAGTCATGGGACACACAGAACTATTATTTGTATTGCGGTAGCACGTAGGAGACTCAGTCTTGGATGTGGACCCCATTGTGTTAGGCACTGTACGCACACACAGCAAAAAGATGGTCTGTGCTCCAAAGACCTTACAATCAAATTACAAGGCAAAAGACAACAGAGAAGTAGGAAGCCTTAGAAGACAATGCTGATGGTATCCACAAATCAGCTGCCTATCTGTTAAGTTTTCTGTAGGCACTATGGCAAAGGAGGGATTTGAAGGAAGACAATCCTGTGAAGTATGTGTAATTATCACAGTTTTTGTGATGGGGAAAAAGAAGCTGTTTAAAAGAATCTAAGTCAGTTATTAAAGGTCATATGTAAAGTTTGTGGAAGAGTTGGGAATAGAAACCACATTTTCTGAGTCCCATTCCTGGTCCTTAACTCCTGCCATCCTCCAGAGATGCTTCATTTAGTTATCTGAAAATGACAGCTATTTTTAATGATATCTGAATTTAATGTTTAAATGAGTACGGCATATTCTCTCTACATATTCCTAATTCCCTAATTCCATTTCCTCCACTTCAACAATAGAAAACTATATAGATAGTTGGCATCTTTCACAATTAAACAAAAGACAGCACTCCCCCCCCCCCACACACACACACACACAAAGGAAAAGGCTAACATTAACAGAAGTCCAAAGTAAAAGGAAAATAAAAAGGCAAAACTATTCCTGTGGTTTGTAAAGCAATTATTAAAAGAAAAGCCCCTAAATCAGTCTCCAATGAGATATATTACTATATCACTGGATATATTACCAAGGGATATATTATGAGGAAGAGTGCTGTGGCTTCTGAATTTCTAAATTCAGCTTTCCAAAGGGAAAAAGGATAGTTGTCCCATCATCTTTGCAATATAAAAGAAAGGGCAGAAGTGACCCCCGTGGTTTTTCAAAACAAACCACAGCTGCTGTTTGCCTTCTAGCTACTACACAAACACAAGTCAGTGTAAGTTCCTCCCTGCTCTGACTGACAGGTTCTTTAGAGTCAGAGAACGTAGGGAGAAAAGGTGATTGAGAGCATGGCCAGTGATAGATCCCAGCTTGCAAAGGACTCTTCCTACAATACTCATTTTAAATGACCTGCAAGGTTTGAAAGCATTACTGTTACTTGCTGTGCTGCTCAATTTTCAATCATAGATGCCAAAAATTACACTCCTACGTCCATATGTAGGCACTTAAATACCTATTTTAAGCACCCAAATTAGCACACAGATGCATAAAATGGGTATTTAAGAGTCCACATATGGATTTCTGTGCATACATTAGCCAACCAAGTCTGAAAGACACTCTCTTGATAGATGGACAATATTATATCATCCTCACTGCTCATATAACCTCTTAAATAAAGTTACATTATTATACTGCATATTTAAAAAAAAAAAAAAAAAAACATACCCAACCACTTATAGTCCTGCCCAGCTGCCACTTATAGACCAGAGATTTCCTCACATCTACCCAACCTACTTTGGAAATGGCCTACAAACCCTCATAAAACACCATGCTGCCATGCACCACATCATCTTTGAAGGTACAGAGAAGCCCTGCATTAATTCTCCAACACTTACTCATGCTAGCAGTACCATTCATTTCAGTAGGACTATTATTGTAGGTAAGGACTACCCAGAGTGAGTGAGGGTTGTAAAATTAGGTCCTCGGTGCACAAAAGAAAACACTCAGGACCTGATTCAGCAAAGTACTTAAACATATCCTTAAGACTGTCCCTATTCCTCTGTTCCACCACCTTATGGAACTTTTTTTTTTTTTTTTTATAGATTTTCAGGAGGGGGAGGGAATGGGAAGAGAAGGACATTTATTTCAAAATATATTCAAAGAACATTAAAGTTGTACAGTTAAGCACTCAAAAGTCAGGAAACACCAAAGTTAACACTATACAGGCAACCTTAATTTTGCCCCTTATGCTGCAATCTTTAATTACGCCATCCCATACTATTATTTCCAAATGGCCCTTGAATGAATCATACAGTGCAACAGGTTGGGCAGTGCATGAGGCAGCAGGATGGTCAACATTTATATTTAGTAACTTGCTAGAAGAGGAGAACTGCACACAGTAATTGATCTGCCATTATCAAATTTAAAAAAAAAAATCTCATATGTAAAATGAACTAAATACTAATTTTTAAATCATTTAAAATTCTGCACTACAGATTAATCTTGCTGAGGGACCAGAATACAACACAGGAATTCCCCTAAATGGCTGAAACAGTTTCATCTTGTTGCCAAGACAGGATTTAAGTTTGTTTTAAACATGTTCCCAAATTGTTTAAATTTGGCACTATGTTTAAAATACTGTTATGGTCCTGATGGAACCACGTTTCAGAACATATGAATTGCCATATACCTGGTCAGACCAGTCATCTATTTAGTCAATACTCTGTAACTTACAACGAGAAGGGCAAGAATCTGTGTAATACATTAACTTGCCCCAGGGGATGCTTCTTCCTAATTCCCAACAGTAGATGGTTTATGACCTGAAACATGTGGGTGCCTATCCTTTTTTAACCTAATGTAACTGTGAATGTTCTCATTTTCCTTATAAATGTTTAATCCTGCTAAACTGTTGGACTCTGATTATCCTGTGCCCCTGAATTCCACAGGTTAATTACGTATTGTGTAAAAAAAAAAAAAAAAGTGCATTTCATCTAGGTACAGTACAATGATTTTTTCCTCACCCCTGGTAATCAAACAGCATGAAGAGTGGGATGATGCTTCTTTAATGCAAGGAACAGAATTTGGTACTGGAGAGTTCCATGGCAGTTGGAGTTAGGAACAGTCGGTTGGTTTCTTGTGGCTGAAAGACTTGCTCTCAAGTTTCTTCTCTGGAGGAACAGAAATGCTACCATTGCTAGGTTACAAAATAATACTTAGCAAATTATCTCAGTTTTTGGTAGCCAGTAGTAACATTGTTTCCATTTCTATGAAACAGTTAACAGTGATAAAAGAAGAGGGAGGAATAATAGTGGTTTCAAATCAGGTAATATCCTAAAGGAGAGAAATAAATTCCCACATTGCAAATAGTATTTTTAAAACAACCTCTGGTGATTTACCGACCCAGGGAAAAGTCCCTACTGCTCTTCCAGGTCTTCAGACTTCTTCACTGCATTCAGGCACACAGTTTAGCAGTGATGCAGTGCCCAGATAACCATCCTCCTTGGCTTAGTTCCTAGAAATCTTGATGCCATGCATTGAAAAAGCAGTGTTGTAATAACTGAGGCCTGGCAGGCCGTTGTTAATTGTTAGCCTAACTGGTAAAAAGTGGCCAAAGTTGTATGAATTGTCACAATAATCTGTTATATAGAACTGTTTAAGAAAAGGTCTGAGGAGACAGAGACTGAATTAATTTAAACAGAAAAGGTCTACTGATACCACTTCAGGACTGTGTTAAGATTATGACTGGTAAACAAATGGAGCAGAGCAGAGCCCAAATTGGTGTGTCAGAAATTAGGCCTAGTTGGTGGACAAATAATGAGAGGATGGATTATTTCACTCATTCACTTTTTGGGGTACTTAGAAAGAGACTTGGGTGGGGAAGAAAGAAATTTTTATCATCACCGTGGCTACAGTGGAAGGATTGTTGCTGTGACACCAGAACTTGATACTCCAGTGGGGACACTTGACCATCATCACTGCACCAGCGAGGACCCAAACTTCATACCTGTGAGAACTTGTTCAGTTTTCCCTTCCTCGTATGCTCCTTTCTACACCCCATTTTTCTCCTGGTCTCTCTTTTTCTCTTGGCTTTTCACCTGATTCTGAAATCAGCTGCACTGCATGGCACCAGCAGAGTGATATGAGATGCCCATACAGCTCTGCTGTCCTGAGAAACTCCAGTGAAGAACAGGGAGGTGAGCTTGGGTTCAGAGCAACAGGCCAACCGGACAGCCCAAAGCATCCATTCATGAATGAGAACATCAACAAAGCTGTTGTAATGCTGCCTACAGTGACTCAAGAACATGAGTGTCACCCTCAGGGCAGACTGTTAGGAAGTAGGGCACAAACCCCAAATTGGTTGGGAGTTCTAAACTTAGATGTCACCAACCAATTATCAAGTGTAAACTCCTCAGGCACTGTAACAGCCTAAACATGGTGCCACATGCAGTCCCCGTGGATATTCTCTATGCTGCCACCCCAGTGAGTGTACCTTTGTGAAAGATGGTCCCTTAGACAAAGAATCATGGCAAATATTCAGGTTACTCCCAGTCCCAAAGGACCAGTAACTTATCCCAGGTCAATTGCAACTTAGCTTTCACACAAAAGACAACATTTGTAGCGAATCATATAATAAACTGTAGGAAGGTTTATTAAATAGGAAAAGAAAACAAGAGAGTTATTTACAAGGTTAAAGCATGGAAACATAGATGCACAAATGAGTTACAATATTAAGTTTCAAAAGGTAATAGAAGCTTCTATAACCAACAAGTTCTATATATTCTTTAGGGCTAACCCAGTCTAAACAGCTGGATATCTCTTGCCCCCCAGAATGCAAGCAGCATAGAACTCTTTAGTTCCTTTTGTTTGAGGTTTTTATCCCACTTCTGCCATGTGCTCTGAACTGCAAACTCAGCAGATGGGAGGAATCCACTTGCACGATTCATTTTTGGAGTTGGAGGGGCGGAGAGCAGAACTACAACATCCCAGAATAGACTGTCTGGTGTTGATGGAGCTTACCTGTTTGGAAGGACGTAACGCCTTCTGTTGATTATCATCCCTCCACACTAATTAATGTATGTCTCTCCTGTCTGGTGATTGACAGAGTTACAGAGGCTCACAACGCAACCACTCAAACCACACCTTACAGTAAGGGATACTGATGTTATAAATGAGATTAATGCATGCAGCAACTCACAAGCATTCAATAAAGACGTAACACATTATTATAATGCTGATACCTATTTAACAATACTGACAACCAGGTGAGCCAGACTGATTCCAGCTATGTATTTGTCCGGGTCTGGAGCACCCATGGGGAAAAATTGGTGGGTGCTCTGCACCCACCGGCAGCCAAGCCCACCCCCTTGCCCCAACTCACCTCACCTCTGCCTCCTCCACTGAGCGCGCCGTGTCCCAGCTTCTCCTCCCAGCGCTTGCTGCTGCGAAACAGCTGTTTCGCGGCATAACAAGCTCTGGGAGGGATGGGGGAGGAGCGGGGACACGGCGTGGTCAGGGGAGGAGGCGGGGCCGGGGTGGGGATTTGGGGAAGGGGCTGGAATAGGGGCAGAGAGGGGGCGGAATTGGGACGGGTATTTAAGGGAAGGGGTTGGAATGAGGGCGCGGAAGAGGCGGGGTGGAATCAGGGCGGGGCTAGGGGGGTCGAGCACCCACCAGCGCCAGCAGAAGTCAGTGCCTGTGCTTGTGGACTCCTCTGTGCTAACCCCAAATGCTTTTGTTTTGCTTGTAACCTTTAAGTTGGACCTCAAGAAGGTCATTCTTGATGCTGAATTTTTGTAAGTGGGTTTTTAAATCTAGCAATAGCCTGAGTTTTCAATATATTTTCTTTCTTTTTGTTTTCAATAAAATTTACTTTTTTTAAGAACAGGATTTAATTTTGTGCACATGTTGTTTAATTAGCTGGTGGCAACAGCTGATTGCCTTTGTTTTCTTTCTCAGCTCCTCCCTGGAGGGGGGGTGAAAGGGCTTGAAGGTACCCCACAGGAAAGAATTCCCAAGTACACCTTCCTGGGTTCTCAAAGGGATTTTTGCACTTGGGTGGTGGCAGCATCTATCCATCCAAGCTCAGAAAAAAGCTGTAACCTTGGGAGTTTAAGACAAGCATGGAGTAGCCAGTATTAATTTTTAGAATCCTTGCGGGCGCCCATCTTCTGCACTCAAAGTGCCAGAGTGGGGAATCAGCCTTAACAGTTGTAGACCAAGATTCCCCATTAGCTGCACAGCTCATGGGCATGGTCTGTGTGGGAACTTCTTACCTAGGATGGCATCTGCCTCCAAGCTCTCCCATTTCCTCCTGGTACTGACTCCTGGCAAGTGGGCTCTGGATTCTCCCTCCTGCTGCCTCTTCCATGGTCACTTCTGCTGCTCTTGGCTAGGGGGAAGTCAGAATTAAGATTCCTACTTAGCTTCCCTTCCCAGGCTTGGGAATAAGGAAACTGTAGACCTCAGGACTATCTCCTCAGGCCTGGGAATGGGAGGAAGAGAAGACTGGAAACAACCCCCTCTCCCTGAGCCCTGAATAGTGGGAAGAGATTGAAGATCCTTGTGACCATCCCCTATGGCTGAGGGGGAGTAGACCTCTGCAGACCTCCCCCCCCCCTTCCTAAACCTGAAAAAAGGAAGGCCGAGATGAAAATCTAGATATCCTTACCTACCTCCCAAGCAGAGGGCCTCCTGCTGCTCAAGTGAGCAGCAGCAGCAGGGCCCATCTTGGCTTGAGGAACAGAAGCCATTGATTTGGGGGTTGAAGGCACTGTATGATTTTTGGATGGGGAGATAGCAGTAATATATGGTTGAGAGGAGGAGACAGAGACTGCAGTTATTGATTTGGGTAAGGAGGAGGAATAATGGGGGAGAGAGAGATGGACAGAGAGAATGTGAGATAGGAAAGAAGGGGAGAAGAAGAGAGAATTGGGAACTAGATTGGGAGAGAGTGTAAAAAGAGTGAGTGAATGACTGAGATGGAGTGAATAAGAATGGAAGATGGATTGAGAGAGAGAGTGAATGACAATAACTGGATGGAATTTGTGGAATGAGACTGAAGGAGATGGAATGAGAAGAATAACAAAGCGAATGAGGATGAAGGGGCTACACTCATAAGTATTAAACTTGAACTCAGCATGTCATTCTGCATGCATTTAAAAACAAAAGTCAGAGGGAAAACCAAGGTAGACTCCCTCATGTTTTGATATAATTAGCTAGTTTCATGTTGGCATCATGCTGCGGGTGGGTCTCCAGGAGAGATGTAGATATGGAGAGTTACACAGGGTAGCTGGCCTTTAAGGGCAGATGGGCCCCAATCCAACTGCAACAAGCCTAATTTGCCTCCCCAGGTGGGAAAATGATTTTGGTCATGTGACTAACTCAGTCCATGCCTAGATCTGAGGGGTCTGAGCTGCTCCACACAGCCCCAGGAAGGAAGGACTGTGAGACCCTAGCCTTCAAGGGTGACTCACAGCTCAGGAAGCCAGAACTTTAAAGCCACAGTCCCAAGGCAGAGGACTTTTAAACCTGAGGGGTGGGCACAAAGGAATCTTTGTAGGAGATGAATGATACTGAATTAGACCCCAGGAGAAGGGGAATATTGTTTCAAAGAGTGACCGTGACCACATTATTCTGAGGAAGGTGCCTGCAGGGTCACTCCAGGCCACAAGGGGGTGTCGTTTACAGAGAAGTATAATCTTGTGAACCAGCTCAGGGAAGGTGTTCCATCTGTAAGGATCAAATAGTGTGGTGAGTCTGGCATCACTGTTGAAACTGAGGATGTGAGGAAGTGTCATGGAATAAGACCAGGGCAGAAAGGTGTGAATGGGGCTTGTGGGGATTTGGCAGAGATATGAAAGACTTGAATTATGGAGTTGCACAAATCACATAACAAGACAGCCCACTGCTCCAAGGCTAGAAGACACAGAGAGTATATCTACACAGCAAAGAAAAACCCGGAGCTGGTCGGGCTAGGGCTGCAGGGCTGTTTCATTGCTGTGCAGAGTTCTAGACTCAGGCTGGAGCCTGGCTCTTGCACCCTGCAAAGTGGGGTGTCATTTCAGCAAACTAAATCATCAACAACACATTAGTAGCAAGTTGCCTTATTTTTGGATGTTGGTCTCCTGGCCTCTCCCATTACTATACTTAAACTTATGGGATCTTGAAAGATGGGCTTAATTTACATACACACAATTAAACTCCAGGAAGACGACTGCTCTTCATATCGCATCTCTCCTATGCCTGCTACCATTTGCTATGCCCCATACCATCTGGGCACCCTAGATGTGTGTATAAGACCATGTGCGAAGGTGATCGCCTCATGCAATCTGTGGCTCTCTCTCTCTGTCAGACTGGCATGATCCACCCTTGACCACGGAGTCCTGCACCCCGTATCGTCTAGGGCTATACTCTGCCCCATCAGCACTCCTGTCTTTCTTGCTCTGTGCCTGCTGCTACCTGTGTGCAGAGGCGGTCAAAAAAGCAAACAGGATGTTAGGAATCATTAAAAAGGGGATAGAGAATAAGACTGAGAATATATTATTGCCCTTATATAAATCGATGGTACGCCCTTATCTCGAATACTGCGTACAGATGTGGTCTCCTCATCTCAAAAAAGATATACGGGCACTAGAAAAGGTTCAGAAAAGGGCAACTAAAATGATTAAGGATTTGGAACGGGTCCCATATGAGGAGAGATTAAAGAGGCTAGGACTCTTCAGCTTGGAAAAGAGGAGACTAAGGGGGGATATGATAGAGGTATATAAAATCATGAGTGATGTGGAGAAAGTGGATAAGGAAAAGTTATTTACTTATTCCCATAATACAAGAACTAGGGGTCATCAAATGAAATTAATAGGCAGCAGGTTTAACACAAATAAAAGGAAGTTCTTCTTCACGCAGCGCACAGTCAACTTGTGGAACTCCTTACCTGAGGAGGTTGTGAAGGCTAGGACTATAACAGAGTTTAAAAGAGAACTGGATAAATTCATGGTGGTTAAGTCCATTAATGGCTATTAGCCAGGACGGGTAAGGAATGGTGTCCCTAGCCTCTGTTTGTCAGAGGGTGGAGATGGATGGCAGGAGAGAGATCACTTGATCATTGCCTGTTAGGTTCACTCCCTCTGGGGCACCTGGCATTGGCCACTGTCGGTAGACAGGATACTGGGTTAGATGGACCTTTGGTCTGACCCGGTACGGCCTTTCTTATGTTCTTATGTTCCATTCCCATGGTTACCCTGCCCACTGCTATCCAGACCCTGTATGTGAGCCCCACCCTGTGGCCGGCTGTTAATGCCTTAGTCCTGTGCCCACCCCATTGCCCTAAACCAGGAACCCCATTTCCCTTGCTGTCCCAGCTCTGTACCCCATATTGTCCTTGTCCAGCACTGTGCCTAGCTACTGCCCCTGCCTGGCACTGTGCCTCCTGTACACAGCTACTGCCCCTGCCCCACCCTGTGCCCCCATGCCCTGCTTCTGGTAATGCCCCGCATTATGCCCCCCCCCCCGTGTCCAGCTGCTGCCCCTGCCCCACCCTGTGCCCCCATGCCCTGCTTCTGGCCACTCCCTGCACTGTGCCCCCCGCCCTCGTGTCCAGCTTCTGCCCCTACCCCACACTGTGCCCCCATGTCCTGCTTCTGGCCATGCCCCGCACTGTGCCCCCTCATGTCCAGGTACTGACCCTGCCCCCCCCTGTGCCCTCATGCCCTGCTTCTGGCCACGCCCTGCACTGTGCCTCCCCTTCCCGTGTCCAGCTGCTGCCCCTACGCCACCCTGTGCCCTCATGCCCTGCTTCTGGCCACACCTCGCACTGTGCCCCCCTGTGTTCAGCTGTTGCCCCTGCCTCGCATTGTGCCCCCCCCCCAATGGCTGTCCCTGCCCCGCACTAGGCTTCCTCCATGCTTAGCTTCTGGCCCTGGCCTACACTGCCCCCAAGCCCCCATGTCCAGCTCTTGCTGGCTCTGCCCCACACTGCCCAACTGCTGGCCCTACCCCTGCCTTGCACAGTGCCCTTTTGCCCCATAGCTGGCCCTGCACCACAGTGCTCCCCAGTGCCCAGCTGCCAACCCTGCCTCACACTGCCCCTCCCCCCCCGCCTAGCTGCTTCCACACACTGTGCCCCCATACCCAGCTACTGCCCCGTCCCACACTGTGCTCCACCCATGCCCAGCTGCTGGCCCTGGCTTGTCCTCCCCCACCACGTGCCCAGCTGCTCGCCCTGCCCTGGGCTCCCTCCGTGCCCAGCTCCTGGCTCTGCCCTGTGACCCCCCGTGCCCAGGAACCACCTCTGCCCTGCGCTGTGACCCCCGTGCCCAGCAGCCGGCCCGCCCCAGCTGCCCCCTCGGCCCCGTTTCCCCGCCGCTCTGTTGCGGGGCCCCCCGCGCCCGCCCCTTGGTAACGCGGTTTCCATACTCACCGCACCTGCGCACTGAGGCGGCCCGAGCCCCGCGCCGCTCTCAGGTAGCCGGGCCGGGACCGGACTCCCCCTCCGCGGGCGCTGGAGCCGCCGGCGGCCCCGCTGCCTCCTCCCGTCTCGCAGCCCGGGCGGCGGCGCAGGCGCGCTCCCTCCTCCCCTAGCGGCGGCTGCTCAGATTCCGGCGGCGGCTCCCGGCTCCCTCAGAGCCCAGCGAGCGCGGCTCGGGCAGCAGGAGGCGGGGACGGGGCGAGAGCAGGAGGCGGGGACCCGGCGCTGTGTGAGGGGAGCCGCACCGCACCCCTGGCCCGTTAGTGACCATCGCGGCTGCTGGGGAGGAGCAGGAGGCGAGGGGCTCGCCCATCCCCACCCACCGAGCTGAGGTGAGGCCAGGGCAAAGCATCCTCCCTTTCCTTCCCCCATCCCTCCATCCCCGGGCTCCTTCCCTTCATCCCCCTTTTCCTTCCCCCTTAGCCCTGCTCCCTTCCCCTCATCCTTCCTCCCTCCTTCTTCTCTCTGGCTCCCCTTCTCCTCCTTCCCTTTCTTCTCCCCTTCCCCTCCCACCCGGGCACCTTCTCCCCGCGTCCACATTTGGCACCCACCAGAAAGAATCACAATTCTCGCTCTATTTTTAATGCAGTCGTGGTGCTCGCCCAGAAGGAGAGAGAGAGAGAATCAGACAGGCACAGGCAGAGATAATCCCCCCCTCGTCTCTTTCAAGGATGGACTTGAATTAATGGTCATTTTGTGCGGTGTGTATGGTGGGAAGCGGAGGATTATATTTAGGAAGGGAAGGAAAAGGGTCAGAGGTGGCTTGGGTCCTTTCTTTTCTCCCCTGCCATTCCTTGGAGGTGATTCTAGCTCCCTATTCTTTTCATTTTTTTTCTCTCTCTCTCTCTCTCTTTATTTATTTTGTATATTCCCTTTTCTTCAGGCATCAGAGGGCTTTTTAGCCATCCATCCTGTGTCTCTAATTTACAGCCTTTCTCTGCTGCTGCTCTGATTGTCTCAGTAAGAAGCCACCAGGAAAGGGGAAGGGGGAGGCTAGTGTGGAGAAAGCAGCTTTTTACACCCTTTCCCTTTAGGCCTCTTCCAATTTGTAATACATTTCAAACCACCCGCTTAATATTTGATTTGGAATCCAGCCTGAAAGGTCCTTAGTCCTGTCAAAGCATTTGGTGAGGGGCAAAGAACTAAAGTTTTTAATATGTACAGTGCAACCTTGTTTTTATTCACAATGTTCTGGGGACATCAAAAACATTCAGATGAATGGGCTTTGAATAATTAGGGGTGGGAAGTGACAGACAAAGTGTTTTATGCTACGGGACGTAGCACGGTTTTGGATTAGGAGCAGATTCCGCAATACATGGGGTGTATAAACAGGGTGTACTTGGTATGTAGAGGTGCGATTTTTGTTGCTTTGTTTGCTTCTTTGAAGGGCTGTGTTTTGTTGTGTGCATAGTGAACATGTTTTAAAAATGTTGTTATGCAAAACAGAGAGGATGTTTAAAAGAAACTTGCAAGGGGAATATGTAGCATGCACCTGCTTCTCGATGGGTGGGTGGGTTATATTATCTCATGACACATTGGGGGTGTAAAATTCTTGTTTCTTTTTAAGGTGCTGGGCAGGCATTTTTAAGAAATGCTTTATGTGAATGCTGCCTTTTCTCTCTTCAGTTTCAATACAATGATATGTAAAGCATTTATGAGATAGGTATTGTATTCCAGGCAATTTTATTTTTTCCTGTTCTTTTTCAAACATCCATTTATTGAGCTATAGGAAGTTTATTTATACTTTGTCAGGATGAATGTGTTCCAGCATTCCTGTTATTTTCAAAATAAAAAGATACTATAGCTAGCAATGCAAAACTCTATCAGTCAAAGGAATGTAAAAACCTTCAAACTGTACCATATTTTGGCATATATTCCTTGGGAACATTAAGATTATGTTAACTTGTCAAGATTACGGCAAATATAGTTGTGTATTTTGGAGCGGAGGGTGAATAAGTAAGGAATAGACTTAAATCTAGTGATATTCCTGATGAGAACGACAGACTTTATTGGCTCTCTAGCTAACTATTAAAATGTATTTGATTTTTCATTTCAAATTTCATGGTTAATGTTATAGTTTTGTAGTTCTCTTCTCTCCCTCCACCCCGTCCCCCAACTAGGAGCATAAAAAATCAGAGAGATTAACAGAATTCCTCCTAAAAGTGCACAAGCGTTGACTTTGGTAGAAGAAATGTTGCAGTCAATCATGTAACAGTATTTAGGGACTGTTTGAGGAATAATGTACCCCCAACTGTACATAATGAGACTGTAATTGCATTAATGGGTTCTGGTGACAACATAAGCCACAAGAGTGCAGCTCTACTACCTTGTCAATATCACTGGAACTCCGAGGTGGAATTACAACCTTCATTTATGTAGGTTTTGGAGGTTCCTTATGAAACGTTAACATTGAAAATGTGTGGGTACTGCTGAAATGCCACAGAGCCACTTAATTACTAGAGTTACTTAATTATCTTCTGTGCCAAATAGTGTTTGTCATGATAGTCTTCTATAGGTACTGTACACTATCTGTATCTGTTGGTTTGGGAAAATTTTCTCTCTACACTGCCCCAGCCACTCAATTCATTAGTTTTCAGGACAGAGTGGAGACTCAAGAGTTGGCCAAAGAAGTGTAAGCTATTTATTCCTTTTCTGTACCCTTTGTTTACAAACAGCCCTCCAAAAGCATAACAAAACAGAGGAGCTCTGTTTATGTTAGGATTCATAACCCAAAACAAAGGATAGCTACAATAAATACAGTAAGTAATGTTAACAAAGAATGCCAATATTAAACTAATATAAAATTATTTGTATTATAGTAGCAGTGTGGAACCTAATCAGGTTTGGGGCTCTATTGTACTGGCTCTGTACAGACATAGAGGAAGACACAGTTCTTCTCCAAAAGAGCTAGCAATCTGATGTAAAAGAAGATACAACAAGAGGATGTGACAAAATAAATGATTGGGTGAGGAAGAATAAGGGTAATAGTGATAAACGCATGTTTATATAGACTAGTTAAGTGCTCAGCTTGATGACTAAAGTCACTTAAGGTCTGTGTTCTTCAATTATAAGGTATAAATAAAGATATACAATAAATGTCAGCAATTACCACTGTCTATAGTCATTAGCCAAAATAAACTTTTTTTCAGTACTTACCTACGCGTGTGCCTTAATTATTTGGCAATTGCTCAGACACAAACCTTTGATAGAACTTCACTAGGGTACTTTCACTACACTAGGGCTTTATTGAAACTGAAGGTTACCCAAATCACCAATTCCTTTGTGGTGTTTGCTTTCTAAAGCAAAGCACCAAAAACCCTGGCTATGGGACTCTAGTGCCTTATCTACACCAGAAAATTGCCTCTTGCTGATAAGAGTTGTTAGCAAAGGGTACCCTTGAACACTGTTGAACATGATTTAACTGCTAGTGTAGATGGGACAGAACTGTTCTCCACACCGTTGCAGAAAATGTGATTAAGACGTGATTCTACTAAGAAGAGAAAGGAAGGCTTGGCTCATTAACAGGATGGAATTGACAGCTAACTTAATTGTTGCAGAACATCTGTGGTGACAACAACTGTATTATAATTCCTTATTTTTTAAAAATAGTGCAGTATTGTTTTATTTGGTTTTCACAATATTTGAAGTATTTTGCCTCCTTACTACAGAATGTAGCAATGTTTATTGCCACATTGTAGAAAATGTGTGTGATACTTACTCAAACATGAAATATTAATTAGGCCATAGCACAAGTTTTTAAAAAATTGAATGGTGAGGGACAGCTAACAATGATTATTCAAGTGGGATACTTCACTGTTTCCTAATAAATTCCATAACCAGAACTATTTTTGTTAAACATTTTTGTTGCTGTGCCATCAAGGATTCTTTTAAAAATCAAAACAGTACTTTATGCTTGTATTGAATCTCTTGTCATGGGGGCTCAAAGTGCTTCACAAATATGAGCAGGTCTTGTATCAATCTTGCAGAACAGGAAACTACAACACAAACCAGTTAAGTGATTTACTCAAGTTCATAATGTGAGTCAGTCGGTGAGTTAATAATAAAACACAGGTCTTTCCTGACACAAGATGTCCTACAGATTTTTCTCCAATAACTCTCCCATTTAATTGTACATGAGGCATTCTGGTAAACTCTGGAATGAATAGATAGGTTGAGGACAGGGTTAAACCATTAAAATCCAACTACTCTAGGAAACTGAACTGCAGCTGGTAACTTTTATCCATACGGCTGGTTGAAACTTAGAATTTCCATTCCACAGGACAGACCGGCATTTACAATTTCTTTTTGTCCCAAATCAGAATGAAAAGTTGAAATTTTCAAATTTCTTTAAAAATGGAAATTCCCCCCAAAATTATTTTAGAACTATTGAACAACCTTGTAGAAGTGCTGCATTTAGACTTTTCTGTTATATTATCAACATGAAATGCTTCAAGGCTTTTTGTAACATTTCAAAGAAATCTATTGATTTCTGTTTGAAAATTTTCAACCAGCTGTAGTTATCAGTCACATTTTCCCCTGCACTGGTGTTCTTAGTGTATGCGCAATGTGCCTCAGGTGGCATATGACTAGGATTCATCACTGAATTTGGTCTGCTGGTTGGATCATTGAAAGAAGGAAATATCCAAACACCCCCTCATGCAACCCTCTCCTCCTCCAGTTTCAGCATTGTTACAGAGACTGGACCAGTTTTTCAAGATTTATTGAGAACTGATCACTTTGAGTAAGGTTGAAGCCCATAAAATATTCAGTTAGATTACATCACCTGGTTTTTGTTTGAGAGGTAGGAAAAAATAATAGTCGGCAGTTATGTAGTGCTTTGCATATTTTAAGTGTTTTATAAGTATTAACTAATAGATATTGTAGGCTCTTTTGAGAGTCAGTTGCTATTGTAAACGGGGTTAGGTATAACCTCTATTCTCTCCTTCCCTCTTCTCTTTGTCTATATATTTGGGTTTCTTAATCGTGTTTATATGCTGCAAAAGGCTTAGAACGCATTTGAAGATGGTGATGGGGGACACTTTATAAATGGAGGATATCATTTTCATGTGACTTAGAGTCTGTCCCTTTTAATGAAACTTAAACTCTGACATGCCTCAGTCACTTTTGAAAATGGGACTTAGGCTTCTAAGTCTCAAGCACTTTTGAAAATTTTACCTGAAATTATTAATTTGTCCATGATGTTAATAAATAATTGACTTTAATTTTAAAAATACTTTAAAAAACACCTTATTGTTTACTAGTAAGCCATCTTTTCTACATTGCATTGAATCTGTGTGTAGGGAAATATGTATCAATTTACATTAATTTCCCTTCAGCACATAAGGAGGCCATTAAACCTCTCAATTTCAGTGCTTCTCCTAAAAAAATGGACCAGTTGACAACACGTTCTCATTCAGAGTCTGACTGAAGCTGAATCCATCATGTGATAGCTTTTACCATTCTTGCTTATCACTCTGAGAAAATGACTCTGACTAGAGAGCTTATTGTATCAAAACAGAAAAGATCAAAAGGAAAATGTCTTTAATATGTAACTTTCCAGTTAGAATCACATACATATGGTATATATAAATATACCTCTTTTTAATTTTTTTCTCTTTTTGATATTAAGATTTTAGTAGCATCTGATAAGGTTTTTCTGTTACAATGTTAGGTATTTTTCTTGTAGAATGTTTGTTATAACTCGATATGAAATTAGTAGCAAGTGACAAGTCATGGTTGAAGCAATTCCAAGAGCTTGATATTAACAGTGGATCAGTGAGTTCAATCCAGAAGAAAATATTGTTAAACTACAGTAGTAGTAATTGTGCCCTTTCCAAAGGAATCATATTAACAAGTATGAATGCAATAAAACCTATTGAGAAGAAGCACAAAAATTATTTGCAGTTCTAACTTGCTTGAATAGTTTGAGGAGACATTTATCTGATGAGGTTTTTTTTTTATGCTTGGCTGCTTCTGGAAAAGAGATTTTGGTATTTGCTGTTTCAGTTAGGATAAGATGTTCTTTTTATTTTAATGTTGGTCTAGGACTTCTGAGTCCACATATCTTGTAATCTTACAAATTATGTAAATAAATATGCAACACAGGCAGTGTTTACTGTGATTGAATATTTTTCACCCTTGAGTGTTTGCTGAGCAACCTTTTTTTCTGCTTTAAATTATCAAGTTTGTGCTGTGTTGAGTTGTCCATTATTGACAATGGCCCCAATTCTGCAATTCTTTGTTTATGGGCTCACAGCTACGCCCATATGGAGCCCAGATGAATCAGCAGGGCTCCATGTGGGTGCCCACCTGCACATAGAGAATTACAGGATTGGGGCCAATGTTAACAGGATATGAGAGATTCATGTTCAAATCCCCACTTTTCCTAATTTGGAGTAGCTAATTGAACTCAGGTCTCCTGCCTCCAAGGTGAGTGCTATAACCAATGGGCTATCTGAGGGTATTTTGAGACAGGCCTCTCTCAATGTTTCCTTTTGAAGCTGTTCTGCTTAAATAATCATTGGGCCAGAGAGTAAGCGTGACTATATAGGCCACTCACTTGGGATATGGGAGACCTGGGTTCAGGTCAGTGCTCTGAATCAGGCAAAGTGGGGATTTGAATCTGGATCTGTCACATCTGTCTTGAGTGCGCTAACCATTGAGTACAAAGTGGGTGCGGGGGAGTGTTAGCTGTGCTACATCCTCCTCTTTGTTTTTTGGCAAGAAAAGACTAACCTATCTTAGGCTGTGAATCCTGAATGGAGGGAAGTGCCTCCTTCGGGCCACGAATTAGGTGCCTAACTCACTTTAACGGGTGGGACCTAAGGCATTTCTCCTCTCTTCAGCATTTCCTACTGGCTAGCTTAGGCATCTCCCCACTCAGCATACTAGCTTCTGTGAATCTCTTTTTTAGGTGCCTAACTCTCCCTGTGCATTCTTTGGGAAGCTTGGGTGCCTGACTTAGGGTTGTGAATTCTGCGAGGTGGCAGGGAGTCTAAAAGGTGGACATTGCAACACTCAATGTTGCTATGCCTAAATCTTCCTTGTAAGTCTAGCCCTTAAAATGTGTGCATGGTCTATGCTGTATAATGTAGACTTTCATAAATATATAAGATAAAATAAGAGCTACAATCTTTGTTTAATAGTACAAAGAGGACAAAGCCTGTGTTTAACATCCTGGAAGTAAAAATTATGATTGTTTTGACTAATAGAATTATATTGATTGAGAAATTGCTAATATAGGGACAAATTCTGATCTAATTTATACCAGTGTAAATCCAGAATAACTCCAGTGACATCAGTGGAATTAATCCAGATTTGCAGTGGTATAAATGAGGTCAGATTGTGACCTGTAGTTTATCTAACTCCTAGAAAGATAATATATTTATTTAGCTGTAGCATGCTGATTACCTTAGGATATCTCCATTAATTTTTTTTTTAAACTATCTCCTAGAACTGGAAGGGACCTTGAAAGGTCATCGAGTCCAGCCCCCTGCCTTCACTAGCAGGACCACGTACTGATTTTGCCCCAGATCCCTCAGTGGCCCCCTCAAGGATTGAACTCATAACCCTGGGTTTAACAGGCCAATGCTCAAACCACTGAGCACAAATCGCTGTATCTTGATAGTTTACTTAATCATAATGTTGGTAGAAGTGGCCAGCTAAATTCCATTGTTACATTGGTGTAAATCCAGAGCAGCTCTAATGAAGTTCCTCAAAATTCTGATCTGTGCACCTGAAAACATCATTTTCACCTAGTATCATCTCCTTTAAAAGTAAGTGTGTGTGCGTGTGTGTGCGCGCGTGTGTGTGAGAGAGAGAGAGAGAGAGAGAGAGAAATGTCTTTAAAAAACTTCCAACTACAGTATTTTGAAAAATGAAATAATAGGATACATGGTTAGACTTGTATTTTAAGTGAATGGAAGAGGCTTTTATACGATAAGGCCCAAGTTCAGGCCCTCAAGTTTCTATGTTTCTTCTGCAAAAGCTTGTGGCCTAACAGCTAGAGCACAACAAGTGCTGTGTTTCTAACACCACTCCGCATGTCATTGGTCTCATCTATATTAATGAGGTCTAATCTTGCATTCTGGCTGTATTTCACTTTTAAAATGTATTTGTAATTTTTAAGCCTCCACATATATCCTATTAATTTGTGTACACTTTGGTTTTTGAGGATTTTTATTTCATTTTTAAGAATTAAAATACAAACTACTCTAAAAATGACTATCACAAATTCACAGTGAGTTTCCATGTTTGCTGTCTATTGATTTCTAGAACCAGTTTTCTCTCTTTACTGATAAAAAGATATATTTTTGAAACCGCCAGTGTTGCAGGCTCAGTCTACAATCTGAAAACCAAGAAGGGTTGTTTTTGGCTTGTATATAGTAACCAGTAATACAGTTCTGAAGGCTAATTGTTTTACTTGGATACACACATTAAAGTCTCATTAAAAAGACTCCAGGACAACCCTCTACTCAATGGGCATTTATACCTTGGCCCCAAAGAGGAAACACCACATACAGATGTATACGCCAAGACCCTCTCCCCCATAGCCGTTCTACCATCAACACTGCACGAGCTGCCAAGCAAATCCCAGAAGAAACAAAAACCAAGGTATACAGTCTCCTCTACCTCAGCCATTCAACCCCTTCCACCATCCAGGGCCACTGTATGCAGTGCAAGTTGAGGCGATACTAGAGCCAATGAAAGCTTTATTCCATCCTCTTTGCCTCCCGCCTCTAAAAGAGTGGAAAGAAAGTACTATGTACCCTCCCATGGGCTTGAGTACCTTTCATAGAATCATAGAAGATTAGGGTTGGAAGAGACTTCAGGAGGTCATCTAGTTCAATCCCCTGCTCAAAGCAGGACCAACACCAACTAAGTCATCTCAGCCAAGGCTTTTCTCTGGTAAATGAGGGCAGACTGCAGGGAGAACCTCACTGCAGGAGGGGCTGGATGCAGCAGACTTGGCCGCTAGAACCATGGCTCTGTGGTGACCAGGTATAGATCATTCTGGTGACAGTCTTCTGGTCCCTATGAAGTCCAGAGTACTATCCAGGACTTGCCATTCGAGGGTCCCTCTCTGTTCTCGAACCAGACAGACAGCAAGATTCATGGATTTAAGGACTCTAGAGCCACCCTGAAGTCCTTGGGTCTGTATACGCCTGCTACAGTGAGGAAGTAGTCAGCCACAGCAGACACACGAATATTCCACTCCTTCTTGGCAGAAACCATAGGCCGCCCCCTTCTGCTGTTCAGCTCCAGCTCTGGTGTTTCGATGGGCCAGTCAAGGTTGACATAACAGTCTCCATTTCTCCAGACCCGAACCTCCTCACTTTCTCAAACTATCTGTTCCTCTTCTGCAGTGCTTGGTCCCAGATTACTTTGGATCAGTGGGTCTTGAGCACTGTGTAAGTGGGATATACTCTGCAGTTTGCTTCTACCTTTCCTGCCTTCCCTCCCTCCCCATCCCTCTTCAGGGACCACTCTCATGAAAAACTCCTTATCCAGGAAGTTCAGTTGCTCCTTTGCTCTGGAGCCATAGAGGAGGTTCCATGTTGTCTCAGAGGAAAGGGGTTTTAATCCTAGTATTTCTTAATCCCAAAAGCAAAGGGAGCGGGGGTGTCATCTCAACAAATTATTTAAAAAAATAAAATTTCTCATAGTCACCCTAGATTCTATTATCTCTTTCCTGGATCCTAGGGACTGGTGTCAGTTTAAAAGATGTTCATGTGGCAATCAATCAAGTCCACAGAAAATACCTCCAATAGCTGGTAAGTCAAAATCATTACCAGTTCACTATACTATGTTTGGGCTTTGTGACGGGTTGGATCACAGAAACCCCCTTGGGAGCTGCCACCTAATGTGCAAAGACTACCCCCGCTTCTGTTTTCCCTGCCAGCTCAGGACTCCAGCACCCTGTCTTGCTGAGCCAGACACTCCCGTCTGCTCCAACACAGACCCAGGGTCTGAATCACTTGCCCCAAAGCTGCAAGTTTACCTGAAAACAGCTCACAGAAGTGTGCTTGTCTTTAGCACTCAGATGCCCAACTCCCAATGGGGTCTAAACCCAAATAAATCCGTTTTACCCTGCATAAAGCTTATGCAGGGCAAACTCATAAATTGTTCGCCCTCTATAACACTGATAGAGAGATATGCACAGTTGTTTGCTCCCCCAGCTATTAATACATACTCTGAGTAAATTACTAAATAAAAAGTGATTTTATTAAAAACAGAAAGTAGGATTTAAGTGGTTCCAAGTAGTAACAGACAGAACAAAGTAAGTCACCATGCAAAATAAAATAAAATGCGCAAATCTATGTCTAATCAAACTGAATACAGATAATCTCACCCTCAGAGATGCTTCAGTAAGTTTTTTCTCAGGCTGGACACCTTCCAGGCCTGGGCACAATTCTTTCCCCTGGTACAGCTCTTGTTCCAGCTCAGGTGATAGCTAGGGGATTCTTCATGATGGCTCCTCTCCCCACTCTGTTCTCTTCCACCCCTTTATATATCTTTTGCATAAGGCGGGAACCCTTTGTCCCTCTGGGTTTCCACCGCCCCTCACTGGAAAAGCACCAGGTTAAAGATGGATTCCAGTTCAGGTGACATGATCACATGTCACTGCAAGACTTCATTACCCACTTGCCAGCACACACATATACAGGAAGACTCACAGGTAAACACAGCCATCTGCAGACAATGGGAGTCATCAAGATTTCAAACCACCATTAATGGCCCACACTTTGCATAATTACAATAGGCCCTCAGAGTTATATTTCATATTTCTAGTTTCAGATACAAGAGTGGTACATTTATACAAATAGGATGATCACACTCAGTAGATTATAAGCTTTGTAATGATACCTTACAAGAGACCTTTTGCATGAAGCATATTCCAGTTACATTATATTCACTTCTTATTATGTTTTTATAAAACCATATAGACTGCACAACGTCACAGGCTTATCAGCAACTCCCACAGTTTTTATGAAAGTCATGGCAGTAGTAGCCGCATTCCTCTGAAGATTGGGAGTGCAGGCTTACCCCTACCTAGGTAACCCAGTCCAAATGGCAAATGCAGAGGAGTGTTGCCTTGATCCAGTTAACGTTCAGTGCTCTGGGACAGTTAATTGACACACAAAAAAAATCTGTCCTCTCCCCAGTAAGAGGATAGTGTTTATAGGGGAAGTACTGGACTCATCTGAAGCCAGGGCTTTTCTTCCGCACTCCAGGTTCCAGGCAATTTGATCGATTGTTATAGAGTTGAAGGCTAACTTGGTCACAACAATATGAAACTGTTTGAGGTTTCTGGGTCACATGGCCTCTTGCATCTACGTGGTTCAATACACCAGACTGAAACTCATTCCCTAGATTGGTGGACAGATCCAGCCAGGACTTAGTTTTATGCATCAATGTCAGAGAACTGAAAGCTATCAGACTGGTGTGCCAAGTATTTTATCGCAGATCAGGAAAGCAGCCTTTTCGTCCTCACTGCATCTATCAATGAAAGTGACATTTTTGGTGACCTTTACCTTGGTCAGAAGAGTAGGGATGGTGCAGGAATTAATGTTGGGATTTTTTAAAGACAAGGTTTACCTGTGTCCTCATCCAAAGTTTGTCCCAAAGATGGTTTCCTCTTTCAACATCAGTCAGTTTGTTTGTCTGTTTTCTACCCAAAACAACATACAACCAGAAAGGACGAGTATTTGCATACCTTGGATATCAGAAGAGCTTTGACATTTTACCTGGACAGAACCTGTAACTTTTGTAAATCCTCCAGCTGTTTATAGCAGTGGCAGACCGAGTAACAGGTCAATTATTCTCTACCCAGAGAATTTCTTCCTGGATCACATCCTGCATATGGATGTGCTGTTGTGACCTGGCTAATGTTGCTCTGCCCAACAGAATCAGAGCTCATTCGACATGGTCGCAATCTGCCTTGGTGGCCTTTCGACACAAGTTCCAATTGTGGATGTTTATAGGGTGGCAGCCTGGTTTGTCCATGCGCTTGCCTCCCACTGTGCTGTGGCTCAAGACTCCAGAGATGATGCTAGAGTGGGATGAGTTGTTCTCCAATGTTGATTGAAATAGAGTCTGATCCTGCCTCTTATCTTACAGCTTGTGAGGCACCAAGCGTGGAATGCACATTGCAATCACAAGAAGATTAAACGGTTACGAACCTATTCTGTAACTGTTGTTCTTCGACATGTGTTGCACATGTCCATTCCATGACCCACCCTCCCATCTCTCTTCATCAGAGTTGGGGCAAGAATGAACTGAGGGGAGCTAGCAGCGGCTCTGTCCTTTACAACTGCATGGCACGTGATAGCTGGGGAAAAGTTGCCAACGGCAGTGCGCTGGACACACCAATAACCAAAGTGGAATGAGTATGTGCAACACATCTTGAAGAATAACAGTTATGCAACAGCTTAGGGTACGTCTACACTTACTTCCTGGTTCGGCGGCAGGCAATCGATCTTCTGGGATCGATCCCGGAAGTGCTCACCGTCGACGCCGGTACTCCAGCTCGGCGAGAGGAGTACGCGGCATCGACGGGGGAGCCTGCCTGCCGCGTCTGGACCCACGGTAAGTTCGGACTAAGGTACTTCGAATTCAGCTACGTTAGTAACGTAGCTGAATTTGCGTACCTTAGTCCGAAGTGGGGGGTTAGTGTGGACCAGGCCTTAGTAACCATTTTTTCAATCTATCTATCTCATAGAATTGGAAGGGACCCTGAAAGGTCATTGAGTCTAGCTCCCTGCCTTCACTAGCAGGACCAAGTACTAATTTTGCCCCAGATCCCTAAGTGGCCCATTCAAGGATTGAACTCACAACCCCAGGTTTAGCAGGCCAATGCTCAAACCACTGAGTTATCCCTCCCTGGTTTATAGAATGATCTGGCATGACAAATGTGGAAGTTACACTCTCTTTCTTCCACATACGATACTTTGGATCCATCATGGGATTAAGTCAGGTAAGGTTTAGCCTAATTGTTTTATGACTATAGGGCTCATGAGAATGACGTTTAAATGCATTGACAATGCAAGCTTGCTCAGGTAGTCTCCTGATATCCTAATGCACAAAGCTTGTTCTTTGCTAGGTGGTTGTCAGTCAGCAATGAAAGAAATTTTAAAGGGCTACGTGGCCAAAAGACATCTTCTTGACTGAATTCCCTTAAGGAGCTAGGTCAGGAGGAAGAGCGGGAAATCAGTTGAGTTGCTGAATTTTTTTTTCTCTCTCAGCTTTCTCTAACCACATGGAATTAGGAAAATTTCTCAATTTCCTTCTCTGCAAGAGCCAAATAGTGATAGAGACTGTGAGAGACCTTTTCTCTGGCAATCAGTGGCACAAGGGCTAAGTCACCACTATCCCTAGGAGAAGAAGGTGAGGGAGGCCACATTTTATGTAAATTATGTAATGAGCTGCTTTGCATACTTGCAAGTAATTTGCATATAGCCATTCTCTTTAATTTTAAAATATTATATGTGATTTAGTGTTGGCAAAAGGTGTCATATTAATTATCAAGAGGGCAACAAGAGGAGACACGTCTCGCATGCAGTGTCCTACCACTATGCCTCATCCCTGATCTTAGAGGGCAGGGTGAGTGTGGGGAAGTTTCGCTGAAGTAACAGACATAGTTTATTTTCCATGGCCCATGCAGTTCTTAATCCCTTCTGAGTCTGTTAATGCACAGTGTTGTGATGAGTCTGTGATGTGGGAGTTGTAAAAGAGGTCCATCCAATTAATCTCATGCAGGGGCCAGCAAACATCCATTAGGTGGAATGGGAATGACTTTCAGTCCCTATTGAGCTGGGTTGAATTCAAACAGGTGACCTAGAAGTGAAAGCTGGTGTAGCTCATCAGCAGTGCGGTAAACCGTCAGTCTGCCTATAATCTCATAGGAAGATTATATAATACAAAAACCTGTGTTGAAAACATGTTAAGATTTTCTCCTCACTCAATCTAGCTGATAATTTTTTTAAATGGTTCATAGTCTGGCCAGACCTTGGCCCCACCCTCTGAGAAATGTATAAGGTGATTATTTCAGCCCTTAGGTACATAACTACTGGTGCTCTGGTTGGAGAGGGGGAAGGTATTAGGTGCAGCAGCAACTCTAGTGAGAGAGGGACACCTGCATCTCCAACAAAATATTCTGTAGAGCCTAAGGCAGTTTCCCAAAAAGTGGAGCGTCCCCTCGCTGCTCCCATACATGTCCTGGAGGGGGCCCAAAGGAATTGCTGGCGGGGAGTAGGAGGATGGCCTCTCAATAAATCTCTAATCTCAGCTTTCAGTTTTGTAAAGCAACAATCAAACAAGTCTCTAGCCGTTATGGTTGCAAAGAAAACCTTGAAAAAGTGACCACCAAACTTAGTACAAACTTGTAGATTCAACAGAGAAGTCAAGAACTTCAGGGACCATGGACACTGAACTACCTCGGTTACCCTTACAGGAACTTACCTTTCTCTGCCACCGTCCCAGAGGTATATTGGGAGGGCATTGTGTGTAGGATGATTGCCCTGCTGCTTCCCTCTGTGTGAACAGAGGGCCTCATTCACAAGACGCCTTTAATGGACACTAAATCACTTGCAGTTGTTTTAAAACTGAAGTCTATATGCAAATTACTTGCAAATGACTGTGACGGGTTGGATCACAGAAACCCCCTTGGGAGCTGCCACCCGATGTGCCAAGACTACCCCTGCTTCTGTTTTCCCTGCCAGCTCAGGACTTCAGCACCCTGTCTTGCTGAGCGAGACACTCCCGTCTGGCTCCAGACACCGACCCAGGGTCTGAATCACTTGTCCTAAAGCTGCAAGTTTAGCTGAAAACAGCTCACAGAAGTGTGCTTGTCTTTAGCACTCAGATGCCCAACTCCCAGTGGGGTCTAAACCCAGATAGATCCGTTTTACCCTGCATAAAGCTTATGCAGGGCAAACTCATACATTGTTCGCCCTCTACATACTCTGAGTAAATTACTAAATAAAAAGTGATTTTATTAAATACAGACAGTAGGATTTAAGTGGTTCCAAGTAGTAACAGACAGAACAAAGTAAGTCACCAAGCAAAATAAAATAAAATGCGCAAATCTATGTCTAATCAAACTAAATACAGATAATCTCACCCTCAGAGATGTTTCAGTAAGTTTTTCTCAGACTGGACACCTTCCAGGCCTGGGCACAATTCTTTCCCCTGGTACAGCTCTTGTTCCAGCTCAGGTGATAGCTAGGGGATTCTTCATGATGGCTCCTCTCTCCCTCTGTTCTCTTCCACCCCTTTATATATCTTTTGCATAAGGCGGGAACCCTTTGTCCCTCTGGGTTTCCACCCCCCCTCACTGAAAAAGCACCAGGTTAAAGATGGATTCCAGTTCAGGTGACATGATCACATGTCACTGCAAGACTTCATTACTCACTTGCCAGCACACACATATACAGGGAGACTCACAGGTAAACAGCCATCTGTAGACAATGGGAGTCATCAAGATTCCAAACCATCATTAATGGCCCACACTTTACATAATTACAATAGGCCCTCAGAGTTACATTTTATATTTCTAGTTTTAGATACAAGAGTGGTACATTTATACAAATCAGATTATCATACTCAGTAGATTATAAGCTTTGTAATGATACCTTACAAGAGACCTTTTGCATGAAGCATATCCCAGTTACGTTACATTCACTTATTACCGTATTTTCTCTAAAACTATCCCAGTTACATTATATTGACTTATCAAGTTTTTATAAAACCATATAGACTGCACAACGTCACAGTGCATATTTCTCATTAAATAGTTTGCATACAATGTCACACATGTGGCTTCAAAAAACTTGGCAGCTATGGAAGGAGTTAGCAGATATAAATAATAACCTTTGACTTAAGCATGAATGCCACTGTAAATTAATGTGAATTTGGTACAAAGATTGAAGGTAGAATATGGTATCTGTTAAGTGGGTGAGGGAAACCCAAAAGTGGCTCATTTTTCTTCCCTACATCTTTGGGCAGGGGACAAAGGAGCCTAGTTGTGACACACATTTCTTTCCTCCTTCTCTTTTGGACAGAAGCTCAATCACAGAATCAGAAGTAGAAATGACAGCACTGCTGCACTCTGCATCTTTATGCCAGCGAACACTTAAAAAGTGATGGAGAGGTGACTCTCGTCCTATTTATTTGCCTTTTAATCCTAGAAAAATGGAGAAGCAAATCTGATTGATATTTCTCCAATAAATGATCAGTAATGAAAAGTTATTTTTTCAGGGTTGCAGACAGACTGAAACAATAGCGGAGGCCATTCTTCTCAGTAAATTTTTCTGAAACTTGATGATGATGATATTTTAAATATCCAAATAATTAGCTATGTCTTTATGTCAATGATTCACATTAGAAGATTTTCTTTGCAGTCATAAAGAAAGGTCAGACTAGAACTTTGCATTACAAAATATGAATTTTTAAATTCTGCAGAATAATAATCTCTTCTGAGGAGGTTGACTGAAACATCAAATGGAGCAGATCTGGCCTGCTGCATGGGTGATTGCTCTCCTTGTGTTAACATGTTTAATACAATACTAAAATTGAAGATTTAAATGCACAAATGTGGATACTTCAAACCTCAGTGCCATATGAACATATTATGTGTTATAACATGCCTCAGTTAGTGTGGCTGAGGAAACCTAAATTTTTGAATATTCTGACTTGTATATTTCCATTTCATTCTTTATGTTGCAGAGGTAACTTATTAGAAACATTCATTTGGCATGGTATATGGGTGTTTGTTGAGATATTCAAGATCTTAACATGATACCTATGGCTTTACTAGTCAAGATGTAATCAGCTGCGATGGCTTGGACCAAGAGGTCTTGCTTTGCACCTCTTTCTAAATATCTACATTCATATAAATTCCAACACCAAAAGGGACTCATTGTGATCATCTAATCAGACCTTCTGTATAACATGGCCATAGAATGTCCCCAATATAATTCCTAGAGTAGATCTTTTAGAAAAAAAAAATCTAATCGTGATTTAAAAATTATCAGTGATGGGGAATCCACCATGACCATTGGTAAACTGTTCCAGTGGTTAATTACCCTGACTGTCGAAAATCTATGCTTTATTTCCAGTCTGAATTTGTCTAACTTCAACTTCCAGCCATTGCACTGTTATACCTTTCTCTGCTAGACTGAAGAGCCCATTATTAAATATTTGTTCCCCAGTAAGTACTTAAAGACTGTAATCAAGTCACCCCTTAATCGTCTCTTTGTTAAGCTACATAGATTGAGCTCCATGAGTCTATCACTAAAGCAGGTTTTCTAATCCTTTAATCATTCTTGTGGATCTTCTCTGAACCCTCTCCAATTTATCAACATCCTCCTTGAATTGTGGGCACCAGAACAGACACAGTATTCCAGCAATGGTCACAACAGTGCCAAATATAAAGGTAAGATAACTTCTCTACTCCTACCCGAGATTCCCCTGTTTATATATCCCAGGATCATATTAGCTGTTTTGGCCACAGCATCACATTGGGAGCTCATGTTCAGCTCATTATCCACCATGACCCCCAAATCATTTTTAGAGTCACTGCTTCCTAGGAAAGAGTCCCCCATCCTGTAAGTATGGCCTAATTTTTTTTTTGTTCCTAGATGTACACCTCTACCCCCCCAATGCTGTCCTCGGGAGCCAAAAAAATCTTACCATGTTATAGATGAAACCGCGTTATATCGAACTTGCTTTGATCCGCCGGAGTGCGCAGCCACGCCCCCCCGGAGCACTGTTTTACCATGTTATATCCGAATTCGTGTTATATCGGGTCGAGTTATATCGGGGTAGAGGTGTATATATAACCACTGGGTGGGCTAGAGTTTACTTCATTGTCCTTCTCCCGTGCCTAAAAAACCCCAACTCCCAATAGAAAAGCACCAGGAGACCCAGAATGTAGTCACTAAGTATTTTCTGCAAGGATTGCACGGGGTCAACCTCCCCATAGTCAAGTCCAAAAAAGAACAAAAGGAATGAACTTAATTTTTAAGTACCAACTTTATAAAGATAAAGAATCACAATAATAGTAATAATAATAATAATAATAATAGTAATAACTTAATTTCTACAACATATAAGCCACATACATTATTTTCAGAGGTGTACATAAACAAAAATAAAGAAAACAAATTAATCTAAACAGGTCAGTCACCACAAGAACACAGTGAGAAGTAACTCAGAGTTCCCAAAAGCTTAGGTTAAGTTCACCTGAGTCTCAGTTAGTTTTTGATCACCATAATCTATACAGTCTATTCAGTCAAAAGCACTGCAATAACATCTTCCCTCCACTTGGTTGTAGAAATCTTCAGCTGGAATCCATCCAGACTCTTCCTCCTCCTTTGAAATCACTCAGTTAGCTAACCAGCTAACTAATTAACCAACCACTCAGTTAAGTATATAGATTTAAAAAACAGTGTTGCAAAATGCTTCAGAGTTAGGGAAAAAAGCCTGTTTCCTGCTCCTGTGGCTCACCTTCTTCCAACCCACACAGGGCACATGACCTTTTGTAAAATAGCTACCCTGACTACTTGCCCTCATGGAGTCTGAGTCCAGCTACAGAGGACCTGATGAGCAGACCCAAAACTACTGCACCCTATTCCAGAAACTTCTAGATGTGGAGTGCTAATTGTGCATCTGCCTAGCAACAATGACCCAGACACAACTCATTCCTACCCTCCCAATAGATCTCTTAAAGAAATATCTCCCTATTAGGCACATGGGTTATATTTACATTTAACCATGTTAAAACACACAATTTACTTGTGCACAGTTGACCAAGTGACCCAGATAGCTCTGAATCAATGACCTGTTCTCTTCATTATTTACCACTCTCTGAATTTGTGTCATCTGCAGACTTTGTCAATTATGATTTTATTTCCTTCTTTTAGGTCATTGATAAAAATATTAACTAGCATAAGGCCAAAAACTAATCTCTCCAAGACTTATTGAAAATCAACATTTGGAAGTTGTTTAGGAAATATAAATAGAATAAAGGCATATTGATATATCTTTTAAAGATAAATGAAGTGCAAATGAAGTGTAAAAATATAATTAGGAAGGCCAAAAAAGAATGAGGAACAGCTAGCCAAAGACCCCAAAAGTAATAAACATTTTTTAAAGAACGTCAGAAGCAGGAAGCCTGCTAAACAACCAGTGGGGCCAATGGACGATTGAGATGCTAAAGGAGCATTCAAGGATGATAAGGCCATTGCGGAGAAACTAAGTGAATTCTTTGCATCGGTCTTTGTGGATGAGGATGTAAGGGAGATTCCCAAACCTTAGCTATTCTTTTAAGGTGACAAATCTGAGGAACTGTTCCAGATTGAGGTATCATTACAGGAGGTTTTGGAACAAATTGATAAACTAAACAGTAATAAGTCACCAGGACCAGATGAAAAAACGAGGAGTCCTTGTGGCACCTTAGAGACTAACACATTTATTTGGGCATAAGCTTTCATGGGCTAGAACCCACTTAATCAGATGCATGGAGTGGAAAATACAGGAATTTTCTGAATTAAATTAATGGAGATATCCTATCTCCTAGAACTGGAAGGGACCTTGAAAGGTCATTGAGTCCAGCCTCCTGCCTTCACTAGCAGGACCAAGTACTGATTTTGCCCCAGATCCTTAAGTGGCCCCCTCAAGGATTGAACTCACAACCCTGGGTTTAGCAGGCCAATGCTCAAACCACTGAGCTATCCCTCCCCCCTATAAATACAGGAAAGGATGGGAGTTGCCTTACAAGTGCATCTGATGAAGTGGGTTCTAGCCCACGAAAGCTTATGCCCAAATAAATGTGTTAGTCTCTAAGGTGCCACAAGGACTCCTCGTTGTTTTTGCTGATACAGACTAACACAGCTACCACTCTGAAACCAGGACCAGATGGTATTCGCTCAAGAGTTCTGAAGGGACACAAATGTGAAATTGCAGAACTACTAATTGTAGACTGTAACCTATCATTGAAATCAGCTTCTGTACCAAATGACTGGAGGATAGCTAATGTGACGCCAATTTTTTAAAAAGGCTCCAGAGGTGATCCCGGCAATTTTAGGCTGGTCAGCCTGACTCTAGTTGAAACTATAGGAAAGAACAAAATTTTAAAACACATAGATGAACATAATTTGTTGGGAAAGAGTCAATGTGATTTTTGTAATGGGAAATCATGCCTCACCAAACCACTATAATTCGTTGAGGGGGTCAACAAGTATGTGGACAAGGGGGATCCAGTGGATATAGTATACTTAGATTTTCAGAAAGCCTTTGACAAGGTCCCTCACCAAAGGCTCTTAAGCAAAGTAAACTGTCATGGAATAATTGGTTAAAATATAGGAAACAAAGGGTAGGAATAAATGGTCAGTTTTCAGACTGGAGAGAAGTAAATAGTGGTGTCCCCCAGGGCTCTGTACTGGGACCGGTCCTATTCAACATATTCATAAATGATCAGACTGCTGCACTGGGCAGCACTGTATGAGGAGAAGGAGAGCAGCCCTCAGTGGTGAAAAAACAGGTTAAGGACTATTTAGAAAAGCTGGACATGCACAAGTTCATGGGGCCAGATCTAATGCAGCTGAGGGAGTTGGCTGATGTGATTGCAGAGCCATTGGCCATGATCTTTGAAAACTCATGGTGATTGGGGGAGGTCCTGGACAACTGGAAAAAGGCAAATATAGTTCCCATCTTTTAAAAGGGGAAAAAGGAGAATCCGAGGAACTACAGACCGGTCAGCCTCACCTCAGTCCCTGGAAAAATCATGGAGCAGGTCCTCAAGGAATCCATTTTGAAGCACTTGGAGGAGAGGAAGGTGATCAGGAACAGTAAACATGGATTCACCAAGGCCAAGTCATGCCTGACCAACCTGATTACCTTCTATGATGGGATAACTGGTTCTGTGGATATGGGGAAAGCGGTGGACGTGATATATCTTGACTTTAGCAAGGCTTTTGATACGGTCTCCCACAGTATTCTTACCAGCAATTTAAAAAAGCACGGATTGGATGAATGGACTATAAAGTGGATAGAAAGCTGGCTAGATCTTTGGGCTCAACAGGTAGTAATCAACAGCTCCATGTCTAGTTAGCAGATGGTATCAAATGAAGTGCCCCAGGGGTCTGTCCTGGGCTGGTTTTCTTCAATATCTTCATTAATGATCTGGATAATGGGATGGATTGCACCCTCAGCAAGTTCGCGGATGACACTAAACTGCGGAGAGAGGTATATGTGCTGGAGGGTAAGGACAGGGTCCAGAGTGACCTAGACAAATTAAAGGATTGGGTTAAAAGAAATCTGATGAAGTTCAACAAGGACAAGTGCAGAGTCCTGCACTTATGACAGAAGAATCCCATGCACTGCTACAGGCTGTGGACTGACTGGCTAAGCGGCGGTTCTGCAGAAAAGGATCTGGGGATTACAGTGGACGAGAAGCTGGATATGAGTGAACAGTGTGCCCTTGTTGCCAAGAAGGCTAACGGCATATTGGGCTGCATTAGTAGGAGCATTGCCAGCAGATCAAGGGAAGTGATTATTCCCCTCTATTCGGTACTGGTGAGGCCACATCTGGAGTATTGCGTTCAGTTTTGGGGCCCCCACTACAGAAAGGATGTGGATAAATTGGAGAGAGTCCAGCAGAGGGCAACAAAAATGATTAGGGGGCTGGGGCACATGATTCATGAGGAGAGGCTGAGGGAACTGGGCTTATTTAGTTTGCAGAAGAGAAGAGTGAGGGGGGATTTGATAGCAGCCTTCAACTGTCTGAAGGGGGGTTCCAAAGAGGATGGAGCTCGGCTGTTCTCAGTGGTGGCAGATGACAGAACAAGGTGCAATGGTCTCAAGTTGCAGTGGGGGAGGTCTAGGTTGGATATTTGGAAAAACTATTTCACTAATAGGGTGGTGAAGCACTGGAGTGGGTTACCTAGGGAAGTGGTGGAATCTCCATCCTTAGAGGTTTTTAAGGCTCAGCTTGACAAAGCCCTGGCTGAGATGATTTAGTTGGGGTTGGTCCTGCTTTGAGCAGGGGGTTGGACTAGATGACCTCCTGAGGTCTCTTCCAACCCTAATCTTCTATGATTCTGTGATTCTATGGAAAAGGGGGTAAACAGTGAGGAGGCAACATTTGTAGATGATACAAAACTAATCAAGATAGTTAAGTCCCAAGCAGACTGCGAAAAGCTACAAAAGGATTTCACAAAACTGGGTGACTGGGCAACAAAATGGCAGATTAAATTTAATGTTGATAAATGCAAAGTAATGCACATTGGAAAACGTAATCCCAACTATACATATAAAATGATGGGGTATAAATTAGCTATTATCATTCAAGAAAGAGATCTAGGAGTCATTGTGGATAGTTCTCTGAGAACATTCACTCAGTGTGCAGCGGCAGTCGAAAAAGCGAAGAGAATGTTGGGAATCATTAAGAAAGGGATAGATAATAAGACAGAAAATATCATATTGCCTCTCTATAAATCCATGGTACGCCCAGATCTTGAATACTGTGTGCCGATATGGTTGCCCCCATCTCAAAAAAGATGTATCGGAATTGGAAAAGTTTCAGAAAAGGGCAACAAAAATTATTAGGGGTATGGAACGGCTTCCATATGAGATGAGATTAATAAGACTGGGACTTTTCAGCTTGGAAAAGAGATGACTAAGGGGGAATCTGATTGAAGGCTATAAAATCACATCTGGTATGGAGAAAGTAAATAAGGAAGTGTTATATCCTCCTTCTCGTAACACAAGAACTAGGGATCACCAAATGAAATTAATATGCAGCAGGTTCAAAACAAACAAAAGGAAGTATTTTTTCATATAATGCAGTCAACCTGTGGAACTCTTTGCCAGAGGAAGTTGTGAAGGCCAAGACTATAACAGAGGGGAGGGATAGCTCAGTGGTTTAAGCATTGGCCTGCTAAACTCAGAGTTGTGAGTTCAATCCTTGAAGGGGCCATTTAGGGATCTGGGGCAAAAACCTGTCTGGGGATTGGTCCTGCTTTGAGCAGGGGGTTGGACTAGATGATCTCCTGAGGTCCCTTCTAACCCTGACATTCTATGAAAAAAGAACTAAAGTTCATGGAGAATAGGTCCATCAATGGCTATTAGCTAGGATGGGCAGTGATGGTGTCCCTAGCCTCTGTTTGTCAGAAGCTGGGGATGGATCACTTGATGATGACCTGTTCTGTTCATTCCCCTTGGCCACTGTTGGAAGACAGGATACTGGGCTAGCTGGACCTTTGGTCTGACACAGTATGGACGTTCTTATACATGTATTGACAAGGTGAGCATAATATGTTTTCCATATTTAAGGTTATGAAGTATTCTTATTACTAGATACTTTATTCCTATTATATAATGAAAAAGTCATATTGTGGCAGTAGCTGAACTTTTAAACTACAAATATTTCACTTTTTTCTTTAAAAACACATTTTATAAAAAATTGTTTTAAATCCAGGAGAGCAAATTAGTCAACTGGAATGTTGGTGATGGTGTTGTTTTTTCATTATAATAAACCTTAAGATATATTAAGATACTTTCTAGAGTCTTCATTTACTGAAAGAGTGTAGTTCCACTTTTGCAATATCTTACACTTAAGTTTTACTTTTAAAAATATTTTGATTTTCTATTTCTTCAAGAACTGAATAGGCTTGTCATATGTCAGCAGATATTTAATACTTCAGTGACCTTAGTAAACTATATATTTTTCTTACTATTTTTTCATATTTGAAGATTTTCAAGCTGTCTGAATGTCAGAGAAATCTTTCTCCGACAACCAGTTTTCTCCTACAAATTCATTTAAGAATGTTACAATCCAGTGTTTGTGACATCATTATTGCTACACATTTGGGTAGCTTGTGACTTCACAAATATTGGACTTTAAAATCACAGGAAGAGGCTATGTAGAAAATAATTCTCTTTATTCACATATACTGTGTAGTAACCTATAAGAATAGAAATATGGAAATTAAGACCAGCTTGGCTTCTTGGCCTCACTTTAGAGCACCCCATAAGGGTTTATAAACCCTAAGAAATTGGCCATGTTATTCTTCATTGTGTACATAGTTAAACCTCTCAGTATGTCTTTTTTTTACCAATAGCACATTTTTGGATTCATGTTCAAATAATATTGCCAGCTGGATGTACTAGAGGTGTGTTGTCTTCAACTCTCAATACAACAAAGTCCCTTTGTCCAAAAATAGTTGTTCTGAGGAGGCTCTCTTTTCCTTTATGTCACTGTTTATGGCGTGTACTTATTCAAAGGTAGTGAATGAGGTTCAGGCCAAGAAAAACTGAATCAGTCTTCAGCTGAACCTCACTCACTCCCTTTGAATAAGTACCCTCCATAAACAGTGACATAAAGGAAAAGAAAGCCTCCTCAGAAACAACTGTTTTGTACATTGGCAATAAGAATGCTGTGGCTTGGCTTGACCGTATTGCAAATGCCAATTAAATAATAAGTGAGGTTCAGAATCTTGGTGTCACTTTCCGCCATGCTCCTTCCATGGGAAGCCATGCATCATATGCATTGCAACAGGTTTTTTTTTTTCCAGATGTACAGTTTGTGCAGGCTGTGTACTTATTTTATCTAATGATGACCTTGAAACAGCAACCTGCACCTTTGACACACAAGGGTCACTTTCTGCAAATCCTTCTTTACAGAGCTTCTTTGTCACTTGGAGCTTGTTCAAAATGCAGCAACATGTTTGCCCTTTGACTTAAGCAACAGTTATTGTATTGCACATGCCCTGCATTATTTACATTAGCTGCCATTTTTATGGCTAAACTGTTCTATTTGGTGATTTTCTTTTCAAATTGTAACTGTTTGGGATTTTTTTTTTTTTAAATGCTGTTTTCTCCAGTAGTCCAGTACTGATGGCTTTGTTCTCTTCATGCTTTGGAAGCAGAACATGAGACCTCTTGTGACCTTTTTTAAATTTAAGCTGTTTGGCAGCATCCACTATTGGTCCCCTTGAGGAAATGCAGTCATGCTCAGACTTTGGTCTTCTGCCTCTGTTTCTCTTGGATGCTCCTTAAACCCTCTCTCCAGGCAAGAAAATTGTGGCCTTATTCCTCTTCTTCCATCCTGGTGAGCCTCAGTAAGGATGTGGAGAGAAGCTGAGGATTCCCCAGTCTTAATGCATCTCTGGCCTAGTGAATGGGAGGAAACAGTGGACATGATAGATCTTGATTTAATAAGGCTTTTGACACAGTCCCACATAACATTCTACTAAGAAAACTAGATGAAATTACTGTAAAGTGGGTGCATAACTGTTGAAAAACTGTATTCAAAGAGTAATTATCAATGGCTTACTGTTAAACTAGGAGGATGTATCTAGTGGGATCCTGGGTCCAGTACATTTTCATGAATGACTTGGATAATGGAGTGGAGAGTATCCTTATAAAATTTGCAGATGATACCAAGCTGGGGGGGTTGCAAGTGCTTTGGAGTTCAGGATTATAATTCAAAAACCTTGATAAATTGGAGAATTGGTGTGAAATCAGCAAATGAAATTCAATAAAAACAAGTGCCAAGTTCTACACTTTGGAAGGAAAAATCACATTTAAAAACTACAAAATGGGGAATAACAGACTAGGGAGTAGTACTGCTGAAAAATATCTGGGTGTTCTAGTGGATCACAAATTGAATACGAGACGACAATGTGATGTAGCTGCAAAAAAAAAAAAAAAAAAAAAAAAAAAGCCAGAATCACTCTGGGGATTGCTAACAGGAATTTTGTACATAAGACAAAATACATAAGAGGCAGTTGTTTCTCTCTACTTGGCATTGAGGGCTCAGCCTGGAGTATTGTGTTCAGTTTGGGTGCCACACTTTCTTAAAGATGTGGACAAATTGGAGAGAGTCCAAAGAAGAGCAACAAAAATAATGAAAGATTCAGAAAATCTGACCTATGAGGAATGGTTAAAAAAACTGGGTATGTTTAGTCTTGAGAAAAGAAGAGTGAGAGGGGACTTGATACCAAACTTCAAATATGTTAAGGGTTGTTCTAAAGAGGATGGTGATCCATTGTTCTCCTTGTTCACTGAAAGTAGGACAAGAAGTAATCTACTGAATCTGCAGCAAGGAAGATTTAGGTTAGATATTGGGGAAAATGTCCAACTATAAATATAGTTAAGTACTGGAATAGGCTGCCAAGGGAGGTTATGGAATCCCCATAATTGGAGAACAAATTAGACAATGGTTTATGTATGCTTGGTCCTTACTCATTGGGGGGTTGGACCAGATAACCTCTATAGCTCCCTTCCAGCTCTGTATTTCCAGGACTCTTGCTCCAGTGTTCTTGTGGAAACAAGCCCAGTACTAATTGTCACAGTTGCAGGGCTAGTTGCACCTCTGCCCCCTATCTAGTGTCACTGAATGTATCCCCCAAAGGTGTCAGAGCTTGTGTCTTAACCTCTCCTAGGGTGAAATCACATGATTCTCCCGCTCTTAGACCAGACCCTGAGCTACAGCATTCTCTGCATCCACTATGCTTACCCAGCATGTTCTACTGGCTTAGACATCTGTGGTTTTTCCCTTCAGAAGTTTGTGACCTGTGATGAATAGTGAAACTAATTATACTTCTGTAAGCAGTGCAGACTTACCCTTGCAGTGCCTCCTGCTGGTTGTCTCCGGGAATTAGCTCTTCCAGCATCCTGGAGCACCCCCTGCAGGCTGCTTGGCCCCTGTGTCCCTCCTGGACCCGGTGCCCTGTTGTCTGGAGTGCTGCCCCCTGGCAGTACACCCCCTCAGTCTCAGGGTCTCCCCTCCCCAGGGAACCCCCACCCCCTGTCCCCACCTTGCCTCAGTCATAGGCTACTGCCAGTCACCAATTAGCCCCCACTCCCTGGGGTAGACTGCAGTATAAGCCACTCATCATAGGCAAGGTTGGGTCTGGACCTGCTGCCCCTCTCTGGAACCCAGTGCCTCTCTGGGGCCTTGGACAAGGCCCTGCAGCCTGGGGAGTTGCCAGCCTGGAGCTCCCCAGCCCCTCTGGCCTTTCCCCAGCCCTGCCTCACTCTAGGCACCCTGAGCTTCCCAGCAGCCAGGCCCTTCTCTCTCTGAAGGCAGAGAGAGACTGTGTCCTTGCTCCTGGCTCCCAGCCTTTATAGGGCCAGCTGGGCCCTGATTCGGGTGTGGCCCAGCTGCGGCTGCTTCCCCAATCAGCCCAGCATTCAGAGCTGCAGCTCTCTCTAAGGGCTGATTTCAAGCCCTTCAGGGCAGGAGCGGGTGACCACCCCGCTACAACTTCTTACACCAAAATGTTATGTAATCTCAACAGTAGGAATAAAACATAACATGGCCCAGTGACTATTCATTGCCATTATGAATGATAGAATAGTCAAGATTAGTTAAGTATAGTTAGTCAAGGATAGTTAAGATTATGCCATACCGTTAACTGAGAAAGCTGTCTGGTCAGCTGTATTAATCACTGGTCACAAGTTCCCAAAAGGAAGACTTTCAAGTGCCAAACCCAGTTGAGTCTGCTGAGTAATCATAGTTGGTACATGGGGTACTGTAGCATAGGGCTTGCTCTAAGAATGGGAAAAATTCAGGATTCCAACTGAGGATAAGTATATCCATGAAGCCTAACATCTCAGAGTGTGCACTCAGTGAGGCCAGAAGAGGGGACAGGTGCAGTTAGCCTTGTAACCATGACAGCCTGCATAGTACTGGCTCTCTCAACCAATTTCACCAGCTGCGGCTGCTTAAACGGAGGTCCAGGAGATCCCACAAGTACACAGAAAGGACCTTTAAAAAGAGCTAGTTCTTTAAGGTGCATTGTTTGAAGTGGTTAGCAATTAAAAAAAAGTGATTGGAAAGAATTGCTATCCATTTGGGGAAGGGGAGGAAAAGATGGGAAGTGCTACATAAGAGTGCAGGTAAAGAAAGGACAATATACCAATAAATGTGAAGGGAGAACTGAATATGTTGCTGATTAAAAAGGCAGAATGGTAAATAAAGATAGCCAAGATTCTTCTGTGCAAAGTGCAAGAAAGCTGATTAAAGATTTTTAGTTTATTTCTTGGAGATCTCTTCGAACAAATACTTGCCAAATTAAAACCAAATTGGGGATGAAGAAAGTTCCAAGAACAGTGAAATCAGTTTTTCAGGATTTCTAAACATCACAATATTTAAAACTCTATGAACAGATACATCCTCCACATATCAATGTTAGTGAGGTTGAGGTTATGTGCAAATCATTTTATTTTATATTATTACAACTCTAGTTACTGCATATACTGGCTGTTTTTAAAAATAAGAAAAATCTGGGTGGAGTGAATGTATTTGAAAACAATCCATAAAAGTGAGCAGATATTTCCCTCCAGGTCTTTAAAAAGCAAACTTTGGGCCTAAACTAGTTCATAGTTTCTCTTTAATTTAGTAACATTTATTCATTATCATTTATATGTTGCTCTCTAAGCTACAGTGAGTGAATCACCATGAAACTGGATATTGATGGACAATTTGATATTGTTATATAATCTGATTCTTTTGTTTGCCTTTCTTCTCAGAATTTATTGGAATTCTGTCTCTTCCTTTACATGCTGTGAATTTTCTCTTATACTTTATGCAGGCTCTCTAGTTCAGCCACTTTTTAAGAGGGCAAAAATAGTGTAGCTCTTCTATGCAAGAGATATTTTTAAACACTGTCTGAAAGTTGGAGGGAAACAATTAATTAATGCTGCTTGCTAGGATAAATCCTGATAAATTTGTGATTGGAAACCTGGCCTGTGATCCAGAGCATTTTGTTTGCTTTTGTAGGTTTTGTAGTTGCCTGATATAAAACTGTATTTTGCTTTAAAATGTAGCAAAGCCTTCCTTCCATCAGAATGTTGATTTTAGGTTACTAAGACTATGTTAACTAGGCATTGTAAGCATTTGTTAACCTATTGGTTAATCTTAAAACTATTGGTTTGGATTGTAACTACTAGAAATTTTTCATGATTTGAGACTAAAAGTCTGACAAAACTCTTTCACTGTTGAGCAGCTTGTCAAAACATTTAGACCAAGTTTAAGCACTTAGTAGCAATTTCTGAACATAAATATAATGTAGTATATGGAACATAAGATTCTGCAGCGGTCAGAACAGTTTTTGCTTTGTATTTCAAAGTTTTGCATCTCTCTCTTATTGATGGGTTTTAACATGGCGATAGTGGTAGCAATTCCTCAGCATGGGAAAACTATTAAATCTTCCAGGTCTGACAAAGTTTCTTATGTCTATTATTTCTTGTAATGCTTTTTACTTCCTCTCTTTCCATCACCAATAATCTTTATATGCTAAAATGTTTCATACTGCATGGAAGTACCGGTAGAATTATACTTATCTGCCAGACCTGAAAGGCTTCCGTTTGTCTCTGCCATTTCTCCAAGTTTATCTAGTTTTCTTTGTTTTTCCCTTGATCTTTATATAGATTGAAAAAGTAATCACACTAGATCAAAGGGTCACAGTGAATATATAGTTATATGTGGAGAGAAGAGTTCTTAGCTGTGTTGAAAAACTGGGTTGGTGTTAGCAAAATTGACAATTTTCAAAATTTATTTTATTCTTCATTATTTATGCTCTTTATTTACATCTTGCATTTCTTTTAGCTTGTAAAGTGACAACAGAGTAGTCAGTGTTTCATCAATCACTCATGCATGGGAGAGTCTTACAGATGAGTTCAAGGAGTCACTTCATACATAAGGGGCTGTAAAGAAGCAGTTATTCTTCCAGCAATAGAAGCAATTTTCACTATTCCACTTCCTTTTCAGACTATTTCCAGTTCTAACAAGGTTCTGGATCTAGTCGGTTTGGAAAGTTTTTCAAAGGGTGAGAGAAAGGCAATTGTCATCTTCTCCTTCAGGTCCATTGGCATTCCTCCATGGATCCAGTAAAACAATAATTATGCAGATGGGCTAGACTGCTTAGAACCAATTTTAAATTCAACATTCTTCTTTCAATTATCTCAAATCATGACATCATCACATTCCTTGGTGACTTTAATGTTCCTGTTGATAATTCAAGTGGAGGATGGAAAAACTATTGGACTTTTTATCACAGATATCTAAAGGCAAATGCCTTTTACATTGTATGTTTCTCATACATTGTCATTATGAATACCTGGTTTCTTAGAATGCAAATTCACCAGTTTACTTAGTTGAGAAATGATGGCCAAATAAAGAATATGATAGATTACACTGTTATCTCTTGTAGTTGGAAATTGTGCATCAGCAACTGCAGAACTTGCTTATCTGCTGAGCTCGGTAACACTGACCACAAATTAGTCTCAAGAAATGTCCATCTTAGACTTTAAAAAGCATAGGAAAGATGACAATTAGGCTACCAACATTTGAATGATCAAATCTAAAAATTGAGAGCAGTCGAAACCACTATATAGTTGAAATTTTGAACAGTTTGAGACCATGTTAATATATACTGATGCTGAATCCACCTGGATGGACGTCTTCTTATCTCAGGTAATCAATACTTCTGTGACTGCCTTTGGTTCCCCCCTCCCCCCCCCAAAAAAAGAGTTAAGAAGTCCTGAATTTCTGTTAATACCTTAATCATCTCATGACTCATTTGAGAGGTAATATGATCATGTATCATAAGCTAAATGGTGCTTGTAAATAAAGCAGTACATATTGACTGCAAAACTTTTTTGGAAGCCAAAGCCAAAATTATCACTCTTGAGGATAAATGCTGTCAGGATCTAACTGATAAAAAAAAAGGTCATTCACTCGGTGCGGTCTACTTTCGTTCTGCTGAGCTAATCAATGCGGAAGCTGAGTGCCTGGCACACTGGAGTGAACATTTCAGTCAGCTGCTAAATGCATTCCCAATTTCTTTGGACCCTGATATTAAGGCCTCTGCAAGTTGATACATTCTGTACAAAATGATCTTGGCAAATTCACTATTGGCAAAATCCACAGAGCTGTAAAATACATTTAAGGGAAATAAAGTGGCAGATATCTGTGAATTCCTGTGGAACTGTTAAAAAATGCTGGACTAGAGAGAGACATTATTTTACCACTTTGGATAAGTAACTGATAAAACGAGACATCACTTTCTCAGCATTACTCTTCTATCCATTTTTTTTCCTTTTGCCTTGCTGGCCTGAGCCACTGATGTCTCAAGGAGCAAGAGAAGATCACAACAAGCTGGCCATTCCACGATGGAGCAAATCTTCACAGTATGCCAGTTTACCAAGAATACACAAGAATTCAAGCAGCCCATTCACATTGAATTTGTGGATGTCAAGGCTGTGTTTTACTCTGATAGGAAATCACTTTGGTTGATCTTACAAGTTCTGTAGAATGTTCTGTCTTCTATATTGTTATAAATTGGGTGAAATCTTGTCATCTTCAAACTGATGTGTGATTGAGCCCCCTACTTAAATCAGTTGTAAGAGACAGTTAAGAGGCCACAATAATACAAAGCCTAACACAGTCAGCCCAGAAACTAGCACAAGATAGTGGAGGGTTCGACTGGTTGTTGTGACTCGGTGGGTGCATGGGAATGGATGGGAGAGAACACACCCAAACTGAGAACAGATTGAGTAAGAGAACAGGCTGAAGGAGCAGCTGAAGATGTGTGACTGAGCCTGGAAGAAACATGGAGAGAGGTGTTTTGGGTCAAGGGTGCAAGTCTGTTCTCGGTGCTGTGGGCAAAAACTGGTTCCTGCTATTTGATTCACTATGCATTCAGAGATATAGAACTTTGTACATTTGTTGTAAATAAACAAAACTGCATCAGAAAGATACCTGATTCTTACCAATTGCTAATCTCAACCGGAACACCCACAGGGCCCCAAACTTTGACTAGCTGCTTGGGTCAAAAAGGGGCAACAATATAATGACTCCTCCAGCTGTGTTCTTATAAAGGGGAAAGAATCATCTTCTTCTGAATTAGATCAGGCATTTGATAAGGACACGTTGCCACTCCAGAAGTCTTCAATGCCATCATAGACTACATGCTTGACCAGACATTAAGTAAACCCATTTTAAGCATATGTCTTGATGATAAGAACCCCACTGATGTTAATTTTGTTGACAAATAAATGTGTGAGCTAATTGCGGCACTTAAAGCCCTGGAAAGCTCAGGAGCAAAAGTTGGCCTGAAAGTTAATTGGAGGTTAATCTTCCAGTTGATGATTTTGAGCATGTTGTGGGGGCTTGCATCTTAGTGGGTGATCACCCATTCAAGATTGTCAGTGATTTTACCTACCTCAGCTTTGTTGTTAACATGGGCATCATCAAGAGAGAACGTAAATTCCGCACTGCAAAAGTATGGTCTGTAATGGCATACATCATCAAGAATGTCCTTTGCACACCAAATACCCTGATAAGTTGAGAAATGAAGTTGAGGATTAATGATGCTTTGGTGGTCATTATTCTGATCTGTGGGACTAAACCATGGCCCCTCATTGTCAAGATTGAAAAGAAATTGGGCACCATTCAGATAAAGCAGGTAGTGATCAATGGCTCCATGTCTAGTTGGCAGCCGGTATCAAGCGGAGTGCTCCAAGGGTCGGTCCTGGGGCTGGTTTTGTTCAATATCTTCATTTATGATCTTGAGGATGGTGTGGCCTGCACTCTCAGCAAGTTTGCAGATCACACTAAACTGGGAGGAGTGGTAGATACACTGGAGGGTAGGGATAGGATACAGAAGGACCTAGACAAATTAGAGGATTGGGCCAAAAGAAACCTGATGAGGTTCAACGAGGACAAGTGCAGAGTCCTGCACATAGGACGGAAGAATCCCATGCACTGCTACAGACTAGGGACCGAATGGCTAGGTAGCAGTTCTGCAGAAAAGGACCTAGGGGTTACAGTGGACGAGAAGCTGGATATGAGTCAACAGTGTGCCCTTGTTGCCAAGAAGGCTAATGGCATTTTGGGCTGTATAAGTAGGAGAATTGCCAGCAGATCGAGGGACATGATCATTCCCCTTTATCCGGCATTGGTGAGGCCTCATCTGGAGAACTGTGTCCAGTTTTGGGCCCCACACTACAAGAAGGATGTGGAAAAATTGGAAAGAGTCCAGCGGAGGGCAACAAAAATGATTAGGGGGCTGGAACACATGACTTCTGAGGAGAGGCTAAGGGAACTGGGATTGTTTAGTCTGCAGAAGAGAAGAATGAGGGGGGATTTGATAGCTGCTTTCACCTACCTGAAAGGGGGTTCCATAGAGGATGGATCTAGATTGTTCTCAGTGGTAGCAGATGACAGAACAAGGAGTAGTGGTCTCAAGTTGCAGTGGGGGAGGTTTAGGTTGGATATTAGGAAAAACTTTTTCACTAGGAGGGTGGGGAAGCACTGGAATGGGTTACCTAGAGAGGTGGTGGAATCTCCTTCCTTAGAGCTTTTTAAGATCAGGCTTGACAAAGCCCTGGCTGGGATGATTTAGTTGGGGATTGGTCCTGCTTTGAGCAGGGGGTTGGACTAGATGACCTCCTGAGGTGCCTTCCAACCCTGATATTCTATGATTCTAAGCATCTCTGAATGATAGAAAACAGTAAATGGTATGAATTCAGGTTGAACAAAGAGATCCCATTTTCTAACTAAACAGGTTGCACTCTCTCAAGCAGTCACCCAGTGCTCTCTAAGGAGGTATGGTCATCTGCTCTGAATGCCTACCAACTTCCCTGCAAGAATTATCTTTGATTCAATGACAGTAGGGTGGAAAAGACCCCCTGGAAGACCTAAAACACAATGGCTGGATGGCATCAATGGACACCAGTCCTTGACGAGCATTCTATCCTGTAACACAGCAGACTTGGCCCATGACAGAACATAATGGAGGCACATAATGTGCGTGTTTGCCTCTACGCTATCCAAATTACAGCATGAGAACTAACCTACAAGTATTCCTCCTTTTAGGGACAAATTGTGCCAGGTTTTGCAGACATGGACCAGCAATCAAATGCTTTGGTTTGAGGTCTGCCAAAACCTTTTAAGCCACTTGTCAAGAATCCTTCTCAACAGATTCCTGAATGAAATGAAGTCTACTTCCATTGGGGATAGGTACTATTGAGTTAATTCTAGAGCTTTACTGGGGAGATGGTTTTCATTGATTTAATTTCCTTATTCCCCAACAAAAGAAAAGGTCTATGTCCTGTTATAGATCTTGAGCATTAAATTCATATATCTGCAGTCCTCTCAATACACTTTTTTATTTCCATCTCAACCACTGAAGAAAGACTTTTGAGCTGGGATGGTTAACTACATCATTACCTCCATTATAAAGTCTCATTTTCAGAAGTTTAAAACTCATCTGTAAGAATTTGTTTCAAGTTGTAATCTGCTTCAAATTGTAATCCATCCACAAGATGTGCTCATTTCAAAAAAGTAATTTCAGGGTTGTGGGTTTTGTTTGTTTGTTTTGAAAGGGGAGTGGAAGATGAGAATACCAACTGAACTTGAACTGGCTTTGGTGCGTATATAGTCGCCTACTGACCAAGAGCAGTCAGGAAAATTTCCTAACCATTCTCTCTTGCAGATCTGTACAGTTTGCGCTGCTATTCAATATCTAAACAATTAATTAAAAAGTCTATTAGTGTTCTTACATCCGTGTAATAACTATGAACATATATTGCTGACTTGTTTTAAGTTTCCAACCATTACATTATATGGCATGCAATTTAGGTGTATTATATACTGTTAGATTTACTTAAGAAAAAGAGAAGTTAACTCTCCAAGGCTTCTCCAGAACTAAATAGCATTCATAAAGAGACAGTTAATTAAGGTTAATGCATTTGCATTATATATTAGATGTGTCTTAGAATTTGTAATGAAAATCATATTCTTTGAAACCTGGAATTAAGGGAAGAATGCTGCTTAGAAGCTCATACTGTGGTCAAACATTTCTAAATAGGTATATCTGAAAGTGTCATTGAAATAGAGCAAGATGGTTTGAGAGATAAATGGTAAAGATAAGACAGCATAAACGAACCAACCTATCCCCCAGCTATCCCTTAGTTTCTCTCCAACGCTTGACATCTTTTTTTTTAAATTTCTTAAGCACAGGAGATTGTCAATGTGTGGATCTGCATATATAATACATTCAGAGAACAAGATTGCCAAAAACCTTCTATGTGTTTTATAATACTGTCTTCACAGATTCCTATTGTAGAAGACTACCTGACAATGACAATCTTCAGCAGGATGGCTGAGAATTACTACTCATTTAAAAAAAAAAAATGGAAGCAGTGTTCTGCCAAATTAAGTATGCAATCAAAGACATTATATTAAGGTCTTTGATCGGGGGAAGAAACATCTATAGGGCAAGTCATTTCATATGTAGCTGTAAAAAGATTTATGTACAGTCTGGGATGTAGCAGTGCAAGCTCTACAAATGTGCAAGGCAGAGGCGGATCACTGAACTGCAGAGAAGACTCATAGACTTTAAGCTCAGAAGGGACCATCGTGATCATATTATCTGACTTTCTGCACATCATAGGCCACAGAACCTCACCCACCCACTCCTGTAATAGACCCATAACCTCTGGCTGAGTTACTGACATCCACAAATTATGATTTAAAGACTTCAAGTTATAGAGAATCCACCATTTGCACTATTTTAAACCTGCAAGTGACCTGTGCCCCTTGCTGCAGAGGAAGGCTACATACTACAATCTTAAATACTATGCCCTATAGTCAGTGTTTGCAGCATCAGATTGTTGGCCTGTAAGAGTATCTTTAATTGAGTTTATTCCACTGAATTTTCTATCAGCATTATCATAACTTTTAGTTGAATAGCTGATCAGTGATAGTGTTAAATTGCTGGGTTTTATTGAAATCTGCAAAACTAGAGTGACACTATTTTTATTGAATATCTATATTATTTGAGTGATGTTTTATTATATTAAAACTTATTCTAAAATTAACATCGTGTTGTCTTGTCAAATTGTCATACTACCTAAATATCCTATGGTTGCTTTTTCATCTTTTTTTTTTTTTAATCTCTAGATATATTCCACAAAATTGAGACACTTAGGATGCAGAGAAATCAGAGTTCTTTTTTTGAATGCTTGCATATGTAGGTGTCTGCAAGTGTCATGCTGGAAAGTTTTCCCTAGCAGTACCTGTAGGGATGGCCCAACCCACACCCAAGCTCCTCATGCTCCAAACTGAGGTTGTAAAGGGTGGAGCCAGCCCACACCTCCTTCAGTTCCTTCTTACCATTGTTGGTAGTCGGAGCATACTCTGTTCCCTGTGAACAAAGTTCTTTTTACATTTTTCTTTTTTGTTACTAGTGGTACTCTTTCGTTTGTTATTTGATGTTAGTTTTCTGTTAATTTTTATTTTGGTTTAAATTTTTCTGGTTTTAATTTTTTTTCCATCTCAGGTGGGCCTCCAGGCCCATCCCAGTACTGGAGAGGCTATGCCCAGGTCCCTACGGTTGAAACTGCTTGGATTGCTGAAAGCCCAGGCCTGTTGGTGACTCTCATTTACACTGTCTCAAGTCCATGGGTGAGGGCCATGTAAGGTGCTCCATTTGCTGGGGTTTCAAGTCCAAGACAAAGCAGCTCTGGGAACAGCATCTTTGCTGGTTTGGGGTCACTCCAAACATCAGGCATGTGCCATTATCCATCAAATTCTCTGTCCAACATCCTGGTCCTGAAATTAAACAAAAAAAAGTTGACATTGTCTCTACGAAGGATAGAATTCATTGGGATGGTTGTGGACTCAATCTCTGTGACAGCATTTCTGCCTCTTTCCAGATTTCAGACTATATGGGACTGTATGTCCCGCAAGGATCACCCACAGACCACTGTGAGGAATTACCTTAGGCTCCTAGGCCACATGGCTATGTGTACCTGTGTGACCCCTCATGCCAGGCTTCCAATCAGAGCATTACAGGCTTGGCTTAAATCAGTCTATCGCCCTCATATCCCACCCTAAATTCCTCTCAAAGGTGGTGTCTGATTTCCACCTGAATCCATCCAAATGCTTGCCAGTTTCCATTCTGAAGCCACATGCTCACAAAGATGAGTGAATGCAGCACACCTGGACATTCACTGAGCTTTGACTTTTTACCTGGATAGGACAAAGCCCTTTCACGTTTCTTTCAATCTTCATCTGCAGAGCATACGAAAAGACAACCAGTTTCAACACAGGGACCTTTTCAGAACGGATCGCTGTCTGCATTGCCATGTATTACACTGGCAAAGGGATAGTGCCTCTTGACAAGCTGACAGCACACTCAATCAGAGCACATTCAGCCTCAGCGTCTTCTGTGGCATAAGAACATAAGAAAGGCCGTACTGGGTCAGACCAAAGGTCCATCTAGCCCAGTATCTGTCTACCGACAGTGGCCAATGCCAGGTGCCCCAGAGGGAGTGAACCTAACAGGCAATGATCAAGTGATCTCTCTCCTGCCATCCATCTCCATCCTCTGATGAACAGAGGCTAGGGACACCATTCTTACCCATCCTGGCTAATAGCCATTTATGGACTTAGCCACCATGAATTTATCCAGTCCCCTTTTAAACATTGTTATAGTCCTAGCCTTCACAACCTCCTCAGGTAAGGAGTTCCACAAGTTGACTGTGCGCTGCGTGAAGAAGAACTTCCTTTTATTTGTTTTAAACCTGCTGCCTATTAATTTCATTTGGTGACCCCTAGTTCTTGTATTATGGGAATAAGTAAATAACTTTTCCTTATCCACTTTCTCAACATCACTCATGATTTTATATACCTCTATCATGTCCCCCCTTAGTCTTCTCTTTTCCAAACTGAAGAGTCCTAGCCTCTTTAATCTTTCCTCATATGGGACCCTCTCTAAACCCTTAATCATTTTAGTTGCTCTTTTCTGAACCTTTTCTAGTGCTAGAATATCTTTTTTGAGGTGAGGAGACCACATCTGTACACAGTATTCGAGATGTGGGCGTACCATCGATTTATATAAGGGCAATAATATATTCTCAGTCTTATTCTCTATCCCCTTTTTAATGATTCCTAACATCCTGTTTGCTTTTTTGACCGCCTCTGCACACTGCGTGGACATCTTTAGAGAACTATCCACGATGACGCCAAGATCTTTTTCCTGACTCGTTGTAGCTAAATTAGCCCCCATCATGTTGTATGTATAGTTGGGGTTATTTTTTCCAATGTGCATTACTTTACATTTATCCACATTAAATTTCATTTGCCATTTTGCTGCCCATTGGCATGCATCCCCATTGTGGACATCTACTGGGCAGTGACATGGTCTTCTCTTCATACATCCTCCAGATATTGTCAACTTACTGCTGCATCAAAGGAGGTTGTTAATATAGGAAAAGCAGTCCTACAGTCCCTGTTCTGATGCAATTCCAAGCCCTGCTGCCTGGGGTAACAGTATGGGAGTCACCTACATTGTAATGGACATAAGCAAGCACTTGAAGGGAATTATTTTTACCTTTGCATAACTGTTGTTCTTTGTGATAGGTTGCACATGTGCATTACGCAACCCACCTTCCTTCCCTGACACATTGGAATTACCATTGGCTTCCAATGCAAACGAGCTGAAGGAAGGGTGGGGGGCTTCAACCTTTATACCCTCAGTTCAGAACACGAGGAGCTTGCCCCGACAGGTGCCACTGGCACCAGTGCACAAGACGTGCACACACCTACAGTGTAAGGGACATATGCAACACATCTGAAAAAACAACACTGTAAGAAGGTACCTGTTTTTTTTTTTTTCCTTCTCATTGCACAGAAGTGACTCAGCCAAGTACTATAATTTTATTTTCCATGAAATCTGAGATTCTCCACATTCCTTACTGTGGCATGCTTACATTTGGGTTGATACTGTAGTTGTATGGTTGCTGAGGTATTGTTATAAGGCAGAAAGCCGGTTCCATTGTGCAGTACTCTATACGTACATCTATTTTATTCTGCTTAACGGTAGAAAGAGTTCTTGAAAAATCCTACTCCTTCCAAGGACATCAAGATTTCTGATCAATAGCTAAAGTCAATTTGTGATTCAAAAGCCGTATTAATTATTTTAGTGGCATGAGGAATAATGGGTAGTATTAAAATGTCTTCTGACTAATTGTGCATGTGATTCGCTGCATTGAAAATTTGCCATTGTATTTATTCTCTAGAACAAATACAATCTGTTACAGGCACTTTTTTTCTGCCTCTGTTTTATCCCTTTCTTTTCACTTTTGTTTCTATTAAGATTATAATGGCTTCAGTGTGTAAAATTCGTTAATGGGTGCCCCAAAACCCTGTGTGCAAGTTACCTTATTGAAGGTGTGTTTGTGTAAAATGGGGGCCATTACATGTGGATGTAAGATGAGCTCTCATAGATAACATTCTATGTTTCCTTTGAGCTAAAAAGAAAACTTCTTTGGTATTATTTAAGGAACAGTATAGCTAGGACTGTAAATGAACAATTATTTCTATCAGATGTCTGTGGCATGTGTTCATCTACCTGCATTCCTTGCAGTAATGTCAACATTTTCAAATGTGTGTGCCCTACACCTCTGAAAATCAAGCCTGTTTTATTTATGTAGCTAAATAGGCTATAGTTGCCTAAATTTAGGACCCTGACTTTGAAAATATTGGCATTTGCATTTAAAATAGGGATTGTGACTATTGGGTTATATAGCTAATTCGTTGTTATTGTCTGACCATGCTTAAACAAGATATTCTTTGTAGAGTAAACAATAAGTCATGGTCATTATATTTTTCATATTCTGAAGTATGTTGGGGATGTGTGCATGTACCAGAACTTGTTGCTCAATTAGAGCAGTGATAAGGCAGAATGTTACATCTACATTATATAAAATCATCCCTGATAATGTGTGCAGATGACACAAAAACTGGGTGGGGAGCGGTAAATAATGACAAGGATAGGGCACTGATACAGAGTGATCTGGATCATTTGGTAAGCTGGGTACAAGCAAACAGTATGTGTTTTAATATGGCTAAATCTAAATGTATACATCAAGGCATAAAGAATACAGGCTGTGCATACAGGATGGGGGACTTTATCCTGGGAAGCAGGGACTCTGAAAAAGATTTGGGGGTAGTGGCAGATAATCAGTTGAACATGAGCTCCCAGTGTGATGCTGTTGCCAAAAGGCCTAACACAACCCTTGGATGCATACACAGGGAAATCTTGAGTAGGAATTGAGAGGTTGTTTTACCTCTTTATTTTGCACTGGTGAAAATGTCGCTGGAATACTTTGTCCAGTTCTGGTGTCTGTTATTCAAGAAGGATGTTGATAAATACGATTAGAAAACCTTCCTCCTAGTGATACTCAAGGACCTCAAGGTAGGTATTTAATTAGATTTAAAATTCTTAATATTCGTAATTGACCTGTCTCAAGAATGTCCTTAAATGGAAATTGATTTAAATATTTTCTTCAATTTCATAGCAGAGAAAGGTATAACACAATCCAATGTCTGGAAGTTGAAGCTAAACAAATTCAGACTGGAAATAGGGCAGAATTTTTTAACAGTGAGAGAGAGGGTAATTAACCACTGGAACAGCTTACCAAGTATCATGGTGGATTCTCCATCACTGACAGTTTTTAAGTCAGAAAAGGATGTTTTCCTGAAAGATCTACTCTAGGAATTAGTTTTGGGGAAGTTCCCAGACCTGTGTTATACAGGTGGCCAGACTATATGATCACAGTGGTCCTTTCTGGCCTTGGAATCTCTGAAAAAAAATGTGTGCACCCACGTGTGCACCACATATAAAAAGGCAGAGAGAAAATTGTGTAATGTATAATTGGAAGGAATCTCTGGGAAGTAGCATGAGTTAATGCCATACTCCCAGAAGAAGAAAATATTTTTCAGAAGTGGGTTAGGCAAGGCACTTGGGGGACCAGTAACTTTTTCAGACCTTTCCACATTATTAATCCTTGCTGTAAGGTCATAAAATATACTATTCAGTATTAGGACTTCTTGAAACTTCTTACGTTTAATGTATGTCTCCAATTCTAAAATTCTGGACCTTTTAAGACTCTGTTTGTGAATATAGCAGATCTGGATCACATAACTTATTTAAGGACAGTGTTCATTTGTGACTTCTCTTTGACAAGAGGGTCTTAAAGTTATTCCATCCCAGATGGCCAAAAATGAAAATAACAATTCTCAGTAGTATGTTGGTGGAAAACTCCATAATGCTTTGAAAATGGTTCTTTGGGTCAGAACTGAAGTTGTTGGGCAGGAACATGTGTGGCATTTGAAAGGGTAATTTTAAATCATTGGATAGCAAGTAATTTTATTCTAAAATTATTAAAATATTTAGTTTAGAGAAACAAGAAATGGTAGGGCCAGTTCTTATGAATTGTTTCTGTTATTGCCAACTTAGGGATGTCGCTCCCACTCTTTAATCACAGGGTTTGGTTTTTTTTTACATACCTGAGTGGCCGAAAACAGATGATAAACTGGTTACTTCCTTTACAATCTCTTATGTGTATCTCTCTGTGGAGAGCTTTTAACAGAGATTATATCCTTGACAGTGAAACTGCCTTGGTGGAGCACTTCCTCTTGGTAGGTTGAGATCAAAGTATTTTGTTTCCTAAAATTATTGGGAATCTGTTCTGGAGTATCTTATTAGATATTTTAAAACAGTTTTTGACTGGACAAAATGATTTTGTTTAAGGGCAGATGGATCCTGTTGGTTAGTAATGAAAAACCAGATAGTTTGTAATTGAGCAAAATAAGCAATCTTAACTAAATCCTATGAAATTGAAGAAAATATTTAAATCAGTTTCCATTTAAGGACATTCTTGAGACAGGTCAATTACAAATATTAAGAACTTTAAATCTAATTAAATACCACTTTTTTTTTACCTATGTTTAGCCCCGTCTCCTCTCCAGAAATACATGGTGTAACCACTTGGTAAATAACAAGAGAAACTGTTAATATTTTAAGTTATTTAAGGATTTGAATTTCCCAATAGAATCATTATATGAATTTAAATCTAATCTCTTGGCAGTGTCTTAGTAAACTTCTCTCACCAATCCATGTTGAAGTTTTGGGGAAGTTCTCCTTGGGTTGGTTTCTTCTTGAGTCACCTTTCTTTTTCTCATTTGTCTGTGTCAGCTTGCTTATAGAGATGCACAGGATGACTTATGGAATGTTTGCTGTCTAAAAGTAGCAGGGATATGTGTGAATGGGCTGCTCACTTCAGAGTCTTGTTATACCCTTCTCCATCCTATTTTCATTAAATTATAGGAAACATACTTCTTTCAGGCTTGTTTATATTCAAATCTGTTTCTGTCACCCTTTCATTGGCTTTGTGGCTTCGGGTTTGGCTTAGGTCACACATGCAGCTCCTGAATATGCAGTCTGCCTAATGAATATATAACATTTCTTTAATTGCCTTTGTTGTTCTTGTGGCAGAAAAGTGACCGATAACTTCGAAAACATTTTAACAGGTTTTTTTCTACTTAGTCCATTTTCTGAGATATTCTTTCAATTTTTTTTTTATAGTTTGACAGGAAATGAAATTCTGTTTTCAAAAAGTCCAAACACTCCAGTTCTTCATATAAATGATTTCAGCTGTCAAAATCGCCTTTTAAAATTAAATAGCTCTTCAAAAATCTTTAGCTTGAGTTCTTCATTCTCACAACAATTTGTGGAGAGATTATTCTTGCCTCCTGGAGTTGGATGAGGGTTGGGTTGCATACTGCCAGTAAGTAATTAATTCCCCATTAATATAAATATTCTACACTTAAATGACTTCTTAGACTAGTTTAACATGGCCCTTAGATTCCATGTTGTTACATAAATCACATCTACTACTTCCCCCATCAAGCCTTGTGGATAGGAACAAGCAGTAAATGTGATACATCTAGACTTTAGTAAGGCTTTTGTTAGTCTGACATGACCGTCTCATAAACAATCTAGGGAAAGATGGCGTAGAAAAACCTACCATAAGGTGGGAGCACTACTACTTGGATAACCATACTCAGAGAGAAGTTATCAATGGTTCACTATCAGGCTGGAAGGGCATATCGAGTAGTGTCCTGTACAGATCTATCCTAGGTTGAGTTCTATTCAACATCTTTGTAAATTATTTGAATAATGACATAGACAGTACACGGATGATATCAAGCAGGGAAGGGTTGCAAGCGTTTTGGAGGACAGGATTGCAATTCAAAATGATATTGACAAACTGGAGAAATGGTCTGAAATAAATAGGATGAAATTCAATAAGTAAAAATGCAAAGTACTAAACTTAAGAAGGAATAATGATTGCATAAATACAAAATTTGAAATGACTGCCTAGGAAGGAGTACTGCAGAACAGGATCTGGAAATTATAGGGGATCACGAACTAAATATGAGTCAACAATGTAGTACTATTGCAAAAGAAAGCAAAGCAAATATCATTCATGGATGTATGAGCAGGAGTGTTGTAAGCAACACATGAGAAGTAATTCTTCTGCTGTATTCTGCACTGATAAAGCCTCATCTGCAATATCGTGTCCAGTTTTGGGCACCACACTTCAGGAAAGATGTGGACAAACTGGAAAAAGTCCAGAGGTGAGCAAGAAAAATGATGAAAGGTCTAGAAAACATGATCAATGAGGAAAGGGTGAAAAAAAATAGGTTGTTTTTGTCTGGAGAAGAGAAGACTGAGGAGGGACATAATGATCTTCAAGTGCATAAAAGGTTGCTGTAAAGAGGAGAGTGATAAATCGTTCTCAGTAACCACTGAAGACAGGACAAGAAGTAATGGGCTTAAATTGGACGATGGGAGATTTAGGCTAGACATTAGGTAAAATTTCCTAACTGTAAAGGTAGTTAACACTGGAACAAATAACCTATGGAGCTTGTGGAATCTCCGTCATTGAAGGTTTTAAAGAACAGGTTAGACAAACACCTGTTGGGTGGTCTAGACTTAGCCCTACCTCAGTGCACGGGACTGGTCTAGATGACCTATTGAGGTCCCTTCCAGTCCTACATTTCTATGATATCTATACAGTAACTCCTCACTTAACATTGTAGTTATGTTCCTGAAAAATGCGACTTTAAGTGAAACGATGTTAAGCGAATCCAATTTCCCCATTAGAATGAATGTAAATGCGGGGGTTAGGATCCAGGGAAAATTTTTTTTGTCATACAGTACAGTACTATAGTTGGGAGGTGCCCCCAACTTACCCCACACAGGCACAGCCCACTGGCACTGGAGACACTGAGGCAGGCAAGGAGGCTGAAGGTGCTGTAGGCTCAGAGAAGCACATTGCGCAGCAGCAGCGGCAGCTTCCCCTACTCTGCAAGCACCGAGGGTGGGGGGCTCAACCCTCGGCCCACCCACGCCACCCCTTCCCTCAAGCCCCACCCTTAACCCGCCTCTTCTTCCCCCCCTCCTCCCCCTTTACTCCGCACGCCATGTCCTCGCTCCTCCCCCCTCCCTCCCCTGCCTCCTGCCCACTGCAATCAGCTGGCTTGCAGCGTTCAGGGAGGAGGGTGGAGGAGTGAGGACACGGCGCGCAGGCTCCCCCTCCCTCCCCTGCATCCTGAACGCCGCAAGCCAGCGGATTGCTGCGGGCAGGAGGCAGGGGAGGGAGGGGGGAGCCCTGCACGCTGAGTCCTCGCTCCTCCCCCCTCCCTCCTGAACACCTCAAGCCAGCTAATTGCTGCGGGCCGGAGGCAGGGGGAGGTGGGGGAAGGCACTGGTCTGCCGGCGGGCGGGAGGCGCTGGAGGAGCTGGGGTGTAGGGGTGCTGATAGGGGGCCTCCAGCTGTGGACAAAGCAGCCAGCCAAACGACGTTATAGCGAAGCATTGCACAACTTTAAATGGAGCATGTTCTGTAATTGATCAGGGTCGTAATTGAAACAACGTTAAGTGAGAGGACGTTAAGTGGGGTGTTACTGTACTCCATATAAAAAGAGCCTAAGGGCAGAGCAGGGTCAGTAGCTGCCTGGGGCTCAAGGAGTCTCTAGCAGGCTGAGACCTGCAGCAACTTGGACAGAGCTACTGCTGGCAGGGACCAGGTGAGCAAGAGGAGCCCCTGACTGGCTGCTGAGATTGGGTAATTGCAGGCCCTGAGGAAGTGTGAAGAAGGTGCTAGGGCTATGGGTAAGTGGCACATGGAGACATAGCAGCAGGGAGAAAAAATTGAGGCACAGCAGGAGGCTGCGATCCAGAGGGTCCTTGGTCTGGGACCTGGAGTAGTGGATGGGCCTGGGTCCCCCCCACTCGCCACTGGGGAAGTGGATGGACTTGGAGCTAAACTCCCCTGGAAGAGGGGAACACAGACAGTGACAAAGCCAGAGGGCTGAGCTATGATGAGGATGCTGTGGTTCCTGACACTGCAAGAGGGGTTGCAGGCAGACTACAAAGAAGGAGTGGGGTGCAGACCGTGGACAAGGGCATCGGCCTCAAACTAATCCCCAGAACGACCAAGAGGAGGTGCCAGCCCAGTGTAGTGAATGACGTGCACCGTAGCAGTCTCCTTCCTGAAATCTCAGGCAGCCTCCATCTCCAGTGTGCTGGCTGCACCCTCCCCCCCCCCCCCCCACAGTGGCTGTTAGGGAAATCCGGGGACCCTTGAACTAGCAGTTCAGATCTATCTGTCAGACCTTTCTGCTCCTTCCCTGGGCTGCTTCTTACCCTGACTTTTTCAGGCTCCTACTCTCCCCCTTGTATCTGGGAGTGTGACTGCAGGCTCCCTGACTACAGCCCGCTGCTCTATCCTCATCTTTTAGGTTTTATAGAAGCCCTACCTGTTCCTGCCCAGGTTAGCTTTGTTCTCAATCAGACTCCTTTACCCTTAGCTCCCCCGCAGGTGCAGCCTATGGCTAATTGCCACTTGAATCCCATCCTTGCTGGTGTGGGGTGAATGCTCCATCACAATAAGGAAAAAAAATCAAACACAGGAAAATCTATTTCTGTTCTCCTCAGTGCTCTGTCCAAGCATATAACCTAAGACCTCAATTCAGGAAAGCATCCCTGTTCAGAACATCACTTAAACACATTGTAAATGTTAACCATGTGTTATGTTTTGTCCTGAATAAAGATAGACTTAAGTATGTGCTTCAGTATTTTCCTCCATCCAAGACAAAGGGTTAAGCCATTCCTTCTTCATGGAAAGCTTTCCTCGAGGAAAGCTGTGAAAGTACCTGTGTTTCAAGCCAAAAATCATAGATTACAAGGCCAGAAGGGACCATTGTGATAATCTAATCTGATCTCCTGTCTAACACAGACCAGAGAACTTCCCCCAAAATAATTCCTAGAGCAGATTGTTTACAGAAATATCCAGTTTTGACTTAAAAATTGTCAGGGATGGAGAATCGACCACAACCCTTCATAACTTGTTCCAGTGGTTGATTACTCTCTCTAATTGTTAAACATTTCCAGTCTGAATTTATTTAGCTTCAACTTCCAGCCATTGGATTGTGTTATACCTTTCTCTGATAAATTGAAGAACTCGTTATTAAGTATGGTTTCCAGGTAGGTACTTTTAGACTGTAACTAACTTTAACCTTCTCTTTGTTAAGCTACAGAGCTTGAGCTCCTTGAATCTGTCATTGAAAGGTATGTCTTCTAATCCTTTAATCAATCTCATGGCTCTTCTATGAACCATCTCCTATTTTTCAAGATTGTTCTTGATTGTGGGCATAAGAACTCGAGACAGTATTTCAGCACTGTTCACCACAGTGCCAAATACAAGTAATCTCTCTACTCCTACTCAAGATATCCCTGATTATGCATCCGAGGATTGCACTAGCCCTTTTTGTTACAGCATCGCACTGTGGGTTTATGTTCAGATGGTTATCCACCACAATCTTGAACTCCTCAAATAAAAGCAGAGTCACTACAAGTACTTCGAGGAGTGTCACTGTGGTTGCTCCAGTTCAGGTGAATGTGCATCCCTGCTCCTTTGATCAGAGAATTTCAAAAGCAGTGCTCATCTGGGTCGCACATGCGCTCTCCCTGTCTCGCGCCGTTGTCGGTGCCTATCTAGCGCACGCGACCAGACCCCCCTCAGTTCCTTCTCAACTGTCCTCGGCCTGAGACGGAGCTTCCAGCAGTGTTAAAATCGATAGTTATTTTAGGATTAGGATAGTCTTTTAGTATGCTAGTTAGACTTAGCTATCCATCTCTCCTCATTTATTTCTTATTTCTTTAACAAAAAATTGTTTCTTCCATTTTATTTTCCAAGTTTGAATACCCCTTAGAATAGTTCATGTTCACCCTTAGGGCAGAACTGGTACCATTCAAGGCATGCGCAGTTCACTGCCTTTTCTGCCAGGAGATGATCCCGGTCTCAGATGGCCATCTTAATGTGTCCGGTGCCTAAGTGTGACACATGTCCCACAAAAGTGCTCTCACTATAGCAACTTAAAGACTCGCACCAGAAAGGACAGAGACCTCTTTGTTAAACTTATCCTGATAGAGAAGTATCTGCGCCCAGCATCCGATACCTGATAGCAGACCCCCTCTGGACAACGGTCTCCAATGACTGCTTCTGAAAGACAACTTTCACTCTTCTCACAGAGGAAGGCTCACTCCGCCAAAGAGGTAGCAAGGAAAAGAGCAACAACCTCCCCTCTTAAAGAGCCATTGGAAAAGAAATGGTCTTCAGCTTGTTCTACATCCTCACTACCAACTGCACCACGGCTGAGTACATATAAGACACCGGGATCCTCCAGTACTGTGAAAGCCAATGACCCCAAGCAGGCAGGCTTGAAGTTGAGAGGCAAACAGAAGCCTATCTCCTTCACCATGGCACTGACAGAGCCTCCTAAAGATGCAGCACCTGATGCACTCTCTACACAGAGCGCTCACGTTTCAGCACCAGCGCCTGCAAGCACAACGGCATTGTTAGCACTGGCCACCTTGGCACCAAAACTACCAGCACTGCCGGCTCTAGGTTTTTTGCTGCCCCAAGCAAAAAAATGTTTGGCTGCCCCCCTCCCCAGCCCTGGTCTACCCCCCGCAGCCCTCTGCTGCCCCAGCGCTGGGCTCTCTCCCCCCACCCGCACCCCCCGACGCCCCAGCTCTGCGCCTCCCCCCACCAGCACCCCTTCACCCCCACCAGTGCCCCCCCACCCAAACACACCCTGCCGCCCCAGCCCTGGGCTCTCCCCCGCCAACTGCACCCTCCTTCCGCCCCAGCCCTGGGTCACTGGTAACTCGCTCCCAGGGCGGGTCATTCAGCAGGAATTTTAGATGTGCACAGAACACAGACAGGATTGGTTCCCATATGGTAACAGAACTGCAGTAAAGTGGAACAATTTTCAGCTTGTGTGACTGGAGGATATCTGGATGCATATTATAAGACTGTCCTACATAAATGACGAAAAGTTGAGGTGCCTTTATTATTCTTTTGTTCCATTCTTTGTTTCCATGGGGAATTTGCCAATGCAATATCACTGTCTTCCTTTTAAACAAATAAAACTAAAAAAAAAAAAATGGCATTGGCTGTTGAAAATAGCAATTCCAGTCCTAATAACCACTGGGAAGCATTTCTTGCTCAATTTTATCCTACTTTTTCTACAGCAAGTTACAGTGGATCGGTATATTTGATTTGGGAGAAATGAAGTAACAGCTGCCCAAATTGAGCTTGAGCACTCCTGAATTTTGAGGTGTTCAAATCTGGAAGGCAGGTGCTAGATTCCCTTTCTGAATATTAGCTAAATCTGGAAAGGAAAAGTCAATTTCTGCTTCCATGGCTCAGAAGTGGAAATCCTCCTACGTGACTGGTACTGTATCTAAAGCTGCCCAGGTCCAGAGCCTCCCCTCCCTTACTTTTCATTTTAAATTCTAGTGGGATCCACGTACCTCCCTTGCTAGGCTTCAGATAGAGATGTGCACTGTCCATTTAGTCCACCCAATTCTTTCTTTGGGGGCTGCAAGGTGAGGTCACACCAGTATCCCTAATCCAGGCTGGGGATGTCTTCTGAAGGGGATATCTGGGCCAAAGCCTTCTACTCCTTACTTGTTCCCCGTTCACAGTGCCACCCCGCTCTAGCAGTGAGCTCTCCATTCACAGCAAGCTGCAGCATGAGGTTTCAGCTACCATACTCCCTCCCCCTCCCTTTCCTGTTGATAGCGGCCAGGGGAATGCTGGGAAATGTAGTTCTTTCCCTGCTCCAGGGCTGGCTCTATAGGCAGGGAGCTAACCAAGGAACTACAGCTTCCAGGGCCCCCTGTTGGTTCTCAGCTCCCATGCTGTCTCCCTGCCGGCTGCCGCCCCTGCAAATGGGCTGTCCCAAGCACCTGCTTGCTTTGCTGGTGCCTAGAGCCGCCCCTGACTGCACCATTTCCTGCATCACAAAGAGTTACTGGTCTCAGCAATGCCAAAATCACCGATGTATCTCTGGTGCGCTGGTACCCTGTCAAGCCACCTCATCTTTGGCACCTCCATTTTCCAGCAAAGAGGAAGACGAGGAGGAAAGTGCTTTTTTATCACATCACTCCCCTCCCATCCAAAGTATTTCAGCATTAGGGGCACCTATACAGCCTAAATCTCACCACAGGGTTGACAACCAGACCTGGTTTGGACACCCATGGATGCTACTGCCTATGCCATTCCCCACTCAGTGGCCCCACTGGGACCCCAGGGCATACAAGAGACAGTACCCCAGGCCCCAAAACTCCTATAGGGTGGGGATTAGACTTAGCCCGGAAGGTCACAGACTCAGAAAAAGCAGGCTTATTTAAAGAATGAACTGAATTAAACTCTTTTGTTTTAAAATTTTTGTTTTTCCTATATAAAGGCAAAGTGGTCTTGCTGCCCACCTTTCTGAGCTCGTCTCCTTTTGTATTTCTCTCTGCTTTCTTTGCTTTACCAATTACTCTGCTTCCTTTGCTTTGCCAATTATGTCAGTCCCTTTGTCTTCTCTCAGTTGCTGCTCTACTTTCTCCATGCTGTTCTTTACCCTTGAAATAGTCTGTCCAAATCTGTTTTCAAAACCATGTCCTTGGCTATATTGAAATTCCAACTAAAAATTCATTCCTGCTATCTCTCCTTTTTCTAGGGGGAGAAAATATAAGCAAGGGGGAAAATTGGGAGGAGGAAGTAACATACTTAAGTTGTAAACTCTTTGGGACAGGGACTATCATTTTGTGTTTATACAGCGTCTTGCACAATCATAGAAGATTAGGGTTGGAAGAGACCTCAGGAGGTCATCTAGTCCAAACCCCTGCTCACCCAACCCCAACTAAATCATCCCAGCCAGGGCTTTGTCAATTGGGGGGGGGTCTCCTAGGTGTTACTACAAAATAAATAATAATAATAATTAATAATAACATAACCTTAAAGTTTTGTAGTTCCTTACTGTCTAACCTCATGTGCTTACTATTGTCATCTTTGTCTTCCCGACCCTCTTCTTCTCCTCCATGACCTGTCTGTTTGATTTTCAGTTGTCAGTTTGAATTTGTATGCTTTTTGGGATAAAACCATATATTTACTTGTTTTAACTAGCATATTTCTGGTGCTTGAAAAATACTAAATGTGAATAACTTTCTTACACTGCTCCAGTCTTCAGGTTCTTTCAGGAGTTTCTTGAAAAGGTTGAGAAACATTGTCATACGTCTAAGAACCAAAAAAGGCCAAGCAGTGTCCAAATCAACTCCCTCGAAGCAGATTAAAGAATTGATTGGGCAGACCTACTTTTACACTGGGGAAAAACGTGTCAGAGCCAGTTAAGGGCTTTTGACTTGATCAATGGTTAGTCATGCTCAGACAGAGGGTAAGCATCCTTGCTACATATTATTCAGGCAGCTACCTGATGTTCATTTACACCTTTGTCAAACATTATAGGATTGATGTGAAGACATCCACGAATGTGGCTTTTGTCATACAAGTGTTGATGGGAGCTGGCAGGTTCTAGTTTCTTACTAATTGAGGTTCTTGAACTGTTTTGGGAGATCCTAAACATCTGGATTAGTATAGAGGATGGATGAGAGAAGGTGAAATTTCCTTCACCTGATGCTTTTTTTTTTTTTTTTTTTAGCATGACCTACCAGTCTAAACTCTTTCCCTGCACAGATTAGGATTATCTGCTCTAAATTAGATTTAAATAAAAATTGTCATGGGGCTGTTTGCATATATTACTGTACTAAAGTTATTGGTTGTTGTTTATAACAGTTGCCTGTCTGTTGGTACTGATTTCATAGTATTTCAAGAGAAGCCTGAGAGAAAGTATACCCCTTGTATAGATAGAGTATATAAATACAGTATTTGACCTGGTGTAGAAGATCCCAAAATAGGGAAATTATCAGGAAAAGAATTTTCATTGTGTACAGTATTTTGAATTATTTCTTTCAAAAATTATTCTGGTGATCTTCTGTTGGGTGAAGCTCTTTGTGAAATATCAAGTATGTGAGATTTTGAGAGTGTGTGTCTATGAAGGCCTCAAAAAATAGAATTCTTGTGTAAATCTCAATAGAGGAATAACTTTAAATCTTTTAGAAATCTTAAGGTGGCTTTGGGGAGACAGAGCAGTGCCAGGAAAGTAAAGCTTGCCTTCTGTCTTGAAGTATTCCAGATTTGAGACGGTTTTGTGTGAATTACTATGTTTTAGGGATATACATCCAACTTTAAGTGGAAAATTCAGAATTCTAGGTTGCTTCCATGATAAAAATGAGGATTATGCTCAAAATGATTTTCAAGTAATATATATTTTAAAGTGGTACAGTGTAATTGCAAATTCCTACAAAGGACTGCGATACACGTACTGCACAGATTTAATCTCTTCTTTAATGGAAAACAGTTATTGGGGTGAAATTAACTCATGGAATGCTTTAATTAACTAGTCTTAAATGAATTTCTCTACTCAAAATCAGTCTTATTTTTGTAGTAGAAAGACTTAAACTATCAGGAAATCTCACTGGGGACCTCATAGGTTGTGTGCTGGCTATTCGTGTGCTGGCAAACAGCATATATTGCCACATTAGGCATTACAGCATAGTTTCAGAGGGGCAATTGGGATGTTATCTACTGCCCAGGTTTGGACTCAAATGGGAATGTATTATTTGATTTGTTGATAATTTGATTGTGTGTGTGTGTGTGTGTGTGTGTGTGTCTGTGTGTCTGTGTGTCTGTCTGTGTATGAGTAAAATAGTCTAGTCATTTCCAGTGTTCCTAATTAATAATCTATCTGGCACTACTAGGGCTTGTGCCAGCAGTCAGAGACAGAAATATATTACTCACTGAGAATGTCTACTTGATTCTTGATGTTCTGTCAAATCAGCCAGCTCTAATTATATATGAATACAGAGATTTTTAAACAAAATACTTTGCAAAAGGAACAGGAACATTTAATTGTTACATAATTATCGCAAGAACTGATAGCATGGTACTTATAAAGACTACATGTACAGCAGTATAACTTTCACTTTGTCATTACTGTACCAATCTTTCATATCTGTATAAAAATGCACGGATAAGCAATATGATCAAGAATATTCTTACTGAAAAACACATTATAAAGTCTGTCTGCTGACAGAAGCTTCCACAGATGATCAATACCAGGAGAGGACATACCCAACTTCTAGCTGCAAACCTGAAACATTTTAATTTTAACATCTTAGTTAGTGTCACTAGAGTTCACCCTTGGATCTTGTGTGTTAACCTGTTAATTTTGAAAAGTGGATATCAAGGGTTCTTAAATGCTGTCACAGGTTCCTTTCCTTAAGGAATATACAGTATTCAGATTTCCCTAAAGAAATGTGGTGTTACCCTCTCCTCCTTGAAACATAAAAAAATAAGAAAAAAAGACATATTTGGATAGGCAGCCGGGAACAGAACCCAGATCTCTTCATTTCTAGTCCAGTATTTTAGCCAGAAGAAAATATTGTTGCCCCTCTTCAACAAGAGTGACTAGTCAAATTTGGGGCCTTGAGGAACTTCCAGTTGAAAGTAGAAATTGATGGAGTCTGATATTCTCTTTGATGCAGTCTTGTTGATTTACTAGGAATATCCCATGTTGTCTCCTCTGAATACAAGATGAACCAAGAACAAAAAGAACAGTTTCCTAGTTTACAGCCCAAAGACCCAAAAGCTCTTTCTCTAGCTTTTTCCAGGGGCACACAGTGTTCACAGGCTACTTCTTGGCTTTCTTGTTTTTTGCCTCTGCCCCTCTCTCTCTCTGGTCTTGTTTTTTTCCAGTCTTTTATCTCTCCTGCCTTCAAATCTCCACTCCTACCGCTAAAACAGTACTCAGCCAAAAACTCTTGGTGGGTTCACACACTCCTTATGTCATAGGTGGTTGCTATCTTTTCACTGACAGCCACCTACCTCAGCCGTTCTCAAAGTGCGGGTCACAACCCTAAAGTGGGTCATGAGTTTGTTTTAATGGGGTCACCAGGGCCAGCATTAGACTCGCTGGGGCCCAAGGCTGAAAGTCAAAGCCCTACCACTGGGGCTGAAGCTGAAGCCCGAGCAACTTAGCTTTGTGGGGCCCTGGGCAATTGCCTTGCTTGTCACCCACTAACGTTGGCGCTGATTCTAGAGTAACACAGATCATGTAGTAATTTTGTTGTCAGAAGGGGGTCGCAGTGCAATGAAGTTTGAGAAACCCTGATTTCTACCTTGTTAACTGTCAATCATATTAACTTTTTGAAGTGGCCGTCCTGTAGAACAATTAGTATATGATATAATTCACCATTGATTTACTCAAACTGCTGAATAGTTTTGAACATTTAAAAAAAAATCCCATCAACATTACCTCAAAAAATGTTTGTTTCCTCTAAGTTTTGCCATGGAGAACATGCATAGAAGGAGGAAGCAGTTGAAACAATTGCCTAAAATACCAAAGGTTGGACCTGTAAACTAATCCTTGCAAGGAGGAAACTTTCTATTAAAGGCAAATAAGTAGGGCTGTCAAGCAATTAAAAAAATGAATCGCACTGTTAAACAATAATAGAATGCCATTTATTTAAATATTTTTAATGTTTTCTACATTTTCAAATATATTGATTTCAATTACAACACAGAATACAAAGTGCACCGTGCTCAGTTTGGGGGGAGGGATAGCTCAGTGGTTTGAGCATTGGCCTGCTAAACCCAGGGTTGTGAGTTCAATCCTTGAGGGGGCCACTTGGGGATCTGGGGCAAAATCAGTACTTGGTCCTGCTAGTGAAGGCGGGGGGCTGGACTTGATGACCTTTCAAGGTCCCTTCCAGTTCTAGGAGATGGGATATCTCCATTAATTATTATTATTATTATTATATTTATTTTTATTACAAATATTTGCACTGTAAAAAGAAAAGAAATAGTATTTTTCAATTCACCTAATACAAGTATTGTAGAGCAATCTCTTTATCATGAAAGTTGAACTTATAAATGTAGAATTATGTACAAAAAAACCCTGCATTCAAAAATAAAACAATGTAAAACTTTAGAGCCTACAAGTCCTCTCAGTCCTACTTTTTGTTCAGCCAATTGCTCAGACAAACAGGTTTGTTTACATTTGCAGGAGATAATGCTGCCTACTTCTTGTTTACAATGTCGCCTGAAAGTAAGAAAAGGCATTCGCATGGTACTGTTGTAGCCAGTGTTGCAAGATATTTACGTGCTAGATATGCTAAAGATTCATTTGTCTCTTCATGCTTCAACCACCATTCCAGAGGACAGGCGTCCATGCTGATGATGGGTTCTGCTCGATAACGATCCGAAGCAGTATGGACCGACGCATGTTCATTTTCATCATCTGAGTCAGATGCCACCAGCAGAAGGTTGATTTTCTTTTTTGGTGGTTCAGGTTCTGTAGTTTCTGCATGAGTGCGTTGATATTTTAAGCCTTCTGACAGCATGCTGCACACCTCATCCCTCTCAGATTTTGGAAGGCACTTCAGATTCTTAAACCTTGGGTTGAGTGCTGTAGCTACCTTTAGAAATCTCACATTGGTATCTTCTTAGCATTTTGTCAAATCTGCTGTGAAAGTGTTCTTAAAACGAACAACATGTGCTGGGTCATCATCCAAGACTGCTATATATGGCAGAATGCGGGTAAAACAGAGCAGGAGACACACAGTTCTCCCCCAAGGAGTTCAGTCACAAATTTACTTAATGCATTATTTTTTTAACGAGCATCATCAGCATGGAAGCATGTCCTCTGGAATGGTGGCTGAAGCACAAAGGGGCTTACAAATCTTTAGCGTATCTGGCACATAAATACCTTGCAATGCTGGCTACAAAAGTGCCATATGAACACCTGTTCTCACTTTTTGGTGACATTGTAAATAAGAAACGGTGTTGATCTGAATTTGATGGGCAAATTTTTATGGCTCGCCACTGATCGCATCAGACCAGAAGATTTATAGGTTCTTATCCAATTCAGACTACAGAGTTTAAGAACTCAGAGAGCTCTATATTGGGAGAGGATTCTCGGGGTACTTGGCAAGAACGCATACACTGAGGACAATACCAAATTGATAAAATCTTTATTGCCATTAACATAAAAACAAGGAATGCAATGGAACATATAACTGCAAAACAGTAAAAGAATTCCAAAACTCCTGCTGGTAACATTTCTATTATAAGTACCTTAACCTAACATACTCTCACCCTTCCTTGGGAGCCTGGTAATAGGAGGTGAAGGACCAGCCTCACTCCTGACATGCCCGATTACGCGATGGTGCTGGCTTCCCCGATGGTTAGGAATGTTGAGTAGTTATACTATACTGCATAAACTGAGCTGATAGCGTGATAGAAGATAGAGTAGATAGTCTCTAGAGTAAAGTACTCCAAGAAACTGAAACTTCAGGAGTTAGAAGAGTATAGAGCTTAGAACCAGAACTTAGAATCTAGAGGAGCGAGAGCCTACTAAGAGCTCTCTTACAAGGTATTTTATAGGATCCTGATCTATGTAATATCGGCCCAACCTACTATACCCAAATCTTGTTTCCGTACCCTAAGAAATGTATGGGTACCCTTCTCCTATGGGTTAGTGGATTATGACACTTACTTTCTAAATATATTAATAAGAATTATCTCACTCCAAAACTGCCAACCTAGGCTCTCTTGATGACCTCAAGTTGTGGTGTACCCTGCGGTTACCAACCGGTTGTAGAAGCCGGATAAACCTGTGATGTGGATAGTTCCTCCTTTGGTTCCCCATAGTTCAGGGACCATTCTTATCGGTGCCAAAGGTTGCCAGCATTTATGCTGACATATTTATAACTGATTATACTTTTTGCTATATAGCGGATCTTACAAGACGGTAGGCTTCTTGCATTTCAACAAAACTTATTATAGGAAATACATGTCTCAACACATCCTAAATTCCAAGGAATTAATACTGATAAAATATAAGAATAAAATGGATTAATATTAGAAAAAGAAACATATTAATTAATACTGCTGGCTGAATTAGTAGGATATAATAGCTAGCAAAATAATCCTATGGGCTACAGCGGGCAGCATTATCTCCTGTAAATGTAAACAAACTTGTTTGTCTTTGCGATTGGCTGAACAAGAAGTAGGACTGAGTGGACTTGTAGGCTCTGAAGTTTTACATTGTTTTGTTTTTGAGTGCAGTTATGTAGCAAAAAAAAATCTACATTTGTAAGTTGCACTTTCACGACAAAGAGATTGCATTTCAGTACTTGTATGAGGTGAATTGAAAAATACTATTTCTTTTGTTCATCATTTTTACAGTGCAAATATTTGTAATCAAAATTAATAATATAATGTGAGGACTGTAAACTTTGTATTCTGTGTAGTAATTGAAATCAATATGTTTGAAAATGTAGAAAAAACATCCAAAATAGTTAATACATTTAAATTGTTATTCTATTGTTAACAGTGCGATTAAAACTGCAATAAATCGTGATTAATTTTTTTAATCACAATTAATTTTTTTGAATTAGTTGCGTGAGTTAACTGTGATTAATCGACAGCTCTAAAAATAATGCATGGGGAAAATATATTATTTTAAAAGCCTAAACACACAAACAAAATTTTCAGGTAGAACAAATTTCTCATTACTTTTAATCTAATTACCTAGGTATTTAAAAAATATATCATTTTCAGACAGTGGAGTGCCAAGATTAAATATTTATCTTTTTAATTTTTTTTCTTTGATTACAATAACAGCATTCTTGCAACTGTAGGAGAGAGGAAGTTCTGTATTTTACATGGTGTAGATGCTATTGTTTTAATTGCTACATTTTTTAAAATGGATTTGAATGCTAATGGTAAATGTGCGCAAAGCAGATACAAACCAGTGACCGATTGAAACTAATCATTTGGAAAAAGTGCTGTTCTGTATTTGGTGCTTTGGGCAATAGAATTCTGACTTAAAAGTTTTTGTATTTGGTTTTGCTGTAGGGTAGCGAATGTTTGATCTACAAGTTTTGAGATCTTAGCAAATAGAGTGGAAAAAGACCTTTCCCTGCCAACACAGGATTTTTCCTTAAACTACTTTTTCAATTGTGTTTGTCCATTTTAACCATAAATATCTCAAGTGATGTTGCTTCTGCTACTTCCCATGGAAGATTTTTCCATAGTCTCTAATAAATGTCACTATCCAAAACATATGTCTATTTCCACTTCCTTAGTTTCATCCCATTATTTATAATTATACTGCTGGGCATCACCCTAAAAAATTCCTCTTCCTCTTTGATGTGTTTTGGTGTTTGCCTTCCCTCCCCTCTCTGGAATTTTAGTGAAAGTGTGTGTGTGTACATTTTATTTATTTATATACCAATATATAGCTAGCTAGCAATAAATCCCTCCAATCTTCTATTATTTCTGTTTGCTATTCACTCAACTTCCTCCAATTTGTCAAGATATTTTTGGTAGTGGTGTTGTGCCCAGAATAGAAGGCAGAATTACAGATGTGCACATAGAAATACCCAGAGACACTATTATATTCAGTATATTTAGTGGGTATAGTTTGCCAAATGAGATTTATATCTAATTTATCCAAACTCTGCTATCTAAAATGAATTATCATTTTTTAAAAGTGAAACGTGTATTTTTACAGATGTTTATGAATATTATAGAGCTTTATCCCAGTCAATGTAGATGTCTAATTTGTGATGTCTTTTATTTTAAACACACTTATCCCTCTAAATTGCCCTTTTATGTTGGACTTTTTTCTTTATAAGTAATGTTTTAGACATTCAGGTATTCAGCAGTATTCTAACACTGCTTCGAAACTTTCTATGGTATGCACTTTATATAAAGAATGACTTCAAGAACAGAAGTGTGAAACAAGGATGATCTAGATGTATGCGCAAGACTGGAAATGAGGAACTGTTTAATCCTAATTTATTTGGGCATAAGCTTTCATGAGCTAAAACCCACTTCATCAAATGCATGGAGTGGAAAAACACTAACCCAGGAACCAAACCCTGCAATAAACCTCGGTGCCAACTCTGTCCGCATATCTATTCAAGGGACACCATCAGAGGACCTAACCACATCAGCCACACCATCAGGGGCTCGTTCACCTGCACATCTACCAATGTGATATATGCCATCATGTGTCGGCAATGCCCCTCTTCCATGTACATTGGCCAAACCGGACAATTTCTGCGCAAAAGAATAAATGGACACAAATCTGACATCAGGAATTATAACATTAAAAAACCAGGCAATTCTTCAACAAAAAAACTTCAAAAACAGACTCCAAAGAGAAACTGCAGAACTGGAATTAATTTGCAAACTGGACGCCATCAAATTAGGCCTGAATAAAGACTGGGAGTAGATGAGTCATTACAAAAACTAATTTCCCCCTACTGTTACTCACACCTTCTTGTCAACTGTTTGAAATGGGCCACCCTCATTACCACTACAAAAGTGATTTTTTCCTCCCTTGGTATTCTACTGTTGAGAATAGCCTACTTCCACTTTAATTGAATTGTCTCGTTAGGACTGACCCCCAACTTGGTAAGGCAACTCCCATCTTTTCATGTACTATGTATATGTACCTGCTATTGTCTTTTCCACTCCGTGCATCTGATGAAGTGGGTTTAGCCCATGAGAGCTTATGCCCAAATAAATTTGTTAGTCTCTAAGGTGCCACAAGGACTCCTCATTATTTTTGCTGATACAGACTAACGCGGCTACCATTCTGAAACATGTTTAATCCTAATCTTGGCCATGATAGAGTCCTCCTGTGTAACCCAGGGCAATTTACTTAACTGTTTTGTGCCTTATTTGCACTGATGTGTAATTGTGGATATAATTTCTCGCCCAAGTGTTGAGGATTAAAGTTTATAAAATGTTCTTAAAATAAAACTACTAACTATATTTTATTAGAAATAAATCCTTGAAACCCCCCCCCACACACACACACAATTATGAAATAAGTAAAATAAAAATATAGGCCACTTCTCATTTTAAATTGAATTAATTTTATGTATCTGAAATGTGATTCTTCGATTTTACATCTGCACTGTGGCCTCATTGTTTAGCTTGCTATCCACAGTTGACAGTTTTCTTCTTAGTTGTTTTATCAGGCACTTGAATTTTAAAAGATTCAGCCTGGAGGACTGTTTTACTTGCTTCTAGAGAAGGTTGTGAAGGCTAGGACTATAACAGAGTTTAAAAGAGAACTGGATAAATTCATGGTGGTTAAGTCCATTAATGGCTATTAGCCAGGACGGGTAAGGAATGGTGTCCCTAGCCTCTGTCTGTCAGAGGGTGGAGATGGATGGCAGGAGAGAGATCACTTGATCATTGCCTGTTAGGTTCACTCCCTCTGGGGCACCTGGCATTGGCCACTGTCGGTAGACAGGATACTGGGCTAGATGGACCTTTGGTCTGACCCGGTACGGCCTTTCTTATGTTCTTATGTTCTTATAAGAAGTTTAAGATATTGTCAAATTCTATATTCATTTTGGGTTGTCTGAAACTAAAATGCTAATCTTTAAAGATATTACATTTATAAAAGTAGCTTCTATATTTAGTTTTAATAGCATTAGATGTATTTTTGGGAATATAAATTAGTTTTGATTTTTATGCTTCCAAATTAGCAGAGGGATAGAAGTGGATCGCTAGCTCCAACAGCAGTTTAAAAAAAAAAATTCAGGGGCGGGGGGAAATGTAACACCATCTGATGAGACAATGTTGCTGATACATATCAGACTTTGTTGTGATTTTCATTTAGAAATATACTAGACACTTGTTAATTTGCTCAAGTGACTAGATGATCTGTACATTTTAGACAGTAAATGAACAAATATTATAAAACAAATTTCAAGGATACTGCATCACAAAATATATCTTGTTCATTTATTTTTACAATTACACCTCTACCTCGATATAACGCTGTCCTCAGGAGCCAAAAAATCTTACCGCGTAATAGGTAAAACCGCATTATATTGAACTTGCTTTGATCCACCGGAGTGCGCAGCCCTGCCCCCCCGGAGCACTGCTTTACCGCGTTATATCCGAATTCGTGTTATATTGGGTCGCATTATATCGAGGTAGAGGTGTACAACTGGGTTTTATTGTGATACTTCATAACATACTAACAAATGTTCAGTCCTGTATGTTATAAAATTAATGAAGTCTTAGTAATATGAGACCAGAATTCACCCCAACACTATGCTATTTTCCATTTTATCCATCTCTGCCAGAGCTACTAGGGGGTATTTCTTGTCTTCAGCAGATATTTTTGTATGTCTGTCTTACGGACTGAGTGTGGTGAGGGCAGAACTATAACAATCACACTTCAATTGCCTTTGCAGCAGCCTTTCTTTTTCTTCAGACTACATCTGCCTAAATGACCCTCAACAGCTTTTCCCTCGCAGCACACAGGAAGAGTGATACTTCTTCTGAGAAAGGGATTAATCAACAATCTACAGGCTGTAGTGTTTCACCAAAAACCCTAATATAGCTACATTTTTCTTTGGGGAAAGAGGTGAGATTTGTGCCAGGGAGACATCCCTTCCTGCCCTTCCCTTCACTCTTTCTTATTTCACAATCTGTTGCTGAAAAGACACCAGTTGGAGAGATACTTGCTCTTTCCTGGAAATAAAGATGGAGGTCCTTCAGAGATTGATATGTCGGAAGAAGAGTTGTCAAAAATGTGAGATGCAGTAAGTTACCAGGCCCAGACTGTGTACATCCAAGAGTTCTGAAGGAGACCAAGCATGAAGTGGCTGAGCTGGAAAGCAAAAGTATGTGATCCTTTATTTTTAAAAAAGGTACTGTACCAGCATATTGGAGAACAGCAAATGTACCTATATTTTTAAAAAGGCCGTAGGGGAGATTTGGAGACCTATGGGCCAATACGTCTCACATCTATACCTGGTAAATTAGTTGAAACAATAAATTAGAAATAGAATAATAATATCTGGAAGATATTAATATGTTAGGATCTCACCAGCACAATTTCAGCAAAGAAGAAGTATGTCTCTCTAATCTGTTAGAATTATTTTAATGTGTCAGTAATATTCAGGATAAAGGAGAATGGGTTGACATTAATTATTTAGATCCATTCTTCTGCTGCCCCGATGTGATCCGTCTTGGAGAAACGATTCCTTTATATATTCATCATTGTTTGTCACCAAATCCATGACTTCAAATGCAGTACCAGAAAGTATGTGGGATCATTTAACATGAAATTCTGTTTTTGCCTTCGAAAGGCATTTTGAAAAAGTACTCACCACCACCACCACCTTTTTTTTTAATTTGGTATAGAATGGATCAATCAGTAGAGCCAAAAGTTCATGGAGTTTGTCAGCTGACATCACTGGCAGCGCTGTGAAACCTCCAAAACTAGAAAATTAAGCAATGGCTCTTAGTTGGCTCAAAGAGAAGCTTAATTAGCCAATTAAGATTACATGAGAACTGGAGAGCACAGGGGACTTTTAACATTGGAAAGGAGTTTTAGCTGCCATAAGCCCTTCATAAATCTGATAAGTTTGCTCCCAAGAAAAATAGTATATTTTAAGTGCTGATAGCAAAACTAAAATAGCTGCCAAATGATCTTTATTGGAGCAAGTTCATAATCCAGGAAGAGAATTAAAAGTCAATCAGTGTATTTGTATGTGTGACTGAAGGATTCCTGTTAGTATCCCCACTCCAGCCCACAAACCTTTCCCATGGGTGCCTTCTTGGCAGGCAATTACTGAGTAGCAGAGAGGACTCATGACACCACAGCGAGTCTCTTTCTATCCTTTCATTAAGTACCCTAACATGACTGAGATCCTGAATTTAGGATGTGAAGTGATATTTTTACTTGGACTGGCTGGTCATGGCAAGATGTAGAGCCTAATGAGATCAGTCATTGCTGTTTCCATCACAAGCAGAAGCTAGACTTGTCCCAGGAAGTGTGAAGCTACTAAAAAGCATAACTCTACCCCCTCCTGAGCTTGATCTGGTCAGTGGCTTCTCAAATAAGGAGGACAAGCGAGAAGGCACAGGTGAAAGTGTAGGTAAAATTTCCATTTCCCATCCAGTCCTTGGAAGGAAGAAATAATCTTTTTCCATTGCAGTCTTTTTTCCCCCCAGCTTCTTATAATACAGTCATTATCTTTGACACACAGCTCCCTTGTCAAAGGGTCCCCTGCTCTGAGAAAACTATTCTCGTCTCATACCTGGCAAACTCACAACATCAAAAACATTACTTACAAAGTAATTGCCCATAAAGGTAGCATCTAAGGTCTCCAGAATTTATTTAGCATTTACATATTCACTACGCCAAGCAGTAGTGTTCTCAGTGGCCAAGTGGAGCTCTTGGAGCCCACCACTAAATTTAGTTAGTGGGCACTCCTCGACAATGTGTATCATTGTTTGATCTGTGCCGCAGCTGCAGCTTGGATTGTCTAGAAGACCCCAGCAGTGTTTGGTTGACTGCCCAAAGGCCTTGCCCCGTCCAGAATTGGTTAAGCATGCCCCACTGATGACGTGGCAGGTTGAAGCCGGGCAGGTGAGCAGGAGGGTCTGTGATGGGGAACTGATTGGTGGTGGACTCCCCATGAAGAACCAACCAGTTCTCTAAGAAGGTTGTTGCATGTCTTGATTTTTCACTGCTATCTTGCTCAAGTGGTCTCTAGTGAAAGCTTGCAACTTACTGATGTTTGTAATCATGGTGTGATGTGTGTATAGGAAATATTTAAGGCATACTGTAACTATATTCAAGTTTATCCCCTTATGGTCTTAAAATTAAAAGAGTCACCAGGGAGTGACTCAGTGACAGCCTGTTTATGCATGACAGAATGGCCACCCCTCCCTGATCAGCTGGTGAGGCAATGCAGGATTTTAATATATCCCATTGCCCCATCACAGAACGGTCAAAGGAAAATCATCAAAGACAAATGTGAGCAACCAAAACCACTTGGTAGTAAAAAAGAAACATTGTTAACAGATGGGATGATTCCTGTCTATGAACAAAGATAAAAGACTGTTTCAGTATAACACCGAGTCGGGAGAGAGACTCTGTATCCATTCTCTGAGGAGATATCTTGTAGAGTACGGATGTTTTTCATGAAAGCTTGGATCCTGGTTCCTCTGAAGCCAGCCAGCTCTGCAACAGACTGAACTCGGGAGGAAAAACCTACTTTATTAGATAAGACAGGTAACTATTAAGAAGCATAGGCCCTAGTTTATGTTTTATGATTTTGTTTTGTATTGTAGCCTTTTGCTTCTATCACTTTGGAATTTCTATTCTGTCTTAAATAAGCCTCTTTTTGTTTCATTGCAAGTGATGCATGTTATAGAGGAGCAGTGGTTTAAAGTAAAACTGGTAAACTGGGGTACACTGCTCCTTTTGCGACAGAGGATCTGGGATTTCTGTGAGCAACCAACGTCAGGCACTGTATATCACAGAGGAAAGCTTCAAGAGGATTTGGGGTGCACCTCTTGTTAACTGCAAGGCAAAGACAGGGCACATATCAGTAAGACAGGCTAATATGTAGGATTGGTTGGCGGGAGATAAGTCTTTAGCAGAGAGTTGAGAGGTATCTGCATCAAGATATTTGAAGCCATGCTTTTGAGTACCAGTTTCTAGAGAGAGGTTGTAAAGAGAAAAGCAGGTGACCATGATCAGAGCTTGGGGGAGGGGGGACCCATCTACTGAAAGAGAGGTAAGAAGAGGAGGAACCACCAAATAGGACACTGAAGACCAGAGGTAGGAGGAGAACCCCAGAAGAGGACAGAGTCACAAAGGCAATGGAGTACAAGGTTTTTAAAAAGTTGATGGTGTCAAAAGTGCCAAAAAATCAAGGGAGGAGAAAATAGAAGCCTTGCAACTGGGCCAGGAAGAGACCATTTGAGACCTCTTAGTCACAACTACTTAGGTGGTGTGGAGAAGCCCGAAACCAGACGGAATGTAGTTGCAGAGTTACATTCTCTATATAAAGATGGTTTCATTACAGGATTTTCAGTCTATATAGACAGCTAGTATAAATGCAGTTATTCAACCATCCAACTTAACACCTTTAACTTTCAGTTTTATTATTTCACTTTTAGGAATGATACAATGAGAATAGTTAAGAAAATATTATCTTTCAAGGGCAAGAGATGATAACTTGGGAGATACCCTGTATTTTTTGTGGAAGAAGTTAAATCATACAAAGGCCGAGTTTAACAGAAAAATGGACTACAGATATAACTGTAGAGAGCTGACCGCAGCTACGTCCTCATCACAGCAGGAGCAAGCATACTAATAATTATTTTATTGTTAACTCACTTCACTTTAACACTGGGAGCAAACAAGCTTCTGTATTAGACATGCTAAATCCATTTTCATGTTGCTTTTAATACCAGATTAAAAACAAAATCAGGACAAAAATTGTATGGATTAAAACACTCCATAACCTTTGTCTGTGAAGGTACTACCAAATTAGCCCAACATTTCATGACCTCTACACAAGTCATAAATGGTGCCACAGTGCAATAGGAGCTTTTAATTGACCACAATCACAGAAGTCAGCACACGCATGGTAAACAAAACACCTCACTATGCCAGGCATATAGTATACACAGAGAACAGCCGTCCATATTTTTGTGCTGTCAAAAAAACCCCTAAGAAGATAAAACTTTAAGTATATATTTTGTGACACCCTTAAAAGAATTGCTGACTTTATGAACAAAGATAACTACCACTGAGTCTGAGTTGCTGAACATACACTGTGTGTGTGTGTGTGTGTGTGTGTGTGTGTAAGAAGCTGCCTACTTTACACAGAAGTATGATTATTATTATTACCTCTCACATCAAGCACACAGTAGTCAGCATGTTTGAGAAGCCACCCATGGATAAGAAGCCTATATCAACTCTGCTGTACATACATGCCAACTATAACAAAGATAATTTCAATTCACAACTATTTCTCTAGAGTAAAATATTTTATTCCATGAGACAAACTCACAAGAACTAACAAGCATAATTAAAAATAAATAAATACAAATTCTGGGGGCATCAGTATGACTCTTGTAACTTTTGTGCTTATAAAATGCTGAAAGGAAATATGGTCTGTGAATTCAGTAACAGTTCTGAGCTAGGACTTCCTGAACTCTAATTTGAGCTCTTCCAAAATCTCACCATGTAGCCTTGAACAAGTCACTTATCTTCTTTGTGTCACTTTATCTTAGATTTTTCATCTTGGTTGTCATGCCAACAATATCCAAAAACATGATGACAATCTAACTCACCTTCCCCATTGTCTCTCATCTAATTATCACTGAAAACTCCATCTTGCAATACACAGGCTTGCTAGCTGTTTGTCACATTGGGACTCTCTCCTTTTTCCCCACACAAACTGTGCACAATTTTTTCACTTTCTGCTTCTCAGATGCTGCCATATTGTTTCAGTGTTTCGGTTACAAACATTTGAGAGCAATGTGAAATTAAAATAAAAGTGTTAAAATGAAATTAAAAAAAACATTAATGAGAATATTTGTATGAATACTAGACTTGTATAAAACTTTTAAACAAAATGTAATTAAATGTAACTAAATTACTTGACAGTATGGCTCTCAAATTCTTTGCAACATAGTAGTGGTTAGCAAACTACAGCATGGTGTGAGAAATTTACAATTTATGAGCAAGTTCTGTATCATCGCATGTATGCCCAAGGCCCCCACAACAGCAGAAGCAAAACAACTGGCAAACTGTGGAGAGGCTATGTGAGAGTGTTTGTAAATTCACTGATTTACAAAGATCAGCTTGCCAAAACCAGTGGGCTGCAATTGCGGCTACAGACCTGAGACTGTAGTAGTGACTGTTTTGATAAGAACATTAGAATGGCCATACTGGGTCAGGCCAATGGTCCATCTAGTCCAGTATCCTGTCTTCTCACTGTGGCCGGTGCCAGGTGCTTTAGAGAGAATGAACAAAATGGAAATTTTGAGTGATCCATCCCCTGTTGTCCAGTCCCAGCTTCTGATAGTTGAAGGTTTAGGGACACATGGGACTATGTCCCTGACCATCTTAACTATTAGCATTTGATGGAACCATCTTCCACGAACATAACTATTTCTTTTTTGAACCCAGTTATCTTTTGGCCTTCATAGGCTGATTATGGGTTGTGTGAAGAAGTACTTCCTTTTGTTTGTTTAAAACATGCTGTCTATTAATTTCATTGAGTTACCGTTCATTCTTGTGTTATGTGAAGGGATAAATTACACTTCCTTATTCATTTTCTCCACACCACTCATTATTTTATAGACTTTGATCATATCCCCCCTTAGTAGTCTCTTTTCTGAGCTGAACAGTCCCAGTCTTTTTCATCCCTTTTTTGATGGAAACTGTTCCATGCCTCTAATAATTTTTATTGCCTTCCTCTGTAAGTTTTCCAGTTCTAAAATATCTTTCCTGAGATGGGGAAATTAGAATTGCACACAGTATTCAAGGTGTGGGTATACCATGTATTTATACAAAGGCATTATGATATTTTCTGTGTTATCTGTCCCTTTCCTAATGGTTCCTAACATTCTGTTAGCTATTTTGACTGCTGCTGCACATTGAATGGATGTTTTCAGCGAACTATCCACAATGACTTCAAGATCTCTTCCTTGAGTGATAACAGCTAATTTATTTTGTATGTTCAGTTGGGATTATTTTTTTTTCCAATGTGCATTCCTTTATCAACATTGAATTTCATCTGCCATTTTGTTGCCCAGTAAACCAGTTTAGTGAGATCCCTTTTTAACTCTTCGCAGTCAGCTTCCCTCGACTATTTTGAGTAATTTAGTATCTGCAAATTTTCCCATCTCACTGCTCACCAGTTTTTCCAGATCATTTATGAATATGTTGAACAGATCCTTGGGGAATCCCACTATTTACCTCTCTCCTTTGCGAAAAGTGACCATTTATTCCTACCCTTTGTTTCCTTATTTGACTTCCAGTTTTTAAAGGATATCTTTTTGTCTCTAATGCCCTCTTTTACTCTGCTGTTTAGCCACAGTGGCATTTTTTTAGTTCTTACTTTTTTATTATTTGGGTTATACATTTAAACTGAGCCTTTGTTTTAGTGTTTTTAAATAATCTCCATGCAGTTTACAGTTATGTCACTCTTGTGACTGTTTTCTTTAAATTTCTGTTTAACTAGCCTCCTCATTTTGGTCCCCTTTTTGAAGTTAAATGCTATTGTGGTTGGTTTCTCTGGCATTTCCCCCCCCACAAGGATGTTAAATTTAATTACATTATGGTCGCTTTTACCAAGAAGTTCAGCGATATTCTTTTAGAAAAGATGCTGTGCTCCATTTAGGATTTAACCAAGAATTACCTCTCCCCTGGTGGGTTCCAGGACAAGCTGCTCCAAGCAGAAACCATTTATGGTGTCTAGAAATTTTATCTCGGCATCTCTTCCTGAGGTGACATATACCCAGTCAATATGAGCGTAGTTGAAATCCCCCATTATTGCATTTTCTGCCTTCATAGCCTCTCTAATCTCCCTGAGCATTTCACAGTCACTGATACCATCCTGCTAAGGTGGTCGATAGTATATTCCTACTGCTATGCTCTTATTGTTTAAGCAGGGCATTTCTAGTCATATAAATTGTATGCTACAGTTTGATTCATTTAAGATTTTTACTTTATTTTACGCGCTTTCTTTCACATACAGTGCCGGTCCCCCACCAGTGCAACCTTCCCTGTCATTCCTATATATTTTGTACCCTGGTATTACCGTGTCCCATTGATTATCATCATTCCACCAAGTTTCCACAATGCCTACTATATCAACATCTTCACTTAATATCAGGAATTTTAGTTCACCCATTTTAGTATTTATACTTCTACCATTTGTATATAAGTGCTTGTACGTTTTGTGAATATGCAATTGCTTGCCTTCATGTGTCATATTTAAATGAAACTCTTACATTTGACTGTTCCTGACTAGCTCCTACCTGTATTTTACCAACTTCTTTCCTATCCTCTTTAGTAGGACTTCGAGTTCCCCCTTCAATAAATTCATCCCTAAGGGATGTCTCTCCCCGAATCATGTGCTTCTCCACCCCTGTCAGGTATCCCACAGCCCTTAGTTTAAAAAATTCTCTAAAATATTTTCAATTTTACATATCAGCAGTCTCGTTTCATTTTTGTCTAGGTGGAACTCATCCTTTCTGTACAGGCTCCTCCTTTTCCAGAAGGTTCCCCCAGTTCCTAATAAACTTAAAACCCTCTTTCTTATACTATCATCTCGTCCTCACATTGAGACGTTTCAGTTCTGCCTGTCTTTCTGACCCACGTGTGAAACTGGAAGTATTTCTGAGAATGCTGCCATGGTGGTCTGGGACTTTAAACTCTTACCTCGCAGCCTAAATTTAGTCTCCAGGACTTCTTTCCTTCCTCTCCATGTGTCATGGGTACCTACATGTACCATGACCACTGGCTCCTCCCCAGCACTGTGCACACATGCATCTACGTGTCTTGTGAGATATACAACCTTCTCAATTTACCATGCCGTTCTCCCTGTCATCACAAACCCAACTGTCTATATTTCTAGGAATTTCCGGCCATGTTCCTTGCTTCAGCCAAATTCATAGCTTAACGCCAGAAGGGACCATTAGGTCTTCTAGTCTGACCTCCTTAAATTTTATCCAATTACCCCTGTATTTAGCTCAGTAATTTGCTTGGCTTGTGTCCTGATCTGTGACATTAGTGTAAATATGGAGTACCTCCATTTAAACTAATAGTGTTATTTCAGATTTACACCAGTATAAAAGGGATATCAGAATCTCTCCCCTTATTTCTGGGTTTGGAGAAGATTCTATCCCTTCCTAAGCCTAGTGTATGTCTCCCCTAGAGGTCTGATGCTTCCAGCCAATGATCTCTGGATTTCTTTTGAAGATGAGAATATTGTTCTTGTTAAATGTGAATTAATAATAAAAGGTGAATATATCATGTATTATTGCCTCTTTCCCCATATGACCTGTATCCTCTTGTATGAATAAACATAATATCAACACTGGGTCACATTCCACTTCATCATACCCTTGTATATCCTCAGTAAATCTATTGACTTCAGTGGCATTACTTTGTACACCTGCGACCCAATATAACACGAATTTGGATATAACGCTGTAAAGCAGCGCTCTGGGGGGGGCTGCACACTCCGGCGGATCAAAGCAAGTTTGATATAATGCAGTTTCACCTATAATGCGGTAAGATTTTTTGGCTCCTGAGGACAGCATTATTTCGGGGTAGAGGTGTATTTACATGGCTCTCAGATCAGAATTTGTAGTCAACTCTACCATTGTGGTTCTAAAAAACTGCCAAGTTTGCACCTACAATATACAAACCACTTTTCAGAATGTATTGTGATCAGCACATTTTCCATGGTGCTTGATGTTGAGAGCTTAGCAACTGTTTGTTTGATTATTTCAAAGAATGTTGTTGTCGGTTAGTCAGTATTGCTGGGGTGAATTAATGCTGGCTGTAGTACACCAGATGTTCGAGATAAGTTAAAATGCTACTTAATTCATAGAAGCCATTGCAGAAAACAAAAATCTAACAAAAATCTACAAGATAGCACCCAGCTTAAATTGGTTCTAGGAGAAAGACGTTTTGAATTGGCCTTGATTCCAACTTGTAAATCTGCTGTGGTACTATATTTCCTAAAGTGGAAAAGTTTGCTTTCCAATATTTGTTCTGATGCAATATGCTCAAATTTCACAATAATGTATATTTTTTCTTATTATCACTCTTGAAAATAATAATGTAAATATCAGATACATCCTTACAAATATTTACTTTTGAAGAGTGCAACTTAGAATTTCTTTGTGGGGTGGGGAGTCACTTTAGATATATTTTGAAGAACTGTTTATTCCTTTCAGACATTTGTGAACACCGAAGCTACTTCATTTAACCCTGAACAGTAATAGTCCCACTTGTCTTTAAGAAAATAATTTAATTGTATTAGACATTTAATGAGCAATATGTATTTGATTGTCTTTAGAGTCTGCAGACCAATGTAGATAGGAAAACACAACTAAGCAAATTAAGGAATGGATGAAAGAACATAAAATGTTAAGAAGACATGATATGAATTGCTGAGCTGCAGTCTGTTTCAACAGTTGCTATGGAAATTCTTTGTTGCTGGGTTTGTGTTGTGTGTGCAATGAGGCATTCAAATGATGGAAGGGGTTACAGACAGTTGGAAAAATAAAGACGACTAAATCCTGTGGTGTGAAGATTGAGAATAATCTTCAGACTTTTGCTTAGGGTATATAGGAATTTGATATTCATGTGAGAATGATTTGTACTGTTTAAAATGACTAATTATGCACTTCAATGAGAGTGCTAACAGAACACGATCAGGCAAAGTTTGGACAAAAAACAAGGGAGAAGTACACCTCATTCCCATCAGTCCTCAGTCTTCATTGTGCTCTGCCTCTCCAAAAGTCAGGGAGAATGGGGGGCTTTGCAGTGTGCCCTTAAAGCCCATGTATTCAGGCTATTTCAGACCAGATGGGGAGTAAGCTGCAAAGTCCAGGGCTCCTGAGAGAAAATCCTGCCTTAACTTTCCTTCTTCTGAGGGGGACTTAGAGTGCTCTCATTTATGCTCATTACTTCTTCATAAATACATCATTATCACTTGGAGAGGTAGTATTCAAGTAATGGGGCCTTAAACCCATTTAGAGTGTTCTAGGTAAAAGCCAATAAACGATAAAGTTATGTTGTAGATTAACTATAGTGATCGTTGATCACATGCATGGGATTCAACTGTTTAATGCTGGTGTTAGGAAGTATTTTCTCCTCTGGAGTATTAAGCAGAGATCTGTCCCTGGGATAAGGTGAGTGTGTCGCATACAATCAGTTATGATTTAAGGGGGGCAGATATAAGTGAACCTTGGTCCTTCCCATCATCTTTTTCTGTTGCTTTTATTCAAGGGGGGAGGGATAGCTCAGTGGTTTGAGCCTGCTAAATCCAGGGTTGTGAGTTCAATCCTTGAGGGGGCCACTTAGGGATCTGGGGCAAAATCTCTACTTGGTCCTGCTAGTGAAGGCAGGGGGTGGACTTGATGACCTTTCAGGGTCCCTTCTAGTTCTATCAGATAGGCATATCTCCATATAAAAGTGATAAACTAGATATATTTTTGTCTCAATAGCCATTGTATCTTCATTTGCAGACCAGAGCTTTTCTTTTCTTTTCTTTTTCTTTTCTTCTCAATGATGGTAGTAACCCAAGGATTTCAACAGATGAGAATACACATCTTGCAAATACAACACTGATGAAAAGCATTGTTTTAGAAAAGTTGATAAGGGAAGTTTTCTAAGGTGAGGTACACTTTAGGAAGCCAGTCCACTGGAAAAATACATTATGGAAACATTCTCCAACAAGCCTACAGCGTTACTAAAATAAAGTGTGTGATAAGAAGGGAATGCAAATCAGCAAATAAAAAAAACAGGAGGACCTTTAATTGACTTGGAGGCAGTCCTACGTCAGGATATGCTGTATGGCTTCTTCACCATATATACTGCATCACACAGGCTCTGATTCTTCTACGACTGAAGTCAATGGAAAACTCCCATTGGCATCAGTGGAGCAGGATGAGGTCCATGCTGTGGTATGTAAGGTAAAATGCATCTTCATTAATGCCCTTTGTATCTGATATGTTCCTTTAGAATTGGCAACGTGCCAGTGAGTGCTACCTTGATTTGTGGCAATAGAGGACATACCTGTAAATGTAAATATGCTGGATTGGCTAGGGTAACAGCTGATGCTTCCAGATAAATAGAAATCTCCATCCACAATATTTTAATTGGTCAGACAAGGACAGGGTATTCTTTGGACACTTGATTCTCACATTTCAATCAAGTTCTCAGGAAAAAATGATCACTTGCAATTGCTGCATTGTTACAGTGGTCTAGCTGAGTTTGGTTTTGCAAAGGTTTGGGCTACATGGGTCTTGAGAATGTAACTGTAGAGGGGAATCATTATCAATTAGGTCTATTTCTGGTGGGATCCCACAGGGATTGGTTCTTGGCCCTATGCTATTTACCAGCTTTATCAATGACCAGGAAGAAAACATAAAATCATCACTGATAATGTTTGCTGATGACACCAAAAATGGGGGAGTGGTAAATAATGAAGAGGACAGGTCACTGATTCAGACCTATCTGGTAAACTGGGTGCAAGCAAACAATATGCATTTTACTATAGCTAAACGTATACATCTAGGAACAAAGAATATAGGCCCTACTTACAGGATGGGAGACTCTAGCCTAGAAAGTAGTGACTCTGAAAAAGATTTGGGAGTTGTGGTAGATAATCCACTGAACATGAGCTCTCAGTGTGATGCTGTGGCCAAAAGAGCTAACGTGGTCCTGGGATGCATAAAAAGGGAAATCTTAAGTAGAAGCAGAGAGGTAATTTTAACTCTGTATTTGGCACTGGTGTGTCCGCTGCTGGAATCCTGTGTCCAGTTCTGGTGCACACAATTCAAGAAGGATGTTGATAAATAGGAGAGGATTCAGAGAAGAGCCACAAGAATGTTTAAAGATTAGAAAAGATGCCTTCTAGCAGTGGTTCCCAACCTTTTTCGTCTGGCAGGCGCCAGGCGACGAGCATCCACCGAAATGCCGCCAACAAGAGGCAACGTCAATAGGCGTTGCTGCCGAAATGCCACCGAGAAGCAGCGTCATCCAAAGGTGTCACCGCCGAAATGCCACCGAAAATCGGCAGGAGAAAAGTAGCGGATAATGTATATTAAATTTGGCTAATAAGTAATTGCAGATACCACATTCATTATGCTGCAGTACTGTACATATTTTTTTCTTAGAAAATAGCTATTTGTGCATATCAGTATTTGTAACTTTAACACATTGTTATGTGAAAAACGTTGGGGACCCCTGCCTTATAGTGATAGACTTAAGGAGATCAATCTATTTAGTTTAACAAAGAGAAGACTAAGTGGTAACTTCATTGTAGTCTATAAGTACCAACCTGGGGAACAAATATTTAATAATGGATTCCTCAGTGTGGCAAAGAGAAGTATAACATGATCTAATGGCTGGAAGTTGCAGCTATACAAATTCAGACTGGAAATGAGGCATACATTTTTGATAGTGAGGTTAACTAACCATTGGGACAACTTACAATGGGCTGTGGTTGATTCTCCATCACTGACCATTTTTTAATCAGGATTCAATGTTTTTCTAAAAGAAATGCTCTAGCAATTATTTTGGGGAAGTTCTCTGGACAGTGTTATACAGGAGGTCAGATTAGATGATCACAATGGTGCATTTTAGCCTTGCAATCTATGAATCTGTACATATGTATGTGCCATCATTGCCATAGTATTGTCACACCTCAACCATGAATAGATTTTTATCTTCACATGACCCCAGTGAGTTGGGGAAAGTACCTCTGGGATTTTACAAATGGGAAACTGAAACATAGGGTAAATTAGTGCCTTCTCCAACGTCAAACAGGAAGTGTGTGGCTGATCTGGGAATTGAATCCACTTATTCCGAGTCCCAATCAAGTTTCCCATCTGCAGGACCAACACAGAAGAGTTAAGTGATTTGTAAAATGCAGTCTCTACCATCATCCCAATATTCTATGTTAATCAAAACAGTTTAGTGAGCTGTATTACCAACAACCAAAACTCACTTTAAATAAAGGTCTAAATTAATGTTTTAATCTACAGGACAAATACTTCACTACTGATGAGACAATGAAGATTTTCTTAATAGCTTTACTTTTTTATTTCTACAATTGGCTTAATACAAAGGTACTTATTTGACAGGGACAGGTGAGCAAAGCCCACAGGTAAGTGGGGAACATGGAGACCTGGGAGATGGATCGGAAACAAGAGGGAGCGTGGGCTATAATGGCAGAGAGAAAGGAGGGTCAGGGCAAAACTGGGAGGCAAGATCAAACCAGTATCTTAGATGCCTATATACAAATGCGAGAAGTATGGGTAATAAGCAGGAAGAACTGGAAGTGCTAATAAATAAATACAACTATGACATTGTTGGCATCACTGCAACTTGGTGGGATAATACACATGATTGGAATGTTGGTGTGGATGGGTACAGCTTGCTCAGGAGGGATAGACAGGGGAAAAAGGGAGGAGGCGTTGCCTTATATATTAAAAATGTACACACTTGGACTGTGGTGGAGATGGACATAGGAGACAGAAGTGTTGAGAGTCTCTGGGTTAGGCTAAAAGGGGTAAAAAACAACAGTAATGTCATGCTAGGAGTCTACTACAGGCCACCTAACCAGGTGGAAGAGGTGGATGAGGCTTTTTTTAAACAACTAACAAAATCATCCAAAGCCCAAGATTTCGTGGTGATGGGGGACTTCAACTATCCAAATGTATGTTGGGAAAATAACACAGCGGGGCACAGACTATCCAACAAATTCTTGGACTGCATTGCAGACAACTTTTTATTTCAGAAGGTTGAAAAAGCTACTGGGGGGAAGCTGTTCTAGACTTGATTTTAACAAATAGGGAGGAACTCATTGAGAATTTGAAAGTAGAAGGCAGCTTTGGTGAAAGTGATCATGAAATCATAGAGTTTGCAATTCTAAGGAAGGGTAGAAGGGAGAACAGCAAAATAGAGACAATGGATTTCAGGAAGGCGGATTTTGGTAAGCTCAGAGAGCTGATAGGTAAGGTCCCATGGGACTCAAGACTGAGGGGAAAAACAACTGAGGAGAGTTGGCAGTTTTTCAAAGGGACACTATTAAGGGCCCAAAAGCAAGCTATTCCGCTGGTTAGGAAAGATAGAAAATGTGGCAAAAGACCACCTTGGCTTAACCACGAGATCTTGCGTGATCTAAAAAATAAAAAGGAGTCATATAAAAAATGGAAACTAGGACAGATTACAAAGGATGAATATAGGCAAACAACACAGTAACGCAGGGGCAAGATTAGAAAGGCAAAGGCACAAAATGAGCTCAAACTAGCTACAGGAATAAAGGGAAACAAGAAGACTTTTTATCACTACATTAGAAGCAAGAGGAAGACCAAAGACCGGGTAGGCCCACTGCTCAGTGAAGAGGGAGAAACAGTAACAGGAAACTTGGAAATGGCAGAGATGCTTAATGACTTCTTTGTTTCGGTCTTCACCGAGAAGTCTGAAGGAATGCCTAACATAGTGAATGCTAATGGGAAGGGGGTAGGTTTAGCAGATAAAAATAAAAAAAGAACAAGTTAAAAATTACTTAGAAAAGTTAGATGCCTGCAAGTCACCAGGGCCTGATGAAATGCATCCTAAAATACTCAAGGAGCTAATAGAGGAGGTATCTGAGCCCGTAGCTATTATCTTTGGAAAATCATGGGAGACAGGAGAGATTCCAGAAGACTGGAAAAGGGCAAATACAGTGCCCATCTATAAAAAGGGAAATAAAAACAACCCTGGAAACTAGAGACCAGTTAGTTTAAACTTCTGTGCCAGGGAAGATAATGGAGCAAGTAATTAAGGAAATCGTCTGCAAACACTTGGAAGGTGGTAAGGTGATAGGGAATAGCCAGCATGGATTTGTAAAGAACAAGTCATGTCAAACCAATCTGATAGCTTTCTTTGATAGGATAACGAGTCTTGTGGATAAGGGAGAAGCTGTGGATGTGGTATACCTAGACTTTAGTAAGGCATTTGATACGGTCTCGCATGATATTCTCATCGATAAACTAGGCAAATACAATTTAGATGGGGCTATATAAGGTGGGTGCATAACTAGCTGGATAACCGTACTCAGAGAGTTGTTGTTAATGGTTCCCAATCCTGCTGGAAAGGTATAACTAGTGGGGTTCCGCAGGGGTCTGTTTTGGGACCGGCTCTGTTCAATATCTTCATTAATGACTTAGATATTGGCATAGAAAGTACGCTTATTAAGTTTGCAGATGATACCAAACTGGGAGGGATTGCAACTGCTTTGGAGGACAGGGTCATCATTCAAAATGATTTGGACAAATTGGAGAAATGGTCTGAGTTAAACAGGATGAAGTTTAACAAAGACAAATGCAAAGTGCTCCACTTAGGAAGGAAAAATCAGTTTCACACATACAGAATGGGAAGAGACTGTCTAGGAAGGAGTACGGCAGAAAGGGATCTAGGGGTTATAGTGGACCACAAGCTAAATATGAGTCAACAGTGTGATGCTGTTGCAAAAAAAGCAAACATGATTCTGGGATGTATTAACAGGTGTGTTGTGAGCAAGGCACGAGAAGTCATTCTTCCGCTCTACTCTGCGCTGGTTAGGCCTCAGCTGGAGTATTGTGTCCAGTTCTGGGCACCGCATTTCAAGAAAGATGTGGAGAAATTGGAAAGGGTCCAGAGAAGAGCAACAAGAATGATTAAAGGTCTTGAGAACATGACCTATGAAGGAAGGCAGAAAGAATTGGGTTTGTTTAGTTTGGAAAAGAGAAGGCTGAGAGGGGACATGATAGCAGTTTTCAGGTATCTAAAAGGGTGTCATAAGGAGGAGGGAGAAGACTTGTTCACCTTAGCCTCTAAGGATAGAACAAGCAGCAATGGGGGCTTAAACTGCAGCAAGGGAGGTTTAGGTTGGACATTAGGGAAAAATTCCTAACTGTCAGGGTGGTTAAACACTGGAATAAATTGCCTGGGGAGGTTGTGGAATCTCCATCTCTGGAGATATTTAAGAGTAGATTAGATAAATGTCTATCAGGGATGGTCTAGACAGTATTTGGTCCTGCCATGAGGGCAGGGGACTGGACTCGATGACCTCTCAAGGTCCCTTCCAGTCCTAGAATCTATGAATCTATGAATTGGTGTGGAGATATTGCAGCAGAATAAATGTACCCGAAAAGCCAGATTAAATATATGCAATGAAGTCTGGTTCTGTTCTAGTTTTCATGGAGGGAAACATAAAATTGGCTTGTAGAATTTCATCCTCTCTCTTCAGTGAAGTGTAGCTTCTGTGGCACACTTCCTTTAGAATCTGTAGATCACTTGTGTAACATCCTCCAGGACAGGAGATGGTTTGCTGATCTCTATTCTTGGGTACAAGACTTCTTCTGAGTAATTGTTTATTTTGTTTCTGTCATGAATGAGATTGAAATTATTTGTACCTGACATTTTGTTTGTGTGTATGTGCTACATAAAAGCTTTTATCTCATAGTTACTGAAGGAAAGCCATCAACTAAAAATGTAAATTATGCTGAGAAAAACAATGGACAACTTTTAATGAAATACAAAGAAAACCATAGTTTCTGTTGATATTGTACAGCACAAGACAAAGCTGAAGTGGTTTATATCTTCAGAATCCTAAAATGAAATCATTTTCCTAAGCTTGGTTTTCTGCTCTTTATTATTTTATAAATCCTAGATTTTTTTCTCCCCAAGATCTTTCATAAAGCTTCAAAAAAAAAAAAAAAAAAAACATAATTTTGTCTTTCAGTGATTTACATTCTCTTTTCTTAGGTGGTGTGGTGGTACTGTAGAGATAATTTCCTCCCTAACTTTATATTCTAAAACAAATATTCATAAGAGAAGCTTAGATATAATTAGCACCACAATAAGTATTATAACAACTTATACTCATATTAGCTACCTCCTTCACCCCTCCCCCCCACTACGTACTTAGGGTACGTCTTCACTACCCGCCGTATTGGCGGGTAGCAATCGATTTATCCGGGCTCGATATATCGCATCTCGTTAAGACGCGATATATCGATCCCCGAACACGCTCACCGTCGACTCCGGAACTCCACCAGAGCGAGTGGCGGTAGCGCAGTCGATGGGGGAGCTGCGGCCGTCGATCCCGCGCCTTGTGGACCCCAGGTAATTCGATCCAAGATACTTCGACTTCAGCTACCCTATTCGCGTAGCTGAAGTTGCGTATCTTGGGTCGATTCTCCCCCCCCCCCCCCCCAGTGTAGACCAGCCCTTACTCAGTTAAATTGCATCAGTAAGCTACAGCCCATATCTTTCCAAGATGCAAGCAGAGGAATCTAACTCATATGCAAAAGTACAAGACATTGACTTGGCTCAAGCAGGAATCTTTTCAGAAGTGTCCCATTAACAATGAGTGGCCAATATAGCGAGAGAAACCAATGTTTAGCTTACCACGTACTTGGATTACTGTTAGTCAGCTAGGGTGGATAAAAATAAATGATTTTTAAAAAACCCATAAAACTTGTATTTTTAAAACTAAGTACATTTTCTTTTTTAAAATCTATTTAAAATTTAACTGTAGACAACATAGACTGTCTTTATTTAAACTTATTATAATCTATTAAAATAATTTAAACTATTTTTGTAAATTAAGCAGTACATATTTTCTGCCAAGCTTTTAAAGAAAGTCAGACCACTGAAATGGTTGAAGTTGTTGGCTAAGCACCCAGAATCAGAATTTGTTGAAGTGCTATACCAGCTTTGATAGGTTCAGAGAGAATATTTTCTTCATTTCAGCTTATTTATCTATTTCAGTTCAATGATTAATTCATTCAAAGTCAAGAAACTGATTGGGAGTTGAAAAAGCAGAAAAGCTTGTTTTGCTCTTCTAACTTATGAATAAAAACTAGGTGTGAGAGGATGAGATCTACTAGTTCTGAAGTCTTGAAGGACATGATGACCAAAAATTGAGTTCAATTCACTTCCTTTGTTTAATAAACCAGTTTGTTTTAAATGTAAAACATGTTTTGATAAACGTATTTTTAATCTTATATATCTAGTACATTTAAAGTAAAGGGATAGCTCAGTGGTTTGAGCATTGGCCTGCTAAACCCAGGGTTATGAATTCAATCCTTGAGGGGGCCACTTAGGGGTCTGGGGGGAAAATCAGTACTTGGTCCTGCTAATGAAGGCAGGGGGCTGGACTTGATGACCGTTCAGCGTCCCTTCCAGTTCTATGAGATAGGTGTATATCTCTGTATTTTTTAGCAAGTAGAAATAGATTTAAATGCAATTAGCAGCATTTTTAATCAAATTCTAATTTCCATCCAAATTGAGCTTCCATCCAAATCCACACAAATCATGAGTAAAAAAATTAATCCTCTAGAAAATAAGAAATACATCATTCACCATTTTCTAACAAAATAAAAACGTAAAAAATAAGAAACTAAATAAATATATCTTATTCTATATAATTTCTTAAATTAATGTGTTTTGATCTAGCGTATCCTCCCAGTTAGCAAAAAGAAGTACTAAATTCAATGTAAAGGCTAGCTCTAGTTGTAAATCAAAATGTTTTAATTATTACCAACCAAAAAAAAGTACAAATGCCAAACAAGTTTAACATGGATTACTTAAATCGAGTTAAATCATGATTTAAAATTTAAAACATTCCACCCTGGACTCAACACCTTTTACTTTTCTCATTGAAATGTGAAACTAGATAAAATAGGCTGGGTGAAATTCTGTTCTAGCTCACTAGTCATTCAGCCATGGCTCATTAATCGGTTTGACTGGTGTGTTGGGAAGAAATTGTGTGAAACTGTGGTTTCATATGATTTCAGCTTGAAATCTGAAAAACCTGTGCTGTTTCAGCTGAAATTTGCTTTATGGTTTTGTTGAACCTGACAACTGCAGGAAAGTTCTAGTTTTGAATCCACACAAACAGGGCTGGCTCTAGGTTTTTTGCCGCCCCAAGCAAAAAAAATTGTGGCTGCCTCCCGTCCCAGCCCTGGGCTCCTCGCCGCACCCCCCTGCCGCCCCAACCCTGGGCTCTCCCCCACCACCCACACTCCCTGCCCTGGGCTCTCACCCCCCGACCCGCACCCCCCTGCCACCCCAGCCCTGGGCTCTCCCACACACACACACCCTGCCGCCCCAGCTCTGAGCTTCCCCCTACCCCCCCCCACACCTCCTGCCACCCCAGCCCTGGGCTCTCACCCCCCCACCCGCACCCCCCTGCCGCCCCAGCCCTGGGCTCCCCCTACCCCCCCACCATTGCCCCACACACACACCTTCTGCCACCCCAGCCCTGGGCTCTCCCCCCCCTGCCCTGCACCCTCCTTCCGCCGCAGCCCTGGATCACTGGTAACTCGCTCCCAGGGCGGGTCATTCAGCAGGAATTTTGGGTGTGCACAGAACACAGACAGGTTTGGTTCCCATATGGTTACAGAACTGCAGTAAAGTGGAACAATTTTCAGCTTGTGTGATTGGAGGATATCTGGATGCATATTATAAGACTGTCCTACGTAAATGAGGAAAAGTTGAGGTGCCTTTATTATTCTTTTGTTCCACTCTTTCTTTCTATGGGGAATTTGCCAATGCAATATCACTGTCTTCCTTTTAAACAAACAAACAAACAAACAAAAGGCAATGGCTGTTGAAAATAGCAATTCCAGTCCTAATAACCACTGGGAAGCATTTCTTGCTCAATTTTATCCTACTTTTTCTACAGCAAGTTACAGTGGATCAGTATATTTGATTTGGGAGAAATGAAGTAACAGCTGCCCAAACTGAGCTTGAGCACTCCTGAATTTTGAGGTGTTCAAATCTGGAAGGCAGGTGCTGGGGGGCGGGGGCTGTGGCTCCGCAGGGGAGCACGGCAGCATGTATGCAGCAGCGTGTCTGGCGCTGCGCGAAGCCAGACACGCTGGTCTGAGTGGCACGGTAAGGGGGCTGGGGGGTTGGAGAAGGGGTAGGGTGTTCCGGGGGGGCAGTCAAGGGACAGGGAGAAGGGGGGGTTAGACTGGTCAGGGGTACGGGGGGGGCAGTCAGGGGACAGGCAGCAGTTGGATAGGCATGGGAGTCCCAGGGGGTTGTCAGGGGACAGGTAGGGGGTGGGGTCCTAGGGGGGAAGTTGGGGGGGGGTCTCAGGAGGGGGAAGTTGGGGACAAGGAGAAGGGAGGTTTAGATAGGGGGTGGGATCCTGGGGGGCAGTTAGGGGCAGGGGTCCCGGGAGGGGGTGATCAGGGGACAGGGAGCCGGAGGGGTTGGATGGGTTGGGGTTTCTGAATGGACTGCCTCTCTGTGTGGGATTTCTTTCTGTAGTTTTGTATAAGAACATTAGAAAAGTAAAAGCAGCTAGGTATAAACTGTAACCTTGAGATTGTTTTCATTATTGTATTCCAGGACTCTCTTGGGAGACATTGTGACCACAGAGATATTCTGGTATTTTGTTCTCCATTATTACTATTTTTTTAGAGAGGGGTGTGTGTGTGCAATGCATGTAAATCTTGGTATTGAGTGGAACGAGCCTTGTTGCTAATAATTAATGACACATTAGAAGAATAGCTCATCTTTGCTATAATATTACAGCTGCAGTTGTAGAAGTTGCTCCTGCCAGGGGCTAATCTACTGCAGCTTTATCACTTGACTTTAGAGAGCTTTGTTGTTGTTTTTTGTTTGTTTTACACCTCTACCCCGATATAATGCTGTCCTCGGGAGCCAAAAAATCTTACCATGTTACAGGTGAAACCGCGTTATATCGAACTTGCTTTGATCCGCCGGAGTGCGCAGCCCCGCCCCGCCCCCCTGGAGCACTGCTTTACCGTGTTATATCAGAATTTGTGTTATATCGGGTTGCGTTATTTCGGGGTAGAGGTGTTTTTGTTTTTTGGGGGGGGGGGGTTATTTTTATTTTGTTGTTGTTGTTGTTCCTAAATCAATTCATGCTGCTTAAGTGCACTATGTGCTCCCTTTCTCCACAATTTCTCAGCTGGTTGCATAATATTATCTTAACTTTTCCTATCTATGTTCAGTGGAACCAGTGCAGCTAACAGGGCCGGCTCCAGCATTTCTGCCGCACCAAGCAAAAAAAAAAAAAAAAAGCTGTGATCGCGATCGGCGGCGGCAATTGGGAAAAAAAAAAAAAAAAAAAAAAGCCTCCGCGATCGGCGGCGGCAGTTCAGCGGCAGGTCCTTCGCTCCTAGAGGGAGTGAGGGACCTGCCGCCCCCGAATTGCCGCAAGTGCCGCCCCTCTCCCTTGGCCGCCCCAAGCTTCTGCTTGTTAAGCTGGTGCCTGGAGCCGGCCCGGGCAGCTAAATACAAATAATGTGAACCTACTTGCAATTTGCATGCAGTTCTTTATGAAATCCTCTCTCTGGTCAAGTCTCCATTTTGTCTAGTTTTTCAATAATTTATTTTGAACTACTTTGTGTTTCTTTCTCATACCTTTCTTTCTGGGTGAATTTTCTTCCAGTCCTCTCCTTACCTTCAGAATCAGATGATGTTCGTCCATCGTTATCGATGAAGACCTCAACAACTCATTCTTTCGATGACCGGGCTCTGTGCGTCCGGAGATGACTGATCAGTCCGATTCGGGCATGGAACGTCCTGTCACACGTCGGGCAGACATATAATGGCACTGTCGATGGTGTACGAGCAGCTCTGGACTTGCGCAGCTCACGCTTTTTTTCAGCCTCAGCAATACGCCTCGCCTCAGAGGTATTACTGCCTGTGTGAATGAGGCTGTGCCATGCTGAACGGTTCAGTGCGAAGGTTTCCCATGTGGCGGTGTTGATCTCGAAGGACTTCAAAGAGGTCTTCAGCGTGTCCTTGAACCACTTCTTTTGTCCTCCATGGGAGCGCTTTCCCTGAGTGAGTTCTCCGTAGAAGAGCTGTTTAGGAATGCGTTCATCTGACATTCTCACAACATGTCCGGCCCACCTGGTCTGGGCTCTCATCAGCAATGTGTAAACTGACGGCAGACTGGCTCTAGTAAGGACATCAGTATCGGGCACTTTGTCCTGCCATCTGATTTTTAGAAGCTTTCGCAGACAGGAAATGTGGAAGTGATTGATCCTTCGTGCATGACTCCGATAGACAGTCCACGTCTCGCAGGCATACAGCAGAGTTGGAAGCACCACTGCTCGGTAGACCTTCAGCTTCGTTGGTAGGCTGATCCCTCGACGTTCCCAAACATTGGAGCGCAATCGGCCAAATGCAGAGCTGGCTTTAGCAATTCTGCAGTTTACTTCATCATCGATTGACACTGCTCGGGAAAGGGTACTGCCCAGGTACGTGAAGTGGTCCACTGTCTGAAGTCTCTGTCCATTTACAGTGATGGACGGTTCTGAGTACGAAGCGTGGGGAGCTGGCTGGTGCATGACCTCAGTCTTCTTGATGTTAATGGTGAGACCGAAGTTGTTGCATGCAGTTGAAAACTTGTCCATACTGGCTTGCATTTCTGGCTCTGTACTAGCATTCAGAGCACAATCATCGGCAAAGAGAAAGTCTTGAAGTACAGTTTCTTTCACCTTGATGATGGCACGCAGTCGCCTCAGATTAAATAGTTTCCCGTCAGTTCTATACTTCAGGCCTACTCCTTCAGTGCAGTGTTTAAAGGCATCAGTCAGAGTGGCAGAGAATATCATGCTGAACAAAGTGGGTGCTAAAACACACCCTTGCTTGACGCCGTTGGTGACTGGGAAGGCCTCAGATGTTCCACCGTCATCCAGGACACGAGCCATCATACCGTGATGAAATTGACGTACCATTCGTATAAATCTGTCTGGACAGCCAAATTTCGACATGATCCTCCACAGGCCCTGGCGACTGACAGAGTCAAATGCTTTCGTGAGGTCCACAAAAGTTGTGTAGAGTTCATGATTCTGCTCTTGACATTTCTCCTGTAGCTGACGCACAGCGAAGATCATGTCAATAGTCCCACGTCCCTTGCGGAAGCCACACTGTGATTCTGGCAGCAAGCCCTTCTCCAGGTGAGTGATCAATCGGTTCAACAGAACCCGTGCAAGAACTTTCCCCGCTGTAGAAAGCAGCGAGATTCCACGGTGATTGTCGCATACCTGGCGATTGCCCTTCCTCTTTTAGAGGTGCAAGATGGACGCGTCTCTAAATTCTTGTGGAATGGTTCCCTGCTTCCAGAAGGACTGAAACAGCTCAGTGAGTTTCCGTAGCAGCACGGGTCCACCGACTTTGTACACCTCTGCTGGTATGGCATCTGACCCTGGGGCTTTGCCACTTGACAGCTGTTTGATAGCTTTCTTCGCTTCGTCCTCTTCTGGTGAAGCATCCATGGAGTCATTGACTGCAACCTGGGACATCTTGTCAATGGCCTCATCATTGATGACTGAGGGGCGATTGAGAATTGCTTCAAAGTGTTCAGCCCATCTCCGGAGAATCTGCATCTTCTCTGTAAGGAGCACAGTACCATCAGAGTTCAGGAGGGGAAAGCTCCCAGAAGACTGTGAACCATAGAGTGTGTTAAGGGCTTCATAAAACTGCTTATAGTCGTTCCTGTCCGCATATGCCTGTATTTCATCTGCTTTGGTGCTCAGCCACAATTCCCGCATTTTGCGCAGTCGGTTCTGTACTGTTCTGCGAGTGTTGATAAAGGCGGTCTTCTTTGCTGCTGAGGATGGATCGATTTGATATGCACGATGCAGGTGGTGCTTCTCAGCAAGTAAGACCTGGATTTCTGCATCATTTTCATCAAACCAGTCTTGCCGCCTGCATGTGGAGGGCCCCAATACCTTCGATGCAGCTGTATGGACAGTGTTGCGGAATCGCTCCCAGTCTTTCTCAGCGTCATCCTCAATACGAAGATCAGCAAGTTCATTCTCTAGGTCTTCCGCTAGATTTTCAGTGATGCGGCTATTCTTCAGCTTCGACACGTTGATCCTTTTGAAAGCCTTACAGCCTTGTGGTCGTCTCTTCGGCATGATACGGAGCTTCATTTTGGATACTATGAGCCTATGATCCGTCCAACAGTCAGCGCCACACATAGCTTTTGTAACCCTGACATCTTGTCTATCCCTTCTCCTGATGATGACATAATCGATCAAATGCCAGTGCTTGGAACGGGGATGCATCCACGAAGTCCTGTTACGGGTAGGAAGGCGGAAGACCGTATTGCAGATCAGAAGGTCATGTGCTACACAAGTTTTCAGCAGTAACAGACCATTGCTGTTACACTTTCCCACTCCATTTTTCCCGATGACTCCTTCCCAGGCTGCGGCATCGCATCCAACTCTTGCGTTAAAATCGCCAAGCAGAATCAGCTTGTCTATGCGGTGCACTGACGATAGCAGAGTATCTACTTCTTCGTAGAATTTATCCTTCACATCCTCTGGGTTGGTCATTGTAGGAGCATATGCACTGATCAAAGTAGCTTGTTTTCCTTTTTGAAGCGGAAGCTGCAATGTCATGAGCCGGTCATTCATACCCTTGGGGGAACTGGCAAGTTTCCGAACAAGATGATTCTTGATGGAGAAGCCAAATCCAGATTCGCGACGCTCATCAATGCTGCGGCCACTCCAGAAGAATGTATAGCCACCGCCTGACTCGGATAGCTGTCCTTCATTAGCAAGGCGAGTTTCGCTAAGGGCTGCAATGTCAATGTTGTAGCGTGCGAGCTCTCTAGCGACAAGTGCTGTTCTTCTCTCCGGTCTGTCTGCCGTGATGTTGTCCAGTAACGTGCGCACATTCCATGTGCCAATAGTGATCGGTGTCACTCTAAGTTTTGTTTTTGTTTTTGTTCGACCGGGGGTGTATGGGGTTGTCAGGGAGGGGTAGTACCTCTGATGGGCAGCAGCCGTACTCCTAGGAGTAGCTCATCCACTTTGGACTCCACTTGACACCCAGCTCTCACCTGTGGCTCCAAGTAGCTGTCAGCATGCGATAGTGGCCACACCCCGTAGACTGTCTCGATTGGCGGGCTAAACCAGGTGAGGGTAGCCGATGAGTTTGAGACTCTCGGTGAGTTAGGGCCTGTCTACCCATTGCATGCGAAGGCTGGATCCGGCTGACTGAGGCAACCTGGTTCAACCTGGTTTAATGGTCAGGAAGGTGGTGACAGCAAGCGTTGTGGAACGCTTAAGAGCACGACAAGACACGTAGGCGTCCTGGTCATCCACTGCGCCCTGTCCTATCTCCAGCCGTCTCGACTTCTGTCCTGCCACTGGATACAGATAGGAACTGGGAAGAGAGAGTGAGGCTGACGTCGCGCAACTCTCCCTCACTTTAATCCAATTCACGCGCAAGTCTCGAATCAGATACCTTTGTAGCAAACTATATTTAATTATCTTCATAACAGCTCTCTGTTGAGAAGTATCCCACCTACTTTTGTTGGCTCCCTGCTAGAAAGCAGCCCACTGGTATTTCCCCAGTTTTCTTAAACAGCTAAGAGGGTGGAGCCAAGCTAATAGTATGAACATAATATTTCTGGACTTGGTGGAGGTAGCATCACATAGCTCCATGGTTTCACTGCTTCATCATGGACCCCGTCCATTTGATAGTGTAAAACATTTGAGCTCAGAGTCCCCCCCGCCGCAGTGTTTTGGTTTGCAGTAGGCACAGCAATGGTTGCAGTAGAGTAAATCCTATGTAAGGGTAACTCCTCATTAAGGCACAAATTGGTACCATTTTCCTTGAAGTTGCTTACCTTGCTGCTTATTGAATAAGGTATGGCCAAATGGAATGAAAGAGCATGCAAATTGTCTGTATCAGACCAGTGATTCTAGTGGTGGGGGACCCTTTCACAATAGTTATATATGTTATGATGCTTGTAGACCAATAACGCAGGAGTGTAACAAATCCATCCTCTTCAAATTAGATTCCTCCAAAGTGTTTTTTTGTTTGTTTGTTTTTAATTAAGGACCAATCTGGCTGTGGTGATTTAGCACATTGTCTGCACTCTTCCATCTCTGGATAGTTATCTTTTAAATTTAGAGGACTGCATGCATTTCCTGGCTCACTGCTTTATCAAGTATCTTTTCAATAGATAGCAGACTGCCCCATACAAGAGAAAACAACACTTTTATTAGCTTTAACACCCTTTAGTCAGCTTTATTCCTTCTCATAATATAGCTATGATGTTGCTCCCAAGTTGTATTCCAATATTTCAGAAGTGGCTTAGAAAACCAGCCTCTTGATCGAATCCCTAGCAGGGCAGAAAGGTCCAATGGACTAGAGGAGCAAAACAGCTTATGAGAGTTCAAGAGCTTCCTATGATGAATTGGGATTCAATTAAATAAAACCAGAAAAGTTAAGATGAATATCAGGCAAACTTCCTGTCAGTAAAGGGAAATGAAGTCAGACTAGAAGATCTAATGAGTCTTTTCCATCTCTGCTTTCTGTGATTATATTACTTTTTTTTTTAAGATTAGCTGGAGAGAAGTGAATAATTATAGCATGGTATAGTTGGACTGCATCACAGATAAATCCTGGCATAGTACTTTAGAAATGAATATGGAAGTTTAGGCTCTCTTGAGCATGGGCTCACTAACCATAGATTATGTCAAAGAAATCTAACTTCTTCTAAGGAGCAAAAAAATTAATGAAAGCATGGCAGTGGATGTGAGTTACCTGGATTTCAGTAAGGCTTTTAGTAAGTTGTCTCACAGGCAATCGGTGAACAAGATGATAAATCTAGATATCAGTACTGATGAGAAAATATGTGCAAGTTGGCAGGAACAGTGAGGAGGGTTATCATTAATGGCATAAAATCCTCCTGGAGTGAAATGACAATTGGGTTCCCACAGGATTTTATGCTGAGAACAATCCTGTTTAACATATTAATTACTGAGTTGGAAAATTGAACTACTGTATTTGCTTGGTATCCATACTTGCAGATGGTACTGAAGCAGGAGATAGTTGACACAGTGGTGAATATAGTGAAATTGTAGGAGCTTTTGGACTTATTGGGTAAATTGTCAGATGACTAAATATTCTTTTAAATCCAGGAAATGTGTTGCTTCTGGGGTGAGAAGAACAAAAAAGTGAAATACCAATTAAGTGGATTAAATATTAATGAGACAGGCAAAAAGGCATGTAGAGGTGATATGAGCAGTGTCAGTATCCTAATAGAGGGGATAGGTTGCTTTAAACAAAGAATACATGTTAAATCTAATGAAATGGGATTTTTTTCTTTTTTTTTTTTGCATTTCTGCATGGCACTTCTGCATATTTTTGGAATATTGTGTGAAATTTAGATAACTTAATTTAAAAGATCTCTAGTTATTAGAGAGACCACAGAGGAGGGCAATGTGGTTGGTTGACCTAAAGATATGGAAGGAATCTTTTTTGATGAAAGAGATGCAGGGAGACTCAGGTGTGATTTCATTAAAGTCTTCAAGTACAGGAATTTAGGAGTAGGCACAGTGATACTTATAAGGAAGTGATCTCATATTTTCACAAATAAAAGTTTGAGCAGGAAAGGTTTAGGCTACATATCATGTGGAGCAGGTCCTCAAGGAATCAATTCTGAAGCACTTAGAGGAGAGAAAAGTGATCAGGAACAGTCAGCATGGATTCACCAAGGGCAAGTCATGCCTGACTAACCTAATTGCCTTCTATGACGCGATAACTGGCTCTGTGGATGAGGGGAAAGCAGTAGAAGTGTTATTCCTTGACTTTAGGAAAGCTTTTGATGCTGTCTCCCACAGTATTCTTGCCAGCAAGTTAAAGAAGGATGGGCTGGATGAATGGATTGTAAGGTGGATAGAAAGCTGGCTAGATCATCGGGCTCAACAGGTAGTGATTAATGACTCCATGTCTAGTTGGCAGCCGGTATCAAGCGGAGTGCCCCAAGGGTCGGTCCTAGGGCCGGTTTTGTTCAATATCTTCATTCATGATCTGGAGGATGGTGTGGATTGCACCCTCAGCAAGTTTGCAGATGATACTAAACTGGGAGGAGTGGTAGATATGCTGGAGGGTAGGGATAGGGTACCGAGGGACCTAGACAAATTAGAGGATTGGGCCAAAAGAAATCTGATGAGGTTCAACAAGGACAAGTGAAGAGTACTGCACTTAGGACAGAAGAATCCCATGCACGGCTACAGACTAGGGACGAAGTAGCTAGGCAGCAGTTCTGCAGAAAAGGATCTAGGGGTTACAGTGGACGAAAAGCTGGATATGAGTCAACAGTGTGGCCTTGTTGCCAAGAAGGCTAACGGCATTTTGGGCTGTATAAGTAGGAGAATTGCCAGCAGATCAAGGGACGTGATCATTCCCCTCTATCCGGCATTGGTGAGGCCTCATCTGGAGTACTGTGTCCAGTTTTGGGGCCCACACTACAAGAAGGATGTGGAAAAATTGGAAAGAGTCCAGCGTAGGGTAACAAAAATGATTAGGTGGATGGAGCACATGATTTATGAGGAGAGGCTGAGGGAACTGGGATTATTTAATCTGCAGAAGAGAAGAATGAGGGGGGATTTGATAGCTGCTTTCAACTACCTGAAAGGGGGTTCCAAAGAGGATGGATCTAGACTGTTCTCAGTGGTACCAGATGACAAAACAAGGAGCAATGGTCTCAAGTTGCAGTGGGGGACGTTTAGGTTGGATATTAGGAAAAACTATTTCACTAGGAGGGTGGTGAATCACTGGAATGGGTTGCCTAAGGAGGTGGTGGAATCTCCTTCCTTCAAGGTTTTTAAGGTCAGGCTTGACAAAACCCTGCCTGGGATTATTTAGTTTGGGGATTGGTCCTGCTTTGAGTAGGGGGTTGGACTAGATGACCTCCTGAGGTCTCTTCCAACCCTGAGATTCTATGATTCTATGATTTTAGAAAGGGCTTCTTGTAGGAGTTGTTAACATTTGGATCAGTCTACTGTATGATATTGGGAGCACAAATTATCAACCACTTTAAAGCAAAGATAATTACTATTTACTACACTAAGTACTTTATAAATGCCAATAGCTAGATATTTTGAATAAAACAAAATCTACAGTAGTAAAACATGTATACTGAGTAACAACGTACATCTGGTGCAAGGTGTGAGAATGAAATAAATATTCCTTTTGGTGTCTTAATCCACACATTTTGTCTATCTACTTTAAAAGAAGAGGGAATATTGCATTGATATTACCGAAAATGATGAAAAGTTTATGAAAACTGGTCCATACTGTGAAATATGTAGATAATGTAAACATTTGATATTCATGAAGGTGCTCACTAACAATAAATAGAAATTTAGGGCCAGATTGTCTCCTCTGCTTCTGTGAGGGGAGGCAATTTATGCTAGGGTGAGACTGCATTGCATAGTATAAATTCACCCAACCCAGTCAATAATCCATTTCTCAATGTCATTTTTCACAAGGATCTGATCCAAAGCCTATTGACTTCAATGAGCTTTCAATTTGGCTCCAATTTGGCTGCAGTACAGCGGTGGTGAGCTCAAAGGTATTGGTCCATTAGAGCCCATTAGAACAGGTAGAACAGTTTCCATCTGAGGTCATGAGAGCCTATGAGGCTAATCTGCTGTGTGTGAATGAATAGTGGTTAGTGGTCCAGGATAAAATTGTCTAATGTCTAAGTGATGTAAGAGCCTTTCAATGGGACTTAGTTGCTTTTCAAAATGAGACTTAAGCCTAAGCCACTGTAGGTACTTTTGAGGCGCTTTTCTTGTCAACGGTCATAGTTATTCTTTGGACAGAAGTGCATTCTTATGTGCATTGCAGAAAAAAATAGACATAGGAATTTTACATGTTCTTATGTTCTTACATGTGGCTATTTAAAAACTAGTTGGAAGAAAATTAATTAAACACTGACAACTTGACCTTATTTTTTTCCCTTTTTTTTGGCAAGCAATCACCCTCTAATTGTTATTGACTTGAGCATCTGGCCATGCCACCCTCGTGTGTATGTGTGTGGTATGCGTATAACCATGTTTTGGTTATTTTTCTTGTTTAAGTTTATGGAGAGAAAAGGCAGCACACATAAGAAACAAAATAAACAGGTATGTCAAAAATGTGTAGTTCAAATGAACAGAGACAAATATCCCTCCAAACCATCCTGTCCCATCTTTTAATTTTCTTTTATAGGTAAGGTGGTTTGGGCCTCCCATGTCAGCTGCTGTTATTTCAGCCAGATCTGCTGAAGGCTGTGCTGCTTGTCAGTGACTGATGACAGATGCTCCTACCCACAGGGTGTTTCTCCTCTCTGCCGTCTTCTGTCATCTTCTTTTCCTTTTCAGTGTTTGTATCTTTCTTTCTATCTACCTCTTTCCTTTCATATTTCCCTGGATTTTTTTTTTGCCACTTCTTGCACAATTACCTTTCAGATTCTTTCTACTTTGTGCCCTCCTCTACTTTAAGTCTGATTCTTTTTGTCTGTCCATACCCATTGTGACAGGTAGCACAGTCTACTGGATTGAGAAAAAGGCTGTAAACCAGGATCTTTTGAGTTCCAGTCCTGGCTCTTGCAGTGATGCATAGTGTGACTTTGGGCAAGGCACTTACAATCTAATGAGATATAGAGAAGCTAAGTTCCTTGGAGGAGGAAACATAGATTCTTAAAATACATATGCCTCCAAATAGGGTAGCTACATTTCTTACAATATTTTTCTATTAACAAATACAAATCAGGTAAGCAGAGAACACTTAGTTTGTGACTTACACTCCGAGAGTAAAGGATAGGGTAGTAGCAAAGGATCACACTTTGTGTCAGAGAATCAGATTTAGAATACATTTACTACATGCCATACACATTTTTCAAATAGCATGGCTTTTCTAAATATAAGATGTGGAGTTCTCAAATCCCTTATAAAAATTTATTTAAAGTGTTGTAGAAATTCATTTAAAACCATATGTCACAACATACTTAGGCATGAGGTGTTAGGTGGGAGATGGGAGGTTGTTGGTAGTATGGATGGGAGGTTGTTGGTAGTATGGATGGGAGGTTGTTGGTAGTATGGAAGCAGAGCTAAAGTTGCTTAGTTTATCTGAACTGTGCACTTTCATGCCTCCCAATTATTATTTTTTTTAAAACTGCAGTGTTCCATTAACGAATTTTCTAAATGCACTAGTGGTGTGTCTGCTCAACCTTAACTGTGAATGAACTGTTGTTTGTTGTTTTTGTCTGGGCTATTACCTATTTATCTACTACACAGAACTGTTGAGAATTATTTAGTTCATATTTCCACTGGGTTTTGAAAATGTAAGCCTTTCTAAAAGGACTAAGGTATTATTTCACTCCTGCTTGTTGCAACTCTCTTGTTACTCTTATTTCTATTTTTCTGCTTTGTCCTTCCTGTGTCTTTTTTTTTTTTTAAACAAACAAGTATCCTTTGCCTAACATTATTGTAGTAAGGCCTGGTACGAGGCCTCTGATACAAGGCCTCTGATACAAAGCCCTATGTTTCAGGTCTTCTTCTTACTACAATTATGTCCTTCCAGTAGTAAATGTAGTGTTAGGAATACGATTCTGTGTTCCTCCACTACTGTCACTAGGGTCATCCTTCTTTATTGCTCGTCTTTTGTGCACTTTTACCCTATACAGATGCTCCCCGACTTATGCAAGTGTTCTGTTCCGGAACGCCTTGCATAAGTCGAATTTTGCGTAAGTCCGGATTTGCGTAAGTCGGGTTTGCATAACCCGGGGAGCATCTGTATTATACATATTTCATGGGGGAGACCAGCATTTCTCAAAGTCAGGGTCCTGACCCAAAAGGGAGTTGCAGGGGGTCACAAGGTTATTTTAGGCGGTCACAGTATTGCCACCCTTACTTCTATGATGCCTTCAGATCTGGGCGACCAGAGAGCGACGGCTGCTGGCCCGGCGCCCAGCTCTGCAGGCAGCGCCACGCAAGCAGCAGTACGGAAGTAAGGGTGGCAATACCATACCATGCCACCCTTACTTCTGCGCTGCTGCCTTCACAGTTGGGCAGCCAGAGAATGGCGGCTGCTGACTGAGGGCCCAGCTCTGCAGGCAGCAGCGCAGAAGTTAAGGTGCTAGTACCATACCGTGCCATCCTTACTTCTGCGCTGTTGCTGGAGGCAGCTCTGCCTTCAGAGCTAGGCTCCTGGCCAGCAGCAGCGCAGAAAGTAAGGGTAGCAGTAATGGAACCCCCCCTTTACAATAACCTTGCGACTCGCCCCCAACAACTCCTTTTTGGGTCAGGACCCTACAATTACAACACTGAAACTTCCGATTTAAATAGCTGAAATCATGAAATTTAGGATTTTTAAAATCCTATGACTGTGAATTTGACCAAAATGGACTGTGAATTTGGTAGGTCCCTAACTATGTGTAGAGTTATGTTTATGAAAGATTGTGATTTGGAGACACTCCCTCATAAGGGACAGTGTTGTGAATGTGGGAATTTGGAGATGTGCCCTGGAAACAGGGCTTGGGAACATAGCATGGCTGTGTGCAGCAGCTCAGCAGAGAGGCTCTCCAGTTTGTTTTATTAAAGTTTTATTCCTTTCCCATTCACTAATTTGTTATTTAACGAAGCCCAAGATTGTTACACTATTGATGAAAGCAACACATTGTAGTGTGGTAGACTCAAGAGTTTGATTTCTCCCTGTTTTCCATGAGTGGAAAAGACAAGTCTCACATACAGTAAAATATGTCAATGTTTTGTTTTTAAAAGTTCAGGGTAGTGTGGACCCATGCAGAGTTCCACTGAAATTAGGATTCTGCCGGGACACAGGGGCCCACACTACCATGGAAACAGACACAGACTGGTGCAGGAGTAGGAGCAGGAGCAAGGGCAGTTGGTTGACACTACTGGCAGTGGGAGTGTTCCTGACCAGATAGCGATGCTGAGCAGACTGAAGAGACTGCTTCCTCTAAGAGCCTATATATTTACCCTGGAATCATATGGGTGGGTCCTTGCCTGTGATTGGCTGGCATGGGGCCTATCACAAGACGTGCAGGTAATTGCCTCTGATGACTCATCACACTCTCTGGCTCAGGAATTTCCACTGTTGACGACATGCTACAAGTTTAAATCATGCGCTGTCAGCGGAACAATAATGAATATGTTTTTCAGTCAGGTTTTGTACTGAGGAACTGCATGTCCTCTCCAATAAACATTTAGAAAGATGTTGGTCATAATTTAGTTCAGTGAAACTTACTTTGAATAAAGATCAGCACATACCTGTAAAGGTATAAGTATTGACACCCAAACTAACTTCAGCTTTCAAGAAACATTGGATTATTATTTATCTAACTACATCGTCAATATAGATTTTCAAAATGGAAATAAAGTTTTGAAAAGCAGATACTCCTAGAGAAAAGCAAGAACATTAAAGGAACTTGGAAAAGATTGTAGGCAATGTTGAAGCTGTGTTGGTCCCAGGATATTAGAGAAACAAGGTGGGTGAGGTAATATCTTTTACTGTACCAACTTCTGTTGGTGAAAGAGAAACTTTTGAGCTTACACAAAAGATATTACTTCACCCACCATGTCTCTCTTGGAAAATATTGGCTTTCTTTCTGAGCTGGGAAATTAAGATGAAAAGAGAGAATTTTTCCTGACAACAACCTTTTCTCTCTCACATTAAAAAATATCATATTTTATATTTAAACAAAAATATTAATTGTATTAAATCTTGTGGTTATCCTCCATTGACGGATAGCATAGGTTCTCCTCCTTATACATAATTGGTTGGCACAAAGGTGGTGGTGTCATGCTGTCTGGAGTGGCTCATGGGCATGAGTGCCTACCTCAGGGCAGACTGTCAAAAGCAGGTCAGACACCCAAAGTGGTGGTATGTTCTATAATTAGATTTCACCAAGACAGTGCCAAATTGAACTCCTAAAGTAATACAATAGTCTTATAATGGAGTCACAGACAGTCCCCTTAGACACTGGGAAAGCTAGTCTATGCAGTAAATGGTCACTTGCACCAAAACCCACACAGGGTCGCCCAGAGGATTCAGGGGGCCTGGGGCAAAGCAATTTCGGGGGCCCCTTCCATAAAAAAAAATTGCAATTCTCTAGTAACATGTATTTGGAAATGTTAAAAATAACCAGTGAAATACATTCAAAAAATAATTTGTAATAATTTGGAAATACACAAAATACATTATTTAAAAACATTAAATGCTTTAATGGTATGTATACATTTGCAATTACATAATGGGCTGTCGCTGGGTGATGGTTGGTGCCAATGGGCTGTCGCTGCCTGGGGATGGCGCTGCTGTTGCCCAGGGCTGGGTGGGGAGTTGGGCTCTGGGTCGGGGGGTGCCCAGCTCACAGGGGCTGGGCTCAGAGCTGGGGGTCAGGGCTGTGGGGGGATGGGGTCAGGGGGTGCCCGGCTCAGAGGGGCTGTGCTCAGAGCTGGGGGTCAGGGCTGTGGGGGGATGGGGTCGGGGGGTGCCTGGCACAGAGGGGCTGGGCTCGGAGCTGGGGGTCAGGGCTGTGGGGGGAATGGGGTCAGGGGGGTGTCCAGCTCAGAGGGGCTGGACTCGGAGCTGGGGGTCAGGGCTGTGGGGGGGTGGAGTCAGGAGGGTGTCCGACTCAGAGGGGCTGGGCTCAGAGCTGGGGGTCAAGGCTGTGGGGGAGGGCAGGGGGGTGTCCGGCTCAGAGGGGCTGGGCTCGGAGCTGGGGGTCAGGGCTGTGGGGGGGTGGGGTCAGGGGGGTGCCCGGCTCAGAGGGGCTAGGCTCGGAGCTGGGGGTCAGAGCTGTGGTGGGGGGGGATCAGGGGGTGTCCAGCTCATGGGGGCTGGGCTCGGAGCTGGGGGTCAGGGCTGGGGGGGGGTCAGAGGGGTGTCTGGCTCAGAGGGGCTTACCATGCTGCTTACTCCCGCCTCCCCCCTCCCCCAGGAGCCTCAGCGCGCCACGTCCAGAAGCGGCCCTGCACAGCGCTGCAGCGGCGTGGCTCCACGGGACCTGAGCGCCCGCCGCTCGGCCTGGAGCTCGGAGCCCTGCCCCCTCATCACGCAGCTCTGAGCAGGAGGAGCTCAGGCCACGCGACTGCAGCGCTGTCCAGGGCCGCTCCCAGATGCGGCGCGCTGAGGCACCGGGGGATGGGGGAAGGCGGAGGCGGGGGGGGAGCCTCTGACATTCTTGTGCGGGCCTGGGACAAATTACCCCACTTGCCGCCCCCGGGCGGCCCTGAACCCACAGAATATTCAGGTTGCACCCAGTGCCAACAGACCAGTTACTCACCCAGTATTTGCTTCCTAAATTTCACACCAAAGACAGTGTCAGAAGTCAATTCTATAGCAAATTAACTAAAGATTTATTAACCAGGAAAAATAAATGAGAGCTATTGAGAGGTTAATACAGGTAAAATATATGTACAGGTGAGTCACAGTCTATAATTCCAAAAGGTAGCAGAGATGAAGTAATCTGCCCGCTTCTCAAAAGTCTCTCAGGGCTACCCAGAATAATTCTGGGGATCTCTGTTCTTGTTTGGTTATTCTGCCCTGTTAGAATCCAAACAGTCCAGAGATGAAGGATTTTTCCTTGTATCCATACTTATAGCTTCTTGTCACAGAAAAACAAGTCACTACCCACCTGGGCTCTTTCTTTGATGATGCGGAGAGAGAGGAAAGCATTTAGAGTCTTTGATCGTCATACATGACCACTTTTTTGAAATATGCAGGGATTAGCACCTTCCTGCTATAGTCCTTCATTTGCATTACACATTTGTTCTGTTTGATGGGTTACTTAGTTACAGAGTGTTACAGAGTGTCACAGGACACTAGTTCAGGTGGTTCCGCAGTCATAAACACACACCAGGCTGTTTATCATTCACCAAGGTGTGCATTTATTTCCCTCTTACATCACCAGAACATGTAACATGGGCTTAGAGCAAGGACAGACTGCCCTGTAGCCCTCATTCTTCAGCCCAGGCTCACCCTCTGAGCTTCCTTCTGAGTTTCTCTTGAGCTCCTTCCTCAACTGCCTTTGCTTCATGTTTCCTCTCCTTATATTCTCCCCAATTACCTCGTTAGCCCAGTGATTATGATCCATGTGGTCACAATCCCCCACCAGAACGTGTGTAATTGTTAAGGATACAATTCGGTCATGGAAGTCACGGAAGTAATGGAGTCTGTGACTTTACTGGAGCTCCGTGACTTTACTGGAGCTCCATGACTTCGGCTTCAGCTGTCAGAAGCTGGGGCTGGAGTCAGGGTTGTGGGCCCCTCACCCTTGGTTTCAGCCAGGGCTGGGGATGTGTATCCCTCCATCCCTGTGGCTGTGGCCAGTGCTGGAGACAGGGCTGTGTGCCCCCCTGGTCCCCTGCGGTCAGCGCCTGGGCTGTGCACCACCCCACACACACATTGCCGCTTTGGTCCGTGCCAGAGCTGGGTCTGTGCATCTCCCCTCCCACGGCTTCGGCTGTGGCCGGAGCTGGAGTTGCTGCTCTGTGCCCCAGCCCCATGGCTTCAGCCAGGATTGAAGTTGGGACTGTGCTTCCCCTGCCCCGCCCTGCTCCTCCCCACCATGGCGGCAGGGCTGGGGTTGTCAGTCCACACCATGGGGCTTCAACTGTCATTCCTTCCCGCCCCCAACCCACCCTCTCTCCCCTCATTATTTTTAGTAAAAGTCACAGACAGGTCATGGCTCCCATGAATTTTTTTTGTGTATATTGCCCGCGACCTGTCCATGACTTTTACTAAAAATAACCATGACAAAATCTTGACCTTAGTAATTCCCCCAGGCTTCAGCACTTTCAGTTATCAGGGATATATAGAATGCAAGTGTTCACTGTTACATTATAACATGGGGCATAGTTGAGTGAGAAAAATATATGCGTCATCCATCTGGTTTCCAACTATGCATTTGTAAATGTTCAGTGAGGCCTGGGGCCTTGGCATAAACTGGCTCCTGGTCTGCCAGTGTCCCACCTGGCCTAAATGCATTGGAATACTTCAGGGCTGTGAGGTTCTTGTGTTTAAATACAATATGTGAAGTAATGTTTTTGCTTGTTTGGGTAGAAGAGATAACAGAATATGTGAACAGACTATGATCAACAGACTATTCCTTGTTTGACTGTTTTTTCGGCTTGGAAAGAATTCCCTATGAGTTGCAAGGAAAATCTTTAATCCTTAGAGATTATGCTCAGGCGTGTAATTCACTCTTTTTTTCATTTTAAATTGTTCAGGTGGCCTTAGTTAATGAATTAGAATGAATAATTATTTAACTCGACATTTTTGTTTTTTTTGCTTAACTGTGTTAACTTTGCAATCAGGGTGGATTGATTTAAAGCAAGGCAATTTAAGTCATGATTTAAATCCAAATTGGAAAGCCTTGATTTTAATCAATTTTTCCATTTGTACTTTAGTTATTTTCTAAATAACGGTGTTTTCTCATTGGTTGATATAACCATTAAAACATGTTGATTCACAACTAAATGGAGTCTTTGTACTAGATTTGGTACATCTTTTTGCTACCTAGAACAGTACGCTATAACCATCTACATTTATTTAAGCAATTATATTGTTTAATATTTTAAGATTTTTATTTATAGTACATTTTAGTATATTAGAAAATAGTGAATTATATACTGCTTATTTACTAGATAATTAATTTTAGCTCATGATTTGTGTTACGCAGCATTAGGATAGTGATTGGAATTTAATTAAACACACAAAACAGCTTATAAAATTTATTTTTATTAAAACAACCTTAATTGTTTTTGATATATAAACTTCTCTTATCAAAACACGTTTCACATTTACAACTAAATGATTTATTAAAGGAACAGAAGGATTAACTGTAGACAGTGAATTAAACTGACTATTTCAGTTTAACCTGGAGAAATTTTCAAATATGCCTGGATGAAAGTGACTGGAGCTTAAGTTTCTACTCACGTATGTCTCTTGAAAATGAGACAACAGTCTCGTAAGTTATTTAAGCTGTCCTTTAAACTGTTAAAACTAGTAGATCTCATTCCTTCCCATCTCATTTTTATTCCTAGACTGGAAGAGAGACAAGTTTTCCTGCTTTTTCAACTCCCAATCGATTTCTCAGCTTTAAATGAATTAATCCAAATGAAGACAATATTATTTCTGTGTGTGAAGAAGAGGCTACTGCTGTCAAAAGTTGGTTTAGCATTTCAACAGACTTTTGTTCCAAGTGCTTAGCTAGTGATTTCCAGTCGTGTGTTCATTGATGTGACTTTCTTTAAAACATCTTCAGCAAACGTGTACAGCTTGAGTGGTTCACCTCAAGCCCTGAAATTTATGATGGTTGGCATAACCATGGTGATTATTAGATGCCCATGTCAATCAGCATCATGTTCTTCAGCAGTTAGGCATCTACCCTGATACTTTTGGTGGAGAATATTGGCAAAAATGAGAGAAAAGAGGGCCGTTTTTGCATGTGCAAATTATAAGGAGCATGGCTTAGTTAGGTTCTGCAGTATTACACTCTGCTTTCGTATTGGCTTATGCTATATTTTAGGTAGTGTATGGACAAGATAAAAATCTCTTTGTCTCTTGTGAAATGCCTTTGGTCTGCATTTACCTACCTATGGTTCCGAGTGGTAGTTAATGGGCACTGCAACTTTTCTGAATGACACAGGGCAAGTCCTTCCTATTTCATGTCCTTCCTATTACAATTCCTTCCATCAGATGTTGCCTGGTGGTGGGCAATATTTACAGTACCAAGTGTGTGCTATGGATTGCACACTTCAGGGTATGTGCCTGAATGCCTCTGCTTTTGTAAATTATAATGTGCCTTTCATATTACTCAAATACATTCCTCTGTGGTTTAGTGTAGGCAGTAATTAGTTTGGATTTAGAAAACCATTTTAAATGTCTGGGTTAATTAAATATAGAAGGCTTTATTCTGATCTCAGCTATACAAGACATTGCAAAACATTATTATTGCTACTTTTATTATTATTTATTATTGTTATATGGCAGTGCTCATGCAATGCTAGGCACTTTTCAGGAATTTAAAATGGGATGGATCCGAACCCAGTGAGCACCCTGTCCAAAGCCTGGTAGGTAGATAGAGGTTAGAGGAAGAGGAACAACGAATGGTTAGCTTTTATGCAAGTCAACATAGTAATGCTAACGCCAAACCTTCAAAAATTCTGAGTTAGTCTCTGCTCACCAAATCATGAGATTTTAAACAAATAATACATTTTGTTTCTTTTTATAAGTGTTCTGGGTTTTGAGCCTTTATGGTTCACATTTTCAAGCTGTTCTCTGCAGTGGTGGAGGCTGTAAACTTCCTTTTTGTTTTGTAAATAAATGCTGAGATGTTCACGTAATTACATTTTTCCAAGAGTGGAGGCTTTGAGAAAAATGTCAAATGTTGCCGGACTAATGTTAAAATTGCAAGAGTTGGCAGCACTGCAACTAGATCAAATGTAGGCAGCATGACAAAAGTGGGTGTTGAAGAAGGAGTTCAGAGAGAATGTAGCGGGAAAGGGACCTTGTGAATGAATTCAAACATAGTGTGAAATTTGCTGTGGGTCTTGTGTACATGTGGGAGGTAGGTAAGTGATGCAGGAATATTTGTTGTATATCTTGTGTGCACAGAATATGTAAGTACTCCTCTTTATGTAATATCTAAAAAATATACAGACTGAATAATTTACATAGGTTTATGTAATTTTGTCTCTTCTAGGGAGCATGACTTCTGCAACTTCACCTATCATTTTAAAATGGGACCCCAAAAGCTTAGAAATCAGGACTCTTACAGTAGAGAGGCTCTTGGAACCACTTGTTACACAGGTAAGTTGATTGTTTTGTACACTAGTTAGCTGTTGTCTTGAGTGTGATGCTGTATCTCAATGTATTGTTATTCTTAAATACTTATATTACAGTAGTACTTAAGGGCTTCCAGGCAGTCTCCATGCGCTAGGCAGTGTGTAAACACATATTCAGGAGTTCTTGCTTTAGAGACTTTGCAGTCTAAGACAAATATCATAAAAAGAGTAGTGGGAGAGGCATAACATCAGACAAATACAATGTATATATAGCTATAATAGATAACGACAATCAGCAATTATTCTTCTAACAATTATATATAAAGTAAATGCCAACTATCCCCTTTTGTCCCTCACATCATTATTAATTAGCAGTTTTCTTACAGATATTATGGCAGAGGTGGGCCTTGGGGAGTGGCCTGAAGGACAAGGGGTAGGCTTTCTTTTGAGTTTAATGCTGGCTTCTACAGTGAGAGTAAAACTGATATTAAACAAAAGTTCTATTTTTAAATGATATTTTTATGTGTGGCTCCCATACTGCTCATGTTGAATGATGTCACTTTCCAGCAAAATTGCTGCCCCCATTAATATGTTTGTTTTGCCTTTTATATGTTGGAAAAAAAGGTATTTTATATTTTTCTTCAAATTACATTTGACAAGCCAGTATAAGGTAAGCCTTGGCTACATGACTTTTGAGATTGCTGAAGTGATCAAATGGGTTGGGACACTCTGTACCTCGGGGGAACACCCTGCAACCCCATGTTCCCGCCATTTTCATCCTTATAATATGATTGTGTGGTATCCAATGCAAAGTTTGTCATGTCAGGTGTCTTCAGAAGGCTCATGATGCACTGAGCATTGTTGTTATAATAATGTTATAGGTTGTAATTTCATGTATATAGTTATGAGGCAGAAAATGTGTCTTCATGGCTTAAAACAAGCCCAGGAAAAACTCTCCAGGAGCAGAGGGGCAATTCACACCTCATCAGGGCATGTATGGAACAAACCCAGCCCAGCCTCACAGGAACAAAGGACACTGGCCTAGGCAGCAACAAAGGATCTGTTGGACTCTTGAGTGAGTCACCCCACTTCCTTTGGTCAGTTTGGGACTAGGATGAGGTAATGCTCACCTGACTCTGAAGTGGCGAGGGGGCAAAGCCAAGAGGGAAGAAAGAACATGATAAAAGGGAGAGACATTTGCCATGCTCTCTCTCTTCCACCTCCATCTACAGACACCACCACCAAGCGACTGAAGTGCTGATCAAAGGGGAGAGCCTGGCTGAAGGGCAACCAGCCAGTCTGTGGTGAGAAGCATCTAAGTTTGTAAGGGCACCGAAAGTGTTAAGATCAGCTTAGAATGCATTTAGCTTTTATTTCATTTGACCAAATCTTACTTGTTGTGCTTTTACTTATAATCACTTAAAAACTATCTTCTGTAGTTAATAAATTTGTTTGTTTATTCTACCTGAAGCAGTGCTTTTGGTTTGAAGCGAGTCAGAGACTTCCCTTGGGATAACAAGCCTGGTACATATCAATGTCTTTGTTAAATTGATGAACTCATATAAGCTTGCAGCGTCCAGCGGGTATATCTGGACACTGAAAGATGGAGGTTCCTAGGGTTGTGTCTGGGACCGGAGATATTGGCTAGCATCATTCGGTTGCACAATCCAAGCAGCAGCTGGCCAAAAGTGCTCACTCACATAGCTGGGAGCAGCTTACATGCTTGAGGCTGTGCGGGAACAACCCAGGAGTGGGGGTTCTCACAGCAGAGAGGGTAAGGCTGGCTCCCAGAGTCGAGGATTGGGGTGACCTAGCAGATCACTGGTCCAGAGAACACCAGGGAACATCACATGGGTGTGGCTTTCATTTAACATGTTAATGAACTCTCCTGACAAACCTAGACAGATACATCTGCTGCTAATGTGGAGAGCTCTTTTAAAATCTGCAAGATCCTAACATGCTGAGTTGGGGTGAGGAATTAGGTTATGAGTTGTCTTTCGTTCTGGTCCTGCTGATAGAAGGGGAAGTCAGGCAAAGTTATAGCAGGATGACTCTGTTAGGCAGTAATAGGTCAGGAGAGGGCAGTCTTTACTAAAGGGTGAAAAGTCTGCCAGGAGGGGAAAGTTCCAGGGTCTCTGAAAGGATGGTTGAAGACTTCAGATGAAAGCAGTAAAGCTCCTGTTAGGTTGGGACTAGTGATTTAAACTCAGGTTTCTGGATTTGCCTTGGTGACGTTTGGTGTTGCTGGGTTTAAGATCAGCAAGACCCATGTACATAATGTAAATAATTATACCTGACTTTGTGACATCATTTTATCCAGCAATAGAAACTAACATGTGCCCTGAAGTCCACCACCGTTTGGATGAGTGCAGCAACATGTTGATTTTTTTTCATAGTTTGGCAGCAAGATGAGAGTGGGAGGCCAGCAGATCAAGGGATGTGATCATTCCCCTCTATTCAACATTGGTGAGGCCTCATCTGGAGTACTGTGTCCAGTTTTGGGGCCCACACTACAAGAAGGATGTGGAAAAATTGGAAAGAGTCCAGCAGAGGGCAACAAAAATGATTAGGGGGCTGGAGCACATGACTTATGAGGAGAGGCTGAGAGAACTGGGATTGTTTAGTCTGCAGAAGAGAAGAATGAGGGGAGATTTGATAGCTGTTTTCAACTACCTGAAAGGGAGTTCCAAAGAGGATCGATCTAGACTGTTCTCAGTTTAGTCTGCAGAAGAGAAGAATGAGGGGAGATTTGATAGCTGTTTTCAACTACCTGAAAGGGAGTTCCAAAGAGGATCGATCTAGACTGTTCTCAGTGGTAGCAGATGACAGAACAAGGAGTAATGGTCTCAAGTTGCAATGGGGGAAGTTTAGGTTGGATATTAGGAAAAACTTGGTCACTAGGAGGGTGGTGAAGCACTGGAATGGGTTACCTAGGGAGATGGTGGAATCTCCTTCCTTACAGGTTTTTAAGGTCAGCCTTGACAAAGCCCTGGCTGGGATGATTTAGTTGGGGATTGGTCCTGCTTTGGGCAGGGGGTTGGACTAGATGACCTCCTGAGGTCCTTGCAACCCTGATATTCTATGATTCTGTGAATGCACAGTCTAGCTTCAGGAGGGGGAAATTGAACCAGTTTGTACATTTCAGAGTTTGTGATGGTCCCTAAGCAACTTCTTGGTTTCATAGATTTTTGAGGCCATAAGGGACCTTTAGATTTCCTAGTCTGATCTCCTGTATAACACAGGATTTCAAACAGCCACCCTGTTTCGAGTCCAATAACTTGTGTTTGACTAAAGCATATCTTCCAGAAAGGAATCCACTCTTGATCTGAAGACTTCAAGAGGTGGGAAATTCACTGCTTCCCTTGGTAATTTGTTCCAGTGGTTAATCATTCTCACTGTTCTTTTCTAAAGTGCCTTCTTTATCATTTGAATTTGTCAGCCATTGGTTCTCATTATGCCTTTCTCAGGTAGATAAAAGATCCTGTTAATCCTGGTATTTTCTCACTGTAAAGGTACTTGTATACTGTAATAAAGCCACTGCTCAATCTTCTTTTTGATAAACCAGATACATTGAGCTTCTTAAGTCTCTTGCTGTAGGAATATTTCTTCAGCTTTCAAATAATTTTTGTTGGTCTTTTCTGCTTTGCTTATGAGTGGCCCTGCTAGTTTGAAATGTTCTGAGCATAGTACATTTATTTTTAACAGAAACATATTACACAAAAATGATTGCTTTTGAATTTGACAGTGATGTTCCATCTCCTTTCCATATATGGAAGTCTTCCTGTGGAATTCTGTTGCTGTGACATCTCATGGTCAATGTAGTCAGCCCTTTGCTCCCACTAAAATGGAATTGTAGGAGACACATTGAAAATTATATAGGGCCTTTTCAAAAAGAGTGTAAGCTAAAATATTCAAGTTCTTCTCAATGTGATTGCCTTTGTCTATTCCACTGTAGGTGTGTGCGTGCCTCGTGCATGGTTGTCAGAGGATTTTCCCCTCAGCAGTACCCGTTGGGGCAGCACAAGTGCCCTCTGGTACCTCATGCCACTGTACACCAGTATAAAGGCCCAATCAGCTCCCGACTCCCCTCAGTGCCTTCCTGCCACCAGTGAGAGTTGTTGGAGCTGTTATCTTTGCATTTGCAAGTCTTCCCTCCCTTCTTGTATATATAGTACCTGTCATGTTAGTTTAGCATAGAGTAGTGTATTTTGTACGTAGCTAGAGATTAGGGTAAGTTTAGTTTAGTTTAGTTTAGTTCTTAGAGACATGTAATCTCTGGGGCCCGTTTGGGTACTGATCCAGTGCTGAAAGGCAAATTTTGTGTTCTCCTTGCTTCAAGGCCTGCTGCTCATGTGGCAAACCTATGTCAGTGAGCAACCTTTACCCCAGCTGCCTTAAATATTTGGGAGAGCACATGTAGATGACAAATATCACATTTGTAGAGGGGTTCAAACCTTGTTCCAAAACGAACAGGGCTGCCAGGCTCAAGTACTTAGTCATGGAGTCTGCATTTCACCCTCCATTGGAACATTCCCACTTGGAGCAGATACTGAGCATGTCCAAGTCTTTCAGCCTTAACATTTTTTCCCCTTGCTTTTGTGGTTTTATGTTACAGATGATCTATATGTAATATACCTAACTCACACACAAGTGGTTTTGTGTACTAATAGGAAGAGATTCAGGCAAAATAGGCTTTACTGGTAATACCCAAATAACTAAACCAAAACTCATCACAGCTGGCAATAAGCATTTCTTTCTTAAACAACATATTATACATTCAGTTACACAGAATTTACAATGCAATTGTTAATAGTGACATCTGGTGACTTCCAGTGGTTATAGAACCAGGGGGAGATTATTCAGAAATGAAAATTGTTGAATAAGTTACAAAAATTTTGGATGCAGAAGCAATGCAAAAATATATTTAAACTTCTTTGCTCTTCTTCTTTATACCTTCAACTAAGAAATATTTGCCAATTTTTCTAAATATAGGTGCCTAAATCTGTATTTAAATACCTAAATATTGACCTGACTCTTAAAAGGTGCTGAGCATCTATCGCTTCCATTGAAGTCAGTGGGTGCTACAGGTACTCAGTGCCTCTAAAATCAAACCATTTTTCAATTAGTCACCAAAATTTGAATATTTTAGCTTATATTCTTAATGCTCGTGATGCAAAAGATTTCAGGGACATTTTGCAAAAGTAGAAACAATAATATCCAGCTCTTTGGGACCTAAAGGTTTAGGCCTAATTTTAAAATATGGGTGCCTAAATTTAGATTCTTAAGTTCATATTTAGACATATAAATAAGTGACCTGAATTACAAAAGGACAGAGCACCCAACTAATGTCATTTAAGTCTTGAAGAATATATATCAAAAAAAGTTGAATTGAAAAATGGGTTTAAAAAGAAAAAAAAATGTCCAAGAAAGAGTGACCCATTGAGCCAAAAATGTTACATTAAAACTGAATTTTAGACAAGCTAATTAAAGTTCCAAATGAGAAACTATGGAAAACCTATTAAGCTGATTAAAAAAATCAATTAACCGATCATGAGCATTCATAAGAAATGATAGAATTACTTTTACATGAGGAAACCCTGGACTAGCAGACTAATTAGAACTTACATAGCTGTCAGAGATCTAAGAACATTAGAACTTGCTAAAGCACCCATATTCCCATTGCTTGTCATCATATTGAAAGGACAATAGATATGCTATGCCACATGCCATTTGACTTTCTTATTACTGCTGTTATTAAGTGGGCTTTTTAGGAAGAAATTTAATTGAGAAGAATTTAGCAGAATTTCTATTTCTTACAGAAAAATACTGAATAGATTTATCTAATGATTACAGTTGTCATGTTTGTCTTTCCTCTGTTTCACTCATTCTACAACTAACAATAAAAAGTAATTACTGTATTTGTGGCCTTCTTTGTTTTATGAAGGTTTATTACAATTTACCTTCATTATAAAATTTTGTATTTATGAATACTACATCACACATAAATGTAACTCAAGTATCAAAGGGGTAGCCATGTTAGTCTGGATCTGTAAAAGCAGCAAAGAGTCCTGTGGCACCTTATAGACTAACAGACGTATAGGAGCATGAGCTTTCGTAGGTGAATACCCACTTCTTTGGATGCATAATCCTTTGCTGCTTTTATAAATGTAACTGGACATAGTTCCTCAAGGAACAATATGCACCTTAGTACATAGGCTGAGTTTTAACAAAAAGCTATCTAAAATCATTGAGGTTAGTAAGGGCTGAATTCTGTGCTCAGATACTTGTGTACAGCTTCCACTGGCTTCTGTGGAAACTGCACCCGAATAGCTGGGGGTTGACTTTGGTTCATAAAGATTACGGATAGTTCTGGATAATATTTTAATATAAATGGTGTTTAGTAGTTTGAAAAGTTATCCACATTTAAACTCCGTATTGCCTTTGTCGTCCCCCCCTGCACCATATGCTCTCTCCACTTCCTTCACTGTTGCTGATGACACTGGTAGACCTAACTTCAACTGTTTCAAAACCTGTAACTGTGATGGAAAGGTGATTAGATCCTCCAAATGCAGGGTTTTTTTCATAGAATCATAGAAGATTCGGGTTGGAAGAGACCTCAGGAGGTCATCTAGTCCAACCCCCTGCTCAAAGCAGGACCAACCCCAACTATGGCACATTCATAAGAGGATTCTGTAATGTAAGGAAGCCAGATTAATTGCTTTATTGATTATTAATAGTTTAGACTCTAGAAAAAACTAGAAGAATTAGTTTGCCTTTGTGTTCCAGTCATGTCACCCAAATGGTGGGCCACTAGTTCCTCTTAGTAATAAAATTTGCACAAAGGACAATGGTTGGCAAAAACATCTATTATAAATATGAGCAGATTAAATTATTACAGAGCATTCACTTTCAGTCATAAAGGGAAAATATAGGACTGTGGCTATTACTGCCATTTTTGTTATGGTAGCACCGAGGGTCTTCAAACAGGGATTAAGGCCCTATTGTACTAGTCAATATACAAACCCCCTTCTACACACTTCACTCCCAAAAATCCCAAAGGTTTATATATGTTAATTGTTTACATACTATAGTACTAAGGATTTAATTCAAACTACTTTCCCCCTTTCTTACCTGTGCCATTGTGTTCCTTCTGGCAGGAGTATGGTAGTACAGTTTACATAGATTTTTAGCTCCTGGGCAGCATGGCATTAAACACGTTGTTAAAGTGTAGTCCTCAGTTGTTTTTGTTTTGTATGATAATTTTTAACATGGCAATAACTTTATTCTGGCACTTCTAGAAATCTTGACAGATGATATTGCCTAAGAAGTACAGTAAGTACTAAAGCACTTAAAGGAACTGATCATGTAAACAAGATATTTTGTGCTTCTTATGTTTTCAAAAAATGCAACTTCTGTAAGAAGAATTTAAAATTAATTCTGCTAGATGGAGTTTTTTTTAGTATACAGCTATACTGTAGGTTTTTTGTTTTATGTTCAAAGCAAGGCAATTTTGTATTGCAATTATAACACATTGTACTGTCCTCAAGAACTGGGGACATTTAGCACCACATTAGCTCAGAGAAACATAAAGATAATGTATGGCAAATGCAGAGATATCGATTATTCAGAGTGAAAGTTTTTCTGTACTGTCAATTAGTAAAATTAAGAAATCTATATAATATACATACGATTTGATGTAATTCCAAATTGCTTTAATGTAAGTGAACAATAGCATCATACTAACATTACTACAGTTATGTCTGGGGTGGCACTTCAATTCTAAGCTTTTATTTTTAATGGTTTATAATCAAGCCCAACAAGTGAGAGATTAAAACCCAGAGAAGAATCTAAAGTAAAATGTTTAGGGATACTTTAAAAAAAATGTATTTATCAATTTCTAAATGATCAAAGCATGGGAAATAGTGGTTTTTCAGCCATTACCATAGTTCAGATTCTATTTGCTCTTGGATAACCCTAGAACTCATTGCATTTAAACTCTAAATCTGGCACATATCTAGTACACCACGAGGAATGTACGATTTACTGAGTTGGGGCAGGTGGGAAGTGTTTTGGAAATAGTTATAGACATTGTTTATCAGACTTGCACAGTGCATTATTTTCACCATCAATTTTAAATGTATATTGGTACAGGTTTGCAAGTAGGCATGCATACTCTGGACACCCATGAGAGCCCAAGTTCCTCCCCCTTCCTGGCACACATACACACACACATACACAGCTTGGCAAACTGTCTTTCCTCTGTATATTCTTCTGAATCCCCAAACATGTCAGTAGCCATCTAAAGGGCTAGTGCACTGTGCCTATGAGAGAGCAGGAAATTGGTGGCACCATCATCACAGCTGGATAGTGGAGCTAATGATCTGCTTTTCATTTCTTATTTTATTTATATTAATAAATAATTGATTACATATTTGAATGTTAACAACGTGCTTTGTACAGTTTAGTACAAGCAGGAGATCCACACCCACACCCAAGAAGTTTATACTCTACATTAAAATAAAAAAACAATACATTTAGTGATCCAGGAGATTTGGGAGGTGGAAGTATCACAGGACAACAATTACTTGGACTTTTGTTTTAGCTGTTATGAATATGAACCAACACAGTCCTGTTTTCTGTACCCGCACAGTGCATGACTGAAATAATAGAGAAGTATGAACGGTGCCTATTCAGCTCAATGGATGTTAACTTGGAAGCCTGTCTGTCATGTTCTCGGCATTTCTTCCCCTAGTGTACCACTCTAGCAGGGCTCACAGTGGTGCAGTAAAAGTAGTAGCATGGGTGTTGTGGCTCAGACAGCAACTCAGCCCATCCAACCCCGAGTCGGAGCTTGGCTGGCTAGCTCAAGTGTTTGCCAAAGCTGCAATATACATGCTGTTATTTTTAGCACACTAGGTTGAGCCCCCTTAGCAGGAGTCTGTCTGCTCTGGCTCAGGGGCTCACTCTCAGCTGTAGTGTAGACATACCCTGAGAGACTTGTAATTTGGCAAATTTTCACTGAGATAGCAAAAAGGCATTTTCCTAACACTAGGGTGACTCTCCTGCTAAATTTCAATTGACTTCTCCAAAACACGTAGGTCCTAGAGCTTCCCAACTAAAGAGTGGTGAGAAATTTTTAGCACAGGCAAACCGTATTTTCACCAATTTTGTTTTTTTGGAAATGGCTAACTGCTTTTGCTGAATTTTTCAACAAAAACAACAAAAAATCAGTGTGAGGCAGAAACCCAGCATAAAAATTGTAGCCTGAACAGTTAGTTTGGCAAAGTAAGAAGTAACTGAAAACAAGGTTTATAATGGAAAGTGTTAGACAGCCTTTTAACCATAGGTGTCACTACTAGTAACTACTATAATTACAGTAAACTAGTGTAACATTATGGTTGAAATTTCAAGTGCACAAAAGGGAGAACATTAAGAACATAAGAACGGCCATACTGGGTCAGACCAAAGGTCCATCTAGCCCAGTATCCTGTCTTCTGACAGTGGCAAATGCCCGGTGCCCCAGAGGGAATGAACAGAACAGATAATCATCAAGTGATCCAGTCCCTGTCGCTCATTCCCAGCCTCTGGCAAATAGAGGCTAGGGACACCATCCCTGCCCAACCAAGTTAAAATCCTCCACAAGGAATATGTAAATTAATATTTTAAAATATATGCCATGTACATTATTCCAGACTGCTACATATGTTCAAGAGACTGAACTCCATTTTCAGGGGAAACATATATTGTTCTTGGCTCTTAAATTAATTAATATTCTGAATTCTTATTTTGTTTATTAAATAGATAATACCAGTTAATTGAGGGAGGTTGCTTTTAGAGTAAGATTTACAAAATTAATAAAATAAGAAAGCTCTACAATGTTTAGTGAAAAGTATTAGTATGTTTTGGTGCATAATGTATTTTCTCAGCTTGTCTAAAAAGCAATTCCATGAACTCTGTCAAAATGTCTTGTGAAATTAAATGTCATATTCAAAATTAGGTTTATAATTCATTGTTGTGTACCAAAAATGATTTACTAGTGTTTCACGTACTATGTGGTAGTGCTGATCTGAACAAGATGGAAAGTGATCAGCATGCTAACCCCTAAACTCAACTTTTATCTCAAATATATAAACAGAAATAAGGAAGGTGTTATCAGATAACATTAATTGAATTAAAGGATGGGAGTGTAATTAATGACAATCAACATGGTTTAATGGAAAATTGGTCTTGTCACAGAAACTTAATAACATTTTTTTTTATCAGATTACAATTTTGCTTGATAAGGGAAACACTGTTGACATAATAGATTTCTGTAAGCCATTTGATTGAGTGCCACATGACATTCCAACTGATTTTGTATAGTGCTTTTTAAAAAGTGTAGCACATATTAAATGGATTAAAAATTGGCTAATACATAGATTTCAAAAAGTACTGGGGAACCATCATCCAATGGGGGTTTTTCAAATGGAGTCTTGTAGAGATCTGTTCTTGGCCCAACGCTATTCAATATTTTTATCAATGATCTGGAAGAAAATAAAAAAAATAATAATTACTGGCACAGTTTAAAGATTGACATCAAAGAATGGTGGAGTGATAAATAATGTCAGCTTAATTCTATAGAGCAATCTTGACTGCTTAGTAAACTTGGCTAACTTGAACAATGCAATTTTAATATAACCAAATGCAAGGTCAAACATTTAAAAAGAAGGAATGTAGGTCACAATTACTGGAATAGGGTCTGTATTCTGGAAGGCAGTGACTCTGAAAGGAACTTAAGGGTCATGGTGGATAACATCTGAACAATGAGCTCAAAATGCAATTCAATGGCTAAGAGCTAATATGATCCTTGAAGATAAATATGATCCTTGGTCCTGCTAGTGAAGGCAGGGGGCTGGACTTGATGACCTTTCAGGGTCCCTTCCAGTTCTATGAGATAGGTATATCTCCATATATTTTATTTTAGAAGTGGGAGAATATCAAACACAAGTAGTATTATCACTGTAATACAGCATTAGTGAAACCATTCCTGGAATACTTTCCAGTTCTGGTATCCACACTGTAAAAATTATGTTGACAAATTGGAAAGGGTTCAGAAAAGAGCTAAAAAAATTATATGAAGTCTGGAGAACTTGTCATAGAGTGAAAGACTAGAAAAACTCAAAATCTACTTAGTTTTTCCAAGAGAAGGTTAAGAGGTCACTTGGTCAGGATCTATATAAGCTTTTGCATGGTAGTAGAGGCCTTTTAAATCTAGCCTAACCGGATCCTATGGCTGGAAGCTGATGCTAGACATATTCAAACTTGAAATAAAATACAGATTTTTTAACAGTGGGGTAATTAGTCATTGGAATAATTCTATGTGGAGGATTCTCTGTCTCTTGAAGTATTTAAATCAAGATTGGATGTGTTTCTAAGATATATGCTATAGTTCAGGCCCTTCATTTTTGGTTTTTATTTTGTGTAAATTTAGTGTTTGTTACTAAAATTAAAAAAAAAAAAAACTGCAAAAAATTGACTCCACGGTTTTCTGGGTAAGTATCAGGATTCTGGAACTAGAAGAGGTGGATGAGGCAAGGGTGCCATCTCCTCATACTGCCTCCTCCATATCTTCCACTTATGCACCTGCTCCAGTTATCAAGCCACCAACTCTTCTTTCAGAGCGGGATAGTTGGACCTGGGGGGCTTCTCCCTTGGATCCTGTGGGGTCTGTCCAGCTTGCCAAGCTGCCATCTCTCCTTCTAGAGCAAGGAGCTGGGCGCAGAGAGTTTCCCGAAGAACTGTCCAAGTTACTGAGCTGCATCCAAAATTTGACTGAAAACTGGTTCAAACAAACAAACAAATAATAGCTTTTTGGAAAACCGAGGACATTTTTGGTAAAAATCGGTAAAAACTGAAAATGAAGGGCCTTAGCTATATAGTTCAGTCAGAAGTTACAATACTATTCAGGAATTATTGCGTCAAAATCTATTGGCTATGTTATATAGGGAGCTCAGATTGGATGATAAATATGGATCCTTCTGACCTTAAAATGTATAAATCAAGCAAGAAAATGATAACTGATATTAATCTCACTTTGTAGTTAAAACTCCCAAGAGACCAAAGATTTGATTCGTAACCCAGAGAATTAAAATGAGATGCTTCCATGGGCTTTGGAGGAGACCCAGAGAGCCTAAGCTATGTATTGAGAATGAAGCTTGAGCTGTAGTACATTAAAAATCTCATTTGCTTTATTATTGTTCACTGCATTAATTTGCTATATGACCTCATACAGTGTTTATCTTAAAAGTTAGAAAAGCTCCCCAATCATCCTGATTACTGAAGAAATAAACCAATTACCAGTTCTTGCTTTTAAGTCTTAATTAAGTTAATGTTGTTCTGTGTAAGCTTTTGGAAAATGATAGATTTTTTTTGCATAACACATTATGCAGTTCTCAGGTATGTGCATTATTTACTTAGAATTCTTTGACATTCAAATATATTGCACAATCATTTTGTCCATTTTTTTTCTTCCTGCGCTAATTATCTGGGAATTTCTATTGCCATTGTTGGATGTACACCTTTTCATTGAAATTTACATAGCTTAAGGTCCTAACAAATCTTTCTTTGCTGGCTGTCATTTTAATATTTCAGAAAAAAAATGCATTTGGGTCAAACTGGCTGGCAGAAACTGCCCTCTTCTGGCTAGATATGTTTAACTAAACATTGCTTCTCACTCTGAGAAGTGTGTAAATGAAATACAGTTGAGGTATGTTAAAATATTTGTCTTAAGCAACCTACTAAAATCTTTATGTAATCTTTAGTTCTTCCACTTGTTAAAATCCAGATAATAACCCTCTCCTATTACAAGTTCATTTGTGGTTAGTGTCTCTACCTGAAGATCGCAGCTCAGAGTAATCTATGCTCTAATTGTGAAGAAATGTTTTCTGTACATGAACTTAAGGAGTTTGAGGTGTCTGCATTTTTCAAAGGGTGATTAACCATTTGTCCTTCATGTAGGTCTGCTCTAAATCTGCGTTATGTTGGTCACCAGGCATTGTGCTATGAAACTTTAACCCATTCGTGTGATATGGTGGGAATCTTAAATATGTCTAATTAATTTACAGCTCATTGGACACTCACATGCTAATATGAAGGCCACTTTAGAAAAGTGTGCAATAAATATTGCCTTCATGTGAGTTGAACAGAAGCATTTCTTTTATATCAGGCAACTGGTTTACGATTAAACATAGCCGGGGGAAAGCAAGTTTTGAATGCAAATTTCAAAATTGGAATTTGAACCCGCTTCTTCTTCTTCTTCTTCTTCTTCTTTTTTTTTTAACAGTTTCTCCATAATTGTACCTGACTTGTTGGCTCATGTTGTGCAACTAAACAAACAGAAGGCTGGTTGCTCAAATTTTCAGTGTTGGTTCACAGCCAGCTTGTAAATAAAAGGCTATTGAGCATTCACCACAACCAGAACAAAGAAGCTGCCTGAGCTCTTGCTATTTATGTAAATGTTTTGGTTTAAAAAAATAGTCTAGACTCTGAAAGAAGCAGCAACATGATGGAACATGCACTGAAGACAGAATTGATAACATAGATCCACATAACTGAATAAGAAATATACTTTAATTTTTTCCTTTAAGAAATTGTCAATGTATACATAAAATTTTCAACTTTCACAAAATTCTGAGTATTATAATTCAACAAACAAAAATTTAAACTATTCAGTAAAACCTTCCCCTCCACACACACACACACACACACACACACACACACACACACACACACACACACACACACACACACACCAAAGAAAGAAAGGTTATTGCATTATTTGCCCTGATTTTTGGTAAAGTCTGTTTAATATGCGCCTTCCCCCAACAAACAAAAAACTGATATAATCAGTTCAACTGTGTCAAATAGTCTTTTTGTTGTCTTTGAGCCAAATTATGGTTCAGCTGGAGCATGAGCCTAAGGGGGTACCTTGTACAAACTATTCTGTTGTATAATTGGGCTGTGATGAGCCTGTTAGAGAAAGATATACCTCCAGGGCCCAAGATGAAGACAAGCTGCAAACCACAAACCTGAACCTTGTATTAACTGTGTTTGTCACCAACACACATCTGAGGTACATCCTGTGCATCTTCCTCATGGAGATGTGTAAAATACATTTTGACAGTTAACTGCTCAGAGCCGGTTCCAAAGATTTAGAATGTGGATTACCTGTACATTCTCTAGGGAGTTTGGTTACATTTTATTTTTCTATAATTGATGAAGGTCCACACAGGGGCACTGCCAGCATTGCTTTTGGGATAAGGAAACCTCTGCTCCAATATGACTGGCACCTTTTCTCTGGTTCTCAATTGCAAGAGACTTGATATTTTCTTTTGCACTGCTCCCCAGAAAAGAGTTGGGTTTTGGTGTGGCCACTAACTGAGGGAAATACCTCATTCAGTGATCTCCAGGACTCATCATTCTAAAGAGAGAACCTACAATGCCAAGACAAAATGGGAAAAATGACAGGTTAGAAAATGAAAAGTTTGTCTTAAGTTTTATTACAGCTTTATCCTACACAGCTACAGATCTGCTGCTTAAAAGCAGATGCTGCTTGTTGCTGAATTGGAGAATGAAGACTTTTGTCTCCTCTGTCAAGGTTTACAAGTCTACCTCAGCTAATTCAGTGGGGGTTGCTGCTAGAAACATCTTAACAATCAAATATGCTGGTACTGGCCACTTTGAAACCAAAAGAGAGAGTTCTTTTGGTAGGAACATGGTTTACTCTGAAAGCTCTAGCTATTGACTTTGTTATTTTCAATTTTTTTTAAAGGATCCTCTCTGTTTTAGAACAGAAAAGGTCTGAGACTTCAAATGAGAGACAAGATGGGTGAGGTAATAACTTTTATTGGACCAACTTCTATTGGTCACCCACCTTGTCTCTTTAATATCCTGGGACCGACACAGCTACAACAGTACTGAATGAGACTTCAAATGACAGATTAAATCAGGGGTGGTAGAACTCAGGTGACAGGCAGTGGGGCTAGCACCTATTGTGGAGACTTCACCCTGGCATAAACTCATGAATGCTGGGGGTGGAGGTGAGACCAGGACCCAAATGAGCTGGATCAGTAGCCACAGGGCCCATGATCACGCCAAGGAACAATGAGCAGCACCCAAAAGGCCTGGGATGGGCCCAGGAGTAGGTAGGAACCCTAGCACCCTCCTTCTCCTGAATCTGGCTCCCTCCCCGCTTAGTCTTAATGCCTCTCCTATCCCTTCCTATCCCTCTGCCCCCCTCCCCATTCACAGGGAACATGAACCCCCAAATTAAATGAGTTTGGATTGAGCTACAGCAGACAGATCCAAAGTATGAAGCTAAGGCCTGTCTAAACTACAAAGTTAACCCAACCTAAACCTTCAATGGAAGAATTCTTCTCTCAACCTAACATCCCGCCTTTCGGGGAGGTGGATTGCCTGCTCTGATGGGTATGTATGTAGTGTCTATGCTGAAGCACTACACACCTTCTGTAGTGGTTCAAGAGTAGAAGAGCTCTATGACTATCTCACAGTGCTATAACTCTAGCTAATTACCTAGCAGCTGCGTCAAGTACATTTTAGGATGCTTTCATGCTTTCTGCAAGGCTGTTTCTGATTTTATGTATATTCTCATTTAAGTAATGTAGGAACCATATGCCACTGGAGGGCCTTAGCTATAAGGTTGGGTCCCAGCATTCGGGGCAATCAGCTGATTCACCATTTGTAACTGACTCCATTATTCTCCATTCACAAGAGACATTTTGAAGAACTGCATGTGCAAGATTTCTATGTAAGGAAGTATGATGGCACTTCTTAAGTTCCAGCATGTAAGGGCACGTAAAAGCCAAATTCCCTGTCTATCACATGAATGATCTGGGATGGGACTGTAAAAGAAAAAGGGAACTTGGTGTAGGAAACGTTATCCAGGAGAGAGAGTATGTCCTCTCCAATCCTAGCTTGCTGAAAGCTAGGTGGAATGACCTCTGTTGGCTTCTAGCAAGTGTGCAGTGTTACTTTGACTCCTTTTTGGAATCCTTTTGATTAATAAAGCTGGCCCAGATGAGAGGAATTTAAATTCAACTAAATTTTGGGCTTCATTTTAACTCCTTGGCTGGGGCATCAGCCCACTGGCTTACAGTTTATTTCTAAAGTAAAAATAAAACACTTACAAAACAAAACAAAAGCACCCTGCATACTTGCAGAATCCGTTTTAGCTTCTCAAGGACTCCATTCAAAATATGAAAGTGATACGCCAGTTCTAAAGGTGCAGAAACTGAAAGGTGCTGATTAGAACTTCTGTGTCAGAATCAGTTGTAAACTATTGAACTTTATGTGCTTAATATAGGTAATAATTTACATATTTTTCAGTAACAAACATAGCTGGTCTTGATGGTGTGTCCCCAAATGTATGGTACTCCCACATAATCTCATTTGCTGTGTAGACTGTAGACAGAATTTTAAAGGCTAGATGCAGTACAATGTAGTTTTTTGCATAATAATGAGTAACCAGCTGTGGCAAATGTATTTTCTGTGAATGTATGTATCAGACTAGAAACCTTGCAGTTTTCTCGATACATATGGTCTTCTCTTGGAGGCTCAGAAACTTTTGCTTATTTGTATTTGTTTATTGCATGTATATAGTGTTCTCCTGATTTTTAGACTGGAGTAGTCCTATCAAATTCCTTAAAGTGAAGCGGTATTGTTTAATGTCTTCCATTATCTGCTTGCATAAAAAGGTTAAGCTGCACCCATGTATATGAAGGAATTTAACAAAATGAAATTTGCAAGCAGGAATTATTTTTCTCTATTTGTTTCTTGTTATTCTACAACAATGAAAACGTATTGTACCTTTTTAGGCTGATAGTAAGTACTTTTATTACTAGCTATTCATGTGGAAGCATAAACAATCCAACATACTGAATGGCTACTGAATATTGAGTTATTTCCAGAGGATGTATATTAATCTGTTCAGGTTTTCGCAGCAAATTAAGCATATGTGTTCACTCTATGAACAGAGTGATTAAGCTTTAATACATGGCTCGCAATGCTTTAATTAGCAATATAGTGGTCCATAAGATTATACGAATCCAAGTACAAAATAGTAAAAAGTCAAGGCAAACATTCCTCTCTGTTTTTGAGGGAGAAAATATCAGTCTCTTTCTCCCCTGGGCATTTGCCAAGTTGGCTTTCCCCTCTCCAAAACAATGTGTTAAGAATTTTGGACTGATATGAGTTGCAAAGGGAGGTTTTTGAGCCAGTGTTCATTTTGGGGTGCCTTTGCCTCCCACAATCTGTCTTTTCCATTACACACAAAATACCTAGTAATGTTACATGCTTTGTGTAAATACAGAACTCAGCGTTTACAGGACTACTCCTCAATGAGCCTAAAAAGTCTGTGATGGTTATATGTTCTGTCTTTTCAAACCCTTGGGCTCCATGGTCTCAAATAAGTGCCAAGTCTGTCATTGTTCAGTGATGGAATTTCAGTGGTTAAATACATTTATGATGCTATTTTCATCCTTTGAGGGGACAGGAAAATGTTTTATAGTTCTAGACACCAGCAGTAAAGTAGATACCAAGGTGAAATGGTTTGGAGTTGCCAGTCACAAAGTACTGTTAGACTATCCTAGAGAATAACAGGGATGGGGCCTGGAGTGGTGATGTAGCAGTGTCTGATGTGTAAATCATTTGGGTTGAGAGTAAATATGCTGACACCTACTCAGCTTTTCATCCTCATAGGGGCCATTCTGGACTCCAAGCTTGCCCTATCTCAAGACACAATCAGGCTCATACAATATATTTCCAGCCTGAAAAGTACAGAAACATTATTTCATGGGCATTCGGTCCTGTCCAGTGCATCTGTATTGCACTATTGCCTATTCCTAAGAAGTCAGTTAAGCAATGATAATTTGCTTGTTTATTAGTCAGACTTAGCTGATTTTATGTATTTAAAATAAAATAAAATAAAATTCCTGATTTCATTTTTAAGTTGCGTATGCAGTAGTCAATGTATGTAACTTCATAGTTTTATTTGATTTCCCTTGTATTCCTGTCCCTCTTATTTCATGTTTTTCACACTTACTTGATGCATCTTTTCTCAGTGTTGATTTAGGTAATTTGAGGAAGGGACTGTTGCATGTTTTGACAGCACCTAACCTAATAGGACCTTGATCCTGTTTGGACCCTGAAGGTGATACTGTTACACAAATAAACAATGAAAGGCCACCAGTACAGTACATCAGGTCATTCCTGTCCTGGATATATTCAAATTTGTGATCTATGTGTGAGATGTTTAATATCTCATTAGCAATCCCCTGAGTCAGCCAATCCACTTCTTTTCTACTGTCTTCATCTTTATTTCTGCAATGACAGCATCTCTCTAGCACCTCTTTCTCCACTGGGAAATGCTTTGCAGAGCCCCACTTTTGGGAGCCTGCATCCTGAGTCCAGGAATTATCCAGGAAGCAGTGATCATTTGAGTAATTTCCTCTTCAGGCTAAAAGCCACAGATCCATTACCATGGTACTTCATCCTGCTTGCCCCTTGGGTGCTGAATCAGAGCTCTTAGTCACTGGCAGCCTGAGAATACCTTGCCTGGTTTCTTGCCAGCCTGCCCTCCCAGCTCCTCAGGAGCACAGCAAGCCTGCCTGGCAAGCCAAAGAAGAGCCGGGAGTCTGGGAGTCCTGGACCTGAGGTGTGCAGCCAGGGGCGGCTCTATGTATTTTGCCGCCTCAAGCACGGTAGTCAGGCAGCCTTCGGTGGTGCGCCTGCGGGCGGTCCGCTGGTAACGCGGTTTCGGCGGCATGCCTGCGGGAGGTCCGCCAGTCCCGCGCCTTCAGCGTAGCCGCCGAATTGCCGCCAAAACCGCGGGACCGGCGGACCTCCTGCAGGTATGCCACCAAAAGCAGCCTGACTGCCACCCTCATGGTGACCGGTACGCCGCCCCCCTTGGCTTGCCGCCCCAGGCATGTGCTTGGTGCGCTGGTGCCTGGAGCCGCCCCTGTGTGCAGCTCCTCAGCATCCTGGGCTCCCAGGATCACCGGCTCCAGGCAGGTTGCCTGGAGGACTGCCAGGGCTTCCAGGCTCTTCAGCTCCTTGGCAGCCCAGGTTTTCAGGATCCCCAGCTCCAGGGCAACTCACTAATGGAATGCCTCAGAGCAGGAACTCCCGGAGTCCCTGGCTCCTTGGCAGCCCACCTAGCAGGCTGGCGAGGAGCCAAGAGTCTGAAAACTCTGGGAGTCCCAGCTCCCAAGTTCCCAGGCTTGTGGATATCAGCTGCCAGGACTACTAGGCCCATGCATTCTCAGCAGCCAGGCTTCTAGAGACCCTAGCTCCAGGGCAACCTGCCATGTGGACTGCCTCAGAGCCAGGGCTCCCAGGGTATATCTATACTGCAATGTAAGCTTAGGCTTGGACTCAGGCTTGAGACCACCTCCCCCACTGCCATCTACACACAAATCTCTCAGATTTGGGCTTGGACCTAGGGTACTAGCACTCTGGGAGGTTGGAGGATCTGAACCTGTGTTAAGCGGTGACCCAGGGTTCGAGGCCCTATTGCTTTGCAGTGTAGACACCACCCCACTTCACTTGGGTCCTGGGAGTCCACCAAAAGTATCCCAGAATCCCATGGGCCAACTTCCTTCATCCTCTATCCCAACAATCTCCAGTGAACTCAGTTGAAAATGGAAGCCACCCCCTTGGCATACAGCAGCAGCTCAGTGAGTCAGTGTTAATCCTTCCATTGTCTTCTGACCACAGAGCTGCAAACACACCATCAGAGAGCCTTTTGTTTTTGCAGTGGAGACTGACCAGAACAAGCCTTTTGCAAAGCGCACTGCTTCATGATCATGGGAGCACAGCCAGATTTTGGTGACTCTCTGGTGCAAGGCCAGCAAAACTGTGAACTTTAGTGACGGTATCAGGAATGATCACGCATAACACCAGATTGAGAAGCAGGCAGCGTTGCAAATTTAGAGGACCAGAGACCGGTGCAGGGAGCAGACTAAGTGACTCAAAAGCAAGTGCCAGAAGACCAGGGACCAGACCCATACTTCGGGCAACTTGCCGACATTGTGCCCATTTTGTGAGTTTGACCAGGTGCCAGGCACTGAGCCTAGCAGGAGGCCGACCGTGGTGTATGATGATGTAGTCAGCCAGCATGGTGCCCTGCTGGCCCCAGAATCCAGGATGGGGACTTATGGGAACCAGCAGCAGGCACCAAGTGAGGACCATGAAGTCACTCTGTTGCTGAAGGCTTTGGAACAGGATCAGCAGCAAATTCTGGATCCATACTTGGAGGGGCTGTTTGATGCCCTCCCCCCCCCCCGAGGAACAGCCCACTTCCGAGCCTGCAGCAGACATGGAGGGCACAGAAGCCGCCCCTGAATCCAGTAAGTTTCTGCCTCCAATTTAATGTTTATTGCTACAGTAATGGGAGGGATTTCTACTCTAAAACAAATGCAAAAGTCATGAGAATCCCAGGCTAGCAGTGCGTATCCGCTAATGGTGGATTGTATTCCAGTGCCTTTGCATCCCCCCATCTCCTCCCTCCCATCACATGTAGTTCAAAATGGCAAACAGGAAATACAAACAGTAAAGAACACCTGCAAAGAGGACTTTTACTGGAAAGGCACAGATTTCTGCTAGGGCCATTCTTGCTTTTTTTAAATAATAACTAGGGCAGTCAAGTGATTAAAAAAATAATTGCAATTAATTACACTGTTAAACAATAATAGAATACTATTTATTTAAATATTTTGGATGTTTCCTACATTTTCAAATATATTGATTTCAATTACAACACAGAATACAAAGTGTACAGTGCTCACTTTACATTTATTTTTATTACAAGTATTTGCACTGTAAAAAATACAAAAGAAATAGTATTTTTCAATTCACCTAATACAAGTACTGTAGTGAAATCTCTTTATCATGAAAGTTGAACTTACAAATGTAGAATTATGTACAAAAAAATCTGCATTCAAAAATAAAACAATTGCAAATTTTAAAGCCTGCAAGTCCACTCAGTCCTACTTCTTGTTCAGCCAATCGCTCAGACAAACACGTTTGTTTCCATTTGTAGGAGATAATGCTGCCTGCTTCTTGTTTACAATGTCATCTGAAAGTGAGAAGAGATGTTCTCATGGCACTGTTGTAGCCGGCGCCACAAAATATTTACGTTCCACATGCGCTAAAGATTCATATGTCCCTTCATGATTCAACCACCATTTCAGGGGACATGCGTCCATGGTGATGACGGGTTCTGCTCGATAACAATCCAAAGCACTGCAGACCGACACATGTTTATTTTCATTATCTGAGTCAGATGCCACCAACAGAAGGTTGTCAAGTCTCAGGGGGTTAGTCTGTATCCACAAAAACAACGAGGAGTTGGTGGTTGTTTTTTTCAGCAGAAGGTTGATTTTCTTTTTTGGTAGTTCGGGTTCTGTAGTTTCTGCATCGGAGTGTTGCTCTTTTAAGACTTCTGAAAGCATGCTCCACACCTCGTCCCTCTCAGATTTTGGAAGGCACTTCAGATTCTTAAACCTTGGGTCGAGTGCTGTAGCTATCTTTAGAAATCTCACATTGGTACCTTCTTTGCATTTTGTGAAATCTGCAGTGAAAGTGTTCTTAAAATGAACAACATGTGCTGGGTCATCATCCAAGACTGCTATAACATGAAATATATGGCAGAATGTGGGTAAAACAGAGCAGGGGACATACAATTCTCCCCCAAGTAGTTCAGTCACAAATTTAATTAACACATTATTTTTTTAACAAGCGTCATCAGCATGAAAGCATGTTCTCTGGAATGGTGACCGAAGCATGAAGGGGCATACAAATGTTTAGCATATCTGGCATGTAAATACCTTGCAATGCCAGCTACAAAAGTGCCATGCAAATGCCTGCTCTCACTTCCTGGTGACGTTATAAATAACAAGAGGGCAGCACTGTCTCCCATAAATGTAAACAAACTTGTTTGTCTTAGCGATTGGCTGAAGAAGAAGTAAGGCGGAGTGGATTTGTAGGCTCTGAAGTTTTACATTGCTTTGTTTTTGACAAAAAAAAGTTATGTAACAAACAAATCTGCATTTGTAAGTTGCACTTTCACAACAAAGAGATTGCACTACAGTATTTGTCTGAGGTGAATTGAAAAATCCTATTTCTTTTGTTTATCATTTTTACAGTGCAAATATTTGTAAAAAAAATAATATACACTTTGATTTCAATTACAACACATAATACAATATATATGAAAATGTAGAAAAACAACCAAAATATTTAATACATTTCAGTTGGTATTCTATTGTTTAACACTGTGATTAAAATGGTCAGTTTTCAAAATGGAGAGAGGTAAATAGTGGTGTCCTCCAGGGATCTGTACTGGGCCCAGTCCTATTTAACATATTCATAAACGATCTGGAAAAAGGGGTAAACAGTGAGGTAGCAAAATTTGCAGGTGATACAAAACTACTCAAGATAGTTAAGTCCCAGGTAGACTGCGAAGAGCTACAAAAGGATCTCACAAAACTGGGTGACTGGGCAACAAAATGGCAGATTAAATTTAATGTTGATAAATGCAAAGTAATGCACATTGGAAAACATAATCCTAACTATACATATACAATAATGGAGTCTAAATGAGCTGTTACCACTAAAGAAAGAGATCTTATAGTCATTGTGGATAGTTCTCTGAAATCATCCACTCAATGTGCAGCGGCAGTCAAAAAACCGAACAGAATGTTGGGAATCATCAAAGGTATATATCATATTGCCTCTATATAAATCCATGGTATGCCCACACCTTGAATACTGTGTGCAGATGCGGTCGCCCCATCTTAAAAAAGATATATTGCAATTGGAAAAGGTTCAGAAAAGGGCAACAAAAATGACTAGAGGTATGGAACGGCTTCCGTATGAGGAGAGATTAATAAGACTGGGACTTTTCAGCTTGGAAAAGAGGCAACTAAGGGTGGATATGATAGAGATCTATAAAATCATGAGAGGTATAGAGAAAGTAAATGAGGAAGTGTTATTTACTCCTTCTCATAATACAAGAACAAGGGGCCACCAAATGAAATTCATAGGTAGCAGGTTTAAAACAAACACAAGAAAGTTTTTTTTCACGCAACACACTGTCAACCTCTGGAACTCCTTGCCAGAGGGTGTTGTGAAGGCCAATACTATAACCGGGTTCAAAAGGGAGCTAGATAGATTCCTGGAAGATAGGTCCTTCAAAGGCTGTTAGCCAGAATGGGCAGGAATGGTGTCGCTAGCTTCTGTTTGCCAGAAGCTGGGATTGGGTGATAGGGCATGGATCACTTGATGATAACCTGTCTGTTCATTCCCTTTGGGGCACCTGCCATTGGCCACTGTCAGAGGACATGATACTGGGCTTGATGGACCTTTGGTCTGACCCAGTGTGGCCGTTCTTATGTTCTTATGTTCCTATCTCCCCAGTGTTGTGTGGCATCCTGTACTTCTGCTGGCTGCTGCCCTCCTCCTCAAGTATTGTTTTAATGCTGTGGTGCTCTATATAATGGAGAAAGTGCTATGAGATTATGTAAATGAGATGATGCTTTGCTGTGATATAAATGAATGATATTAACACAGTATGCTCCACTGGGATGCAGTATATGGGATCACTATACTATTAGAATTCTCCACTCCCCCTTCGGAATATTATTTAGTCCGATAGTGAATGATGATGACCACTTCCTAATTGGGACAAGTTTAATTTGTGAAATATAGTTTAATGGTGAATAAAAGTGTACTACTCTGCAGATCCCATGGATCTACTTGTTAGATGCTATTGACCCTTCAATGGGGCTTTTCTTTTTGGATTCCTCTCCTATAGGTTTCCCAGTGGAAGTTACTGCTGTTTTAAACAGCATGAACTCCAGATCAGATTTCTGATTGTATATCTGCAGGGAATAATGTAAGGAAGAGGAGCTTGGCCCTTCCCAAAGTATTGTGTAGCCTAACACCACAGAACTCCAATGGAGGACCTTCAGTGGGTCCAAGTGAAGTGGGAATATGTCGGAGACCTGGCTTTCTTGTCTCCATGTCTCTTATCTTGGATCTCTCTAAGTTTTTGTCCTTTCTGCTTTTGGATGCAGATGAGACAAACTGGAGCCTTTATAAATTTTTATAAAATAATTATATTCTGCAGAAACTTGTAATGCTCAATTTAATTATGCTTTTTAAAATAACACCATTCTAAACCAGTAGCTTGTCCATGGAAGATTGTTAAGACGTTAGGGAGCTGAACATGAAAAAGGTGTCCAGATGTCCTTCCTACTGAGTTTTATTATTTTTCTCTTAATTATTAAATCCATATACTTATTTTATTTTAAATAACAATACATGTGGAACATTTACTGAAGTTGTGTTTTCTCTTATTCCAAAACTCAAAAATCTTATTTTGTGTAAAAATTAGCTCTTTTTCTCTTCTTAATTTGGTAATACAATATATGATGAAATATTAATAATAAACCTTTCATTAAATTATCAGTTTTGATCAAACTGGGTTTGGATGAATCACCTTGGTTCTGAAAATGCAAGAATATTGTCGTATGAATCAGATCACTATTCTGATATTCCTTCTGTTGCTCATTTTAGATGTGAGAAAGGTGTTTGACTATATTGAGTGGGATTGTTTGTTTTCAATTTGTATTGGTTTAGTTCTGGTCCTAAATTTATTCAACAGATTTGTGTATTACATCATTTCCCCTGTGCTAGAATCTTTATGAATTGTTATGTATCTCAGCAGTTTATACTTTTCCAAGTAGATAGGCAAAAGTGTTTACCCTTTTTGTAATACAATCATTCGCTGTGCCATTCCACCAAATAGATACAATTTGCATCCATACTTGAATGGGGACTCAGTATGCGTGCCCTGTGCAGATGATAGTCTGTTTTTGTCTTTGGTTTTTTTAAGCCAACCTCTAGCAAATCTCTTCACATCCTTATGACCTGTTTTTCTCTGCTGCATAAAATGTAGTGGTCCAGTTTGAGAATATATCTCAAAGCTATTTTGACACTTTCACCTTAGTCTTGTTGGCCTCCAACTGGCTTAAAATATTTTAAAGTATATATTTACCAGACTGATAAAAACATGGAATTTAAAGTGCACTTTCACTTGAAAAAATGAAATTTTAGAAATGTCACAAGTTTATTGTTTGTCGTGTGTCACTGGTTCCATACCAAATTTATTCATTTTACAAATAAACTGCTGTTTTGTAACTGCCACTCTACAAATTCAACCGGTGGTCTCAGAACAAAGCAGTGTTTTTTCTTCCACACATCATTAGCAGTGTTAGAGATTCTGCAAGTTTTAGAACAATAACAGTGAGCAAAAGAATATTTTCCTATCCTTCCCTTTCATGATCACAAGAGAGGATGAGATGTTCAGAAGTGGGCCAAAAGATTGTCAGCCACCAGATTGTAAATGCAATGCACCATTTAGACTGCTCAAATGAAGTTGTCTCTTAAATTTGTTGGTCTCTAAGGTGCCATAAGGACTCCTAGTTTTTGCTGATACAGACTAACATGGTTACCATTCTGAAACCTACTTATTTAAGTTACCTTAGTAGGATGAGCATGACCAAACAACTCTGAAGAGCAAAACTGACCAAGATGTATGATGAGCTCTATGGAAGAGATGCCAGGAACCATTTCTGAGAACAAGTGAGAAAAACCTTTGTCCAGCACCTTAATTTCTGGTCAGCAGTGGGAGGTTAAACTCTGTGCATCAAAGATACTTGACTGACTGCAGAGCCTAGGCCTGGGGAGGCAGTCATGGTACATGATTTACACAATCCCCCTGGGGGTCAGGCAAACAATGAAGAAGAGCCGTTAAGCAGAGCGACTGGGCTGGGAAGCAATAGCCAGCAAGCTGTAAAAATTCCAGTTAACCGTGAAAAGGAACACGAAAGACATTTTTTAAAATGTCCAGTTCTTGTTTATATAGCTCAAGTTCTGGAAAACAGGTAATTAATTAGTTTATTCTGCTGGTTGCCTTTTATTTTAAATGACAAAAGAATCAAGCTGTTTATAAGAGTTCCCCTGCGTGTATTTTCTTGGAATTAAAAACTCTTCTCATCTATTGTTTTGATGATACTAACTCCTTCATACCAGGGAGAAGTAGTTCTTGGAATTGCACAAATAACATTTGAGAATACTTTATAATTCTAGAAACAAACAATGGAGCTCTTATAATGATAATTATGTACACATATTCCCTTCTGTCATGTCAATGACACTCTGAGATTACAGTGTAGAAATACAAACATTTAGATTCCATGTGTAAAAAAGAAACCTAAGCTAAGATGTCTTTTCCTTTTGAAATCTGGAGCTACTGGAACAATCTGGAGCTGAGGATTATTCGAAAAACAAAGAGTATCCTCTGCTAAGTAGCTCTGATTGGTAATCATTACGGTTGCATGGCTTTTCAATTGGCATATCACACTTATTGATATTTAGGGTGACTCTTACCAGCGAGTGGAGGAATTTTCTCAGATATCAGGCTTTAAAAATATTGTTATAGATACTCATACATTTTGCGTTCTAATGCTTTGCTTCCAGGAAAGGTGAAATCAGAGAAAAAATATGCTTTACTATAGCTCTCATTTGGCACAGAAGAGGTTTGTTTCAAAGGGTGACTGAGCTAGATAACTAGCAAGCTAGATAACTTTTTTTCTGCTTAGAAGATTTACTACATCATTGTCTAGTGACCTAACTCCTAAATGGCAGATTTTTGAAGGTGCATTCCCCTCATGTAAGAAACATACAGTCTGGAGCTTGGAAAGCTTTAACTTACAGAACAAACTCTTGAATTTGGGTGATATTTGTAAAGTGATATACAGACAGGTATATCACTAGTCAACTCCATGGGTTTTCTCTAGGTAGATATAAAATGACATTAGAAACAAGTAAGAGTGTACTCCTCCGGCTTTAAAAACAGTAATTCAACTGTGGCATTTTGGACACCCAAGAATACTTGAGCTGCTCTGTCACTTTCCTTTTGCGCCAAAAAGCAGGTTTTCACTTACAACATGCACTGAATCAGAATTGACTTTTTCTCTTAAGGTAATCTTTGTATAAGTTGACAACGTCATCCCTAGACTTTCAGTAGGCTCCTATAAAAGTTTAACACGATGTATTTATAATGAAAAATCTGACCTCCTTTTGCCCTAGCTCTGAAATGGCTAAAGGAAGTTGGTGGGTGCTGCTGTTTTTGTGAGGTGAGTTGTGATATTGGAGCAAGATGTACCAATATACTTTGGAAAAAGTTCATTCTATTATGGTGTTGGTAGTTCTGTAGCAGTGATGCTTTCCCCCCCCCAAGTGATGCTTCTTTTCTCTGTTTACATAGGTGTAACTTGGTATTTTAATCTACTCTTTTAGGCTGTCACAGGTCTAGCTGAGCACTCCCTTTGCCCACTCACCAGATTTCTGTAATGTAATGCAGTCGTTGATTCCCCAGGAGTTTTAATCCTTCAGAGTGTGAGCAGAGTCCAGCCACTGTCCCGTCTTTGGAACCTCTAGGCACACACTTAGGATGTAGATCCTCTATCTAGCACCATCTCCTGAGACCTATGACCATGTAACCCTCTCTCCAGCCCTGGTGTGCTAACTCCTCTGACTTCCCCTGTAGCTTAAACACACCCTCTCAGAGAACTGTAGTTGGGTAGGTTTTCTGGGCCCACAGGTTACCTCTCCACAGGGTATGTGAATAGTGTAACATACATTCAGACAGATTTTGCACAGGATGCTGAGACCATTGCTCTTTTATAACGTGACAAATACGCAGATCTATGCAAAAATAATAAGCACTGTGTGCATTTCCCTGCCTCAGTTTCTTCACCACTCCAGAGTATTCTTTGGACTGGGGTCAGAGTCCTTCTTCTGCCGTGCATGGCTTGGGTTCTCAACACGGAGCTTTCTCTGACCTTGGCTGCTACATCTTTTTTTGTGTATCTCGCTATCTTCACTCTGTACGTTCTTTTTAAAAGCTAGCATCATCACCTCCAGTTGTTGTTCTGCTGCTAGTAGTTTCTGCTCTCCAAACCCTCGGTTCCCTGTTGAGGGAAGTTAGAGGGAACTGGTTTTCCCTAATTTGCAGCTACCCTTGTGTTCTCCCCAGGTAAGAACCATTCTGGTGCTGATAGTGTTTAATGTCAGCTATTGTTCCTAGGCTGGAAGAGACAATGCTGAAAACACAGACCTAGAAGCATTCCATGATCCAGCAATTGTTCAGAGTCACGACTTCAAAATTTCAAACAGAATGCATAAGTTGTACAGAAAGATTCCTCAAATTATCACATAGGCCCTGATTCTGCAAAGTACTCACGCATATGCCTAAATTTAAATAAGCAGTGTAGTTGTAGCCATGTCGGTCCCAGGATATTAGAGAGACACTTTGGGTAAGGTAATATCTCTTATTGGAGCAACGTCTGTTGGTGAGAGAGACAAGCTTTCGAGCTACACAGCACTGTTCTTCAGGTCTGGGAAAGGTACTCCAGCGTAATAGCTAAATGCAAGGTGGAACAGATTGTTTAGCATAAGCAGTTAGCACATATTCTAAGGGACCATTCAAGGTAGAGTGACCCATTAAATCTTTCCTGTACACCCATTTTTGGCTTTCAAACAATCCCTCTAACCTCTCCAAGCTCATCATCAGAAGCAACCTCCCCACAGACCAGGATACATCAACTCAAAGCGGCACCAGACCCTGCCAGAACAACAGATGCAAAACCGGCAGACATATCTCCACGGCTACAATGATCAGCACCCCCCCACAACACACCTTTCAAGATTCATGTATCCCACACATACCTATAACAACAAATGGGGTACCTCATATTGTGCCCCAATAACAACTATGTGGGTGAAACCAGACAATCACTATGCTCTCAAATGAACTCACACAGGAAAATGATAAAAGACAAAAACACCCTATCACCTGTGGGTGAACACTTTCAGAAAGCAATCACTCTATATCTGATCTCTCAGTCCTCATCGTCAAAGGAAACCTGTACCACACTTTCAAAAGATGAGCCTGGGAGCTTAAATTCATAACTCGGCTAGACACTAAAAACCATGGACTGAGCAGTGGATTTATAGCTTATTACAATATTCTACAACCCACTAACCCCCTCCTTTTCTCTGATGACTGCAGAGATGTTGTTAAGAGGCCACTTTACCTGACATGGTCCCTTAGATTAGAATATGTGCTAATTACTTATGCTAAACAATCTGTTTGTGTATTTAACTGTGATGCTCAGACCATCTTTCCCAGACGTGAAGAAGACGACCTCTGTGTGGCTCGAAAGATTGTCTCTCTCAGCAACAGAATTTTGTCCAATAAAATATATTACCTCACCCACCTTGTCTGTCCAAGTTTAAATATGTGAGTAGGCCCATTGTTATGACTCACCAGGTATTCATTCATCTGGATATATCAAAAGGTACTCTACTAACTGAAGTCAGCATCCTTTTCAGGAGTTATGTCTTTTTCATAGAATTTACCACGCTGTTACTTGAAGGTCTCTGTGAACTTTATGCGAAAAATTGTCCCTCACTCAGATCCAATCTTGGAGAGTGAAATTGTGGTCCCTTCTACTGAGCTGCTATCTAGAGCAAATGGGTTTTTTTTCCCAGCAGTTGTGTAGTCCTTATGTACTTAGAACTCCTTAGTCCACCTTCCTAAGGGATTGTACCGCTTGCTAATCTAAGAGTGAGAATATACAGAGGCTACTCGAAGAAAGAGAGATGATTTATCATTAATTGCTGTGCTTCGAGAATGTCACCTCTGCATTGTCACACTCCCTGCCCACCTTCCTGACCTCTTTGGAGTCTCAAGTAAAGAATTATGAAATTAGAGAAAGAATTGGAGGGGTTTTGGAGACCCTTTTATTTTGTACCCTCAGAATTGTCCACTATGGGAGGGACTGGGAGAGAAGTGGGGCATTTCAGAGGCTTATCACATGGCTAAATTTGGGTGGCTTTTCACTAGAACAGCAAAAAAACCCCACATTTCTGACACCTGGGCACCCTCTCTCTCCTGCCAAATTTCAAGTCCCTGCTCCAAAGCATAGAGGCGCTGCAGCTTATCAACAAAACAGTGTTAAGATTTGTTTTTAACAAGGGCAAAATTGCGTTTTTTCCCCATCTTGTTTTTTTAAACTGTCTGAATCATTTTTTGCTGAAACATTAGAAAAAAAAACAACAACAAAAAACAAACTTCAGCCTGATGCAGACATCCAGCATGAAAAAATGTAGCCCAAATTATTAAAGTATGGCAAAGTTACAAGCAACTGAAAACCCGGTTTTAGTGTCTGGCATTCTTACCTATGGTCATCATTGCTTGTGTTGCCTATAATTATTTTTTTAATTAGAAAATACTTTGATAATTTAAATTATTACGTTATCATGCCTGCATTCGTTTAAAAAATATTGCGGAAATGAAACAAGCTATTTAGCTTCAAATTTAGTTTCTGACAACTCTACTGCACCAATATGGGAATTATCACCAAGAATGTGGTATTCCTTGTATAGTAATAACTGTGGCCCCAATTCATGACAAGCGCTTAAGCTTGTAAGAACATAAGAACATAAGAAAGGCCGTACTGGGTCAGACCAAAGGTCCATCTAGCCCAGTATCTGTCTACCGACAGTGGCCAATGCCAGGTGCCCCAGAGGGAGTGAACCTAACAGGCAATGATCAAGTGATCTCTCTCCTGCCATCCATCTCCATCCTCTGACGAACAGAGGCTAGGGACACCATTCTTACCCATCCTGGCTAATAGCCATTTATGGACTTAGCCACCATGAATTTATCCAGTCCCCTTTTAAACATTGTTATAGTCCTAGCCTTCACAACCTCCTCAGGTAAGGAGTTCCACATGTTGACTGTGCGCTGCGTGAAGAAGAACTTCCTTTTATTTGTTTTAAACCTGCTGCCTATTAATTTCTTTTGGTGACCCCTAGTTCTTGTATTATAGGAATAAGTAAATAACTTTTCCTTATCCACTTTCTCAACATCACTCATGATTTTATATACCTCTATCATGTCCCCCCTTAGTCTTCTCTTTTCCAAACTGAAGAGTCCTAGCCTCTTTAATCTTTCCTCATATGGGACCCTCTCTAAACCCTTAATCATTTTAGTTGCTCTTTTCTGAACCTTTTCTAGTGCTAGAATATCTTTTTTGAGGTGAGGAGACCACATCTGTACACAGTATTCGAGATGTGGGCGAACCATGGATTTATATAAGGGCAATAATATATTCTCAGTCTTATTCTCTATCCCCTTTTTAATGATTCCTAACATCCTGTTTGCTTTTTTGACCGCCTCTGCACACTGCGTGGACATCTTTAGAGAACTATCCACGATGACGCCAAGATCTTTTTCCTGACTCGTTGTAGCTAAATTAGCCCCCATCATGTTGTATGTATAGTTGGGGTTATTTTTTCCAATGTGCATTACTTTACATTTATCCACATTAAATTTCATTTGCCATTTTGTTGCCCAATCACTTAGTTTTGTGAGATCTTTTTGAAGTTCTTCACAATCTGCTTTGGTCTTAACTATCTTGAGTAGTTTAGTATCATCTGCAAACTTTGCCACCTCACTGTTTACCCCTTTCTCCAGATCATTTATGAATAAATTGAATAGGATAGGTCCTAGGACTGACCCTTGGGGAACACCACTAGTTACCCCTCTCCATTCTGAGAATTTACCATTAATTCCTACCCTTTGTTCCCTGTCCTTTAACCAGTTCTCAATCCATGAAAGGACCTTCCCTTTTATCCCATGACAGCTTAATTTACGTAAGAGCCTTTGGTGAGGGACCTTGTCAAAGGCTTTCTGGAAATCTAAGTACACTATGTCCACCGGATCCCCCTTGTCCACATGTTTGTTGACCCCTTCAAAGAACTCTAATAGATTAGTAAGACACGATTTCCCTTTACAGAAACCATGTTGACTATTGCTCAAGAGTTTATGTTTTTCTATGTGTCTGACAATTTTGTTCTTTACTATTGTTTCAACTAATTTGCCCGGTACCGACGTTAGACTTACCGGTCTGTAATTGCCGGGATCACCCCTAGTGCCCTTTTAAAATATTGGCGTTACATTAGCTAACTTCCAGTCATTGGGTACCGAAGCCGATTTAAAGGACAGGTTACAAACCTTAGTTAATAGTTCCGCAACTTCACATTTGAGTTCTTTCAGAACTCTTGGGTGAATGCCATCTGGTCCCGGTGACTTGTTAATGTTGAGTTTATCAATTAATTCCAAAACCTCCTCTAGTGATACTTCAATCTGTGACAGTTCCTCAGATTTGTCACCTACAAAAGCCAGCTCAGGTTTGGGAATCTCCCTAACATCCTCAGCCGTGAAGACTGAAGCAAAGAATCCATTTAGTTTCTCCGCAATGACTTTATCATCTTTAAGCGCTCCTTTTGTATTTTCATCGTCAAGGGGCCCCACTGGTTGTTTAGCAGGCTTCCTGCTTCTGATGTACTTAAAAAACATTTTGTTATTACCTTTGGAGTTTTTGGCTAGCCGTTCTTCAAACTCCTCTTTGGCTTTTCTTATTGCACTCTTGCACTTAAGTTGGCAGTGTTTGTGCTCCTTTCTATTTGCCTCACTAGGATTTGACTTCCACTTTTTAAAGGAAGTCTTTTTATCTCTCACTGCTTCTTTTACATGGTTGTTAAGCCACGGTGGCTCTTTTTTAGTTCTTTTACTGTTTTTCTTAATTTGGGGTATACATTGAAGTTGAGCCTCTATTATGGTGTCTTTAAAAAGGGCCCACGCAACTTGCAGGGATTTCACTTTAGTCACTGAACCTTTTAATTTGTACTTATGTCCCATTGACTAAGCACATGTTTAAAGTTAAGCACATGCTTAAGTGCCATCCCTGAATAGAGATGGTTTTCTGAAACAAGTCTTCAGTAAGGAGTGTAGTTTTCAGTCCTCTAGTTTTTGAGCGTATTGGTTGCTATGTACGGACAACTGCTGAAAAGGCATCAAACTGTTCTAATTAGCATTTTCTGTCTCCTCCTGGTGGCAAGAATTAATCCTGAATTGATACAGCAGGTGAAAAATACTGTATTTGTACAAAATAATTAGGCATTTTTATCAAGTGTACTCCTCCTCCTCCTCGATTTATATGCCCACAAATAGATTGGAAAGTAAATTCAGTATATATATTGAAGAGATTTCATATCCGAAGGGAGTAAAGAGGCTAAGATCTCATACTTACAGATCCTGCAGATGTCTATAGGGACTATTTAAATCACATAAATTGTTAAAATGTGCTGCTAAAGGTAAATGCAAAAATAAAATGGTTTTCCAAAATGGAATAAATTCAAGTGTCATCTAAGTGAAAAGAATTGTATTGCTAAAAGGATATATCCAAATGTATTTTAAATTGGTCTATTTTTTTCCCAACAGATGTTCTAGTTTTAAGAGTCTATTTTTCTAGAAGTTAGGATAAAATTGACACAATAAGTCCCTAATTAAATGTAAAGTAGAGATTATAAAAAGTTATCAAAATATGCTGCTATGTAATAGATGTTCCCTGGTACACTCTAATACTGAATATTCTAGCTAAATGTTCTACATTATTCATTATTACACTAGAGCACATTGGGCAGCTTCAATAACAAAAGCAGATAATAGATGTAGGCAGGCTCCTGACAGTTTGACAGCTTCTCAGTGGAGCTGAATGACCCAGCTGGTTTGCATCTTTTTTAATACAAATTTTGTAGGGGGCTTGGATATGTCTGTAATTATACCGACATCTGCAAGGAGGCATAATTTGTCAACTCCACGAATCTTATTGGTTCTATTGATAACTAACTTTAAGTCTTTTAGCATTATAGTACCCCTGCATTACAATATAAATTATTGGACCTCTTCGTAGTTAACAATTCCAGCACACACTTTACCATGAAGATCCTCAAGTGGGCTGATCCTACTTCCATTTAAATCAGTGGTTACATTCTCATTGATTAGAATGGAAGTAGAAATGTGCTTTGAATAAACAACTGTTAGGTTACAGCCTCTCTCATGGACTGACAAGCAGAAGTAGCAACAAATTACAGATTGTCAAAGATTTTAGCATCCTCTGGAGTATTCCCCCTTTTCTTGTGACTCCTCATTCTTTCCTGTGCATTTTGTGATGAGAGACAGTAGCTGCCGCCTCTGATGTTTGACAACTGTTTTTGTTTCTTTTAAAAGTTGAGGATTATTTTTAAAGGCAGGGAATGCTTAGAACTTTTGTTCAGCACTACAACCCATAAGTCTGGGGGCAACTTGTCGCCTTACTACCACTGAATCTGAAAAAGCCTATTGTTCTTGGGGCCTGTCTACATTTACAGTGCTGCAGTGGCAGAGGTGCATCCACTGTAGTGCTTAGTGAAGACGCTATCTCCAGAAAACATTTTCGATTTTTTTAAAAAAGGAATTTTGGAACAAAAATTTGTTACAAACTAAAAAATCGGAACATTTCATTTTAAAAATTGTGAAAGGAAACATTTTGATGATATCTAATTTGTTTTTTGTTCTTTCAAAACAATTAGATGAAATGGACGCGGATTTGCAAAATGTTTCAGTGTTGCTCCATCTACATTTTTTGCCGAAAAAAGAGTTTTGGCTGAAAAATTCTGAGCACCTCTACTAGTAAGCAAACTAATTCCTTAAATTTGGGGAATTTGTACACTAGTGATAAGGCAGCAGGCTCTCTCCCTTCTATCTCCCTTCAGTAATAGGATTGTAAATGGAAAGATATATCTTAGATTGAACGCCTTTGGGGTGAGGAAAGTCTTCTTTTGTTCTGTGGTATAGTGCCTGGTACAATGGGGCCTTGGCTCATGACTGGAGTTCTTAGTGACTAACAGAATAATAATAGTAATAACAATAATTAATAATAAAATGCATAATTTATTTGGTTTTCATCTACAGATCCCCATCATGGATTGGGCCCTCACTGTTGTTGGCACTATTAAAATACATGAAAAAAGACTATCGCTGCCCCCAGAGAACTTACAAGATTTGCTTAAAATCTCTACTACACCATTTTTTGTTTGTTTTTGTGTGCAATCTTCACCTGTTTTAACAGAGGGGAAATGCTTAACATGCCTTTTTTAGAATGGACAGTATCTGATACAGAATACACATATTAGCTCTTTTGCTATCTAGTGGTAAATACTTTGAAGGATTTGTCCTCTACTTTGCCCTACATAGTATAAACATGGAAACTATTCTGTTTTGAATTTTAGATTATTCTATTTGAGTTATAACACATTTAAAATAGAAATACCGAATGACTTGTATTCTTATTATTAATTTCAAATACAAATATTTAGCAAAAACAAATTGTGAGGGTAATTTTCAAAAGGAGTATAGCCCGACGTCCTTTCTGTGGAATCAATTTGTGCTTGAAAAGCAAATTTGTGGGCAAAACTTTGAGTATTTTTGCCTTTGATTACCTAATCAGGTATGTTAGAATTGTCAAGTTCAGATATATTTCTGTACTTCAGTTGTTGGCACCAAATAATGCAGACACAAATTATGTTGGTATTCATTATGTCCATAAAAGAAAATCTTCCATTTTGAAAATCAGACCCTTAATGTCCTCTGAGGATAAGTTGTAGCCAAAAGAAACCTGTTCTGTCTGCTAGTTACTCTTGATGCAGTAAAATAAAAATATGAAGTATATTTTATTTAACTGCTGCCCGGTGAACTTAAAGGAGTACACAGAACTATGCAAATAGCAGATTCTCCTATTCACAACTTGTGCATTTATAAAGGTTATGTATTATGGGTATTGAATTCCAAAACAAGTCTCCTTGGTCTTTTAGGAGAGGGTGATTCATTGGTAGATCTGATTGCTTTAACAGAAATAGTTAAACTTTCTTGAAGTATTGGGAATATCTTTAGGTGCTAACATAAGGTGATTTAGCCCATTAAAAATTTGGTCTCTACTACAAGTTATATTGTAGTTGATAGATATCTACAATATGTAAGTCTATTTGTAATTCACCATTATGAATAGAAATCTTTTTCAAATTCTGTTTATAGAATTATACAAGTTGGAGATGGAATGTTCCTTTGTTGTCAATTTTCTATCTTTTGTCTAGTCTAAATCTAAGTCTGTCAGACAACAGGGACTTCACTATTTCCCTTGAACAATAGTCCACTGTTTAATACATCTCACTTTCAGGAAGTTTTCCTGGTATTCAGTCTTAATTGTAACAGAGAGTCCTGTGGCACCTTTAAGACTAACAGATGTATTGGAGCATAAGCTTTCGTGGGTGAATGTCCACTTCGTCGGATGCATGTGATGAAGTGGGCATTCACCCACGAAAGTTTATGCTCCAATACATCTGTTAGTCTTAAAGGTGCCACAGGACTCTCTGTTGCTTTTTACAGATCCAGACTAACACGGCTACCCTTCTGCATCTTAATTGTCTATTTCCTAATTTTATCTGATTGCTCTTAGTTAAATCCTTTTGTCTTTTCAAAATCATTTTATTTTATGTTATCATATTTCCTCTTACTTGTCACTAATTTTATCTGATTGCTCTTAGTTAAATCCTTTTGTCTTTTCAAAATCATTTTATTTTATGTTATCATATTTCCTCTTACTTGTCACTTAGTCAAGCTACAGATACAAAACTCATTTAATCTTTCCTCACAAATCAGTCCCTCTAATCACTTGGTCAGATGTGAACGCTGTTTTCCAAATGACCTACAATTGGTTAATATCTTTCTGGACAACACAGCCATTGGGCCTCCAAGGTATGTGGCTTCATCTGCCAGAAATACGCCATAAAGGACATGGTATGTCATTGTGGAGGAGTTATGTTGGGGGGTCTTGCACCTTGCTTCTGAGATGTGTGTAGCTAGGACCACATTCTTTAGAACCTCCACTTTCCAAAGTTGCAGATCAGCCCTCAATAGTTCCTTTTTCTTTCCTTTTTTTCCCCTTCTCTGAATTGTAAGGTTGTTTTTGCCAGAGCTCTGCCCACCGGAGGGGGGAAAAAAACATGTTTATCAGACAAGGAATACCTTCAACATAGCTGATAATTTTGATTAAGAACATAAGAATGGCCATACTGAGTCAGACCAATGGTTCATCTAGCCCAGTATTCCGTCATCTGACACTGGCCAGTGCCAGGTGCTTCAGAGGGAATGAACAGTACAGGACATTTAGCAAGTGATCCATCCCCTGTTGTCCAATCCCAGGTTCTGGCAGTTGGAAGTTTAAGTGCACCTGAAGCATGGGGTTTCATCACTGACTGTTTTGGCAAATAGACATTGTTGATTCTGGGATCTGCTGAGACCTAGGGCTTTCAATATTCTAATCATTTTACTTGGTAATGAATGTGCTAAGTATGTTTTTCTTCCTAGGGCATACTGATATGAGGTAGGAGGTTGTATAGCAATTAAAACGCAGTTATAGCAACTTTTGCACCAAAATAATTTAATTACAATAATTTCTCCTAACAGCAATCCTAATTTAGCTGCCACGTGAAAATGGGTAACTCACTCTAATCTAATTCGGAGTTTAACACACTTTTGAAAAGTATATCTTATCGAATGTGCTCAGTGTTTCCGCTTTCATCTGAGAGATTTTGTAAAAAATCAGTTGTCAAGCATGTACTTTTCTGCATCATACTCCCACATCTACCACTCAAAACTCTTCCCACCTTTCTGACAATCTGTCAACACAGCCAATCAATTTATTCCTACTAGAATTTTATGGATAACAAACTCACTTATCAAAGAACTATGTTCTTAAATTTTTGTGTGGTGTTTTTTTATGATACTCAAACATTCTAATTAATAAATTACATCCATTGTGTAAGTTCTTGGAATGTATTGGAGACAAGTTTTTGTTTCAGGAAGTGAAGGAAGTAACTGGGGGACAACCATTTTAGACTTGATTCTGACAAACAGGGAGGAATTGGTAGCAAATGTGAAGGTGGAGGGCAATTAGGGTGAAAGTGATCATGAAATGATAGACTTCATGAGTCTAAGGAAAAGAAGGAGTGGGAGCAGCAGAGTAAGGATAATGGACTTCAAAAAAAAATAGATTTTAACAAATTCAGAGAACTTGGTAAAGTCTGATGGGAGGACAATGTAAGTGAAAAAGGAGCTTGGGAGAGCTGGCAGTTTGCAAGGAGACAATATTAAAAGCAAAACTAAAACTATTCCAATGAGAAAGAAAGGTAGGAAGAATAGTAAGAGGCCAATACAGCTCCATCAGGAGCTCTTTAATGACCTGAAAATCAAAAAGGAATCCTACAAAAAGTGGAAACATGGACAAATTACTAAGGAGGAGCAGAAAAGAATAGGAAAAGCATGTAGGCACAAAATCAGAAAGGCTAAGGCACAAAATGAGTTACAGAAAGAGACATAAAAAGCTATAAGAAGAGATCTTTAAATACACAATGAGCAAGAGAAAGATAAAGGAAAGTGTAGGTACTTTCCATAGCGGGGAAGAGCGCTAATAACTGATGACATCAAGAAGGCTGAGGAGTTTGAAGCAAAATAGGCATTAATTTTCACTAAAAGGTTAATGGTGATCATACTCAACACAATATTAGTAACAATGGAATAGGAATGCAAATCAAAATAGGAAGAGATAGGTTAAAGAATATTTAGATAAGGTATATGTATTCAAGTTAGCGTGGCCTGATGAAATTCACCCTAGAGTACTCAAGGACCTAGGAATAGAGTTAGGAATTATCTTTGATAACTCATGGAGAGGACTGGTGAGGTCCCAGAGGACTAGAAAAGGGCAAACATAAAACTTGTCTTTAAAACAAAGAGCAAAAAGGATCCAGGGAATTATCGATTAGTCAGCTAACTTTGATACCTTGAAAGATACTGGATCAAATAATTAAACAATCAATATGTAAGCATCTAGAGGATAATAAGATTATAGAGAATATCCAGCATGGCTTTGTCAAGAACAAATAATGCCAAACCAACCTATTTCCTTCTTTGACAGGGTTACTGGGTTAGTGAGGTCAATGGAAAGGCTAAAAATGACTTACAGTGGTATACAGCTTACACTCTTAAATATAGGTCTATAATAGTAGAAAATAGATCCTGAATTTGTTGGCCTTTAAAAGATGCTGCTAAGCCCATGTATTCTCCCTACCGTTATTGTATTTTAAATTATGTCAAGTTGACCAAAGGGGATCATTCTTAAGAAGACTATGGTTTACCCAGGGAGGAGAAGGGGAAGTGTGAGATCAAATGGGTATCTGGATAAGTCTTACGCCCAGGGTATGTCTACACTGCCCCACAGTTAAGAGAATGGGGGTATGAATAGAAGTGCACTTCAATGTTCTGTGCTGTACCTCCCCCATGTGGATGAAGAGGGAGTGAACTTAAAGGTCCCTAGTTCTCACTAATGTAGTTCTACTTGAAATCAAATTACGATTCAAGTAGTGTGTCCACAGTGGGTTTTGTACTGGTTTAACTAAGTGGGTTTGAATTCATACCTTTAGATAATCTGGTGCAATTTTGTGTGTAGACTAGATTTTAGGATTTCTGTCTCTTCTCCCTCTCAATGTCCTATATCTTCTCATGGCTCTGTACTGGCACAAAATGAAAGTTCTTCAGTGCACATGTTAGACATTTAGGAACATCTTGATACAGGTCACTGGCTGGAGCATCAATCTCCCTTCCTAATTTGTAATGCCGGTAAATAACAATAAACCTATGATTGTGAGTGATGTATAAAGCTTAGTGAAATTAATTATAGAAGTTATGTACATAATAATTAGACTGCAAAATGGACTACTGTTATCCTAGTCCAAAACACCATTTCGACTAAAGAATTTTTTCACACAGTCATATAGATTTTGAAGAAATTTCCTACAGGGGAAAAATGAAAACCAATGTTTTTATGAGCTAATAAATAGTAATTCCAATTGGAATTTTCCAGAATATTGAAAACAGCTGCTTCACTTATTAGTACTCGAAGTGCTTATCTTATTTTCTAGCTCAAAGTGCCAAACTGCTGGAAATGGCATGCTGCAAGGGATGGGTGAGTGCTCTGAAGTGGGACTGAGCATTCTTTCTGTCCGGTGCTTGCCTGGTTGGTTCTTGTTCATATGCTTAGAGGGAGAGGGATAGCTCAGTGGTTTGAGCATTGGCCTGTTAAACCCAGGATTGTGAGTTCAATCCTGGAGGGAGACACTTAGGGATCTGGGGCAAAATCAGTACTTGGTCCTGCTAGTGAAGGCAGGGGGCTGGACTCAGTGACCTTTCAAGGTCCCTTCCAGTTCTAGGAGATAGGATATCTCCATTTATTTATTTTAGTCCAACTGATTGCCATACGTGGGGTCGGGAGGCAATTTCTCCCAAGTCAGCCTGGCAGTGACCTTGGGTTTTTTTTATTTTTTTTTTGCCTTCCTCTGCAGTGTGTGGGTGCGAGTCATTTGGCAGGATTATCTGGGTATCATCTTCCTCTTCTTCTTTGTGTTAATCCCATCAAATGGGGTCTTCTCTACAAATCCTCTGCCCCCAGTGATCTATTCAATGCCATATCCTCTATCATACCACATAGATTCATAGATTCTAGGACTGGAAGGGACCTCGAGAGGTCATCGAGTCCAGTCCCCTGCCCGCATGGCAGGACCAAATACTGTCTAGGCCATCCCTGATAGACATTTATCTAACCTACTCTTAAATATCTCCAGAGATGGAGATTCCACAACCACCCTAGGCAATTTATTCCAGTGTTTAACCACCCTGACAGTTAGGAACTTTTTCCTAATGTCCAACCTAAACCTCCCTTGCTGCAGTTTAAGCCCATTGCTTCTTGTTCTATCCTTAGAGGCTAAGGTGAACAAGTTTTCTCCCTCCTCCTTATGACACCCTTTTAGATACCTGAAAACTGCTATCATGTCCCCTCTCAGTCTTCTCTTTTCCATACTAAACAAACCCAATTCTTTCAGCCTTCCTTCATAGGTCATGTTCTCAAGACCTTTAATCATTCTTGTTGCTCTTCTCTGGACCCATGCTAACATGGCTTCCTTTATGACATCCCACCACTTCTTTGGCCTTTCTTTTTCCTTCAGTCTTGATCTGTTGGACTGTTTTACCCACATAGTTGTTAGGACTGCACTTTACATAACCAAACCATCTGAGCTTGCACCCCCTCATTTTTTCGTGTATGGGTATTACTTTGAGCATGTCTCTAATAAACACATACCTCATGTGGTGTTTCTTGCTTACACCACTCATCCTCATTTGCTTATGTTTCTTCTTGGCTGCCCAGTACTCAGTGCTGGATAGACCACATATAGATTTTTCCTTTTTAATCTTACTGGTATCTTCCTATCACACAGTTAACATCTTATCTTTCTCCATTTGAACCAACCATTTATTATCCTAGCTCTAATTTTGTCCTCTATTTTCCCAGATCCTTTAAACATTATGTTTTTGGTGTTATCTTCCCATTTAGTTTCAAGGATAATTCTTCAGTATTCACATTATTGAAATTATATACGAAATTCTTTGCTTTTTCTCTGCTTATTTTGAACCCATTCCTCTCCAACACATCTCTCCATTTACCAGGATCCTCTTCTAGACTTTCTCCTCACTGCGTAGTACATGCACCAAGGTGCCTCTTTCTGTATGTTCCATGTGAGGGTATCCAGGATGACAATAAACATGAGAGGATTCAATGTTGATCCCTGATGTACTCAATGATTTTAAAAGTAAATTAAAAAAGAATATTTTAACGATTTTTATTATGTCATACTATGACATGACTTCACATATGTCTTACTGACATTCCATGCAATATCGAAAAATAATAAATATAAAAATGAAAAATAAAATAAATGTTGAAATAAAAATGTTTTGAAATGAAAATTTGATTTTTTTCCCAAAATTTCTATTTTGTGTGAAATTTAGAAAATATTTGTTTATGTTCCAAGTCAGAATGAAAACAAATTCTGAAATGTCTATATTTCCTTGAAATGGAAATTCCGAGTTTCAATTATCTCTAGTAACAGACAGAAATTAATTTTAGTATTTGTATCAAATCAAGTCAATGATGTCACTCCCTAAGTGTATAAGGAACTGAGAAGCCCTTAATCACCATATCCAAGGTTAAAAGGGTGATATCCAGAAGGTATTCCCTCATACAGAAGGAAGGGAAAAGGATGACCTGGGTCAACACCCAAACCTTTTAGGTCACAGTCTGGGGCAAGAATCCCCGACGTCCTGTTTTACTTAGAAAATGAGAGAGACACATATAGGTATAATTAAGCCATGCTTCAGGTAATATGTCTATAACTTGTAATACGAAAGTTTAATACAGGCCTAGTGGAGGTTTTTGTACTGTGCAACCAGAGGTGTTTAGGTACAAATGTCTTTCAGTTTCTGATGTTTCTAGTTTTGGTATTCTGCCAGTAAACTCAGTTTTTATTGCATTGAGAGATTGTGAAGTTGAGGTTAACCATTATGAGCTGTCTTGTAGAGAAGGAATCTAAACTCTATTCTCAGAGGAGGCTGAGTGAGCAGAGATGGTAATGGTCCGAGCACAGAGTCACAGTTGAAAAGGGTTGTGATTCCTCTCCTGGGGCGGTGCTACCCAGAAGCTGACTAAGGACATAGTGGGCACATGCATAGGCAAAACAACTTGAGGGTACTAGGTTTAGCTATAGAGAGTAGTGTGGTAAAAATAATTTTACAAAGTATTAAACAATAATAAATTACATAAAGAAATTGAGGAACTTTGGGGAATATTTTTCCTTACACACAAATCAAAGAAAATATCTTTAGAAGGTGCTTCTAGGGAAACAAATCCCTTTCCTGTAATGGTATCCTCAGGGCCGGCTTTAGGAAGTGCGGGGCCCAATTTGAACATTTTAGGCGGGGCCCCGGCAGGGATGACTAACAAAACAAACAAAAAAACATGTAAAAAAAAGCCTTTCATTTCTTCCATGGATTATTTACTTTCCATAACTATATAAATAATAAAATTATATATTATGTACATTGTGTCATATATGCTGTTGATCAGTTATTAATGAGCTCCTTTTCACATGTGTGGGTCCCCGCCACTCCTTGCAGGTGTGGTGTGCACATGTGTGGGTCCCAGCTGCTCCCTGACCCTCTCATTGAAGCAGGTGTGCAGGGTTACTGCCCTGGGAACTGCAGGGCACCAGTGGACATGGGGCTGGCTGGAGGCAGGGCAGGGGCTGACAGGAGGTAGGGGCTGGCTGGAGGCAGGGCAAGGGGTGCAGGGCTGGCTGGAGACAGGGGTGTGTGGAGCGAGCTGACTGGCTTCAGGCAGGGTCACAGGTGGGTGTGGCAGGGGTTGGCAGGGCTGGAGACAGAGGAGTGCAGGACTGGCTGGCTTCAGGCAGGGGGGTGCAGCAGGGGTTGGCTGGAGACTGGGCAGGGGGTACGGGGCTGGCTGCGGGCAGGGCAGGGGGTGCAGCAGGGACAGCTGGAGCCCCGGCCCTTTAAATAGCCCCTGAGCCCCCACTATCCCAGGGCTCTGGGGGCTATTTAAAGGGCCCGGGGCTCCCCTCCTTCTACCGCCCCGGCCCTTTAAATAGCTGCGGGAGCCCTGAGGAAGCAGCGGGGCTCCAGCGGCTATTTAAAGGCCCGGGGCGGTAGAGGCAGCGGGAGCCCCGGACTTTTTAAATAGCCCCCAGAGCCCTGCAGCCCTACCCCAGGGCTCCAGCAGTGGGGCTCTGGGGGCAATTTAAAGGGCCTGGGAGCCCCGGGCCCTTTAAATTGTCCCCTGGGGAAGCCAGGCCACGCCGGTACACCGTACCGGGGCATGGGCGCAGGGCCCTCTTAGGGGCGGGGCCCGATTCAGGGGAATTGGTTGAATTGGCCTAAAGCCGGCCCTGGGTATCCTAGTTCTGTTGTTGTCGTCCACGTAAAATTAGTATACGCTGCAATATAGATTCATGGATTTCTAAAGCCAGATTTTATGATCTATTCTGACCTCTTGCAAAACAGGCCAAAGAACCTCACTTAGTAATTTCTGCATCAAGTCCGTGTACTGCAGTGTTGCTGTCGAGTCACATATTTGTTATGTTGATAAGAACACCCATTATATGTTCCTTCATTGCTTGTGGCTGAGTGAGTTGAAGCAACTCCATCTCACAGAAAAAATCTGCACTCCTGATTTGATGCTTGCTGGTCTGTCCTGCCAACTGTCCTCCTGGGGGAGAGGGCTGGCTCAGTGGTTTGAGCATTAGCCTGCTAAATCCAGCACTGTGAGTTCAATCCTTGAGGGGGCACTTAGGGATCTGGGGTAAAATCAGTACTTGGTCCTGCTAGTGAAGGCAGGGGGCTGGACTCAATGACCTTTCAAGGTCCCTTCCAGTTCTAGGAGATAGGATATCTTCCTTAATTTATTATACATTTATAACTGTCACTTGCTGGTGGCAAGCTAGATATTAGATCCATTTATTAGGACACCTAGTATTTGTATTCTCACTACCATTGTGTGTGTGTGGAGAGGGATCTTCTCTCAAATAAGCTTGCACCTGTAGTTTTAGCCTCACTAGGGATGGCAAACGTTGGTAAATCACTGACTCGGACTGTTACTGCAAAAATCAGGGCCAAGGTTATTCAGAAAGCGGCTGCTGATATTGGTGGCGGTAGCAAAGATAACAGGGTAGGAATGGTAACTCCAGTTGCAAGAAAAGACTCATTGTCTCAGCATGGAAGGAAAAGCAAAATCCAGTAATCTGGTGGGCAGAGAAATGCCATGTATTGTGGTAATTCAAAAGGCATAGACACCATATGCAATGGAATAATTAGATGTATTACTCATGCTTTTGTTGAAAAAACAAAGAGGAAAAAGTCTTGCTTTCTGTGCAACTACATATACATGTGGAACGTGTGGGACAGAAGTAAATTTTAAAATTGTGTAGGATGGTTCTGCTATTAGGGTTACCATTCGTCCGGATTCTCCCGGACATGTCCGCATTTTTGAGTTAAAAATAGCGTCCAGGGGGAATTTGTAAATGTCCGGATTTCCCCCCCATGCAGAGCGCGCGCGGCTGACAGGGCAGCCGGCCGGATCGTGCCACTCGCACGGGGCTCTGACAGCCAGAGCCCCTCCTCTGCTTCCCCCTCCTCTCCCCTGCAACTTGAGACCACTCCCCTCCTCTCTCTCCCTCCCTCCCGCTCCCTGCATTCACAGATCGCCGGCCGGCCGTTTGCCTCGGGCCTCTGGCAGTCTGGAGCTCCTCCCCCTGCTCCCCCTCCCCTGCTGCCCAGCGCGCCGCTCCGCAGCACTCTGCGCGGCACGGTAAGGGGGTCGGAGAAGGGGCAGGGAGGTTCTGGAGGGGGCAGTCAAGAGACGGGGGGGGTCGGGAGTTCAGGGGGGGGGATTTCTGGGGGGGGTGGATAAGGTTTTGGGAAGTCAGGGTACAGGTAGGGGGTAGGGTCCTGGGGGGGGCAGTTAGGGTGGGGGGGTCTCAGGAGGGGGCAGTTAGGGGACAAAGAACAGGGAGGCTTAGGTAGGGGGTGTGGTTCTGAAGGGCAGTTAGGAGCAGGGGTCCCAGGAGGGGGCAGTCAGGGGACAAGGAGCGGGGAGGCTTAGATAGGGGGTGGGGGTCTAGGGGGCAGTTAGTGGCAGGGGTCCCAGGAGGGGGCAGTCAGGGGACAAGGAGCGGGGGGGGTTGGGAGTTCTGAGGGGGGCAGTCAGGGGGTGGGAAGTGGGAGGGAGTGGATGGGGGGGCAGGGCGGGGGTGGGGCTAGAGCGGGGCTCCCCCCCCCCCCCCAGTGTCCTCTTTTTTGATTGTGGAAATATGGTAACCCTAGCTACTCTTGAGGAAGATCAGATCAGCAGCAGGCATGCAGGGTTTTTGTTTGTTTGTTTGTTTGTGATTTTGATTTTTTATTATTTTTTTTTGTTCCAACAATTTGTCTCACCTTGGTGAAAAGCCAATCGGGAGACATACTTATTTCAAGTTTGCTAGGTTATTTGATTTATTGTGCACCATCTCCTTCTTATTCCTCCATGCACTCCTAGGACATAAAATCATGAAACTTAGTATTGGCAAAGACCTGTTAGAGCATCCAGTCTATTCCTCTGCCACTACAGGATTACACCCTAAATGTATGGCTTACCTGTGATAGCCAGCAGCAGTACCCCTCAGCATATATTTGTGTATATATGCATCTGGACGCTGAGGAGTGCTGCTGCTGCTGGCTGGTCACAGGTATGCCACCTAGGTATAAGAGTGTATTGAGGCTCATTTTGGGGGATATGATCAGACTTGAAATCTAGTAAATTTAAAAAAAAGTCCTGAGTCCCCATAACAATGTTTAGTATCAGGGGGTAGCCGTGTTAGTCTGTATCTACAAAAACAACAAGGAGTCTGGTGGCACCTTAAAGACTAACAGATTTATTTGGGCATAAGCTTTCGTGGGTAAAAACCTCACTTCTTCGGATGCATAGAGTGAAAGTTACAGATGCAGGCATTATATACTGACACATGGAGAGCAGGGAGTTACTTCACAAGTGGAGAACCAGTGTTGACAGGGCCAATTCAATCAGGGTGGATGTAGTCCACTCCCAATAATAGATGAGGAGGTGTCAATTCCAGGGGTATGTTTACACTACAGGATTAATCCGAATTTATATAATTCGAATTTAGGAAACCGATTTTATAAATTCGAATGTATTCGGCCACACTAGGCACCATTAATTCGGTGGTGTGCGTCCAAGCTACCATAGTAGCATCGATTTCCAGAGCGTTGCATTGTGGGTAGCTTTTACATAGCTATCCCATAGTTCCCGCAGTCTCCACCCCCCTTGGAATTCTGGGTTGAGACCCCAGTGCATGATGGGGCAAAAAACATTGTCGCAGGTAGTTCTGGGTACAGCCTCCCCCTCCCTCCCTGAAAGCAACGGCAGACAACCATTTCGCGCCTTTTTTCCTGAGTGAACTCTGCAGACTCCATTCTGCATCAAGCATGGATCCCGTTGTGCTCCAGAACGCAGTCTTGAACATTATAAACACCTCACGCTTTCTCGTGGAGTTTATGCTTACACAGGACCAGAAAAAAGAGGCGAGGAGGAGGAGGCGGCGATTGCAGTGCAGCGACCAGCGTGATGAGGACATGGACACGGACACAGAATTCTCTGAGACCGCGGGCCCCGGTGCTTTGGAGATTATGATGTTAATGGGCCAGGTTATAGGCTTGGAACGCCGATTCTGGGCCCGGGAAACAAGCACAGACTGTTGGGACCGCATAGTGTTGCAGGTGTGGGACGATTCCCAGTGGCTGAGAAACTTTCGCATGCGTAAGGGCACTTTCATGGAACTTTGTGACTTGCTTTCCCCTGCCCTGAAGCGCCAGAATACCAAGATGAGAGCAGCCCTCACAGTTGAGAAGCGAGTGGCGATAGCCCTGTGGAAGCTTGCAACGCCAGACAGCTACCGGTCAGTCGGGAATCAATTTGGAGTGGGCAAATCTACTGTGGGGGCTGCTGTGATGCAAGTAGCCAAAGCAATCACTGAGGTGCTGCTACGAAAGGTAGTGACTCTGGGAAATGTGCAGGTCATAGTGGATGGCTTTGCTGCAATGGGATTCCCTAACTGTGGTGGGGCAATAGATGGAACCCATATTCCTATCTTGGCACCGGAGCACCAGGGTACCCAGTACATAAACCGCAAGGGGTACTTCTCAATGGTGCTGCAAGCACTTGTGGATCACAAGGGACGTTTCACCAACATCCATGTGGGCTGGCCGGGAAGGGTTCATGACGCTCGCGTCTTCAGGAACACCAATCTGTTTAAACGGCTGCAGCAAGGGACTTACTTTCCGGACCAGAAAATAACCGTGGGGGATGTTGAAATGCCAATTGTTATTCTTGGGGACCCAGCCTACCCCTTAATGCCATGGCTCATGAAGCCATACACAGGCAGCCTGGACAGGAGTCAGGAGTTGTTCAACTACAGGCTGAGCAAGTGCAGAATGGTGGTAGAATGTGCATTTGGCCGTTTAAAAGGTCGCTGGCGATCCTTATTGACTCGCTCAGACCTCAGCCAAACCAATATCCCCATTGTTATTACTGCTTGCTGTGTGCTTCACAATCTCTGTGAGAGCAAGGGGGAGACCTTTATGGCAGGGTGGGAGGCTGAGGCAAATCGCCTGGCTGCTGATTACTCGCAGCCAGACACCAGGGCGATTAGAAGAGCACACGATGAAGCGCTGCGCATTAGGGAAGCTTTGAAAACCAGTTTCATGACTGGCCAGGCTACAGTGTGAAATTTATGTTTGTTTATCCTTCCTGAAAACCCGCCCCCTTTATTGACTCATTCTCTGTAAGGAACCCACCCTCCCCCTTCCCCCAGCTTGCTTTCAAAGGAAATAAAGTCACCATTGTTTAAAAATCATTTATTCTTTATTAATTGATTATAAAAAGAGGGAGAGAACCTGAGTGGGGTTTGGGAGGAGGATCAGCGGGAAGGAAAAGCCCAGTAAAAAAAGGTTAAGAAAATGGCAGCCTTTTGCTTGGGCTGTCCACTGGGGTGGAATGGGAGGGTGTACGGAGCCTCCCCCCCCCCGTGTTCTTAAACGTCTGGGTGAGGAGGCTATGGAACATGGTGAGGAGGTAGGGGGGTTATACAGGGGCTGTAGCGGCACAGAACCTGAGTGGGGTTTGGGAGGAGGATCTGCGGGAAGGAAAAGCCCAGTAAAAAAAGGTTAAAAAAATGGCAGCCTTTTGCTTGGGCTGTCCACTGGGGTGGAATGGGAGGGTGTACGGAGCCTCCCCCCCCCCCCGTGTTCTTAAACGTCTGGGTGAGGAGGCTATGGAACATGGTGAGGAGGTAGGGGGGTTATACAGGGGCTGTAGCGGCACAGAACCTGAGTGGGGTTTGGGAGGAGGATCTGCGGGAAGGAAAAGCCCAGTAAAAAAAGGTTAAAAAAATGGCAGCCTTTTGCTTGGGCTGTCCACTGGGGTGGAATGGGAGGGTGTACGGAGCCTCCCCCCCCCCGTGTTCTTACACGTCTGGGTGTGGAGGCTATGGAACATGGTGAGGAGGTAGGGGGGTTATACAGGGGCTGTAGCGGCACTCTGTTCTCCAGCAGCCGTTCCTGAAGCTCCACCAGACGCCGGAGCATGTCTGTTTGCTCACGCAGCAGCCCCAGCGTTGCTTCCCGACTCCTCTGATCTTCCTGCCGCCACCTCTCATCTCGAGCGTCTCTCCTCTCCTCACGTTGGTCCCTTCTGTCCTCACGTTGGTCCCTCATGTCCTCACGTTGGTCCCTCCTGTCCTCACGGTCACTGGCTTCTTTCCTATACTTGCAAACCGTCTCCTTCCACTCATTCAGATGAGCTCTTTCATTCCTGGTGGATTGCATGATTTCGGAAAACATCTCTTCTCTCGTCTTTTTTTTACGACGCCTTATCTGGGATAGCCTTCGGGAAGGAGGAGGGAGGCTTGAAACATTTGCACCTGCTGGAGGGAGTGAAAAAAGGAGAGAATTTTTTTAAAAGATACATTTTTCAGAACAATGCTTATACTCTTTCACGGTGTATACTATTCACATTACATAGCACATGTGATTTCTGTGCAAGGTCGCATTTTGCCTCTTAATATTGAGTGCCTGTGGCTTTGCTGCTAGAGATCACAGACGCAGGTCCGGGCAACAGAATTCACCTTGCATGCTGCCATGGTAAGCCACTGTCTTTAGGCTTCTGCGCCCTGCTTTCCCACATACCAAGCAAAGCCCGTTGTGCTGCAGTTTTCCTGTTAGCTTGTTTTCTGCTGCTGAAGGTTAACACCCCCCCCCATCCAATTCTCTGGGATGAGTGCTTTCTCCCTCCCCCCACCGCGTGGCTGGTATCAGGGAACATCCCTGCAGGAACCAAACTAACAACATCCCCCCCCCCCGCCATGAATTCTCTGGGATGAGTGCTTTCTCCCTCCCCCCACCGCGTGGCTGGTATCAGGAAGATCCCTGCAGGAACCAAACTAACAACCCCCCCACCCCCACCCGCCATGAATTCTCTGGGATGAGTGCTTTCTCCCTCCCCCCACCGCGTGGCTGGTATCAGGGAAGATCCCAGCAGGAACCAAACTAACAACCCCCCCACCCCCACCCGCCATGAATTCTCTGGGATGAGTGCTTTCTCCCTCCCCCCACCGCGTGGCTGGTATCAGGGAAGATCCCAGCAGGAACCAAACTAACAACCCCCCCCACCCCCACCCGCCATGAATTCTCTGGGATGAGTGCTTTCTCCCTCCCCCCACCGCGTGGCTGGTATCAGGGAAGATCCCTGCTAGCAAAACGCGAAAAGCTCTGGGCCAATCCTCCCCCCCCCCCCCTTTGCACTTGGCTAAATGCAGGGAAGGATTTCTTTTCAGCCACAGGCAAACAGCCCAGTAGGAACGGCCACCTCTGTCCCCTTAATTAAATTCCCTTATTTCAACCAGGTTACCCTAAGCGATATCACTCTCCTGAGGATTACACAGCAAGATAAAGAACGGATGTTGCTTGAATGCCAGCAAACACCGGGACCATACGCTGCCAGGCTCTGTCAGGCAATGATACCAGATTACTTGCTACTAGCATGGCGTGGTCAAGTGTCCTACCATGGAGGACGGAATAAGGCTGCACTGCCCAGAAACCTTGTGGCAAGGCTTTTGGAGTACCTCCAGGAGAGCTTCATGGAGATGTCCCTGGAGGATTTCCGCTCCATCCCCAGACATGTTAACAGACTTTTCCAGTAGCTGTACTGGCTGCGAATGCATCCCAAGTGCTCAGGGCAAATTAATCATTAAAAATGCTTGCTTTTAAACCATGTTTTATATTTTAAAAGGTAAACTCACCTGAGGTCCCTTCCATGGGGTCATGGTCTTGGGTGCTGGCTTGGGAGGCTTGGGAGGGTACTTCAGTCAGGGTGAGAAACAGATCCTGGCTGTTGGGGAGAACGGAGAGCTGGGTGCTCTCTGCCAGCTCGTCCTCCTCCTCCTCCTCTTCCCCTTCCACGGAATCATCAGGTGTACCTGATGAGATTATCCCCAGCTCGGAATCCACAGTCAGAGGTGGGGTAGTGGTGGCGGCCCCCCCTAGAAATGCATTTAGCTCAGCGTAGAAGCGGCATGTCCGCGGCTCTGACCCAGAGCGACCGTTTGCCTCCTTTGCTTTTTGATAGGCTTGTCTGAGCTCCTTGACTTTCACGCGGCACTGATCTGTGTCCCTATTGTGGCCTCTCTCCATCATGCCCTTGGAAATTTTTTCATAAGTTTTGGCATTTCGTCTTTTCGAACGCAGTTCTGCTAGCACTGAATCCTCTCCCCATATAGAGATCAAATCCAGTACCTCCTGTACGGTCCATGCTGGTGCTCTTTTTCGATTATCAGCCTGCATGGTTACCTGTGCTGATGAGCTCTCTGTGGTCACCTGTGCTCTCCACGCTGTGCAAACAGGAAATGAAATTCAAATGTTCCCGGGGCTTTTCCTGTCCACCTGGCCAGTGCATGCGAGTTCAGATTGCTGGCCAGAGCGGTCACAATGGTGCACTGTGGGATAGCTCCTGGAGGCCAATAACATCGAATTGCGGCCACACTAACCTTAATTCGGATTAACAATACCGATTTTGACGCTACTCCTCTCGTCGAGGAGGAGTACAGAAATCGAATTAAAGGGCCCTTTAATTCGAATTAACTGGCTTCGTTGTGTGGACGGGTCAAGCGTTAATTCGAATTAAGGCAGCTAAATCCGAATTAAAGTCGTAGTGTAGACCAGGCCCAGGAGAGGAAAAGCTGCTTCTGTAATGAGCCAGCCACTCCCAGTCCCTATTCAAACCCAGATTAATGGTGTTAAATTTGCAAATGAATTTTAGTTCTGCTGTTTCTCTTTGAAGTCTGTTTCTGAAGTTTTTTTGTTCAATGATAGTGACTTTTAAATCTGTAATAGAATGACCAGGGAGATTGAAGTGTTCACTTACTGGCTTATGTATGTTACCATTCCTGATGTCCGATTTGTGTCCATTTATTCTTTTGCAGAGGGACTGTCCGGTTTGGCCAATGTACATGGCAGAGGGGCATTGCTGGCACATGATGGCATATATAACATTAGTGGATGTGCAGGTGAATGAGCCCTTGATGGTGTGGCTGATGTGGTTGGGTCCTCTGATGGTGTCGCCAGAGTAGATATGGGGACAGAGTAGGCAACGAGGTTTGCTACAGGGATTGGTTCCTGGGTTGGTGTTTCTGTGGTGTGGTGTGTAGTTGCTGGTGAGTATTTGCTTCAGGTTGGGGGGTTGTCTGTAAGCGAGGACTGGCCTGCCTCCCAAGGTCTGTGAGAGTGAGGGATCATTTTCCAGGATAGGTTGTAGATCGTGGATAATGCGCTGGAGAGGTTTTAGCTGGGGGCTGTATGTGATGGCCAGTTGTGTTCTGTTATTGTCCTTGTTGGGCCTGTCCTGTAGTAGGTGATTTCTGGGTACCCGTCTTGCTCTGTCAATCTGTTTCCTCACTTCCCCAGGTGGGTATTGTAGTTTTAAGAATGCTTGATAAAGATCTTGTAGGTGTTTGTCTCTGTCTGAGGGGTTGGAGCAAATTCGGTTGTATCTTAGGGCTTGGCTGTAGACAATGGATCGTATGATGTGTCTTGGATGGAAGCTGGAGGCATGTAGGTACGTATAGCGGTCAGTAGGTTTCCGGAATAAGGTGGTGTTTATGTGACCATCACTTATTTGCACTGTAGTGTCCAGGAAGTGGATCTCTTGTGTGGACTGGTCCAGGCTGAATTGTTGGTGGGGTGGAAATTGTTGAAGTCCAGGTGGAATTCTTCAAGGGCCTCCTTTCCGTGGGTCCATATGATGAAGATGTCATCAATGTAGCGCAAGTAGAGGAGGGGCACTAGGGGACGAGAGCTGAGGAAGCGTTGTTCTAAGTCAGCCATAAAAATGTTGGCATACTGTGGGGCCATGCGGGTACCCATAGCAGTGCCACTGACTTGAAGGTATAAGTTGTCCCCAAATCTGAAGTGGTTGTGGGTGAGGACAAAGTCACAAAGCTCAGCCACCTGGCGTGCTGTGGCCTCATCAGGGATACTGTTCCTGACAGCTTGTAATCCATCCTCATGTGGAATATTGGTGTAAAGTGCTTCTACATCCATGGTGGCCAGGATGGTGTTTTCAGGAAGAACACCGATGGATTGTAGTTTCCTCAGGAAGTCGGTGGTGTCTCGAAGATAGCTGGGAGTGCTGGTAGCGTAGGGTCTGAGGAGAGAGTCCAAATAGCCAGATAATCCTGCTGTAAGAGTGCCAATGCCTGAGATGATGGGGCGTCCAGGGTTTCCGGGTTTATGTTTGCAATTGTATAATTACACTGTATTGTTTTGAAAAAAGTTTCTTTTCCCTGTTGCTGTGTAAAAGACCCATACAAGCCAGAGGGGGTGGACGGTGGACTGAGGGACTGATTTATATGGGAAATCATCTTAATTCTGGGTAGAGAGAGACACACTATACTCCACCTTCTTAAAGTCCCAATTTTTGATCTTTAAGTAGGTGGAGTGGATTTCACCAGTGCTGTCAAGTGCACCATGTAAACATGCTGAATAACAAAATAGAGGAAATATTTTTTTCTCTAATCTCTTTTGATTGATAGTACTCTTAGGTGTTACACACACGACAAAAGAGTCCCTCGAATATTTGGAAAGTGCTTAAGATCCTTGGATAAAATGCATTATTGTTATTTTATTTTATTATTATATTGCATATGATTTATATTAAGTTTGGATTTAAATACAGCTGCAGAACTGCGCTGGAAGCATTGTTCTTGTACCTGAATTCAAACTTTGTTTAGTAAAAATATTTTTTTAAAAATCACTGATAAGTTTTTATCAAGTATTTTTAATATGTATATTTATAATAATCCATGAATCCCTTAAAGTTCTCTTGTGCCAACTGCTACGCTACAAGAGATACAGATGTTAATTTCATTGTTAGCCATTTTTAGCTGATTGCCAAATCAGCTGATATTTCACACGGGAAATATGACTTCTGAAGCAAAAGAATGAATACTGGATGCATTATTGTATATAACTGTTTTGATTCAAATCCTTGTTTTTTCATATTGGATGATGAAAAGAGTGTTTATGGAATAGTAGAAGTTAGAAATGGGTATATGATCTGGTCCAGTCTTCTGATCAGCCTAGGCTTATTGTTTTCAGTATATTGTCTAGTGCTTTATTTGGTCTGATTTTAGTTACATTTATGTAGGTCAAGTATATAAAACAATGCCCTAACAGCCTACATCTCTCCCATATCCAAAGGTTTCTGAATTTAAACAGGTTTGTTGTAATCAAATTTCATCTTTTTATTGGAAACGTGTTTTTCTGTCTCTGTTATTTTCCTCAATATTCAGTCTAAATTGATTGCCCTAACTTTTCCCTATTCTTCATTCATTTATTACAAAACTGCCTAGATAATTTTGACCTTGAGTATTGATTTTTTGAATTCACATTCAGTATGTAAATATTTTTCGAGCCTGACTGGCTTGCAAAAATTTAGATAATAAAAACATTTTCCTGGATTCTAATTTATTTAATCTGGTTTAGAGGATTAGTTACTTAAATTAGGGAATTTTTATCTGCTGGTGTTTATCTGAAGGAGTTAGATGCAACACAGATTGACTTATTTCCTACTTATTTGTGAAGTGGGTTATTTCCCTCCCCTTCAATGTCAATTTAAACGCTTTGAATGATTTGTCTTGGATTTGTAATGGTGCATAGAAGAATTGTGAGTTGACTATTTATGGTTATTTGATTGCTGACTGGCATCCTAGTTTAGGATCTCCACTTAAGGATTATTTAAATCCTCTTATGTTATTTCAGTTAATACAAAGTCTTAATCATTGGAACAAAAATAAAGATAATGTAATGTTAAAGCTTCTCTTTTAGATGTGATATCTGTTAATCTAACAAATGTACATTATTTTTCCAAGTATGAATGACCCTAGCTTTATTTATTTTTTGGAAAAAATCATAGGACCCTGGTAGAAGCAATGGTGTCGTGCCTTTTTCAACAGGAATTTTGCATATGTTGGCATTAAATAGATCTTCCAAGAATTAAGTCTGCTCTTACACTTTTAAATGTAATAGGTTTTTAAAACTAAAAAAGCAAAATATTTCTTGATCTCAGATAAGGCAATATTTTGTAAGTGGCATTCAAGGTACGAGGTGTGGCTAGCCACACATACCACTGAAACCCTTTGTTACATCCCAAAGATATACACACCCCAGATATTTCACAGTTTAGCATATCCCCCTGTTACTATAGTATAGGATGCCCTCCTGTGGTCAAATGAAATAACTTCCTACCATGACCCAGACTGGCATAATTTGGGTTTAGTCTCTTTCTATTCAAAATAATGGAGAAAAATAAAGTTCTATCGCTTAATGGAAAATAGTTTTCCTGTAAAGAAAAGTACTGTTAAATAAATGGGATTTTGATACACAACCCACAAAAGTGAAATTATTTAGTTCTCGGGGATCAGTATAAAAAAATTAAAATGTGTCCCTTCCCCCCCACCAGTCAACCTTTGTATTTTGTTTGTCTTCTAGATTTTGAGGTCTTTTGGGGCGTGTACTTGGATCTCCCTGTATATTTGTACAACAGCTAACATAGTGTGACCCTGATTCTGGTTGACTGAATTTCCTTTGATAAATTCAAATGTGATGTAAGAAAACTGAGGCGTATTTATTGGTATTACATGTCATTGGAAAATCAGTAATCCATAGGCACAATTCTAGAAACTGGGCCAATGGCACTGTCACCTGCAGACCCGGTAAAAGTTTTCCAACAAGATGTTTTCTAACTTTTTCTTACTCATACATGCCTCTTGGTATCTTCAGCAGTTCCTACTAGTCTTTCATGAGTAAATAACAGCCCAAACTCACATTTTAGTACTAAACATAAATTTGACTGCACAAAATGGCATAACCTAGATAGAACCAATGTAGATTTCTTATAGATGCTCTCTTGCCAGTCTGGTGGTACTAGATTAACAATGTTTATTTAAAATTTAATTTTATTTAATTTATTTAAAACTTGTTTGTAGAAGATATTTAGGATTTTAGAAAGTCGCTGTCTGTTTTGGAAGAAGCTGATAATGGAGAAAAGATGAGAATGCATGAGAAACATTTATGGAGTTTGATTTAAGTATATCCCTCTGTCAATTTTTTTATATTTAATGTTTATTGAGCTGAAAAGGATTAAAATCTAGCCGGTGTTTTGAACGGAGTGTGGGAGACTCAGTCAATAAAATAATATAAAAATAATGAAACGATGAATGTATATTTTATACTGCTTTCTGTATAAATGCTATTTTACTGGGAAAGGCAGGTCTTTTTAAGAAGTGTTTGTTGGAAATTGGAGGAAATATGAATTAGGAAGATGATGAGGAAAAAAAAGTTTTTAGAAATTTTCTAAATTCTGCTTGCATAAAAACCACTGAACAGACTTTTAAATGGGACAATTAAGCAATCAATTTTGTTCACATCTGCCTTCACTGAGAGTTAAATGGCAAACCGGAAGTGACTATAGATTGCTTAATTAGCTTCAATTAAACACCTGTCTAAGTCTTTCTAATTTGAGAAAAGCCATATTTATCAAAATTACTAACAAGGTGCTAAAAATATAATATCTATATGTGTGTGCTTGTATATCTATAATCTGATTTAGTAAGCTAAAGGACAGTTTTTGAATTCCTAAATCATAGCACAGAAGATTCATTATTTAAAAGTGAATGTATGTGTTTGGCGAGTGTCCATGTCGCATCAAGGCACCAGCACAAACGTCACAAATTGACATTCTTCTCAGACTGAGCAGAGAGTTTATATGGGCCATGACTAAGGCTCCGTGTCTGTGACGGATTCCGTGACTTTCCACGACATCTGTGACTTCTGCAGCGGCCAGTTTGGCTGACCCTAGGGCTGCCCAAGCAGCTGGCCCCAGGGACAGCCACGCCGGCTGCTTCTGGAGCAGCTCCGCAGCCAGCTGCAGAGGTGCTACTGGAGCGGCCCCCGGGCCAGAAGCACCGGCCGCTGTGTGGGTAGCCCCAGGCAACGGGCCCTGGGGACTGCCTGAGCAGCAGTCCTGGGGGCAGCAGGAGCAGTCACAGCTCAGAGGCCCCCGGCAGTGGTCCCGGGGGCTGCGGGAGCAGCGGCGGGTTGGTGGCCCCGATAGGGTGACCAGACGTCCCGATAAATTCGGGACCGTCCCGATATTTAGGTGTTTGTCCCGCGTCCCAACCAATCTGTCCCGATATTTCGCTCCGCCGGCAGCAATGGGTTTTTTTTTTGCTCCGCCGGCGGACCCCTCCCCCCCCATGTGTCCCGATATTTTCTTCCTCTCATCTGGTCACCCTAGGCCCTGAGGACAGCCAGAGCAGCTGCTGCTCAGTGGCCTCCGGCAGCTCATGCCACTGCCTCTGCCCTGCCCCAGCAGCAGTCCCCTGCACCCACACAGAGCAGCACCCCCCCCCCAGCTAAGATTTAGTTAGGGGTATATAATACAAGTCATGGACAGGTCACAGGTTGTGAATTTTTGTTTGTTGCACGTGACCTGTCCATGACTTTTACTAAAAATACCTATAACTAAATGGTAGCCTTAACCATAACCACAGAGCAACGATCTTACCCTTGAAGGGACTTTCCCTGGATCAAGACTGAGGCGTGTTGGCTTTGCAGAGTGCGGAAGCTTACACTACATGGACATGTTAACTGGATAAATGGAGAACTTGATGGATATCAGTCAGGTAGCTTTCATGAACAATACATTCACACAGACTTTTCTAAGTAAAAAAAAAAGAGGGTGTTACTGGTTATAAAATAATCAAAAACACAGATATTTACCACAGGAGAGATACCTGGAACGTTCAGAGAATCTTACAGGTGATAGCGTAGAATGAATTACATATATTTGTGATGTAATTTGGCAGGAAAAAAGAAACAATACAATTTGTGGTAAGGAAAGTGCAAATTTATTTAAAGTGACAAAGAGAGTGTGACTGGGAATATTGGCATGAAATTGAAGTATGATTATGATCAGAAAAGTAGTTATGTAAAAACACAACGTCTTACTCAACAGAATTTCTATCTGGATGTGTTCAGAATCATATTGGCTTAAGTTAGAAATAAAAAGTAAATTTATATTTTTTTCTATTTGTACTACAGAGCCTGCAAAGCTATGGGAGAGTACGTTAGATGTTTTTTTTGTCTTGCACATGAACAGAATGCACATACCAACTGTCAAATGCTTTTACCTTCTCCTCACATCTAATGCTTCTCAGTTGGGTAAGGGTTATTATGGACTACTGGTAATGAACACAGAAAGAGCACAGCTTGACTTCCAGATCCTAGGGTGAGTTTGCAGTATGCAGAGCTGGACGTTTATAAAACAAGCAAACAAAACCACACATTACTTATAAACTTAGCAAAATTAATGTGTAAGTCATTGAGAACCAAGAAATCTAGAATCACTCTTCAGTATATATCTGACCTTGAGAACAGGAAACTTTAGACTGTGAAGTAGTCTACAAAGTTAAATGGAGGGATCCCCTCACATAGGACAATTAAATCCAGACCAGACAAAGCATTAGAAAATATAGAGTTGGGAATGATCTTGCACTTGTCAGTTGATAGATTCTTAACAGAACTTTTCCATCTCTTATTTCTAGAGGTTTTTACCCAGTTTCAAACTGTGTCAGATGCATGTGAAGGGAAAGAAATGTTGGTTAGAGAGGTGGGAGGACCACTGGACTATATTTAAAATAAAAATTCTATGGGCATTTTTAAAATTTTGAATTGTTTTTGTGTTAGGACCCAATCCTGAAAGGTTGGCGCGGCAGGTGCTTAGCACCTTTGAATATAAGACTATATAAGGTGCTAAGGTGGTCACCCAAAATTTGAAGCAACCACAATTACCAGTCACTTCTGAAATATAGTTGGTGTGTTTTTAAAAATACATTGTTAAAGAATCATAATACCCAAATTACTGTCCCTTGTAACTTTATTCTTGCAAAAGGATTTCACTTAATAAAGTATTGGAAACATATAATTACAAACATGTTTTTTCCTCTTTGATGACACAAAGTTTTCTCAGAACCATGAGTATTCTGAAAAAAACAATGCTTAGAGTGATACCATTAGTATAATCAGTCAGGCAATAAGTGCATTCAGGTGGAAGGCTGCCATTATATCTAGAAGGAGAAAAAAAGGCCTTATACTAAAATGTCAGGACTGCCTTTATTCAGGTCATTGACTGTTTCTAGCAGATTGATGACATATTAGTATTTTGAGAAGAGAAGAATAACGTACAACCATTTACATTTAGAGTTCAAAAAATGCCACTGTCTGGAACAAGAAACGTTTACTTGGATATTAGGGGGGAAATGGCAAAACATTTTGCCCAATACTAATAACCTTTCAGAGATGCTATTTTAAATTAATATTTTTACCTCTGGCAACTGGAATTTTATGTTTATAATATGCATTATAGATGTGCATAGAATAAATTCAATGAAATAAACATGTTTTACAAGTTTACCTTAATTTTTTACCAGTTTTTTAATCCAGTAAAAGTCTTAATTTATCGGGCTAGAGTTCATTGGACCGTTTATGTTGATTTTCAGTAAACCTTGGTGCACTGGGGAAGTTCCAGAAAACTGGCAGAAAGCTAATGTTGTGCCGATTTTTAAAATGGGTAAATGGGATGATCAAGGTAATTATAGGCCTGTCAGCCTGACATCGATCCCAGGCAAGGTAATGGAGTGGCTAATATGAGACTTAATTAATAAAGAATTAAAGATGGGTAATATAATTTATGCCAATCAGCATTTGTTTATGGCAAGTAGATTCTGTCAAACTAACGTGACACCTTTTTTGATGAGATTACAAATTTGGTTGATTAAGGTAGTAGTGTTGACGAAATAAATTAGACTTCTGTAAGGTGTTTGCCTTGGTACCACTCAACATTTTGATTAAAAAAAAACTAGAATGATGTAAAATTAACATGGCACACATGAAATGGATTAAAACCTGGCTAATGGATAGGTATGAGAATGTAATTATAAATAAGGAATTGTCATCAAGAGGGTGTGTTTCCAGTGGTGTCCCTCAGAGACCCATTCTTGGCCCTGTGCTCTTTAATGTTTTATCAATGACTTGGAAGAAAACATAGAATCATCACTGATAAAGTTTGTAGATAACACAACACTGGTCTTAGGTTGCATGACTCAAAACACATGGCTATTTAGAGATAATCTATTTGGAGTTACTGGTGGTTTATTCAGGCAGTCAGTTTACAACAGGATGCCACCAAGCATGAGCTCTACACTCTCTATTCAACTTTAAGGTGTTTGCAAGGGAAGGTGGCACCAGCTTGTCCGGTAGTGCCATCTGAATTATCAGCCAGAGTCTGCAGCATCAGTGGGAAGATCATTTTAAGATGTTCCTCAATTGTCCGTTGCAATAATGTCATTGATAGAGCTCTGTAACACAATGGACAGCTGCATTTGAGTCAGTGGCAGATACACAGCATGGCTTCCTATCTCCACAAATGTTTGGCAAGGCCGTGGTCTCTCACAATCATTCAGTATCAGCATAAATTGGTTGATGGATAAGCTTGAGGAGTCAACTGTAAGTGGCATTGAGGGGAATATACTTCTGCTTCAAGATCTTGACTACGTCAGTGACTTTGTCTTGTTGGCTCAGTTTGATGATTTGATGCAGCTGATGGTTGATCTGGTCTGGCCCAAAGCAGTATGCATTGCTCTGGTTATTAATCCAGATAAAACTAAGCTCTGGTCTTTACCATAAAATAGCTCCCAGCTCAGTATTAACCTGTCTGGAAGGGACATTGAGCAAGTGGCAGGTGGCAAATACTTGGGAGGCATCACAGAGAGTGCTGGAGGATGTTCAAAAGATTTGGACAGTCATCTAGCAGCAGCTGCTGCCATGTTTTAGGCCCTTCCTCGGTCTCTGTAGGGATCTCATGACATCAAGATTGTGCCTACTTAAGCCAGCGATAGGAACTGGAAGCTGTCCAAACAACTGGGCTCCACCCTCTTCTAGACTCTGTGCCTTGTGCTTCCTTGCTCCCGCTCCTACTCCCCTGGCTTGATTTCCTAGCATCCAAACCCGGTGTGACTCCTGGCATCTGATTCATGGTTCTGATCTCCAGTTTGTTTCATGACTCTGACCTCCTGGTCTCCTGACCCAGCTTGACTCTTCTCTTGGGACCGCAGATTCTGGCTCTGATTACTAGGTCTGGCCGCTTACTGCCCAGTCATGACAAGCTTGCTACAAAGCTGTGGATCTGTGGAATCACAGTTACACCAACTCTGTTGCATGGAAATAAAACATGGGTGCTGAGGAAAGCTGATGAACACCAGATTGACATTTTTGATTCTTGTTGTTTCCATCAGCTGCTCCATATCAAGTGGCAGGACAAGATCCAAAGTGAGGATATTTTAAGCTGAAACCAACAACCACCTCCATCAGTACTGGCTTGGTTTTGGCAGTTTCCTTGATATGGACATACTATAAGAATGAAAGATCCGCAAATTCGGAAACTTTTGTACCAAGGAACACTGCTACATGGCTGTTGAATGTGTGTGTGTCAAAAGCTTCAGTGGTGTAACAGGATTGTCAGTGAGAGACATAAATTGAACATATAATCAGACTACCTTAAGCACCTTGCCAGAGATCAATCTGGGTAGTCCTTAATTTGCAAGAAGACCAAGTCCCTTTGGGATTTTCCGTGTTGATGAGGATGATGAGTTATTGGAATAGTAGCCATCCTGGGGGGGGGGGGGGGGGGGGTTATGTGTGTTCTAAGTATTTATTTTTTCCTCTTTATTGTCATGTTCACTAGAGTAAAAGTACGTATGAGATTGATCTCAGGCTGCAGTTAGGCTCCAAATCTCTCCTTTGTTCAAAGGTGAATGATGTTACTTTGTTTTCGAAATTATCAACCCTCTGCATAAAAACCTACTAGCAATGACTTGCCTTTGTTTTGATAATTGTCAGATGTTGCTAGTTCATGCCTTCCACGTTTGGAGCTATTGTCTGTCCATTGTTTAAAATTTGTAAGCCATTGTTTAAAAGTTAGCAGTCAGTGCAAGTCAATTGTTGGAAAATCTGTGCCTCTAGCATGAAAATGGTTTGATAAATTTTGCCTAATCACAGGCAGGGTTCTCACACAACCCTGTTTGCCAGAGTTGCAAGGGACACCTGCCTGGCTCCCTGCCAGCTCTCAGGGACCCTTCCAAGAATCCATGGCTCCAGAGTGACACCACCATGCCAGGGCTTCCAGACTCCCTGCCATGGAGCTTGGGAGTCTGGTAACACTGCAGCTCTCAGAGCTTCTAGGCTCCATGCCAAACTGGAATGAAACCAAATTCTGAAATAGTGAAATTTATTGCAAATCAGAAATTTGTAGTTTTGGCCAGCGATACGGAAAAAGTCTCTTTTTACACATGTGAAGTACAAAACCCCCTCTCATTTTTAAATGAAACTATGATCATGGTTTAAAGATCAGCATTTCATTGTAAAAGATGTATTGTTTGAGATGTCTTTGTTCACAATTCAGTAATGTAAAAAGACAGCAAAAGCCTGAGGCTGGAGTGGAAAGCAATAATTCCTAGTGTATGGTGCTCCGTTTTGGACTGATAACAGCTCTGAGGGTTCTAAAAAAAAATTCGTAGTGATGCCAGTTCATCATCCTCTGCAAAGCCTGCATTTATATTCTGACCTAGATGATTAATCTTTATCTAGATTATGGGTTCTCAATAGTTCTGAACAACATGTCAGTGGGTTGCAACCAGATTGCTTTTCTCATATTGCTAAAGGAGGGAAGAGTCCCAGCTGGATGGGAGGAAGTCTCCAGTTCCTGGCATGAGAAAGGGAGTCCTGGTACGGAAAAGGTTAAGAACCACTGGTAAAAGATTCATAGAATCCATGGCCAGAAGAGATCATTGTGAGCTTCTAGTCTGACCTCCCATGTAACACAGGCCATAGAACTTCCTAAAAATAATTCCTAGAGCAGATGAATATACGTTTTTTGGAGACCTGTCTTTATATACACGTATTGGACAGTGCAGAAAAATTCTGCCACTGACAACCAAATTGATATAAATAATGTATTTTCCTTATTCTTGTTCATGTCTGCCTGTGATTTAGGAGCAGCTGTGAAACATAATGTATTATAATTTGTTTTATGTTAACAGTTTTTAAATCTTTTACATAGTTTTGTAGGCGTCAAAAAATTCTTCATCTAGGATATTAATATGCTTAGGGCAGCTTGAAACAAAAGAAGGTTTTTCTGCTGGTGTGACTCTTTGGGGCAGGGGGAAGAATCTCCTCTCTTCTACCTCTTTTGTTTTCCCCCTTAGTTGTAAAGCCAGTAGTGTATGAGTATAGAAAGACAAAGGCATATCTTTAATTGAGGACATAATGTAAGGATGCGCATTCAGACTCCATGTTAGCAGATTATATAGGATAGCATAAAATTGATTGAAAAAAAGATGAATGGAGGGCAGACAGCTAATGGGAGGGCGGGGGAAAGTGAGTGTGGGTGCATGTGTTTGCAGGCATATAATAATTGAAAGTCTATCAAAGAAAATAACTGGCTTCTAATGTGTCTCACTCTAGGCCACTTTAAATTACATAAAAGGGATATAGATGATGAAGAGATGAGCCACTAAAAAGGGAAACTGATATAAAGAACGAAGATTAATGTTGGGGCATCCTACGTCTTTAGACATGACCAGCGGGCACACACAGGAACACACGGAGACTGGAGTCTTCGGTTATGGCTCGGTTTATTGTAGCAGAAGCTCAGCTACCCCCTGCAGAAGCATAGCTGTACCACCTGTTCACCTCCCCCACTTCCCAAGGAGTGAGCACTGGGATCCTTTTGCGTTTCCCCTTTATTGTAATCATCAGCCCTCCCGCTCCCCAGGCAGGCAGTTCTACTCTCTGTCTCGGCCCAATAATTGCCCTCTAATTTCCCTGCTTAAATCCTTGGCCCCTGTTTATGTTTACATCTGCTATGACCTTTTGTTGCCACATAAGGAGCTGTTTTGAGCACTTGGGTGTCTTTAGTCAGTCAACACCTTCAGGCTTGTGGTTTTGGGGGTTTTCGTGTGCGTCTTTCGCCAGCAGTTTACCAGAAAGACTTAATGTCAGATAAAGCCAGGCCCCCACAATTAACACCACATTTTTCAAACTGGTCATACTTGGCAGAGTCTCCCTGGAGCCATTTTGTTCTTTATTATATAGTTTCAACCAGTTTGCCTGGTCCTGAAGTCAGGTTTACCAGCCTGTAATTGCTGGGATCACCTCTGGAGCCCTTTTAAAAATTGGCTTCACATTAGTTATCCTCCAGGCATTTGATATGGAAGCTAATTTAAATGATAGCTACAAACTACAGTTAGTAGTTTGGTAATTTCACATTTGAGTTCCTTCAGAACTCTTGGGTGAATACCATCTGGTCCTGGTGACTTGTTACTGTTTAGTTTATCAATTTGTTCCAAAACCTCCTCTAATGACACCTCAATCTGGGACAGTTCCTCAGATTTGAAGAATGGCTAAGGTTTGGGAATCTCCCTCACATCCTCAGCCGTGAAGACTGATAGAAAGAATTCATTTAGTTTCTCCGCAATGGCCTTATTGTACTCGAATGCTGCTTTAGCATTTTGATCATCCAGTGGCCCCACTGGTTGTTTAGCAGGCTTCCTGCTTCTGATGTACTTCAACATTTTTTTGCTATTACTTTTTGAGTCTTTGGCTAGTTGTTCTTCAAATTCTTTTTTTGGCCTTCCTAATTATATTTTTTACAATTCATTTGCCAGAGTTTATGCTCCTTTCTATTTTCCTCACTAGGATTTAACTTCCACTTTTAAAATAATGCCTTTTTGTCTCTCACTGCTTCTTTTACTTTGTTGTTTAGCCACAGTGGCACTTCTTTGGTTTTCTTATTATGTTTTTTAATTTGGGGAATACATTTAAGTTGAGCCTCTATTACAGGGGTCGGCAACGTTCGGCACGCGGCTCGCCATGGTAAGCACACTGGCGGGCCGGGCCAGTTTTATTTACCTTCTGACGCAGCAGGTTCAGCCGATTGCGGCCCCCACTCCCCGCGGTTTGCCGTCCCGGGCCAATGGTGGCGGCGAGAAGCAGCGCGGGCGAGCGATGTGCTGGCCGCGGCTTCTCGCCGCCCCCATTGGCCCGGGACGGCAAACCGCGGCCAGTGGGGGCCGCGATCGGCCGAACCTGCCACGTCAGCAGGTAAATAAAAGTGGCCCGGCCCGCCAGGGTGCTTACCCTGGCGAGCCACGTGCTGAACGTTGCCGACCCGTGCTCTATTATGATGTTTTTTAAAAAGTTTCCATGCAGCTTGCAGGGATTTCATTTTTGGCACTGTACCTTTTAATTTCTGTTTAATTAACTTCCTTATTTTTGAGTAGTCCCCTTTTCTGAAATTAAATGCTACAATGTTGGGCTGCTGTGGTGTTTTCCCCGCAGCAGGGATGTTAAATTTAATTACATTAAGGTCACTATTAGCAAGCAGTCCAGCTATATTCACCTCTTGGACCAGATCCTGTGCTCCATTTAAGACTAACTCAAGAATTGCCTCTCTTCTTGTGGGTTCCAGGACTAGCTGCTCCAAGAAGCAGTCATTTAAAGTGTCAAACTTTATCTCTGCATCCCGTCCTGAGATGACGTGTACCCAGTCAATATGGGGATAGTTGAAATCCCCCATTATTATTGAGTTTATTTTTATAGCCTCTCTAATCTCCCTGAGGATTTCACAGTCACTGTCACCAGGGCTTTGGAGTGGAGCGCGGAGCTGGAGCGCAGAGCAGCTCTGAAGCAGTGGAGCTGCAGGTTTTTGCCTGGAGCTGGAGCGGAGCCGGAGCACAACTCCAAAGCCCTGACTGTCACCACTGTGGCCAGGTGGTTGGTAATATATCCCTATTATTAGAGCATGTAATTACTATACAAAGAGATTCTATGGTACAGTTTGGGTCATTTAAGTTTTTTACTTCATTTAATTCTATGCTTTCTTTCACAAATAGTCACAAATAGCCACTCCTCCACCAGCATGACCTGTTCTGTCCTTCTGATGTATTTTGTACTTGGCTTGGAAACCTGAAGCTTGTGGACCCAGAAGTTGAGCCGTGGGTAAAGCTGGGGCTCCTGGGCTTTCAGGTTCCCGGATCCATGACCAGGAGTCTGGAAGCCCTGATACATCTGGCTACTGTGTAGCTGGGGATCCTGGAAGACCCCAGCAGCCTGGAGAGGTGGCAGGTTTCCCACAGAAACCTCCCTTTGATTCACCAAAAGTTCATCGAACCCATGATGTTTCTGCAAAACATTTTGAGTTCTACAAATCTGCATTTTCTGATTAAACTATTTTGTTGGAAAATGTATACCCAGCTCTGTGCTCAATATCTTCACATATTAGCATTGCAATGGTTGGGGAAAATTTGAAATAAAAGTACCCAACATGTGTATTATTTCAGTGAAATTCCTTGATATCAGTTCTGTAAGGATGGGTGAATATTTTGAAAATTAATAATTTCCTTTGAAATAATTAATGCAAATTTAATATTATGCTATTTTATCCATAATAAAGGACCATTTCCATTAAGATTTAACCAAGATCAGTATATTGAATTTTTGTGGAGGTGATTTTGGTTACTTAATTTTTGTTTAGTTGTTTCTTTATCATGGTAGGATGTGCAGAATGGTGCACTATACCAATCAACAAGATTAGGTTTGATATTTTTTTAATGGAATACTTAATGTTTTGGGGACAGGAAGAAGTTAAGTGTGTCCTCTGTCTCTGCCCATTCATAGTAGTTATGTAATTTTTCTACCAACAAAAAATTCTAGATGTTACTACAGTAATTTATTTTTGAACCATTGGACTCCTTTGTCTTTGGCTGCCCCTGCTGCAACATGTTAGTGATTCTTCTCTACGTAGAAACTTTCTGATGACATTCCTTTATTGTCCTGCTTTTCCTTAATTTATGTTTTCTCCCTTTGTATTTATTATCTGAAGTACCCTGGCAGCAACAGACCTAATTCTTCTCTGAGTGCTAGTCTATATGTGTTCCACTTCTGTGGTCATGTGCCCCATGCACTGGAGATCAGAATGCTTTAGCCAGCACTGTCAATTGGTCACACATGCTCTGTCACATCCGGCCCCCATCAAGAGTATAACTGAGCTCAAATCCCAGCCTCATTTTCTTTGCCCTCAGTTTAACCATGCCAATTTCTGCAATATCTTGTTATTGAAAGTATAAGGTCAATTAGTTTCACTGCCAACTGCATTTGAAACCTGTTCTTACTAGTCTTGTATGAGTAATTTATTGTGTTTCTTTGTTAATCTGGAATTAGGTTACAGAGATCTACCACCATGATATAAACAGTGAAACCAACTGTTAAAAGTATGGAAATTCAAAGTTGAAATTCTGCTTAAAATAAAAAGAAATAAACAAATAAACATGGGCTCTGAGTTCACCAAACCTGTGTGTGGGTGTCCAGACTGCTAAGTGAGTTGGAGAACCTGTGCTCTAACTTGTACCCCAACTGGCCTAGTAAGCCCAGGTCCAAAGCAGATACAGACTTGGGTACAAAGATTTTGTGTTAGAATGTTAGGGAGAGGTTAGGGTTTAACACCCAGATAATAATCCATGTTAACTCTGCAGTACATACCCTAATGGTCACCCAAACAACCTTGTGTATCCTGATTAGAGCTATTTAAATCCACCTGCGATTGTGACTCAGCAGTAATTCCATTGCTTTTTCATTCATGGTTTAAGTACCTGATAACAGAACACCTCAACAGAGGTGTCCAGCATGCTTATGCTAGTTCCTAAAGTATATTATCCTGTTATATATAACTTGAATGATTTGAATTTTGTGATGTAATGTGATTTCTTTGGGCAGGCGGAGTGGCAGAAAGGCACATTAGATACAGTGTGCAATGTTTTCTAAATCTCCAAAATTTCCAAAAAATCTTACTCAAGTTATTCAACATGTTTGCAACAAATTCTAATTGTCAGTGTGACATAATACTAAAAAAATGTGAAAGCATGAACAGTATTTATAAGTTTAAATGTCTTCAGTGCAAAAATGGGACCATTACTGCAGCATCAACTACTGTCCTACCTTAGTATGTGTACATTGAAGCAATAAAACTAATAATGCTTTTTAGCTTGCATAGTTTTTGCAGCAGGGGCTGCATCTTCCTTTGTGTCTGGAAAGTGGCCAAAATTTAGACACTACCACAATATAAGTAATACCATTTGTCATCCCAGAAAAGTGTTGCTTTTTTGACTGCTGCCAACTTTTGTGTCATCATATTTAATTGCTCGATTGTGGCATTACTTTAATACTGTTGCTTTCTGGACTTTGCTTCTTAACACTATCTCTTCAAATGTTTGAGTGTTACTAAAATTTGGCTCTCCCAACCTGGGCTGGATATGGATCAAGAAATAAGCAGTAAAAAATCTCTGTCCCTTATTATCAGTATCATTTTCTGGACATTTGGGACTACATTTTCAAACTTGGGAGCCTCATATTAGGCACCTAAATCCATATTTAAGAAATTAAAATAAGTGGCCAGGTTTTAAATGTAAATGTATACACCTAGGAGTAAAGAATGTAGGCCATATTTACAAGCTGGAGGACTCTATCCTAAGAAGCAGTGACTCTGAAAAAGATTTGTGGGTTATGATGGCTAATCCACTGAACATGAGCTCTCAGTGCAACACTGTGGCCAATAGGACTAATGTGATCCTTGGAGACATAAACAGGGGAATCTTGGGTAGGAGAAGAGAGGTTATTTTACCTCTGTATTTGGCACTGGTGCAACTGCTGTTAGAACATTATGTCCAGTTCTGGTGTCAACAGTTCAAGAACAATGTTGATAAATTGGTGACGGTTCAAAGAAGAGCCATGAGAATGATGAAAGGATTAGAAAACCTGCCTTTTTATAATAGACTCCAAGAGTTCAATCTATTTAGCTTAACAAAGAGAAGGTTAAATGGGGACTTGATCACAGTCTATAAGTACATGGGGAACAAATATTTGATAATGGGTGTTTCAGTCTAGCAGAGAAAGGTATCCAATGATCCAATGTCTGGAAGCTGAAGCTAGGCAAATTCAGACTGGAAATAAGGCATATATTTTTAACAGGGTAATTAAACATTAGAGCGATTTTCCAAAGGGTTGTGGTGGATTCTCCATCAATGGCAACTTTTAAATCAAGTTTGGATTTTTTTTCCCTAAAAAGATCTGCTTTAGGAATTATGTGGGGCAAGTCCTCTGGCCTGTGTTCTACAGGAGGTCAGGTTAGATTATCCCAATGGTCCCTTCTAGCCTTGGAATTTATGAATTTAGGTGCTGAGCACTTTTAGCTCCCATGAAAGCCAGTCAAATCTGTGCATGCTTGGCATGTCTGAAGGTTGGGCTATTTTTATTGAAAAAAAAAAGACACATACAGATCACATGACCTTCCATATGGGACAGTTAATTTAATACTAATTAGGGCAACTAATTAAAGTGCTGTGCAAACTTTTTAAAAAAAACCTTTTTTTTCCCTCCCCAAAGGTGACAACCCTTGTTAACACAAGCAACAAAGGGCCATCTGGTAAAAAGAAAGGGCGATCTAAGAAAGCACATGTGTTGGCTGCTTCGGTAGAGCAAGCTACTCAAAACTTTTTGGAAAAAGGAGAACAGATTGCTAAAGAGAGCCATGACCTCAAGGAGGAATTGGTTGTTGCTGTAGAGGATGTACGCAAACAAGGTATGTACAGTGAATCTGTCCTAACTCTGAACTTATTATAATTGCTACATGGGAGAACATAGGGGGGAAATCAAATCAGTATCTTAGATGTCTGTATACTGATGCAAGAAGTATTGGGTATTAGCAGGAAAAACTAGAAATGCTAGTTAATAAGCACAAGTATGACATAGTTGGCATTACAGAGACTTGGTGGGATAATACCCATGTCTGGAATATTGGTATAGAAGGGTATATACACAATAAAGATAATGGATTTCAAGAAGGCAGACTTCAGCTAACTCAGAGAGTAGGTAGGTAAGATCCGATGGGAAGCAAGTCTAAGGGGGAAAACAGTTCTAGAGAGTTGGCACTTTTTCAAAGAGATATTAATAAGGGCACAAGAGCAAACTATCCCACTGTGTATGAAAGATAGGAAGTATAGCAAGAGATCACACTGGTTTAACCAGGAGCTCTTCAATGATCTGAAACTCAAAAAAGAGTCCTACAAAAAGTAGAAACTAGGTCAAATTACAAAGGATGAATATAAACAAACACAAGTAAGTATCAACAAAATTGGAAAGACCAAGGCACAAAACAAGATTAAACTAGCTAGAGACATAAAAGGTAACAAGAAAATATTCTAGAAATACATTAGAAGCAAGAGAAAGACCAAGGACAGGGTTGGCCTGTTACTCAATGAAAAGGGGGGAAACAATAATAGAAAATATGGAAGTGGCAGAAGTGTTAAAAGACTTTTTTGTTTCAGTTTTCACCAAAAAGGTTAGTAGCAATTGGACGTATAACATAGTGAATGCCAGTAAAAAAGAAGGTAGGATCAGAGGCTAACATAGGGAAAGAACAAGTTAAAAATGACTTAGACAAGTTAGATGTCACCAGGACCTGATGAAATACATCCTAGAATACTCAAGGAGCTGATTGAGGAGATATCTGAGCCCTTAGCCCTGAACTACGAAGTCAGCGTATCTTAGGTCGACTTACCTGGCCATGAGGATGGCGGCGCCATTGACTCCGCTTCCGCCTCTCGTGAGCTGAAGTTCCGGAGTCGACGGGGAGCATGTTCAGGGATCGATTTATCCGCGTCTATACAAGACGCGATAAATCGATCCCCGATAGATCGATCACTACCCACCGATCCTGCCCTTAGTGATTACCTTCCAAAAGTCGTGGAAGATGAGTGAGAGTCCAGAGGACTGGAAGAGGGCAAAGATAGTTCCAATCTATAAAAAGGGAAATAAGGACAACCAGGGAATTACAGATCAGTCAGCTTAACTTCAGTACCCAGAAAGGTAATGAACCAAATAATTAAACAATCAATTTGCAAACACCTAAAAGATAATAAGGTGATAAGTAACAGTCAGCATGGATTTGTCAAGAACAAATAATTTCAAAGCAACCTAATAGCTTTCTTTGACAGGGTACCCGGCTTTGTGGATGGGGGAAGCAGAAAATGTGATATATCTTCACTTTAGCTTCTGATACTGTCTCACATGACCTTCTCATAAACACACTAGGAAAATACAAGCTAGATGGAGATAATAGAAGGTGGGTGCGTAACTTTTTGGAAAACCATTCCCACACAGTATTTATCAGTAGTTCACAGTCAAGCTGGAAGGGTATATCAAGTGGGTCCTGCAGGGATCAGTTCTGGGTCCAGTTCTGTTCAATATCTTCATCAATGATTTAGATAATGGCATAGAGAGTACACTTATAAAGTTTGCGGACAGTACCAAGCTGGGAGGGGTTGCAAGTGCTTTGGAGGATAGGATTAAAATTCAAAATGATCTGGATAAACTGGAGAAATGGTCTGAAGTAAATAGGATGAAATTCAATAAGCACAAATTCAAAGTACTCCACTTAGGAAAGAACAATCAGTTGCACACATACAAAATGGGAAATGGCTGTCATGGAAGGAGTACTGCGGAAAGGGATCTGGAGGTCATACTGGATCACAAGCTAAATATGAATCAACAGTCTAACGCTGTTGCAGGAAAAGTGAACATCATTCTGGGATAGATTAGCAGGAGTTGTAATCAAAACACAAGAAGTAATTCTTCCACTCTACTCCACGCTGATTAGGCCTCAACTGGAATATTGTGTCCAGTTCTGGGTGTCACATTTCAAGAAAGATGTGAACAAATTGGAGTAAGTCCAGAGAAAAGCAACAAAAATGATTACAAGTCTAGAAAATATGACCTATGAAGGAAGATTGAAAAAAATGGGTTTGTTTAGTCTGGAGAAGAGAACATTGAGGGAGGACAGGATTACAGTTTTCAAGTACATAAAAGGGAAGTGGTGGAATTTCTATCCTTAGAGGTTTTTAAGGCCCGACTTGACAAAGCCCTGGTTGGGATGATTTAGTTGGGGTTGGTCCTACTTTGAGCAGGGGGTTGGACTAGAATGACCTCCTGAAGTCTCTTCCAACCCTATTCTTCTATTATTCTATGATTCCATGAAAAGGTTGTTACAAGGAGGAGGGAGAAAAAAATGTTCTCCTTGGCCTCTGAGGATAGAACAAGAATCAATGGACTTAAATTGCAGCATGGGCGGTTTGGGTTGGACATTAGGGAAAACTTCCTAACTGTGAGGGTAATTAAGCACTGGAATAAATTGCCTAGGGAGGTTGTGGGATCTCCGTCACTGGAGATTTTTAAGAGCAGGTTAGACAAACGCCTGTCAGGGATGGTCTAGATAATACTTAGTTGTGCCCTGAGTGCAGGGGACTGGACTAGATGACCTCTCAAGGTCCCTTCCAGCCTTATAATTCTATGATTGCTGGATTTCTTCCAAGAAAAATATGCCTCTAGCTTCCTGGATGATGATCATGTGATTAAAACTACTTATATGGTGTACATTGCATTATATTTTCAATATTTGTACAAATAACTAATTGTTTATTCAGTAGTAGCCATGTGTTTAGCTGAACATTACAGCTGGGTCAATAACTGATTTTTTTTTTTAATTTATTGGTTGTTCAGGGGGGGGAAATTAGTTGAGATTAAACTGAAACCAATAAATGCTTAAAAAGTTGATGAACTGGTTGAACAAAATATTTTGTTTGGCATGAAACATTTTGTTTCTGGACATTTTAAAGGGCTAGATTCACAAAATGGGGAGGGGGAAGGCAGAGGTGGTGCCCACATCTCTTATAACATTTAGCCCAGCGATTAGGGCACTCACTGGGGATGTAGGGGACTTGAGGTGGAGCATCCTAACGAGTGGGATGTGAAGTATTCTGGGGCTAGTCTTTTTCAGTCTCTCCTGTTGAAGCTGTTCCTCTGTATAAAAAAACTTTAATAGGCAAAGAGTGAGAACGATCGTGATTCCATAGGCTGGTGGTTAGGGCACTTATCTGGTTACTGGGACTGCCACGTTCAAAACCCTCTACTTTAATTACTATTCTGGATGCATGTCCTAACCATTGAAATTTAAAAATATGAGGGAGGTGGCACCACCACTGATCCCATCCCCCCAGTGCATTTTGTGAAGGCCGCTAAAGTCCCCCAATGAATGTACTCTGAAAAATTTGGGTGTGGGGTGGGACAAAACTGTTTGGAGAATTTGGGTCAAATTCACGAATAGTTTGGCAAAGGCTGGAACTGATTTTTTCAGTGAATAAACTGAAAAATGTTCTCCCACTCTACTGAACATTCTATCTTAGGTCATTTACCGCATCATCTCATCACTTTGCCTGAGCTCCACTGACTCAGGAAATAGGAAACTCAGAGATTGTTCAGTGTCCTAAATGACCAGTGCTGATGCAAAACCATGAGGCTGACTTTGCTTCAAGTTATTCTTTATATAACCGTGTAGAGGATGAGCTTTTTTCTGTAATGAAAATTACAGGGAAAATAGTTTGCAACTCTGTTAAGCTCTTAATAGTGGCTTAAAGAAAAAGTATGTATAGCATATAGGTAATCAATATTTTGTGTGGTGAACAATTTAATAATTAACCACCAAATAATGCAATGATGTAGAATTTTTTGGTTTTTAAATGTGTAACACAAAGATTAGCATAATCTTAAATCACAAAAATACAAGCAATATTAAAATGTGATCTTCACTATGTAGTTGGTGGTTAAATAGATGTTAAGGAGACCTTGCATATTTTATAGAATGGTAACTTCAGGATATACCAACAATATGCAAGCTACTTATCTAATAAGCATCTTTCACAGTAGCATGTGGGAAAGAAATTTAAGAAATTTCATTTTATAACCATTACAGTAGTTTGCATTGTTATTATAGGACACCTGCTTTCAAATAAATAATAACTACAATAAGACTTTGGAAATTCAAAAGTAATCTTGTATCTCAGCTAAGAATTTTAAAGGTAAAATGCATAGCAGGTGTGACAGTTGTGGCAATTTAATGCAATATCCTTGAAAAACCTTATTGAATTAAGTTTAAATATTTTTGGAGTCCATTGTATTAAATGCAGCGACTATGTATTATTGTGGGCTGGGGTTGTATGTAACCTCTCTATGCTGAAGATACGATGTGAACCCTTGAAAGTGTCATGAACTTCAAAAAACTATGTTGAACAATGTGGCAGACAAGAATGGATTTTGGGGGGAAACAGTGCCAAGTGGTTTGCTTGGAGAATCTCTAGGGAAAGGTGAATGCAATTTTCCCAGCTATGGTTTTTTAGAAAAACAACCATTGGAAGCTACGCCCTAAGGAGAGGACCATTATCTGCTGATTACCCGTTCCAGACTCTCAACATCAAAGGCCCAAGCGGTATAAAGGAAAGAGTAACCTATTCATGGGGATGCTAGTTCTGAGCTAAGGCTGTTTATGAACTTTGTAGTCAACAGGAAAAAAACCCCCAAAACCTTTGGGTTGGGTTTGAAGGAATGACTCCTACCAGAGCCTGAGATTGGAGTTGGGGGATGATCTCTGGTAAACTTATTAGCATGAATGTTGGTTCTTTTATTGTTTTTAATGTTTTATCTGTGATATTTACACCTTAAGAATAACTGTGCTTACTTATAAAGAGTTGTGTGATAACTTGTGACTGCTGGCAATTTCAGCTGTTCAGTGCCTCCAGAGAGAATGCAAAGCACAGCCAGGGCTGGCTCCAGGGTTTTTGCCGCTCCAAGCGGAGAAAAAAAAAAACACACCCCGCGATTGGCGGCAATTCGGCGGCAGGTCCTTCCGTCCGAGAGGGACCCGCCGCCGAATTGCCGCCGAAGAGCCAGACGTGCCGCCCAATTCCAACGGCTGCCCCAAGCACCAGCTTGCTGAGCTGGTGCCTCGAGCCGGCCCTGAGCACAGATACTGGGTTATCTAGGCAGTCTGGCTTGTTGGGGATATTATAGTGTATGCAGGGAACTGTGCAGCCTGGAAAATCCCCGGTCAGAAGGGAGAGAGTCACTGGTCTCTATCCAAGAGAGGTGACAGCTAAGGAACCAGAAGCCTAGAGTGGATGTCCTTGAGGGATGATGGAGGGGAAAATACAGATACAGTGCCCCTTAATTGTGACAGTAAAGTATTTCAATCTCTGATACTTAGTTAGGGGGGAAAGCAAGAGGCTGGTAGTGAATTTCCATGACAAACTTTTCACATTTATTGACTTTGGTTAAAGCTGTCCTCTTTACTGGCAGCATAATAAAGCTCTTGTCAGTTTTCTCATCTGTAAATCCTATTATCTAAAGATACCATCTGCCAGGATCATCTTTCTTGGGTCTTAGCACAAGATTACCAGAACTTCAGCTATCATTTTTAAAGGCACCTAAAAGAGTTAGGTGCCCAATTCTCAGTGTTCCAATGAGACTTGTGTCTCGCTCATGTAGGACAATTTGGAAATACCATCATCAGTAGCTCTTAAATAATTTTAATCCTGAGAGCAGCGGTAGCAGTGTAGAGTGCAAATCAGGCCCTTTCTGGCTGATCTGTGCCTCTGCCTGGCACTCTGTTCCATCTTGATGGTGGCTAGGGAAAGATTTACCTGTTTGTTTTGGTCTCTCCTTAGTCCAGCACCTGTTTGTTCTTGGTGCACTGAACTATGATCCAGAATTTCCATGCTGACCTCACCACTCTTGTTCCATCTCAATATATGATCATGTGGCGATACCCCTTTGGTGCTTTGACATTCATTCAGTTTTGCTTTTCTTAGTCCATGTGTGCCTGACTTAGGGTGATCCATGTAGCCTATCTAATCTAAGCATAGATAGCATGTTCATTATCATATCTGAGCTCATTATTCAGTTTATCAGTGCCTTATATTAGTTTACCACTAATTTGATTTGTAAACTTGTGCTTCATAAAGTTAAAGGCACCTGAGAGGAATCCTTCCCCTCCCCCCACTCACTAGATTTATGGCACATGACCACATTTTCAAATTGCTCACATGCCTCTTTTTTAAAATGTGGTGTGTGTGTGTGTGTGTGTGTGTAAAGCCACAGAAATAGTGTAACAAAAGATAAAGGTCTTAAACAGTACTCTGTGAAACACTAAAGATATTCAGATTATGTTCAGACTCTATGTCTGTCATAAAAATGGGGTGGATTGTGGGTCTGCAAAACATGATAGTTTATTACTATATGAGCAAGAGAAGTCCATGTGCCATTTTTAATACAGTGGCACGTGGACCAGTCCAGCTGTGGTGAAGCATGAACTGACACGTTTAACTAGATGACATCATAAATTGCTGAAAGAAAAATCTCATGGTATGTTTTGCAAGAGTACTGTGTGTGGCTTTCCTGGCTAAATTTCATATTGGGGTAGTTCCTATCTAAAACTTCCCCTGCAGTTTCAACTGGATATGATATTCTTCATTTCCAGTCCTAAATTGCTGTATCCTGTTGTCTGCAGTTAAGCAGCTGGGAGCGGGATGCATTTCATTAGTGGGTGAAGCAATTGTAGTTTGTTGTTTGCTCAGTGCTTTGGGATCCTACTTGTTAAAAAGGACTATTCAAATGTAAGATCATTATTACTGGAAGAAAGTGGAAGAAGTAAGATTTTTTTTTCCCCCCAGCAGGAATGAGGCAAAACATCTTGATGATCAACACTTTCAGTTTAACAAGTCAAGAGTTCTTGAAAGCAGCTATTCTGGGAACAAGGAAACAGAGCTCTTTCATGTCTCTTGCAAATGTCACACTCACAGAATTATTACAAAAATAATTCTACGTATGTTTATATATCAGAAAGCATACAGGTATGAACTTCTTAACTAACCTAGCAAATTTAACAAGATTGCCAGACAGGTCAGAAAATAATCTCTAGTCCTAACTCAAAATGACTGTACACTAATTAGAATTTCTAATTATGATTTCTGAGATGAGTAGGACTAAAGCCAATGCCTTAAAATATTGGTGCCTAAAGATTGGCCCCCAAACAAATTGCCTGATTTTGAAAGGTGTTGAGCACCTTTTTAAAGGTGTCTTGGGTTTGAAAATGTTGGTCTTTCTTTGAACTCTTTTCCAATTGCCATTTTATATGGTCTCTAGACTTTTGAATCATGCAGCATTAGAATCTCCTCTGATTTACACATAGCCAATATACATGGAATAACACCTCAAGTGAGGTACAGCCTATCAGTTACCGAAAATTATTTTTAAGATTCTGCTTTGTTTACAAGATTTTTTATGCATACTATTAGAGAATAAATATGTCTGCCTCCACCCCAAAATGAAAACATCACACATCAGTTCTTGAAGTTTTGTGGGCCTTTTGAAATTCAGACAATTTTTCAATGCCTCATTCAGTTGAGTCCCTTTCTTCACATTTGAATTATGTAAAATATTATTTCCCATTATTTTCAATACCTTATTGCCACCAATCAACACATAGTTATAGAAGAGGTGTAAACAAATGTTTCTCAACTATAAATTTATCCTTTTGTTACAAATTGTCTGTCACTAGATGAAACATGGAATCAACAATATATATTTTTAGATAAACCATTTGTAATAATTAGTGTCAACACATGAGACATTTGCTCTTTTCACCAAATACAACACATAGTACTCTATGGTAATGACTGCATAGCATTTTAAATGATTACAAAATACTCTATATATTTTCAATACAAAATAATTTGAAACTTTAAGAAAAGAAAAGTCAAACTGTTCAGAAAATTACATGAACCAGTTTTCTGTATCTTCGTGAGTGCTTTACAGTTGAATGGATAAATGTATAATTAGGATCAGTTACTAAAAAATTCCATAAATTAATTTAATACTATAGTTAATGTAAAGGAGAAGCTGGCTTTAGTTAAAGTCAATAGCATATAGTTTTAGAAATAAAACTAATGTTGGCAGAGATATCAGAAATTGGAAAGTAACTGCTATTACAATTATATAGTGTGTGAAATTTAACATTACAATTATTATGCCAATGGCTCTCTGATTTTGGTTTAATTATCACAGAAGCACATCAAAGACACAGAACTTCAGCAGGAGACTTTTTAAAATATGATCTGGTCTAGCTGTAATTTACTATTTTTAGACTAATGTGATATTTATTATGTATAACTCAACGCAAACTCACCCAGGAGTCTGAACTTTGTATCTTAGAATAGAGGGATGGAAAAAGAGCTATTAAATCATTAGAAGCATCTCCCTGACACTGCAGGAGTGTTCCATATTCAGGAACAGTAATACATAAAACAAGAAAATTAAAAGCTAAGCCCACCTTCTTTCTCCAACATTTCACTTCCCTTACAATTCTCCCCTGTTTTCAAATGCCTTGGGAAAAAAGATGAGCAAAGTTAATCAGATCTGCTCTATTTCAGATCAACGTTTGGAGTGTATTCCAACGCCATGAAACCAACTACAGTTCTAATTTATAAAAATGATGCTTCTTAAGTTTAAGCGTCTTTGCTGATCTCAACGACAGCAGTATGGTATGGAGAGAGAGTGAGAGCGCATTAACTGGCTGTTACCTGATCCTATATCAGACCCTGCTGGTTCCTAGGTTTCCCCTTCTTGGGGGTTCTCAAGCTCTTCTGTATCAAGCCATCCTCCCTTTTTGGGTCCATTTATTTAATCACCAAAATTCAGTTTTCATGCTCACTTCAGGGGTGGGTCCATAAAAGTAGTGATGGGTTCTTCAGTCCCCGATATACATTACATGAGGCAGAGGCAGATCTTTTTGATTGGCTGGACTATAACTCCTTCTACTGAAGAGCCCCTCCAAAATTATCTCTGCCTCCAAAGTGAAGCAGGCTAAGAGTCATGTTCTCTATAGATCATAACCTGATTGTTTTTTCTTTTTTTCCCCTTTTCCCCCACTAGGCCTTGTTTTCTCAACTCTCCACTTTTTGGGGCTACTAACTTTTTAAGGGCCATTTAAATTTGCTCTACTGAGCTCCGGGCAGTTGAGAGAACTTTACTAAGCTCTCCCCCCAAATTAGCCCCTGGTAATGGCTGCAAAAAAAAGAAAGGGAATAGGTAGAGCCTTGTCCGAGTGCACTGAAGGGGAAAAGTGTTCCTTTTGCTCAACCAGACAGCGCAGTGGTGTCTGTGAACAAATAGCCCAGAAAGACAAGGGATTGGGGGGGAAAAGTACCCAGGACTCTAGGGTTCAATCTGTGGCCACTGACATGAACCAGGACCCTTTGCCAGGTATCACACCCCAGGTGGGTGTACTGTGTAGGCTTGAGGAGCCGAAGCTAACAGAACTGGCATGAGGTAATTCCCTCGAGACCCAGTCCCCCCTCCAACAGCCAAAGCACAATGCCAGGAGGCTATATGTGTTGCCAGAGACACTCCTCTTCCTTCAAAGGAGCAGGTACTGCAGTTAGGGGATCCTCTTTGTCCCTCTGGGATCCCAAGAACCACCCACAGACTGAAAAAAAAATTAATATCCTGCCATTGCCCACCACTCTCCTTTGCAATAGGGTTTCAGAGGCCATTTTGGAACTGGGAGCATTAGCTCCTCAGGGGGTGGCCATTTTAGAAAACGCTCCTGCACAGTCTTCTCTGCAGCATCTCACAATCTTCAACTTGCAGAAGAAAGGGGACAAATGAGGAGATATAGATGTAGAAGCTACTCCTCATCCACTTCCCCCTCCTCCTCCCTGGAGCTCAGGCAGGGGGAAAAGGGACCAAAAAGCAGACATAAATCAAAGAAATCCTCTAAATCTAGACACTCCTCCTCCAAAGAGAGAGATGTTCAGAATCCAAGGCATCTGGGAATTGCCTTTTTGGGTATCTCCCATAGCTTTCAGCCAAAAAAAGATTTAAAAAAGGAGTCAAGGATGAGGTCAAAAAGAGAGAAAATACCCATAAATATTTTCCAACAGGCTCGAAAACTGACCCTCACATTCCCATTCCAGTCATCATGCTTGAGGTCGCAAAGGCTGAATTGGAATACCCAGGAAAGGCAAAGAGTCTGACCAAAAGAGCAACAAAATTCTCAAATGTCCACCAGTCAAAAACATTCATGGTTGGATTACCTAAAATGGATGCAGCCTTGTCAAACCTTGTCAAGGACACTGTCCTCCTTGCTGAAGGGGACTTCTTACCCAAAGATATCTCTGACAGAAGGATGGAATCAGCTCTCTACATTGGCTATGAAGCAACCTCAGCAACAACGACATTTTCCCCCAGAATAGTACTTGCTTATGTTGAGTCCTTGCTTTCTGAGATTCCCAAAAAGGTGAAGAGACCCAAAGGGTTGGGCTCTTCCTTAAAGAAAATCTCTCTAATTTCTAGTTCTGGTTTCAGATGCCTTGGTCAATGCCTTCAGGTTCTCTGCCAGATCAGTGGCATCCAACACAGTGGGAGGAAGGTATCTTTGGCTATGGGCAGCAGATATTTCCACAAAGCCGGGGTTGATAGCAAAGCCTGTCTCAAGAGAAACTTTTTGAAGAACCAATAGAAAAAGCCGCACAGAATACTCCTCAACCCCAAATTTCTCTGTTAATGATCAAATTCAGCAGAAAGATTTAAAATCATCTTTCCCCTCCAGAAAGCCCTTTGGTGTTAGAGAAATTCATATAGATATGGTAGGAGAGACAAACGATTCTTTAAGAATAGATGGGAGAAAGCCAGGCCCAGTAAGATAAACCCAGAGGTGACTCCTTCTCCTGGTTTACCTCCACCCTTGACAAATGAGGGAGAGACATCATTTCAAGGGTTATGCCATAGAACTCAAAAGGACCCCCATCCCAGATTTCTCACCTCTCCCTCAATCCATCCAAGAATAAGGCTGTATTCAAACAAATTGACTACCTTTTCCAAATTGGGTCAATAGAATTTGTCCTGGAACAGGAGCAGGTCATGGGCTTTTTGGTTTAAAGACCAAATAGCTTGTGAGGCTCAGATATTTTTTCTGAGTAAATTGAGTCATTACTTCCTAACTTGGATTAGTGGTGAAAGGAATCCTTCCCTAGTGAATTTATCTAATCTATCTGCCTATATAATGTATTATTTCTAGGTTTGTATAGATTGCCCATCACCAAAGTATCTAGGTGCCCCACATATATTTAAGAAGAAATACTCATTCCCCTTTCTTTCCCATCCAGGCAGCAGCTAGCAGCAAATTAGCAAATTATTTAGAGTGTGTGTGTTAAAAGAACGTATTGGTGGAAAGGTTTGTCAGAGAAATGAATTCTGCATTTAGTACTGAATGCAGTGAGGCTTGTAGGAATTCATATCTCATCTGGAAATGAGTTTTGGTCTCACCCTATGAAAGTTCCTTCTTCTGCACTCAAATCTCCACACATTGGCCAATAGTTTTATAGTTACTGCCATTGGACGTCCTTTGCCTCTTATTCTGAACTGGTCTCTCTGATGGCTAGTGCTACTCCAGTGGAGGACTTTGAAAATCAGGACAGAGGCCTTGGATTCAGCTGTGTATTCAGTGAGGAAACAGTGCAGTTGTAGTCTGAACAATGGCATCTCATTATTCCAGTAAATATTCATAACCAATTTAAAGTGCTTATTACATTTGGAAGTAAGTTCAATTGTTATTCATATTTGCAGTGCTCAGTCTAGGGAATATTGTACACTAAGTGCCACTCTGTGCAAATGTTCTATTGTTAGTTCATTCAGACCGTTTTCAAATCTATTAATTATCTTTCAGCTCTTAGTGAACATAGCATCTGAAAGATATTAAAGTTCCCATTCCAGAATGATATAAAGCACCTGTAATAAATAATAGACATTGCATAGAGTCTCAAAGATGTGTTGTATAGATAATATATTTCCTTTATGGTTTTAAGAAAAAAATAGTACCTCTTAAACAATAAACATGAAAAGACATTATTTTGAGATGGAGGGAAATGAAGAACAAAGTACCTTCAACATCTGGGGAAGCATTACCTCATTCTGATACCAGCTTTCTTTCTTTCTTTTTTTAAATTCACAACCGGGATGTAGTATCTCATGGATCCTTAGCCATTAAATTTTCTATAGAAGCTACTCCTTGCTGCAGAATTATGGTCCATATTCTAAAATTTACTTTAAAAATGAAAGAAAATGGAAATCAGGAGCTAATTTCCTACTCAAATCTCTGGTGGTCCAAGCTACCACAAGGAGAAGATTTTGTTTAATGAGATATAGGGCTTTTAACTTAAGTCAATCAGGGGCTAGGGGCCGATATCAGAAAGCCCTATAAAATAGCACACTAATAGTCTGAACAGGGAAGAACTAAGGTTAGTAGGGAGCAGGCTGAGCAGGACGCCTCAGAGGAGAGCACCACACTTGTTTATAAAGGAACTGTCTTTAGGTGTAGCTTGAGTTTTGCCTTTTTTAATTTGAGTTCTGTTTCACCTTATGTTTTTGTTTTAACCTGTTAAATTTATAAAGTCATGCCAGCATATACCGGGGAGGAAAGTTCTTTCTCTGAAAGATTCTTGGTGTTGGAACACATTGGTGGACTCTGACAGCACTTAAAACAGCACTTACGGAAATGTAATAACTGCTTTTACTGGGGAAAAATAATGAAAATAGATCTATCTAAGCAGCGTGACTTTTTTCATATTTAACTTATAATATTGATATAATGTTTTTATAGAAATGTTATGGACATTCATCCTTGTATGACTGTATTTTAAAGGATGCATGATTGCCTTAAAATGTCTCCACTTGATTGTACCCCAAAATGTAACTGTACCATAATATTATTGTTTGTCTGCAATTGCGAGGCCAAATCCTGCAATCTTTATCCATTCCTTTATGAGCAAAATTCCCATTCGTTTTAAGGAGAGCTTTGTTAAAAAAAGGATTGCAGGATTTGGCCCACAATTTTAATAATTGGAAAGGATTGTAATTAATTTGATTCAAACCATCTTTTTTATATTATTGAACTCAATGTAATTTTGACTATACGCGGTTTTCGCTTTACGAGCTAAGCGCGGAACGGAACCCCCGCGTAAGATGAGACAGACCTGTACTACATAAATGAACCAAAGACAAGTGTGTGAGCCTAACACCTGCAGTAGTTGTCAAGTGTTCTTTCTAATCTTATTTGAAGTTATGTATATACTCAGTAGTGTGAATAGCTGAAATAATTAGTTGTGTAGCAAAACTTAATATTTTATCTACTTGTCAATATAATACCCAGGGTGAGCCTACATGAAAGCAGAAGATATCTGATTGTCAGAAGTTCCAATCCCTGTATTTACTTTGTATGGTATGATATACTGGGGTTTAGGCCCTGTGTTATATTCTTCACTTAAAGGAAAATAACAAATCTCTAGTTAGAGATGTTAGTCTAGCTAGGGTGCATTGTAACTGCTGTGTTGTAACAGTTTATCTTTGGAGTGTTATTCATAAAAATGGAATTTGAAATTATTACGTATATGTGTGTGTGTACCTGTCTTATGGTAAAAACTAGTGCTGGATTCCTAAGAAGAGAAAGAAAGTGAATCCTATTATAATTTCCCCTTTTAATATTTGGAAAGTTCCTATGGAAAATCCAGCTGTAGTCTCTTGCAAGGATAGGGATTCAGGATCTGTGCAAATACTTTAAGTCAGAGAGAAGAACTCTATAGTACAGAATTGGTAAGTAGATTGACTTTGCCTCCCCATACATAGGTTACACTATCATAACTTTGTAGCTGTTAATGATGCCTCCTTAGTAATAGGCTGTCACAGGCTTCCCTCAAAGCAGTGATTTGAACCTGACAAACATTTGAACAAATATCCAAAGACGCAATTAAACAGCTGCTCAGATACCACCATGATAAGCATTGTATAAACGCTGAGATAGAACACCAGTTGTTGGCGCCAATGAGTATTTGAACCACCTAGGGTATGTCTACACTGCAATTAGACAGCCCCTTAGTCCGAGCTCTGCAAGCCCAAGTCAGCTGGCAGAGGCCAGCTTTAGTTTTTTAATAGCAGTGTAGACATACCCCTACAGGCTAATTACCTCTGTGTTTCCCTTCTTCTCAAGGTTAATTTACAGTTATCGTGCATTCATTGGAGATATTACCTGCCAAAAAACCTGTTTTTTTGTAAGTAGCTACAGGATACAGACATCATAGATATAAATAAAAGAGCAGGTTTATTTGAACACTTACAGGAGAGAAAAACACAAGCTCAGTGGAGTTACACTAAGGCTGAATGTGGCCCAAGGTTTTATGTTATGCAAGAGACCAAAGATAGATCTGCTGTGCATAGACAAGTATCAGGGGGTAGCCGTGTTAGTCTGTATCTACAAAAACAACAAGGAGTCTGGTGGCACCTTAAAGACTAACAGATTTATTTGGGCATAAGCTTTCGTGGGTAAAAACCTCACTTCTTCAGATGCATAGAGTGAAAGTTACACATGCAGGCATTATATACTGACACATGGAGAGCAGGGAGTTACTTCGCAAGTGGAGAATCAGTGTTGACAGGGCCAATTCAATCAGGGTGGATGTAGTCCACTCCCAATAATAGATGAGGTGGTGTCAATTCCAGGAGAGGAAAAGCTGCTTCTGTAATGAGCCAGCCACTCCCAGTCCCTGTTCAAACCCAGATTAATGGTGTAAATTTGCAAATGAATGTTAGTTCTGCTGTTTCTCTTTGAAGTCTGTTTCTGAAGTTTTTTTGTTCAAGAATAGTGACTTTTAAATCTGTAATAGAATGACCAGGGAGATTGAAGTGTTCACTTACTGGCTTTTGTATGTTACCATTCCTGATGTCCGATTTGTGTCCATTTATTCTTTTGCGGAGGGACTGTCCGGTTTGGCCAATGTACATGGCAGAGGGGCATTTCTGGCACATGATGGCATATATAACATTAGTAGATGTGCAGGTGAATGAGCCCTTGATGGTGTGGCTGATGTGGTTGGGTCCTCTGATGGTGTCGCCAGAGTAGATATGGGGACAGAGTAGGCAACGAGGTTTGCTACAGGGATTGGTTCCTGGGTTGGTGTTTCTGTGGTGTGGTGTGTAGTTGCTGGTGAGTATTTGCTTCAGGTTGGGGGGTTGTCTGTAAGCGAGGACTGGCCTGCCTCCCAAGGTCTGTGAGAGTGAGGGATCATTTTCCAGGATAGGTTGTAGATCGTGGATAATGCGCTGGAGAGGTTTTAGCTGGGGGCTGTATGTGATGGCCAGTGGTGTTCTGTTATTGTCCTTGCTGGGCCTGTCCTGTAGTAGGTGATTTCTGGGTACCCGTCTTGCTCTGTCAATCTGTTTCCTCATTTCCCCAGGTGGGTATTGTAGTTTTAAGAATGCTTGATAAAGATCTTGTAGGTGTTTGTCTCTGTCTGAGGGGTTGGAGCAAATTCGGTTGTATCTTAGGGCTTGGCTGTCGACAATGGATCGTATGATGTGTCTTGGATGGAAGCTGGAGGCATGTAGGTACGTATAGCGGTCAGTAGGTTTCCGGTATAGGGTGGTGTTTATGTGACCATCACTTATTTGCATTAAACTCACAATCCTGGGTTTAGTAGGCCAATGCTCAAACCACTGAGCAATCCCTCCCCTCAAAAAATGTACATATAATCAGCATGGTATGCTTTCTGTCCTTTTTACATTATCCTACAAAAGCCACCATATCTTTCCAAAACATTTTCCTTTATATTAAAATTGAAAAAGTCATTCTTCTAAGTGAGATATTTATAAAAGAGACAATGTCGGTGAGATAATATAATTTATTGGACCAACTTCTGTTGGTGAAAGAGACAAGCTTTCGAGCTTACAAAGAGCACTTCTTCAGGTCTGGAAAATGTATTCAGCATGTCACAGCTAAATACAAGGCGGAACAGATTGTTCAGTATAAGGAGTTAATATAGATTGGAAGAGACCATTCAAGATGAAGTGAGCAGTTAACACCTCTGCTTGTAGAGAAAAGGAGGTTTAGTGGGTTACAGATTGTTATAATGAGCCATAAAAGTGTCTTTATTGAATCCATTATTTTTGTTGTCTAGCAAAGTTAAGAATTTAAGCTCCCAGGCTCACCATTTGAAGGTGTGCAGATTTCCTTTAAAGAGGAGAACTGAGTGGTCAGATATGGAGTGATTGTTTTGTTAAAAGTGTTCTCCCACCAGTGATATGGTATTTTTGTCTTTTATCATTTTTCTATGTGAGTTCATTCAGGAATGTAGTGATTGGTTTCAACCACATAGTTGTTACTGGGGCATTTATTGCACTTGATGAGGTATGCCACATGTAGTGATAGGCATGTGTAGGACCCCTGGATCTTAAAAGGTGTGTTGGGGGAAAGTACTGATCATTGTAGCAGTGGAGATATCTGTTGTTCTGGTTTTGCATCTATTGTTCTGGCAGGGTCTGGTGCCTCTTTAAGTTAGTGCATCCTGGTCTGTGGGGGGCTTGCTTCTGATTAAGGGTGGGGAGTTGTTTAAAGGCCAATGGAGGGAGTTCAGGAACAATTTCTTTCAAGCTGTGGTCCTCATCAAGTATGGGTTGTAATTGGTTAATAACACCCCATATGGGTTCCAATATGGATTGGTAGGTGACAGCTGTGGTTGCATGGTCAGTGGTTTGTTTTTTTTCTGTATTGAAGCAGGTTCTCTCATAGAATCATAGGGTTAGAAGGGAACAGTCAGCATGGATTCACCAAGGGCAAGTCATGCCTGACTAACCTAATTGCCTTCTATGAGGAGATAACTGACTCTGTGGATAAGGGGAAAGCAGTGGATGTGTTATTCCTTGACTTTAGCAAAGCTTTTGATACGGTCTCCCACAGTATTCTTGCCACCAAGTTAAAGAAGTATGGGATGGATGAATGGACTATAAGGTGGATAGAAAGCTGGCTAGATCATTGGGCTCAACGGGTAGTGATCAATGGCTCCATGTCTAGCTGGCAGCCGGTTTCAAGCGGAGTGCCCCAGGGGTCTGTCCTGGGGCCGGTTTTGTTCAATATCTTCATTAATGATCTGGAGGATGGCGTGGACTGCACTCTCAACAAGTTTGCAGATGACACTAAACTGGGAGGAGTGGTAGATACGCTGGAGGGTAGGGATAGGATACAGAGGGACCTAGACAAATTAGAGGATTGGGCCAAAAGAAACCTGATGAGGTTCAACAAGGACAAGTGCAGAGTCCTGCACCTAGGACGGAAGAATCCCATGCACTGTTACAGACTAGGAAGTGGCTAGGAAGCAGTTCTGCAGAAAAGGACCTAGGGGTTACAGTGGATGAGGAGCTAGATATGAGTCAACAGTGTGCCCTTGTTGCCAAGAAGGCTAACGGCATTTTGGGCTGTATAAGTAGGGGCATTGCCAGCAGATCGAGGGACGTGATCATTCCCCTCTATTCGACATTGGTGAGGCCTCATCTGGAGTACTGTGTCCAGTTTTGGGCCCCACACTACAAGAAGGATGTGGAAAAATTGGAAAGAGTCCAGCGGAGGGCAACAAAAATGATTAGGGGGCTGAAGCACATGACTTATGAGGAGAGGCTGGGGGAACTGGGATTGTTTAGTCTGCAGAAGAGAAGAATGAGGGGGGATTTGATAGCTGCTTTCAACTACCTGAAAAGGGGTTCCAAAGAGGATGGATCTAGACTGTTCTCAGTGGTACCTGATGACAGAACAAGGAGTAATGGTCTCAAGTTGCAGTGGGGGAAGTTTAGGTTGGATATTAGGAAAAACTTTTTCACTAGGAGGGCGGTGAAGCACTGGAATGGGTTACCTAGGGAGGTGGTGGAATCTCCTTCCTTAGAGGTTTTTAAGGTCAGACTTGACAAAGCCCTGGCTGGGATGATTTAGTTGGGAATTAGTCCTGCTTTGAGCAGGGGGGTGGACTAGATGACCTCCTGAGGTCCCTTCCAACCCTGATATTCTATGATTCTATGACCACAAGGGTCATCTAATCTAACACCCTGCCAACATGCAGGATTTGTTGGGTTTAAATGTAAGACAGATGGCTATCCAGCCTCCTTTTGAAAACCTCCAATGAAGGAGGCAGTCTGTTCCATTGTCCTGCTGTCCTTACAATTAGGGCAGGTCTACATGACGGAGTTAAGTCGACCTAAGTTACGCAACTCCAGCTACCTGAATAATGTAGTTATAATCAACGTAGCTTTGGTCGACTTATTACAGTGTCTACACCACGCTGGGTCAACAGGAGAAACTCTCCCGTTGACTTACCTTACACTTCTAGTTCCGGTGGAGTACCACAGTCGGCGGGAGAGTGATCTGTGGTTCATTTAGTGAGTCTTCACTAGGCCTGCTAAATGACCCCCGGTGGATCGATGGCAGCTGCATTGATCCCCGGTAAGTGTAAACATACCCTTAGAAAGTTTTTCCTGAGTTTAATTTAAATCTGCTGCGCTGTAGTTTGAACCCATTGCCTCTTGTCCTGCCCTCTGTGGCAAGAGAGAACAATTTTTCTCCATCTTTTTTTATGGCAGTCTTTCAAGTATTTGAAGACCGCTATCATGTCCCACCTTAATCTCCTCTTTTCCAGACTAAACATACCCAGTTCCTTCAGCCTTTGCTCATATGGCTTGTATTCCATCCCTTTGATCATCTTTGTCACTCACCTCTGGATCCTTTCCAGTTTCACTACCTCCTTTCTATACAATGGTGACCAAAATTGTACTCCAGCTGATGCCTAACCAGCACTGAGTAGAGTCGTACTATCACCTACATGACTTGCATACTATGCCTGTGTTAATGCAACCCAAAATTGCATTTGCCTTTTTTTTTTTTTTTTTTTTTTTGCAACAGTCTCAGGGTATTTGGGTGTCCCATTCCATGATACAATTTGGTAGAGTGTCCTTGCTTGGTGAAGGCAGTTTTTAAGTGTGTTAAGGTGTTTCTCCTTGGAGCATATTCTGTGGTATCTGTAGATATCAGATTTCTTGGTGTGTTTGAGGTTGTTATTGGAGCTGTGAAAGTAAATATGGTGACCTGAGGATTTCCTGTACATACTTATCTGTAGGATTCTATTGTTGAAGTTGCTTATGGTGTCTAGGAAGTTGATGCTGGCATGGGAGTGTACTAGAGAGATTTTGATGGATGGGTGGTGTTCTTGAAGTTGTGGTAGAAATCTATGAGGGAGTGCAGGTTATCTGTCCAGAGGATGAAAGTATCATTGATATATCTCAGGTATATCATTGTGAACAATGTTTCATTTGTTTCATTTGTGAACAACATTGCAAATAAGATATTTATATCAATATATATATACACACCGCTACCTCGATATAATGCGACCCAATATAACACAAATTCGGCTATAATGTGGTAAAACAGTGCTCCGGGGGGCGGGGCTGTGCACTCCTGTGGATCAAAGCAAGTTCAATATAACACGGTTTCACCTATAACACGGTAAGATTTTTTGGCTCCCGAGGACAGCATTATATCGAGGTAAAGGTGTATATATATTTATATGAATGATATATCATGCTATTTCACATTCCTTTTCTGAGTCACTGTGTAAACTTGATGTCATTTATCCATCTGCCCTATTGTTTTATTCCCCCATACCTCCTTTCAGTAATTATTTTTGGGGAAGGGACCATTTCTTATCTATGCTGTGAGGCACTTTGTAGACTTTGGGATGCTTTAAGATAGGAAATAATGATAATTGTGTTATGCAGTGCTCCAGCTTCATCCTCTGTAAGTAGCAAAGATGGTAAAAAATAGTCAAGTGTTTGTAAACACTTTTCTTATAGCTTAAGTATTTCTGACATGCCCATGAGACTGGAACCTCTCAATGTTTGTTTGTTTATTTATTTATTTTAGGTTTACAATGTTTGCAAAACTAATGTGAGTTAATGATTTTTTTCCCAATAATTTAAACCTGTAAATCATTTAGGCATAGAAGAGTCCTCAACCATTTAGATAGTTACAGGTATTTATATTATGTATGTTTATTGTGATATATATATAGTGAATTTGAATCTATAGATATTAAATAGAGAAGGGGCAGATTAATTGCTGCACCTGCACGCTGCAGTGGAGAGTGGGAACTGTAGAGGAGCCAGTTGCTGGCTATCTGATTTTCATCTACCTTGTCCTGCTGTAAATTAAAGGTGCAAGGGAGCAGCATTAGCTTACACCACTCAGTTAAGGTCCCTTGGGGATATTAAGACAGTAGGGTATAGTAGAGCTTTGCTGTGCTGTGACCCCTCTCTTCCCTGTGCTGTCCATGCCCTGCCCCTGGAATGCCCCTAACTGAACCCCATTGTTCCCTTATGCTTCGAGTGGGGAGATGGCAGGAGTTTTCCACTGGCAGAATTCCTCTGTGCAGGGGAAATTCTCCACCTGCTCTCCCCCACTGCTCTGAAGCCACTTTGTAGCCTTAGATGGTGAGAGAATTGGGCCCCAAGTGTTTAAGAAGATTGCAAAGATGCTACTGAAGGGAAATCCTAGTACTGCCCAACTGTGAAGCTGCTAGCAGCATTTCCAAAGTAATTTTTATATATATTTTCATTAGTCTTATGCTTCTCCATGGACATATGCCTTTTATGCCTCTAGTTCAACAATCTTATATATCCTACTGGGAGAAGCAATTTCCACTTTTCTCTTTTGCCCTTCTTTGCTTTTCCTCTACGTCCCTACAGTTTTTACCCTGTGAGAAAACTTGGCATGCGGAGAGGTCTCCTTTTCATTCATAGTGAATTCCCATTACTAATTCAACAAAGTAGTCAAAGTAAGGATTGCTCTGTTTAGTAGTTTCTGTTAAAGGGAAATGATGACAGTATTTTTTTTTTTAATTTAAAAAGCAAGATATGAATCAAATAAAAATAGCATATTTCTAGTAAAAAATCCATCTTAGTCATATATATATATATACACACACACACACACATACATATATAATTTTATATATATATATATATATATATATCACTTTTAATGTATACAATAAACTGTGTAAACATTATCTAATTAATCTGTAGTATAACCCTGTTAGGTAGGTAAGCATTATTAAACCCATTTTACATTATTAAACCCATTTTACATATGGGATAACTGAGTTGCAGAGAGGTTAAGGCCAAGATGATCAGCGTATCCATTAATCTTGGGTGCCCTAGCAACCACAACTCCAGTTGAAGTAAATCAGATATAGTTGCTCAGCACCTCTGAATGTCAGGTTGTAGATTTCATAAGGTGGTCACTTCTTTCTGAAACTTTTGGCCAAGTGACGTGTCCAAGACCACACAACAAGCCAGTGTCTGAGCCCATGGTTAGAATTTAGGAGTTCCTGGCTCCTAATCATATGTTGATTCTTCTAGACCATGTTTACTCTAATTCTTTAAGAAGAAGAATGATTATTATGCAATAGACTAACCAAAGTATTGTGATATAATTTAATATTTATTTTCTTCATAAAACAAACCCCACTCACAGTGAGATGCTCAGAGCTCTACACAATTATCAATAAACAAGAAAAATTAAAATCACATAAAACAAATGGTATTAAGATTAAGAAGCTGAAACACAGAAGAGTCATCAGGGGTGGGGGCACATGGAAAGTGGGGCTTGGTGGCCGTTATGCTCAAGGTCCTACCGTGGTTAAACAGGCAGCATCATAGAGAAGAATGTAATTGAATAGTGAGGAGAGATTGGATGAGGTTGTTACCCAAGGAGAGCATGTTCTCTACCATAGAGGTCACCATAGAAATGGCTCAGTGATCCATCAAACATAGGTCTAAGGGCGGAGCCTCTAAAAAGGTAAGGGGTGTCAGAGTGCAGATAGCAGTAAACAACAAATTAAGACTGAGGGAAGAGTACTATCTATTGCCAAACCTCCACCTTCTATTTGGGCACTTTAAATGCCATAAGGTGGGTCTGATATGATCATGGCAGATCAAGGCAGTGAATACAAATGTATACAAAATTATAGCACCTATTTTACAAATTCGCATGGGCTGGTGTGCCTCAGAGACTCATTGGTCTCCTGCAGGTGTGTGCTTGTAGGATTGGGGCCTATACCAGCAAGAAAGCAAGTAAGAGGTAGAAATATTTTTGATGTGCAGTGTTGTGACAGAATGTATTTGAAGATGAATAATGGAAATATAAACTGCAATAACCATGATTCAGTAAAATGTGTTGAAGTGTTTGTGTGTGTCAGCGTGAACAAAACGGGATATGGAAAAGATGAGAGGATAAAAAATGGCAGCTTGCTCTAGATCACTGGGATGGAGGGAGAAAACAACTCAGTAAGGAAGACAGGAAAGGGAAAGCGGAGGGTAGATAGAGTGTGTGAGGTAACAGTTATTAAATGTTATAGAAAAAATACAATGAAGTAAAACACTGGAAAAAAGAAAGGTAAACATTAAACTAGGATGGAGATATTTGAGAGAGAAAATAAAAGGGGAGACAGTAACTTAATTGCTATAAGGTTTAATAGAAAGTTTAATGCTCAAATAATTCACAAAATTGATTGATTTGGGTATGAAAAATTGTTTTTAATAGAAATCTAGCAAAATAAAACCCAATTAAACAAGCTGCTAGAAATGGGGTGAGGATAGGTATAGTAAACCAAAACACTGGGAGCAGGATGTTGGTGTAAAAACAGTGGGAGTGCTTTTCTTTCTTACCCCAGTCTCTCTAAATCCTGTCTGCTACCCTGGTTTACAGTGTTGCAACCATGAAACAGTATCTCTTACTTTTTTTTTTTTTTTAAGGAAGTCATGCTATTCTGTGCATGGATAATTCAATAACGTATTTTAAATATAAAATTCTATAGACTTAGTTGTTTCGGGGGGGAGTAGGGTGTTGCTTTGTAACTCTAATAACTCCAGCGGCGTGCAGACCCCCAGATATTCATATTTGTGTATCATTGGACAGTGCACTCAATGACTGTTCAAAAATAACAAAAAATAAGTACCGTGCATGTCTTCTATAAGGTTATGAACCAAATGTCTTCAGAACATCAAAGTCACTTGCTCTCCTTCACAAGCAAAGGAGGGTTAGTCTGGATTAGTATCTGGATGAGAGACTTCCAAAGGAGGGGACGGCATTTCAGGAAATGACATTAACTCAGGTTGCACTTCTCCTTTGGAGTAAGAATTAAATTGCTTCCTTAACTTGGTATTAGGACATTCTGTGCTACTGCAGCTGTTGTCTCTTGGAAATGATGTAAACCCTGTGTTGGGTCTCTTGTGATAAAGATTGTATTAAATTATTTGCAAGAATAAAGATATTATCCTTAGCATACTAACCCTTATACTACTATGGTGACTATATTCTCCCTGCCTCAGAATCCTCCTGCACTGCACTCACTTATACTTAAACTTTTCTTTGGTGTTGCTATGCAGTGTTAAATTGCTTGCTTGTTCCATCTCAGAAGTGGATGCATTTCAGTGGAAGATGACGGGATCCTTAAATATATAAACATTAATTTGTAATTCTGTAAAACTGTCGTACTGTGAGAAAGATGTTATATAAAATTCTTGCCTTGTCCTGGTCCATGTCCTGTTAGCATATGGTTCTTGTGAAAGAACCATATCCACAAAGTTATCCTTCATTCAACTCTCCATATGACAAAATGTATGGATTGCATACAATACTTTAGTCAGGGCCTGTCCCTTGAGGTTATTTTCTGTCACAATAGAAAGGGATCCCTTAAGGGTACTTTCTATTGTAAACTTCTGTATTTTACATTCTTTCCTTTCTCCTTATTTTTTCTCCCTCGCCCCATTTGTTTTGCTAAACTGCTTCCTCCACCATTTCTCTGACTAATACTATTTTCTATTCTGAATCTTCCTCATTGATAACCTTCTTCTCTGCCCTATTAGGCTTTCTCACTTATATTCAACCACAGCTTCTACTGTTATGCTTTTCTTCTGTGACACCCTTGTCTGCAACTTTCAGAGCTGGCAGTGTCCTTTCCTGTCACTATACATCTAACAATAACCATGTGTTATTTGTGAACCTTTTATATTCTAAAACACATCACCCTACCTCTTTGATTCTTCTCCCTGCTGATGGGCAATATAATGCTGTATGTGTTGATTCAGATCAGAATATAATTTAACAATATAAAATGCAGGTATCTTTATCTCGCTACATCAGTGCTGCTGAAATTTTGAAACATTTATGCATTGTGCATCATTAGATAAGAGGTTATCTATATTACATTAACATACACGGTAGATGAATTCTGATTTCAACTGGCAGCAAAATGGTATTGTATTAAATTTTTACCAGAAGTCAAAGTACAGGTCAGAGATTATTATACTCCATTAAACTTCCTTGTGATTTTTATCTAATGTTGCCATTTATTTTATATAGATAAGCAAAAAATAGATTTAGCTTTCATGCAAGTTGATTCTTTGGGCATGATTCCAAGAATTGGTGCTGGGTTTTTTTTATGATACAAAAGCCAGCCATATGTTTTTGCTAAATTGGGTCTCAAATATAAGTTCTTATAAATGCCTAGTTTGAAGATTATGTAAACTGGTAGCAATGAAATAATTTAGTCTCAGTCAATGCTACTGCAACTTGTAAATATGTCTCCAGCGCTCTTCCATTAGCTTCTGAACCTGCTCCTGCATTAATTCCTGACTTCTACCTTTATTACCACAAACCTGTAATACAGTCACTCCCTCTCTTCCAGAGACGTCTTGTGTGCCTCTGTCCTATCTTCTGCCATCCAGTCTCTGAGTGCCTTTCTATTTCTTCCTGGACATCTAAAACTGGTCTAAAATGATACTCCTTTTCTCTCCTCCCAAAGTATTCCCTTCTCACTTATCTATCACTGGTGGTAACATCACTGGCCTCTCAGTCCAACAGAATCTCCGGAAGTTATTTTCAACCTGTCACCTACTGCTCACTACAATTTGCTGATGTTGCTAACCCCCCACCCCCAACATCATCTCCATAATCTGCCCATCCCTACTACCAAGGCAAAATCTGCCAAGTATCACATGTTTCATGTAATCTCCTCACTTGCACCTCTCTCTTTCTCTCTCCTGCCCATAGTCCATCTGGAGTCCTGTGTATCCAGGTGAGCAACAGGCAGGAAGCAAGGACTCCTCTACAGTGGTAACTGTTGCTCTGTAGGGTCTTCTGTAGAACCTACTCTGCAGGAAGCCAGGTGGCTTCTACCTCTACTTTTACTGTTCCTTCTTGCTGTATGCAAGTCATGAATGAACAGCCAGGAGCAGAGGATGATGTAGCAGGCAGAAGAGAGCAGCCGGTCAGGAAACAAGGTGATAAGTTCAATACTAGCCCCAGGCTTCCATTCCCACCAACAAACATCCACCCGCTGCCCCAAGCTGGCCCCCTCAGCAGTCTTCCCACCACTACCAGCTACTTGAGATTTCCCCCATCACCAAACCCCTTAGTTGACCATTCAACCATCACCTTACCTAGGTACTTACCCCCACAACTTCCCCTCAGTTATCAACCAACTTGTTCAGCCCTCCCATGTCATCTCCCCACTACCATCATCCCCACCACTAAGCACTCACTCATAGACCCGTCTTCCCCAGGCACAACCCCCCCATCACCAACCTCTGTACATGCCTATGCATATTGTATCTTCCTATATCCCCCATCACCAGCCTTTTCAACCACACTTCCATTTCCACCTCCTCCCAAGATGTAAGCTCATTGCGCCTTTCTACCTGTCTATAAAGGATTTGACACATTGTTAGTGTTGTACAAGTTATACATTAACAGTAATAAGTATGTGTTTAAATGTACATTGTTATGCATTCACATATTTATGGATTTGTTAACTTTCCAGGTATGTCATAAAGCCCATCTTTTGTCTCTCTTGTGTTCAGGTTATTGAGCAGAGACTAAGAGCTAGGACTGCTATATTTATGGAAAGCCCTCCTGTATTATTTTGTGTGTTTTAACCCATAGAATGAACATCTATAACTCTGTTTATACATTCAAAGTAGTAACAGAATAAAGAAAATCATTATTATCTGGTCATGGCTGCATCAACAATAACCACCATTTCTAGTGTAAATGCCCCAACTGGTGGAATACACCGCTATAGTCTTAGGCTTCTGTCAAGCCAATGGTTGGTTGAAAATAGAATCCTTGCATCCCAGGTGAGCAGGCAGTCACAAGGAGATAGTTCCAAAGCATGGAATCTAGCATTGAGAAGACCTTGCCTCCATTTCTCAAGAGGTCAAATAGGGGGTGGTGGTAGATAGAGAATGAAGGAAGTAATTATAAAAACACAGGGCTTATGCTCATCAGCATTTTGAATTGCACCCAGAAAACTGAAAAATCTGTGCAGTGCCTAGAGCCCAGGTTTAGTGTACTCACTAATTTGCTTGACTAAACAGGATTTAAAAGGCTTTAAGAAGCAAAATCAAAGTAATATTCTAAATGATACAATCTGAATCTTTCTAATGCAGGCTGCTACAATAGGTTACATAAAATACTTTCCTTTCTATTCACACTATGTATGTTGGAGTATCTGTGCATCCTCTTCAGGCATTGTCCTTTATGTAGTTGCTACATTTCATTGATGTTTGTTAATCATAATGCACTTTTCATTCATGAATGGTTATGTAAGAACACTTTAAAGGATTAAATGCAAGATTTTAACAGAACTTAGTGTAAGATTTGTCAGACTTTTGCATCCTCCTACAGTTAAACAGTATGTTTTACCTCATATTTTTTGGAGTTTTTGTAGTTTGATCAAAATGTGCAGTACCATGTTACTGTACTATTTAAAATATGGTAGCATTTCTAATCAATTACAGAGTATTTCAAACAATTCCCTTGTAATTGAGAGTCATTGTTATGTTTGAATAAATGAATACTTTACTATAATATGTTGCCAATTTTTGTGATTACTGTTGTAATTATTTGAATATATTCACCAAGAAGTTCTCCTGAACTTTCAGCTCCTTTAGCTCCATTCTGAGATTGAAAAGTCTTTGATGATTGGTGAAGTGTCTTCTGAAGCAATGTTATTCATTCTAATGTATCTAATAACCAAAGGGATTATTGCCTGTAGTCTTCAGAATTCCATCTAGTCACGTGTATTATCTTTGCTCCAGGAAGACAGCACACAATCCCATTGTAAGGAGCTGTGAACTGAAACCTGGGTCTGCAGAACCTGGGATGGCTGATATTCCCACAGTGCCACCAGGAGGCAGAAATACAGCCAGGGAGCATGATAGAGTAGGTGCCACAGGAAGTACCACCCAAGGGAGCCTGTGGCCCTCTGATTGGCCAAATATCCTACTTAATTCCAGGGGTTGGCCCAGGAAGTTGTCTGGGCAACCACATAGACTTTGACCTGCTCTGACTCCAGATTTTGCCATTGCTCCTGATCTGCAGACTCTTGTCTCAGCTAGACTCTGACCCTGACTTGGTACTCTCTCTGATCTTTGACCTTAGCCTGACTCTGACCCTGATTCCAGCGTGGCACGACATGTGATATCTGGTCTCTGACTACAGCGTGCCTCTGACCCCGATTCTTGCTTACTGAACCTGGCACTTGTGATTCCTTTGACTCCAGCTCAGCAACTGCCGCCCTGATGTGCAGCTGTGACCGCTAGGACCAGGCCCCAGCTGTGACCACTAGGCCAGACTACCTAGCCCTTGGTCTCTTACACCCATCATCCACTGTCCCCTACAGAAATTTTTTTCAGCTTTTTTTTATCAAGTCCCAATTAAGAATTGTATTTCTTGTTTTAGGCACATTTGACATCAAGGATTGGGCTGGTGTATTCTGTAAAGATCCCTTTTCTTCCATTGGATTACCCAAGACATTCTCTGCAGCTGTCACACTGAGTACTTGAAAGCAATTATATATCTTTGCATAGGACAGATTTCTTCTGATCACCTTTCCTTTGGTAGTCACATACTGCCCAACATCTTCTACTATTTCTACTGCAGAGTGTCTCCTGCTTCTTGGATTACAAACTGCCAATCCTTCTGTTTTCTAATCTCTCCTGTTCTCTTGAAACCAATTTGTTCTCTGGTTGGATCTGCAGTGGTTTTACCCAAATATGATTGTCCAAGAATTCTTCTGCCTCTCTAATGCTACACAGGGTCAATAGCTGTTCCTCAAGACCACATTTCCCCCCTTTAATACAGCTATCAACTTGCACATCATGCATAGCAAATCTTTGTTTTCAGGCAGGAAACAACAATGGCATATCCTTACAGGTCACAACAAATGTTCGGTTATTTGTTTTGCAGAGCTATAACTGGAGAAAATGCTCCTTCTTTCCTTTGTGCAAACTCTCTCAGAAACCCCTGTTAGCATGTTCAGGTTGCAAGTGCCTTTATACACCTAGCCTCGGGTGTCATTACTACCCCTCACTAACAGAGAGGGATTAGCCACTTAGAGTTGTGGTGGGCAGCCCGTGGGCTGCAGGTTGCCCAACACTGACTTAGAGAATTCAAACACCTGATCTGATAAAAGCCTGTACAAACTGTTCAGAGACACAGCCCTCACAGAAACCCACACAAAACAGAACTGACTTGCCCTGTTCAGAGGCCTGGAAGTCCAGCCACATACCCCTCTGAATGCCAGAGAACAAGAGTTACTCCATTTTGTTACCTTGCCACCATTTTGTGTTAGGCAAACACATCACTAAGGTACCATTCCACTGTTAGCTGAAAGTAAGGGAGCACATAAGAATTGGTGGGGAAAACAACAAGGAGTGGTGACAGGTTTCAGTGGTAGCTGTGTTAGTTTGTATCAGCAAAAAACCCCGAGGAGTCCTTATGGCACCTTAGAGACTAACAAATTTATTTGGGCATAAGCTTTCGTGGGCTAGAACCCACTTCATCAGATATGGTTGTATCTTTTACTTCATACATGAAAGGATGGGGGAACCTAACACTTGGTAAAGCAACCCCCATCCCTTCATATATTTATACCTGCTCCTGTATCTTTTACTTCATACATCTGATGAAGTGGGTTCTAGCCCATGAAAGCTTATGCCCAAATAAATTTGTTAGTCTCTAAGGCGCCACAAGGACTCCTCGGGTTTTTTTAAGGAGTGGTGAGGCAGTTAGTCATTAGGTTGGGTGCATTAAATACTATGTTGCAATGTTGGCACATGCATCAAGGGTTCTGACAGAAAGATATGAGCAAAAGTGAGATAAACAAGTGTGTGAGAGTCCAAGAGAGAGAGTGGGAGTAAAGAGACAGACTGGAGAGACGAAACTTGATTCAATAAATGCTTAAGGACTGCTAAAAAGACTGCTGTCAATGACCTGTGGAAGACTGACCATCGGAAGCTGGGTGCCTCCACTTCAGCATCACTTCTAATTGTATGTTACTGCAGCTTTTAGTCTATTGACAGGGATTGTTATATTAATAAAGTGTTGTTTTAGAGATACTGCTTGTATCACTTATTGGACGGATGTGCTGTGTCCTTTAGTTATTCCCAAGACTACCCTAACACAGAGAAAGCCTTGAGGTAACACTCTGAGACAAAGAGCCAGATTGACAAAAGTACTTGGCTTCCAAAGTCCAACATTTAGGTGCCATGAATTTTTTCAAATCTACCTCAGCTGATGTCTACCACTATAGGCACTTAAGTTTTCACCAATGGAAATGCACAAAGACACTAAGTTGTAACACTTACCCACAGCTAATGAGCTGGTCACAGCCCTAGCTCATGTCTGCATTCCAGCAGGATTCTCAGAGTAGGTCTTCACTTGTTTATCTTAACGACTGGATTGAGGCCTGAAGGTATGCTCTGAACATGAGTACCTGATCACGCTCAGCACAAAAAACAGCTAGGGTGAGCAGGCTGGGGATTTTGGGGCTGACTGACATGCTTATGTGTGCACAGATAACCCAAGAGTTCAGTGGTTAGGGAACTCACCTGTGATGTGGAGGACACATGTTAAATCCCTGCCCTGCCCTGACTGAGAGCAGGAACTTGAACCTATGTGTCCCACAGGCCAGGTGAGTGTCCTAACTAGGATTCTATTAGGTATTCTGCAGTAGGGCTGTTGCAGTCTCTCCTGTTGGAGCTGTTCTACTTCGTAGAACTAATTAAATATATGGCTGTCAAATGATTAAAAAATAATTGTGATTAATTGCACTGTTAAACAATAGAATACCATCTATTTAAATATGTTTGGATGTTTTCTACATTTTCAAATACATTGATTTCAACAACAGAATACAAAGTGTACTGCTCACTTTATTTTTTATTACAAATATTTGCACCATAAAAAACAAAAAGCAATATTTTTTCAAGTCAGCTAATTAAAGTACTGTAGTGCAATCTCATTATCATGAAAGTTGAACTTACAAATATAGAATTATGTACAAAAAAATAACTGCATTCAAAACCAAAACAATATAAAACTTTAGAGCCTACAAGTCCAATCAGTCCTCTTTGTTCAGCCAATCGCTCAGACAAACAAGTTTGTTTACATGTGCAGGAGATAATGCTGCCCACTTCTTGTTTACAATGTCAGCTCAAAGTGAGAGCAGGTGTTCACGTGGCACTGTTGTAGGCGGCATCGCAAGATATTTACATGCCAGATGCACTAAAGATTCATATGTGCCTTCATGCTTCAACCACCATTCCAGAGGACATGTATCCATGCTGATGATGGGTTCTGCTCAATAACAATCCAAAGCAGCACGTATGGACATATGTTCATTTTCATTATCTGAGTCAGAAGTCACCAGCAGAAGGTTGATTTTCTTTTTTGGTGGTTCGGGTTCTTTAGTTTCCCCATCAAATCATTGTTCTTTTAGGACTTCTAAAACCATGCTCCACACCTCGTCCCGCTCAGATTTTGGAAGGCACTTCAAATTCTTAAACCTTGGGTTTTGTGCTGTAGCTATCTTTAGAAATTTCACACTGGTGCCTTCTTTACATTGTCAAATCTGCAGTGAAAGCGTTCTTAAAATGAAGATGTGCTGGGTCATCATCCAAGACTGCTGTAAAATGAAATATATGGAAGAATGCAGGTAAAACAGGAGGAGACATACAATTCTTCCCCAAGGAGTTCAGTTACAAATTTAATTAACACATTTTTTTAATGAGCGTCATCAGTATGGAAGCATGAAGGGGCACACGAATGTTTAGCTCCTCTGGCACGTAAATATCTTGCAATGCTGGCTACAAAAGTGCCACGTGAATGCCTGTTCTCACTTTCAGGTGACATTGTAAATAAGGAGTGGGCAGTATTATCCCCAGTAAATGTAAACAAGCTTGTTTCTCTTAGCGATTGGCTGAACAAGGAGTAGGACTGAGTGGACTTGTAGGCTCTGAATTCTACATTGTTTTGTTTTTGAGTGCCGTTATGTAAGAAAAAAAAAATCTACATTTGTAAATTGCACTTTCATGAGATCGCACTATAGTACTTGTATGAGATGAACTGAAAAATACTATTTTGTTTATTATTTTTAAAGTACAAATATTTGTAATATAAAGTGAGCACTGTACACTTTGTATTCTGTGTTGTAACTGAAATCAATATATTTGAAAATGTAAAAAAACATCCAAAAATAGTGAATACATTTCAATTGGTATTCTATTGTTTAACAGTGTGATTAAAACTGCGGTTAATCATGATTATTTTAGTTGCGATTAATTTGAGTTAATCACCTGAGTTAGCTGTGATTATTCGACAGCCCCAATTAAATATTTATTGGAACGGGGACTTGAACCTGACTCATGTACGTGAAAGTGAGTGCTCTAGCCACAGGACTATAAAGTCAAAGTCAGTGTCAGTTGCTTTCTCTTTTTCTGTGTATATGGTGCAATCAATATTTAGTTATTTATACTGAATGGAGCAATGGAAATTGGGTACCTAGGTGCTTTTTGAAAATCAAACTATGTGCCTATTTACATCTTTAAAAGCCTAAATACCTTTTAAAATCTTGCCCCAGGTCCTTTACCTGCCCCAAAGCTTCTGTAACACTTTGCAGCATCTTTAGCAAGTGCTGGGCAGCTGAGACATGAGAAACCAAAGTGAGGCTTCTAGGAACACTTCTCCCTGTTGCTTCTGATTGGCCTGTGAAGTAGGGGCTGGACTACAGAGATCTCTAGCCAGCAGAGGAAGGAAAGAGCATCATAGATGAGGAAGACTGCCAAATTCTTGCCCTCTCCCTCTGTAAACATACACCTAAGATGTAGCTCTGAAATCAATAAGGGAAAGAGACAGGGAAGCAGATTGGTTTCTTTGGAGGACAGCCACCACTGTTGGCTGAGGGGTAGATTGCCATGTTATCAACAGCCCAAAACCATGGTATGTGGAACACAGAATAACTAATGGCCATGCATGGTGAGAAGAAGAGAGAGGAAATGGGAGTGACTGGAGAGAGGATGAGGAGAGCAAAGAGAGAAGTGACAGTTATATGGGGACAGTATGGGGTAGGAGAGGGACAGCTACTGGGAGGAAGATAGCATGTGTTACGTGGACAGTTTGTATGAATGAGGAAGAAAAGATAAAGTGTGCAAAATGGGTATAATCTGAAGGTGACAGACTTACAAGGGAGGCAAGAAGCTGCCTTAATTTTTTTCCTATTGAGTGGTCAGCAAAATATCATCCTTCCCAAACTGGAGCACAATAGAGCTTTGGTAGTCTTTTAAAATTTAAGGAAGTGGAGCTGTATTCCCAGGGGCCTAATTTGAATTTGGCAAAGTGAATTTGGCTGTCTATCCCTCTATGCACAGGCCCAACAAAGAAAATAACAGAACGCCACTAGCTGTTACCTACAGCCCCCAACTAAAACCTCTCCAGCGCATCAAAGATCTACAACCTATCCTGAAAGATGATCCCTCACTCTCACAGATCTTGGAAGACAGACCTGTCCTTGCTTACAGACAGCCCCCCAACCTGAAACACATACTCACCAGCAACCACACACCACAGAACAAAAACACTAATCCAGGAACCTATCCTTGCAACAAAGCCCGATGCCAACTCTGTCCACACATCTATTCAAGTGACCTAATCATAGGACCTAATCACATCAGCCACACCATCAGGGGCTCATTCACCTGCACATCTACCAATGTGATATATGCCATCATGTGCCAGCAATGCCCCTCTGCAATGCCCCTCTGCCATTGGCCAACCGGACAGTCTCTAGGCAAAAGAATGAATGGACACAAATCTGACATCCGGAATCATAACATTCAAAAACCACTAGGAGAACACTTCAACCTCTCTGGCCATTCAGTAAAAGATTTAAAGGTGGCAATTTTGTAACAGAAAAGCTTCAAAAACAGACTCCAATGAGAAACTGCTGAACTTGAATTGATATGCAAACTAGATACTATCAACAGGCTTAAATAGAGACTGGGAATGGCTGAGCCATTACACACATTGAATCTATTTCCCCCATGTTAAGTATCCTCACAGCTTCTTGTCAAACTGTCTTAAATGGGCTATCTTGATTATCACTACACAAGTTTTTTTTCCCTCCTGCTGACAAGTTCATCTTAATTAATTAGCCTCTTAGAGTTAGTTGGCCAACTCCCACCTTTTCATGTTCTATGTAAGATCTATCTATCTCTCTCTCTCTCCTCACTATATGTTCCATTCTATGCATCCGATGAAGTGGGCTGTAGCCCACAAAAGCTTATGCTCAAATAAATTTGTTAGTCTCTAAGATGCCACAAGTACTCCTGTTCTTTATGCACATATAGTCATACAGCTCTCTGATCTTCTTAATTAGGGCTGCTTCCACATCAGTACAACTCCTTTCCCTTTGGTCAGTACTGGGTTCATTTCTTTGCCCAGGTGTTACATAGTGAATTCAGACTGAAGACAACAAGTAGCGTAAGAGTAGAATGCTGAAGACTGTCTATCTAGGCTTTATCACTGTGCCTATCAATATAATATTGAAGGGACAGATTTTTAAAGGTATTTAGGCTCTTAAAGGTTCCTGGTGGAATTTTCAAAAGCAGACAGAATGACTAACTCCCATGGCTGTTAGGACCCAGGTGCTTTTGAAAATTCCACCACACAAGTATCTGTATCTTTAGGCTGCTAAATACCTTTACAAATCTGTCTCTAAGTGTCTTTTAACTTGGTACATTATGCTTCTAGAATGTCTACTGTCTCAAGATCGCAAACATTTTTACAAACATACGGGGGTTTAGCTCACAACACCCATGTGTAGTAAGTATTATTTCCAGATAGAGCAACTGAAACACTGAGAGGTTAAGCCATAAAACCAAAGGCTAGAGGAGGGAGAATAAAAAGGTGGGGAGTGGGACTGGGCAGAATAGAGAACAGACAGAAGAACATTGTCTGAAGAACAAAATAATTCAACAGATGCTGATACAGGAGTGAGGGAGAAAGCCAAATTGCCTGATACATGATAGGGAAACAGAGAAAGGAGGATTTCATTTCCCTTTTAAAAAAAATACTTGCATGTTGCACACATGCATTTTATATTTATCAGGTGAAGGATTCCAGCAAATTCAATTTCTTCTATGGATATCTGGTAATGCTTTCTCTCCATTTGCACCCGCCTCCCAACTTCTTTCTAAATAATCTGCTGTGCCTTTTCCTTTTAAATAACTCTCTGCCATAGTCTTCTGCTATACCCCAACACAAACTAAGCTTTCAAAATATATTTAGGTAGATGGGTTAATAGCTCTGACACCACCACATTATCTAAAGGGTCATGCATTATCTAAAGGGGCACACAAAACAAGCCACTGAACCTAAAAGAGCTGGCTGAGGAGATCTTTGGCCCACCGTAATCAGGTGCAGACTCACCCCTGTAGCGCCTCCTGCTGGTCGTCTCGGGAATTAGCTCACCAGTCATCAGAGCGCCCTCTGCAGGCCAGGTTTCCCACCTGTCACTGGCCCCCCCATGTCCCTCCCGGACCCCAGTGCCCTTGGCTTGGGTGCTGCCCCCCTGGCAGTACCCCACTCTCTCTTTAGGTCTCCGCACCCAGGGGAACCCCCACCCCCTATCCCCACCTTGCCTCAGTGTAAGGCTACTGCCAGTCACCAACTAGCCCCCATTCCCTGGGGCAGACTGCAGGGTATGCCACTCATCACTGACAAGGGGGGTTTGGCCTGCTGCCTTCTTCCACCCTCAGTACCTCTATGGGCCTAGAACCAGGCCCTACAGCCTGGAGCTCCCCTGCTCCTCTAGCTTTTCCCCAGCCCTGCCTCACTCCCAGGTACCTCTCAACCTTCCAGCAACCAGGTCTGTCTCCCTCCGCAACTAGAGGAAAGACTGCTGAGCTTCTGCCTACCCTGGCCTTCTTATAAGGCCCGGTTGCTCTGTTTGGGGCGTGGCTCCAGCTGCAGCCACTACCCCCAATCAGCCGGGGTTTTACTCCTTTCCCCAGCCCCAGCCCTCTGCAGGGCTTTTCCAACCCCTTCAGGGCTGGAGCGGGTGCTCACCCCGCTACACCCACTGATGTAGGCTGGGGGGAGGATCCTTTAGCAGTGGGCGGGCTTTGCCCGCCCACTTCCCGGAACCCAATAGGTACACCCAATAGGTACACCCACTGATGCTAATTCTTTAGCACTAGGGAAATTCCAGAATGCTGGAAGTGTGCTAATACTGTGCCAATATTAAAATAAGGACAAGAAGGCCAGTCTGGGTAACTAGAGGCCAGTTAAACTAACATCAGTTCTGGGCAAAATATTGGGAAAATATTTTGGGATAGCTCAGTGGTTTGAGCATTGGCCTGCTAAACCCAGGGTTGTGAGTTCAGTCCTTGAGGGGGCTACTTAGGGATCTGGGGCAAAATCAGTACTTGGTCCTGCTAGTGAAGGCAGGGCGCTGGACTTGACCTTTCAAGGTCCCTTCCAGTTCTAGGAGATAGGATATCTCCATTAATTAATTAATTAATTTATACTGGATTAAATTAATAAAGAATTCACGGATAGGGATATAATTAATGCCAGTCAACATTGTTTTATAGAAATAGATCTTCTCAAACAAACCTAGTTCCATTCTTTGATGAGATTACAAGTTTGATTGATAAAAGTAATGGCGAAGATGCGATATTCTTAGACTTTAGTAAGGCATTTGACTTTGACAGTGTTGGCAAAAGAATAAATGAATATAAACTGGCCATGAACAGATTCAGGTTAGAAATTAGAAGAAGGTTTCTAACCATCAGAGGGATAAGGTTCTGGAACAGCCTCCTAATAGGAATTGTTGGGGCAAACAATATAGTTTTAAGAGAGAGCTGGACAAATTTATGAGTGTGATTATATGGCAGGGTTGTTTGTGATGGTAAAAGGCTGGGCTCAACAGCCCAAGAGCTCACTTCTGGTTTACATCTTTTGTTCCTATAAATTCATGCTTCAGGGTTTCAGCTGGCCAGCTGCAGGTGTCAGGAAGGGATACCCCCCTCCCATGAATTCTGTTTTGTTGTTGTTTTTTGTTTCCTTCCTCTAAAGCATCAGGGATGCCCTCTGATGGAGATGGGATATTGGATGGGGAGGGCCAGGGAGCTGAAGTGGCACCAAGCATTCTCTCTCTCAGGTGCTTGGCTGGCTCATTCTTGCTGACAAGCTCAGAGTCTAATTTAGTGCCATATGTTGAGTCAAGAAGGATTTTTTCCCCAGGTCAGATTGGCAGTGACCTTATGTTTTTGTTTGTTTGTTTGTTTTTTTGTCTTTCTCTGCAGCATGTGGGTGCAGGTCACCTGTCAGAATTATCTGGGTATATCTCACTTAATAATTTCCCTGCCATTGTGGGGGGCCTGGGCCCGGATGCACCTTGGTCCCTCCTGTTCTCTGCCTGTGGCACATAATAGTGTAGTCTCCTGTGGGTTGTAATACTTTGGTCTGATTTCAGTGGCTGGATATAGTATGTGCGTGCTGGATGGTGTTGGTGGCCTGTGATATACAGGAGGTCAGACTAGAGATTCTGCTGGTCCCTTCTGGCCTTAAACTATATGACTCTATGTATAAACATGGGAGTAGCATGTAGGAGCAGGCATCCTTTGTATATGGCATTGGAGAGACCAACACTGGAATACTGCATCCCATGCTCATGTACACAAGAGGACTGACAGGTAACTAGATTACAGTGTATAAGTACCTTCATGGGGAGAAAATATTGTGTACGAAAGTATCAGAGGGGTAGCCGTGTTAGTCTGAATCTGTAAAAAGCAACAGAGGGTCCTGTGGCACCTTTAAGACTAACAGAAGTATTGGGAGCATAAGCTTTCGTGGGTAAGAACCTCACTTCTTCAGATGCAAGACTTGCATCTGAAGAAGTGAGGTTCTTACCCACGAAAGCTTATGCTCCCAATACTTCTGTTAGTCTTAAAGGTGCCACAGGACTCTCTGTTGCTGTGTACGAAAGGATTCTTTAATCTGGTGGGGAAAGCCATAGCAAGAACAAATAGCTGGAAGTAGAAAACAGACAAATTCAAATTAGAAATTGGGCACAAATATTTAACATTGAGGGTGATTAAGCACTGGAAGAAATTACCAAGGGAAGTGGTGGATTCTCTATCCCTTGATGTCATCACATTAAGTCTGGGTGCCTTTCTGGAAAATAACCTTTTGTCAAGCACAAGTTATAGGCCAAATAAAAGGATAACTGGGTGATATTTACTGGCTTGTGATGTACAAGAGGTCAAACCAGATGATATAATTGTCCTAAATGGCTTTGAACTCTATGAATCTTGGTGGGGGGGAGGGAGGAGTAGGAGAATCTGTTCAGAGGAGAGGTCAGTCTGTCATAAAAGCCCCAAAGCAGAACAAAACCACTGCTTCAAATGGAAACTGATCCAGGGAAGGTACTAATAGGGGGTTTAAGAGGAAGATTTCAACAGCAGCTTACTGGTGCAATTGGAGAGCTGCCAGTGATGATTATCTTACGTTAATATAGCACCTTTCATCATGAAAGCTCCCAAAGTGCTTTCCAAATATTACCAACTGATTATACTTTCTCTGCATAGGGATTTCTTCATTCACTACTGAAATGCAGTCATTACCATCATGAAACATGACAGCTGTTTAACAGTGCACAACAGGAGAGTTTAGGATAGGAAATTAATAATTCCTTATACAACTTAAGCTACAGGAAGAATCTGGCTAGGAGAAAGGAACTACGAAAGTTGGAATTTGACCAGGATACCTGGGTTAATACCCTACTGTTAGGAAAGGTTCATTGGAGTTGTTAATAACCACAACTGGTCTGTATCATTCTATTGCATTTCTTCAGAAAGACACCTCCAGCATCACAGTGCCCTTAAATTACCATACTGGCTGCTGGGGCACTGGTTCAGTGACTCAAGGGAACAATGTCTCTTTCTCAATCAACATTTCCTAGAGCTCCTGGGATTTCCTGGACATCTTTTATCCAAGTGTTTCTCTTTCCTGTGGATGTATGTGTGCATTACATCTCACCAGATCAAAACTAAAGGAGAGAAGGCTGCAGATCTCTGCATTGCTATAAAGTGTCAAGGAAGAAAATAAGGACATAAAGGAAGAAATAAGCTAACATTATTTTAATACAACTTGCATATTTAAAAAAAAATATTAGCAATGTTACATTGTTAGATTCCAGCATATAACCTTTAAAATAACTGTTCATGACAAATCTGCAACTCACCTTGGTCAAATGTGCAGCTATCTGAAAGAATGAGTGACAATAAACTCTTGCTCTAAGCTCCAAATAGCTTCTCAGTTCTCTAAAATATTAAACACGGCAGTTAGCGCATGGATCAGATTATGCCTCCCAGTGTCCCAGACATGTGGGAAGAAAGACAAGATGGAAGGGATATGGTTACATTAGGCTGCAACTTTATTAACTTAAGTCATCTGGGAACTATCCCACAATAACTTGTATGATGCATGTCACCATTCCTTCCATAATAGTTTCCACCTGGTAGAGTGCTCCCATCAGCCCCTACTCTTACAAGGGCTGTTCCCCAAGCCTATGCTGAATTCCATCACACTCCCCTCATATGAGGGGCTAGGGAAAGGGCATTGTCTTCTCACTGCACCAGACATTAGGAACCTCAGACCCATTTCTCAGCTTCTTTAGGGCACACCTGCCCCTACATCTGCTTCCATGTCTGGTTTATCAGGGTCTTGACCCTCTATGGAACGAGTACCTCATTGCACACTTACTACGAGGAAGCACTAGCAATTAGCTTGACCATCTCTCTTCCCTCCTCACCTCCCAAATAGCTTCTCAGTTCTGTAAAATACTAAATACTTCAGTGAGGGCATGTATCACGTGTCACCTCTTATTCTAAAATGCTGAGTTCAGATAGTGCTTTCTTTGAATGGTGGCCATAGATTAAGTGACAGCTTTCCTGTAGGTCTCTGAGAGGCAAAGGCTTCTTTTCCATGCCAACATGAAATAAAGGAGCTTGACACGAGGGATAATTGATATGGTCCAGGGGAAAAGGAATCTTCCACAGCCTCTAATGCAGCCTTGTGGCTATCTAATCTCTCTCTCTATCCATTCAGAACTTGCCCAATACCATAGTATTTAGAGACACAGATCACTGAGAATAGCATCTCTTACATCACTTCTAGTCTTTAAATCTATGAAACTTTCCTAGGTGGGATCACTCCTATTGTTAATCTCCAAAGGGAGTGTTGCTGAGATATTGAGTGGACATCATTACTGACGGGAGACCTGCTTCATGTTTTATCTCCTGCCCAAATTTCCAACCTCCGTAAGCCTTGTTTAGTAGTATTCTCTGTTCACATCTGATTCAGTACCTCCCATATTATTGTCATCTGCAAATGAAACTAATGTGCTGGTAATCCCATTTTGCAGATCATTAAACATGATTTTAAATAATATGTGTGTTGTTCAGTGAACACTCAGTGCTTAAGATGCTTGCAAGAGTTGGGTTTACTTGGTGTCTGGTTCCCACTGGCTGTGCATAACAGCAAGAGTTTTACAGTGGCCTGCCCAGACTCGCCGTCAGGGAAACTCAGCCCTTAAAGACACAGCCCCTAATATCACAATGTTCTCAATGTAGATTTCTGTGGAACCCCAGTGAACTCCCCCAAGTGCAATACATTGACAGATAGCAGAGGACCAATCTGCAGGTGTAATGACAAATAGTAATCTGTTTTCTAATGGTAATATCCACGCCAATCTAATTGTTTTAATGACTGCCATACCATTACTTCATTTACATTTATCTTAGGGATTTCCAAAGCACCATTACCTTAGTATCTGTCTAAAAAGGTCCTTTGTTAAAGGGACTATTGTAAAGTGCAGACTATCAGATTGATAGTTTTGTTACTGAAACGCCATAAAATTGTGCATGCTTTTAAAGCATCCCTAGGACTAGCCTATAGCTATGATAATTAAATCCTTATATTTAACGATCTGTGCATTATGTGAGGTTGTAAATTATTGGAACTATATAGACTAGAAGAGGATGAACTCTAAAGGTGACTAGACTCAAGTTCATCCTGTTCTAGTCTATTTATTTTTTATACCATGCCTATGACTGCGGCAACTGATAGTTTTTAGAATTAGAAAATTAGTCAAGGAGACTAACTTCTTCTACATATAGTTTCTACTCTGTAAGTTCCTGGAACAGGCAGATTGTGTGTATAGAGAGATTGTGTGTTTATTTGTTTTGTTGTTGTTGTTTGCATAATGTGCTTATATGTTGGTCTTAGAGAAGGCCAGGTCAAAAAAGAATGTTTTGAATTTAGAATGGAAGCTTCTGTTTGAACAACAGCATTTTTTAAAAAGACATCCATTCTCGATTTAAAAAAAAACAAAACTTCCCATGATGGAAAATCCATCACATCCTGAGGTCAATTGTTTTAATGGTAGATGATCTAGTCTCCAATCCAGAGTGAAACAGCAGTCCAGGTAGTAGGCAAACACTCCCTTTATGTTCTGGTTGGTCTGTTTTAGCTAGAAGATGACCTGCTAGATGAACAATGGCATTTGTGGTTACTGTTGCTACGTGTGTATCCAGTAGGGCCATCTATTTTAACAATCCAAAGAAAAAGCCCTTGTGAAGTGTCGCTGGGTGGCCACTGCCACACACCTCCTCCAAGCATGCGCTGCCATGCCCAGCCCCAGTCAGGCCGGTTCATTCTTTTATAGCAAAGGTTAACAAACAGAAGACAGTCTTAAATCAATACCTGGCCCCTAGTCTTCAGGGCCACCCCTCCGAGGGGTCTCTGGCTCTCCAATCTTGGCAGCTTCCTTGCCACCTCCAGCGCTGCTCCCCTCTTAGGGGCACAGCTGCAGGGTTGCTTTCTTGAGCCCCGACCCTCTTGCTCTAGGGACCCACCACAGGAGTTTGCTCCACTCCAATGTGACTTCTGCTGACCAGGGCTCAGCCTGTCTAAGTCCTTCCTCCTTAGCTGCCTACTAGCAGCCTTTATAGGTCCAAGTGTAGCCCAGTCCTCTTTAATTAGCTGTATGAGGCCTGCCTGCTCCAGTCCAAGGGTTCTTGGCTCAGTCTATCCACAGAGACCAGCTACCCTGTGACATGAGGCAAAGAGGCCTGTATATAGAAATTGAATCCCCAAACTATGCTTTTTAGAAGTAAAAGACTTGTACTCCAGTAGAATTAAAGTCTAATCTTTCACCAAAATTTTGTAAAAAATGCAATCCAAAGTTCAATGACTATCAAAATGTAAAAGGGGAAGTTATAAATTCTATCTACAGCAGATCCTGTGTGCCACTTAGGACTAAACCAAGAATTGTCTCTTCCCTTGTGGGTTTCAGGACTTCCTGCTCCAAGGAGCAGTCATACACGGTGTCTAGAAATTTTATCTCTGCAGCCTGTTCTGAGGTGACATGTTCTCAATGAATATGCTGATAGTTGAATTCCCCCATTATTATTTTGTTTTCTGCTTTTTAGCCTCTCTAATCTTCCTGAGCATTTCACAATCACCATCACCATCCTACTCAAGTGGTCAGTAGTGTATTCCTACTGCTGTACTCTTATTATTCAAGCATGGAATTTCTATCAGTCTGTGTTACAGTTTGATTGATTTAAGGTCTTTACTATATTTGATTCTATACTATCTTTCACATATAATGCCAATACCCCATCAGTGTGACCTATTGTGTCATTCTTATGTATTTTGTACCCTGGTATTACTGTGTGCCATTGATTATCATGTTTCCACCCAGTGTCTGTGATGCCTATTATCAATATCCTTGTTTAATACTAGGCACTCATAGTTCACCCATCTTAGTATTTAGAATTTTGCATTTGTAAACAAGCACTTATAAAATTTGTCACTATTTAGTTGTCTGTCTTCATGTGATATAACTGAGTATAACTGGTGGTGGAATCTCCATCCTTAGAGGTTTTTAAGGCCTGGCTAGACAAAGCCCTGGCTGGGATGACTGAGTTGAGGTTGGTCCTTCTTTGAGCAGGGGGTTGGACTAGATGATCTCCTGAGGTCTCTTCCACCCCTAATCTTCTATGATTCTATGACTTATGTCTCTATGATAGGACTCTTTTTTGTTTGTTTGACTGTTTTCTTCAGTTCCTACCTGTACTTAATTAACGTCCATCCTCTCCTCTTTACTCGAATATAGAGTATACTCTTTAATAAATCCTTGCCTAAGGGACGTGTCTGTCCAAACCATATGCTCCTCTGTTGGCTTTCTCCCAGCCCTTAGTTTAAAAACTCCTCTACCACCTTTTTAATTTTACATGCCAGCAATCTGGTTCTGTTTTAGTTTAGGTGGAGCCCATCCTGTATAGGCTCCTCCTTTCCCAACAGTTCCTAATAATCCTAAAGCCCTCCTCCCTTCACCATTGTCTCATCCATACATCGCGACTCTGCGGATCTGCCTATCTAGCTGGTCCTGCTTGTGGAATTGGAAGCTTTTCAAAGAATGCTACCATGGAGGCCCTGGACTGTAATCTCTTACCTAGAAGCCTAAATTTGTATTCTGGAACCTCTTGTTTACCTTTCCCTATGTCATTGGTACCTACATGTACCACGACAACTGGCTCCTCCCCAGCACTGCACATTAGCTTGTTGTGAAAGCTCCACAACCGTTGCACCCAGTAGGTAATTCACTGTGCAGTTCTCCCAATCATCACAAACCCAACTATCTATATTTCTAATAATTGAAAACCAGCATCACTATTACCTGTCTGTTCCTAATAACCGGGATCCCTTCCCTCGAAGAGGTATCCTCAGTGCGAAAAGAAATCATGACTTAATCTGGAGGTAGGGTCCCAACAGTGTGATCATTTCCCTCCACTCCACCTTGATGTTCTCCTTTCCTGAGACTTTCATCCTCCTCAACAGCACAGAGGCTGTCAGACTGCAGGAGTGGGACCTCTCTATTTTGTCCCAGAAAGTCTTTTGTATGTTTCTCTCTGTCTCCCTTATCTCTTCCAGTTCAGCCACTCTGGTTTCCAGAGCCCATATGTGGTCTCTGAAGGCCATGAGCTGCTTGCATCGAATGCATACATATGCCATCTGCCCAAAAAGCAGGTAATTAAACAGGGCACATTCAGTGCAATAAACTTGATAGCCCCCCACTCTGGTGCTGGGCTTTTGCTTGCATTATTTTAGCTCTTACTGGGTTATTTTTGTTTGTTTGTTTTGAAGGGGAATTTATTGGCCTACGTTTAGAGACTGTTTGCTGCTCCTGTTCACTAGCTCCTCTGGTCGCTTAGGAGCTGACTTTTCAAACTCTGGTTCTCCCTGACATAGCAACATTGCCTTGTCCTGCTAATTTAAATATAAGACATAATATTGAATTTGTACTTTGGAACAGAAATCTCTAATATAAATCCAGTTAAACTTCTTTTGAATATTAAGTGTCCTGTTGTAATAATTTTAATTACTGTATGTTTAATAGAAGGTTTAAAAAAGATTTTTAGTAGTGCATTTTCAGTTGTATTAAGCAAGCTGAGATCTCTATATACCAAACCCTGAACCTTGATTAACACTATTTAATGTTGCACAGTGACTAGCTTATGTTAACCTTTGGCTAGTATATTCCATCTAAATTAATACAACAATTCACAATTAAATAGCTGGAACATTTTTTAAAACCTAGATATGTCATTGCTGGCAGTCTTTGGAATAAAGTATTATGAAGATTCATAAGTAGTAGTAACTCATTCAAGTATCCTCTCACTTTCCTGCTGTTGGACAAATGGGTTTTGCAAGTTTAAAATCCTTCCTCAAACTAAGCCAAACCTTGCATTAAAATGCCCTTGGAAATCCTGCACTTTCCTGTACAGGGGAAAATCCCACTTCCCATCCCACAACTAGCTTTGGAGGAACCTGAAGGCAGTGGAGCCAATGTTGTTCTGCTGCACACATGAGATAAGATGTCTGGAATCCCATCCAGGATGTAGTTGGAAACCCCCATGTGCTGTAGTTGTCAATTCCCAAGACCAATGCATGCAAGGATAATTTGGGGTTTGGGAGGGAATGTATTGCATACACTCAGGTTTCTGCAGATGGATTAAAAGCAGGGACTTAAAGGTCAAACCAGACAAAAGGTGTCTCAAGAGGGGCACCTAAAAAGGTCATATTTTTAAAAAGAAAGTTGGCTATACCTTCTTTCTTTTACTGTTTCCTCATGTATAAAACAAGTATAGTACTTACTGTATCTACTTTATTGCACAGGAATAGTGTGAAGTTTAATTGTAAGTCTGTGTATAACTTGTGTCTGCCAGTTTGGCTGTGTAGCACACAGCAACCCCTACTAACTCAGGACAGAAAGGGGGGCAATCATCCAGCTATCAGCAGCTTTCCTTTAAAGATGGATATGTGGTCATTTTGTGTTATAAATATTTGTGATTTTTCTTCGGGTGGTGTCATATTTGGAAATGAGGGAGGGGAGATCCCATAGGAGGATTTTTCATAAGGTGAAATTTCTTGAATCTCTTTGGTTCAGAAACATTGTCCACTGCTTTACTGCAGCTTAGTAGTTTTCTTTCACATAGTTCATTTTGCTTAATATGTAGTATAAGCTGTTAACTGTCATTTTGCCTCCTAAGAGTTAGTTTTGTTGTCTCTCTTTTACTCTTACAAAGAATTTGTATGAGTCTCTGTTATGAGTTTTGGCAGTTTTTTTAGAAATCTAACAAATTGTGTCTTGGATAGTCTTGCTGCAAAATAGAGACAGTAAGAGAAATAAACCATTGGAATCTTTATGTATGCACTTAGACTGTACGTTCCTTACTTAACACCCTAGATGCTTTGCACACAAATTACAGTAACAATAATTAGGCCTAACAGTGGTATAGTAAAGGAAGGAAGTCCCAGTGGGAATTCTTCAATGAGAATATGAAAGCCTCCCCTACACATTGTTTGTATTGTCTGCTGGGGAGTTTTGTCTTCAGAGATTTCTTTGAATGCTGTTTTAATGGTCATAAAGACAGTGGAAGTAAGGTTTGACGCCACATTAGGAACAGTCTCCCATGAGTCTCTACACTGGAGATAAATTTGGAACAAACTGAAAATCTTTTAGCAATAGTGGATGCATGTTAATATAAAATGTGATCTTAAATACTGTTAATTCCCTTTTTACTACAGTAGTTAAAGAAAAAAAAAAGCTGTGCAAGTTATAGATTATGGAAAATCAAGTCACAAGTAGATACAGCAGGACATTTGGGATTCAGCTGGGTAATAGTGAATTTGAAAAGGCAACTAGAATAGGAACTTGACTTCATCTCTTGCTGGGTTAGAGGATGATTATTTTCACCCAGTGCAGTTACAATATGGTTCCAGTTTGAGGTATAGATGGGGCCTTAACAATGTTCCATAAATGGACTCAATTACTTTTGAATACTTTGAGATCCTTAAACATTGTCAACTGTTATTTTTGTTCTTAGAGAGGGCCACAGATCAGTAATCTCACCAATGAAATTTTCTTTATAATTGCATTTACTTTCAGAATGTACTCTTGCTCTCATTGCCTGAATTGGGAAGATGGTATGTTCTGATTTTTCTCATTGTTTTTCAGTTGACAGCAATGAGCCCAGGGGCTGCCCGAGCTGCTCAGGTGGTTCCTGAGCCAGCCGCAAGGGCTGCTGCAGAAGTCACGGAGATCACGAAAAGTCACAGAATCCATGACTTCCATGACCTCCGTGAAAAACACAGAGCCTTACCTATAAACTCTCATCCTCTGTTCTAAAAGATTTAGTCTTAGTAGAGAGACAAGGCAGGTGAGGTAACATATTTTGTTGGACCAACATCTGTTGGTGAAAGAAACAGGCTTTTGAGCTCCACAGAGGTCTTCTTCAGATCTGGTTTCAGTAGTCTGTTAAGCACCTAGAACACTTTTGGCACTTTAATAATAATAATATAATTAATAATAATAAGGAATGTTATTACATTATCTAGACACTAAACAAAATAAAAAAAATGATCAAAAGCATTATTTTAGCATATTGAATGAAGTTTAACAAATAATAATACTATAAATCCATGTGCTGTAAGCGGAGGACTTTGTCCTCCGTGTTTTAAGTCTCTAACAAGTAGCTTAAAGAAAGAGAGAGTTCTGTCAAGTCCATTGGGAGAAGTGTCTTAAGTGAAACAAGTGTAGATTAAGATGGGGAGTATGCAGAGGGAGAACTGGAGAAGTGGGTTCATTACAGGGATTTTGCGTAACCCGGGGGCATCTGTACAGGTAATTGTAATGGCATGAGAAATCTATAAACAGGATTGATAGCTATGGGTGGGAAGATCAGCTCAGGATCTCTGGCCATATGAACAGGGCACCAGGAGCAAATGAGGGGTAGAAACTTGGGAGGATAATTGGAGTGGGAGCTGGTCAAGAAGTAATGTAGATATGGGAGGGAAAGTTGGGAGCAGAGAGAAAGTGGATTGGTGAGTCTGCATAGAAGGTGGTTACTTCTATAATAGTAGGATAGGAGCCCTTCATAGGGGAAAGATAGCTACAATGGGAGTAGATTAGAAAATCTGTTTATGGGAGGAAATTCTGCATATTTCAGTTGGAATCAACCTAATGAGTCTCTGACTCTGTCCATCCGCATAAAAGGAGGTGAGTTTTATGTTTCCTACAGCTCTCCAATAGCAGCTTCTCTAACCTTACGGTGAATATCTCTGCAGGTGGCTATTCAACAGTTTGTCTTGGTATCTTATTCTTCGAATTCTGCAGCAGGGGGCTGCAATAGAAACAGAAGAGATTAATACAATGGGAGAAAAACAGTAGGGAGTGTAGTCTGCGTAGAGAAGGTTGCTGAGTAGTCTGCCAAATGCATAGCTACTTCCTGTGCAGCTTGTTGTAATTGACCTGATCATCCCAGGTCATTTTGAGATTCTAAAACACTTTGCACAGAACCCCTCTCTTCAGCAACCCACTACTGCAAAACCAAAACCAAAAACTAAATTCCTTCCTGGCTAGCAACAGTTAAGTAGTTCAGGGAATTGTTTGTTTTTCTGGGTGGTGTAAATGTAAAACTTTTGTGTAATCAAAATTATTTTATTGTATTGTAGGTGAAACAATGAGAATTGCCTCTTCAGAGTTTGCTGATGATCCATGTTCCTCCGTGAAACGAGGCACCATGGTGCGGGCTGCTCGGGCCTTGCTGTCGGCTGTTACTCGCTTACTCATCCTGGCTGATATGGCTGATGTCATGAGGCTTTTGTCCCACCTGAAAATTGTATGACTTTTTAATTTTCTACACTGTTTTCTTCGTTTAAGATGTGTTGAAATTATAAATTACAAACAAAAGTCCGAGTTTCACAAGTTTTCTATTGTCTTTGTAGTTGCTGTTCTTGTGGAAGCACTAAAGTGGAACTAGAATATAATACATTTCTACTTTTTAGACCCTTATATGTTCAATCTAAATGAATTAATGTATTGGAGAGTTAAAATCAGCATCGCTAGGTACTTCTGATAGATTGTACTTGTATTGCTGTTGTGTACCATGCTGGACTAAAAGCCACGTTTAAATCACAATAAAGCTCATGCCAGTGGTTTAATAATGCACAGTAGTTGTAGAGTATTGCTATCTTGTGGCAGAATTTAAGTACTACAGTTTTGTTGTGCCATGTCAGTTAGGTGCTTCTCTATGACTACGGAATGTATCACAAGGGTGGAGCATTGATTGGGATTAGAAGCAGGATATGTGTCTAATGAGTATTCAAAAATGGAAAAAAATAGCAGAGAGGACATGTAGATTAGCAAATGATTTGCTGTAGATTTGTACTCTGCTTTTGCTGCTGCCTATCTACTTGTCTGTAAAGGCATACAACAGTGTTTTATAATTGTCAATACCCAGCTTAATGATTGATTTTTCTCTTGGTCTTTATCACATGGCTAGTTTTTGCTAATCTGGAGGAGGGAGAAGAAGAAGAAGAAAAAGAAATAATAATAATATTAATTTAAAAAAAACCCACCACCCTAGGTGTAAAAATGCATATACATAATGTTTAAAACCTTGTTTATTTTATTGATAAATGGCCCCAAAGTTACTCCCCCTCCCCTTTTTTTTGTAAATTGTAGATATTGTTCTCTTGCAGAGATATATGAGAACCTTTAGCCTGGAAGAGATTGTAGAGACACATTTTAATCCTTTGAAAACAGAGTCTACAATGAAAAATCGCAAATGCTTTTCTGTACAAATGCTAGAAAGCACTACTCTAATGAATGCAGTGCTATCGTAGTAAAATGTCAGCACATTGCCCCGTGATTATGTGCTGTGTAAGCAGTGTGACTCTCGAATATGCCTTCATTTTTTCAACTTAATAATGAACAACATTCGAATTCAGGTAATGCTTTGTCGGTGGAGACTTTCTAACTCTTAATTTTAACAGTAAGAGATTGCCTGTGTGTACACTACAGTTCAAATTCTTATCCAGACCATTTCAAAGGTGAAGAGATCATTTGTTCTTGTATCTGAGCAGAATCCAGAATTTTTTGGCTTTCCGTGTTGATAAATTCCTTTGTTGGAAGTAGTATGATATACTGCTTAGAGTAGCATTCTCCAAATGATCTTTTGTAAATGGGTGCTGTTTAGTAATTTTCTCATATCATTTTTGTCTCTGTGGATTCTCAAGCCAGCATATATCAACATACTTTGTAGCTTTTGCAAATCATCCAAGAAATTATTTCAAAGAATTTGCACCCTTATTTTAATGTATTTTTGTCTCCTGTGCTTTTTGTTAAGATTGTATTTAAGCACTTGAAAGTTTAACTTTGCATTTGATCATTTTGCATTATTTTTACAGCTTTAAAAGAACACCCGTTACTTTTACTTTCCAAGAGAGAGAGGGGCAATGCAAATATTTGCACCTTATTATTATTTTATATTATTTTTGAGACCAAAGTAGCTTTAGGCCACTTTTTGGCATTAAAAGGCCAAAGATTGATGGTGGTAGTTGTCACACACGGAACAGCATTAATATCAACTTTCAACTAATGTACAAAGACTGATTTAAAGTATGTAATGATTTTAACTTCAGGTACTCTGAAAATTAATTCATTAAAATCACTTTGCATTGTCAGAGTTATAAGAGGTGATTTATCCAAGAGGTACCCTAAAATGTACTATAATCAGTTTTAATTGAAATCACGTCAAGGCAGTGAGTTGCACTTCAGTCTTTATGGAGAGAAGTGCATTTTAATCAATTTGTAAATGTATGTAGGTGCTCTTCAGAAAGATTGTTAATTACTTTATCAGATTATTTGAAGAATGAGGATATTCTCAAATGTGACTTTGTGAAAAATGTCAGTTTAGGAATCCATCTTCAAAGACTTTCAATAGCTTCCATATACAATTTTCTCATTTTAAAATGTCACTTCTACCCCTACAAACTCAACCGGAGCCTTGAAAGTCATACTGCATTATTTGTGACTTGCATGTCATTGTCAATCCTACATATTTTTTCATTCTGAACTTACTTAGTTCTGCTGATAATATATGAGCACAAGTAAAATCTAACTATCTTTCCCTGAGGTATGTTGACTCTTAAATACTAGTTGGAGTAAAAAGTAGCACCGTAAAGTTAATTGTAATTGGCCTTCATTATCTTTTTGATTTTATAAATCATTTGTTTTCTCCACTTTACTTCATTGGGCCATTGTAGGTCTTACTGAATGTGGAAACTGGAACTGTTTGCCATGTCAGATGGAACTAGGCCTGCCGACATTTCTGGGAAAGGGAAATCAATTCCTTTCTCATAAGTAAAATTGAATACCACACTTGGGTTTAAAATCAAGTCCTTCTCATTATTGTCTTGTACATCCCATTACTTCCCCTTCCTACCCACCCACTTAAATTGCACCATGATTTTATCAGGCTTTAAAGACATTGGTTTTAGCCTGAGCAGTTTCAGTAGAATAAACTCTGAGCTAAGGTCAAAAATGGGTGAGAAAAGGTAAGATGGTATTCGAAATGATGTTAATGTAAGGTCCAATATCCTGTGAAGATAATTGAAGGTCCAATATCTTGTGAAGAAGAATGAGGGGGGATTTGATAGCTGTTTTCAACTACCTGAAAGGGGGTTCCAAAGAGGATGGATCTAGACTGTTCTCAGTGGTACCAGATGACAGAACGAGGAGTAATGGTCTCAAGTTGCAGTGGGGGAGGTTTAAGTTGGATATTAGGAAAAACTTTTTCACTAGGAGGGTGGTGAAGCACTGGAATGGGTTACCTAGGGAGGTGGTGGAATCTCCTTCCTTAGAGGTTTTTAAGGTCAGGCTTGACAAAGCCCTGCCTGGGATGATTTAGTTGGGAATTGGTCCTGCTTTGAGCAGGGGGTTGGACTAGATGACCTCCTGAGGTTCCTTGCAACCCTGATATTCTATGATCTCTACAAATAACTGACACACACACACACACACACACACTCACTCACTCTCTCTGTGATGCTGGGATTCTCAGCTTTATATCCCTACCTTACTTTGTATCCTTGATGTTTGGCATATATTGAACAGTGATATAGTGACCTGTCTCTTGGGCCATACAAATTAGGCTAATTAACAGATAAACCAAGGTGCTTTCAGCATTGCAGCATCCTGGGCTACTTGAGACAATGAGAAGATTTGTTGCATAGGAAGATGTTTTGTATAGTAACTTTTCTGGCCATAACCATGTTTCAATAAAATAAAATAAATAAAAATATCAGTCATTGAGCTATAACAAAGGTACAACTTACATAACTCAAGGTATTGTAGAAATAATACATGTAGGCCCTTTCATCCCAAAGGATCTTAAATAGCTATACAAAGTAGGCAGCAGAGATCAAATTTATGGTTTCTTACAGTTCCCAATAAAGGTGGTGCAATAGTGGCTTTGTTGGAAGGGAGAAATGTTTGATGAGGTGATGCAGAAATAACTCAAGTATTTGGAATTATAACAATTTATCTACCAGCTGCTTGTAACCTAGTTCTGATATTGGTCTAGTAATAATTGTTGAGTTGAATTGAATTGTAACTCTGCACTCCAACCCAAACCTATGCCTAGATCTTACTTGGTAAATGTCAGACACCATCCACACACCCAAAAGGAATTTGTACGGATCTGGGGAACTTCATGTGGAGAGAGGGCCAGCAAGTGGAGTGTGGAGGAGTGTTATATTCACATTTTCATGTTCCCCTGGCAAACAGTGGTGCATCTGCTCTCCCCTTTAACAGAACAGGATTACAGTAGGCCAGGGGAGACCTTGGCAAACACCAGGGAGACAGAGTGGGAAACAGAATGGCACAGGTTCTATGAACCAGACCCTCTGTTCATTACATTGGGGGCAATCTCCCACCCATCCTGATGGAGTGATCCAAGGAAATATCACTTCCTAGGTAGGGTTCCACCCTGTGGGGGCAAACTGGCTCTGTGTTACTTTACTGTAGCTTTCAGAGTAGCAGCCGTGTTAGTCTGTATCCGCAAAAATAACAGGAGTACTTGTGGCACCTTAGAGACTAACAAATTTATTAGAGCATAAGCTTTCGTGGGCTACAACCCACTGGGTTGTAGCCCACGAAAGCTTATGCTCTAATAAATTTGTTAGTCTCTAAGGTGCCACAAGTACTCCTGTTATTTTTACTGTAGCTATTATTCTTCTGAAAATAGAAATAAAACATTGTTAAATATTGAATATTTCACCTGAAATGTATTGATAATTAATATTAATGAATTATAATAAATTCACACTAGTGGTTAATGACCTATTATGTGCTTTCTAAATCTACTTTGTTTTTTTAATAAAGATTTTCAAAAATATGTGCTCAGACTTATTTAGGCACCTAAATAAGTTGCCTGATTATAAATGTGAAGAATACCCAGCAGCTCCCATTGATTTAAAAATTACTACTGCTTGGGATTAATTTTAAATATTTATCTGGTCTCTCATCAGCACCAGCCCCCTCACCCCCACCCCCACGTGGAGGCCTGGGGCCAGCACCCCCCACGGGGGGGAGGAGGGGCTGTGTAGGGCACCAAAATGGCTACGGACGGCCCTGCTGTCATGATAAAAATGTAGGCAGTGTAGTTGCAGCTGTGTCAGTCCCAGGATATTAGAGAGACAAGTTGGGTGAGGTAATATCTTTTTTATTGGACCAACTTTGTTGGTGAGAGAGACAAGCTTTCGAGCCACACAGAGCTCTTCTTCAGGTCTGGGAAATGAACCCCCAGCATCACAGCAACATGCAAAGTGGAACAGATTGTTTAGCATAAGTAAGTTGTTAGCACATATTGTAAGGGACCATTTCCACAGACCAGGGCACACCAACTCAAAGCGGCACCAGACCCTGCCAAAACAATAGATGCAAAACTTGCAGCTATATCTCCACTACTACAATAAGCAACCCCCCCCCCCAGCACACCTTTCAAGATGCATGTATCCTACACATGCCTATTGCAATATGTACTATACCTCATCCAGTGCAATAAATGCCACAATAACAATTATGTGGGTGAAACCAAACAATCACTATGCTCTGAAGTTAACTTACAAAAGGAAAATGATTAAAGATAAAAAAGACCATATCCCCCGTGGCAGAAGACTTTTCATAAAGCAATCACTCTATATCTGACCTATCAGTCCTCATCCTCAAAGGAAACCTCCACAACACTTTCAAAAGACAAGCCTGGGAGCTTAAATTCATTGCTCTGCTAGACATCAAAAATCATGGACTGAACAGAGACACTGGATTTATGGTTTGTTACAACAATCTGTAACCCAGTAACCCCATCTTTTTCTCCTATGACTGCACAGGTGATAATGGGTCACTCTACCTTGAATGGCCCCTTACAATATGTGCTAACTACTTATGCCAAACAATCTGTTCCACTTTGCATTTTGCTGTGGCTCTGGGAGTTCCTTTCCCAGACCTGAAGAAGAACTCTGTGGGTATATCTACACAGCAAAGAAAAATCTGTGGCTGGCCCGTGCCAGCTGACTCAGGCTCACGGGTCTCGGACTCTGAGGCTGTTTTCATTGCTATGTAGACTTTCGGACTTGCGCTGGAGCTCAGGCTCTGGGACTCTGTAGGGAGGGAGAGTCCCAGAGCTTGGGCTCCAGCCCAAGCCCAGAAGTCTACATCACAATGAAACAGCCCGGCAGCCGAGCCCTACAAACCCGAGTTGGTTGGCATAGGCCAGCCGCGGATCTTTCTTTGCTATGTAGACATACCTGCATGGCTCGAAAGCTTGAGGGTTCGTATTTCAAGTGGTGGTAGATAAATAGCAGGAACAAATTAGACCATACAAGATAGTTTTCATACTAATTTTGGGAGCTGTCATGGCCGTTAGGATTTGAACATCATTGTCCAGTTTATGGGTAAGAAATGAGATGATACAGGCCCAGATTGATTCAACCAGAAAAGCAAAGTGCAGCTTGTAACAGTTAGATGTGGCGTAACACCTCCAGGAAATAGCTGTGCATTTAAATTGCCAGCCAAAGCATTTCTCTGCAGGACTCCGTGAGCCTGATTCTCCGTGGCCTTGCACGTTGTGCAGCCTTTGTGGGTGCAAAACGTGACAGAATGAATATTATCCACTCGGACTGGTGCTAACCTTTTACATTCACTTTGCAAGGTAAAAATAACACAAGGTACAAGTTAGCGGTGAAGCAGACCCTGTATATTTTAAACCCTGCCTAAATTAATTAGATGCCTGCTCTTGTTATTGACGTTGATGAGGTGCCAGAGACTTTACAGAGACCAAGATAGAGCTCTAAATCCTTTATTAGGAACAAGTCCCTATTGGAATTAAATAACCTTTCCTCTGAAAAAGGAAGGTTCATGTGTCTGCTGTTAACGGTATGTCCAGATTGACAACACCTATTGTTCCAGTTAAATATTTCATTAATTCAACTTGAGACAGATCAGGATAGATCTACATTCACTGATTAAACCCATCTGCTGGGAATTTCACTCATCTCTCAAATGACAGAAAAAGTTCACAAAATTTCACTGCCCCACTTGCTCACAGGACGGGTAATTTTTTTTCCGGGATGAATAAAGCATTTTAAATCTTTTGATTATAATCATGATGGTAAGCAGCTTTTATGCTGGGGCTGGTAAGTTTGGGATAGTTGTACTAGGCGGGCACTTAGTAATACATCTAGGAGCTTCGTATCTTCACCCCTTTTGCTGAACAAATTTGAATCACTATGCAGAATGTGTTTTTTCTATTAAATTCTGCTCTTTATGTAAAAGTAAATGCAACACATTTGAGAACAGGAGAAAAAATAGAAAATGAAGCCCCAAACTAGTTCTTATGCCACAGTTACTTTTCCATGTTGGGCCTCCTGTTTTAACTACATTTAAAAAGATGCTATGTTAGCTATGTAACACAGGGTACTCTATACATTTAGTTTCAACAGTAAGTTTAATTTTCTTTGCTTTTGATTTGTTCCCATATGCTGTAATTAGCCTCAGGCCGCGTCTAGACTAGAGACCTTACAGTGGCACAGCTGTACTGATGCAGATGCGCCGCTTTAAGATTTCCCGTGTAGCTGCTCTGTGCCAACATAACTAAACAAGTGGTGGTAGCTATGCCAGCGGGAGAGTGTCTCCCAGTGACATAGCACTGTCCACACCGGCGCTTCTGTAGGTGTAACTTTTGTCTCTCAGGGGGGTGTTTTTTCACACCCGTGAGTGATGTAAGTTTTACTGACAAAAGTGCTACAGGAGACATACCCTTAGTTTTCATATAAGGCCTATACTACACATACACAGTTAAGAAATTGTTCTCTCTGTATATAATTGGAGGGTCACACACTTAATAACTTCTGTTGACTAGACTTATTTCACATGTCACGGGCTCCTTACATCCCTCCATTCCACCCACAAGTTCCTTGTGTGCCACCCTCCTATCCCTCTCTATTGCAGGGACTCCTGCAACTCCCCCCAATTTGCCCTTGCTAGGGGTTCTGTGTGCTCCTTTCCTCCATATCTGATTCTCTCAATCTGCCCCCTACCAGTAGTTGCGTGTGCCCCCCCACCCCCCCAATGTCCTCCTCGCATCATTCCAGGGTCCTTCATTCCCACCCTTTTGTCTCTGCTGGGACTCCATGTGTGCTTCCATTTTCCACTTCCCCCATGCCAGGCTCCTCCAATCTCTGCTTTGCCAGACTTCCCCCTCCCCCTTACCTGAGTCCCCAATTTTCCTTCCATGCCAGGAGATGGGTGCTATCCCCCAGGTCTCCCTCGCCTTGCTCCCACAGTAGTTTATTAGTTTTCTTTCAGTCTGGGAGAAAAGTCCTTCAGGGTGTCAGCTTATTAAACTCCATGGGGAGGATAGGCAGAGCTTGGATATGGGTATTGTTTTCTTGGGTGGCATTAATGGTACCATCATCCAGTTGTTTGCTCTACAGACAATTGCAGAGCTGATTGTAGCTGTGACTCTGCTAATCAGATGACACAGGATCCTTGTGGTCCCCCATTTTTCTCCTTTTGGTTTTCCAATTTCCCCCCAAATCAATAGAGTTTAGGCCATTGATGCCTAGAATATCCGCTGAAATTTTGTAATGGATTGGGTATGGTATTCATAAGTTATTGCGTTACAGACAGACCGACATCCAGACAGAGAACAGAGAAATTACATACAGTTGAATGTAGCTCCTTGGCAATCCTGGCCAATAAAAAAAATGACACAGATATTAAACATGTTTAATCTAGGAAGTATATCTGAATAAGACAGTGTCTAAACTAATGACTGTTATATGAAGTATACATTATAGTGTCATGCAAAGAAGGGAAAGTAATACAGAACAACATTAAGAGAAAGCTTTTGTATTAGCTTTATTAAACCAAACTGAGGTCAGTTGAATTACTCCAGAGTTACTGTACATTGGTGAAACTGAGAGTCAAATTTGCCTATGAGAAACTGGGGCATAGAATGGTTAGTGACTTAGTCAAGGTGGGAAAAGTGACAGAGCCGGATTAAAACTAATAAATGTCATCTATTAAATTCTAGGTAGAAGAAGCACTGGAAGCTGTGAAGAACGCAACAAATGAGCAAGACCTAGCAAATCGTTTTAAAGAATTTGGGAAAGAGATGGTGAAACTTAACTATGTGGCTGCTAGAAGACAACAGGTGGGTAAATTGTAAAGCAGTGGGTGTGAAAATTCAGTCATATAAAATAACCTGGATTTTTATCGTGTTCAAAGAAATGTTGTTTCTCCTTTGCATCATCAGATCTGTCAATAATTATTATATTGTTACCTATATCTTAAGCCTATTCATTTTCCAATTCACAGTTGCCTTTCTTTAGAAGTGTTTTTTTTTTAAAGGAAAATCTTGAAAAACAATGCTTCAATTAAGAATGGCTTAAAGAGTAAGAGAGTAAATGACCAAGGAAATTACGTTATTTAGTGGTGACTTCAATCCAGTCCAGGTCAGTAGAGACTGGAGGTCACTATCTGATCATTGTGTGGTGGTCTACATGCAGTGTTATTTATAAAGATAATATTTTCTTTACAAAAATGTTCTGACAAATTTTCAAAAATGGTCTAAAATTCATATTTAGGCACCTAAATAAGTTGTTAGGGCTAATTCCCCACTCTGGCACTTCGATTACAGAAGGTGGGGGCCTGCAAGGATTCTAAAGATTAATACTGACCACTCCAGGCTTGTATTAAACTCCCAAGGTTACAGCTTTTCTCTGACCTTGGATTGGTAGATGCTACCACCGCCCAAGTGCAGAACCCCTTTGAGAGCCCAGGAAGGCACCTTTGGGAATTCCTTCCTGTGGGGTACCCTCAAGCCCTTTTACTCCCCCCCCCCCCCCCCCCCCCCCCCCAGGGAAGAGCTAAGAAAGAAAAACAAAGGAAATCACCAGCTAATTAAACAACATGTGCACAAACCTCTTAGGACACAAAAAATGCAATTCTGCTTTTAAAAAGGGGTAAATTTTATTTAAAAAAAACAGAAAGAAAATACATCTGGGAACTCAGGCTATTGCTAGATTTTAAAAGAAACAACTACAAGGATTAAGCCCCAAGAATAGCTTTCTTGAGGTCCAGCATAAAGGTTACAAGCAAAACAAGAGTACCTGGGGTTAGCACAGAGGAATCCACAAGCCATAAAGAAATAAAAGCAATAAACCTAATCTCATCTTCATAGACATTTCCTGATCTACTTACATATCTGGGGTTTTAAATGAGTAGTTTCTAAGTATGATACTGATGATTTTTCATACCTGGCCCAAGCTTCTTACAGCATAGCTCTGCCCTGTCCCCTGTCTCTGGGAGAACAACCACAGACAGACAAAAGGGGAGTCTTGTTTCAATTTTAACAAGTTCTAGCCTTCCCATTGGCTCTTTTGGCCAGGTGCCCATTCACTTCCTTTTACCTATGCATAGCAGTGAGACTTTTTAACCCTTTACAGGTAGAGCAATTAGAGAACAGTTACTAAGAGGGATTTTATAGCTACTGGGTGGCTGGGTGTCCATAAAAGGGAGCTATCCCCCCTCCCATCATTTATCACATAAGTGCTCTAATTTTCAAAACACCCAACACTACTAATGGAAATCAAAGGGAGTTGGTAGGACCTTACTCTCCTGAAAATTATCCCACATATTTAGGTGCCTAACATTAGATCTCATTTATTTGAAAAATTTTGCCTTTTTTTTTTTTTAAACAAAAAAAAAGTTGCTCAAATGGATAGAGCTCTCTGGTAGTCTAATGTAACAGGAGTCTTTCCATTTCAGAAGGAACAGGAATTTATTATGAATGCTCACAAACAACATTGTTAGTTTTCAGATGATTAAAAAGATAATCTGATTTTTTGTATTAACAAAGAAATAAAAAATAGAAGACCTGAATGTGACAAAAATGATTCAGCATCCAAAATCACATATGTCTGTGCAGAAGGTCAGACTTTTCCCTTTTAGAGCCTACACAAAGCTGATGATTACTGCAACCTTGGGTCCTTATAGGAGCAGACGTCATAGGGTCTCACTGTTATGCATTCCCCTCCACTCAGCATATAGCTTTCACCTAAGCAGCCCAATCAATGAGAGCAGGCTTGCCCTGTTACAGATCTTTAAAGTAGATTTTCCTGTAGAGATGGGAAATAAAGGAGGGAGAATACACGTGCATTCACTAGGCTGTTCATAGCTAGGCCTCCTCCCGGCCAATGCTGCTTCCAGTCAGTCTCCACACCTTCTAATAGAGTAAGAAAGAACAGATTATAGTGCTGCCGCAAAATATCTCTACAGTGTATTATTTCAATAAACAATTTACAGAGAATGTTTAATGTGCAACACAATTTAGAAACAATATACTTCCACACACACTGCAGAGAAGGCCACCTTTCAGGAATATTGCCTTGTGTGTGTTTCTTTCTCCACCCTGGATATGATTCTTTCCTTCTTCTTTTGACATCACACATGTTTCTAGTTCATACATATTTTGTATATTTTCTCTACGTCAGTTATTTTTTTAAAAATATTTTTAATAATTTCCCTGGTGTTTAAGAATATTCACATTTCCATGTAGTTGCCACCCTCTCTTTCTTTTTCTTCTTCCCATGAGGTCCACTAGCATTCCACGCTATCTTTTTTGTGTGTCTTGCTGCTGTTCTTTTAGACGTTTTGCCCAGAAGTTTTCCTGCATTTTAAGATCGTTAGCGTTTTCCTCTTATTTTCCTCCATTTTTCCATGTGGCCGACCTGTTATAACATAGAAGAAAAACAAAACAAAAGAAAACAAAACAAAAAACAGGTTTTCTAGGGCAGGAAGAACATTTTGTTGTGACATAACTGGTAAATTCTGTGATGGATTCCATTGCTGCAGAATCAGGACCACAGGGCCCTACTTACGAGTATATATGAATAAACATTGTAACTGTGGGTGTAGCGTATTCTAATTAGGATGACCAGATATCCTGATTTTATAGGGACAGTCCCAATTTTTGGGACTTGTTCTTATATAGGCTCCTATTATCCCCCCCCCCCCCATCCCGATTTTTCACATTTGCTGTCTAGTCACCCTAATTCTAATGCTAAAGCTTCATTATATAACTGTACAGTGTACATATGTTTTTGTACAGGAACTGAAAGATCCTCACTGTAGGGATGAAATGGCTGCTGCTCGAGGTGCTCTGAAGAAGAATGCTACTATGCTGTACACAGCATCTCAAGCGTTTCTCCGTCACCCTGATGTAGCAGCCACTAGGGCCAACAGAGATTATGTCTTCAAACAAGTACAAGAAGCAATAGCTGGTATCTCTAATGCTGCACAGGCCACCTCACCAACCGATGAGAACAAGGGGCACACTGGTATTGGAGAACTTGCTGCGGCACTAAATGAATTTGATGTAAGTATTAAATGTGTGCGCAACATGACACACCTTTCAGGAAATGCCACGTACCTTTTGTCAAACAGAATTTGAAGAGTATATGCTTGCTTTGTACACAATTTTATTTTGGTTGGCTGCAGCAAGCAAGAGGCAAGTAGTCATTACATTTTAATGAGAAATAGCTCTTGCTTTCAGTGAACGCTAGAACTTCCAAGCCATTGTTTGTGTTCTTCTGCTATGACTGGTAGAGGCAAAGAAGTCTCTCTTCTTCTGCCTTAGCATCAGCAAAATTTTATCCAGCTAACCTGTTCAAGTTGGTTGGTAATCTAATTAATCTGGCTGCCTTAGTTCTGTTGAAGAGTTGAATTTTAAGAGTATCTTTATCTACTTTGCTGAAAAAGATAAGCTGTGATTTAGGATGATTTGGTTGTTGTCACAGGTAAAATCAGTGCAGGAAGATAGAAATACATTTTCTTCTCTGAAATGTTGAAGGAGCTATGCCCAACTGGTTGTTCATTAGATTCTTGCCCCTCACATCCAGTAAAAACCTACAGGGATATTTTCAGCGAAGACCGCTGCTGCTAGCTTTTGTGCAGACAGGGTGCCACTGCCTTCAAGATTCAGGTGGTGGCAAGGCCCATGGTTAAAACCTTGTCAATGACTTCTTAGTTCTAAGTTTCCCCCATCCCATTTTCGTGGAATGCCATTTAGAAGGCATTTTTGGAAGAGCTCTAGATGCATAATTTCGTTGGCAGGGCCTGACAGAATTCACCCTGTGGTCTTTAAGGAACTAGCTGAAGCAGTCTTGGAACCATTAGTGATTATCTTCATGAACTCATGGAGGATGGGTGATATCCAAGAGGACTGGAGAAGGGAAAACATAGTACTTATCTTTAAAAAGGGGAACAAAGAGGACCTGGGGAATTATAGACCAGTTGGCCTAACTTTGATATCTGCAAATATACTGGAACAAATTATTAAACAATTAATTTGTAAGCACCTAGAAGGTAATAGGGCAATAAATAATAGCTAATGTGGATTTATCAAGAACAAATCATACCAAACCAACCTAATTTCCTTCTTTGACAGGTTTCCTGGCCTAGTGGATAGGAGAGAAGCAATACATGTGATTTTATTAAGGCTTTTGATGCAGTCAAAGGGGGGAGGGATAGCTCAGTGTTTCAAGCATTGGCCTGCTAAACCCAGGATTGTGAGTTCAATCCTTGAGGGGGCCATTTAGGGATCTGGGGCAAAATCAGTACTTGGTCCTGCTAGTGAAGGCAGGGGGCTGGACTCAATGACCTTTCAAGATCCCTTCCAGTTCTAGGAGATAGGATATCTCCATTAAAACAAAAACAAGTCCCACATGATGTTCTCATAAGGAAATGTGGTCTAGATGAAATTACTGTAAGGTGATGCACAACTAGTTGAAAAACTATCCTCAGAGAGTAGTTTGCAGTCAAACTGGGAGTACATAACTAGTGGGGTCCCACAGGGATGTGTTCCTGGGTCCAATGCTATTTAGTATTTTAATTAATGTCATATAATGGAGTGAAAAGTATGGTTATCAAATTTGTGAATGACACCAAGCTGGAAGGGGTTACTAGCACTTTAGAGCAGGGGATTCATATTCAGTTCATGGTCCAGTATAACCCCCAGATCCTTTTCAGCACTGCCTAGCTAGTTATTCCCCATTTTGTATTTGTCATTTTTTCTTCATGAATGCAGTATTTTGTATTTGTCTTTACTGAGTTTCATCCTGTTGATGTCATACCAATTCTGCAATATATCAAGATTGTATTGAATTCTAAATATAGATTCTAAGACCAGAAGGGACCATTGTGTTCATCTAGTCTGACCTCCTGTATAACACAGGCCAGAAAACTTCTCCAGAATAAATTCTGAGAACATATTGTTTAGAAAAACAGCTCATCTGGATTTAAAAATTGTTGTAATGAAGAATCCACCATGACCCTTGGTAAATTGTTCCAATCATTAATTACTCTCACCCTTAAAAAAATTACACCTTATTTCCAGTCTGTCACCGACCAGGCCATGGGCAGTCATGCCTAGTGGTGAAGGCAAGAGTTCAACCTATGAGTTAGAGCTGGGTCCAGGGTGAGTGGAGTACAGGAAACAAGCTGACCTATCAGTACCAGAGGGGCAGAAGCCAAATGCCAGAACAGAAGGGTCAACTGGAGTCATAAGCCAGCAGAGGCAAACCCAGGGTTCGAAACCAAAACACTGAAGCTACTGGGGAGCCGGGCAGGAGCATACACTGGACGCAGGCTGAGACAAGCAGGAGCAGGGAACTGGAATAAGCAGGAGCAAGGACTGGAACAAGGGCAAGCACTGCTGTGAGTCTAGTATGCATTGAGCAGCCTATGAACTGCTGTGGGGGCCAGGCTTTTAAGCAGCACAGCTAAACCAGCAGTCAGTCAGGAGCTGTGGCTGTCTAAGAGGTCTAAGGCAGTGATTCTCAAACTTTTTTTTTCATGGACCACTTGAAAATTGCTGAGGGTCTTGGCGGACCACTTAATGATCTTTCCAAATGTTGTTTGTACCGTTAGCTAACTATTGTAAAGCACTTTGGATAAAAGTACTATATTAAAAAAAAACCTAAATAATAATAAACGTTTTTTAGTTCTACAAATAAAAGCACAAAACTCATATTTTAATATCAGTAGTCTTACCTTTCTAATGCAATGGATGCGCCTTCTCTCCCCCACTGCAGCAGCCCCAGAGCTGGGAAGGAGGGCTGTTTCTCACCGGCGGCCACTGCCCTGGGGCTGGGGAAAGTCGCCTCTTTCTCTGGCCACCGCAGCCCTGTACGTCCCAAATTTCCCCCACCTCCTCTTCTCACCTCACTGCCCCCTCCCACCTACTCCCTATTCCCCCACCTGCGCAGCTCCACTAATTAGCTGGGTGGCCCTTCATTCTCTCGTGTGCGGCCGCCCAGGCATGCACCTTAGAGGGAACTATCCGCGGTCCACATGAATGGAGCTCGCAGACCACTGGTGGTTCATGGACCACAATTTGAGAACCTCTGGTCTAAGGCAATGCAGCTGGGCTCATTGGTTGCCTGCAGCACACTTAATCTGGGAGCAGGACAGCAGTTGTTCCTAGCTGGTCTGGTCCCTGACACATCTGAATTTGTCTAACTTCAGCTTCCACCTATTGGATCATGTTATACTTTCCTCTGCTAGATCGAAGAGCCCATTATTAAATATTTATTCCCCATGTAGGTACATATAGACTCTAATCAAGTCACCCTTAACTTTCTCTTTGTTACTCTGAATAGATTGACCTCCATGAGTCTACCACTATAAGGCATGTTTTCTAATCCTTTAATCATTCTTGTGGTTCTTCTCTGAATCCTCTCCAATTTATCAACAACCTTTTTGAATTGTGGACAGCAGAACTGGACACAGTATTCCAGTAGCAGCTGCACCAGTGAACCATATGGAGATAAAATAACTTCTCTACTCCTGTTTATGCATCCCAGGATTGCATTAGCTCTTTTGGCCACCATGTCTCACTGGGAGATCATGTTCATCAGATTATCCACCATTACCTCCAAATCTTCTTTAGACTTACCACTTCCCAGAACATAGTCCCCCATCCTGTAAATATGGCCTACATTCTTTGCTCCTAGATGTATACATTTACGCTTCGCCGTATTAAAATGCATAGTTTGCTTGAGCCCAGTTCACCAAGCGATCTAGATCTCTCTGAATCAGTGACCTGTCTTGTTTACTATTTACCATTCCCCCAATTTTTGTGTCATCTACAAACTGTATCAGTGATGATTTTTTTGCCTTCCAGGGCATTGATAATGATGATAAATAGCGTAGGGCCAAGAACAGATCCCTGCTAGACCCCACTGGAAATAGACCCACTTGATGATGATTCCCAGTTTACAGTTACATTTTGAGACCTTTCAGTTAGCTAGTTTTGAATCCAATTAGTGTGTGCCATGTAAATTTTCTTATTCTAGTGTTTTAATCAAAATATTGTGCAGCACTGTCAGGAGGTCATCGGGCAACTCATCGCGGCTGTGAGCTGGCTTGGGCAGGTGCAGGTGGATGCTGGTGCAAGGTCAGCTAGCAAAAGCTACTCCCCCTCCCATTTTGTCCACTTGATCCTTCCTAAATATGTTATAATAATTGATTTTAGCATTCCAATTGTGCTAATCATCCCACCAGGTGTCAATAATACCAACTAGATCAAAATTATACTCATATATGAGCAATTCAAATTCCTCTTGTTTGTTACCCAGGTTCCTAGCATTACTGTATAGGCAATTCAAGAATTTCTTATTTTCATTCCTTTGTTTACTTGATTAATTTTGTTCTCAACATCTATATTTTGTGCTAACTCAGTGTTTATATCTTCACTCTTTTGACCCTTCCCTTTTGCTGTTAGTTTAACTCCCTCCTGACTACTCTAGCCAGCCTATGCCCAGGGAGATTGGTTCCCCTTCTACTCTATCCCCATAGATGGACCAAAGTTCCACAAAACCAAAGCTCTCCCCACTACACCACTTACCTAGGCAGCAATCCACTTCTGGAATCTTTTGTCTTCTGTCTTCCCTTGCTTGTGGGACAGGAAGGATCTCAGAGAGGATGGCTTGGACATTCTTCTTCAGCATGCTTCTGAATTCCCTGAGATCTTCTGTTTTCTGCAGGAGATCCTGAAACATACTATCATTAGAGCTGATATGAACCATCACCAATGGATCCTTGCCTGTAGACTTCAGAAGCCTGTCCAATCTTAGAGTGATTCTTGTGTCTTGGCTCCAGGAAGGCAGCACGCTGTTCTGCTGTCCGCATGTCCCTTGCAGAATGGTCGTTCAGTTCTTCAGAGTATTGAATCTCCAACAAGAATCATCTGTCTTTCTTGGATTGTTGGAGAACTCTTTGCAGGTAAGCTTGATTTTTTTTTATAGGTTTGGCCAAACTGCGATTCACACATGTCTTCTATATATCTCTCCTTTCCCTGGGATGTGCTGGACTTTAAGAGGTATCTTCCATAGTTTCCATGCTGAGGACTTCATCTGGATTTGAAATTTCCAGCTGTGTGGAATTCCTGCTGCTGCTCTTCTCTCTGGAGGCCACAGTCTGGCTATCCTCATCTGTCTCCAATGATATAGAATGACACTATGACCTTTTTCCTCCTCTCTGACTTCCACTCTTGCCAATTCCTTTTATGCCCATCTCCATTCTTCCTTGAACCTGGGCTACTGATGTTTTCTGAACTTCCTTGTCTAGGAACTCTTCAGCTTCTCTTATTTTCATTAGTGTCTTAACTTCCCCGTCCAATCCAGTAATCTTTTCCTCCAGCATAGCCACCAATTTACATTTCATGCACAGGAAATCTCATCTGGCTTCAGGCAGGAAGAGAACATGGCGCTTCTGTTGCAGGTCACCACCACTGTTCCATCACTGGCCATCCTAATATCACACATAGAGCTGAACCTGGAAGGAAAGCCTCTCACAATCCCTCTCCAAACTCTTTCTGAAACTCCCCTGTTAGCTGCCTCTGTTTGTGGATCTTGACTTCACCTAGCTAGTGACTTTTTATACCAAGTCTTCCCTGCTCAGTTCAGCGTAGCTCCTCTTCTCACCTCACCACCAAGGATTGATAGGCACTCAGGGTATGTCAACATTGCAATGTAAACCTGGGTTTCTTAACTGGGCTTGAGCATCTACCCTCGTTTGTAGCCCCAGGTTAGAAATTGTTGAACCCTTGGTCCCGGTCTGGAGCTTCAGCATCTACACTGCATTATGTGGGCCTCGGTCCAAACAACCAGATTCCAGACTGCCCAGTGCCTTCCCAAAATGTGGCCGCTCTAGTCCTTTGTCCATGGGAAGACTTGACTGTCCAGAGGATGAATAAAATCAGCCTGTGGGATTGTGGGACACTTTTGGTGGCCTCCCAGAGCATAAGTCCGGTGAGGCTGCATCTACATCTACAGTGCAAAGCAATAGAGCTTGAATCCTGGGTCCTGGCTTGACTCAGGCTCACACATCCATCCCCATGGGGTTCTGGGACCTTGGGCCTGAGTCCTGGGCTAGTGCAATTTGTGTGTAGACAGAAGGGGGGTTATGCCTGAGCCTGAGTTTGAACCCTGGGCTTAGATTGCAGAATAGACATACCCTCAGAGACATCAAACGGCTGGGCTGATCCACGCTCCAGGGCCCTACTCAGGCCCCCAGGGCCCAGCTATGCAGCCTATACAGAGAGCACAAACAAGCAATCAAACCAACAAAGTTTACCCTAGTCTACCGAATGCATATCTAGCCACTGTGATCCAAGCATTTTGTCCCCACCAGGGTGGACTACTGTAATTCATTATAGCAGAGCTGTCCCTCTGATGTGGTTAAGATAAAGATTAAACTATAAGATTAAGATTAATCTACAACTAAAATTAAGACCAGATTTCTATTTTAAGCTTGACTTTGTAAATGCTCTAAGATCTATATGGTTATTTGGATTGCCTTGAAATTTGGTGTGCCTCATGGGGAGGCGGGTATGGTCAGTGATCCAAATTTGGAGTCGTTTGACCAAGAGATACAATCCCTGCAGAAAACCATGAAAAACCCAAGCCCCAACCCCCAGCTTTTCTTAAAGTTGACACATTCTGGGAATGTTTTTAGTGCACAGATAGGGATCAAACCAGGGTTCAGATCATTGCCCCAGGGGCTCAGATATTCAAGAGTTATCCCAATGGAGTCGTCGGCACCCATCAGTCCTTTGGGGGAAATGAAATTAAAATATTATTTGAAAAAGAATTTGCTTCTCCAGTTAGGCATGTGCCCAGCAGTTCTAATACTCATGAACCTATTGACATGCCCAATTGATTACATTGAATGTGCGCAGACAGAGGAGTTAACATGACTGTTAGCCTTCACCATTGTACACCTGCTTCATATCTCAAGGGATTAAACAGTAGTTCTTTGAACCCCAATCACCCGGTATCATCTTGAGTCCCACCTCGGACAGAAATCTGGGAAAGGTAGAAAGACATTTGGCTAAAATCTCTGTCGGGTTTTTTTTTTTCTGTTTTTTTTGGGGGGCGGGGTAATCAAAGTATTTTTCTAAACAATTTTTTTTTAAATTGACATGCAAATGCCTGCCCTCAGTGGTGTGGGAGGGTATCTTAGGGGGCAGAGAAGTGGGGGGAATAGGAGTGAGATTCATTTGGGGGCTGCATTGAGGGGAGGGGTAAATGGGGATGGGTAGTAGGGGAGGTGAGAGGAGTTGGGGGGCTCATGAGGGGGAGGGGAAGGGACACTGGGAAGGGGACATAGGGGGAGTGGCAGAGAATAGGGTCAGGGGGCTGTCATTTCCACATTTCTCCTTCTGGGTGTGTGCCAGGATCTGGTGGTGGTCTGAGGCCTTCTCCCCACCCCAACCCATGTGAGCTGGGATCTGGGTATCCCTGCCCCCACCAGGGGCTCTGATCACTGCTACCTTCCTCCTTGTGTGTGTGCCAGGATTTGGGGGGCCCCTACTGGTTTAGGGAATCTGAGCCCCTCTCCAATCCCCCCGCCTCATGTGGGTTGGATCATGGGGATGCTTGCCTCTTTGGGATGTCTGAGACCTGCTCCTTGACCCCCATGTCTGTGCCAAGGGCTGGGGGGACCCCTACCCATCTGTGGGGATCTAACCCCCCTCCATGTGCATCCTCATGTGAGACAAGTTCTGGGGGGTTTGCCTTTCTGGGGGGGCAGCAGTCAGAGCCCCTCTCCCTACCTTCCCTCATGTGAGCTGGAATATCCTGGGTCCCTGCTGAGTGGGAGTGTCTGAACCCCTCCCTCTGTTTGTGCTAGGATCTGGGGGTGTGGGCCTGGTGGCCCCAGCCCATCTCTGGGAGCCTGACCCCCTCCATGCCCCCCTCATATAAGCCTGCTTCTGGAGGAATCTTGCTTTTCTGGGGCGGTGTCTGAACCCCTCTCCTTAGCCCCCGCCCCCCGAGCCTTCCCCCAGTTGTGTCTAAGCCCCACTCCCTCCCCCGTGTATGTGTGTCAGGATCTGTGAAGCCTCTACCCATCTATGGGAGTCTGACACTCCCCCACCCACCCTTGTGTGAATCAGGTTCTTGGGGGGATTGAGTCCCATTCCTTGCCCCTTTGATATGAGCTGGGATCTGGGGTGCCTTGTCCCTCTAGGGGGGTCAGAGCCCATCTCCTTACCCTTCCACCTGGCCCATGTGAGACACGATCTGGGGAAGCCCTCCCTGTCTGGGTGGGGAGCTTAGAACAGCCATGCTGGGCGCCTGTATCAAGAACACACTACAGACCCCGGGTGAGGAGCTGAGAACGGATATGCTTGACACAATCAGAAACTCTCCAACATGGAGGAGGGGGAATGAGAACACCCACTAACATGAACGGAGCAGTTCTCATTGCTCTGAGCTATTTTTTCAGGCTGCAATCCTCTCCATTGGGCATCCTCTTTAATCTGAGAACATTTCAATCAGATGTGTGGCTCACCTCACACCTCTCCCAGCCTGCTGTGCTGCTGAGAGGTGTGTAGTGCCCCTCCCCTCCCTTCTCCACTCTCTAATTACAGCAGTGGAGCAGCAGCTCTGCTAGAGGTAAGGTCATGCCATTCTGGAAGGGCAGGAGCTGCCACTGGAAAGCCTCAACTCTGCCTTAGCAATGGTTTTTGGGCCTTCAGTTGTAGCTAAGGTTGAAGGTGGGAGCAACGTAGATGCTCCATCTCACTTAGAATGTAAGAACTTGATTCTTCAGCAGGCTGGGCCTTTTCAATCACTTTGCAGTTGTGATCGACTTGTCTCCTTGTCTGTATTGGGCTGAATAGGAGCAGAGGAAGGAAATGGGGCTATGGGATCTAGGGAGGAAGAAGGAGCAGAGGGGAAAGGAGCTAGGGTAAGGAGTGCATTGAAGCACTGGAGGAGAGGAGCTGGAGCCAGGAGATTGGGGGTAGGAGGAGGCCAGGGTGTTTGTGTGGATGAGAGCAGAGGGGGACAGACTGTGCCCACTAGAGAACACTCCCCTCCAGAACCTGGAATTGAACCCAGGGGTCCTCAGTCTCTATGGTCCTCGGCTATCCCCAAATAGCTGTGAAACCCTCTGGTAAAGTATATGGGATCATGTAATTAAAGCTTGAGTCATAATGCATAGCAACAAGGGGGGCAGATTAAATTTGCAGAGCCAGCCTCAATTCTGGAATTTTCTGGCCTTTGAGTGCTTGACTTTCCTGTAATTAAATTAAATTAATGGAGATATCCTATGTCCTAGAACTGGAAGGGACCTTGAAAGGTCATGGAGTCCAACCCCCTGCCTTCACTAGCAGGACTAAGTACTGATTTTTGCCCCAGATCCCTAAGTGGCCCCTTCAAGGATTGAACTCACAACTCTGGGTTTAGCAGGCCAATGCTCAAACCACTGAGCTGTCCCTCCCCCATGTAAGTTTTTAAAATGTAATTTATTATTTTGATTGTGGTAGTGTCCTAAATGTTTCGTACACTCAGAAACAGACCCCAAAGTGTGCCTTTTAAGATGAACATTAGTACTCTGTTTTCTGCATTAGTTACCAGGCACAGTCCCAGGTGCGAAATGAAGGTGCTGGTTAGGATCTCTAAAACCCTAAATGGTCTGAATCTGAGTTATTTGAGAGCTGTTGAGAGAACAGCTCTTCCCCTCCCCCTGTTGTTCTATCTATTTTTTCCTTGGATTTAACACTCTGTAGTGGCTGATGACATGGCTTCTCAATGGGGAGCCTAGTCTCTGGAATATGCTCCATCTGCTAGAGCTTGGTACCTTCAGTGCACATTGTAAGACACAATTACTTTGATCAAGCTTTTCCTATGTCTATATAGGGATATTTAATGTGCCTTTGATTGCCTTATCCAGAAACAAATTGCTTGACACGAATTAATTTAATAACTGGGATGGGAAAGTTGTGTGATTCTTTGTGAAAAGGGCTCTGTTATTGAGGAAAAAGTTTAAAATTGTTTTTTTAAATGATTTTTTATAGTATATGGTGCTGTGTTTCTTCTATGCTGGGTGTCAATTTAAATGGTCTAGCAAATATTGGTAGCCTTGGAAATGGTCAATTGCTTAATCAGTATTGACTTTTTATTAATCCTATTTTTTTTTATTTTTGCCATAAATATGTTGTTAAATGGCACGGAATCTTAACATTGCCATGATGTTAATATATCTTTAAAATTATTGATGTTTATCACTGCTAGCATGGAGCAGAATTGCTAGTGCCGTGTCAAAAGCCTTAATACATAAAAGGACAAATTCATCTCTGGCAAATTTATTGACTTGATTTTGAAGGTCTGAAATTGGCAAAAAACAAAAAAAACCCTCTGTGTAGATATTGCAGGACCCTGTGTATAAAGTGTAACCCACTTGGGTTTAAAATCATTTTTGATTTGTGCTTTTCAAAACTTCTTTGTGCCCATAATAAATGTTCTGTATCTTCTGATTAAACTGATCATATTTTTCATATTGAAGTTATTGTGGCTTTAAACTGTGGGTCAAGATTTTAGGAATCCCATATTTTTCAAGTGTCTGTACACATTATTATTTTTTTTAACTCCCTTAATGTTGAGAATCCTATAAAATGATCACTGTTTGCTCTAACTGCACTTTGATTCTTGCACAGGAGTTTTTTCCACATGGTATGGACAGCAGAATTTTGAAACTGACTATAATCATGTGATGCTTATCAGTTTCAAACTGATGCTGCCACCACTATCTGGAAAGGGCTACTGTTCAATGCAACAAGGGCCATTGTGCTTAGTGATAATAAATGCATTGATATTTGGGACTGAGAAGACTATGCAGGTCATCCGATAGGATCCCCTGATTCTTCGTAGGAATATTCAGCCACCATTCCTCTTTCAGGTATTCTCTTTTCACACTTTTGCATGGTGTTGCAAGTGTAATAGATTCATGTGTGATATGTAAAATCGTAGTCACATCATTCATGACCTGTAAGTGTACTTGTGAAAAATTTATATCTTTTTCTTCCTAATATTAAGAAGTAAAAAGGAAGTTATTTTCATTTGTCCACTTCACTGAGGACACAGAGGCTTCATTTGAATATAATCTTGTTTTGCCCGCTTTTAGCCACTTTCACCTGAATGCTTAGCTGCAAACAGGGACTTACTCAGCCTTGTTCTTGAGGCTGAGACATCGCTCTCTTTAGCTCTAAGATTACCAACAAATGTAGCTGCAGTTCTGAGATGATTCTGAAAACACTTCTCTATGTGCTAACAGCTCAAACAGGCCAGCATGACTGCAGCACAGGAAACAAGGGGATAGAGAGTATCCGGGGGTAGCCGTGTTGGTCTGTATCCACAAAAACAACAAGGAGTCCGGTGGCACCTTAAAGACTAATAGATTTATTTGGGCATAAGCTTTCGTGGGCAAAAAACCTCACTTCTTCAGATGCATGAAGTGAGTTTTTTTTACCCATGAAAGCTTATGCCCAAATAAATCTGTTAGTCTTTAAGGTGCCACCGGACTCCTTCTTGTTTTTAAGGGGATAGAGAGAAACTTCTGACCCTCCTTATGATAGTATACCTTCAGCAAGGGAAAAGAATACTACTGTTAATCCTTTTGGTTGAGTAATTAGCATTGCTACATTAATGTTTCAGTATCTCCTGTAGTAAAAACTTGCGTGAGCGGTAACATGGCTTTTGATATGAAGTGTATGCTAAAGGAACACCTACTGTAGGGCAAAAGCATCATTCTGCACTAAAGCAAAAAGAGTTCAGATTTGTCCTTAAGCATAATCCCATTTGAAACTGCTTTCGCCGAGCTACTGCAAATTTCAGACTCAACTTTCCATGGTTCTCAACATCGCTGTCATTTGCAAATACCTACATTGTTAGTGCTTTGAAGTACTTTGTGAACCAAAATAGCCTGAAATTTAGTTTAAATTAGGTTGTACCTATCTTAAACACTTAAACTGTCATCTTTAAATAATTTCACATGGTAATTGTCATATTCTATGACATGTTGATTGTATACTGCAATGGAACAGTTACCTCTGTATGATTTGTATGTATCTTAGTCTTTGGAGAAGAACTATAATTTATTAGACTTTGGAAATATTTTATATAGGAATGAAAAGAGCTTATGAATCCATTTAGTCAGAGTTTGACATTTTGAAATATTGTTTAGTTTTAGAATTTTTCTTTTGTTTTAAACAGGAGATCGTAAGTGTATAGTATTTGACATTGCCTATATTTAATGTAAGTATTATTGCTCTTAGTTTCAACTGGATAATTTGACTATTAATTAGGGTTTGATGTTTAATTTCCATACAATTTATCTGACTCTCTAGATTTTTGTTATGACGAATAACATGCATACAAAAAAAATTTCTCTAAATTCAGGTTTTATTAAAGAAAGAGAATAAGATATAATAGAAGAAAGGACAATCATTTTTTTAAATATATAAAATCCAAAGTGGTGTTATAAGCAGAACTAGTTGTTCCTCATATTGGTAAGATTGCCTAACACTTTCCATTGTGAGACCTTGTTTTCAGTTCTGTATAGTTTTGTCAAACTTAAGACATTTAGGCTGAAAATGTTCCTGTTTTATTTTGTATTTGTTTGTTTTTTGGAGTTTAAGCTAAAATGGTTCAGCCATTGCCAAAAATGAAATCCATTGTTTTCCCCATGTTAAAAAGTTCCTACAACTGTCTCGTTGAGAAGCTGTAATGCCTTCATGCTTTGGAGCAGGGAATTCAAATTTGGCATGAGGGTTGCTTTGGTGTCAGGGATGTACCTTTTGCTGTCTCCATAAAAACTGGGCCAACTTATAAGCATTTGAAAAATCTTGGTTCATGCATGCTCAGTTGAGACTTGTTAAAAATTGGCTGCTAAATTCTCCAAAGATTCCATTAACACTGAACATGTTCTATGCTAGGGGCTGAGCCGGACTTTCCCTGCATTTGCTCCTCCTGGTATCTAAAGGCTGCTGTGGCACAAAGCACAGGGACTGAGAGCATCAACATAACTCATGCCCTGAATCAATGCTGCTGCATAGCGTACAAAGATCCATGTTGGTGTTAGTCATCCATGTTAAGGCTCTGTAACATACTTGTAAATCCATTCCCCAAAATACTGACAATCACTTCACTATTCTTTTATTCTATTACCAGATAAAACTAGACTCATAGACTCATAGACTTTAAGGTCAGAAGGGACCAATATGGTCATCTAGTCTGACCTCCCGCATGATGCAGGCCACAAAAGCTGACCCACCCACAACAGAATCCTCCAGCCTGCGACTCCTGCCCTATGCTGCGGAGGAAGGCGAAAAACCTCCAGGGCCTCTGCCAATCTACCCTGGAGGAAAATTCCTTCCCGACCCCAAATATGGCGATCAGTAGAACCCCGAGCATACAGGCAAGATTCTACAGCCGGACCCTCATTTTACCCGCGATGGCACGTTAATGCCTAATTGGCTAAAATCCCATCAAACCATTGACATAAACTTATCAAGCCTAATCTTGAAGCCAGAGAGGTCTTTCGCCCCCACCGTTTCCCTAGGAAGGCTGTTCCCTAATTTCACCCCTCTGACGGTTAGAAACCTTCGTCTAATTTCAAGCCTAAACTTCCCCACGGCCAGCTTATATCCATTCGTTCTCGTGTCCACATTACTACTGAGCTGAAATAGATGTGTGTTTGCCTTAGAGCAGTGGCTCCCAAACTTTTTTACTGGTAACCCCTTTCACATAGCAAGCCTCTGAGTGCGACCCCCACCCCCTTATAAATTAAAAACACTTTTTTATATATTTAACACCATTATAAAATGCTGGAGACAAAGCGGGATTTGGGATGGAGGTTGACAGCTCGCGACACCCCATGTAATAACCTTGCGACCCCCTGAGGGGTCCTGACCCCCAGTTTGAGAACCCCTGCCTTAGAGTGACCAGTCTATAACAGTAGCTACTGGAGCCATTGGCTACTTATCCCTGACATGTGACAGAACTGTATAATCTTTGGTAACTCTGATCCAGGGGCGGCTCCAGGCACCAGCGCACCAAGCGTGTGTCTGGGGCGGCAAGCTGCGGGGGGCGGCCTGCCGGTTGCTGTGAGGGCGGCAGTCAGGCTGCCTTCGGCGGCATGACTGTGGGAGGTCCGCCGGTCCCGCGGTTTCGGCGGTAATTCAGTGGCGGGTACGCCGAATCCGCGTTACCAGCAGACCTCCTGCAGGCACGCTGCCGAAAGCCGCATGACTGCCATGCTTGGGGTGGCAAAATACATAGAGCCGCCCCTGCTCTGCTCCATGCCATGGTTCTTATCAGCACTCCTGTGTGTCGTACCTTTATTACATGGTGTCAGAACAAATTGAATCTTGGGCAAAAAGGGAGCAAATTAAGCCATTTGAATACCTCAACCTGGTTGATAACTGAAGGCGATGGCTGGAACACTTCCAAAAAATTGTGGAGGCAAATTGATATTGCAGAGAAATCAGTGTTTAATCATCAACACTGCTGCAGGTTGAAGGCCCCAAGATACTGAAAATCTACAGTGTGGTCTATTGGAAGGAAAAAGAAGACTCCAAACTGCTATACAAAGTAATTCAAATTTGTCAATAATTCTGTGATCAATGGAAGCCTGTCATTTTGGAAAACACCTTTTCTTTATTACTAACCAGCTGCCAGATTAAATCATTGGGCATTCTCTTACAGACCTATATAATAAAGCTAGGTCATGTGAATTTGCACTTAACAGATGGACTGTTACAAAGTGCATATTTACCGTATAACTGATAAACAAATCATGGTAAGGTTATTGTGAGAAACTGACTTGGCTTTTGGGGAAAAAATGGAAGTTTGCCGGGCTAGTGAAAACAGTGCTTCTTAAATGCAATGAAAGATCTGGTGTGCATCTAATGAAAACTGCATACCAAGGCACAAAAACAGAATACAATGGTATACAAATAGGAGAAAACACTTTTGTTTGTAATACATGTGGGAACAGTCACAGTGTGAAACAAAAGTGTTCAGCATAAGAGGAATAATGTCATGTAGGCAATAAAAGTGACCATTTTGCAAAAGCATGTTGTTCTCAAAACAAATTGCAAAGAAATAAAAAGCAAACTACATTAATGAACATACAATTACAATACAAAGCTATGATGCTGCTGACACAGAACTGTCTGTTAGATGTCAGTATATTTATAAAGCAAAAGTATACAATAGCTTGGTTTGTGACACTGGAAATAAATTAATTAAAAGTAAATATCAGAATAGAAACTGGAGCAGTATATAATGAAATCACAGCAAACATTTACAAAAAAGATTGAGAACCGTGTATAGAAATTCTAAGCTAAACATGTCTAAATACATGTGATTCCATATATGCTCAGCTTCTCTACCAAACAGGATACAAATGTTATTCTTAAAGAATTTGATGAGGTGTTACTGAACTTGGATGCATTAAGGCTATAATACATTACAATGGCATAGGTCACAATGTCCCACTAAAAATGCATACAGAACATAATGTCCCAGTAGCATTGGGAAACAAAAGAACAAGCTGAAATTGATCAGGTGTGAAAATTAGATGTTATTGAACAAATAGACATAACTGATGTAAACAAAATTGCCTTGTAATAAAACCAAAACTAGTAAAGGATTTGTATAGATTCAAAAGATTTGACTAAGGCCATCCACCACACATGCTACCTCTTTAGAACAGTGGAGGAGATTACATCTAGGCTTCAAAATGCAAGAGCATTTTCATTTTTCAATAGGAGCCAATAGTTTTGCCAAGTACAACTTGGCAAACAGTGCAAAACCTGTACCTTCGAATTTTCCTTTTTGATGGATGAACATTTATATGATTTCCTCTCAGCAACCTCTAACTCATTCCCACCAAATATCGTTGAGGCTAAGAGTTTGGTAAGATTTTTAAAAAGGATGGGACACTTCTATGGATAATGAGAACAACCAGAGGTACAATTAATTTAAAAAAAATACTGAACAAGGGATATAAACCCTCATGCTTCTGGGTTTAAGTCAACCTGTGGGTGAGTGGGCTAGGAAGAAACTTCTTCTGTGGGCAAGTTATTCCATGAATATCCACCTAGGATTTCTTGAGCTTTCCTCTGAAGCATCTGGTGCTGGCTACTGTCAGACTAGACAGACTACTGGTCTGATCCAATATGGCAATTCCTATATTTTACATATATTTGAGGGTCTGAGTGGGTGGAGCTAATCTTTCTGTCCTGTTGAACTGGGATGATAATGATCAAGAACACGAGAAACTGCGTAATGTTCTGCAGCTTGCCTAAGAAAAGAACCTTACATTGATGTGAAAGAAGTCTTGGCATATGCTGAAATTCCCCCTTCCCCTTCCCAAATTCACACTGCTCCTCTTCCCTAATACAATTCAGTTAATTTAGGCTACCTCTTTTCAGGGCTTCTTGCAGCTGGTACCCCTTGTAGACTCAAAAGTTCCTCAGGGCTGGTTTTCACTACCCGCCCGGATCGGCGGTAGAAAATCGATCTCTCAGGGATCGATTTATCACGTCTCGACACGATAATCGATCCCCGAATCGACGCGCGTACTCCACCAGCCCAGGTAGGAGTAAGCGCCATCGACGGGGGAGCCGCGGCGGTCGATTTGCCGCCGTCCTCACAGCGGGGTAAGTCGGATCAGGTACGTTGAATTCAGCTACGCTATTCCCGTAGCTGAATTTGCATATCTGAAATCGATCCCCCCCGTAGTGTAGACGTAGCCTCAGTCTTGCATATACCACCTCTCTGGCAGCTCTGGGCCCCCTACTCTCTCTGCCACCCATCTGCTTAAAGGAGCAGAGAGGCTTCTGAATGAGGGAACTGAGCTGCCCAGGTGTTGATGGTTTTGAAGAAGATGAGAAAAATATATCAGTCTGAGCTGCTGTCTGCCACCCTAAAAGAGAACCATCACCTCCTGGTCCCCTCCGCTACCTCCCGCAGGGGACTTCTGCTTACTCCATTAGGGTAGAGGAGGCAGAGAGAGGAGCATCAATTAGAATGTCTCCAACTGAAGTGGAACAGTTGAGCAGCAGGATCGGTCTGCCCTGGAATGCAGAGCATTTGAGTGATCTGAGCCAGAACTCTGTCCTAAATGTCTCTCTCTGTGTGTTTAGATAAGTGGGCTACGTTAGTTTGTGGAAGTTGGATTTTTAGAGGGGATGGTAACTGTAGACACTGGAACTCATTGGGTACTCGCCTCACTCATGCAGCAGAGAAAAAAACCTTTTGTAAACCATGTTATATGCTGTGTGTTGCACCTGTATTATACAGCAAAAGTCTCTGCTGCCTTCTGTTTTTTGTAGAATTGCACCACCTTGTGGACTCTTGAATTATTTCAATTTCTACTCTGTACTATATAGCATTTCCTTTCCCTAGTAAGTTAATATTACAGAAAGATATAGCAATTCATCATGAATATAATTTAGATTTTTTTTATTATACAAATAATGATAAAATACTGTTTCTTTCTTGGATACCAAAAATAAACTTAAAAGCCAATGGGAAAACAAAACCACTTAATACTTTCATTGTACAGCATCCTGTATAATTTATTATTGAATAAATTTACCATATAGTGAACATGGAGAGTAGAGCAGAATAGTAATCATTTTTTTTTTTTACTCATACAACTTTCTGTGGTGTGAGATCATCTAAATGAATGTGTGGGCAGATATTTAAAGTGGACACATTAAACTGGAACCAAAACCATCAACATCTGTTTTTCTTATGATGTGTTAGCTATAATCAGAAAAATGTGAGGAAGCAGGATGCTAGACCACAAAGTGGATAAATGAATTGCAATACTGTCATTATGACTTATATAATAACTGAGAAACATCAAGCAATGCAAGTAGAGCTATTAGAAGCCTAGAATATACTTTTCTTTGGTTTATACTTTTTTTTTCTTTGGTAGGACACTTCTTTCTGTCTGAGGTAGTTATACAGCTCCCATTACTTTTCTGTCTGAGGTAGTTATACGGCTCCCATTACTGTAGTATTGGAGTGCCCCACAATCTTTTAATGTATTTATCTTCACACCACCTTGGGTGTTAGGGAAGTACTATCCTTATTTTACAGTTGGCACAGAGAGATTAAGGCCCAGATCCTCAAAGGTATTTATAATCCTAACTTCCATTGAAATAAATGGAAATTATTATTTTTTAAAAAGGTAGAATGGAAATACAAATTCATTAAGTGTTTGTACAGTCATCCTGTAACTTATTATTGAATAGCTTTATCATGCAATAAACAGAGTGAGTATAGAAGAATAGTAACCAATCCCCACTGTATTCAAACAAATTGAAATTAAGATGGATTTACTTCTAAAAGTTTTGATAGATTCTCTTTAGATTCTGCCCTGGGGAGAGGCAATTTTTGTTGTCTTTAAAAAGATTGGGCAAAACAAACAAACAAACCAACAATCCTCAGACTTCTCCTTAATGAAAATATCATTGCATTGACTTTTGTATTGTGTGTAAAGTGATGATTTATTAAGACTTTGGTGGGGGCGTGGGAGGATCTATAATCCATGAAGCTGTCTGGTGAAGTGTATCAACATTAAATTTAAAACTTTTTTTTCAAAAGAAGTTATCTAAGCCTTTCTCCCATGCTGATGCTTCTTTTACTTTTCAGATGTGTGTACATAGGCCATCAGAGCAGTTTTCATCTGTACAGGCCAGTTCTTGCAAACCTTTTAATAGGGGTAGTTAAGAATATAAGAACTGCCATGCTGGGTCAGACCAAAGGTCCATCTAGCCCAGTATCCCATCTTCCAACAGTGGCCAATGCCAGGTGCTTCAGAGGGAATGAACAGAACAGGTAATCATCAAGTGATCCGTCCCATCACCCAGTCCCACCTCCTGGCAAACAGAGGTTAGGGACACCATCCCTCCCCATCCTGGCTAACACCCAGTTTTGTTGTGACTCTTCACAGTCTGCTTTGGACTTAACTATCTTGAGTAGTTTTGTATCATCTTCAAATTTTGCCAGCTCACTATTTACTCCTTTTTCCAGGTCATGTATTACTATATTGAATAGTGCTGGTCCCAATACAGAACCCTGGGGGACACCACTATTTACCTCTCTCCATTTTGAAAGCTGACCTTTTATTCCTACCCTTTGTTTCCTATCTTTTAACCAGTTACCAATCCATGAGAGAACCTTCCCTCTTTTCCCATGGCATCTTTCTTTGCTTAAGAGCCTTTGCTGAGGGACCTTGTCAAAGGCTTTCTGAAAATCTTAAGTACCCTATATTCATTGGCTCACCCTTGCCACATGCTTGTTGACCCCCTCAAAGAATTCTAGTAGATTGCTGAGACATGATTTCCCTTTACCAAAAAACATGTTGACTTTTCTCCAAGAAATCGGGTTCATCTATGTGTCTGATAATTCTGTTGTTTACTATAGTTTCAACCAATTTTCCTGGTACTTAAGTTAGACCAGGGGTCGGCAACCTTTCAGAAGTGCTGTGCCGAGTCTTCATTTATTCACTCTAATTTAAGGTTTCGCGTGCCAGTAATACATTTTAATGTTTTTAGAAGGTCTCTTTCTATAAGTCTATAATATATAACTAAACTATTGTATGTAAAGTAAATAAGGTTTTTAAAATGTTTAAGAAGCTTCATTTAAAATTAAATTAAAATGCAGAGCCCCCTGGACCGGTGGCCAGGACTTGGGGAGTGTGAGTGCCACTGAAAATCAGCTCGCGTGCCGCAGGTTGCCTACCCCTGAGTTAGATTTACCGGCCTGTCATTGCTGGGATCATGTCTGGAGCCATTTTTAAAAATTAGTGTCGCATTAGCTATCCTCCGTTCATCTGGTACAGAAGCTGATTTAAATTATAATTTACATACCACAGTTAGTTCTGCAATTTCACATTTGAGTTACTTCAGAACTCTTGGGTGAATACCATCTGGTCCTGGTGACTTATTACAGTTTAATTTATCAATTTGTTCCAAAAGCTCCTCTAATGACACCTCAATCTGGGACAGTTCCTCAGATTTGTCACCTAAAATGAATGGCTCAGGTTGGAGAATCTCCCTCACATCCTCAGCCATGAAGACCAACGCAAAGAATTCATGTAGTTTCTCTGCCATGGCCTTATCTCCCTTCAGTGCTCCTTTAGCATCTTGATTGTCCAGTGGCCCCACTGGTTGTTCAGCAGGTTTCCTGCTTGTGATGTACTTTAAAAAAAAAAAAAAAGTGTTACTTTTTGAGTAGCTGTTCTTCAAAAAAATAAATGTTGGCCTTCCTGACTTTATTATTACTCTTTACTTGCCAGAGTTTATGCGCCTTTCTGTTTTCCTCAATAGTTCTTACTACTGTGATTAGTCCAATTGTCATCAGTCATGGTAATAAGTATCAAGGGCAAATTTGTGGCCCCATTGAAGGCCAAAACGCTCACTGATTTCAATAGAGATAGGATTTCACCCCAGCTTTTTAAAGTTTACCCAATGCCTGCTAACCCGGGTGAATAATGCCAGTGCTGCCATGCCTCTGAAGCCAAGCACCTGCAATGTAAGAGTTGAACAGTTGAGCACTGTTAATTGTACAATTTAACTGTAATTTGTTGTCATCCAATTTCCTATTAAATATATATTTTAAATGTAACTTACTACCTCTCTCTAGCTTTTCTTAAATTTTCTCTCTCTTCCTGGTTTTGCTCTTATCCTTCTCTTTCCTACTACCACCGCTTCTCCCTTTCCATTATGTTCTCTTCCCTTCTCCCCTTTGTTCTTTACCTCCAAAATACTCTCAATATCATATTTTGTTTTTGTAACTTAGCCCATCACTTCCTTGCTGTCTTTCTTATATGCACTCCACCACTCTTTCACCCACATCACCTCATATGTAGGGCTTGGAAATTGGACCAGATAGCCAATAGCCAGAGAACCAAACCAGTAAACAAGAAAGATTGGAGACTCCTCTCTAGGGCAGTGCCAGTTCAGGAAGGAAGCCAACCCTTCTTCCTCACCAGCTTCTGAGAAAGTGTAGGTGTTGGCATTCCTATCAGGGTGTTTTCCTAGTCTCTACTCATGAGCTCCAACTATTCAGAGACTGACAAGAAAGATGGCGTCTAATACATTTGAAGTTGATCCGGCCAACTACGTCTTGCTGTTGCAAAGGAGAGGAAGCATTCCATCTATGTGTTTTCTTATCCCAATCCAGAGCTGCCTTGTTGCTCTCTGTGTGCATTTTTCTGCTATTTTAACACTTCCTCAGCTTTCTGGTTGTTGTGAGGGGTGGTGCTGTTCTGCTTGTCCCTCTGCCTCTTTTTCTGAATTATCCTTTCCAGTGAATGGTTACACTGTTTTCTTCTGTTGCTGGTCCCAGCTTTCCCAGGCAGCAGTAGCCTGAAACTGTCATGCTTCTTGTCAGTTTCACAGTTGCTGCTTTGAATTCTGACAAAAGGGTGCTCAGGTTGCACTTTTTTTGGAAGATGGCTAAAGTGATGAGCAACGTGAGATGCTATGTAGCTATTTGTGGACTTAGGAAGACAACACTGCATTGAGTTACACTAGTTTGAGATTTGGAAGTTTTCCCAAACTCTTGAAAAACATAAGAGCGAGAACTTTTATTTTTAATCAAACCTTTGTTTCTGCAGAAGTTAATGATGTTTCCCCAGGAAATCTTACTTGCCACAGGCTGGTGAATGGTGTGAGTAGCACACCTAGTAGTAAGGTTTTGCAAGATTGGGTTTTAAATGTAGGAAATACAATCATGAATCAAGAGTAATATTACGTGGAGGAATTATTTCTGAGGAGAGTATTTAAAAAACCCTCTACTTGTGCTTTTGGTAAATGTTTTAAAAAGATGTATTATAGTTTGTTACAATTTTTGTTTCTATTTTATAGAATTTGTTTTTCTGTTCAAGGAGAAACATAAATCTGTTTAGTATTATTGGAACAAATTTCTTTTTTCATTAGTGATAAATTGATGAAATTTCACTTAGTTTTCATTTTTATGTACTTTGGGCTTAATAAAATATATTTGTGCAGTGTATATGTATCTGGCTACCCTCACAGATTTTATTCAAGCTACAAATTATTTGCCCCCCCTTTTTTTTTTAAGGATTCTTAAAACCTTCAGAAATGAGAAACCATAATTTAAGCAGTTATGAGTCACTGTTTACTATGGAACACAACAAGCTGTTTTTCTTTTAGCAAAAAAATTGTTTTACAGAACTTGTTACCATTAGTTTTTAATTAGCATTTGTTCTCTGAATATAACATGCAGGTGTGCTATAAACATTAAACAAATGGAGAGCATTTAGTTATTTTTCATAAGATAAAGACATTTCGTATATTCTACCATGTTAAAATGGCATTTCTCAGGACTTTAATAATCAGTAAATAAGTTTCCATGTCAAGGTACTTAATTTTTAAATTTTAATTTTATTTCATCTATTGGGAAAAAAATGTACACTTAGTATATCAGCAAAAATACATTAGGGAAAAAAATTAATCTTCAACAGTAAGGAAACCAGAAACAATTATTCATAACCTGAATTATAGTGTCAGACTTTGATTTATGACTTTAAAGTTTGTTGATTAATTATAAATGTAAATGAATTGGAACACTTTACATTAGTCGTTCACTAATTGGCTGTCAGCAAATGATGAAAAGTTTACAGTGTGTCCTTTTCACATTTTTGAAGGGTATTTTTGTGTGAAATCTTTTGTCAGATAATCAGTTTTATTTCTAAGATTTTTCTAAGGTTAGTAGTTATATAGCATCAAATCACTAGTATAAGAACATCATGCTTCCTGTTAATGTATGTTGAGCCTGTGCCCAGATCTAAAGTTTCTCCTGAAAAGAGCAGGAAACACTGTCTGGAGCAGAATAACCTCTTTTTTGGGACTTGATTTTTGAAAGCCATCAAAGAGCTAAAGGCCCTCCTTTCTTCAGGATGCTTACTTAGGCAAAGTTTTCAAAACAAAATAAGTAACCAAAACATATGGTTGTAACAATCCCTCAGGGAGCATGGACTGATATGACAATTTGAACAGAATAGTTTTCTCTTAACATTGGCAATCTCCATAAGAGACTGTCCTCTTTATTTGTGCTGTTGAAAGTTAGGTGCAGTTATCCTGCCTCTCCTTCCCTTGAGCTCCTGCTGGTTCTCTGGGTCCTTAGCTTGTTGACTGTAAACCAGATGTATGAAATTTTGAGTTGTAGAATGAGTTCAAACTAATTATAGAATTATTGAGCATGAACTATCACAAATGTATAATACAACACAAATCATCTACCTATACATGAAAGAAAACTTGACTTCAGTGTGAATTTGGGCTAAGTAAAGACTGTAGGACTTGGACCATAAATGGTTTTAGTAAAACATTTTACCAAGATTTGCAAAACAACAAACAAAACACCCACCTTGATAACGGTATATTTAGGCAATTTTTGACCATGACTTTGATGTTCTTTTATATACTACTTATTTTATGTTCATTTGAAATCATTACTCAAGTTCACCCATCTTAGTATTTATATTTAGTGCATTTTTATACAAGCACTTAGTGGGTTGGAGTCTGTGAGACTGATGGGGGTTGGGAAGCTGACCTTCTCTCTTGAAAGTATTCCATCAGGTAGTTGTCAGTCTTAATGCACAGTTCAATTAGGGTGTCCAGGCCAGTCAGAGGCTCCACTCACACCAGCTCACCTTTGATCTCTTCATCTAGGCTGAGCCAGAAGTGATAGTGCTAGGAAGTGATAGGAAGCTGCACAGCTTCCTTTCATTTGGTGTCTGCTGCCAGGCATCGAAATTCCACCATGCAATTAGCAACTGGCTGGCAACACTTGGAGTGCAGCCTCTGCAGTATGCACATGTCTCAGGTCATCAAAAATCACTTCCATGGCATGAACAAAGTTCTCAAGCCGGCTCAGTAGAGGGCTAGATTTCTCAAAGAGTAGAGAGGCCCAGGCTAAGTCCCACTTGTGACTGATGAATGGGGAACGACTGGAGGTGCAACAGAAACCCGCAGATTTCACCACAGTCACTGGCAAACTTGTCTGGCAGTGAAATTTTTGGTTCTCAAGCGGGTGGCATCAGAGTTGTGCATGGCACAGCCTGTTCCTGCAGTGTCTCACTCTGTGCCTGCAATCTGCATCTGCAGGTTTTGCAAAGCGCCTACTATTTCTGACCATGGAGATGCTGGCCTTAGTGAAAACCATTCTGGTAGCAGAACCTGTCCCTTCTTCCTTTTGGTTTGGGCTGCTGAAACTGTCATGGACTAGTTTCATGCCTAATGTTTGGAGCTGTGGCGATCAGGAACCAGGAGGCAAAGTCAGGGGAGCAGTGTAGGAGCAAGGCAGGCACATGAGTGATTGTAGCTTCAGGTGTAAGTGTTGAGCAGCCACTGGCCTAGTTCTGCTGATGAGTTTAAGAACAGGTCTGGTGATGCCTCTCAGCCAAGCAGGTATTTTGGTCTATCATGGTGTTCAGCTGGAGGGCAGCTATCTGGACCCAGGCTCAGCTGCAGGCCCTGATTCCTGATAGGGTCTGTGCATATTTCCCCACTTGTGGGATGTGCCATGGCCAGCTCTTGCTCCCATCTGTAGGGAGTCCTGGAGGAGTAAGAAACCTCTCATTACACGTCTGCCCATAGAGCAGAGAGCAGCTGGAGTCCCTTGGGCAGAAGAGGCATGTCTTTACATAGCTTCAGGTACACAAAGACTATTTTATTGGTTTTTGTTGTTGTTGTTTGCTTGTATCACTGAGGGGTGGGCATACTGGGTTATCAGTGGTGAAGCAGGCTCAGGGTGACCAGATGTCCCAATTATATAGGGACAGTCCCGATGTTCGGGGCTTTGTCTTATATAGGCACCTATTACCCCCCAACCCAGGCCTGATTTTTCACCCTTGCTGTCTGGTCACCCTAAGCAGGCTGTCTGTGGCACCTGGGTAATGGTAATGTGGGGGATGGGTTGGCACAATTTAGTTTTGAGAGGGGAAAAAGGAACTAACAACATTGGCATTTTTTTACTTTTTATATGTGGTGCTTGATCACTAGCATTTTACCTGTTCCTCTACCTAGATTATACATTCTGCAGACAGAGACAACTCTTGCTTTGTATGGTGTCACCTTGATTCTTACTGGAGCATTTCTTATCTGGCCTCCATTACAATGTTATTGGAGTGCCTCATGATCTTTAATGTACTAATCCTCACAACACCCCTTTAGGGCAGAGGCCTGTGCATTTTACAGATGGGGAACTGAAGCACAGAGAGACTAAATAACATGCCCAAAGACATGCAAGGCATTGGTGGCAGAATGAGACATTGAACCTTTATCTTCTGAGTCTGAGGCTAGCATCCTAACCACTGAACATCTTTCCTATTACAGATTATGCTGTAATAACAATAAGTATTATTAAATTAATGATGCACTTGAGGAATCTTCTGGAAAAGCAATGCCCTTTGGAAATATCAGTAACACTGAAACTCAGAATGCCTAGAGGCTTTACATGCACATTAAATAGGAGGGGAAATAAAACAGAGCCAGATAGGACCCCGCCTATGAGAGCCCTCAGGGAATATGAAGCATTGTCTGCTGATATTCCACAGTATTTCCAGAAGGAAAAAAGTGAACCTACTGAAGGCCATTCCCTCTATGCCTACAGGATCTTTCAGATGACTCAGACTCCTCCTGGTCATAGAGCTAAGCAAGTTGATAGGGCTATACCTCATATCCATTAGTAGGTGAGAATTATATAAAAATAAATATTATATAGAGATTTGTTTCTTTTGTTTTATTGTGGTGCCAAGGAGCTTCAGTCAGGGAGAAGGACCCCATTGTGCTAAGTGCTGTACATACAAAGAACTAAGAGACAATCAGAGGGTAGAGATGGATGGCAGGAGAGAGATCACTTATAATCTCTTCCCCAAATAGGAACTAAGTTAGGTGTGTAGACCCAGATGATCTCAGGAATTGAAAAAGGTTATTTGGGACTTTACTGGGAGGACCAGTTGCACTGGTGCAACTGAAACACTAGAGCAGTGGTTCTCAAACTTTTTTTTTTCTTCATGGACCACTTGAAAATTGCTGAGGGTCTCGGCGGACCACTTAATGATATTTTCCAAATGTCTTTTGTACTGTTCGCTAACTATTGTAAAGGGTTTTGGATAAAAGTGCTATCTAAAAGAAACCTTAATAATAATTAACATTTTTTGTTCTACAAATAAAATCACACAACTCATATTTTAATATCACTAGTCTTACCTTTCTAATGCAATGGATGTGCCCTCTCTCCCCCACCATGGCAGCCCCTGAGCTGGGGCTGGGAAGGAGGGCTGTCTCTCCCCGGCAGCCGCAGCCCTGGACCTCAGGAAAGTTGCCTCTTTCTCTGGCCACTGCAGCCCTGCACATCCCAAATTCCCCCCACCCCCTCTTCTCACCCCACTGCCCCCTCCCACCTACCCCCTATTCCCCTCAAGGCCACCACCTCACCTTACATGTGCGTCTTCTCCAGGGTCCAGACACCTAATTAGTGCCTGTGTGTCTCCACTAATTAGGTGGGAGGCCCTTCATTCTCTTGTGTGCTGCTGCCCAGGCGTGCACCTTAGAGGGAACTATCTGTGGACCACCTGCATGGAGCTCACGAACCACAGTTTGAGAACCTCTGCACTAGAGCAACAAGACAGAGGAACAAGAGTGCAGAATGACCCAGTAGAGGATACAATATACTGAGTCTTGCTTTAATCAAGTACAAGTACTGTGTGTGGGCAAAAGGTGTTACAAGCAGGGGAAGTGTTTGCAGTGGAAAATCCTCTGGTCGGTTGTAGAGACTACCGCATGGGTTACGTCAGGGTCTCAAACTCCCAGCCCGCAGGCCATCTGCAGCCCATGAACCTCCCCAATGTGGGCTGCGGGGCTCCAGTAGTTTTGGGGCCAGGTCTCTCCCTTGGCCCCACCTGCCGCCCTTGGGCGCTCCCCCCTCAGGGGTCCCGGCAGCGCAGCGGAGCTGAGCGGCATCTTCCTGCTCGCTCCAGAGGCTGCTGGCCCCTCCCTGCGGCCCAGGGGAGGGGCGGGACTGTGCCTCCGTACGCTGCCCCTGCCCCAAGTGCCCCTGTGGCCAATGGGATACTGCGGGGACGGTGCCTGGGGGCAGAAGCGCGCCTTGGAGCCCCTGCTCTGCCTTGGAGCCCCAGGTAAGCGTCGCACCCCCGACCTTCTCCCAGAGCCTGCACCCCCACCCCCTCCTCGCATACCCTCTCCCACCCCCAAACTTCCTCCCAGAGCCTGCACTCCAGACCCCCTCCCCCACCCAAACTCCCTCCCAGAGCCCAACCTTTCACCCCTTCTGCACCCAAACTCCCTCCCAGAGCCTGCACCCCAATCCCTTACTGCAGACCTCCTCCCCCACCCAAACTCCATCCCAGAGCCTTAGGCAGGTGGGGGGTGGAGTTTTTGGGGGGGCATGAGTGACATTGGCCCGCTGGGAGGATTGGAGGACTGGCACTGGCCCTAAGGTAAATTGAGTTTGAGACCCCTGTGTTAAGTGTTAGTATGTATGTTTCGAATTAAAAATCCCCTTTAATAAGGGAATGTTGAAAACGTTCTGAAGAAAAAGTAATCAACTGACCATTGTCTGTAAAAATTATTCCTTATTATTTCCTTACATTTTAACTATCCCAGTTTATTCACTGCATTTTCTCTAGTGGTACAGGTCTATTAACGATAAGTATGATAGTAAAGGTAACTTTACTCTTTTGTTAATTCTTAAGGATGTATAATGAATGTTAATGAAACTAGGTCATTTTCAAGTGCAACAGTGAAGTGCATACCCAAGGAATTAACATATGAGTGACAAGAACAGCCTGGATCGTTGGATCATTTCTCTCAAAGAGATCAGTTATGATTTAGTTGCTAGTAAAACTGGAACACTTACTTTCTATCGTATATGTCAAAGAATGTATGAAACATAATGGCACATTCTAGCGAATGATACATTAATTTCCACTACACCAGCAGTTGGTGGAGCTGGAACAATGTGACATTTGGTTGAAATTGTTCAATTTTGTGTTTCCTCTTTATTAAACAGTGAATCTTAGTGAGGTTCCCGCATATTTCTGTTCGTTATTTCTCTGCCATTCGCTTATTTAGATTGTAGACCCCCCAGGGAAGGAAAATTATCTTCTCACTTGTCCGTATGTATAGTACCAAACACTTTTAAAAAAACAAAAAAGTTAGACATCTGGGGTGAAATATGGACACCGCTGAATTCAGTGGCAAACCTCCTGTTGACTTCAATGGGGCCAGGATTTCACTTTGTTTATGTGAATGAGTGTACTGTAATCAGAATACAATTTGTTAGCTTTGCTATAACTTGACACTGTTAGAAGAGGCTGTTGATAACTAGGGAGTGCACTTTGTTTATTCTAATATATTATCGGGATTTTAAAATCTATGTTGGTTCTCCTAATTAGCTATGTCATTTGACCTATTAATGACGTGTTGATTTGTGCTGTCCCAGGCAGTAGATTGCACAAACTTATGTTTCATCAAAATGTTCTGAAAATTAAAATATTCCATTAGAATTTATCATGATTTGGTATTTGAATGATCTATTTAAAATAATGACTGAAATGTTATGCATCTTGATAATTGGATTAATTCTCTCCCATCCCCAGTTGTAGCTCTCTCTATATTTACTTCTTTCATGACTCATTTTCTTTTAAGGTTCAGATGGTAACAGCAGAGAAATGGTAACATAACATCTTTGCAAACAGTTCAAATATGAAACCTGCTTGCATGATTCTAGCCAAATTTTATAGAGCAGCAGGTGGTGTGGGTAAAGTGCCTCTAGGCAGGAGCACAGATTGACTCTTCTTTTGCATCTGCCACCTTGAACTATAAAGAAAAAAAAATGAGTCAGAAAATAACCCAATGGTGATCCAAAATCATTTATCATTATCTCATACAATACACTTAAGATTAAGGTTTATGTACACTTGCAAAATTTGCCATCTGGTAATTTGTTTATGCTAAACTACAAATCAAGTTGTGCACCCCTATAATAACATTAATTTGAGATAAAAATGTTAACCTGGAAAACAAGTAGATTGCTCTTCGAAAACCATTTTTTTTCCAGTTGGAATTAGTTTTTTATTTCCTAATACATTATGTGACTGAATAAATTATTCTGTGCATTTACACATAACACATGTGGTTTAATCTATTTCCAAGGACTACTCAGTTAAATAATTTGATTATAAAAACATCTCTTTTCTAATCAAAATCTGCCTAGATAATCTAATCAGTTCTAATTACTGACTCACTTGTTCAGAAGCTGACCTCTGTGCTACCATGTAGGAGACTTGGCTTCAAAGCAGTTTCAAAATGTTCACTCCCTAGGCAAAAGTAAGCAAAGTCCATGCAATCCTTCAGGTTTTGCACGGTGTTGGAATAACTGCCAGGTAGTATGGAATGAGGACAGGAGGTGAAAAATGGGCTAAAATGAAAACTTGGGTAAACAACCTAGGACCTTCTGTCATTGAAAACTGGAAGGCAGCAGTAGAGGTTCTGTCAAGAAAAAATAAAGTAGTGGATTGCTGCCGGAAAGTAGCAGCAGACCTTTTGTGATGCTGGCCTCCAACATTACCAATTGGTACAGTACTTGCCATTCAGTACTTATGCCTTTTAGCACAAAAACAAATATTAATTATTGCTAAAATATTTTTATAAAAAATATATTGCTAAAATATTTTTCTAAAAAACACTAATTTCTGTGCATGTGATATACAAGAACTTTTGCCATAACAGGGAGATGAAGTATTATTTACTTTTGCCATTTCACAGGTAATGGGGGGGGGAACCCAGAAAGCTCAAAGGATTTGTCCAAACTAGTACAAAAAGGGGAGGGATAGCTCAGTGGTTTGAGCATTGATCTGCTAAACCCAGGGTTGTGAGTTCAATCTTTGAAGGGGCCACTTAGGGATCTGGGGCAAAAAAATCAGTACTTGGTCCTGCTAGTGAAGGCAGGCGGCTGGACTCCATGACCTTTTAGGGTCCCTTCCAGCTCTATGACATAGGTATATCTCCATATATTATTATTAAATCTGTCAAACTGGGAATTGAACCCTGCTCTCCTGATTCCCAGAGCAGTGGGTCAAATAAAAGTCGGTGCTCCAATAAACAAAAACATGACCCTACCAGCTCAACACCTAAATGCAAGCTTACGTTAGTACATTGTTTGTGTTTTCAAGTAAGGAAGAAATGTATTCAGAGGACATTGTGGTTGTATACACAAATCTTTAAGCAATAGTTGTAAAAATTATGAAAAATACATTTAATGAGTACATTTAATGAAATCCGTGTAAATTATAGTGATGCTGAAAATGTGGAGAGGACCCATTCATTGTACACAGAACTGAACATTAGATTACTTGAATAAAAACAGAGCCAGTTATGTTATGATACTAACAGAGATTTAAGTATTCAATGAATATGTGACATTCAGGACAACAATAGAATGTGAAAAGCTTCATAAGATCCAGTAAAAGTATAATAGTCAACAATTACTGTGCTTAAAGGTCACCTCCTTTTTTTGCTTTAGGCTATTGACATATTTGAAAACTCATCTGTTGAGATGTTTATTGCCAAGAATATAGTTTTAAAACAATTGTATGTTGTCTGGTCCTTTGAAATATGTCAAATTTCATAGAGACTAGATATTTCAGTAAGTGTAGTTCCTCCTGGAACGTAACAGAGAACTAATGTATTTATTCAGTCAGAAAGATGAAAAGCCATAAAGGGGGATATTTCAAAAACTATAGCAAACACCCAAGAATGCTGTTCATTTTCCTACATATGTTTTATATTTCAGAACAAGATTATTTTAGACCCTATGACTTTCAGTGAGGCCAGATTCAGACCATCTCTCGAAGAGAGGTTGGAGAGTATTATCAGTGGAGCAGCACTGATGGCTGACTCTTCATGCACACGTGATGACCGCCGAGAGAGAATTGTTGCTGAGTGCAATGCTGTACGACAGGCCCTCCAGGACCTACTTAGCGAATATATGAATAATGTAAGTGATCTGCTCTTTTTAGTCTTTTCCTCCTCTATGGATTGTTAAGCAGTTCTATGACTATTCTGCAGTGCCTACATACTTAGTAAAACTGATGATCCTAAATAGCAGCAGTTCAAGAAAATCAAGGCAGTCACTTAAAATCCTTTGGTGGTATTCAACATTTTGGGATTTGAGATCGTTTTATAGCAGTTTGTTACAAATAATTATACATTTTGCTCTGAAAAGGAATGCCCCCGATTGTAAGATTCCCTCACCCTACTGCAGAATAAGAGACTACCGCGTTCTGCATCAGTGATTTGTTTCATTTTAACAAAAAGGTAGTCCACACAACTTTTAAATATTTCCAGTGAGCCCAAACACTTTTGTGAAACTTGTATAAAACTGCTGGTTGGTAAGCAAAGAGTGGATATGTCAAATTAATATATCCTAGATACTCATTTTCTTTTACAAAAATAGTACAGTCAGTTTCTAGCATTATTCATTGTTGTAGGGAAATAGTCACTTAGTGTTTTATTCAGATGTATGCACAGAAGTTCGCATGAAGTAGCATAGTGGAGCAGTGTTCTGTTTTACACTTTATATATGGTGTTTAAGTAACTGAGTTGATGGGTATTTGACCATCTTTATATTTCTATTATTCTAATAGCAGTCTAATTAGATCTAAGATCCATAATTCCCAATTCTTTTTCTCTTCATGTTTCATATGGAATATAACCAAATCAGTTTAACAGTTCATGTATAAGTATCTTCTTCTTAATAAATTAATGTTTAGTTTGAGGTATAGTATTTTAAAAATAAATATTTCATGTAATAACACTCTAGTTTTTGTTTGTTTGTTTTTTTAACATTTGTGTCTACCAGCATGGCTTCTATTTTCGTTTTTAACCCCTGTCTTGATAAGAGGACATGGGATTTTCAGTAATGAGAAGCAAGGGCTTTACAACTGCCAAAGATTTCACTTGCAAAATTCCCAAAAGCTTGGTAGATTTGTTGCAAGGTAAAACTAAATCGGATTGCGATAAGGCATGACTTGGAACAACTGACAGCCTGATCAAGAGATGGCCAGACTGTAAGAGTGTATTGTTCCCGGTTAGTATCGAGATACATTTGCAGAGCTGTCCGAATGAAACTTGTTTAACATCTGCCCAGAATGCCTTTAACCAGTGCATCTGTCCCTCATTTTAAATTTACTCATACATTGTTTTGATTAAAGAAAAAGAGGTAATGGAAAAAAATGAAAATTTGTGGCTAATAATGAGTCCTAAAATGTGCACACTCCTTTGATACTTTTAATTAAAAATACAGTTATTTTATGACCGTAATGTATGCCAATATTTCAGCGAGACTGTACATTGCAATTGCAATACTATTATTATTTTCTTGCCTATTCAAATGTTAATAGCTCTCCTCAACCTAAAATCACCTTCCCCTCCACTTATCCTCTTCAGTGATCTAGGGCAAGGGAGACTCACTCTTCATCTACAAGTTGTTTTTTGTTTCATATTGTTTAAAGAAGAGTCCTGATTCTCAACTCCCTTGCACTAAGTTAATCATTTACACCTGTGCATAGTGAGTACAAAGTGGGTATAAATTGTAGTGTTTTACATCTCATTTTACAATCAGTTTGCTCAGGTATGAATGACTCGGTGCAAAACAGTAGAATTGGAATGGATGCATTCAGTCTTAGGACAAATCAGCCTATCTTACCTTTCACTATTGTGACAATAGGTGATGTTACCCCAGCTTTAGGTCAAACAGGTAAAGGATAGAAAATTGTGGTGCATGAAGGAGAATTCTTCTTCTCATTTTGTAGATCCCCAATCTGCTAGTGAGTTACTAACAATGTCCTTCTAGCTAATTATATGCTTGAAATGGAGTTATTGTATATAGCATACGCTGCCACCTATACAATGTTTCAAGCAAATTGACACTGGATATCTGATCAGTAGGTGAGGGAGAGGCAAGGTAGGACAGGGTCTGAGGGTCCTTTAAAAAGCTTTTGTTCTCTCTCACACTGTTCTCAGCCATTAGTTTTTGTACTCAGGCAGAAGGAAGGTTTGCAAGGGGAAAAGGGGGAAGAGTATGTTTCGGTTTCAGAAAAAAACGATTTTCAATATTATGAAGATTTCAGGCAAAGTGACACAATTTTGTGCTCAGAAGTGATGAAAAGACAAAACTTGACAATTTCACTTTTTTTTTTTTTTTTTTTTAATGTACCGAATTAGATTTGGTTCAGTTTTATTCCCTCATCAAATATTCTGGCTCCATTGCAAATATTTGTTTGAATGATTAATACTGTGGGAGGTTTTGCAGTATTAGCCCACGGGAGTTCTATCATTGTTATTAATAATTGTATATTGGTATTGTGATAGTGCACAAAAGCCCCAGTCAGGACTGGGGTTCCATTGTGCCAGATGTACAAAATGCATAGGAAGCACCTCTAAGAAGACAAGATAGACAAAGTCATAAACCTCATATAACTAAAATGTCAAAGGTACATATCTTGTCAGTTACATTTTTTTTTTTTTTAAGATTTCCCCTCAACAATCCCTCCACTTTCTTTCTTTCTTTTTTTTTTTTTTCTTTCTTTCTTAGCTCTCCCAAAGGACAACTCTGATTTTATTGCGAGTCTCAGGGTATTTGGTGATTTATTTTTTTTATAAAGCCCCAGTTCCTGTAGTTTTGTGATACTTTTGTTTTTAAATGAAAGAGATTTCTAGTCCTCATGGCTTCAGAGAAGAGCTTGAAAGGAGAACTGATCAAAAATTTTCCCTGTCTGGTTTCATGCCAGTTCGCTTAGCTGGCTCCTTGGCAGACTCCCAGCTCTTCAGCCTGGTGGGATGATGGGGAAGCTGAGAGCCCCAGAAATCATAAAAGTGCCAGCTCCTATGCTTCTGGCTCTGCCAGTGCTCCCAGGCTTCCTGGCTCCACTTCAGGCCACCTGGCAAGCTGAAAGGGAATCGGGATGCTGCAATCCCCAGATAACCTGGGAGCCTTGTAGCTTTGGGATCTGGGGCTTCCAGGCTCCTGGCTCCCCTTCATTTTACAGGCAGAATTTCATTTTTAAATCATCTAATTGTTCCAAGTTTTGAAAAAAAAAATATCATTGATTCTGTTACTTGGAGAATTTTGAAATTTTTGGTTTTCATTCCAAATTGGAACAAAACCAAATTTTGAAATTCCGTATCCTTCTTGAAAATGTGAATCCCAAAGACCCCAACACCAGAAGGCAAATAAAAAAGAACTCAAAAAGTAAAACTTCTTATAAACTCATTTTTAAATCAGTCTCATGATTTTGGGGGCTGACTAGGGTTTTTTTAAATCTTGGGATTGGTAATACTGAAGTCCTTCCACCTCTGGCTCCTACATTAATACTCAGACAATATAACTACATTTACCATATAAGAGAGGGGTGTGATTTTCCCTGCTCTGTACACATACGCCAGCTCTCATGAAGCTAGCCCAAGTATAAATAGCAGTGTAGCATTTCCAGTAGCATGGCTTTGTCATGCCGAGTTTGTACCCACCATTGCAGACGGATTTATGCTCAGTCTGGCTAAGCTGTGCCTCCACTGCCAGTACCTGTGCTACCATGGCGACACTACCATTTGTACTCTCACTAGCTCGATGATTTGTGCTAATAGGTGATCCCCCTGCTTGGGTAATCACACCCATAGCTTGTAGTATAGACTTAGCCTATATGAGAAAGGGAAATACCTTTTAATATCCCCACCACTTCTAAAAAGCCACAATTAACTCCTCCCCAACAATAATCAGCCTGTTAGATCAGTGCTCGTATTACTGAGTGACACAGGCTCAATGGTAGGTAACCTTTCTGTTTTCAGCAGAGGTGTGGAAAGGGGCCTTCCTGACTGGCATCTTCCTCCAGAATCCACTGGCTCTTGGCACCTCTTTCCACCATGGAGGAGACTGGGGCCTGCTTCAGGTATGGGATTCTAGGTGCAGGACAGGAGAACAGAGTGGCTGGTCCCTGCCTGCCGGCTCCCAAGTCGACTCCTAAAGCTCTTCCCCTCTGTGAAGTGGGACAGCTTTTGGCAGGAGCTCTGGGCAGAGGGACAGGGAATTTGTACGGCCATTGAGTCTCATGGGCTCAGCGGCTTCTGTTGGTTTTCCCCCCTTGTAGTGCAGGGAATGTTTCTGGTCAGGGCTTCGGGGCCTGCCTGGCTATTTCCTGTACCTAGTATTCAAGAGTTATTGCTGCTGCTTTTCCTGCAAATGGGGTTCCTCTGTCAGCAGGTACACCAAGGCTGGGGAAAGGGAACGTTGTAGCAACACTATCTGGGACTTACAATGAACTTCAGAATGAATGCATTCAAAATAGTGACAGGGTGCAGCGGCAATCTTTTAAAGACCTATTTATTCTATGGCACAGATTTAGTAGAAACAGAATCCTCTTGTTGTTTCCTTGTTACTCTGATTCCCCTCTGCTGCTCCTCAGCGTTTCCCAGATTTCTGATCCATCTCCTCAATCTGTGTGGGGTTTTGTTTTTAAAGGCCCTCTAATACCCTAAACGTATTTGATATGACACGTGGATAGATTCCCCTTAATCCTTTTGTATCTTGCCCTCTAAAGTTGTCACCTGTTTCCAACTCCTGATCACGTGAGCTCTATGGCTACACTATGGGTCTATGGAATGCCATGTCTGTAGAGAAAATGTAGGCCTTTAGGTAGTTTTGCTCACTGAAATACAGGGAAATATATTTGATTTTGTCCCAAATAAAATCGTATTTTCAGAAAGTGCTGCAGTGAGTAAAATTTAAAAGTGTTTAATGGGCAGTTAGAGGTCATTGTTCTTGAAGGCACAACCAAATTAGAATGAAAAAAGGTGATGGAAAATGAAAATCTATGGACTCTCAAGCCACTGTCAAGTTCCATATTTAACAGCTATCGCTGAACTCCTATTTAAAAGAGAAAAAAAAATCATTCTTGCATCCTTTAGAGAGGTGGCTCTGAATCACACAAGATTAATCGGTGTGACAGTGAACATTAAATTACATTCACGAGACAGCAAAATGTCCATAGCTGTCCCGAACTCAGTAATCAGTGATTGGTGACAGAGGTTGGCTGCTGAGTCATCAGGATTGTCTGATTTAGTTACAGCAGCCTAGCAAGGACAATCTGTCAATTTTTCTCCGTATTGCTCTGCTAGCTTTTCAAGGAATACTTAGAAAAGCAAGTTTTAGTCAAAGCTACATACTGTAGTTCAAGATTGAAATAATGAACTGGGCCATTTCATATCTCATTTTGCTCTCCTAGAGGACATCTGGAAACAGTTTTATATTTCCTGGCCTTGAAAAAGCCGTGTGGATAGCACTGTTGGCACTGTGAAAGAGTGAGCCTCTGCCTTTTTAAGCATCAGTCAGAACAGTGTGTTTATATTGTAATGATCCATCCTTGAGATACCAAGCCATTTTTAGTAATAGATTCAATGTTGTTTTGTTGAAAATGAAATATTCAGGCAGTTTTTTAGAAGCACGCTGGCTTTACTAGGCAAGGAAAATGCAGCTCCCCCCCCCCCCCTCCCTTCACAAACTTCTGAGCAGTTGAGTCACTGGGATGATTGACAACAATATCATTTTCCCTTGTAATTCTTATGGAAATCTTGACATGTGCTGTTTCAAAGTGATTGATCAAATGCTTGGCTTGCTTTGCACCTGGTTGGTGGCAATCTCACTCTAACTCCTACTTCCATAGGATGTGCCCATCTAGCATTCTAAATTTATGTGAGACTTCTGGGTACCTTGCCTTTCCCCAACTACAAAAAAAATTACCATCTGCTTACCCTACCCAGAACACTAGTTCAAAGGGTCCCAGACACATGGCAAGTAGTTTGGTTTCTTGTCTTTTCTTGAACAGCAGCAGGACCTGCTGTTGATATACCTATTGCTTAGCACTTTTATGACAGTACTGCGGGAATCTGTGCTGCCTGCAGGTTTTTATAAGCAAAAGCTGCTACAGAATCCAGACATTCCCATAATTTCAGGATATTCAGGATCACATTCACTGCCTTGTGTTTCCTTTTGCAGGGCCAAAATATCCTGTTGCTGTCCTCCATAAACACAATTCACAATAAGCAAGCCCCATAGAAAAGAAAGATACCTCGTACTTTACAAATAACAGATATATAAGCACTTTGTCCAATGTTGGACTTTGGTAGTCACATTTACACAGTATTGCATTGAGCATTCTATTAAAAGGCTCAAGTAGGTCATCTATTTGAGCATGATAGACTGTGGTTTTATCTGACTTTAAAAAAAAAATATCTGGGAAAAGCATGCATCTTGCAGCAGCTGAGATGTAATGCTCATGTCATGGTCTGTCAACATTATTATCTTGGGCACGTCAACCTGGGAGAAATGTTTAAATACCTGTCTTGGGTTCTGCACTGGCAGGAGGTAGGTTCCATATGTGTTCCAGAGAGTTCTGTTTCCATGGAATCTTTGGAATGAGAATTCATGAAAATGAATGCCTATTTGAGGTTCACTGATGATTCTGACCAGCATATTTCCCACTAAGTTAAAATCGAAATACTAGGTCCACCAAAGCCTCACTAACCACAGCCAAACACTCATATGTGACTGAGCTTTTCATTGTCTCTTTTCTCTTCTATAAAATCAATGGAGCTCAGTGACTGGTCATCAAGTGGTATAACCTTGAATGAATCCCCCCCTAGTTGAGTACCCCTGGACGGTCTTAAATCACACTAAGTTGCACTAAATCACACTAAGTAGGCCCTTTTCCTTGGTTCCTTCTGGGTAACTATTATTCCATTCTTAGCTAACCAGTATTCTGTCTCTACTTTCCCCACCTACTGAGCCAGAAAGTTCAGAATAACTAAAATGGAAAACCTTTCAAATCTGCCAGTCATGGATCCAATTGAGTCCAGGTCAGTGCCACAGTTGATTTGAAAACATATCAGTCTGTCCTCACTCATGATCTAAAACTTCAGTGGAATGGGAGTGGGGGAGGGCGCGCGCGCACACACACACACACACACACACACACACAAAGTTACAACAAAAATCATATACAGTGGGAATAACCATCACTGAAATTTGGCTATTTACTGTCACCATAACCCAGGAGCTAAGGTAAGGCTGAATTTCTCTACAAGTGCGGCCAATGTGCAGCATCATGGCAGATAGATGTATGTCAGGGCCCACTATCCATTCCGGCACAAACATCTCAGCATACTAAGAATCTAACAGCCCTTGAAACTTAAGCTCATGAATTACGACGGGAATCAAACAAATCTTGCAGACAAATCTGGAGACATCTGTAAAATGGAGGCAGAAGCTACAGCATAGTTATAATCCATCGAGGGGCAGGAATGACAGCCATGACCCTCCCACCTACATGAAATACAACTCCAGGTGCTGCTTTTCCCTGATGTTGTACAAGATCTGGCATCAGCTTGTGTGGCAGCGATCACTGCCCCTTGACTTCCCGAGAGAGATTCACCCAGAGCCTAGTCCAAGTGGAATCCTCGATGTTTTCAGTACAGTTCTGTGCAGTCAGGGTTAAATTGGGAAAATATTTGGCCCACTGCAAGTCTTTCAAAAGACATTAGCAAACTCTCTATTTTTCCTTTACTATCTCTCCTGGCTTCTCTTCATCTGAACACCCAGACCTCTGTCTTCCTAGCTAATGTCACACTTCCACAGTCAATCTCTGAAACCAGGAAATTATCCACCTGTCATGTGCTCACCTAGGCTGACAAGCCAGTGGCCTCAAATGCAGTCATTATCTCCAGCTAGCGGAAACAATGTGGTTCTGACACAACTCCACTGGAGAAGCAGTAGAGTTGATTAAGCTCTGTTTACAGCCACTGGCTGCAGAGGCAAAAACAGTTCCTGTGCCACGGCTTGAAATCATTAACTATTCTAAACTGCCACGATAACCTTCCTCACTCTCCCAGCCCATACAGAATGCCTGATTATAGATTATATCTTTGAGAAGATTATAGTCACCGATCCATTAAGGTTCCCCTCAGCAGGCCCATTGCTCAACATAACTGCTCTTCCCAAATGTTCAAATGTTTCAAGATCAGGGTCATTTCCTGGTCCTGTTTTTTCAGGAACCCTCTCCGCTTTTGGAGTTTGGTACAGGGTGGTACAGCTCTTTCTACCATTGGGGTGTGTATCCTATCTGCTTCACTTAATATTCCTACTGGTGTTGCTGTTGCAGCATCAGTTGGAAATAGTTGGGAACTGTTCATTCTCCCGCTGCTAAGCTATCCACAACATCAAGTTTTACTGCTTTCTGTTTTTAATTAGTCCTCAGTATCTGCATGAGTCTGAAATCTCACATCCCTTCTAACCAGGGATTAGCAGGGTTACTTGGAAGAAATTTAGCAATAATGAGCAGGATTTTTCAGCAGGAGCAAATCTTTATCAGCATACATCTGAACAAGCAGCAAAATATAAACGTAACTGAGTTTCCAAAACCTAAATTTTACCCAGCCCTCATGACCAGGGTGTGGAACACTGTACATTTCAAAAGGCATTCTCCCTCTTTTGTCTCTTCCCCAGACCACCTGTACTAGCGCAAGAGACCCAAAACAAGAAGTTAATTCCTTGTGTTTAGAGGGCCAAGTAATACTTTTATTGTGTTGTTTATTTATTCTTAATTTCTGGTACTGCCCACAAAGGACATAGTACAAATGCAAAAGAATATGGAATCCCTGAACTGAAAAGTGAATGTTCCATGCATCCTGACATGCACACAGACACACACACACACACACACATTTATGACTGTCAGTTCTGGGGGAAATGGATGTATGGAGAAAAGGGATATTCAACAAAAACAATGCAGCCTATAAATAAAACTGTATGAGCAAGGGTATTTCTTCACAAAAGTACAATAGCAAATAGTCTACAGTTCACAATTTCTGTCATCTCCTCTAGGTGCCACTACAATCTATATAAACTACTATATTATATTATACAGAATATATGACTTGTTCAGTAGAACTAAGGGTGTTGTAAAACATTCTGAGTGGGTTTTTTTGTTTTGTTTTTTTCCCCCCTGGGGTTTTTAATCCCTTTTTGCGTTTTTGAGCTCTAGATTATTTTTGTTTGGTTTAGCCTAGTTCGGCCTAAATAAAATTAGTTTTCAGCTGGCTTGACATATTTAGTTATAGAAGGAGAAAACAGTTTGTTTACACATAATGTCAAATACAGAACATGGTAGTACATAGCATCTTTGTTACTTGGATTGAGAAAATGCTCTTTATGTGATGACCTACGATTTGGGAAATATTTGAATCTCTGAATAAAAAGAGTAGCCAAATTGAAAACAAAACACCCATTCCCTCCTCAGGCTTCCTTCCTCTTCAGTTACTATGAGCTGTCTTCTTACAGGGTATGCTCTTTTATCCTTTTCCCCTCTTAGGCCCAAATCAGCAGAGTTCTTAAGGGCATGCTTATCTTTTAGCATGCACTTACATCCCATTAAAGGCAGAGGGTTTAGGCACGTACTTAAGGTTAAAGTTCAATTTGTGCTTATGCGCTTTGCTAAAGCGGGGCCCTTTGACACAATCCAGTTTCTTTGGGGGCCATAAGGGTGGACATCTCCCACCCTACCAACTCACCCAGAGGCATTATAGATCCCCCACAGCAATTTGGTATGGAATCCCTCATCACCTTAGATTAATTCATGTAACAAAACTGGAAGCAAATCCTCAGGTAACCACCACATCTAATAATAATTATGTTGAAACAAAGGTTTTTCTGGTGTCTCATTTCCAGCTTGATTGATTTGGTCTCTCCAGAATCTGATAATTTTAACTAGGTCCTTCCCATAAAATTAATCTATTGTACTCTTGCTTTCCTACTTTTTTTCCCCCTCTTTCCCTATACATGTCCTTGTATATTTGAGCCTTCAAGCCTAATCAAATCCAATTACAACACACTATTGTGTTTGTAGCACCAAGCAGCGGTCACCATAAAGATTTTGAATAAGGGAGAGGATTTTCTTATCACACTGATCATACCTACGTACCATCTATTATCACAGAAAGTATAGTGTAGCAGTTAAAACACAGGATGGGGAGTCTGGAGATCTGAGTTTTATTACTTGCTTTTCCTTAGACTCAGGTCATTTTATCACTCTGTGCTTCTGTTTCTCCCCCTGCAAAATTGAGATATTTACCTATTTTTCAGTTAGACTTAATTTATTAATGTTTAAGTGCTTTGAGATCCTCAGGTGGAAGGCGCTGTGGAAATGTAAATAATTACTATAGTAGCTGGCACATGGAGGATGCATTGAGGAACTTGATGTCTACCCAGTCAGAGAGAAGGGGTTTCCTCTCAGCTTATTCTCTGGCCTTTTTAGGGTATGTCTACACTGCATCTGGGAACAAGCCTCCCAGCCCGGGCAGATAGACTCATGCTAACGGGGCTTGAGTTAGCACATTACAAATAGCAATGTGGACATTGCAGCTTGGGTTCGCAAGTCCAGGTGGGGCAGGTTTGCGACCCCAAGCTGCAGCCCAAGCCACAACATCCACACTGCTGTTTTTAGTGTGGTAGCTCAAGCCACGCTACCATGAGTCTATCCGCCCATGCTAGGCTTGTTCCCAGATGCAGTGTGGACATATCCTTACTGTCCAGGCGCAGTCTCCCTCTCCTTTCTCCCCCATGAGTGCTCCTGAATATTTATACTTTACAATTGTTGCCACCCCTCTAAATCAAGAAAAGGGATATATGACTTGTCCGATAATACAAACGGTACAGTACAACATTAAGTCTTTCTATCATTTTCATTCTCTTTCATTTTAGGAGTACAGGGTAACAATTTACTTTTCTTATTTCAGTTATTCAATAGTAATAGTCTATTTTTTTGTTGTTTTGATGCATCTGCTTACAGAAGTAAAGACTGCTCCAACAGCGCATCATATACACGTTGCTAGATTAGAAGTTTGTACTTCAGTAATAAGCAACAGAGGGTCCTGTGGCACCTTTAAGACTAACAGAAGTATTGGGAGTACTGCTCCCAATACTTCTGTTAGTCTTAAAGGTGCCACAGGACCCTCTGTTGCTTTTTACAGATTCAGACTAACATGGCTACCCCTCCGATACTTCAGTAATGATTGTCAGTTCCAGAACGACTGAACATGCTATTGTTTAAAGTTATTTGTTCACCTGTTAGAACTTCCAGAGTGAACCCTGATTATAGTTGTGTGACTGTTCAATGCTCTTTAACTACTCTTTTCAGTGTTGGAGTTTGAGTGTATGGGTCATTAATTTGTTGCTTTTGTTTGTCTACATGTCCTATGGAGTTTATTATCCTGTTGTGAGAAGTTTTTCTGTAGTTAATACAATATCATTTGTGGCATGATGATTTTGCTTTCTATATGTACCTCTGCTTTGTGCATATTTCTCCTGCATTTCAGTATTTTTACAGGACAGATTTCCATCTTTGTATATCCTATAGATGTTGGGTTAAAGAAAAAAAGCCTTAAATATTTATTGGGAATGTATCAAAATAAACACGTCTGCTGAAATTAGCGAGCTTACAGAAACTCATGTTTTGAATTTATTTTTCCCAAAAGGCTTAATGTCTTCTGCTCTCTTAAGGATGTTTTGGTATCATGACATCTTAATTATGTAATATCCAGATATAAGGCCAAAAAACCTACAGAGAGTAGTAGGAACATATGGTGTCAGTTGGGTATCTCCATTTTGATTCCTCTAGAGTCTGTACTTTCTGTGGTTTTTAGCATAATAGGGATTGTCCACAGAGGTGGCTGTACATAGGACTGGTCTCAGGCAGCATGCAGGTCCATGTAAGCAATATGTTTTTTTGGGGGGGTGGGGGGGTATCTTATCTATCTTACAATTTGGGATATAGAGTTATACCCTTTATCCCGACATTAACCAGAATTTGGCTTATAATAATAATTTTAAACCTGCCTTGGATTTAATCCATTTTATGTATAAAATCAGTTCTTCCTCTAACTACAAAACTAGTAGTGATTGTAATAAAAAAAAATGAATCCCCTCCAAAATTCATATAAAATTTGAAAGCTTGTCTCGCTCACCAACTGAAGTCAGTCCAATAGAATTTATTACTTCACCCAACTTGTCTCTCTAATATCCTGGGACCAACATGGCTACAACTACATTGCATACATACATTAAAAATGGTGTTTTAATAACCAGGATGCATTTCCTTGAAGGTCACATGTAAAGGCCAATCCTCTCTTGTACATATGTGTGGGAAATTCCATTCTTGTGTTGTGTTAGACATCAAAACTTGTATTAAATGTCAAAATAGCAAAAAATATAAAATAAAAATATGTGGGATACCCTGGTATGTAAACATGGGCCATGTATATATTGCAGTGGTGAGTTTTATTCATTTGGATGTACACTTTCAATGTAGAATTACAGGTTAATCAGTGCTACTACTGTTGCTTGGATTACTATTTTTCTTTTAATGGTTATTCTGATATGATGCTATGTTCGTTTTTGATGGAGTACAGTATAAGAATTCAGAAGCACTTTTAGAAGCCTGGTTCTGAAATAATGGTCTTGGCCCAGAAGAGGGCACACTTGCATACCATAAGGATTCTCTGCATAATTAAAAGAACTGCATTCTGATGTTGTATAGCTGTAATAAAAGGAAATTTAATAATAAACAAAATGGAGAGCTTATTTTTATTAGGTACAGGATCTTTAACAAGACACCCGAGTCAAAAGGTTTGTGAAGACAAATAAATTATTTTGAATGTTGTGTAGGATATGTGCATAAATGAGCAAAGAAAAGATTAGCTGCTAAAGCCCTCTTGCATTTCTGAAAAGTATTGGCATTTTGGTTTTAATATTAGAGAAATTATCATGCCAGGAATAAACATTTATTTTTTCTGATTGATCTCATATATGGGGAAGATATCACAGATGTGTGCTGAAATACACAAAGGATATACAGTACTAATATAGGCTACCTTACAAGTTTCCTTCTACTAAAGTAAATTATACAATATAATGAAATGTTATAAAGTAATTGCATTGTATTCAGTGGAATTTTACTGTCTGACCTGTCATATCGTCTTATGATTTAATGATTACAATAGAATTACTGTGACAGATCATACCTTGTGAGTATATCATAGGGTAACTTGTCAATTTACTTAGACTTACTCCTTCCAGATCTGTGTGTTCTTCATACAATAGCAGCATGTAATGATATTTTTTTTAACATACACAAATGAAAGTAAGAAAAATAACCTGTGATATGATCAGTTTCCTAAATCTTGCATATTATTACAATATCAGGTTTTTTTTTTTTTTTGCGGAAGGGAAACTGGGTTGGAACATAATTTTTTTTTCAGTTTATTCTTGGATTTTTAACACTGAATTTAAAATATTGAATTTTTTTTTTTTTTTTTCACAGAACAGTTGAATCTGATCTCTAATTAAACACCAAGCATAAAATATGATAATTTTGGGTTAGCTTGCAATATATCAGGATATCACAAAACAAATGCAATGGAGTCACTGTCACACAAGTAGCATATGCAACTTACATAGAACTCATTTTATCACCAGGTAAATATATTTTAAATATCACCTTTGTCTTGTTACCGATACAAGAAAAATTTATTTTAAATAGTTTGGCATCCATTTTGTTACACTGAAATTATATGGAATTTCCTGACATAGGATGAGTTCACTATAATACATTTATCTGTAACTGGTTTTCCTGTTCATTAGTCTTATAATGTAATATACAGTGAAACCTGAAATAATATATTGCACATATATTGTTGCAATACATTTATTATTGCAATATATAGGGCTCTACATTTGGATCCACTAGTGGGGACCCCTGTGCCCATGTTGAGCCCCACTGAAGTCATTCATGTAATAAAATGATAGCAAATCACCACTGAAGTCATGTAGTCTTGTGTCCAGGCAAAAGGATGTGAATGCAGGATTGGGGCTGTAGAAAACAAAAGGGAAGTCTTCCCTTAACACATTAGGATTAATATTACAGTCCACCAAATACACTTTACACTTGATCCTCTGCTGGTGCAAACTTCATAATGGAGCTGTCAGTGGTGGAAGTGAGAGTGCACCCTCTGCTACTCTAACTTCTGCCAATGCTGGGCAGCCAAGGATCACTGAATCAGCTGGCACCCTTGCAGACGCCCCGCTTCCCTATGTCCAATTACCGCTCCGACATTTTGGAGAATTGGGGCCTATGGGCGAGATCTTAGGCTGGTTTAAACTGTCACAATCCCATTAGTTCCAGTGGAGCTATGCAAATTTACATTAGTTGAGGATCTGGTCCTAACTAGCATAACTAGATTTTTGCATTATGATAAAACATTTGTTCTTCACTCTGAAATCAAAGAGCCCCAAAAGAGATTTCTGCAGCTCTAAATGAATTTTTTAAACATTATTTAGAATACCTTGGGGCACAATGTGTAGTAATGTAGTTACTATAAGGCTGTCAGATTCATTGCCAAATAGTATTCAGAATCCAGGGATCAGATAAATTAGATTTTAATTGGGTTTTAAGGCTAAGTTGAATAAGTAGATAAGGTAGAATTAACCAGAGACGTATTAATTTAATGAAACCCTTGGCTCTCTTTGTATAGTTTTTAATACAATAGCCTATCTGTCGTTGATAAGAGATGTCATGGAAGAGTCAAAAAAGATTGACACTGATAGGTAGAGGAAACCGTGTTATCTAATATAATCACATTATCTTGAACACTGGAAACCCAAGGAACTGGACAAAATTGTGTTAGTTAGTTTTTATTATAGCATTTTGAGTTTTACCCAGCTGGTAGGACCAGAGAATATACTGATGTTTTTTTTTTTTAAGAGAGCAAAATAGAAATTACTGCTTATTGTGAAAGGATAGTAACATTAGCTTGTTTATCTCACTTCTTATTAACAAGCTGATGATTTTTTACAGTGGAGAATTTAATTTTCATTGCAGACATGACCTTTTTCCTAATAACTTCATTTTGTCTTTCATCTGGCTTTTGTATAGACATGTTCAATGACTGAAATTTAAATTAGGTTCTAAAATTCAAGCACCGAACTCACTCCTTATACCATTACTTCAGTTTAAAGATATCTGTTACCTGTTAAAGCTAAACGATATTTTGAATGCCTAAGGGCCTCATCCTGCAAACCCTTATGTGTGTAATTTATTACATAAATGCAAGTAAAGATTACTGGTGTGAATAAGGCCCTGTGCTTGCAGTGGGTGCTTATTCAATTATCTCTAATTTATTATGCTTATTTTTCTAAGAAAACAAGAAGCATTCACTATTTTTTTTTAAGTTTCTTTATTTTACAATATTTAATATAAAGTTAGTACAAAAGACGCTGGAAAAAAGCAGTCTGATTTTTCACTGTTGCTTATAAAATCATATATTCCAAGGCCAAAGGAGCCCACTATGATCATCTAGTCTGACCTGCATCAGTCAGGTCATAGAATTTCCCTGAATTAATTCCTTTTTGACCTCAAGCATAACTTTTAGGGAAAAAAATCCAATCTTGATTTAAAAATTGTCAGTGATTGAGATTTCACCACCCCCGTTGGTAAGTTGTTCCAATGGCTTATTACCCTATCTGTTAAAACTTTGCACCTCATTTCCAGACTGAATTTGTCTAGCTTCAAGATCCAGCTATTGAATCCTGTTATACCTTTGTCTGCTAATTTGAAGAGCCCATTATCAAATTTTGTTCCCTGTGTAGGTACTTGTAGACTGTGATCAATTCTTAGTTAAGCTAAATAGATTGAGCTCCTTGAGTCTATCACTATAAGGCATGTTTTCTAATCTTTTAATCATTCTCTTCACCGAACCCTTTCCAATTTGTCAACATCTGTCTGGAATTGTGGATACCAGAACTGGACACATTATTCCAGAGGTGGTCACACCAGTGCCAAACACAGAGGTATCTCTGCTTCTACTCGACATTTCCTTGTTTATGCATCCGAGGATCACATTCGCCCTTTTGGCCACAGTGTTGGACTGGGAACTCATGTCAGCTGATTATCCACCACCACTCCTGGAACATTTTTAGAGTCATTACTTCCAAGGAGAGAGTCCACCATCCTGTAAGTGTGGCCTACATTCTTTGTTCCTAGATGGATGCATTTACATTCAGTAATATTAAAACACTTTTTGCTTACCTGCACCCAGTTTATCAAGCAATCCAGATCACTCTATATCCACTCCCATTGTGTTGGAGTGGAGGCATCTAAGCATCTCACGAGAATATACAGGGTCTGATTCAGTAAGATATGTAGGTAGGTGCATAACTTTATGTATATGAGGAGTCCCACTGAAGTCAATGGGACTATTTATATGCTTCAAGTTAGACACATAAGTGCTTAAGTACTTTGCTGAATTGGGGCCTTAGCTTCTTGTGGGAGCAGGTGTTTGAGTTCTGATCCTGTAAATCTTTCTGATGTGAGTAGCCTTACATAAATAGTTCAAATTAATTTGCAGGAATGAACGGTGTGTGTTTTATTACAATATACAACTCTACCCCGATATAATGCGACCCGATACAACACAAATTTGGATATAACGCGGTAAAGCAGCGCTCCGGGGGGGTGGGGCTGTGTGCTCCAGCAGATCAAAGCAAGTTCAATATAACGCAGTTTCACCTATAACACGGTAAGATTTTTTGGCTCCCGAGGACAGTGTTATATTGGGGTAGAGGTGTATTTACATTAAAATTATAGAGTAAAAATATTAAACTTAAATGAGTTAATGAGCAGTACATTATCAGCATGTTAAATTAAGTTACCAAGCAAGTTCTAATGCAGAAAAAAATAAAGATAAAGGCATTGTTTTTCTCAGGATCTTACGGTATAGAAACGTTCTTTTAAAGAAGTCCATATTGATATTACATGTGTAGATAGCTTGGTTCTGTGTTCACAGATCATAATATTTATTAAAACTTAATCAATGTTATGAAAACTTAATCAATGTTATGCCTAATTGTTAGTATGTAAAAATTGTAGGCTTATAAAAGAGATCCATGTCCAGCCATTTGTAGACGTACCAGACAATAAAACTTGAAGGCTCATTAGCTTGGAATGACCCAGCTGTGTTTTATGCATAGGGGTCATTTCTTTACTAATGAGCCACTAAGCCAGATGGCTAACCCCACAGTAGTCTAACTGCATTAGTGTGATTTAGATCTTTAGGCAAATTACTTAAAAAAAAAAATAAAAAAATAGGAGCAGCCAGTGGCAATGGTAAGGGGTAGTTTGATTAGAACTGCATGGAACAAAGTACTTTGCCTTTAAAAGACATATGGCTGAGGAGAATCTGCAATTTTTATAGATTTACACCAGTTTCTGTTTCAAATTTGCATAATTATTCAGGATGTTCCATACCACCCACACTGTACAGCTGTTTTGGGGAGCAAAACATTTGATTAGATAATCTAGTCAAAATGCATAGCCTCTAGCACTGTCCTGTCAGAGCACATTTATGAGGCTACTTAAATGTGAGTGGCTACTAATTCTTTCCAGGTGAGCTAGCGGTACAATGTTGTTAAGCTTTATTAGAGGTAGTCATTAGTGTCATATATTTTGAAAACTAAACTATGGATGAAAACAGGATCTCTTCCCAAATAATTTTATATTCTGAGTTATATACTGGCAGTATGTTTCTGTCAGATAATATGCCTGATGGATAGTTGATGATCCCTTTCATTGGTGTATTATCTTGGAACGTCTTCATGAAAATAGAGTTCTGAGAATGGATTTGAATGAAGAGAGATTGGTCGTTTGGTATACAAGGAAGGGTTGGAAGTTACAGACATAAGAGGCCCAAAGAGGAGAGCAGAAGAATTATGCAAACAGAGAGCAGCTTGGGAGGCAGCAAGGAGGCTCCACCATATTTATATTGCTGTTGGTATAGAACGACGGCAGTGGCTTACCCAGAGGTGGCTGCATTCGAAAGAGTAATGAATGATTCCTACATAATCAGTCTGTAAACCACTTTGTGCTCCTGGTGGATGAAAAATGCTGCATACTGATAGTTACAGTTATTTTAAAAATATATTGAGCCAAATCTTACAGATGTTATTGGTTTCAATTGCAGTTTTATCTGGGTAAAGACTGCAGAATCTAACCCATCAATAAGGCAGACATTTATGAGTCAAGCAAGAGGTGATAGGCAACTGACAGTGCTGAGGATTGTTTTTAGCAATGATGCTATTCTAGATGATAGGGTCAGAGTGGAAAAAGGACCTACGATTCGTTGTACAGAATACTTGCTGGTGAACGAGAAGAAATTAGGTTAGAGAGATGGTGCCAGATTATCCTTCCTAGACTGGTGTGTGGAGAAAACAGTCTATGGCATTTTGTCCTTCATTTCCCCCTCCCCCCTTCCCAAATCTGCAGAAGCTTCTCTGTGCAGTCCAGTGTCTATGATGCAGGGAGGGGTAAAGACTCACTGCACAGTTAACCTTTGACACCCAGGTCTGAGCACCTGCGTTGATTAGCCCAGGTGATTTTTGTCTGCATCCTCACTGAAAGGGGGGTGGGTTCCAGCCTGACTTACTCAAACCTGTACCCACAATAGGGTAAGCTAGCCTGGGCCTAAAGCACCTACAGATCCACATCAGAGGCAGGGCCGGCTCTGGCTTTTTTGCCGCCCCAGGCAAAAAAGCCTCCGCCGCCCCGCCCCCCCCCCCGCGGGGGGGGGTGGAGCCCGGGGGGGGCGGCGAGCCCCGGCGGGGGCTCCGCTCTCCCGCCGGGGGGAGGGCGGCCGGAGCCCCGGGGCGAGGGAGGCGAGCCCCGGCGGGGGCTCCGCTCTCCCCCCGGCGGCCGGGGGGAGGGCGCCGGAGGGGAGGGCGGCCGGAGCCCCGGCGGGAGGAGGGCGGCGAGCCCCGGCGGGGGCAGGGCGGCGAGCCCCGGTGGGGGCTCGGCTCTCTCCCCGGCGGCCAGAGCGCCGGGGGCAGGGCGGCGAGAGGGCGGCGAGCCCCGGCTGGGGCTCGGCTCTCCCCCCGGCAGCCGGGGGGAGGGCGCGGGGGGGAGGGCGGCCAGAGCACCGGGGGGAGGGCGGCGAGCCCGGCTGTGGCCCCGCTCTTCCCGGCGGCCCGAGCACCGCGCCGCCCCCCTCCAGGTGCCGCCCCAAGCACCAGCTTGGTTGCCTGGTGCCTGGAGCCGGCCCTGATCAGAGGGGTTTTTGTGTAGCATTGGATGGTGGGGGGGGGTGGACCAAAACCTGGATCAGAGCATGGGTTCACAGTGCAGTGAAGACATACCCTCAATAGGATTAGGACTGAGAATTTGTTCTGTTTACTGAAATAGACAGGACACTAGTGACCATTTCTGAAGGTGATGTAGTTTGTTCTGGCCTCTGGGCATGAATGAGAATAGTCGTCATATTTTGGACAAATTGAACACTGTCAAATTGAGAATTAGGGAGTGTGTAATGGATGGAATTAGAGTAATCAAGATAAGAAAAAATGTGATTTGGCAGTGTTGTCGCATTAGTGTCTTATGTAGGTGGTGATTTGGAGGTGTTGCTAGGCAGAATAATTAGTCTGGGAGATCTATAGCCAATGAAGAATTTGGACTCAAACGGAACAATAAGCAAGGAAGAGAGACACAAAACAATGAAAGAGATATGTATATGATAGCCATGAATTTAGAAATAGGAATTAAATGAAAAGATGGGATCAAGGACTAAATCCTCAGGATATCATAAAAGAGTGGAGTGTCAATTGCACAAAATAGGTGGTTGGATATGCAGTCATGGAAGTAAGATCAGTAGGTGCCTAAAATGCACAGAACAGTTCAGGTCATGGATAAAGATGTTATAGGTAAAGTATCAAATGAAAATCTTAAGTTCAGAGAGGCAAGCAGGGTGACATTAGAGAAGAACACCATTTGCCATAGAGCGGTGTGAAAGTCAGACTGAAAATGGCTAAGGAGGTTTTTTGGTTTTTGTGGGGGGGTTTTGGAGGAGGGGTAAGAAAGGTGGTAAAACATGACTTTTTCCATTATTTTGCTAAGAAAGGGAAGATGAGAATTAATACAGTAACTGATGTCACAGAGGCAAATTAAGGAGGGTTTTTTATTATTTGTTGTGTTTTGTTTTTAGTGGTAGTAATCGTAGTGATGAACTAAACTGTTATTTTAATAAATTATGTGATAAATTCCCAACAAATATATTTAAATAAAATTACATATGATATATTTTTTCATTTGTCTGTCTCAGAAACCAAACTGTATTAAAATGTGCTGAAGAGTTTGCAGGAGTAATATACCCTAATTAGTGACTCCTTATTTTGCATTTCAAGCCACAGTGGGAGATTATTTATTTTTCATATGATAAGTTGCAAGTCTAACACAGCTCCAAGGTTTTCTTATATTTATAAGGAAAGTATGAATGTGCATATACTTCCTTTGTGTGGTTAATGCTATTGCATCTATGAGTTTGTTTGCCTTTATACAGAAGAACATTTTTTAAAGTTCAGAAAAGCTCTGTGCAGGGGTCCGCCTGCAGTCAGTCAGTTGCTGGATCAGGGCCTAATCTGGACAGATAACACAAGTAATAATATGTAACATACTAGGGGAATAAGAAAAGCAATGCCAAAAAAGGAAATTTGGATTTGGGAGAGCATTCTACTTTCTTTTCCATTGTCATGTTTGCTACATTTGAGTTATCTTGTTTGTTTATTTTTAATACATATTTATAACTTATAAATAGCTCATCTTCAGGAATGGGAGTTGAAGGGGGTATTATCTGAGCAGAGATTGGTGATCAAAACAAATAAAAAGTTATTTTAAGGGAGGATTTTGACTTCTATTGTTAGAATCCTCAACTGGAAAGTGATATCCATCATTAGAACCGCCTCTGATTTTGGTCAAATGCAGGCTTATAAACAATCTCAATATTTCATAAACGTTTTTTTTTTTTTTTAAATCTTAAGCTAGGAAAGCTTATTACTTTTCAAGCCTACTGGTGCTTTCAACATGTGTTATTTCATCATATTTACATTTCTGAGAAGAAACTTCTAATTGGGAATGTCAAACTGGTCTCTCCAAATGATTATCTGTCTGATGGGGAATTTAAATGCTATTTATCTATTTAATTTAATTGCCAGCCTAATAAAATAATAATAATCAAAATTAACTATTTTTGTCAAACAATGTAATTAAATTACTGTGAAAACCAAAGAGTGATCCATGCAGTGAAAAGCGATTACACCTTTACTGCTTATGTATGCAAGGCTGTACTAAAATAATAAAGGCATCATATACTGAATACACTTTTATTTGCTGTTAACAAATTTAAAATGACAAATAGTTTTCATTTGGTAAAACTCATATTCAATCTCTTGAGAATTCAATAGCACAGTAAATGTAATTTGCGGTTCTTTACAATTATAATCTAAATAGACCAAGTCTAAAGGGAGTCTGCCTCTTTGATTTTCAAATTTGCATCACTTAAAATCCAATCAGACCAACTGTTCAGATTTTTATTAGATATGAAATACATGAATGGGTGCAAGGCCAGGCCACACTGTGTATAGCAAAAACAGATCAGATTTTACAGCATGGATTATCTGAGCAGATACTGTAGTGTGTGATTCAACCTTCAGACCACACACCTTCTTGTCAACTGTCTGTAATGGGCCACTCTCTTACCACTTTAAAAGTTATTTTTCCTTCCTTGATATCCTGCTGTTAATTGATTTATCTCATTAGACTGACCTCACACTTGGTAAAGCAACCCCCATCCTTTCATGTATTTATACCTGCTCCTGTATTTTTCACTTCATGCATCCGATGAAGTGGGTTCTAGCCCACGAAAGCTTATGCCCAAATAAATTTGTTAGTCTCTAAGGTGCCACAAGGACTCCTCGTTGTTTTTAAAGGTTGCTTACTGACTTCTTGAATTGTTACCATATTGAACCCTTTGATTTTCAGTAACCAGTGTTTTATAGGCCGACAGATTGCCTTTGATTTGGGGAATTTGCTGTAACATATTGAGTTTAACAGATTTATGCAGGAACGTAAAACAAAAATAGTGTAGCAGGCACTCAGAATTTGAGAACACAAGGGGATTAGGCTTGCAGATGGCTGATGACATTGAATAATTTAGCCATGGAAGGTAATCTGTTTTTGACAAAATACATTAACATTTAGCCAACGCATATAGAGGTTTGGGTAGTGCTACGTATGCATTTCGGGGGGGACGTAGTAATGTGGAGTAGAGTTTTGATCTCATTAAATATGCTTTGGTTACGGATACAGTTTTAAAAATAGGAGGATGTATTCAGAACATGGTGAGATCTATTTAAGAGTACATTCAATACTATGTTTTTAAAAATGATTTCCCACAATGTGCTTCCTTCGGTAATCTGTACAATGTGGGAGTGAGGGGATGCTTATTTAATGCTTTGATTATAATTGCACGTTCATTACAGAGTGCGTCTCAGAAAGTCAGTAGAGAGAAAAGATGGTGATTAGAAATAGTTTCTCTCATTTTCCTGTCTCTCATATCAAAGCATGGGTTCTACCTTTCCCTAATCACATGGTGTCCTTAGCATTTTAAAGTTCTCATTCTAGAGACAACAAGCTTTTTACCATGGCAACAGCATTCATCTTGAAAACGTAGCAGCCACAATGTTGTTGTTCTGGCTGAGAGAAGCATTCTGCAGTGATAATGCTACTACCACTATTAAGCTCAGTTGGCCACTGTCCGAGTGGCCCTTTGCAGCTCCACTGATGAGTCAATAAGTGATCTTAGGTGGTATTTCTACACTACAATATGCTGTATTTGCTTGGTGCTCAACTCCAAGCCACATTCATCTTTTTTTCTTTTTCTTTTTTAATTGCTGCTGTTAATAATAAAGAAAATAATTTTTGGAGAACAAATTAAAAAATCATTTCTCAAACTGTTCATTATGTGGAATAAATGAAATTTCTTCTAAGTCTATAATAAAGCAAAGTTATAATTATAATAATTAAAAACAATGAGGAGTATTTGTGGCACCTTGGAGACTAACAAATTTATTTGGGCATAAGCTTGCATGGGCTAAAACCCACTTCGTCAGATGCATGGAGTGGAAAATACAGTAGCAGGTGTATATATACATAGTACACGAAAAGATGGGAGTTGCCCTACCAAGTGGAGGAGTCAGTGCTAATGAGACAATTCAATTAAAGTGGAAGTGGGCTATTCTCAACAGTAGAATACCAAGGGAGGAAAAATCACTTTTGTCATGGTAATGAGGCCAATGTAATCAGGGTGGCCCATTTCAAACAGTTGACAAGAAGGTGTGAGTAACAGTAGGGGGAAATTAGTTTTTGTAGTGATCCATCTACTTCCAGTTTTTATTCAGGCCTAATTTGATGGTGTCCAGTTTGCAAATTAATTACAGTTCTGCAGTTTCTCGGGTTTCCGGCGGGCAACCTGGACTTTGGATCCCCTGAGACCTCCAAACCCACCAGCCTGGACTGCCTCTCACACTGTGGTGCTGCAAAAGCCACTGACAGGCACTTACACACCCATCCACAGGCAGGAACACACCCAACTTATTGACATGAATGATCTCCCAGCCACTCATGGACCATCAATAGGGAGGCTTCAGCCAATTCCCCCCAATTCCCCAGCCTTGCAGCCCAGAATGGTACTGTCTTGCACTGGTCGGAAGCCTGGCTAGTAGAAGTTCATTACTTAGTTTGCCATATCTTCCTAGGAAAGTGGGCATGCACCACACTTCGTAATCTGAGCTGAGTTTCCCCAAGCACTTTCACCAAAACACACTGTTTTAGGTAAAATATAAACCAGATTTATTATCTACAGAAAGACCGATTTGAAGTAATTATAAGTAGCAGGTGTAGAGATCAAAGTTGGTTACCTTAGAAATACAGTCTACATTCTAACTTTAGCAGACTAAGCAAGGTGTGACTCAAGCAATGTCTCAGAGGGTACAAGCAGGTTACAGTTCCTCGATACACAGATTAGAACACTTTCCAGCCTGGGACCAAACTTCCGGAGTTCAAAGTCTTTTTCTTGTGGACCTTCTTCCAGGTGTGGAGATGGGGGAAGGGAGGGAAATAGGCCAAGTGATGAGGTCACTCTCCCTCTTTTATACTTTCTTCCAAATGCTAGAAAGATCCTTGCTGTGACTTGATGGGCCATCACCGATATCTGGCCCTCCTTTGTTGCAACTGAAAGGCTGGCTGAGGGCATTTACCAACTTCTCAACATATTTCAGTAACACATACAGCAATACTTCATAACTTCACGTACAGTGGTAGTGTGATGGCTTGAATCCCACTTCTAGGATGCCACCTGATATACTGGGATTTCACTGAGCCTCTCCTGCTCAACCAGCCTGGGTTCCCTCTCCCTGCTTTGCTGAATTAAAATCTCCTGTCTTTTGTGGCGCGCACACACACAGGTAGGGCCACACCCCGCTGCAGACACAGACTGAGGTCAGCTCTGTGTGAGAGGACTCCCCCAGCACTCACATGCCCACCCCTTTTGGGAGACAAACCCAAAATAACAATGCCTTGCACTGTATAGAAATATCTGTACAGCACAAGCTCCTAAAATTCTCCCCTTCCTCAATGTGAAGAGAGATATGCATGACTTCTTGTCCCCGACCCATTATGAATTGTACAAACGGGGTTATAGTATAAACAATAAATATGTTTATTAACTACAAACGGTGAATTTTAAGTGAATATAAGAGATACCAGACAGAACAAAGCAGATTACGGAGCAAATGAAACAAAATATGTAAGCTAAGATCAATATACTTAAGAAATTGGTTACAAATATTAATTTCTCACCCAAGATATTGTTGCAGGCAAATTACAGAAAGTTTTTTTTTTTTTTTTTAAGGGGGAGGGCGGTCTGGTCCGGACAAAGGAGTAGCTGGAGCAACAACAGCAGCAGGGAAAGCCCAGGTCCTAGCAGCACCAGCAGCCCCCTACCTCCTTCCGTCCAGGCCAGAGGGCTACAGGAGAGTGATTCTGTTGGGATCCGGGAAGTGGGCGGGCAGAAGCCCGCCCACAGTTAAGGACCTCCCGCATCCTAAGGGGAGGATCAACAAGGTCCGCGATTTCAATTAAGTGCGGGGGACAACTAAGGCAGCTACGCTAGTCTCCAGCTTGAAACCTCAGGTATTGTTACTCACAAACTAGATGCCCTTCCAGCTTGGGCTCAACCCTTCTCCCCCCAGTTCAGTTCTTGCTTCCTGGTGTTTTTCAGTGTCTCTTTGGGTGAGGAGGCAAAGGAGAGCGCTATGATGCTGTCATTCCCCTGCCTTATATAGCTCTTGTGTATGGCAGGAACCCTTTGTCTCCCAGTAGAAGAATACTGGCAATCCAAGGGGTGGATCCAGTACCAGGCCACTCAGACCCATGTCTCTGCAGGGCTGTGGCAGCCATTACTCGTAGGGTGTTCACAGGAAGACTAAGCTCTTTCACAGTCCATTGCCTTAGCGAATAGGCCATTAGCCCTGTGTGGCTTTTCCATTGTTGTACCTGAAGGGCTGGTTGGGGGAGACACCCAAAGTAACCCATTTGAAATACAGATACATAGTCAATATTCCTAACTTCACATACAGAAATGATACAGGCCTACACATTGGATAATCACATTCAGTAAATCATAACCTTTCCAATGAGATCTTACATACACCATCTTGCATCAAGTATGGTGCATTTCAGTTATGTCATATTCATATCATAAGCATATTTTCATAAATACTATGGAGGTAAATGTCACAGCTAGCACATAAAATTCAACAGGATATTAAGATTTGGCAGATCAAGACTTTTAACATGATACTTCGCAAGTGATACTTTGTATGAAATTTATCATAATCGTATGACAATGGTGAATATAGGGCTTTCAGGGTTGCTACTTTGAGGTACTGAGTGTCCCATCATATTAATATTTGTCATTGATTAATGAGCAGCACCAAGGGTTAGCGTGACAGGCCAAATTCTGTCCAGTCTTATATAGTATAAATAAGGAGTATTTCTGCTAGCTTTCTTGACCATTTACAACAGAATGAGTGTGAAGAGAATTTGGCCCTCAATTGGAGAAGAAGGCTAAAACACAAAAGTGTACACCTGACAGGCTGAATATAGTAGATCATCCCTGATAAACTTTAAAATACTATGTACATGTATAACATGTATAAACGTTAATATATTCCTACATACTTCCCACCTTTTATCTTAATTCTATGGGACAAGTTGTGGTCACTTCTGCCCTGATACTGCAAAGTATGTACCAGTGGCATGTTCAGGAAATTAAGGCACAAACCTTTAACAAATTCTATTGTGCACGTGCAAATGGTGATTTTTCCATGGCTTATAACTTGGCCAGATCTGAATGATTTTTCACAGGGACAGCAAAAATCAACACTCTGATCCCCTCATCCTCCTTTTATCCTGGGCACGAGGAATGTGTGTCCAGGGATGAGGGAGTGGTGGGAAAGACAGTACCTTGGTGTGCAAGGTTGTGACTGGCCAGTTAAAGAGAGAGTTGTGGGACCCAATAGGGTCCTGTGTCAACCCATTCTGATAATAATGGCCCCTCCTAGCAGCTGGTGACCTCTTAGAATTGTACCCACCCATCCTGGCCTTGTACATGTCGTTGTCTGGCTGGAAGTCTGAGTAGGCTCTGTGCCTAGACAGTTCGCCTTTCCTGGAGTTGGGAATAAGATTGGCTCATGTTAGGTTAGGATTTTTATCTTCCCCACAACAGCCTGGATGTCCTGCTGGTTAGTTAGGATAAATAAAAGAGGGGGGGGAGAAACATTAAGCAAAAAACAAAGCAACCAAAAACTGTGTTGTAACCCATGGCTGACATCCCGTGCAGATAGACAACGTAAGTGAGTAACCTGGAATAAACCGGTGCATATGGAGCACAAGATCCAAAGGGGACTGGCATCAACCTAGAATGGTTTGGGATCAAGTGTTGAACAGGCTAAGTCACTCTCATGGGAATCATATAAGCGGAGGGTGTAACTGATCCTAGCATGGTCTGAATCCCTGATTGAGAACTCTTGGGGGGGGAGGGAGAGTGGAAGGGGGAAGGGTGAGTGTCATCCCTCATCCCTCTTGATTAATTTTTTAGTTTTACCAAACTGAACCCAAGTAACTGCCTGGTAGGCAACGTGGGGGATAACTTCAAACCCCCCCCCCCCCCCAGGAGTTTGGGCTTTAATAAAGTTGCTTCCCACCACATTAAACCTAATGTCATTGTCTGTGTCTTGTTTCCTACATATTTGGATCAACCAGCTCCCCCATTTTTGTTCCAATTTTCCAAAAGAATTGAACCTGAGGCAGAGACCAAGCATAGAAAATTCCAGCTGGAACAGTTAAAATTTGTTACAAAATTTAAAACTGTGCATTTTAAGGGGAAGTGTTGGTAAACCTTAATATAGTTGTAAGCAGTAGCTCCTTCCGTAAAACAAAGCATGCGGGTCAGAATGGTCAGAAAGTCCCTAACCATCATATTGAGTTTGTAATGCTTTTTCTTATTGTGGCATTGCAGCACCATGCCATTACACCTATTGGACCCATAATAACTGAAGTGCAATTCCAGCTGATGGAAATGAAATTAAACCTGCCCTCAGTAATAGAGAAGTGACTTCCACCAAGAGTGGAATATGAAACCATTTTCCTGGCTTACATTGTTCAATTATAAAGCCCTATAAATAAAGGGTGAAAATGTATTTTGGAAGTAATTGCTGTTCAGCGGTGAATGATTGATGACCTTTACATTTCTATACATTCTCAACAAGTGTACATGCACCCACGCACACACAATAAACAACACCCCTAACAAAACTCGCAAATCCCTCAGTATGTTATCTTTTACAATTCAGAGACAGAATTAAATATATGATGTCAAAAACTGGTTTAAAAGCAACAGCTCTAATTTTGGATGAATACACTCTAATATAAATATAGCAATGGAAAACATCCTTTCTTTGAAACTAGCATTGAGGAAATAATTCTTAATGAACGATGAATTGGTTGAATTTAGCTTCTCTGTTAGGGTACATTATATAAGCAGATCACAGTTGCCTTCAATGTATTTGATCAAATGTATTCATTGAACTTTCAACAACAACAACAACGATGGGTTAATCACAATTAGTTTGTTTAAAGCATTTGATTTTCAGTTTTTCAAGTTTTGAGCTGTGTTGTTTAGGTTGAGATCAGTCAGATAGGTTCTATAATGTTGTTTCTGTTCCACGGCTGTATGAGATCACAAACTCTTTTGGCCCAAACACACATGTGTGAAGTTAGAATTCAGTCTCTGGAAATCTTTATTCAGGTGACTTCAAACTTTGCTTTCCACAAAATATGTTGCCAAGTAACTTAATTGCCTTTGTATTCATGGAAAGCAGGTGAAAAAGGGACATTAGTATAGATGATAAATTTATCTTAAACACTTGTTCTATTAGAGGAAATTGTTTGCAGTGTTCACCCGACTCAGTTTAAAACCGTGAAGTATTATACATTAGACCAACTTTGATTACTTTTGGTGGTTAGTTAATACTTAAGAGAATGAAAGTTATATTTTTATTTAGAAGAAAAGTATATTTATTTATCAAAAACACTATATAAAATGTAAGTGCAAAACTCCAATATTTATGCACTATGTGTTGGAAATGTTAGCGTATGCACAAAGATCAGGATAGTAAGAATGACATGGCTCTTAAAACAGCCACAAGTCCGTTGTCCTCGCATGTAGCATTTTCTATTTCAGTATTTCAAGATGGGTTTTATACCTCAATGTACTGTCACTATGGGAACCATAATGTAGATTGTAGAATGTCCTGTGTTTTGAATGTGAAAAATACTAAACTCAGATTTTCAGACCTGCACGGTCATCCTGCCTTGCTGGAGAGGAGTAATAATAATGAGAAAGGAGTAATTGCTTGAAGCGGTTGGTTTTAAAGAGGGATTTGAATTGGTGAGGGAAAAGGGCTCTTGACAAAGGGAGAGAGTTGATAGGTTGGTGCTGTGGTCCCAGTGAGAAGAGAAAAGAAGACTAACAGATGCATTTTGGATGTTCTGGAAAGGAAACTGGGTGCAGGTGAGAGTTAGAGGTTGGACACAAGAAAATTATTGCAATCAAGATTAGAGATGACCAGCTGTTGTACAGGATTTAACGGTGGCAAAAGTAAGGAAAGGGGGAGTTTTGGTTATCTTAAGGAAGAAGAAGCACAAAAGATGTAATGAAATCCTGGATATGGAGGGAGAAATATAATGAATACTCAGATTATGCTGAAGTTACAGACAGTATAGGATAGGATAGGAAAGACAGTAGAAAGGGGGTAAGAGATCAAACGGACAGGCAGTGTCTTCAGTTTTGTCGAGATTGAATCTGTGTTGGGAGCTGGGTATTCAAGAAGAGATGTCAAAGAAAAAAATCATAGAAATCATAGAATCATAGAATATCAGGGTTGAAAGGGACCTTGGGAGGTCATCTCGTCCAACCTCCTGCTCAGAGAAGGACCAATCCCCAACTAAATCATCCCAGCCAGGGCTTTGTCAAGCCTGACCTTAAAAACCTCTAAGGAAGGAGATTCCACCACCTCCCTAGGTAACCCATTCCAGTGCTTTAGCACCCTCCTAGTGAAAAAGGTTTTCCTAATATTCAACCTAAACCTCCCCCACTGCAACTTGAGACCATTGCTCCTTGTTCTGTCATCTGCCAGCACTGAGAACAGTGTAGACCCATCCTCCTTGGAACCCCCTTTCAGGTAGTTGAAAGCAGCTATCGAATCCCCCCTCATTCTTCTCTTCTGCAGACTAAATAATCCCAATTCCCTCAGCCTCTCCTTATAAATCATGTGCTCTAGCCCCCTAATCATTTTTGTTGGCCTCTGCTGGATACTTTCCAATTTTGCCACATCCTTCTTGTAGTGTGGGGCCCAAAACTGGACACAGTACTCCAGATGAGGCCTCACCAATGCCGAATGGAGGGGAATGATCGTGTCCCTTGATCTGCTGGCAATGTTCCCACTTATACAGCCCCAAAATGCCGTTAACCTTCTTGGCAACAAGGGCACAGTTTTGACTCATATCCAAAATATGACCTGGGAGCCTGGACAAGCAGGAGTGGTCAGAGGGGTAACTGTTAGTAGAAGCATCTGGAGGAAACTAGGTGATGTGAGTAAGTTACATCTGTACAAAGAGAGATGAAGGAGATGTGAACACACACTAAGAATATACGGGTACATGTATTCCATTGTGCTTATTTCTGGGTAATGGCTGAGAGACTGGGTCTCTGGGTGAAGGAGTGAATAGAGACATATTATGAGGTTGGTGATCGTGATGAAGAAAAGTAATTGGGGTGCATTAGCCAATTAGTGGGTTAATTCACCTGCCAGCCAAGGTATCAGAGAAAGCTCCCAACAGTGGCAGGATTTTAGTCCCTTTCTCCAGGGATAGATTTATTTTTCAACACCAAAGCAGCTCAAAACAAATAAAAAGAGACACAACACGTCCTGCTGCCTGGCCCCACCACAAGTCTCTTCTTCATAAGGTTTCTGTTCCTGCCAACAGTGCAGGTATCCAACAGTGCAGTTATCTTCCACCTAGCTGATGTGGAGAGAACCCTCCTGGGTCTTTTTTCTCTGGGACTCCTGCAGGAGCCTGGCAGCTTCTTTCAGGTCTCTACCTCTAAACTGGGCTTGTTGGCCTTTTAGCTGAAGTTCCAGGTGACCTGCAGTGTACCATCTGATTCCTGGCCTCAAAATCACCTCTTGGGAGGTAGCTAGTTACTCGCAGATGGGGCTAAACCCAACTCCCTGAAGGATCCATGCCCACCTGTCACAGGGTGCGTTAAAAACATTTGATGATTTTACCTGAGTCCAGAGTGTTGGATAATTATTAAAAACTGCATCATTGGAGGTTCTCGCATCCTTAGTGTTAACATTGATGTCCTGGCTAAAGTGCAGCTACTGTTCATATATTCAGTCTGTCAGTGTTCCCTTGGGTAGAGCTTTCTTCAGTTCCTGTTCTGAACACTTGCCTAGTATTCCTGTGACTGATAAGATTGCATTCAGGAGGGTAGGTAAATGGTAGGTGTACAAAGCACTTCATGATCTTTCATGATGAAAGGAATGATATCATTGAATGTTATAAGAATTACATATGATATGCATATTATATAGAATATATTTATATAACACGATGCATTTTCTTACTTCAGCTAAAAGTTGTAAATTGGAAAAAAGTGAAAGTGCTGAGGTTTGTTTACAATTTTCACTTCATTAAAATTTCTTTTACATAAGAAGAAACGACATTCAGGGTTGCTAAATGACCCTTTGAAAGCGTTATTAAGAATTCAGAGCAATTCTTGCTGTTCTCCTCTTGAGCTTGATGTTTGTATTACTCTGTGTGGAGTCATTTTCATTTCTCTGACTCCTTTCAAGATTTCATGACATGTAACTGACAAGCTGTACCTGGAACATAATGCATGAGGGGCTCAGCTGAAAGGAAGCAGAGTAGGATGACATTGGGATATGAAATGCAACCTTTTCCTGTCACATTTGATATTAAAGTGTGGCTGGCATCAGTGACCACACTTGTCTACGCGGGGGGGAAATAAGTGAGGGTCAGATCAAGTTATAAATCAATCTTGTTTCCCTTTGAAAGCAAAAAGCTCTCAAAAACTTATTTTGGGGGACCCACTGATTTCCCCCCCCCCCCCCCCCGTCTTCCTGGGTCCAGAAAGGAGATTTCTCCCCAGCATGCCATTTATGCTTCTCTAGTTATGCTTCTCTAGTTAAGTAATTGTGTAGGAGCAGAATCAGCCCAGGGGTTCTTAATAGTTGAAACTGGTTAATGCCATCATCCATGTTGCTAGTAGTATTATTATTTATTATTTCTTTATTTTGAAAATTTACATCTTATTTTTGTTTTAAAAAAAGTCATCTATGTGGGGGAGGAGGGCAGCACTTGCTGAAGAAAGGAAATCATCATCTTTATACTATGTGTGTGCCTGGAGGACAAGTGTACGTGCCTACACCTTACATACGTTGACTACCTGGCATGTCTGGGTAAAGCAGCTGTTTGGCCTAACAGGGTCCATTGGGAAATCTATGTCTATGACATCGACTACTCTTTCCACTCCTGCTTTTTTCTACAGACCCCCAACCCAAGCATACATTTCCTCCTTGGCAGCTGGCCTGTTAATCTGCTCTCCCGAGAGAAGTAAGAGGAAATGTGGCTGACTCTTTTCAGCACCTCATTTTCTCAGTGGCTATCAGGCCAGGGGGACTAGTGCTTTCAGAAGGGCCTCATGGTGGAGAGGAAGTTGATGAAACTCAGACGTATTCTCTCTCCCCTACCTCTTGACAGCAGAGCATATGTCTGGCTCTCAGAAGGGTCTCAGGGAGCTAGTGTTCTGCTCAGCTGGAAGTACAACACATTAGACAGGCGAGTACTGAAAATGTCCCTTGGATAATTCCAGGATTGCTCTTGCTGCCACTTCTCCTATGGCTAAATGTGAGTCCCTTTGGGTCTGGTGCGACTAGAGGCTTGATAGTGATTTCTTAGGGAACTGTAGTAGATTGTTCCTGTCCCCTTGTTCTTTTGGATGCTAGATGTGGTTTTCACATCTCCCTTCCTCCATGTAGGCTAGCTGCAGGTTGTGGATACCTGTCTCCTTGGCCCGACAGAATCTGCATTCTGCTTCCTCTTCCTCTGCTGAATAGAACACAAAGAGGAATGATAACAAGCGGTAAAGAGATTTCTCTCCCAAATTAGGAAGAAGATAACACGTAGTGGGGATCCCAAAACAAAGACAAGTCTTTAACAGGGCTGTCGATTAATCACAGTTAACTCACGCGATTAACTCAAAAAAATTAATCACGATTTAAAAAATTAATTGTGATAAATTGCAGTTTTAATCGCGCTGTTAAACAATAGAATACCAATTGAAATGTATTAAATATTTTGGATGTTTTTCTACATTTTCATATATATTGTATTCTGTGTTGTAATTGAAATCAAAGTGTATATTATTGATTACAAATATTTGCACTGTAAAAATGAGAAACAAAAGAAATAGTATTTTTCAATATACCTCATACAAGTACTGTAGTGCAATCACTTTTCCTGAAAGTGCAACTTACAAATGTAGGGTTTTTTTGGTTACATAACTGCACTCAAAAACAAACAATGTAAAACTTCAGAGCCTATAAGTCCACTCAGTCCTACTTCTTGTTCAGCCAATTGCTAAGACAAACAAGTTTGTTTACTTTTACAGGAGATAAAGCTGTCTGCTTCTTATTTACAATATCAGCAGAAAATGAGAACAGGTATTTGCATGGCACTTTTGTAGATGGCATTACAAAGTATTTACGTGCCAGATATGCTAAACATTCGTATACCCCCTTCTTGTTTCAGCCACCATTCCAGAGGACGTGCTTCCATGCTGATGATGCTTCTTAAAAAAAAAATGCATTAATTAAATTTGTGACTGAACTCCTTGAGGGAGAATTGTATGTCCCCTACTCTGTTGTACCCACATTCTACCATATATTTCATGTTATAGCAGTCTCGGATGATGACCCAGCAAACGTTCATTTTAAGAATGCTTTCACTGCAGATTTGACAAAATGCAAAGAAGGTACCAGTGTGAGATTTCTAAAGATAGCTACAGCACTGGACCCAAGGTTTAAGAATCTGAAGTGCCTTCCAAAATCTGAGAGGGACGAGGTGTGGAGCAGGCTTTCAGAAGTCTTAAAAGAGCAACACTCCAATGCGGAAACTACAGAACCCGAACCACCAAAAAAGAAAATCAACCTTCTGCTGGTGGCATCTGACTCAAATAATGAAAATGAACATGCGTCGGTCCGCACTGCTTTGGGTTGTTATCGAGCAGAACCCGTCATCAGCATGGACGCATGTCCCCTGGAATGGTGGTTGAAGCATGAAGGGACATATGAATCTTTAGCACATCTAGCATGTAAATATCTTGTGATGCCAGCTACGACAGTGCCATGAGAATGCCTGTTCTCACTTTCAGATGACATTGTAAACAAGAAGTGGGCAGCATTATGTCCTGCAAATATAAACAAACTTGTCCGTCTGAGCGCTTGGCTGAACAAGAAGTAGGACTGATTGGACTTGCAGGCTCTAAAATTGTACGTTGTTTTATTTTTGAATGCAGGTTTTCTTGTACAGAATTCTATATTTTTAAGTTCAACTTTCATGATAAAGAGATTGCACTACAGTACTTGTATTAGGTGAATTGAAAAATACTATTTCTTTTCTCAGGGGGTAGCCGTGTTAGTCTGTATCCACAAAAACAACAAGGAGTCTGGTGGCACCTTAAAGACTAACAGATTTATTTGGGCATAAGCTTTCGTGGGTAAAAAACCTCAGTTCTTCAGATTCATGGAGTGAAAGTTACAAATGCAGGCATTATATAATGATGCATGAAGAGAAGGGAGTACCTCACAAGTGGAGAACCAGTGTTGACAGGGCCAATTCAATCAGGGTGGATGTAGTCTAATCCCAATAATAGATGAGGAGGTGTCAATTCCAGGAGAGGCAAAGCTGCTTTTGTAATGAGCCAGCCACTCCCAGTCCCTATTCAAGCCCAAATTAATGGTGTTAAATTTGCAAATGAATTTTAGTTCTGCTGTTTCTTTTTGAAGTCTGTTTCTGAAGTTTTTTTGTTCAAGAATAGTTACTTTTAAATCTGTTATAGAATGTCCAGGGAGATTGAAGTGTTCACCTACTGGCTTTTGTATGTTGCCATTCCTGATGTCCAATTTGTGTCCATTTATTCTTTTACGTACAGTAAGATGGGCTGATTAAAAAATGTCTTACCAGAAACGTTCTGGTTTTATATGGCATTGACTCCTATTTACATTTATTCTGGCATTGCTTTTTAATATTATTTTCCTTGCATTTGTTGCACTAGAGGGTCAAGGGAGTGAATCACTTGTTCCAGCTGTGACCTCTAGAGTGTATGGGGGGCCCAGATTTTAAAGAAGCAATGCAGCTGGTGTGATGAAAGAAGCTGGGAGACTATGGGAGTTAACCAGTGGAGTTCACCAGCAGAGGAATGCAGAGAGGTGTCTTTTCTTCAGCTTGCAGGTAATCTGAAAGGAAGAACCTGCAGTGCGGAGAAAAATGGTATGCTGCCACCACTGCTAGCTCTTCCTCTGCCTATATCTGTGGGGACCCTGGTCAGATAAACATCCTGACCCTGGAGGCCTCTACCCAGGTCCTGGTTTTCACTTGCTGGAAATGCAACCTTCATGTACCTGCCAAACAAAGCCAGTGTGAGAGGCATCTGTTGGTGGAGTCCCTCAGGAAAAAGTTAAGAGATCTGCAGGAGGAGGTAGCTCATGTGCATAGCATCTGGAAGCATGAGGATTTCATTGACAGGATGCACATGAAGATGTCCGGGATGGAGGATACTAGCCAACTAGAGAATACTACAGCTGCACCAGAGGAGGAGAGAGAGCCAGCTGCTCTGCAGGGAGGAGACTGGCTGTTGACCACCTCGGGCAGCAGACAACCTGCCAACCTGACCTGACATCCTGGGAGTTGTGCTGCCTTCCTGCAGGCCTCCTCTGAGATGTCACAGAAAGGTTGTTGAAGCTCGTTTGTCCCTCTGACCCTATGCTGTGCATCTATGGGAGCACTTATGATCCTGATCCTGAATGGACCAATAGTGACTACAGGGCTCTGGAAGAGGGGATGAAGGAGTCAAGGTCACAGGTGGCGTTCTTGTTCATGCTCCTGCCTGAGATTGGTGGTCCAGGCAGGGACAAGCATATCTTGGAGATTAATGATTTATGAGGAGAGGCTGAGAGAACTGGGATTATTTAGTCTGCAGAAGAGAAGAGTGAGGGGGGATTTGATAGCAGCCTTCAACTACATGAAAGAGGGTTCCAAAGAGGATGGAGCTAGGCTATTCTCAGTGGTGACAGATGACAGAACAAGGAGGAGTGGTCGCAAGTTGCAGTGGGGAGGACTAGGTTGGACATTAGGAAAAACTATTTCACTAGAAGGGTGGTGAAGCACTGGAATGGGTTACCTAGGGAGGTGGTGATTTTTAAGGCCTGGCTTGACAAAGCCCTGGCTGGGATGATTTAGTTGGGGTTGGTCCTGCTTTGAGCAGGGGATTGGACTAGATGACCTCCTGAGGTCCCTTCCAACCCTAATCTGCTATGGGTCTATGATAAATCTTGAAAGGTGTGTTGTGGGGTGTATTGATCATTGTAGCAGTGGAGATATGTCTGCATCTGTTGTTCTGGCAGCATCTGGGCCGCTTTGAATTGATGTGTCCTGATTTACGGGGATCTTGCTTCTGATGACGAGCCTGGACAGATTGGGTGGAGGGGTCGCTTGAAGGCCAGAAAAGGGAGTCCATGAAAGATTTCTTTTAGAATGGGGTCCCTATCATATATGGGTTGTGATTGTTTGATACCCTGTAAGGATTCCGTTGTTGGGTGACAACTAAGGGTGTGCGGCCATACGGGATTTTATTTCTGTTTTTAAGTAAGTTCTCTCGGTATTTGGTGGCCCGTTCCATGATGCAATCTATTTCTCTGCTGGAGTGGGCTTGTTTGGTGAAGGTAGTTTAAGTGTGTAAGGTGTATATGCCGGACGTTCTCCTCAAAGCATTTTCTGTGGCATCTGAATACATGGCTGTAGATAACAGATTCTTTGGTGTGTTTGGGTGGGTTCCTGAGATAGCCAGGAATAGAACTCAGGTCTCCTAAGTCCCAGTACTATGAATTAGTATGACTTTCTGAGGACTACCACTGAGTACATAAAAGAGAGGCTAAAAGGGGTCATCATTACTGAAAAAACAGACATTATCTATGAACATTTTGCAGCGTATCTCAGCCTGACCATCTACATTTATTTTTATAATAAATAATCTAAAATAGTGTTTAAATTTGGCAAAAATATTGCTATTTCATATTAATGTATCTTCTGAGAATAGAACTCTCATAAAGTATATTTCTATTGTTAGTTTGATGCTTTAGCACTGGAGATATTCATAGTATTAGGAGATATTATGCAAGTTGAATTTTCATTTAGCCACATAAAAGTGTGTTCAAATGCCTGTGAATGAAACTATCCACAGTTTAAAATAGCTACTTTATTTGGCTTAATTTATAGCTCCCTTTATTTTCTAAATCTTTCTGGATGAGTAAGCTTTGTATTTATTATTATTATTATTGTGTTATTAAACAAAACTTTCCAGAACGTATCCTAATACACAAAGAAACAGGAGTATAGAAGAGTGTGAATCTGAAATACAGAAAGAAGAGCATAAGCATAAGTCTCCTGATCCTTACTTATACTCCTCTATATGGTATAATAATTGGATAGCTGTGCCTTTCATTTTTGTTATTCTTGGCCTCCACATTTTTGCAAGAAAATCAACTTTTTTTTTTTTTAACGATCATATCATTTAGTTTTCTCCGTCTTGGACCTAAAAGTATGGGAAAATTCAAACATGTTCTGTGATAGTTATATTGCTGCTGAGAACTATGGATAACTGTGATAGTGCATTCATTAATTTTGATATAGTTACACAGTCCCATGCATTGTTTTAATTAGGGAAGCTTACTTGGGTTAAGGCTATGTCTATATCGGCATAATCTATGTTGCTCAAGGGTGTGAATAAACCACCCCACTGAGCAACGTAATTTACACTGCCATAAGCATTCATGTGCCCAGCGCTATGTCGGCAAGAGAGCGTCTCCCACCGACATAGCTTCTGCCGCTCACAGCACTTCATGAGATGGGACAAATAGGAGTATGTCTGACTGTGGCCCTAGTGGAGCATGCCTCTAGTAGAATCTGTGGTACTTGCAATAAATTACCCAACTAACAGTGGATAGATTGAGGAGCAGCTGAGTATAACTGATATTTATTTTTGAAATGTATATAAAATGGTAAATGTTTTAATAGTAGTCCTCTCCCACACACTTCATATGTTGCTTGACTCCTTGAATTGTAAGCTTTGTTTTAGGAGCTGTCGGTGAAATCCTGCCCTCATTGACGTCAGTGGCAAAACTCCGGTTGACTTCAGTGGGGTCAGGATTTTGCCCTGTCTTCGTATGTGAGTATACAACATCTTGCACCGTTTGGGTTCTACAAAATAATAATGATAAATAAGCTTCACTATTATCCATAGATAAATGAAATAAATAATAGTCAGTTATTGGAATGCCTTTGCAAATAAGATATTAGGGAGGGTCCCTCGCCCTTTACACTAGTTTTACACCACTGCATTCCATTCCTTTCAATAGTAGTTACACCGGCATAAAATTGGTGTAACGCAGTGCAGAATTAGGCCCATTAACGCTAAATTGTAAGCTAGCTCAATATGCATTTTGCTTGTTGTCTACAATTCATTGCTGGATTAATCTTATTCCTCCTTCCAAAACAGAGTGCACACAATTTCCAAGCCATCTTCTGAATGCTTAGCTTGTTTACGCCGGGCTTTACTTGTTAGTAGAATCCATGGCTGATATGCCTCATTTATCAGCCAAGTATGGAAGGATTCTGAGCGATATTTTTGTCATTTACCACTGTCAAAATGATATATTTTCTTATATCCTGGGTACCATAAAAGCTTTATTTACACATAGTTTGCAGGGTGAACATGTAGCAATAAATGATATAAGACCGAGTAAACATGGAAGCAGAACAAAGCATTTTCTTTCTTTATGTATTTTTTGGATTAATAATTCACATAGAATGTCTTCATTTATTAGCACTGTTTACTGAGTACGGTAACTATGGTCAGTGCCTTATAAACACTGGTGATGATGCTCCTGCTCGAAGAAGCTATCAGTCTAAATCAGAGTACAATTTAACCATGAATGATACACAGGTTAATGATCCAATCTCTCAGTAGTTCAAAAACTTAATTAAAAAAATAATTATTGGTAAATTACTATTGAAAGGCTTCACAGAAGAGTTGAGATTCGGGAGTAATGTGAATGCAGAGAAGGGAGATCTCTTGGTACACAAGGAAAAGGAGTGGGAATTCAAAGCTTTATGGAACAATATGAAAGAAAGCATGAAGCAATGAATGGGAAATGTTACTTTCTCTTTTATTATCATTCGCTAAAAGCCAGAGATTAACATTTACCTGCAAATCGTGTTTGTTATTTTTTGTTATGACAGGACTGTAATAAAACATTTCTCATGAAACCCATTGATCTGATTTAATTTTATTACCCTAGTCATCAATATGTTTTGTGGTGTTTGTCATTTGCATTAATGAAAAAGACACACAGAATGACTTCCTGTTAAATCTGGTGCTGTTCTGGGAATGCAAGGTTGTAAAAAAGAAAACCTAACTTTCAGATCCAGCAAAGAAAGTGAAGTGTGGTCAAGACCTTCAATTCCATACTAAAGGCAATGTCACAAACAGAACTGGAAAGGATCAGATGAGGAGGGTGGTTGTGATCATAGCTCTGAATGGAAGAGGCCATGTATACGTAGATACAAATAGGGGGTAAGGTTTTCACTCAGGAGGAAGGGGACTTCTGTAGATGAGGAAGTTTACATAAGCTGCCCAAGTTTTGAATTCTTATCTGAATTGAACCAAACATTTTACATCTTTTGAGATTTGTCCATGAGGAATCTAGGGAAGTCAACGTAAATGAGTCATGCTCTACCTGAGATCACCTCAGTACTTGGCTTCCTAACTCAGTCTTTAAAAACTATTGAAAGATGCCACCACATAAATAAACCAATATGTAGTAGTCACTGCAGTTATCAATAGACTGAGGCATTTTTGAGAACTAATTTATATATTAATTTTTTACAATGATATGAAGCACTAGCAGCAAGCAGTGCCTGCATTAATCTTATAGCTTAGTAAATTTATCATTGATCATGTGAGATATGGAATACCCAATGCCATTCAGATATGACCTAATGATAAAATGATTCTTTGTGAATGGAAAGTGTGTCTTTCCGTCAGTGTACTGGTTGTATGCAATGGCGATGGTAGAATAATTGATGATGTAGGCACAGGATTGGAGAGACATCTCTTTGCTGAAAGATCCAGGTGGGAATGATTGCATATACACTCATGTTCTTCTTCTGTTTACAAGGCAATCTGTTGTGTGTGGGTGTGTTTTTTAGACACATGTCTGGCAAATTCAACCAGTAGCGCAATTGTGCTCTTGAAATTACGAATTTGCTGAAAATCATGTTCACTTCGGCACATTGTGTGCTTAACTTTTCCAAAACTGTATTTACCCATTTTATTTTAAAATCTATTCTGTTTTCAATATTATAGCAAGATATGGTAACACTGAGTCTGTGGATCCCTGAAACCCTGTAAGGTGATTACTTTCTTCTGCCATTTCTCTCTCCTCTTCTTATAGCTCCTGCTCTTGGTCTGTTTGCTACTTTGATGAATTCCAGAGCCTAATCTTGACTCTAACCACTTTGGTGTCTTATCTTCAAAACTTATGGTCAAACACACCTCCTGCCTCAGGCTCTCATGCTATTGACATTTAACTTTGTCTCCTGTCATCTGCAACTTTCAATTGGCACTTCAGATGTGACATTTAGAACCAGACTGAACAAAGCACTATGAAATATTCTGCAGGGATTTAGTTTGCACTGGCAGGGGATCAGTGTGGGCTCCACATACGTCTTTTCTGTCCCCGATGTCAACAATTCTCTGTGTAGGTTAACTTATTTCATTGTAAAATATTGCATTTGGTACTTGAGTCCATACATACATACATAGCCATGTAAAAAGATGATTTAAAATGCTGTCTTTTAGGCCTGGTCCACACTAACCCCCCACTTCGAACTAAGATACGCAACTTCAGCTACGTGAATAACGTAGCTGAAGTCGAAGTACCTTAGTTCGAACTTACCACGGGTCCAGACGCGGCAGGCAGGCTCCCCCGTCAATGCCGCGTACTCCTCTCGCCGAGCTGGAGTACCGGCGTCGACGGCGAGCACTTCCGGGATCGATTTATCGCGTCTAGACAAGACGCGATAAATCGATCCCAGAAGATCGATTGCTTACCGCCGGACAGGAAGTAAGTATAGACCTACCCTTAGATCAGGATTCTAATTCCTTCCTGGACAAAATTCTCACATAGCATTGCTTTTAGGTTTTGGCCATCTTCTGGTTCCAATGCCAAGCATGTGTGCCATTGGCTGCAAGGTACCCAAACAAACCAGCAACATTAAAAAAAAAAGTATTCAACTCTCTGAATCTGGATTTCATGTATTTTGTCCTTAGAATTATATAAAGTGTTCCTGAAGTCTAACTCTTGAAAACTTTCCTTTCTCTTTTTGAGATACATAAAATATTTTGGAAAAGAAAGAAAAAAATGGAAAGGTTGCAACTTGATCATGTGTGGGGTTTTTGTTGTTTTTTCTTTTTTTCGGGTATTGGAAGTTTTAGTCCTAATTCTGAATGATTGGATTTAATACTTAACACTTTTTAACTGTCTTAACTCTACAAAAAAGCAACTTTTAACATGAAATGCTAGGGTATTCACAAGGAATGTGATAAATACTCAAACCTGAAAGTAAATGTTATCAGAAAATCGAAAATGTCATGTTTAAATATGATTGGATCTGATTTTGTCGTACAAGATATCAGAACAACTGATTGCAAGTTCAATCTTAAGTATTTTTGAATTTTAATAAGTCACTTCTATTTGATCAGAACTTCATTGTTGTTCATTTTTATTGAGCTCACTAGTATTGAACTATGCTCAATTTCTTTTCTGGTGTCCCTAGCCTCTGTTTGCCAGAAGCTGGGAATAGGCATCAGGGGATGGATCACTTGAAGATTACCTGTTCTGTTCATTCCCTCTCGGGCACCTGGCATTGGCTATTATTGGAAGATAGGACACTGGGCTAGGTGGACCTTTGGTCTGACCCAGTATGGCCTCTCTTATGTTCTTATGTTCTAATAAAAGAGTCTGTTTTCAAGTTTCCACTTTATTCTAATTGAAATTTGAAGGCCCCATACATCTCATTGCCTAGTTTAGACTTAAGCATGGTAGTTTTTCTGCAAAATGTTACTCAAATGACCAAGGCTCACTCATATGATTTGCCCCATTAGCTTCCATGGAACTATTTGTGTGAGTAAAGGTTTGCAAGAATGAACATTCATGTAATGGCCTAAGTATTAGAGAAGTAGGCAGCAAGTAGGTTTTTTAAACAGTCTGTAACACAGGCCTGTTTTGTAAAAGAGTTTAGAACACAGGCCTTTGTTAGTACTAGCTATATAAAGAAGAGCCATGTCTAAATATGATTCATACTAACACAGTTTCTCTTCTAGTATCGAAGGAATCCAATTGTTCCTATATTCAATATAAGGTGTCAGAAACTGCAAATTGATGGGTGTTCAAAAATATCAGCATTCAGGTCAATTTAAAACAAGATACAAGTAATCGTATTAGAATTATTAAAGAAACCACAAGAAGACCAGGCTGTAGGGCCCACAACACTGCTTAGGAGAAGGCTGCTGATGTACAATATAGGATATTTCTATATAGATTTTTGGGGGGATTCTGATTTTTTTAAATAGTGCGTGTCAAAACCTCAATGAATATCCTGTATTCTTCTAGTAGCCTCTGTAAGATAGAGTAATTCTCAGATTGAAAACAAACAAACAAAAGCAAACATGCCTAAATGCAAATTTAACATTTCAATAAGCTGCTTGATTTTCAAAGATGCTGAGCACGCAGTGACTCCCACTGAGTTTGTCAGTCTTTGGCTCTGTTACTTCTCCTACCTCACCTTTGCACCATTAAGCACAATTTCTTCCAACACCGGGCTGCGCTTTAAAGGAACAGTCTAATCCATCCTGGATAGCAATGCAGTGTGGTGCATTGGAGGAACTTACTTAGAAAGTCAGTGATTTGACTTTCAGTTTGAGGAAGATTTTAATTCTCTTCACCCAAATCAACCATCATTTACTTTTCAACTTGCTACTAGTTTCCATAAATGAGGACAGGGACATAGATCATCTTGAATTATTTTTTTTTCCAAATAATCTTTCTTTATGAAATTGAAAGAACATCAATACACACAATATTTTTACCTTATATATTAATCTTTCTGAAAAAATAGTCACTGAGATGAAATCTGGAAAGCATATACATCCTGTTATCTTCTGTAGTTTGTCATTTTATCCATAAACTAATTGTTCTTTTAATAGTAATTCACTTTGTTCTACTTTGCAGATCCATATCTTATACATTGTTCTTTTCCTTTCATCTCAACTAGTTCTTTTAGATTATTGCAAAAATGTGTGATATGTGAACTCCACAAACTTTCTTCCAGAGGGTGGTTGGGTGTGTGTGTGTGTGTGTGTGTGTGTGTGTGTGTATCTATCTATCTATCATCTATCTATTCATAGGTATTTAAAGAAACACAAAGGAAAAATACAAAGTACTTGGGAGTTAAACACGTTGTTTTTTATTTGTGAAAACAATTAAATACTAAGTTCTCAAAAATATGCAGTATTCAGTTTTAATCAAAACATACTCTGTAAGAGCCCAGTCCTGCAACTGACCTTGCACAGGCAGAACCCGGCACCAAGAAGTTGATATTTGCAGAATTGGACCATGAATCTCTAAGATTTTAACCCAGATGTTTTGGGGATTCTGCGTGAAAGCAGCTTATGCTGTATCCTAACGTGATCCTCTTCCATCCAAATAAACAGATAAATGTTAATGGTTTTTTTAAGACTTTAATAAGAATCCTGTAACTTATAACACATAAATTTTGGGGAAATATTCTTACAGTAGAATTTCACAGAGCAATTTAATGTGACTAGAAATGCAGTAATTTTCCTTCTATGACCACTGAAAGGTTGAAAAGTAAAAAAGGCTGCCGCTGCTACAACTGCTGTTATTTATATTGTCCTAGGGTCCTATTCAGAATGTTGGCTCCCTTGTGCTGGGAGCTGTATGATCACAAAGTATCAATAGTATCTGCCCCCAAAGAGCTTACTCTAAACAGACAAAGGTACTAATTCTACAAGGCATTTGGTTAGAATGATGGCAGGCATGTTTCCTTGTTCATTCCTTTTATTTTGGTTCCCAAGATAGTAAGTAAAATTATAAAGGGTGGGGAAGAAGGAAACAATCATGTGCACTTACTTTATGTATATTATGTACATTTTAAAATAAGTTTTATATCCATTATATAATACTGTTTTAAATAAATACATATCATAGGTGAAATCCCAGCCTCACTGAAATTAATGGCAAAACTCCCATTGACTGCAATGAGTTCAGGATTTCCCCTTGAATATCCCAGAAAGCCCCTCAATCTAACCGTTATTAGTTAGCCTGGGTGGTTGTTGGTTTTTTTTCCCCATAGTCATCACAGAAGAAGTGGCTGTTAAGGAGGGATTGAAAGGAAAAGAGGCTTGTGGCTGTATGGATAAGTGTCAGGAAGGCATTCCATACATAAGGGCAATTTAGAGGAATATATTCAATAAGCACAAACTTAAACACTTCTGGAGTCCTTCCACAGGAAACAGTGCAAAAGGCAATGAACAGAGAATAAAACACCAAAAAAACCCACAACACACTGTTACTAGGTACTCAGCATTCATCGAAAGCCCTGTGTCTTCCAGCTGAGCCGTTTGAAAGCAACCTACAGCTGGCAATTTTGTTCCCTTGAACTAATGAACTAGCTTCAGCAAAACACCTGTTAAGTCTGTGGGTGAAACATTGATGGCAAAACCCCCACTGACTTCAACAAAACCAGTTTCACCCTCCAAGTAATGACTTATAAAACTACATAAAAGACATTTTTCCATGTTGAAACAGTTCATGCAAGTTGTTGCACCCTATATATTAGTGGATTCACTGTGGTGATAGCTAGGGTACATTATTATTCACTATTCTTAATATCATTGTAATTGGAAATGTGCGTTTAAATGCATGGCTTTGTGCTGCTAGAATGATCTTAAAGTTCATCACATTTTTGGTCGACCATGATTCCAGATGTTTCTATGGTATGAGTAATTAAAGCAAACAGAAATATAGGCCTCAACTGTAAATGTTTGACAGCTCTTATTGTATTTGGATGTTTTACTTTAAATGAATGTCATAGTTAAATCGTTCTTGTTTCTTTTGTTCTGAAAAATGGCTTTAAATTCAATCTCTATGGCAGTGACAGATACTGATTTACTTTGTCAAACAAGAAATATCTTCTGTAACTTGGACTAAAAATTCAATGATTTTCAGCAGGCTTTCTGAACATAATAAAGTAATTTGTCTTCACATGGGTATTAAAGTCAAACCTTGAAGGTGAGAAAAGAAAACAAGTCAATTTCTGTTTCAGATTTTTAAAAAAAGATAATTTAGAAAGAACTGAATTTATAATCATTTGCATTAAATTAACTAGAAATGTAGATGTGGGGGGGGATACATTTTTGTCAAGACTAAAATAATGGACCACATGGACCCTGAGTTGTTAGAAACAGTTTAAAATATCCTAATTATGAATGTATTATATTAACATCTTAGGAACTTGTAGATCACACAAAGCTGGGGAGGTGGCCAATACTTCGGCGGGTAGAGCTAAAATTCAGAGGGAACTTGGTATAGTGAAGAACTGGGCTATAGGCAACAAATTGTAATTCAACAAAGACAAATGTAAGGTGCTACTCTTAGGGAAGAAAAACTAAATGCACAAATATAGAATGTGGGAAAGGTGGCTTGGCAGCAGCACTGCTAAGAAGGATCTGGGAATTATGATGGATCACAATCTAATCATGAGTCAGCAATGCAATGCTGTTGCAAAAAAAAAAAAAAAAAAGCAAATGCAATTTTAGGTTGCATTAACAGAGGCACAGCATGCAAATCACAGGAGGTGATAGTATCCCTCTACTCGGCGCTGGTGAGGCCTCAGCTGGAGTCCTGTGTCCAATTTTGGTCACCAATGTATAGAAAGGATGTAAAGTAACTGGAAGGAATCCAGAGGGAGTGACACAGATGATCAAAGGGATGGAATGCAGCCATGTGAGCAAAGGCTGAAGGAACTAGATATGTTTAGTTTGGAAAGGAGGCGATTAAGGAGGCATATGATAGCGGTTTTCAGATACTTGAAAGAATGCAATAAAAAAGATGGAGAAGTTGTTTTCTTTTGCTACAGAGGGCAGGACAAGAGAAAATGGGTTCAAACAACAATATTGTAGATTTAGATTAAATCTCAGGAAAAACTTCCTAACCTTAAGAACAGTATGACAATGGAACAGACTGCCTTGGGAGGTTGTGGAAGCTTCTTCCCTAGAGGTTTTCAAAAAAAGGCTGGATAGCCATCTGTCTTGCAGGATTTGTTGTGTCTAAACCATCCATCTTGGCAGGGGGTTAGACTAAATGACCCTTGCAATCACTTCTGACTCTATGATTCAGCAGACAATTTCAAGTGAGAAGTCAGAACCATGCCTGAAAAAATAACTTTTTAGTTCTTAGTTCTGTGATTTAATTGGCATATGCTAATGACATTTTACATACATTTTAATTTTGATTTTTTTCAATATAGTCAATAAAATATCTATTGAAAATGGAAACATGGTAAGAAACAGCAGATGGATTTACTCTTAGAATCATAGAATAGAATCATAGAATATCAGGGTTGAGGGACCTCAGGAGATCATCTAGTCCAACCACCTGCTCAAAGCAGGACCAATCCCCAACTAAATCACCCCAGCCAGGGCTTCGTTAAGCCTGACCTTAAACACCTCTAAGAAAAAGAGATTCCACCACCTCCCTATGTAACCCATTCCAGTGCTTCACCACCCTCCTAGTGAAAAAGTTTTTCCTAATATCCAACCTAAACCTCCCACACTGCAACTTGAGACCATTACTCCTCATTCTGTCATCTGCTACCACTGAGAACAGTCCAGATCCATCCTCTTTGGAACCCCCTTTCAGGTAGTTGAAAGCAGCTATCAAATCCCCCCTCATTCTTCTCTTCTGCAGACTAAACAATCCCAGTTCCCTCAGCCTCTCCTCATAACTCATGTGCTCCAGCCCCTTAATCATTTTTGTTGGCCTCTGCTGGACTCTTTCCAGTTTTTCCACATCCTTCTTGTAGTGTGGGGCCCAAAACTGGACACAGTACTCCAGATGAGGCCTCACCAATGCCAAATGGAGGGGAATGATCACGTCCCTCGATCTGCTGACAATGCCCCTTTTTATACAGACCAAAATGCCATTAGCCTTCTTGGCAACAAGGGCACACTGTCCACTCATATCCAGTTTCTCATCCACTGTAACCCCTAGGTCCTTTTCTGCAGAACTGCTGCCTAGCCACTCGGTCCCTAGTCTGTAGCAGTCCATGGGATTCTTCCATCCTAAATTCAGAACTCTGCACTTGTCGTTGTTGAACCTCATCAGATTTCTTTTGTCCCAGTCCTCTAATTTGTCTAGGTCCCTCTGTATCCTGTCGCTACCTTCCAGTGTATCTACCACTCCTCCCAGTTTAGCGTCATCTGCAAACTTGCTGAGGGTGCAATTCACGCCATCCTCCAGATCATTAATGAAGATATTGAACAAAACCAGCCCCAGGACCGACCCTTGGGGCACTCCGCTTGATACCGGCTGCCAACTAGACATGGATCCATTGATCACTACCCATTGAGCCCGATGATCTAGTCAGCTTTCTATCCACCTTATAGTCCATTCATCCAGCCCATACTACTTTAACTTGCTGGCAAGAATACTGTGGGAGACCATATCAAAAGCTTTGCTAAAGACAAGGAATAACACATCCACTGCTTTCCCCTCATCCACAGAGCCAGTTATCTCGTCATAGAAGGCAATTAGGTTAGTCAGGCATGACTTGCCCTTGGTGAATCCATGCTGACTGTTCCTGATCACTTTCCTCTCCTCTAAGTGCTTCAGAATTGATTCCTTGAGGACCTGCTCCGTGATTTTTTCCAGGGACTGAGGTGAAGCTGACTGGCCTGTAGTTCCCCGGATCCTCCTTCTTCCCTTTTTTTAAAGATGGGCACTACATTAGCCTTTTTCCAGTCATCTGGGACCTCCCCCCGATCACCATGAGTTTTCAAAGATAATGGCCAATGGCTCTTCAATCACATCTGCCAACTCCTTTAGCACCCTCGGATGCAGCACATCTGACCCCAGGGACTTGTGCTTGTCCAGCTTTTCTAAATAGTCCTGAACCACTTCTTTCTCCACAGACGGCTGGTTACCTCCTCCCCATACTGTGCTGCCCAGTGCAGCAGTCTGAGAGCTGACCTTGTTCGTGAAGACAGAGGCAAAAAAAGCATTGAGTACATTAGCTTTTTCCACATCCTCTGTCACTAGGTGGCCTCCCTCATTCAGTAAGGGGCCCACACTTTCCGTGACCACCACCTTGTTGCTAACATACCTGAAGAAACCCTTCTTGTTACTCTTAACATCCCTTGCTAGCTGCAACTCCAAGTGTGATTTGGCCTTCCTGATTTCACTCCTGCATGTCTGAGCAATATTTTTATACTCCTCTCTGGTCATTTGTCCAATCTTCCACTTCTTGTAAGCTTCTTTTTTGTGTTTAAGATCAGCAAGGATTTCACTGTTAAGCCAAGCTGGTCACCTGCCATATTTACTATTCTTTCTACACATCAGGATGGTTTGTTCCTGCAACCTCAATAAGGATTCTTTAAAATACAGCCAGCTCTCCTGGACTCCTTTCCCCTTCATGTTATTCTCCCAGGGGATCCTGTCCATCAGTTCCCTGAGGGAATCGAAGTCTGCTTTTCTGAAGTCCAGGGTTCGTATTCTGCTGCTCTCCTTTCTTCCTTGTGTCAGGATCCTGAATTCGACCATCTCATGGTCACTGCCTCCCAGGTTCCCATCCACTTTTGCTTCCCCTACTAATTCTTCCCTGTTTGTGAACAGCAGGTCAAGAAGAGCTCTGCCCCTAGTTGGTTCCTCCAGCACTTGCACCAGGAAATTTGTCCCCTACACTTTCCAGAAACTTCCTGGATTGTCTGTGCACTTCTGTATTGCTCTCCCAGCAGATATCGGGGTGATTGAAGTCCCCCATGAGAACCAGGGCCTGTGATCTAGTAACTTCTGTTAGTTGCCAGAAGAAAGCCTCGCCCACCTCATCCCCCTGGTCTGGTGGTCTATAGCAGACTCCCACCACAACATCACCCTTGTTGCTCACACTTCTAAACTTAATCCAGAGTCTTTCAGGTTTTTTCTGCAGTTTCATACTGGAGCTCTGAGCAGTCATACTGCTCTCTTACATACAATGCAACTCCCCCACCTTTTCTGCCCTGCCTGTCCTTCCTGAACAGTTTATATCCATCCATGACAGTACTCCAGTCATGTGAGTTATCCCACCAAGTCTCTGTTGTTCTAATCAGATCATAATTCCTTGACTGTGCCAGAACTTCCAGTTCTCCCTGCTTCTTTCCAAGGCTTCTTGCATTTGTGTATAGGCACTTAAGATAACTCGCGGATTGTGCTGCTTTCTAAGTATGAGGCAGGAGTCCTCCCCTCTTGCACTCTCCTGCTAGTGCGTCCTCCTGGTATCCCACTTCCCCACTTACCTCAGGGCTTTGGTCTCCTTCCCCTCTTCTTGAGGGCTAACCTGCCAAGTTATAATCAACAAACTGAAGGTGAATTTAGTATGGGCTTCTACAGGGGTGGCTCTATGTATTTTTGCCACCCCAAGCACGGCAGTCAGGCAGCCTTTGGCGGCATGCCTGTGGGAGGTCCGCTGGTAACGCGGATTCAGCGGCATGCCTGCGGGAGGTCCGCCAGTCCCCCGCCTTCGGCGTAGCCGCCGAATTGCCGCCAAAACCGTGGGACTGGCGGACCTCCCGCAGGCAGGCCGCCAAACGCAGCCTGACTGCCGCCCTCACGGCGACCGACAGGCCACCCCCCGCGGCTTGCCGCCCCAGGCACGTGCTTGGTGCGCTGGTGCCTGGAGCCGCCCCTGGGCTTCTAATGGTATTGTTAGTGGAGGATTCTTTTTGGCAAACCTCTCGGGAACTCTCTCCAAGTTTAATATGGCTACTAGCTGTTTGTGCTTCTGCAGTCCAAGCAGTTCTTCAAGCTGCTGTCTTCAGGCAGTCATACTGGCCAGATTGTTGCAGTACCATGGTGTGGTGGTGCTGTTTCTGAATATTGTGAGCCAAATTGTTGCCAGATATGCAGCATGTCCAGTATTCATTATTTTGGTAATAATTCATACAAATGGACAGTTAACATCATTATTATAAATTGTGATGCATGACATTCTCTTGGGAAAACGTCATGCAATTTACAAACTACAGAGGCAAGACTAAAATGGAGCAAAGAGCACGTGGTATCAAAGAAAGGGAAGAATTTGATAGAAAATGTAACCAATTCAGCATTTATCCTACATCCTCTTTTAAATTTCAGATATCCTCTGTGAGCTAGAATCAAATACTGACAATCAACTAGCAAAACATTTGTTGTTATTTTGCTTGAAGATGTTGCTGATATTCCGTTCTGCCCGGAGAAATCAGTCTTTTCTTGCTATTAACTGGTGTTATGCAAGTGCAGTGGCATGATGCTACTGATATCCAGAAGCACTGATCTGCCCAGATATATTTGCTAAATCGTCTCTGGATGGAAACTCCTTATAAAAATCAAGCAAAACTTGGTTTCATTGTTGTGTATATGTGTGTGTGTTTGTATAAGTGCCGTTTACTGGACAATTTTGTAGAGTTACTAAAAAGTCTAGATTTACTAGTCTTTTTCATTCTAATGTAGTTACATTTGGTAGGTCCTGTTCATTAGATAATTTTTTTTAGGCTTTTGAACCTCTCTGTGAACGGGACAGGTAGGTACCCTGATGATCACTAACACTGAAGAGTAAAGAATGAAAAATGGCAATATTAGTCCATCTTTTTTGACTATTTGTCTTCATTCTAATTTGTGTAGTCATTGGAATGTCTTAGATGTTTAGGGTACTGATCTTTTTTTGCCCCCATTAGTTGCTTCACTATGAGGTTAATTAAAAATGAATATGGTTTAATGTCTGAAATTCACATTGTTTCTGAAAGGCATTTGATGCTCAGAGGGATAAACAGCTAAAATTGTTATTGGAACCTGGAAATGCAGAGCTAAGACATGTAAAGGTTCCTTATACTTTGGGTTTTCATGATATTGCTGTATATGAATGAGTCTAGAGTCTTTTAAAAAGAAAAAAAAATCCCTTACTGATTTTCACATTAAAGACATAAATATGTTCAAGATTCACCCAGAATCTAGCTTTAAGTGCCAGTAAAACAGAATTTGTATTGGTTCTGTCATCCTTCCACTCAGCCATGAGCTTTAGATAGTTTTCATTCAGTTTGTAAAACAAAAGAACCAGATTGGACTGAAGTAGCACTGGATTCTTGCTCTTGGAGATCATCTCCTACTTAGAGGTGTTTGCAATAGACAGTGTATGGAATAAAACACTTCAGCTCCTTCTCATGTATGTTCAGTAATATGGTATTGATTGTATTCCAACTAGAGAATAAACATTTCAGTTGTCTCTCCACTAAATGGTGATACAGCACAATTTAAAAAATATCACAGAAGCACTGATGAAGCAGGGCTTTTCTTTTCTTTCTTTTTTTTCTGTTGCTTGAGGAGGGAACGTTCTGGCTGACTCAACAAGGGACTCCTTCAGCCAACAAAGGAACTGCACTGTCTGAGAGAGACTAAGTTGTTCTCCATGATTGTGAAGATGATGACCTTAAGCTAAGAGCTTGAATAGATATAGTTCAAAATGAGGGGAGAAAGATAAGGGACTCCTTAAGATTTTATTAGTCTTTTCCAGGAGGAGAAATGAGATAAGGTTAGATATTGTTACATTTTGTATTTCAATCTATAGAATATTGCATACATTTTAAAAGGCTGTTGTGTCTATTTATGCATTGGAAGTGTTGTAAAATGGGAATCTAAAATACATGGAGAAAGAGAAGGTAAAGTTAGAAATAGAAGCTAAAGACCCTTCAGCCACAGGGTTGCTTCAGCATCTGTCTGTAAAGGAAAATGTATAATCAACTAATGACTATGCCTTCAAAATAGCTCTTCTGTTTCAGTAATTTTCCTGATTGAATGTAGTTACTAATTTTACTTATTATGTTCAGGTGCCCAATAATTAGTGGGTAACTCTATCTTTTCCTTCACAGATGGATCCTAGACGAGGTACCATGGGACCCATTCCTAATTTATTAGCTTCTTGCCAACTCTTGTCACTAGGTTTAAAAGACCCCCTTTGCTGTGTCACACATTCATGGCGAGCAGAAGTGGCATCTAAAAAAGAAATAAGCAACAGTTAACTTTCTGCTTTTGTTATTTTTTAATGAAAAAAGAAAAATGCGTTGCTCTACACTAGACAATATCTTGGGTCTGTAACAGTTAACTGGTGTCTTTAGTTAATACTAAATCCTTAATTAAATATGATTGTGCTTTTAGTGGCACAGAGAGCTCTTATAGTTCTTTTTGTCTGATTACATCATTTGCTACATTAAGTTCATTAGGAATATTAAGCAGTGAATAAAGGCCAAGGGAAATGAACCATTTTTAATGAATGATGAATGGTACTGAGACCATTTATTGAGTAAGGATGAATAACGGTAATAAACCATGAATTAGTTTCTTTGACAACCTATTAAAAGATGTGTGGTTTTGGTGTTTTATTCAAGTGCATACATACATTCGGGAAAATCACTTTGTAAGATGAATACAACTCAAAATCACTTAAAATATTAACATTTTATTTTCTTCAGATTTCTAAAATGCATCTATAGGCACCCATCCAGTGCTCTGGGCATCTATCTTATAGATTAAAAATCACTGCTGTGAACCAAGGACCTCTGTGTGCCAACTGTACAGGAGTACAAAGGAGTACAGGGATCCCCTGGGTTCACCAAAGGAATGTAATGTAAAGTCTCTAATGAAAGCCTGTGTCACATTGGTCGTCATAATCACTGTGAGATGTATGTATGGAAAATACGTGAGAATCTATGTATATATACTGAAAAGTATGTTCTCTACGGCTTGCAATTAAAGGCAGACCACTCCAAGGCAATGTGCCTTGAGACAAACTTTCCAGACAGGAGGTGTGATCCACTTATCTCCCTGGTGGACTATTGTGCATATTACAATAGAATTCTATTGGCATATTGATTCAAGTGCTACTGAAGAGCTTGCAGAGACTTCAAAAGCAAATTAACAAGAAGAGATAAACAGTGGGGGTGAGACCCTCTTTTTCAGGTGAAAAACAACAGTATGGTCTGGTACAGGGCTAGGCAACCTATGGCACGCATGCGAAAAGTGGCACGCAAGCTGATTTTCAGGGGCACTCACACTGCCTGGGTCCTGGCCACCAGTCCGGGGCTCTGCATTTTAATTTAATTTTAAATGAAAAACATAAGAATGGCCGTACTGGGTCAGACCAAAGGTCCATCCAGACCAGTATCCTATCTACCGACAGTGGCCAATGCCAGGTGCCCCAGAGGGAGTGAACCTAACAGGTAATGATCAAGTGATCTCTCTCCTGCCATCCATCAGCACCCTCTGACAAACAGAGGCTAGGGACACCATTCCTTACCCACTCTGGCTAATAGCCATTAATGGATTTAATCTCCGTGAATTTATCTGGTTCTCTTTTAAACCCTGTTATACACCTAGCTTTCACAACCTCCTCAGGCAAGGAGTTCCACAAGTTGACTGTGCGCTGTGTGAAGAAGAACTTCCTTTTATTTGTTTTAAACCTGCTGTCCATTAATTTCATTTGGTGGCCTCTAGTTCTTATATTATGGGAACAAGTAAATAACTTTTCCTTATTCACTTTCTCCACATCACTCATGATTTTATATACCTCTATCATGTCCCCCCTTAGTCTTCTCTTTTCCAAACTGAAGAGTCCTAGCCTCTTTAATCTTTCCTCATATGGGACCCTCTCTAAACCCTTAATCATTTTAGTTGCTCTTTTCTGAACCTTTTCTAGTGCTAGAATATCTTTTTTGATGTGAGGAGACCACATCTGTACACAGTATTCGAGATGTGGGCGTACCATGGATTTATATAAGGGCAATAATATATTCTCCGTCTTATTCTCTATCCCCTTTTTAGTGATTCCTAACATCCTGTTTGCTTTTTTGACTGGTGCTGCACACTGCGTGGATGTCTTCAGAGAACTATCCACAATGACTCCAAGATCTTTTTCCTGATTAGTTGTAGCTAAATTAGCCCCCATCATATTGTATGTATAGCTGGGGTTATTTTTTCCAATGTGCATTACTTTACATTTATCCACATTAAATTTCATTTGCCATTTTGTTGCCCAATCACTTAGTTTTGTGAGATCGTTTTGAAGTTCTTCACAGTCTGCTTTGGTCTCAACTATCTTGAGCAGTTTAGTATTATCTGCAAACTTTGCTACCTCACTTTTTACCCCTTTCTCCAGATCATTTATGAATAAGTTGAACAGGATTGGTCCTAGGACTGACCCTTGGGGAACACCACTAGTTACCCCTCTCCATTCTGAAAATTTACCATTTATTCCTACCCTTTGTTCCCGGTCTTTTAACCAGTTCTCAGTCCATGAAAGGATCTTCCCTCTTATCCCATGACAACTTAATTTATGTAAGAGCCTTTGGTGAGAGGCTTTGTCAAAGGCTTTCTGGAAATCTAAGTACACTATGTCCACTTCCCATAAGTATAAGTGTATCCACCTCAGTCCACCCAGCCCTAAAGAAAAAAGATGAGCTTTTCAGCATGTCCCAAAGAGTAAAAAAGCTTTGGTTTTTAGGGCTGAGTCCCAAAACTTAGAACTCCTTAGAGATTGCCCTGCCAGCAGCTCATTCTCATTTCCATTGAGGGAGCTCAAGGATTCCAGCTGAAGTGCCTCTACTGATCTCAACTGTGACTGTATGTGACCGTGATCTCTCAAGTATCAAGGTCCCAAGCATTTAGAGCACTGTAGTTTACAACTAACATCTTACATTCCACCCCAAAGCATATTGGAGGCCACTGCGGATCACAGGGGTTGATCTAATGTGCTCCCAGCATATAATTCTGGTGCTTCACCAGCTGGTCCATTTTCTGGCACTGTCTCAACACACTGGCCTGCCTCCAGAGATTAACTTTGCACTGGGTCTCTGCGGGGGTGCTGAGCCTTCCCCTGGAGGAGTCGGAACAGGGCTTGCTCTGCTTCCACATTCAGATCTGTCTTTTGCCTCCAGGCCCTGCAGAGACTCCTTTATGGTGCAGGTAGTCTAGCGTGGAGCACACTGGCACACACCTTCCTCCGCTGCCTCAGATTGAACCAGCAGCTCTTTTACCTCCATCTGAGGAGTCTTCTGCAAGACCTCTTTGAGCTGCCGGTCTTCTACCAGGACCTCCTCCGGACCTGGAAGCTGGTCTCTTCCACCATGTCCATGGCAGCCGCTGAAGGGGAAGATTTCCTCATGGAGCCTCTCCTACACAGCACCCAGCTTGGTGTGCAGGTGGTGGAGTCTTCCTCATTGTGTTGGAGGTTGGTCCTGGCAGGTACCACCAGGATCGGAGAGCTCCTGGACTATGACCAAGGGGACTGGGTAGATCCCCTGGAGCTCGGCTGGTGCATGGGGCTTTCCACCCCTCGTGTACCCCGGCGCATACTCCAGGAGGTGAGGGCAGCCTTGTCATCCCACCTCTTGGGCCTTGAACAGGTCCTGCGGGAGGGTGCTCCCCTCCTGCCCCTTGCCCTCCAGACCTTGTCATCAGGCCCCTGCCCCACAAGCCCTCCTGGCCACCCACCCTGCATAATCCGAGTGGCTGTGTGACCTTCAGCTGGTTCATTTCCAAACCGTGCCTAGGGCACAGCTCTACGCACACGTGCACCATACCTTTCATTTCCTCACTCTCGTGTCCCAACCTGACACCAAGTAGCGAGACCTCTTACTGCCTGTGGAGGGTAGGGAACCCCAGAAGGCCAGTCTGTATTCCACCCTGGTCCCGTGGCCTGCCGGGGATATTATTTGGCAGCTCCTTCACAGAGCTGTGAGCACAGGCATGTACCTGGTGTGGTTAGCCCACCTCCTCAACGCTTGCGCCTTCTGCAGCATGAGGGAGACCCTGGCACACATCTATCTTGAGTGTGCCAGACTGCAGCCCCTTTTCCAGCTCCTCCACATCTTTCTCCTTAGGTTCTGGCTGTACTTTCCCCCCGCACCTCTGGATTTACAGACACCCTGACTGTGGCCCATAAAGTCACCAGACGACATTGTCAAGCTCCTCCTGGCAGTAGCCATGGTGGCCATCCACCCTACCAGGAGGAGGATGTTGGGTGGGGAGGTGCTCTGCAACTGTGGGGCCTATTTTCACTCCTCCCTTCAATCACATATCCAGGCAGAGTTCCTCTGGCCCACATGCGCTGGCTCCCTGGATGCTTTTGAGGAACAGTGGGCACTGTCCGGGGTTCTCTGCTCAGTGTCCCCCTCTGACTCCCTGCTTTTGACCCTGTGACCCTCACTCCCTTTCCTGTTATTCATCAGTTGTCCCCCTGACTTCAGTTGAGGCCTGGGTTCAGTGGCTCCTCCCCTTAGGCTAGGGGATGGGCTTTTAGATGAGGGCAGGCTTGCACCCGCTAGCTTCCAACACTGTCACAACAATAACATTTATGGTGTCCTTAGCTATTGATTTCATAGAATCATAGAATATCAGGGTTGGAAGGGATCTCAGGAGGTCATCTAGGCCAACCCCCTGCTCAGAGCAGGACCAATCCCCAGACAGATTTTTGCCCCAGATCCCTAAATGGCCCCTTCAAGGATTGAACTCACAACCCTGGTTTTAGCAGGCCAATGCTCAAACCACTGAGCTATCTCCCCCCCGAGTAGTTGGATTTTGTAAATGATGAGAAAAGTCCGAGAGACACGGTGGGTGAGGTAATATCTTTTAATGGACAAATTTATGTTGGAGAGAGAGATGAGCTTTCTGAAGAAGAGCTCTGTGTGGCTCAAAAGCTTGTCTCTCACACCAAGAGAAGTTGGTCCGATAAAAGATATTACCTCACCCACCTCGTCTCTCTACTATCCTGGGACTGACATGGCTACAACTGGACTGCCTACAACAAGAGAAAAGTACAAATGTTTTTTGTCACTAACTGTAACTATTTTGTTGTTTGTTGTGTTTTGTTTCTTTCCCAAAATGAAATACAACTTCACACCACCCAGGGACTGAATGAGGTCCTAGGACAAGGAACGATCTGGCCTCTTGGAGGTGGGGCATTCCCTCAAAGCCATCAGATTCAGGAGAGTCTCTACTAATGTCAGTTTTCTCAGATTTGCGCTGACCTGTCTGGATCAGTCTACATTTTCCCATGGCTCTTCTACATTAGTATATTGAGGGAAGACTTGTACTTCCTCACTGCCACTCAGTTCCAAGTGAGGGAAGAACCAGTGTTATCTTCTTTGTAAGATTAGGACACTGTTGGGTTATATAGGTGACCTCTTATTCCCATTCCTACCTAATGTTCAACCTCTTACAGAGTTGCTCCACCAGGCCTTTTTCATGATCATTCCAGCAATCATAATTTTCTTAGGTCTACAGTATATGCAGCCCTTCCCCTGAGGAACAGCGTAAGCCTTCTTTCTCCAACATGCTTGCTATCATCATTCATCTGTATTGGGAGAGGGGAAAAGCTAATCCTCACAGGGGCTGGGTCTTTGGTTCTCTTCTGGCACCTGGTGCCTCCATCCCAAGGTGACTCTTCACTGTGCCATCTGCTGGGGTGTTGTCGCTGCGGAAAATCAATATGACTATCTGGAGAGGAGTATAAAGCCCAGGGACAATATAATGCATATGTTCACAATATGTTCACATCCCAATAAAGGAAAGACAACCCCAAAATAACAGGATAGCCAAGGGGGACTTTATTGGGAACAGGGAAATAGGATCTGGGGAACAAATGTACTAAACATTAATAAATAACCCAATCCCCTGCCTCTGAATATACTCAACCCCCTCCATCCCAGCTCCCTGCCTTGCACCTTCTCAGGCAGATGGTACACTGAGATTGAGTTCTGAGACAGTGTTCCAGTGCTGTGATGTTGGCCAGCCTCAACAAAGAAGGTCCCCTAACTTTGCTCTACTGGGTGTGGCAGGGTCCTCTCATGACTTCTACCAGACTTGCTGGCTTCTGGTCTGGAATCCTGTGGGGGCCTTGGCAGATCTCAGTAAATGGCACTGGGTCGGATAACTCTCGGCTGGATGCTGGGCACTGCAATGCTGGAATTGTCTGATCCGCTCACTCAGCTAGATCTCCCAGCAGAACAAGGGAGTTTAACAGGGATTCCCTGAGCTTCACTTCCTCTCCCACAGCTTCCAAACCAAAACTGAAGCTAAACTGTTCACTCATATGTAAAGAGTCGGATTGTGCCCTCACTGAAGTCTGCACATTCCTGGCTTGTCATTGGTTCAGTGAACTGCTTATTCAGAACATCCCAGGTGGAAACCTCTTTATTGGCTCCAACAGGGATTTCTAGTTCTTTCTGTCTTTAACCCCTGACTCCAAGATTGCTGAAAATTGGTGTCAGAGGGCTCTGGTAGCTGTCTTAGTTGGAGTCCTTTTGTTAGGCCCTGTAGAGGACCAGTGCGGTACTTGAGGAGCTGGCAAACTCCAAGTGCAGGTTACATGTAATTTAAGGCTCCGAAAGTCAGCATCTTTCCTTAGGCAAAGTCAGTTAAATCATGGGAATGTACTGAGTTGAAGGAATAAATAATTTTTTGCAGAATCTGCTGTTGCATGTGGGATTTCGTGAGCTTTGGTATTTACTGTTACTAAAGCAGATTCTTTAACAAGATTGTTTAATAACCATTTATGGAGCAGTTCTTCCCTGCCCCCCACATCTCAGTAGCACAGCATTGCCTATACCTAGGGGAAGAGCTCTGCTCTTTAAAAAGCTATTAAAAACAACTACAGCAACATAGCTTAACAGTTATTGAAAATGTAACTTCTCTCACCTCATATGTTGAAACTAGTGCCTCAGGCCTGAATTTTAAACTTGGTTGTCTAAAGTTAGGATCCTAAATCCATTTTTCATTTAAGGTACAACTACACTGCAGACTTCTTATGGTGGTGTGTAGAATACGTACATGGGCAGGGCCCATAGGTATAAATAGCAGTGCAGACATTGATCTGGATAAGCAGTTCACTGGACCAATGACAAGGTTAGGTGACTAGAGACATGCCTGAAGTCTGTGGAAATGTATCTGTATGTATACACACATGGCTCTATTCTTGCCCAAGCAATGCCTCCCCTGTTCACCCTGCTATTTTTACTACTGCCTCCCTGCTGCTGGAGCCTTTCCCCGCCACAGAAAAAAAAACCTCCAGTAGGAGGGAAAGACTCTGGCAGCAGGGAGCTGCTGAAGCCTTTCCCTTCTCTCTCCCCTCTGCCACAGCCTTTCACTGATGCATGCAGCTACACACCACAGTGTACACGCACCATGCTTTCCACTGTGGCATGTAGCTACACCCGAGATGCCGCCCCATCATGTAGACATAGCCAGAGGTGCTGGGCATCTTCAGCTTTCAACGACTAGGGCTGTGCATGGACCTGCATGAACAGAGACCAGTGCAGGGACCAGGGCCTTACATGGGAACCTTTTCAAGGCAAGGCCCATGCTTTCATTTTTTACATATGGAAAGTACCTCATGTATGGTGGGCAGTACTGGAAACAGAATAAATAATAAATCAGTTCTGCCTGTCAGGATCTTAGTCTGTGGTTCTTTGTTTCCCCTTCAATTTAAGTGACATCATAAACATCTGAAGAAAAAATTTACTGTCCAGTTAATAACAAGGAGTCTGGTGGCACCTTAAAGACTAACAGATTTATTTGGGCATAAGCTTTCGTGGGTAAATGCATCTGAAGAAGTGAGGATTTTACCCACGAAAGCTTATGCCCAAATAAATCTGTTAGTCTTTAAGGTGCCACCAGACTCCTTGTTGTTTTTGTAGATACAGACTAACACGGCTACCCCCTGATACTTGTCCAGTTAATGGCATTCACAGTCCTCTTCAGATCATTACCTTTGAAGCCATGAGCTGCTACTGTTGTTGCTGTTAGGAACCAGAATTGTTAGAAGCAGTTACATGGTGTAAGTGGTGCTTGCCTAGACACCACAGACAGCAGTTATGGATTGTGTGTCTAATAAAGGACATTGCACATTGACTCCATATGTAGGGTTTCAAGGAGATTTGTACTTAAAGTAGGGATTAAATCCCTAAGTGTATTTGCTGTATTCTCCCCAAATTCACAGCATTGACTTGTAGGGACTTTTGAGAATTTAAAATTAATTTTTGGGTCTATTTTTAGCAAATGTCTGGAATTTGAGATTTTGAAATGCACTCGTAGATTTTTTAGAAAATCTATGATTTAGAGTACGTTTGAAGTTTATTAGTTATTAACTCAAGTCATAATTGCATCTATTTCCCTGTTACAAATTATTTTCATTGTCAAGTAATTTGGCATCATATGAATGCTCCAGAATCTAAACTTTTATTTTTTTTAAATATATTTTTCTAGCCCTTATGGCTGCCAAGAGAACCTTGAAAAACTAAATGCAACAATGTTGTCTTCTTTTAACTGCAGATCATCCAAAACAGTAGCTCTTGAAAGGCATTGGATTGTCTCTTTCATCTGTGTTTTAGCTCTGAAATATAAGGTTTCCCATTTAAATACTAGCACTGTTAACTGTTTTATTGCTGATTATTTAGTAGAAACATCCTTCGTGTGCTTATATCAAAATGCTTATAGGTCCCCATCACATAGTAGGTGGGTGCCTTACAGTCTTTAACACATTTATCCCCATGACACCTCTCTGAGGTAGGGAAGTCCATTTTACAAAGGTGGCTTTGAGGCACAGAGTGCCTAAGTTATTTAGGCTCCTTGCTTCCATTGATTTTTCATTTAACTTGCCAAGACCTCCGTTGCCGAACAGCGACTTGAACTGAGTCACAGGCTTAACCATGGCCCCAAATCAACTGCCTCCCATGCTTCCCAACTGCCAAATGCTAAATTGTCCCTACTCATGTCTCACCTGCCAATTAACCACTTTCCCTATCAGCTTCTATGATTCAGTAATGTGCACTCATTAGAAAAATAGAAATGTGTCTGCTGCAGAATTTCCAATCTGCCACAGTAGTGCCAAAGAGTACAGGTCCAGTGGATTTGATGACAAATAGATTTAATCTCAATTATAATTGACCAAACTTTAGGTGACAAATGGACAGAAGCTCTGGAAATTATTGTGTGGGCTGTGGGAGATTCTTGGACCAAATGGACACACAAATGTACACAAATCTATGGCAATTAATATTCAGGATTAAAGGAGTGTTGTGATCCAGAAGAATGGGGGAGGAACAAGCTATCTTTTGTATGGCTTAAAACTAGCATTTAGATGTCCGAGTCTAGGCTGGTGATCCAAATGATTTCTTCAAGTGACAAGGAGTGGATGGCAGAGATGCTCTTTTGGGATGTTGATTGACAAGGTGTCAGTTTTCTGTGGGAGGGAAAAGCCACTAGGTTCTTCTGTTGGATTCTTGATTAGGTGTTTATTTGGGATGTTGGAGTCCTTCCATCTGGCTCACCATTGATCTTTGGGGTTAATCCCCAAGTCTTTGAGCTTGTGTGCTGCAAGCCAAAAAGGCTTTCTGGATTTGAGTCAGAATTCAGTATATTATTTCATTCTTCATGTACTGGAAGATCCTTGTTCCCTCACATACAATGGAACACCTGAAGAATTCATGTTGCAATGAATTTGGGGTGTATTTCCACCAGTACAGGAAGCCATAGTGGTGGCATTCATTTTTCTTTCTCTAAGAATCCATGTGACGTTGTTGAGACTTGACAAGTGGAGTATGGGAGCTATGTGTCCAGGAGGGTGAACAATATTTGTGGTACGGTAGACAAGGGCTGGTGAAGAGGTCTGATATTTTTGCATTGGCTTCTCAGGTTGTTCCTGTCAGTTTCTGGATGAGATTTGTACACACATCCTCATTTTGTCATGAATATTTTTCAAGTGCTGGTGGTATGCAGGCCCCAGTCTAATGTCACACCAAGAAATTCTGGGGGTGGCAAATGAGTTAGTAACTGTTACTTCCAATATTGTTGGAAATAAATTCAATTGTTGTTTTCCTTTCACTTTAATGGGAGCTGGACTAGTTCCTTATGTCTTTCTAACATTATAAATGTACACCTCTGCCCCGATATAACGCAACCCGATATAACACGGATTCGGATATAACACGGCAAAGCAGCGCTCCGGGGGGGGTGGGACTGCGCACTCCGGCGGATCAAAGCAAGTTCGATATAACGCGGTTTCACTTATAATGCGGTAAGATTTTTTGGCTCCCGACGACAGCATTATATCGGGGTAGAGGTGTATATAATTGAGTATATGAGTATATTTATTCAGTGTGGCAACATTTGAGAATTTATCACATGAACAGTTCCTATTCTAATGCAGTGAATATACTTTTATAATCTGGCATAGCAGTTATGTTTATGCAGTAGCTTTGCCTCAATGAGATTTGCCTAGTTATGGGCCCTTGGGATTAATTTACTTGGTAGAAAATGGTTGAAATTTTGATTTACTTATATAATATTGTAAAGGGCACTATAACTACTATTACTGAATACTGGCCACTTCAAATCATCTTTAATAGTTAAAGTTATCATAGGTTTTGCAAGTTGTGTATGATTGCATGAAAGGCCAGAATATTGACAATCATTTTATGAAAAATAATAAAACACTCCTGTAAATGCTTCTAAGGACAGGTGAAAACTAATTCTAAAAAAAAAATAAAAATAAGACACCATCACACATGGTAATTATGCTTCGTTAGAGATTAAATGTTCAACTTGCTGATGAGGCAGTATGTTTATACACAGGCTTGAAAGGATTACATTTTTTGTCAGTAATTGTTGATTTCACCATGCACACACAAACCACTGAAACAATGTTTCCATTGACGATGATTGAAATTTACAAATCGGAAAAGATAAAAATGCTGCTTGAAACGTCTTAGAGTCAAAATTAAGTGATTTAAACTTTTGAATTAGGCTAGTTATGAATGGGCTAGTGAATGGTTTGAATTGTTGATTAAAAGATATTTACTAAGAATGTTTTTGACATGTAATGTTGACAATTTGATTTAATGGTTTACAAAGCTGCAACTCCTTTGAATATCAACAGCTACTCTCATTAAATAATTGTCTGAACCACCCTCCATAATTTCCCACAACTGCAAAAATTCAAATAGATAAAAATTGGGCGGGGGGGGAGGGGGAAGCACTTAACCTGTAATTCTGTAAACGTGTGGGATTGTTGGCATAGAGAGGATTAAGGACATTGCCCCAAGTAATTCTAGGATACATCCGGAAGACTTCTGGGACCCCGACACCAGCTGGTGCCGGGTATACACATGAAAGCAATAGGTCTTGGACCCTAGGTCCCAGTTTAACATGGGCTCGGACCCTTCAGCCCTGCAGGGTCCTGGGACCCAAGGTTTGAGCCCTAGGTAAACACAGTTGGCATTTGGATGCAAGGGGATTTACGCTGGAACCCGGGCTTACGTTGCTGTGTAGACATACCCTACGTGCTTTGCTCCCTATGGTTCTAGCTCATATTGTTTGTTGTGTGACTCCAAGACTGTTGAACTATGTAGTTATACATTCTGAGAACACAGTTAAAATATTTGCATATTTAGGGGCCTGAAGTCAGTGGCAGGAGTAGGTGCTCAACACCTTGAAAATCACACCACTTAATCAGGTGTCTACATTTGAAAGAGGGGCAGGGGAGTGCCTGGCTCCAAAGCAGCAAAGCTGTTGCAATGTTTTCTTATCTTTAAGGAGGGTTTTCTTGTTGTGCTGAGTAAGGCTTGGCTACACTGGCGCTTTACACCCCCCTGAGCGCAGCAAGTTACAGCGCTGTAAAGCGCCAGTGTAAACAGTGCCCCAGCATGGCTCCCAGTGCTGTAAATTAATCCCCTCGTGGAGGTGGAGTACCTGCAGCACTGGGAGAGCTCTCTCCCAGCACTGGCGCACGACCACACTCGCACTTCAAAGCGCTGCCGTGGGAGCGCTCCCATGGCAGTGCTTTGAAGTTTTGAGTGTAGCCACAGCCTTAGGATTTTGAGTTTTGAAGTTTTGGGTGTAGCCTTAGCCTTAAGATTCACTGGGAAGTTCCTGGGAACAGGGACTCCTCTGGGATTGATTATTTTATTGTGGTTACTGGTACTTTCCTTGAACAAGTGATGGTGTAATGCATTTATACATGAATTTTACTCTGAGCTGCTGGGATTGACTGATTCAGGTGAAGGGGAGGGTGGGGTGTAACTCTAATGGTCTGATTCTGACACTGTTATCCACCTAATGTAATTCCTTACTCTGCAAATAGTCCTGCTGATTGCAGTGGGACTACTTTTGCAGTAAGATTCTACTTGATCTGAGTAAGGGTGTCAGAACTGGAGCCCACATGTGTACATTTGCAGTAGCTTTCCACTGGTCCTCCTCTGCAATGCTGAACCAATATTAATACTGCCTCCCCCTTCTCCAAGAACTGACTTCTGGATTTAGACCGAGGGAATAGACGCTGCTTTCTATAGTGCTTGTTCAAGGCTGTGAGGACACAAGCAGCACAGCAGCAGTAAAAATTGTGATAAAAAGCAGAAGAGCAGACTTAGAAAAATTGATTCCATAGCCTTTGAGATTTTTCTAGTGACCTCGCTCATGACTTACTAGCAGTGAAACATTCTTTTAAACCCTATTTAAGAACTTTGGTACAGATTTAAAAAGTGTCTGCTTTTTCAGGTACAAACAAACTTCAGTGAATGTGCCGCTCAGATTTGAGTATATGTATGCTGTAGTTATGTGCATTTCAGGATTTATGTATGCTGGACATTTATGGGCACTCTTCTGAAAATCTGATCCCAGATTAAGGGACATTGTTAAATGTTCTTTGGTACCATGTTGATGGACACTTCATAAATACTTGTAGACAAACAGGATGACAAAAATAACTTCCGTTCATCTAGTATTTCCTGGTCCTAAATGGTTGTAATCTATTATTTGTATGAAGTTTCTTTGAATTAAGGGACACATTTTGTCCTCTATTCTACAAATTCTTTGGAGCAGGGACTCTCTTACTATGTGTGTGATCAATGCCTAGCAAACCATGGTAGCTACTAGAATACAGACATTAATCCAAGTTTAAAAAAAATTGAACCAAAATATACAATATAAAACATATAGCAGGAAATATTTCTACTCTCATTTTTGTTCTTATTTTATTCTGGGGAAACAAACTAAACACTTATTTTAAAAATACATAATTTATATTTAATTACTTTATTGCGTCTTTTTACACTTTTTGACCTAAAGTCCAGAGACTTTTTACTCTCCAATCTGTTTTACTGATTGGATGTTTTTTAGTTTTTTCTCCAGACAGAAAGCAAGGTCAAGCTTATTAAGTTCTGACCTGGTAATTATAAAGTCAGATCTTCTCCTACTTGGCCTGATCCTGTACATTTCGTCTTTTTTTTTTTTCCAATTCAGATTAAACCAATACTACACCATAATTAGAAATAAAACGATGCAACTTTTAATAGCCCCCTACAGTAGGTGTGTAAATAAAGAAGCTGTAATCACAGTCATTACACCAAATGTTGCAACATTAAACTGCTGACCCTACCAACGGACAAGAGCTGTTCAGCTCAAATAACATTTTATTGCAGGTGAGAGGTTCCATTTATTGTCTTCTGTGAATGACTGCTATTGACTTTCCTGCTCTGGAAAGTCTTGCTCCCAACTTAGAAGCAAGTGCCTTCATCAAAATATGATGAATACTCTGACATCTCCATTTCGGAAATAAGTGCTAGTTCTAGTGGAGGGTTACAAAATAGTGACCAGTCAAGTGCATTCTTGTCTGGGATTTCCTTACCGGTTTGTCAGGAAGGATCTTCCTGAGTTCCCTAAACCAGAGCAGGGACCTTATCTTCTCCATGCTTTGTACAAATCTGAGCATATTGTCAATGCTTGAGAACTTAGCAATAATAATTTTCTCATACAACATCTTCTACCGTGACCACGTTCCCAAAAGAGAGGTAATCTCTTTTATTCGACCAACTTCTATTGGTTAGAAAGGCAAGTTTTTGAACTACACAAAGCTCTTTACCCCCCCAAACTTGTCTCTTTTTAATACCCTGGGACCAACACTGCTCCAACAACACTGCATGCAAGTGTTCACAAAGGCACCTAAAATGATCAGTAACATATTAATGCCCTGTCTTTTGCCAAATTTGATGTAAATCCAGCTGTTGCTTTCATGTCCTGATATCATCATCGGCAGAGATAGCAACTAGAACCCAAACATGTAAGTTGACTACGGTCTTTTGGGATATGTCTACACTACAAATCTAAGGTGTGATTGTAGCATGGTTAGGCATAATTTAGCTAGCATCGGTAATAAGAGTAGGGAGGGGGAAGTCTGCACAGGTTCAGCATGGTCTAGTAATCTGAGTGTGTTTGGACTGAAGTGTGCGGGAGCTTCCACTTGAGATAATAGGGCTGGTGCATATAATTTACCATTGATGAAAGGATGGACTTGCATTGCCAAGTACAGAGCTGGACAATTTCTGATGCACATTTCTGGGGAAAGGTCTGCGACTGGAAATTTGCTGGTATTGCCCTGTATGTAATTCACGAGTGGCTGGCCGGAGCATTGATGTAATAGAGCTGTGAGTGACTGTCATGAACATAACATATTGTGTAACTCATCCAGTGCACGGAATGCCCCAATAGCAATTATGTGGATGAAACTAGATAATCACTACATATTCGATTGAACTCACACAGAAAAATGAAAAGACAAAAAACACCCTACCACTCCTGGAAGAATGCTCTTCACAACGCACTAACTCCACATCAGACCTCTCAGTCCTCATCCTAAAAGGAAACCTGCACAATACTACCCTCAGAAGATGAGCTTGGGAGATTAAATACATAATCTTCCTAGATGCTAGAAGTCATGATCCCAATACAGATTCTGGATTTATGATTTATTACAATAATCTATCACCCACTAACCACCACCCCCTTTTTTTGTGCCATGACTGTCAATGTGTTAACTGGCTATTTCACTTTGAATGTCCCTTGAAATGTGTTAACTCCTTATGCTAAACAATCTGCTGCACCTTTTATTTAGCTGTGACACACTGAGTTCCCTTCCCAGACCTGAAGGAGAGCTCATGCTAGAGGCTGTCTGTGAACTGGCCAGGAGTGGTGTAAATGACACCCCAGGCTGGAGTATTGAGGGGACACAGCTGTCCAATGTTAGGATTTAGATATTCACGCCTGTCTGCAAAGGCCTATACTTTAAGAATTTAGGTGTATTCTTATCACTTAGCTAGTTATAGAGAGATGAAAGAAAGAATCAGAATCATTGTCTGCCGGTGTAAGGGCCTTCTCTTACTGTGACAGTCTAAGGCCCTGTTCTGAGGCTAAGTAAGGCCTTTGGCTAAGCAGCGGAGGCAGCCATAAGCTGGGAAGTGAACGGTCACATCCTCACATTCCAAACTAGTCACATTGAAATAAAGCAATCTGGGGCTGTTAGGAAGGTGATCTGATCTATCACCTCCAAGGAAAGGGAAGAACCTAGAAGATGTAAAAGGAAACTTAGTTTGATAGCATCCTGTCTGGCAAGAACTCACTTATCAATAGCTGGGATGTGACATCCTCATTTCTGTATTGTTCTATCACTGTAGTCTCCACTTCCCTATTGTTTGTCTGTATAATCTCAGTCTGGTTCTGTGATTGTTTCTGTCTGCTGTATAATTAATTTTGTTGGGTGTAAACCAATGAAGGTGGTGGGATATAATTGGTTAAATAATTATGTTACAATGTGTTAGGATTGGTTAGTTAAATTTCAGTAAAATGATTGGTTAAGGTATAGCTAAGCAGAACTCAAGTTTTACTATATAGTCTGCAGTCAATCAGGAAGTAAGGGGGGGAAATGGGAACAGGGAATGGGGGTGGGGGAATTGGAATCATGTTTTGCTAGTGGCGGGGAAATGGGAACAGGGACACAGGCAAGGCTCTGTGGTGTCAGAGCTGGGAAGGGGGACACTGAGGAAGGAAACTGGAATCATGCTTGCTGGAAGTTCACCCCAATAAACATTGAATTGTTTGCACCTTTGGACTTCGGGTATTGTTGCTCTCTGTTCATGCAAGAAGGACCAGGGAAGTGAGAGGGTGAAGGAATAAGCCCCCTAACATCCAACAGTCCAGATTGTACCCTGGGGAATGTCACAGTGTAGTAGCTGTGTTGGTCCCACAATACGAGAGAAACAAGGTGGGTGAGGTACTATTTTTTACTGGACCAGCAACTGTTGATGAAAGAGACAAACTTTTGGGCTATACAGAGCTCTCCTTCAGGTCTGGGAAGGGAACTCAGTGTGTCACAGCTAAATAAAAGGTGCAGCAGATTGTTTAGCATAAGGAGTTAACACATTTCAAGGGACATTCAAAGTGAAATAGCCAGTTAACACATTGACAGTCATGGCACAAAAAAAGGGGGTGGTGGTTAGTGGGTGATAGATTATTGTAATAAATCATAAATCCAGAATCTGTATTGGGATCATGACTTCTAGCATCTAGGAAGATTATGTATTTAATCTCCCAAGCTCATCTTCTGAGGGTAGTATTGTGCAGGTTTCCTTTTAGGATGAGGACTGAGAGGTCTGATGTGGAGTTAGTGCGTTGTGAAGAGCATTCTTCCAGGAGTGGTAGGGTGTTTTTTGTCTTTTCATTTTTCTGTGTGAGTTCAATCGAATATGTAGTGATTATCTAGTTTCATCCACATAATTGCTATTGGGGCATTCCGTGCACTGGATGAGTTACACAATATGTTCTAATAGCATGTGTAGAAACCAGGGATCTTGAAAGGTGTGTTGTGGGAGGTATTGATCATCCTAGCAGTGAAGCTATGCTTGCAGGTTTTGCATCTGTGCTGGCCGCTTTGAGTTAGGGTGCACTGCTTGTAGGTAGCTTGCTTCCAATGATGAGATTTGTGAGCCTGAGAGGTTGTTTGAAGTCCAGAAGAGGGGGGTTGGGAAAGATTTCTTTCAGGATGGGGTCCCCATTGAGTATGGGTTTTGCCAATGGATTTATACTGGCATAAATCTGCAGTAATGCACTGGTGAACTGGGCCCTCAGTATCTGAAGCAAATGCAGTTGACCAAAATGGTCAAGGGTTGACTTTTCAGGAGTGCTTGGATTAGCAATTAACATTTTGCAAAATCAGCAGTAATTGAGGTAGCATTAAAAAAATTGATAGTGCAACTGTTGGCATGAGACATCATGGTGTGTTTTTAACGTCTAGCATGATATATTAAGTGTTATGCTCTGATGCACCTGTATTCTGATCTATAGATTATATATTGATTATAATGATTACTTAAGAATTCCCAGTTGTCTCTTTGAGGGTTGACAAGTTCTTGTCCCAAGATCAGGCCCAATATTGTTCAAATTATTATACAGTTGGGAACCCCGATGTGCACAGCTGCACATTCACACTATAGGAACTCTTCTATAGTTACAAATAGTTTATTAATACATTGAGCACAGTCAGACCCACCCCAACTCGGTAAGGTAGATAGAGATACTACAGAATGTACATCTGCACATTCATATATTGACAACATCCCTTGTAAAACAACATGAAATGTTACCCATCATCTTCCTCATCACCATCACCTTCCCCCTCATCAGTGGCCATCATTCTAGCACTTCCCAAGGACTACATCTTTCTCCTACTGCCCCATAGACTGGGATGCAACTTTTAGAATATGATACGCCGACGCCACTATGTTTGATGCATATTCAGTAGGGTTATTTTCCCCTTTTCCTTATTTGTACACCTTTACCCTGATATAACGCTGTCCTCGGGAGCCAAAAAATCTTACCGCGTTATAGGTGAAACCGCATTATATTGAACTTGCTTTGATCCACCGGAGCACGCAGCCCTGCTCCCCCGGAGCGCTGCTTTACCGCGTTATATCCAAATTCGTGTTATATCGGGGTAGAGGTGTATATCCTCACCTTACTAATGTTGGAGTGTCCTTTTTTCTACAGGTTAGTATATCAATCATCTCAATTTATTATCATATACATCAATTCATTGCAATGACACTCTGGTGGTTGGGTCATATTCCTGTGGTCGGAAATTCCCCTTAAACACTCTATTTTCAGCTCCATGCTTGGGGTTTTCCGTCGGGCTGTGTATCTGTTCAAAGTTTATCTGTTCAAAGTTCATAGGCCTCAAGCCTTATGCCAACTTGCTGAAGCTAATGTCTTACAGGATACAAGCCTGTAGATTCCTTGCATTACTGCTGAATGTAATGCGAAGCAGTGAATATAATAAAGGCAAGTCAGCCGTATGGGCTACACACCCCAGAACAGCAATCCCAAAACACAAGGAAATCCAAGCAAGATGTGCAGGTAGGTGGTCAATCAAAATATGTAATAACCATGAACCAGTTAAGTCAGCAACAGTCTAAACAAAACATAACAGTCCAAAGTCTGACAAGTATATAGTACTCTGAGTAACTGCACATACCCAACATTACGTACGCATACACATAGGAACAGGAAAACTGAGTTCATGGACCATAAAGCAACGAGCAGGAAGATATGCGCACACACCAGTCATCAGCTAAGAAAAGAACTCTTCTAACCAAGGGCTGAACCAAAAATAAATTAAAAAAATAATTGACTTTTCTGGAACTTGATCATAACATAGGATTTGAGAAACCCTGTATTAGCGAATCATTAAATTGTTCAAAGTCTATTCAGAAGCAGACGTTAGCCGTTTTTCATTGGCATGAAGGAGTTATGTGGTCATTAATTTGTGCTCTGCGCAAGGCTGACCTGCTAAGAGAAGGAGACTGCCTGCCAGGGAGACCAGTAACTGAATGTGAGGACATAACATAGCTTTAAAACTGAGATGATTGGGGTTGGTTTATTTTAACTTTTCTCTGACTCAGAGCAATTGACTTGTATTTTCCTATTCAATCCTTCACCCACTGCCATCCTGGAATCTCAGTATTAATATGAGAGCCTAATAAAGTCCCAGTTTCATTGGTTGATCACAGTCTATTTAGGGTAATTTTATTTGCATCTTAATCAGTAAACAAATATATGTAATCTGTATCTGTTTAAAAAATCAAATTTACTTTAATAGTGACAAAAATAGCATTGTGGGAAATTTAGCTTCTATGGGACAACACATGTGCTTAAAGTAAGGCATTTACTCAACTGTACCTGCTGCACTGGGGCCTATATAGTCAGAAAACCACTTTAATGGCAGAACTACTGCATGCATTAAAAAAAAAAATGTGAACTTGCTGCTGTTAAGGAAACTGCAAGTGACCTGATCCAGCAGAAAATATCTGCCAGCTCCAAGGAAAACTGACTTATGTGGAGGTGTTTGTGTCATTAGTTTCTGAGATTAGGTGTATTTTTAAAAGATAAGAACGGCCATACTGGGTCACACCAAAGGTCGATCTAGCCCAGTATCCTGTCTTCCGACAGTGGCCAATGCCAGGTGCCCCATAGGGAACGAACAGAGCAGGTAATTATCAAGTGATCCATCCCCTGTCGCCCATTCCCAGCTTCTGGCGAACAAAGGCTATGGACTACATCCCTCCCCATCCTGGCTAATAGCCATTGATGGACCTATCTGCCATGAACTTATCTAGTTCTTTTTTGAACCCTGTTATAGTCTTGGCCTTCACAACATCCTCTGGCAAGGAGTTCCACAGGTTGACTGTGCGTTGGGTGAAGAACTACTTCCTTTTGTTTGTTTTAAAACTGCAGTCTATTAATTTCATTTGGTGACTCCTACTTCTTGTGTTATGAGAGAGTAAATAACACTTCCTTATTTACTTTCTCCACACCAGTCATGATTTTATAGACCTGCTCTATCTGTTTTATAAATATGCTCTAGCTCAACAGAAGTTATGGGCTCGATGTAGGATGCTGAGTGAAATTCTAGAGCATGTGTTATGTGGTATTACAGGGCAGACGAGATGGTCACAGTAGCCCATTCTGGCCTTAACATCTATATGTTGGGTAGAAGGTAAGTTGTTTGTTTGTTTTGTTGTTTTGTTTTTGTATATATCCCCAACAACATTTTCACTTCACTTATCTTAGTAAACTGTCATTGAATTTTTTTCTGTTTGATGACATGTGGCAGTTCTGTTAGATACATGTCTTACTGTGGGCACAGTATTCGTTTTATTGGCTTCTCAACTTTCATGATATCCCCCTCTAAAAGAATGTAGGTTTCACCTCTTTGCTAATATGGAGACAGTGTTTCTGTAAGCAAGAAGTTTTAATGCACAGAATTGTAGAAATGTCAAAATTAGTTGGCAACAGATATTTGCTTACAGTAGAATCTCAGTTACGAACTGACCAGTCCACGACACACCTCATTTGGAACCAGAAGTACGCAATAAGGCAGCAACAGAAGGAAAAAAAAAAAGTGAATACAGTACAGTACCATGTTAAACGTAAACTACTAAATAAATAAAGGGAAAGCAGCATTTTTCTTTTGCATAGTAAAGTTTCAAAGCTGTATTAAGTCAATGTTCAGTTGTAAACTTTGGAAGAACAACCCTAACCGTTTGTTCAGAGTTACTAACATTTCAGAGTTACGAACAACCTCCATTCCCGAGGTTTTCGTAACTCTGAGCTTTTACTGTGTTTGAATTATTCCTTTTGGTCGTAATCATGTCTGTTTGTTAGACTGAGTTGCATGTTTCATTGCTCATCATTAAGTCTAAGTTGTTACAACTTTAGTGGGTTATTTCCATCCTGTTTTGTTCTGTGTCACAAATTATGGGTGAACTTATATTATATATAACGAGTATATTTTAACTATTGCTTATGGAAACCAGTATGTCAGCATAAAAATGTCAGCTGTAACATGTTTTCTCTGCCATGCCCCAGTGGCCTTGAAAATACTGAAAAATGATTATATTGTCATAGAAAAATATTGTTTCAAATGGTGTCTTTCCACATAGGGATGAGTGTTTTATGCATAGTGAAATTTTAGAAAACCATCAACTAGCATTAGTTTGTTTACAAAATGGTCTCAATGCTCTTACTTTTGGATTCCCCTTCCACGTTACTACTACATCTCAATAAAGACTAGTTTTACTGTGTTTTTATTGCAAAATAAAAATCTTTTGCTGACACCTTTTGCAGTTGATACTGCCTCATAATAGGTTTTAATTTCAGCACTGCTGCAAGGCAAATAATCATTTTTGTGCTGGCTATTCAGGAGTACACAGTTAATGACATTAATTAGTGATAATCTAATACTGAACTCTTTATAATTGTGTAGTGTCTAATTTTATATGTTCCCTGGATAGATCATGAGTGGATTGGTGAAAAAATAAAATAGACTTGATGATTGCACCCTCATGCAATTCTAGGTAAGCCAAAGGGAGAAATGCTGAAGGTTGCAAAACATTTGTTTTAATGGTGTCCAGGGATTACTTAAACAATGAAGAGATTGGAAAATTGTTGTGGTAGGGTATTGCCACACCTTGGATGGATGATGGGACACAAGGCTTGTTTCAAACCTTTGAGAAATAGCAGTCTCCCAGCGTAACACTCCTCCTGAAGTGTTTCATTGAAATGATCAAATAGTCCTACAGAGGCAGAAAAAAAAAATATCCTGGCCTCTTCTGACCTGTACCTTTGCTGGGCTGAATATTTAAGCAACAGTGTGTGCTTCATACACACATGTACTCTCTCCAGCAGCACCAATCCCCTAATGTTTCTAAAGATTAAAGAAGTGGAGGCCAATGAAGGCGAGTGTCTATTTGTATTGGAGAAAGAGGTGTGAGGATAGGCAAGTGTTTGCAGTACCCTATGCTGGTAGCATAGCATCCTGGTCTGTAATCTGGGATGGTCATCCATATCTTCTGTAAAGGGGCTAGGTGCTTCTGTAATAAAAATAAATAATAATGCAAAATATCCTTATGCTTTAAACAACCCCTACTAATAGTTCCATAAAGAAAACATAAATTAAAAATGTTTCCTTACTTTTTAGGATTTCCTTGTATCTCAGGAAGAAAATGACGTTCCTCAGCCACTTCCCTGTCATCTACTTCCTCCTACTCTCATCTGTCTTCTCCCCTTCAGATTTTTTTTTTTTTTGGTAGCATTTATTTTATATTATAGAATCATAGACATGTCAGGCTGGAAGGGATCTAGAAGTTACCAAGTCCAACCTCCTGTGCTGAGGCAGGATCAAGTAAACTTAGACCATCCCTGACAGGAGTTTGTCCAACATATTCTTAAAAACTTTCAAGGATGGGGGTTCCACAACTTTCATGGAAGCCTATTCCAGAGCTTAACTACCCTTAGTTAGAAAGTTTTTCCTTTTTCCTTAAGCTCATTACTTCTTGTCCTACCTTCAGTGGACATGGAGAACAATTGATCAGTCCTCTTTATAACAGCCCATAGCATATTTGAAGACTGTTACCAAGTCCCCCTCAGTTGCCTTTTCTCAAGACTAAACATGCCCAGTTTTCTCAACCTTTTCTCATAGGTCAGGTTTTCTAAACTATGGACTATACCATTTTTGTTCCACTCCTCTAATTTTTCCACATCTTTCTTAAAGTGTGGTGCCCAGAATTAGACAATAATACTCTAGCTGAGGCCTCGCCTGTACCAAGCAGAGTGGGACAATTATTTCCTGTGTCTGACATATTCCACTCCTGTTAATACACCTCAGAATACTAGTTTGTTTTGCAACTGCATCCCATTGTTGACTCATTCACTTTGTGATCCACTATAGCCCTCAGATCCTTTTCAGCAATGCTACCACTTGGCTAATTATTCCCCATTTTGTATTTATACATTTGAGTTTTTGCTTCCTATTAGAAGTACTTTACATTTGTCTTTATTAAATTTCAGCGTGTTGATTTCAGACCAATTCTCCAATCTGTCAAGGTTGTTTTGAATTCTAATCTTGTCCTCAAAGTTCTTGCCATTCCTTCCAGCTTGGTGTCCCTGCAAATTTTATAAGGATACTCTTCACTTTGTTATTCAAGTCATTAATGAAAATATTGAATAGTACCAGACCCAGGCTGGACACTTGCTGGATCCCACTAGATATTACCTCCCAGTTTGACAGAGAGCCACTAGCTACCCTGAGTATGGTCTTTCAACCAGTTGGGCACCCACCGTATTGTATTTTCATCTAGACCACATTTCTCTAGCCTGCATATGAGGATATTATGTAGGACTGCCAAAAGCCTTACTGATCTATCTATGTCTACTGATTTCCCCACGCTACTCAGCCAGTAATACTGTCAAAGAAAGAAATTTGGTTTGTTTGGCAAGGTTTGTTGTTGAAAAGTCCATGCTGGCTATTCCTTAATGTTGTTATCCTCTAGGTGCTTACAAGCTGATGGCTTATTAATTTATTCCAGTATCTTTCCAGGTATCAAAGTGTGGTCTATAATTCCTCGGGTCCTCTGTTCCCCTTTATAAAGATAAGAACTATGTTTGTCCTCTAGTCCTTTGTGACCTCAGCTGTCCTCCATGAGTTCTCAAGATAATTGCTAATGGTTCCGAGATTGCTTCAGCTGGACCCTCAAGTACTCTAGGATGTATTTCATCAGGCCCCGCTGACCTGAATACATCTATCTTATCTAAATATCCTTGAATCTGTTTGTCTCCCTTGTTGTGAAAATTAAATGTGTTGAGTATCTAATTCCCATTAACCTTTTTAGTGAAGACTGAACCAAATAGGCATTCTTGATGTCATCACGTATTAGCTCCACTTCCCTGCTAATTAGAGGACCGACACTTTCATGTGTCTCCTTGAAAGTTGCAAAGCTATATCAGAAGTTTTTCAAGTATGTTTGAACTTTTTTTCCCCTGGAGAAGGTGCAGAAAACCCCACCCACCTTTCCTTTGCCACAACTGAAAAACTATTGAGGAGGCACAGTGAACAACTGTAGCTTCTCAGAGAAGGGAGGAGGGAAAAAAGTTGTAAAAAAGAAAAGTATCAGCCTTTAAAAATGGTTACTTGGTGCTTGGAGTAGCTTAGTGATGTGCCAATTGTGGTGGGTAGCCTGATTCTCTGATTTAAAGAAAAATAAAAGTCCAAGGGAGAAGTAATTGATACAAGTCACTACACCCCAGATGACAGAGGAAGAGAACACATAGCTCAAGGGAAGAATTCAATATGTTTTTAAATTTCTTAATCAGCTTTTCTTGATGCTAAAGACAGGTAAATGTTTATAAATGGGGTAATCCTGCTCTCTGGGAAATTAATTTGCTTTACCCATGAGAGGTGCCTTGATATTATACTTAATGTGGTTGGTAAATAAAAGTACTTCCCAAATAGCATCAAAGCTGTGGACCAATCAGGTTGTAGCTTTTCCTAATTTAACTGAATAACTAAGTTTATAGTATTGCTTCCACTGTTGACGCTTTCTTTTCTCCGTGGTCATGCTATGTTCCGAAGGCTCAGCATCTGCGTGTGGCTTTTTCCCTCCTTGAATTAACACTCAATATACTGGTCATTCAGAATGCAATATGTGCTTCTTCACACAGCGCACAGTCAACTTGTGGAACTCCTTACCTGAGGAGGTTGTGAAGGCTAGGACTATAACAGGGTTTAAAAGAGAACTGGATACATTCATGGAGGTTAAGTCCATTAATGGCTATTAGCTACGATGGGTAAGGAATGGTGTCCCTAGACTCTGTTTGTCAGAGGGTGGAGATGGATGGCAGGAGAGAGATCACTTGATCATTATCTGTTAGGTTCACTCCCTCTGGGGCACCTGGCATTGGCCACTGTCGGTAGACAGGATACTGGGCTGGATGGACCTTTGATCTGACCCAGTACGGCCGTTCTTATGTTCTTATGTGATACATAGTTTCAGTCACACATTTGTGTAATATTATGGATTGAGTATAGATTGCTACGGGGCAGAATTTTCATCTGATGGATTGACGTGGTGCAGGAAATGAGGCTGTTAGTAAACTATCTCAACCAGAGAGCACAACGTTGCCTGCTTTTTAAACTACCATGTGCCTAGACATCACAATGAGCAACATACATTCCATTAAATAAACCAAAATGTATGTCGTTCCAATAACTGGCAGTGAAGTAGAGCAGTAAAACAGAAGTTCTTTTGGAGAAAGAGTTAAGAGAAGACCTCTTTGTGGGAATGTAGTTATAATGAAAATGTAACAGCTTTGGTGTAAACAAGTGACTTGGCATACTCAGTTTCTGTTCACAGTCCTATATTTAATCTGACTATGTCAATATGTGGATGTATTTATTTGGGCTTTATTTTGTGTTGCTCATTAGACTAATTTATTGGTTTTAAGTGTTAGATAAGTAATATCATATTATAACAATGTTTGTTAGTGTTTGAACAAATAGTATTTAGGAGAATCGGGGGAGGGATAGCTCAGTGGTTTGAGCATTGGCCTGTTAAACCCAGGGTTGTGAGTTCAATCCTTGAGGGGGCTATTTAGGGAACTGGGGTAAAAATCTGTCTGGGGATTGGTCCTGCTTTGAGCAGGGGGTTAGACTAGATGACCTCCTGAGGTCCCTTCCAACCCTGATATTCTGTGAATCCAGTGATAACTTTGAAATGCAAAGGCATTTTATGAATAATGTTATTGTCATGAAACATAGTATTTGAAGTAGCCCCGTAACTGAGGAGGCATGTGCTACCATACACAAAGGCTGTATCTGCACTACCCTTCAGTTTGGACTCTGGGGCTGAATAATAGTGCGCACCAAAGTGCTGTGCTGTAACTCTGTGTGGACGCTGCAGTGTGAACTAAAAGGTTCCCAATATGCATTAATGTGAAGTAGAAATCTCTTAGGCCTGGTCCCCACTAAGCCCCCACTTCGGACTAAGGTACGCAAATTCAGCTACGTTAATAACGTAGCTGAATTCGAAGTACCTTAGTCCGAACTTACCGCGGGTCCAGACGCGGCAGGCAGGCTCCCCCGTCGATGCCGCGTACTCCTCTCGCCAAGCTGGAGTACCGGCGTCGACGGTGAGCACTTCCGGGATCGATCCCAGAACATTGATTGCCTGCCGCCGGACCCTCCGGTAAGTGTAGACGTACCCTAAGTTTGTGCCCACAGCTTCGACACAGGGGAGTTACAGTGTGCACTACTGTTTACATCTATGTAGTGTGAACTGCAGGATAGAGTAGCCAAACCCAAAATAAAGACGCTAGTACTATAGGAAACACCAGTCTAGAATCCTTGGTCTGGCTAAGTAGGTCAGGGATGAGCCTAAGAGTAAAGGTTGCTTCAAACCATGTTTGTTTCCCAAACCCTAAGAAAAACTGGGCGCTGGCCCAGCTTCTGCCATAAATTAGTGGCCAGAAGGTTTCTCTAGCTCACAATTAACTATCCTTGGCTCCAAGGAGACATTCTAGCAGTCAGGAATTGCTGAGAGATTGAAATGACCCTTTTTCCTCAAAGAAAGTCTCCTGCATTGGGGGGCTGAGATGGGGTGGTGGTGGTGGTGGGGGGGGGTCTTATGCTGGAGCAGCTACATTGTCTCTATCCCAAGTAGTGATTTTCCTTCTACAAGGAGGATCCTTAGACAAGATCAGCCCATGATTGCCATCTTAAACAAAAGAAAAAGAAAAAAAGAAAAGATGAAAAAAGAAAGATGAAAGATGAAAATGAAATAGGACATTGTCTGCATAGAACCCTTGTGCATTGGCAGGAATAATTCTAACCAAGAAGAATTCAGCTGCAGCCCATATCTGCCAACTCCCCCCAGCCTCCTCTCCTAATTAAAGTAGAACATTTTCCGCATTCAGTAACGCCCGCAGCAAATGGTGCATACTGTTGGCAGGGGTAGAAGTAGGGAAGGCAGCAGCTTCTGCTGCTCTAGGGAACGCTCAGTGACTGCCGAGAAGCTCAGGGTTGGGGAGTAACCCTGCAACTGGAGGGGCTGGGGTGGAAGGTGGGGGCTGAGTATGGCACAGACTTGGCGGGTGGTGTGCTGGGCCCAGCAGCTGCAGTGGGGATGGCGACACAGGGGATGGACGCAACGGTTCCGCTTTGGAGACTAGAAATGTAGGGAGGTATGCTACCCACTGATCTTTTCCCACTTGTTTTTTGAAAACAAATGTGTTCATTCTGGTATGCTACAAACATAATTCTAGACAGATAAATGGATTAAAATGACAGTTGGATGCAAGTGAAATTTGTGCAACTGAGGAGGGAGTCCAGACAACAGAAAGATGTTGCAACACAGCTGAATGGGCAGCGTGTTCTTTTTGCGGATACAGACTAACACGGCTGCTACTCTGAAACCTGTTATTACTTTCCATAGTATCACTACAAGTGGATGTATGTAGTATGCCAGTATAAAGTGTCCGATTCTGTAACCCAGGCCTTCATCCTTCCTGAATAGATACACTGAGTACCATTCAGTTCACTGTATAGTATTAAAAATAATGACCTGTGTGCTCCTTGTGAACATTAAAGATGCCATAGCACCTTTCGTGAGAGTAGGGGAATTCCACCTGCCCTTATCCAAATATCCCTTCCATTGCAGCTCTTCTGTGTGCTGTCTACTGGATCCAACCTCAAAAGTAGCTACATTTCAGTCAGACTGCTTATATGGCATATATCGTTGACATAATACTTCCAAAATCAGATCACTATGCTTCTCTTATGTTCAGATAAATTAATCTTTGATGAGTGAGCAAAATCTTACAACTATGTGAAGAGATAAAAGCTGGGAGGAAAAATCCAACATAATAGATCAGTACTTTTATGGAAGATCTTGGTCCTGTGCTCCTCAGTGTGATCTGCTGAATACACATGCACAGGCGGATTACAGTTTTGTGGGGCCCTGCGCCAGAGCAACTGGGGGCCCCTCCTCACCCCTTCCATTTGTAGTCCCACTCACCCCCATCCCAGCCTGGTGCTCCTGCCAGGGTGCAGGGGCTTACCCTGTCCCGTCTCCTGCCCATCGCTCCTGCCGAAGAGTGGGGCAAGCCCCTGTGCCCTAACCCTGTGCCCTGACCCTGCTCCCTGGCAGGAGAGCCGGGCTGGTGGAGCAGGTGGGGTGCAGGGATGCCCATTTTTCCAGGGCCCCCCAATTGGCTGGGGCCCCTGGGGATGGGCTCCATTGGCCCAGTGACTAATCCGCAACTGTACTCGTGCACTAAATTCCCATAATTTCACAAAACATTGATAAATAATATTTTGTTCCTATGTAGCACTTTCCATCCAATGTCTCAAAACACTTTACAGACATTAATGATAGAAGCCTCACAACATCCCTGCGACACACATGACGTAAGTTATTTTTATTTCTGATTTTACAGAGATGGAAATTGAGTACCAAAGTAGTTAAGTGACTAGCTAGCATCAGACAAAATCTGTCAGAGCAGTGATAAGAACTCCTTTCCTGGCTCCAAAATCCTGTGCTTTGTCCTTCTAAGGACAGAAACATATAAGAGACATTTCCAGCTACAGGTATTTGAAGGAGCTATAGGAGAGGAGAGAATGTTTAGTGTGGTACGGGTTTGTGTAACAAGGTATGAGATTAAATTGAGAAGAAAGATAATTTAAACTGAATATCTGGAAAGTTTTCCCAACAATGAGATCTAGTAGACCTCAAAATCTTCTAAGGAAACTGGGTTTAGCATCATTCCTTAAAATAACACCAGAGATATGGGTAGATAATATAAGGCTGAGAGCCAGTCACGGAGGTCGCGGAAGTCATGGCTTCAGTGTCTTTCTGTGATCTCCATGAAATTCTGCAGCAGCCAGTGTGACCGCCTGAGCAACTGACCCTGGGGCCAGCCACACCGGTCGCTGCTGGAGTGGCCCCAGGGGCAGCCGCACCACCCACTGCTTGGCGGCCCCACGCAGCTGGCCCCGGGGCCCTCTGAGAGTAGTGGAACCCTGACACAGCTAAGATTTAGTCAGGGGTATTTATGGAGGTCACACTGTACATTTTTGTTTATTGCCCGTGACCTGTCCATGACTTTTTTTTACTAAAAATACCCATGATTAAATCTTAGCCTTAAATATAAGTAACACATGTGCTTTGGCTGGAGGTTGAATTAAGTAACCTAGTATTGAGTTGAATTAAGTAACCTTGTCTCTTGTGGACAACTGGATTTTGCCTATCTGACTTTCATAAAGAAGTATATATTTAAGATTACTGAATCTCTCCACTTTTTATAGATTTACTTATGAAAACAAGTTAAGCATAAGGGGAAAGAAGGCCAGTTGAAAATGCTAATTGCCAGTCACTTTTTGGAACAGTAGAATTATTTTTGAATGTAATGAACCTCAGCAAGTTGATTAGATGTCAGAATGTGTCAGACTTTCAGTTGTTAAATGAGCCTGTACGGTCTAGGAGTGGGACTAATAGTCAGCAGAAGAGGGCACAGATAATGTTTGTTTTAAATAGGCAAATTAAACTGTCTCAAATATCATTAAGGCTAACTCCTCAATAGACACACTTCAAGTGATTTCCTAAATTAGCAGGCTTGAACCTGCCCATTTGTTGTTTTTCCTTGATGTGGGAAGCATGATCGAGAAATTCAGCAGAGCATCCCCACGTGATAAAGGCTGATAGCCCCACTATTCTTTACATTTGTTTTTATCATTGTGTTCCCTGATAACCTCCTCAAACTTCAATTTAATATAAGATGGAGTCATACTCAAACTCTGTTTGCAGATGTTCCAATAGCTAACGCTTTTTTTTTTTTCCAGACATGGAGACATTTAGCAAATTTGTCCCTTTCCTGAAACCTCTTAAGAAACTCTGGTCAGATCTCTGCACTATCTTGAGAACATGGCCGGATCAAAGTTGTAGCCTCAACCCCAAAGAGGTCCTTCTCCCCAGTGTGTCAATCCCTTCAACTCCAGAATAACCCAACAAACTTCCTTTCATGGGAGTTCACTCCTCAGATCCTCAGCACTGATGCCCTCCTGCCATCTTGGTGGGGTGTTGTGTGGGAATCCTGCCACATGCAGCTGCTCAGCTACTGAATCTCTAAGATTGACAACTTCCTAGCTGCTGTAACTCAATGGTAGGGACATTGCCTTTCCTTCCTAGCTGCTAATAGTCACCTATCCATCCCCACTCTTGGCTGATGACTTCTTTTAACATGGAGATGTGGGTTTCATTGCTTCTTGCCAAAGGTCCCCTTTCCTACTTATTTAAGAGAATCCACTGCTCTCCATATACTGGTCTGCAATCATAACCCTGAGCTTAGTGTCACTGCTTGCATCTCAGGAAATCAGTGGAATAATGTATGTGAATAAAGCAAGCAGGATTTGGCCCATATTCCATTGCAATGTAAAAGAGAAGTTTTACATTAATACTTTTTTTAAAAAAAAGCAAGCAACTTGTATTGGGGGGTGAGGGGGAAGCAATGGAGCTGTAGAAGTGAAAGAGTCAGAGTATTTAGAAAAAGAACTGAGATGGCACTGTCCATAGGCTTATCAAGCCTGCACCATACTGCAGTTATTCATGCAAGAAAGCATGTTGATGGGTCTTCTGGACAAGAAGATGAACCACTCTTGCTCAATACAGATGAATCATGTATCTGTACAAGAACAGTCAGATCTTTCAAAAGGTGCCCCAGGCCTCTCACATTAGATTCTGGCCCAGAAAATGTATGAGTTGATGTATTAGCCACTCAAGAATAAATTAATACAGGGGTAGGCAACCTATGGCACGCGTGCCGAAGGCGGCACGCGAGCTCATTTTCAATGGCACTCAGACTGCCCGGGTCTTGGCCACTGGTCCAGGGGGGCTCTGCATTTTAATTTAATTTTAAATGAAGCTTCTTAAACATTTTAAAAACTTTATTTACCTTACATACAACAATAGTTTAGTTATATATTATAGACTTATAGAAAGAGACCTTCTAAAAACGTTAAAATGTATGACTGGCACACAAAACCTTAAATTAGAGTGAATAAATGAAGACTCGGCACACCACTTCTGAAAGGTTGCCGACCCCTGAATTAATATATCTAAAATGCTCAGCTTTATCTCTTAAAGGAATGTGTATTTCTTGTTGTTTCGTCAGTCTAGCAAGAAAATAATGAGAGGTGGGTTGATAAAAGTATAGGAGCTATATTGTGAACCTTAAACAAAACTTTGGGGCTGGATACATAGTGAGAGTTATCTAGTATATACAGTTTTCAGAAGATAATTCAGGAAATATATTGTATTGGTTCTTGAACTCTTTGGCACATGCATCCCAGAGTTCTTTTTGGTAGGAGCTAATGCTTTTTGCATTATTACTCTGCTCAGGAAATCCTGATGTCAGAAGGTTAATTGAGTAAGCAGTGTTAGCCATGAGTTGTAAATTTGTCACAAGTAATGTCCAATAGGCTAACCGTTATTATGGGTTTATTAGAGTGGCATTACTACTTCATTCTTCCCTGAGCATGTCATCAGCATTTCTGTTACAAACCCTGATTTTTTTTTTCTGTGGTAGTTTAGCAATATAAATTCTCTGGGGCTTAAATTTAAAAGCTCATTGTCCAGTGACCATTTTATTTAAGCAATTTAAAAAATAATTACAATCATGTTACTTTTGGGGGTAGTCCTTGAAAAATAACAATAATTTTGAATAATAAAATTTGCAAAAACAGAGTGCTTTTTCATATTGCTAATATGGAACGGACAGGCAAATGAGAGAGGGGGGAAATATTGGAACCATTGAAACAATGTGCACTTGGATTAGGTCCTCATTACATATGTGCAACAAAATTTATCTATACCTCTTCAAAACTTTTCTAACTTTTCCAAAGATAATATACACCTTATTTACATACAGTAATTACAAGAGAAAACCATTTTATTTTAAGAGATAAATAAATCACTTTTCTTTTCAAATGTTTAACCAGTGGCCAGGTGTGAATAGTTCAGCTAAACAGTGTGGCCAAAATTTTCTATTAGTGCCTGTAGCTAAGAATCTAAGTACATATTCAGGCACCTGAAGTCAAGGTTGTTCTGGGTATTTGGTACCAATCAAAAAAGGCCAGCTTATTTAGACACCTAAATCAATATTTAGGGATCTGATTTCAGGCCCCCAAGTGTGAAAAATGTGTCTATTACTTTGGAAATTGAGGCAAGGGACAAAAAAGAGTAATTCTGAAAAACACCTCTGTACCCCAAATATAAAACCAACATAATGATAGATTAAGTACTAAACTTGGCATAGTGTGCTCTTAATTCACATTCATAGGAGAGTTTTATTAACAGTGCGCATAGTATAATGTGCATTGAATCTTTTAATGTGTGTTTCAGTTTGGAGTAACAGCCTTAGATGCAGGGATACTTGATTCAGCTGAGGCAGAATACAATGATGTGGTTCATGTACGTCAATCAGGATTTATAATCTAAACATTCTGAGTTGTCTTTAGATTCAAGAATCTTGAGTTGCAGCAATTGCAGTTATGTGCAGAAAGCAGCCCAGGGTTATCAGAACATGTTTGAGAATACGACAATATATCAACCTTTGAGAAGAGTGTGTCAACCTTATTTAGCAGTTTCTGGTCTTTTCTATAGCTGTCTCCATCTACTTCTATGTGCAAACTGCTGCTGTATGTATTTTTCTCCATCACTATTAAAATAATGTGTGCTGGACCCTTCTCACTGAACTTTAAATGCAAGAGCCTTAAAACTCAGCCTTAACTTTGGGGTCACCACCAGTACTTCTAACCTCTAACACAAGGAGGTTAATTACACCAATATTTAATTCAGTTCAGAAATCATCCAGATGTGTATTTATACACCATAAACTATAAGATATAGTTCTTGGTAACTGGTATAGATCAAATACTGCTGTCAGTTATACTGGTATAAATTCGGATCGCTGTCAATGGAATGGAATATGTCCCTATATTTCCTTTTCCAAATACTGCTTTTACATGATCGGTTTTAGAACTGTTGTTCTGAGTATTTTTTAAATGTTTGCAAATATGGGCTTGCCCAATACATGCTAGTTAACTCTACATAATTTTTATATAATAGGTTACTGTCTTATGTTGATTCTTACACAGTTCTCTGAGGAATGTGTGGCTATTTTTAACTTAAAGGATATTTAATCTTTTCTTCTGCTGTCATTACCATAAAGAGACTAAAAATAAAAAGAACTGTGGGAAGAAGATGAAAAGGTAGAGACAAAGAAATAGAAACAAAACAGTAAAGAAAAGATACATACAGTTCTTCACTAATTTAAGATGTTCATTGTTTGGATAATATTTCTGCTTTAGAAATCTGATCACTTTTAGACATGCTATCATCTTTACAGCTGCACCAGACCTTAGCAGGATTCATTTAGCTGAAAATGAGAATTGTTCACCTGTTCAATACAAATACTCCTCAGTTCAATAACTGCTCTTTTCCATGGATTGGTCTCATTATATTTTAGTTCCCACTGTGGTAGGTACTTGAGGTAGAAGTGCACAAACCTACCATGGCTGCTTCTGTTTTTGTGTGAAATGTACCCTGAATTCTTCCTGTATTGTTATGGATGGGTCTGTCTACAAAACCTTATTGGGACAGACATTTCTGAAAGGTTTAAGCCTCTGAAATTTTAAACTCAATTTCTTTGGATAATTTATTGTCTTCACCATTCTTAGAGCCAAATAATAGTATGCCAGATCCAATGCAGTTTCTTCCCAGCTGCCCTAACTATACGTATGAGCCTCTTCTCAACAACTGGACCCAACCAATCCTCTTCTTTTCCTTCACCCAGACTCAGGTATCACTCTTACAAGAGTGTGATCTGTTGGTAAATTTGTACATAGTGGCTAGATAAGGTGTAAGTAGATGGCATTCATAATATGTAACATAGTATATGGGTTTCATAGGACCAATAAAACTTCCCTTGCAGTGTAATTGGCTTCTTTTGTGCAGCTTTGTCATTCATTAACAATTATTTCTATACATTTACACTAGTGTACCTGTGACCCACCTCCTCAAGAGAAAAATCCCTCATACCACCCCCTCTCCCACTGTTTTTTAGAGCCTGTTGTGATATCTATCATTATATTCTTCGGCAATGAGAAGTTACTGGTCCATTCTTCTGTTGCTCTTTTGAATCTGTAGTTTGATCCCAATCTTTGTGGTACTTCTTCTGCAAGATCCACTGAGCTTTGGAGGGGAACTCCAGTTCATTGTGCAACAAGGAGGAGAAGAAATACCCTGACTTCTGCATAGAACATGTGGTAATTCCATGAGACCTTTTCCCCCTGGACCTGCTCTTACACATATTTGTGTCACAGTGCTTTAAGTAGGCAATATTCTATGTTGCTAAGCACATTTTTTTTTAAAGACTGGAATAATGTTTGTCAGTGTAGCCCTAACTTTTAATCAAAAGCATTTGATTATATGAATAGGCTAACTGTGAAGCAGTTGCTTCAGGGTAGTTCTGGCATGATGTGCTTCTGTAGGAATCTCCTACATAAAAAAGTATCTTTTTAAAGTAATGCTATAAAGAAGCTAAGATGGCCATGTTTTGGTTCCTCCACATGTTAACTAATGATGTGCAAGGAAGAAAAACAAGTTCAGCTGATAGAGTTGAAGCCTGAGTTTATTTATGCAACAAACCTTTGCCGTTTTTGCTGAATGGCTCTTCAGGAACTCATTTTGTGAGGTGATAACAAAGCAGAGTATAATGCAATAGGAGGAGGCAGGTGCAAGCAGAGGACTACTTCTACTCTGTGCCACCCTTTGAGTGGTCCCTTGCCAGTAATTCCCATCCCTTGATAAAAGTGATGAGATCAAACAATAGCAGCCACCCACAAGAGAGGGATGCTGGTTGGCCTGGGGGCATGGTTATACCTCCAGCGGTATGTTGGCCAATCCTGTTTGGTCTCTGCTTGCAATGTAGCACCAGCTGTGGTGGCAAACTTCCTGTATATTTAAGAAAACATTGTCATAAGTCCTATTTTCAACTCTTCTGTTTATTAACTTCACAAAATGTCTGCCTGAGGCCTTGCTTTGTTTGTAAAGGGCATCTTCTGCTACCTTAGGAGGGTAGCTGTCATTCGCCCATTTCACACAAAGGTATTGAGAGCTTGAACACGGTCATTTCAGCCAGAGAGGGGAATAGAACCTACGTTTCTAATATAACAAACCCAAACCTCATCCACTTTGCCATACAGCCTTTCAGAAGCAACATACCAAATTAGATGCTTCTGTAATCATGTTTATACAGGCACTCAGTATTAGTCAATGGGATTCTCCCTACATGGCAAGAAATCCCCTGCAACACAGGTGGAAATGTGACTGTAATACTCTAGGAATACAGTTTGTAACGCTTACAACTGTGTTTAAGGGTTTGTTTGACAAATATTTTTTTCTTAACTTTAAAACCAATCTCGTGACTATCAGTGACAGAGGCTTTCTATTTTGTGAGATAGCATCCGGGATACTAATGAGCCATATATTAGTGGACATGTGTTACCAACTCAAAGATGAATCAGTATTTTTTCTCCTTTTGCAACCATTTCCCTAAATAAACTTTCTAAAAATCAAGTCAACCATTTCACCCACACAAGCGTTTTCCCTCTTGTAACCTTGGAAACCTACTTGTTCAACTATAGTTGCACCTGTTGTCTGATTACGTTAGTCATTTCTCATTAAACTTGTTTTTGTGAGCATGCAAAATAGTTTGCTTGTGGGTTCCCTCCCTCCCCAAAGTTTCAGATTATTGTCTGTTTCCTCACTGGACTTCAGCACCTACTTAAGTCCAATTCTTTTCAAAGTTAACACATGCAATTAGCTAGTTTATGAACAATTATTATTGTGCAACTACCTTTGTCTTTGACTGTGTATTAAGAAAAATGTCCATGATGAGATGTGGGTAGCCAAGGAGAAGATGGATTCTAACATAAATGATCAAATCTTCTCTTCACAAATACAAAACTCCTAACATTTCTCAAAGCTGGATATGCCTTTTAAAACATCTATATCAGTGGTCATAGACCCCGCCTCTGTGGGTGCTGCAGCCCTGGAGCACCCGCAGAAAAAAAATAGTGGGTGCTTAGCACCCACCGGCAGCCAGCTCCCCTCCTCCCTCCCAGCATCTCCCGCCAGCCGCGATCAGCTGTTCTGCGACGTGCAGGAGGTGCTGGGAGGGAGGGGGAAGTTTGGGGACGGGGTGTGCTTGGGGAAGGGGCGGAACTGGGCGAGAAGAGGCAGGGTGGAGCAGGGGCACCCCCAGGGCCTGGAGGAAGCCAGCACCTGTGTCAGGAGTTCTCAACCCGTGGGCCACATGCGGCCCAGCTGTGTGCTAAAAAATAATAATCAAAGTTTGCCCCTCCCAGGTCCTGGCAGGGGGTGGGGCCAGCTGAGGGGGAGATGGCACCACAGAGCCCTGCTGGAGTGCTCCTGCCATTAGGGAAGGCAAAGCAGACCCCTGCGGTGAGAGAGGAGCTCAGCCGGCAATCAGCAGCCCTGCTGGTTCCTCTTCCCTCCCCGTGCTGCAGGAACACCCTGCCAGGTATCCAGTAGAAAAGGGAACCTTTTCGTGTCCGGTCAGCACTGCTGACCAAACACTAAAAATCCAGTTACCATGGGCCAGGGGAGGCGCCAGGTCATCAACCTGTGCCAGTTGTGGGTGTAGTTTTGGGGGGGGGAATGCCCCTGGCAGATCCCCCACCCCGATTTCTCTGAGCACCAAGCAGGGTTTGCTTTGCTCAGCCTGTCAGGGAGGGAGGAGGCTCGTTCAGTCCCTCTCCTTGGTTGAGGCTGGCCTGCAGCTCCAGGATGCTACCTCCTGGGTCCTAGTGCCTGTTGTCATGGTCTTCTGTGTGTGCTGGGTCCTGTTTCCGTACAACGGTGAGTGTCCATGCGGGGAGGGGCACAGCAAGTGGGTGGGGTCAGCAGAAGAGGCAGTGGGGAAGGAAGAGGGATGGGATAGGGCAGGGGGAAGAGAAGGGGATGGGGGAATGGGGCGGGAGAGGAAAGGGGATGGGGTGGGAAGAGGAAGAGGGAGAGGATGGGGTAGGGGGAAGAGAAGGGGATGACTGAGAGTGCCACCGCCAGGGAGAGCGCTGCCTCCTCGCTTCTGAGCGTCTGCACCAAAGGTGTCCAGAGAAATGAGTGGGGCATGTCCCCCCCAGCCACAGCTACATGTCGCCTCTGGGGGGGATGAGCATGCTCCAGGCTGCAGCGCGCCCAGGGCTGCCTGCAGCAGACAGCAACCGCCTGTCCACTCCCTAATGGCCATTTCCATACCCTTTACTTCAGTGCTTCTCAACCCGCAACCCACGGGCTGCTTGCAGCCCAGTCAGCACACAGCTCTGGGCCATGTGACATCCTCAGGGCCATACAGGTAGTATTGGATGTGGCCCACAATGGTAAATAGGATGAGAACCATTGGTCTATATACACTAATCTATCTAGGTTCTCGTCATAGATATTTGAGGATTGCTCAGTCAGCTTTTTCTCAGGTAAAATGGATACTCATGTGGCAGAAAACCCCAAAGCTCATTGGCCTTGGGATCACTCGCCAGTCTTCCTTTACATACAAACTTCCTCCCATGGCATGTGGCCTACATTGAAACCTATACAGATCACTTTCAGCTGGCAGCCTGCTCTCTTAAGCAATCTCTTTAAACTACATTTACATTTTTATTTAAAAGATCACCTCTACAAGTCAATTATCTATGGTTTGTCTCTTGGGCAGTCAGGCATCATAGCGTTCTCTTTTTGAACATTGCCAATGTCAGGGAAACATTGGTATATACTCAGTGATGTTTCCCATTTGTCCAATATTACTCAAAATACAAGTTTCTGTTTTCAACCCAATCTATTTATAAGAGCCCTTTTTAGAACTAAGGTGTTAATGCGCAACTTGTACTATTTTGGATTTTTCTTTTTCTTTTTAGGCATCAGAAGGTGATACACGTAGATGTTTAAGGCCAGAAGGGAGCAGTATGACCATCTCTTCTGACCTCCTGTATAATACAGTACATAGCATTTCACCCACTAATTCCTGCAATGCAGGGAATCATTCTCCCCTACTGTTGAACCATTGACTACAGAGTGAAGATACAGGCCCTAATTTTCCACTTGCAGGGGAAGAAAAGGGTATCTACAGTGAGCCAATTGCAGCAGTTGATTTAGACCAGTGGTCACCAACTGGTAGATCACAATCGGCTGGTCGATCCTGGAGCCTCTGACAGTCAATTGTGATCTCTGGCCACTAAAGTCTGTCAGGGCTAAGGCAGTCTCCCTACCTGTCCCAGCCCCGTGCTGATCCCGGAAGCGGCCAGCACACCCCTGCAGCCCCTGGGGGGAGGGGGGGGCAGGGGTCTCTGTGCACTGCTCCTGCCTGCAAGCATCACTCCTGCAGATCCCATTGGCCAGGAATGGGGAACTGCAGCCAATGGCAGCTGTGGGGGCAGTGTCTGCAGGGAGGGGCAGTGTGCGGAGCCACATGCCCCCCCCCCCCAGGGGCTGCAGGAGGGTGCTGGCCACTTCTGGGAGCAGCATGGGGCCAGGGCAGGCAGGGAGCCTGCTTTAGCCCTGCTGCGCTACCAACTGGGAGCCGCCCAAGGTAAGTGCGGCCCGGTGGGAGCCCAGACTCCAACACCCAGCCCTGAGCCCCCTCCCAGAGCCAGCAACCCGAACCCCCTCCTGCACCCCAACCCCCTGCCCCAGCCCTGAGCACCCTCCTGGAGCCCATACCACCTCCAGCACCCCAGCACTCTGCCACAGCCCGCACCCAAACTCCCTCCCAGAACTTGCACCCCTCACCCCTCCTGCACCCCAAGCCCCTGCCCTAGGCTCAGCCTGGTGCCCACTCCCACACTCTGAACCCCTTGACACCAGCCCAGAGCCCGCACTCCTTCCCGCACCCCAAGCCTCTGCCCCAGCCCAGTGAAATTGATTGAGGGTGGGGGAGAGCGAGCGATGGAGGGAGCGGGGATGAAATGAGCAGGACGGGGTAGATCCTGGGTTGCACTTAAATTCAGAAAGTAATTTTGTGCGTAAAAAGGTTGGAGACCAGCCTGGCATCGATGCAAATTAGGCCCTCAGGCCAGGGACCTTACACCAGTGAACGACCCCTTTTCTGCCATGTTCCCTTTTCTCTCCATCCTGCCCACATTGTGGCCTCCAGAATGTCCCTGACATCCCCTCCCTCCTCTTATGCTGGGTGGCAGATCCAAGAGGCAGCAGAAGCACTTTTGTCTGTTTTCCACTAGCAGAACATTTTCTTGTACTGGAGGAATTCCCCGCTCTGTCTCCAGCCACACACAAAAGGTCCTTCGTGAACTGGAGGATGTGGCCCTCTAAATGAAGACGACAGCCTCTTCCTTGAGAAATGATGGTGTTTCTAATAGTTGTGGCAACATACTAAATGTTATTACCTATAGTAGCTCAGTAAACATGTGTTATTTAGCATTGCAGCTCCAAATCCATAATGTCTTCATTTTCCATTGCCTCAAAATGTGACGTATAAACCTATTTATCTACACCAGATTCTATAGGGGTTTGCATAACTGAGGAAGCTGTCCTGTTCTGTACTATGAAACCAACTTCATTTTGTGCATTGCCCATTAACAACTAAGAGAATATTCAAGCTGAGTATTTTGTAAAGTGTTCATGTACTATTAAGACTGGCATTGTTTCCTCGTTTAGTCCCAAAGAGGGCAGGGGTCTCTGTGCACTGCTCCTGCCTGTACATTGGTACTTGTACCAATGATTGAAATAGGCCCATTGTTGTGAAGTTTAGTCAAGTCACGCACAGAGAGCAGAGCCCAGTATCACATACTGTAGTTCCAGTTTTTTGTGTCTTAAATATTGGGTAGCAGTAGTAAACTTAAGTTTTGTCACAATTAAAGCCATTTGATTACATCAACTTGGAACATATTCTGTAATCAGATTAAAATCACATTGGAATGCATTCAGTAGTTTTACACTTCAATGATATACAATATGGAATGGAAACCTGACTGATGAATTCAGTGTTGCGTGCAGGAATACAAAGTAAGCACAATTTTGCTGTTTCAGAAGAAGTGGGCAAGTAATGCACTGCAACAAATTTTGCATTTGTCTTTGCTTAATCTTCAAAACCGTGCTGAAAATTTTACGGGTGTAATTTGCAGCTCTTTTTAAGGTTATTTCAGCGTAGCTCCCCTTGAGACTGTCAAATACAAGGAGGCAGAATTTGTCTACACAATGCAGATTTTAAATAAGATCCTATGCAGACACCTTTCCTTCAATCCAGTATGTCTCTAAGTTGCTATTATCCTGTTTCTGCGCCCTGCCTCTTTTTGTCTTCGACACCCTCGTATATACAATCTACTTCTGCTGTGTTAACACTGTCTCTTGCAGCTCCCATTCTTGATCCTTCTTATGTGGATTATTTTTTATTTGGACTCCTCCAAGCTACTTCTCCCCTCTATTGAAACCACCCTTGTCAATATCATGGAGGACCTGCTTTCTAAATTTAAGGTGCACGCCTCTATCCTCATCCTTGATATCTATTTCCTTTGATACTCTTGGTCAGTCTGTCCTCCTCCAGGGTCTATCAATTTCTGATAAAAATGCTGAGAAAAAGTTGAGAGAAGGGGACATGGAACAGAACCTGAAAGATGCCAATAGGCAAAGGATGAAGAGAAAATGAGGATCCATAGGAAGACAATGTTCATTTCGCCCTGTCTTTCATTTTCTAAGACCAAGCTCTTCTGCTCCTCTCCTGCTGACTGCTCCTTCACTGTCCACTTTGATGGTGCCTCAACCTCTTTCCTCCTCCTGGCTGTTGCATTTCAGAGTTGGGTCTACAGGAGCCCCTCTCTTCTCTCCTTTCTCAGCATTTTCATTTCTTCTCATGGCTTCAACTAACATTCTGAGTATGGTATGTTCTCCCCGCCTTGAATCCTTCTGTTGGTTTCCAATGCTATACTGCATTAAATTAAAAACTTTGTCTCATCTAAGAGCCCCTACATACTTATATACTCACCTATGTCTCTGTTCTCACCTAGTCCCCTTCCCTTCTCCCAATCCATTAATCTCCTCCCATTCTCGTGCCTTCCATCATATTGCCCCTGACTTCTGATACAGTCTCTCTCTCTCTCCTCATCCACCCCATGTCCTATGGCTGTACCTTCAAACCTCTCCTTATAATCCCTCTCTCTTCTTCTTATTGACTGTAATCTGCACTCCTGCCCTTACTGAGGTTGGGGATCTGTGGGGCAGAGAGTGTGCTTTGTAGTATTTGGTGTAAATTTGTGGCGCTGTACACACATTTTATAACTGTAGAAGTAATTAAAAATAATGTGATAAGATTCTTGCTGATATGCATAACTAGAGTGTAGGACTAATTTAACATATAGTGGCATATGTAGCATGCACAATAATGCTCACTTCCAAAATATTTATCAACTCTAACGTCCTATTTAGAGAGACCGGTCCAAATTTTGCATTCAGTTCCTCTGGTATAATCTGCACCACCTTCACTGAAATCTGCAAGTCTCAGTTAAAGTGGTGTCATGGCAATCTCTTGACATTTTAAATTTTGTCTTCCCAAAAAAGGTGTTACGGTGTCAAAGTTAAAAGTGTATCATTGTGGCTTTGTCTCCTTAAAGTCACAATGCCAAGACAGTTTCTTGCTGTGGAAGCAAGGTTATGCTATCAAGCTGCTTGCAAAACAAACATTATGTAAATCTATATAATAATGACAAAATATGATTTCAGATGTATTCAAGTCTAAAGGTCCTGATCCTATGGATGGTTATGTCCTAGACTGTGAGCTCTTGGGGGCAGGAATCAGTTTGCTGCCTGTACCTTAGGGAAATTAACTGACTTTGGTCTGAGCAAAGTAAAAATTCCTTTCTCATCTATGTTGCCCAGGAAATCTCCATAAATTAAGGCTAGTTTATGGCAATGCTTCTCAACCAGGGGTACGTGTACCCCTGGGGGTACACAGAGGTCTTCCAGGGGGTACGTCAGTTTATCTAGGTATTTGCCTAGTTTTACAACAGGCTACATAAAAAGCACTAGTGAAGTCAGTACAAATAAAATTTCATACTGACAATGACTTTTTTATACTGCTCTATATACGATACACTGAAATGTAAGTACAATATTCATATTCCAATTGATGTATTTTATAATTATATGGTAACAATGAGAAAGTCAGCCATTTTTCAGTAATAGTGAAATTATGTCTGATTTTTGTAAGCAAGTAGTTTTTAAGTGAGGTGAAAGTTGGGGGTACGCAAGGCAAATCAGACTCCTGAAAGGGCTACAGTATTCTGGAAAGGTGGAGAGAGACTGGCTTATGGCACAGAGGCGGCAACTTTATTAATAAACAGGAATGTAAATAAACAAAGGAGAAAACAAATGTAGCAGCAAACGGCGGCTCATAGCTGCTGAGCCACAACATGAGCCACCCTGTGTCCTGATTGACAGAGCCCAGGGTAAAAATGGCTACCAGCCAGAGATGCTATCTGTCCCATGCAGGCCTGGACACACAGCTTGTGCAAAGCCAAGCTACACCCCTCTAGAAAGGGTTAGAGCTACTGCAGTCTCTGCCAGTGAGTCTTTTGGTCCCATATACATGGGAGTTCTTCTGTTCTCTGAGAGAGACTCTTCCCTACTTACCATCCCGGCCTAAACAGCTGAATAAATGTTACCCCCTGCAAAGACGACATCCACCTAAAGTTGAAACAGAATGTATTGGAACATGTGTAACCCAGTTGTAATTCAGGTTTGACTGGACCAAAAAAGAAAATGCAATGGCTAGTGAACATCAAACCAGCGTACCCCCAGCAGTTATATGCCAATGCAATCTCCTAGGATTAAACACCAGTCACTTGTCCTAAGTGCAGGGGTGGGAGGGAAAACCTTTGCTGCAGCAGAAGGAGAGACTGAATGACACTCAGCTCTTCCCCTGTTCAGCCTCCATGGTGAGGAGGGAGAGAATTCCCTCTGGGTCAATAAGATGACTCTTTAGAGCCAAAAGAGCAACCTTTAACACAGTCCAAAACCAAGCCAAGTTTTGATTAGTCAGGAGGGGTAAGGAGCCCAGAGCATCCATTCAGGAAAACATGCAGCAAATCCAGCCCAGCCAGCGTCTTCCCTTCCAAGCTGACAGTTTGGAGGTGGGAGGGGCTATTGGTGAGGAGTCAACTGAGCTGAATTAGTGCTTCTACCTTTGCTAACATAAGTAGGAGGAGATTGATTAGAAAATTCCCTACAATTCTTAGTGAAGACAAGGCCTAAAATCAAAGCTAATTTTTAATACTTCTGCAATGAGATTTGATGGGATTTTTTTTTCTTCCCCACATCCCCTATGTTTATCTATCTACCATGGTTCTATTCTCCTGCTTAAATGTTTTGCTTGTAGTTTACTTGTTTTGACTGGTAGTTTTCATTTGGGATGTGGACAAAAGGAATGTTAATTTCAAGACAATTCAGAAAGAGCATGCAATTTCTCACTGGCAGGTTTGTTAGGTTTGTTGGTTGGGGGGGGGGTCTTCAAATGGCATGGTGACATTTATTAAAAATCTATCACTAGAAAAGTACAATAAACTTGCTTTTAGTGTTTTCATTTTATTGCCTTTCACCCTTTTTGTTTTAGTTTTTTTCTGGTGATTAGTGTTTTGGGTTATTTTTTCAAATTTAAATGGAGTGTGCTTGTTTGGCCCAGGAATATTCGTGGTACTGGCACAAATTCCCAGGAGTGGTACTGAACATTATCACTGTGTGCAGAAGAGGAAAGGTAACACGATTTTTTAAAATGAGCATATTGAAAAGTGTTGGCAATTCATAATCAACATATACATCTTTCTTGATTATTTTAGCCTTTTTTTAAAAAAAGTGTAGTTTGGTTTTACAATTATAAATGAGTTACTCGTACCACTCTCTGCTATTTCCACTTCTGTTTAATGCTTTATTTTCAGCTCTTCAAGTTTGCCTTTTAAATTTAGGTTCAAGCACTTATACAGAAATTGTTATCTTGCATATTACAACCAAGACCTTGTCTGTCATTCTTGCTCACTACAAAGTTTTATTAACCCTGGAGTGAATTTAGCGTTCAGTTCTGACTGTGGGTTACCTGACATGCTGTATATAACCAAAATGAAAGCTACTTGATAAATGGTTGCAGAGTAATAGACTTCTTTCACCCAGACTAAGTCATTACTAGCACTTACATTCAATAAATCAGAGGTTGTTCTTAGACTGCATCGGGGGGATATTTTTTCAAAACCTCTGGTCAGCATTGTGCTACTATATGATATATGTAAAAGTGAAATGTTGTCAGAATGATCGTGAACTTGATACCAAAGTTGATGCATGTAGCTCTGACTCAAAATGCCCTGTGTAATAGGGCTGTATCAAAAGTTTTGGAAGAAAATGACAAGTTGTTGCCTTTTCTCATTGCTTTTCTGAAAAAGCAAAATAACTTTTTAACAACTTAGTTTTTGGGGGGAGGGAATGGGGCAGGGTGTATGTGGCTTTTAATGGCAAATAAGGATTTCTGTTGACAAAATACTTAATTTGGACCTCATACAGCATGGAAATTATGAAATGCAGCAAATGAACTCCATCTGCTCCAACATAGTGTTGTATACTAAATCTTTCCTACTTGATCAACACTGAGCAATCCGCCATGGAGAATGAAGATTTCTAAGTGATAAGTAGGAACAACAGTTTTGGAAAAATCTCACATATAGGTACCCCAAGTGGAAATTTATTTTTGTCCCTTAGCTCCCACAATTAAAATGTATGTTTATTTATATAGATAACCAAATTTAGTATCTTTGTTTCAGAGAGGAAGACAAGTGGGTAGTAGAACATGATGAAAGGGTGAAGTCTTCCTTAAAATTTTTTTTTATAAGAGAAATATGCACAAAGAAAATATTAACACACAAAGTGATGAGATTATGGGATCATCAAGAATATGATTCTGATGCTGGATGTATTGCAGGAAGGGGGAGAAATCTGATAGTCCCCAAACTTCAAAGTAGACTTTCCCTTCCTCTCCCCATCCCACACCAACCACATATTTGTCAAACAGGATAAACCAGGAAATATACCTTTCATTTTAGATTTTTTTTTTGAGTGTATAGGGTATAAGCAAAAATAGGATTAGGGTAATGTCTATTTTGCAATTACCCATATTAGTGAAGAGGATTTTTTTCTTTCAAGCATTCCAAGAAGTAGAAGTCTGCTTAAAAATTAGGAATCATTTATGGAAATGTTGCCCTGTGTTTTTATTAATATAAAACTCCTGAGGGTAGGCTATTGGACAGATCTCTTCTATGTGAATCAAGAATCTGTGAGAGTTTCACGGGAGGGAACTTTGTTCTCATATTGTTTGTATAGCTATTTTATTTTGAAAACCCAACCTTTTAGTATAACCTGTTTAGTAGCTTGAATGTCTTTAATATGTTAAAGAAAAATGTAGAAGTAGTGCTGCTCTTCAGTTGAATGGCATATTATCAGAAAAGATTGTGTGTTGAGTAAGTCAGGCAGTACAGCTTTATTAACCTAAGGTAGACAGCGAGAGAATTGCTCTCTATCTTCATAGAGTTGAAAAGAGCAAGGTCAAATCCAAATCTATACAAAGTTGGTTCCCAGCCAACTGTTTCTATAAAGTTTTCTTAGAATTGATTTTACTGCTCATGAGAAAATGATGCTGCAGTGAATAGACAAGCAAATAGAGAGCGCAACACTTCAGTATTCATTCATACAGGTTAACTGCAGCAATAGAAATACGATGTGGCAAGTTTATGCTGATGCTACATAGCTGATTATCTATGAGTGACCTTTAGATGACAGTTAGCTACAGCTGAATAGTATTGACAAATCAGTGTGGATCAATTTAATTTGTTTTAATACATTTCACTAATTACTCTTTAAATTGAATTCTAAGAAAGTTTGGTTGTAATCTCTCGGAAGAATATCTGGAAAGGAATTGAAAACTTGCAACTATAAGCACAATGGCTTCATTTTAGGCTATTTCTGTAAAAGGTTATTGCCAGTTTAACAGGAAACAGAGGATCAAAATCAGAGTGATTGTCTGAAAAACAGTAATAAAGATAAAGCTAGATATTTAAGGGGGTGTGATGGTGGGGAAAAATGTTTGCACACTGTATTTAATATGCATTGTGTCATTTTGGGCTATATCTAATTTGTAGTCATAGTTCCCTCTTGAACTGCACATTCCTTAGATTCCTTTAATCCATATGCGTTTTGTTGAAGAAAATAACCTGAATTTAATTTATGGACATACTCTGGTATTATGTAATGTTCACGTTATGCTAACATTTGTTTCTATAGTGCTAAAATAAACAATTATGGTCGTGACGAACTTCTGGGTCTCTCGGGGCGTGTCTTCACTACCCGCCTGGATCGCTTGGGGATCGATTTATCGTGTCTCATCTAGACGCGATAAATCGATCCCCGAATCAACACGCGTACTCCACCTCGTCAGGAGGAGTAAGCGGCGTCAATGGGGGAGCCACGGCGGTTGATTTGCCGCCGTCCTCACAGCGGGCTAAGTCGAATAGGATACTTTGACTTCAGCTACGCGAATAGCGTATCTTACATCGACCTCCCCCCCCCCCCCAGTGTAGACCAGCCCTTAGTTTCATCAGTGATGATGGGATGAGTCATGAAAAGGAAGTTATTTTGGGAACTTGACTGTGGAAGAGCAGGAAGGGGAAAGGGTTTGAGAACTCTTGGAAAGAAGAATCCACTGGGTGACTGGGTTGTCGTGGGGACAAACAGAGGCCTCATGCCACTGAGATGGGGAATAACAGCACCTCTTAATACACCTTTCTGTTCTGGGCACCTCAGTATCAGAGAGATTAGAAATAATTTGGAGTTCACATTATCATTATTAAAAATATTCACTGAGCACCTAATAGGTGGTAGGTATGATCCAAATATAGCAAAGACACTGCCTGTGTCCTGAAGAGCTTACAAGTTGACGTTTTGGACAAGATGCAGCAAACAATAGGCTGGGAGTGTGGGGCGGAGGGAAGTCAGACAAGGGTTGAGCAAGTCAGGTCATGGAGTTATGTGCACCTCTTGATGGTTGCTATAAGTATATGTATGTAGCCATGCACATGCTATGAAAGGGTTTTTTTATTTTTTTTTATTTAAATGAAATGCATCAGTTAAAGACCTGTGTGAACCTGTGTGCGTTTAATTCTTGTGCTTAGATAGGTTGGGTGTGGGCAGTTGGTGAAGAGGGGCTTAGTGGATGGATTTGTAAGAGTATAAAAGTGGAGAAATGATAATGGTTTAAAGGATATCAGTTTGGGGAGAGAGTGGAGAAAGAGTGAGGGTACGGATCAGGAGACAAGGTGCAGTGTCTGGTGATGAAGAACAAATGGATAATAGTAAATGTCAACAAGGAAGTCCATTAACTGCAATTGGAAAGTCTGAAGGCCAAAGGGCCTGATAAAGGGGTGAGGGACTGGAGAACAGGAATGCTTGCTTGTTGTGTTTGATGCTATTGCTGCTGACTCTGGGGCTGGAAGGGATTTTAAGGAAGCTGGCACGGGGTTAAGGTGATGCAGGGAACCACTTTGGAGCAGCATGGAGGAGTTAGGGCATCACCAGAACCCCAAGCAAGATTTTCATGTTTATGTAGGAAGGGAAAGGGGAGGAAATTACACCCTGCTCCTCTTGCATTGCTGCTTCTGGGATAGTTGGGGTCTTTTCACCCTGCTCCTGCAGGATAGAGGTTGCCACACACCCACTGAAGAGCCTGGTCATGTTCCCCATGGCTCTAGTAGAGGACAGGCTAGTGTGAACAAACCAGGATGCTTCTGCACTATGCCAGTAGGGATGACGCTTTAATGGGAGCTGGGATTTTTAATATTGAAAACATAGGATAATGCCTAAGGGTCGGGGAATACTCCCAGTGATGAAAGGTCAAGAAAAGTAGCAACGTGTTTGTTTAGACGGTAAGCTTCTTGGGCAGGAACATTTTGGTATGTGTTTGTACAGTGGCTAGCACAGTGAGGTCCTGGTTATGATTGGGGTCCCAAAGTGCTACAGCAATATAATGAACAACAATGATCGGTATTGTATTACGTGGCTAAGCAAAGACTCCATAACAATAATCTGAAGGATAAAGACAGCAAATACGTATTTGGAATGAGGAAGAGAAAGGGGATGTAAAACTTAGGCTACGTTGTTGTTGTTGAATGAGGTCTATAACCTATCAACCATAGAAGCATTTCTAAAGACTACGGAATGTTTTCATGAGAGAAATGGCTTAATGCCCTTTCCCAGAGATGTACAATTAAACTAGATAAAGCACTAGAACACAGTGGGGTGGTCTGGGCCATTCTTAGATCTTCATATGGGAGGATCTCTACACATGGATCTTCCCTCCTACAAACGGAAAGGGGCGTGGGTATCTCTGACACCCCACCCAGGATCAGGCTGTACATGACATATCGTCAGAGATACCTAAGCTAAAACGCTTCAAATTAAATGTTCAAAAACATCCATTAATTATGGGTGCCCAGCTTTGGACATCTAGGCTTGATTTTTCTGAAACCCTCACCTCCCAGTGACTGCAATAGGAGCTAGGCTGCTTATAACCTCTGAGAGTTGAATCTAGGCATTTGAAGTTGGATATCAAAAGTAATGACAGTTTTTTGAAAATGTTGGCTCTAATTTGCACTGGTCTGTATTTGGGTTTGGTATGGATATGTCCCCTGTGTCTCTAAACCTGTCCGATAGATCTGTAATTTCTTTTTGACCATTGAGAAACTTTCGTATTTTTCTCTTTGGAGCAGATTAATATGATGGAAAGAGTACGGAACTCTAGTAACAGATTGGAATCCACACTTTATTTCTAATAACCAAGCATGCTAATTAGGTATCCGAATTTCACAAAATCATTTAATCAATGAAATTTTTTGAAGAACTAGAGATATACAGAAATGAACAGACCTTCTCTTGTTACATATTGCCATACTATGACATCTCATGGCATGAAACATTTAAGAAGATATTTGTCTTATAACAAGACATTTTGCCATTTTGAGTGATGTATGTAGAAACGCTTTTCAAATCTTAACATTCATTAGAAAAGAAAGTGAAGAAACCATGAGAAGGGGAAGAGATGACAGTTTAACTTGCACATTTGTCAGAGTTTCCTCATTAGTGAGGGGTTGCTTTGTGGTGAGTTAAAATCTGAAAAGTCCATCAAGGAGTGTCTATCTCAAAGGGGATTTTGCTGGGGCTATTGCGTGGACAATATTCTACACCTTTAAAAAACAAACAAACAAACAAACAAAACCCACTATCCTTTACAGTATTTTAATGCTCCACTGTAGCTTGTTGACTTCATATACAGACTCTGACCTCTTTGCTCCCATCTTGGCCATTCTAACACCGCAGGCTCTAAACACAATTTCAGGTTAAATTAAGTAATGTTTTGTCAGCATTCGCAGAGACATAGGAAAATTCCTGAAATAAAAGATAGGTCTAACTAAAAATGAAGCTTAAATGGATACTTCAGGAAGCAGCCTGAGAACATCTTAGAACTCTGTTCCTAGCCACTTGGCAAAGCTGCAGTGAAAGCCTGTGCCATGTCCTTGCCAGTAAATGACTAGAAAGTCTTTATTTATAGCCCTGATTCGTTTGATGTGTATAAAAGAATTTATAGCAGTCCCAATACCTTGAGAGTGGCTGAGGGAGGTATTCACTTTTTGGGGTAGATGTTGATAACTGCCTCTCTTAAGCTGGGGTTCTGCTGGTCATGGAGCAGCCTTTTCTATAATCAGAAATGCATAGGGCCCTAGGCAGAGTCTGCTTGTATAATGCACTGACGCGGCATAACTCCAAGCCAGCCTTGCCTCAGCTCCTGGGAGCCCAGTCTTGCCCAGTTTGGGCTGTACTAATGAGCAAAATGGGGTTTGTGAGAGGCTTGCAGCTCTCTGATCTTTGTCCAGGTGGTCTTAATGCCAGTGGAGTTCTAAATGTGCATTCAGCCAGCACAGACATGATCTGCCTTCTGTGTTTACCTAACTCAGTATATCCATCCATTGTTGGATGAGATTATGGAGACATTAAAAAATGATACAACTGATGCTTTCCCACAACATCCAACCTGATTAGAGTATTTCTGTGTATGCAAAAATGATTTTCTAATATACTGACTAATAATATTTATCCTCTTGGTTTTAATTTTACATTGATACCTCGGTCCCTTTAATAAATGGATTTTCCTATTTCAAATAAATTCTATGATCTAAGTGATAGTCCATAAATTTCACTCTTAACAAATTGAGTAGCATTTGATGTATTACTGTGCAGATGGAGATAGGGTCTTTACAGAGAGCTTATCCCAGTATAGTAAGGTGTTTTTTAAAGAATTTTAATTACTATTTAGTAATACTTTTATCAGCATTTGTGCAGTAGGCATTTTAGCAGCAAAGAGTCTGTCATAATCTGCTATACTGATTTAAGATTTTCCTCTTTAAGGTGGTAGCAAGCAGAGGAAGTATGCATTTGGCTAAGTTTTCCTAAATTCTGTAAAGCACATCACGTCTGGAAATTGAAAATAACTTACACAGGGACATACTGGTCTAGTGGTACACACTTTTGAGAGGACTGAAGAATCTGGACCAATCAACAGTTTAGCACAGAAGATATTTGTAGTCACTCTAATGCATGAATTATTGCAAATTTACAGATCAGCAGTGTAGAACAGAGAATTAAGTAATATAAATTAAGTAGTTAAAAAGTTCAACCTGTGGGTTATAAGTGAGCTATTGAGCTTTTCAGGCGTGCTGTTCATTGACTTCTGAGATCTTTTTTTTTGTATTGTCCCTTAAGGAAAATTTCAGATTTGTATCAGTTTCATACAGTATGTTTTCCACTTACTTTCAGTAATGTCTAAATGTAAGAATATAGATTCTAAGTACGATTTCTTTTGCATCCACACTGCCTAGCCCAAAGAAATGGAGCATACTGTGAAAAGAATCTGAATAGAAATCATTTGCTACCTGAAGCGGGATGGCTGTCTCATCAATCTTTAATGCTAACCCTTTTAGAGGAGATAAATAGAAACTTGGATAGTGTAGGCAGAATTAGCTCATGCTCAGTCAGTAACTGTAAGTATAGAGTCATATACTTCCTTCTTGTGTATGGGGTACATTTATGAATAACTATCCTCAGAATCAGAGGACTGGAGATTATACCATGTCATCTCATTGCACATTGGGCCTGTTGTCAGAAGTGGCAGTGGTTGTGGCCTCAAAGTCATACATGCTGCAATACTTTAGGTCAAGACTCTAGAGTCCCTGATGAAGCATGCTAAAGATGTTGAGTGGTATGCCAATAGAGATATCGATTCATCCTCTGTCTCTCTGGGCAGCATGGAGCTCCCCCTACCATGAACAATGTGGCTTGTTTGTTCCCTTGCTGTATTTCACCCTGCTTCCGTGTGTGTTACAAACAGCCTCTCTGTTGCTGTGAAAAGGTTGACTAGAGCATTTTAAATTTTGTTTGACAACATACTGTAGAAATTTTGTTCAGGAATACAAGGCTGCCATAAATCTTTAATATACTGAGTACCTATAGTAGTGAATTGTTTTTGTTCTTTTACCTTGTGAGCTGATGTTCCATTTTTTTCTATTGAAAACCATTGACCAATATAAATAGTTATGTTGATGATAGGGGAACATTATTGAGACAGTCATGGCAAGACATATCTGGTGCCATCTGCATTCCCCAGATACTCCTGATCCTTTACAGTCTGACCTTAGGCACGGTCAGGACAGACAAATTGTACTTGTCTCATTGGTTGCCTCCTGTGATGGTCTCCTCTCCGCTGCTAATATTTATTACCAGGGTGCTATTATATGATATTAGACTTCGATACTTTTACAAAATATATTTCAGACTCTTTATTATACCAATATGGTGGAAAGTTGATCATAAATCATTTAAACAGGACTTGTGGAACAAATTAACATTATTTGTGTTGCATTGTCCTTGTTCTGTTTGTGTTTATCCTTTTAATTGCTAATTTATAAAATTTTGTATTGTGCAATGAGTCTTCAATGTGAATTAGTGAGATTCTGCACTACTAATATCCAGCAGCATATATAAAATAAATTGGACTGAATAATGTATTACTATTTTCCTGTATTCATATACCATTTCAGGTTTAGTAGCACTCTGAGTCTGCTCCCATTAAAAAGCTTGATCCGGTGAGCTGCTGATTGTTCTTGATTCCCATTGAAGCCACTGGGCGTTGAGGACAGTCAGCACCTCAGATGTGCTCTGCACCTTGTAGGATTAGATCCACTTTTAATAAAACAAAAACATAAATGACGCTAGTGGTTCAGGATCAGACACTATGGGCTAGATTCACAAAGAAATGTAGGTGTTGTGATGCTCAGTGTCAATTTTAGGTGCCTATAAAATTGCTGGGATTTACAAAGCCTGAGTTAGGTGCTCAGGCTGTCTATACAATGAATGGAGAGAGATTGGCACCTAAGATGGGGTTCACAAAAGTCAGCAAACTGAGCATGGAACAACCTAAATTAGCCAATGGGAGACCAGCAAGAGGGCTGTTTCCTAAGCCCTGCCCATCTCAGAGAGTTTGGCTCTTAAGACCAGACTGCAGGGACGCACCTATTTCTGCTGTGAACCCTCCCCTAGAGTCAGGCATTACATGCAAGAAGCTGGGGGAGGGACAGGAAGGAGGCCTTCTTTCATAACGTTTAGCCCAGTGACTGGGGCAATCACTTAGAATGGGAGATACCCCTGGTTCAAGTCCCACTTATGCCTCACATGGAGAAAGGATTTGAACATGGATCTGCCACCTCTCAGGTGACTGCCCTAACTGTTAGGCTATGGCATAGTCTGATGTGGGTCTCACTCAATCTCTCCTCTTGAAGCTGTTCTACTCTGGATAATAGAGACACTGGAGCAGGGGGACTGGATCCTGGGTTTCCCACATTCAGGCTGAGTGCTCAACCTACCAGGTTATTTTCATGTTTTCTCTCTCGCTCGCTCTCTCTCTCTCTGGCCCAATCAGAGCACTTTGTGAGGAGTTAGGCATGATCAGAGGACATGTTCTCAAGTGGGCTCCGCTGGCAAGTTAAGCGGAGGAACATCCATCTTCGCCCAGTTTGTGAATCGCTCTGGGGGTTAGGAGTCTGGATTGTTAGAGTGAGACTGCAGTGTGTATACGCAGAGGAAGAAACAGGCACCTTTTACTGCAAACATGTAAGCATTGAGTGAGTTTAGACTTCTATAGGGTTAAGTGACAGCTGCTCTGGGTCTTGTGAATATCAATAGCACCTAAATCCCTTTGTGAATCTAGCTCTAGGATTCCCTAAGTCCCTTTGTGAATTCCCTGAGATTCCTCATAACCCTCCTTTGTTTTTACCAAATTGAAAAATATTAGGTGCCATAGGCTAACTGACTGTCTAACTGTCAGCTTTACTAACTGACTGTCCACTTCCCCAGAATTAAGCATTTACTCTCCTGTTAACTTCTCTCCCCTTTGTATTATGACTTCTATCTTGTTACTCTAAATCAGTTCTTAATACATGCTTTGTCTACTTCCCCATGCTTATTTTCTTTAGTGAGTCTTGTACAGGTCTGGTTCTTTAAAATTCCTGCTTTCTTCTATGGAATTTCCTGACTTGAAGTGTTGGATATCACTGAGTGCCTACAAATAAAAACTTCCTTGGCTGAAGTACAGGCAAACTTGTAAAGGCTCGGGGTTTTATGAGGGACCTTCTCAAAACCATTTTCAAGTAAATTGAATCCAGTAGGTTAGCTTATCTTCTGTGGTCTTAACTTTTTCAAAGAACTCGGCCAGATTAGAGAGACAAGGTTCCTTAGCAAAAAATGTCATGGTTGGACTCTACCATTTTATACTTATCCAAGTATTATTGTACTATTCAGTCCTTAGTAGTACTGTCTATTTCCCTGGTATAATATCTTGTAAATGAAAGAATTCAATTTACAGCATCACTGTTCCATCATGTCCTATGTCCTGATTGTCAAGTCATCCTTTAATATTGTCGTAATGATTCATGGCAGTTGTTTTTATACAACTACCCTCGTTTTTATAATTGTCATACTGTCATAATCCTATTGTTTTAAATAAAGGTAGATCTTGGCATTATCAGAATGATTATTACAGAATAATCTTGTGTGTCTAAGAAAGGTCTTTTACATTGTTGGATTACACAATAACACAATTAAGCTTCATAGGTGGAACAGGAAAATGTGCACTGATATTTTGTGTTTTGAATTTAATTTATTGCTTATCAGAGGAATTCAGTTCTGGTCACCAATATTCAATATTCTGGAGGGACTATCTCAAAGACTATGCATAGTTCAGTCTTTGTGCCAAGGTCACATACTGCATACAATGTGGGACTAAGCCCCACAACTGTTAGTCATGTTTTATATTGTATCTTTTAATGTTATTAAATATAATTATGAATATATTATCTTGTTCACTAGCTGGACACCATCTTGATTCGCCAGAGGTTCTGAAGCACTTCTGTTGTAGTATAGGTGGTGTTGTCTTGTCCTGCTCTCAGAATATTGGATGATCAACCTAAGTGAATGTCTAGTGAGATTGTTCCTTATTTGTTCTGGATTTAAAACAAGCAAACAAACTCCATTTACAACTAGACTTTAACACTAATTAACTTATTTTTTAACTTGAAATATTTACCCTTTTCTCACTCTTGTTTGGCTACAGATAGGCTGCTGTCCTGTTAACCCAGCCTGACAGAAAACTGTTTATAAAGTGATAATTGTACCTTTGCCCAAAGGGGAATAAAACCTTTGAAGTCATAGAATATCAGCGTTGGAAGGGACCTCAGGAGGTCATCTAGTCCAACCCTCTGCTCAAAGCAGGACCAATCCCCAGACAGATTTTTGCCCCAGATCCCTAAATGGCCCCCTCAAGGATTGAACTCACAACCCTGGGTTTAGCAGGCCAATGCTCAAACCACTGAGCTATCCCTCCCACCCCTTATGAATGCTTAGAATTTGCAAAATATTGCTGAATGTAGTCCAAATGACCAAGAACAGAAAACCTACCACAAAGTGGAATCATTCAGAAAGTTCTGAATATATGAAAACAGGTTTTTTTTTTAAGAAGACATTTTACTAATGGTAATTATAGTGGTCACTACAACACAGTGGGGACATACACCATAGAAAAAACTTTGAAAATGATAAATCGCTTCAGCAATATTGATATTATACATATATGCAGGGGTGAAAGTAATATTAAACAGTTACCAGTACGGGGGCATGGCTCCAGGCCCCTGGAAATGGCAGAAGGGGCGGGGCTGGGGGTCAGCCTCTCCTAGCCAGTCCAGCCGCGCTGCCTGGCCCATGCCACCCGGGGCTCCATCAGCGATTTAAAAGGGCCTGGAGCTCTGGTCGCTGCTGCAGTAGCAGCGGCCGGGAGCCCTGGGCCCTTTTAAATCGCCTTCCCCACCCGTTGGCGGCCCTGCCAGGAGGATCCCTACCTGCAGGGCCGCCAACGGGGGGCAAAAGCGGCAGCAATGTTAAAGCAATGCTGCGGCAGTACTTTAAGGAGGGTGCTTTGCCGCGGCAGCGCTTTATAGTCGCTTTATAGTCACTGCCCCTTTTGCTTCTTACCGGTACGCCGTACCAACCTGTACCAGCCTACTTTCACCCCTGCATATATGGAAAATTGTTCCAAATGGTAAAATCCTTTTTCATATGCCTACTCTGGTCTGATGTGATTTGCTGAGCACTTACAGCATGTTAATTATTCGGTTATTAGTATTATCGCACTTGGGACATTGTACCAGAACCTCTTTCCTTCATTGTCTTCTAGTTTATACAGTTCAAAAGGGTAATCCTTGATGGTATGCCTTCAAATGAATAACAATAATTACTATGACTATGGACTCTCTTTCATAATCTGCAATCCTTTTATTTTAGCATAGAAACTGGCTGGTAATATTTGTTACTTTATATTGCAACTTGTAAGTCCAGTGAAACAGTCATCCAGTGAATCTGCCCTGTAAAAGAGAGAATAAAGCAGTGCAGTTTTGCTTTTAAAGCTATCCAGACATAAGCCTTAAGTGTTTCTAAACCATGATTTGCATTAAAACCCGACTGCAATTAAACTAAAATCCGTACACCAGAAACTAGCTTTGATATAAAATCTTATGAATAACTGGTAACAGAAAAAGGTATCCTAGTTAGTTTTTAAACACACGTTATAGTTAAATCATAGATCCACATAATGAAGACACATATAATGTGACATATTTTATGTATGTATTGCTAATCGCAAAAACAGTGGATGGAAGCAATAAAACTAGTACATTAATATTTTAAATGTTGGTTAGGAAACTCAGCAGCATGAGGATCAGATGCTTAAAGGACAGCACCTTAATAAACACTATATTCCCAGTTATATGACCCACAACAAATAGGCTTCAGTTGGGTTTTTATTTAGCAATTTGTGTTTAGTGTTTGCACAGGAGACGTTATCCTGTTACATTTCATTACACCCTTGCCATAAGTAGTTAGGGAGTATTGAAAAGTAAGACCTGTCAATTTGTAGCAGTTCATAAACTAATTTAAACTTTGAATAAAAGAGTATTTGAAACATAGAACTTCTTTTCTCTCTGTTTGAGAGCATGCAGTCCTCCCAAGAGTAAGATATTTCTGCTAGTAATAAACCTATGTATTTTATTATTTTTAAAAGGATATTTAATTTAATATTGTCAGTATTTTTCTTACCCTTCCTACTTTATTCCTATGTGATCTTATTGATAGGCAGAGCTGATTTTTCCCAAAGAGGGTTTTTTTTTTTTTTTAATGGAAATATGGTCTTTTTTTTTCAAAAAATAAAACTTTGCCAGATGGTAGGTGGGAAAGGTGCCTTGATGAGGAACCTTTCAGGGGATCCGTGTGGTTTGATGGGCAGAGCAGAGTGGGAGTAGACAGTGTGTGGATGTGTTAGAATGTGTTTTACAGGGGGAGGTGCAAAAAAAAAAAAAAGGGAGAAAATGCAGAGAATGAAATGGCACCCTTCTACTTATGGTTAAAGTATTAATGTCTCTACCAATTACATGTCAACATGCATTTGTGAAATAAACTTACTGATGCTTCTACCCTTGTCTTTATTAGCTTGGTACATTTCTCTTCTGACCCCTTTAAAAAAAAAAAGAAAGAAAGAAACTGATAACTTATCACTGTTTAACATCACAGGTCCGCTACTTATTTATGGCCATCTCATTTCTGATGTCAATCCCTCTTCCATAAATTCCAAATTAAAAGTGCATTAAATAGATAACTTTAAATCAAAGATCCCCTTAAACTTTTTCTGAGTAAGTACTAGTTTGGTTGATTCAATCAGTGCTACCAGTTGCATAACACTAGCAACAGTGCTAATTCCCTTTCCTGTCCTCCAGATCATAGCAACTGAACTATACAAAAGTGTTTTTACCATGAATGGACTAGTTTGGAGAGGACAGTCACACTTAATGTGCTTAATCGCAGGACGGAGAAAGATGTATGTTTGGTAACACTAGAGACAGGAGAATGAACAAATGTGTGAGAGAGAGAATTAAAGTGAAGGAAATGTTGAATGCTATGGAGAAGCTACAGTGGTAATGGAATGTCCATAGTTCTTTAGTAAGCCATGAGATAAATAAAGCTGTTCTTTGCTATGTTAGACTGGAGATGAATGGGTGACAGGTGTGGCAAGAGCTAACTGGAGCATTTCAGGACCTGCATGGTTAAATACATTCCTGAACAGTAGTACTTGGTGGTGACATAGTAATGCGTCACTGGTTATTTTCTAGTATCCGTATCACATCAACAAGCTGATGTTATTAAGCCGGGGAGAGAAAAGGGAAACCCTAACTCGGAGCTATGTTCTGTAAAAAGCTTATTTCTCTTAATTCCCATTGAAGCCATTGAACTGAGAATGATCAGCACCCTGCAGGATTGGTCCCTTGGTAGGTTTGATTGTGTCAATACACTTGTGTGAAGGGCTGAGTCACAAAAAATAAATGAACATATAACTATTTCTTCTAGCTCATGTGTCAATGTATATCCATTTAACACTACAGATAGCTTAAAAAATGTGACCAGGCTCCTCAAAATCTCTGGAGTTTGGTGTGTGCTGCTTTGATAGATTTTGGCAAGCATGAAATAAGAATTCATAAGATTGATTTACTTGTAAATTTATGAGCAATGAAAAAAAGCTCTCTTTGATGGGCAGGTATTTCAACAGTCACCATCAGTGCTATATTGCAGTTTTAGGTATCTGAATACTTTTCCCATCTAATCATCTTATATAACAAATACTCAATTCACAGCATGTGCCACAAACAAACACCAGAATGGGACCAGGAGAACCATTGTTACGTGTCATTAAAGAAGTTACACTTGCAATGGGGAAGCATTGGGCAAGACTATAAAATTATTTATACTTATAGACTTTCCTGATGCTTTTCAGTGAAGGCTTCCCCCAGTTTCCATATATTGATGAGTAGTAGTTGAGGTTGTCTACTCTCTTGCTCGCTTTTTGTTTCTCTCTGTGTGGGGATGCTACTATGTACGTGTCAAGAAGGCCCTATATTGTATTTGATCGGCTCACTCTTTTCTAAACAAGAAACAATCATTGCCTGCATGTATGGTGGTGATCCCAAATCATCAACATAAAATTAGTCAATGCAGTTACTAACTATGTAAACAATTGTGGGAACATTCTGTCAATGTTCAGTAATAGCTGTCCAAATAAGGAGGTATTTAATGGTTGCTGCTGCAAGAACAGGTACATAGGCTACCAACAGCGTTAGCCTACTAGTTTAATAGAATTGTAAGACTGGAAGGGCCTCGAGAGGTCATCTAGTCCAGTCCCCTGCACTCAGGGCAGGACTAACTATTACCTAGATGTTTCATATTATTGCACAGATCTCTTCACAGCATTCCGGTGAGGTATATAAATAGAACTGACCCTGTTTTAAAGATAGGAAAGTGAGGCTATGTGGTTAAAGGGTTTATCAACTAAAAATTACACTTCTACCCCGAAGTATTGTTACCTACTGTTGTTACCAGTAACATCCACAATTATGAGAACTGAGTCAGATTAGAAGAAATTACAATTTTTCTCTACTTTGATTTTTACTTGTGTACATGTGGCAGTACATTGGGGATCGTCAGTGTTGCTTTTTCTTCTATATGGACAATAAACTACACAGCTTCATATGTTGCTTGTGTAGGTGTTTTGCCTATCAACAGAAGACAGAAAATATACATTTAAAAATAAAATAGAAAATGTGTTGGAAAACCATGAAAATTGGCAGGGGTAATCAAGAGTTTGTGCAGTGCCTGAAACTTTTGATTTTTTTTTCCAGATTGACTCGATTTTAAGTTGACAGTGTCCTTATGAATTGCTTATTCAAATCCACAATCAATGCCAGATTTAAAACTAGAATTCAGGGATTTCTGGCTCCCTGATCTGTGGCTGTCAAAACAATAGAAAATACAGCTACCTGTGGCTGTTTTTTGGAGACTTTGAAATGTTTGCGTGTGGGTTCCTAAATTATAGGCATGACTTTTGCTTTCTATTAGGGTATGTCTACACTTACCCGCTGGTTCGGCGGCAAGCAATCGATCTTCTGGGATCGATTTATCGCGTCTTGTCTGGACGCGATAAATCGAACCCAGAAGTGCTCGCCGTCGACTCCGGTAATCCTGCTCGGCGAGAGGAGTATGCGGAGGCGACGGGGGAGCCTGCCTGCCGCGTGTGGACCGCGGTAAGTTCGAACTAAGGTACGTCGAATTCAGCTACGTTATTCACGTAGCTGAAGTTGCGTACCTTAGTTCGAATTGGGGGGTTAGTGTAGACCAGGCCTTAGATTATCTGCTCCTTTCCTGTTCTCTTACCTCTCTGCATGTGTTTGTCCATTAATATTATTGTGTTGTTTTGTTTTATGCTGAGTCTTAACTTTTAATTAGATTTTTGCATGAAACTGGTAGGTTAGTAACAAGATATGAATGTGAACATATTTCTGAAGAACTGAGGCAAAAAAAAAAAAAACGCAGATAAAAAAACCCGTTATCTTTTCGACGAACACTTAGATTTATTTTGCAGCTCTTCTGTTGTTCTGGATCTGGATGGTTACAGTGAATGGGAGAGATATATAATTTAATCCGAAGTAGAGTACTATGTTGCAAGTAACTTCAAAGCTATGATTAAACATACTTATAATAATTAGTTTCAGAGAATTCTAATTTCTTTCAGTGTTTGAAGAATTCAGCTTCTAATGAAGTAAAATAAATTACACACCACTTTGTTCAATGAACAAGCACTTTTCTCATTCTAACTGCCATTTATCAACTGTTCCTTTCACCGTGAAAGTTCTCAACACTTCTTTTAAATAGATATTCGCTAACAAGCACTCTCCTCACCTTTCCCTCCCACACAAATATAGAATGAGCTTGATTATAACACTTTCATTAGATTATCATTTTAAACACTAATCCTTCACTTCAAAATTAGATTTTAATAAAGGGGAAAAGAGACCTTTCCCATGCATGCTCAGTAAAATATTACTTCAGTCCTAGCCACTGTCTTTTAAAGAGAGAACCATGTTACAAAAATCCTATTTTAGAATGCCCTTAATGTTTTATAAGTTGAGAAGATCTGTGTATGTTGCCATTTGTCTTACGATGCTTTTTTTTTTTTTTTCCCCTGTGGGAAACATTTGGTGCAATTTGCAGCTGCAACTGCTGGTTGGAGCCTAGATAAAATCATCAGGAGAGTGATGTGTATTGATTAAAGGCCAAATAGTGTCTTAGGAAGGAAGTAGCATTTTCCTTTCCTCGCAATATGGAAATTGAGAGACTGAAGTTTCCAGCTGAGTAGGAGGGAAGTGGATGGCGGGTGCCCCAGCAGAATCAAGAGCAAGGAAACACACCTTTCTGGGGGCCATTGGAAAGTAAGCTGACTTAAAAAATAGTGATACTAAAAAGATTTGCAGTAGGAAGATCACAGAAATCTTCCCTAGTGACAATTATCCATCTGGAAATTCTAAAGCATTGGAAAAAATGTGGATGTTCTCACAAATCAAGTTGGGAAAAGCAACTAATCACCAAAGAGCTGACCTAGTCATGAGATCTTCAGCTGGGAGAAAAGAATGAGCTACCAGACCTAAAAAATTGAAAGGAGCCCAACTTAATTCCATGCAAACCTAAAGGTGTGTACTGACTATCTATTGACTTGGGCCTTAATTCAGCAAAACCCTTAAGTGTCTGCTTAAGTGACTTACCTAAGGTCATGCAGGAAGTCTGTAGCAGACCCAGCAATTGAATGCAGATCTCCTGTGTTCTAGTTCAACTGTTTGTCAGAGGGTGGAGATGGATGGCAGGAGAGAGATACCTTATTTTTTACCTGTTAGGTTCACTCCCTCTGGGGCACCAGGCATTGGCCACTGTCGGCAGACAGGATACTGGGCCGGATGGAACTTTGGTCTGACCCAGTATGGCCGTTCTTATGTTCTAACCACAAGACCATTCTTCTCCCAGACAATTCAGCCTCTCTTAGGGCTTGATCCAAAATCAACTGAAGTAAAGGAAGAGACTCTCATTGACTTAGGTGGCCCTTGCATCAGGCCCTAATGTGTGTAGCTAGAAAAAATTGTATGATTGTAATATTTTGGAATCTATTACTTCTTTCTTTGACCCCTTTTTATTATATAACTTGGACTTGTCGTGCATGCACACGAACATATGTGTATAGTATCTGACTCCAGACACTCTGGATATACAGTAAATGTGGAGTTTTCATGCTGCCACTCATTCATGAGCAATATCTGTACCCAGTCCTGGGTCACTTACCTTGAATACTAATGTTGGAAGATGAATCTTGCCTGGGGGGGGATATAATTTAAATAAGTATTACTGTATAAGTTAGTCCGTTGAGATGCTATAATAATAGTAATTGAGACAAACATTGAAAAATTAATTTAGTAGGAGTAATTTTGAGAAACAATGTGATTTATTTATCACTAAGGAATATTGCATATAAAAATGCGTTCTACATGCACTTTAAAAATGTTATTTAAACCCTTGGGTAACTGAAGCCAATTTTTAAACAAGTTTCCTCATTAATTTTCAATTTGTAGTCTACATTGTGCAGAACATTTTAAATCATCTGGGGATGGTTCATCATAGATTTTTCTCTTGGGACCTAATATTTCATTGGTTATAATGAACTGAACAGGCATAAAAATGTATAATATTAATCTGCATATAAATACATATATAACGATAAGGATGTTTTTTATTAATAGTAGTAAATAGAAAAGATAAGTATAAATAACATAGCAGTTACAATCGCAAGCCAACCAAATCTGGAAAATCAAACATTAAGGACAATGATCTGTCCATACTTTATTTCCTTTAAAGTCATTCATTATTGAGTATTCAGTGTTGATTATTTATCAGATAAATCCAAATGCAGTGATTGCTGCTTGGTTATGTGCATGTATTTAGGCTTATGTAAATGTGTGTCTAGAAATAGCAAAAGATCCTTATAAATGCACCAGTAGCTTAAAAAAATTAAGATCTAATTCTTTAGCCACTCTGTGCACAGATCACATGCAGGATTGTACCCATATTTTGTTATGAAACTACAAGGGATGACTTTAGAGATCTTAGCTTGTGCTTTTAATTTACCTGTAAGCTATAGAAATACAGGTTTGAACCCTGATAGGGTAAATTTATTTTTCCTTAGTCAGATGAATGGAGTCCCATGTATTTTACGGTTTGAGTGCATGTTTGCATGCGTGTTTCTGTATGTTTGGTGGTTGGGGCAGGGTAAATTTCAAATGGAAAACTAAAAATAACTGAAGATCAGTCTTCTCCGCATGGTCATTAACAACCCTATCACACTTTTTGTGGGAGGAGAGGTTTGGCACAGAATCTGTCCAAAATTTTCTACAGCACAAAATTTTCTGTGCTGTGCACAGTCTGTCTGTCTGGTGCCTTTTACCCCTGATATATGGTGGTAGTTTTAGTGATGTGTATCTATCATAGAATTGTACACTGTAGGGCTAGAAAGTACCTCAGTATATAGTTTGTAGCTATACAATACCTAAGGTGAAAGGTGCTACATAAATGTGAGTTTTTATAGTTCTTCAGAGTTAAATAATAATTCTGTGTGTGGTAGATAGGAGGTCCATGCCTATACTTAACCACCTATTAGGCTGTGCTTTTCTTTTATCTGACATTTGATAAAAAGTATTTCTGTATGGTCAAGCCCTGTGGACCCAATTACTGAATCACTGGTCTTGTCTTGCAAGATTTTCTCATGAGAGTTAATCTGTTGACTTCTCTCCTGTGAATGAGAGTTGCATGATTGGGTCCCCAGTTTGTTTTTCTCCCAATAACCCAGTTGGTTATGTAAATATTATCTCATGGGTTATTCGCCTTGGTGTTCTAATGGTTTCACTTGAAATCTCTGGCTCATTAGGCTCCCAAATCTACTTTTCATTTAAAAGTTCCAAATCCATTTTTATGTTGTGAAGGATAATGAGTCTGCAAACGAATGATGTGTATGTTCAAAATTAGTACAATAACTCTGTAACCAATGTATCAGCAGTAAATATCAAAATACATATTTAACCTGGGCAGTTAATACATATTATGTAAAACTGGGTACTGTTCTTATTCATTGTGTTTGGCAAAGAAGTGCAAAATTGTCAATAAAAAAAATCCCATGCTTGTGTTGCTTTATTTTAATGTGAAAGTATGTGTGTGTGTGTGTGTGTGTGTGTATATATATTTCAAACTGCAAACCTACACTATTTCAAAATTGTTGAGATCCTCTCTGCCAAGTTTTAAGCCTGGATAACATGTTACTCCTGAAATTTGAGATTTACCATGGAGATCTTGACACAGCTTTATCTACAGAACACCCACAGAAAGGATGTTTCTACAGAAAAATGATAAGTCCAACAGAAAGAACTTTAAAACTTGTTCAATTAAAATAAAATAAGAGCAAGTTAGACAAACACCTGTCAGGGATGGTCTAGATAATTCTTAGTCCTAACTTGCTAATGTTGCACAGGTCTAACACTCAGAGGATTACTATTATTAGGTTATAAAACAAACTTTCATATAGCAGCATGAGTTAGTTACCTTGAGTCACTTTGGACTTCTCCGGGTTTCTTTCTCCTTTCGTTAAGGGTTAGATCTTAGGGCCTGTACCTATGCCATGTAGCATTCCATGGCTGTGGGAAACTAAAGGAACCCTCCAGATAGGTCTATGTTTAGTTTTTATCCTGAGTTAATTGGCAGTCAATTAACTTCAGATATTTAACACCATTGAAAATTCGGGACACCCAGGCTATTCTGAACACTCTCCCGCACACTTGTTCCATGGTACAAACAGTGGTTTACCTTAGATCAGAGCCTTGGCCATCAATTAAGTCAGTTTTTAAAAAATAACAACCTAGTGAGGCCAAGCCCTGCATAATGAACACCTATCCCACGAGCTGTATTATGTCAGGTGTGCAGCTGATGTCCACCTGTACCCGTTGGAGACTCCCATTGGAATCTCTGCATTCTCCCTCTCCCTGGGTGCTGGCAGATGTCAGTGAGTCACAGAGCATATTCAACTTCTCAGCTTACTCCGACATTATTTTAGCTCTGAGGCTACAGTAACTTCCACAGGACCAGTCTAGAAGAGAAGGACAAAGATCTTTAGAGGACATCTCAGTAGCATTAGGAGAGAAACATAGGTGTTTCCATGCCTAATTAGAGCAATGTTCCATCAGCTCCAATTCCCTGCCTGACAGAGGCCAAGAGTTGATGTTTCAGAGCAAGGCAAATAAATAAAATATACACGAAAAAATACGGAACCTGGCTAATTATGCAGTTCTGTTCTTGTAGGGGAAAAACTCCTTCCTGGTTATTCAGCAATCTGATAATGCCCTGAAGGATATGATTTGATTATGTGTATATTAGCATGTAGAAAAGATGGGGTATGTTTGGGGGTTTTTGTTTCATTTTTGCAAAGGTGACGGAGATGGACTTTTACAAATGGCAGTATAATATTACAATAATACAGGTGCATAATTTAGGTAGTGTTAATCAAAATTAATAACCGGCAAAGGTAATAGCCTTTCTCATTATAGAAAAAAATACCTCACCTCTCCATAGCTTTTTTTAAAATAATCACAGTTGTTCCATTTCCCCCCTGCACATTTGTGCTCTCTGTATTGAAAACAACAACAAAACCCTTTTATATTCACTCTTAGAACTGCTGCAAAAATCATTAACTTGCATAACAACAGATGTCTTTGCCCCCCAGTAAATTTCTCTACTTGACCTTGGAAATTTGTCTAATCATCAGCACTCAGGAATGTAGGCTAATTTACCTAATACAGGGAATAGTGACAAAAGAAAGTGCCTTTGTCTTTATTGAGCATGCTGTGCTATGGCTCTTTTGACTCTCTGAACACTTAAGGTGAAAAGATTTGGAATGGCTCAAAAACAATGGGCCATAAATGACATAGGAACATTAATAATTAAATTTATTATACATTCGTGGGAAAAAATTATCCAGTACAGCAATTCTTAATGACATCCTCTATGGACCGTATAAGTCGATGAATTTCAAGTTCAACCATTTATGCTAAAGAAGGTTAAAATGGCTAAAAGACTGACTATATTTTAATGTACTATAAAGAAATTAAAAGCCTCCAGCAGTCCATAAAATATCATCCTGCAGTCCTGAATGCAATGCCCATTATCACTAAAGGGTGTAGTTAATCATAGGGCAATAACTAAGTATGTGGGGCTGCTGTAATTGCTAATAGACACTGTGTAACTGAGGCTTAACCATTTTTAATTCCACTGTTTTTCTATTCCTTTGGCCAGAAACAGTCACTTCACGATTTTAATAGTTTAGTATAATGTGTACCATTTTTACTTCATTTGTTTAATTTACAATTAAATTGTTGGTGTGCAGAACTCTGTATTTAGTTTGTTAAAAGTGAAATGTTACATTCATTGAGTTTATCTAAACGTTTGTAAATTAACAATAAAACATGTTTACTTTTATGTTTCATTCCAGTGTTCGGTTCAATTAACCCCTTGACATTCGGGATTTTGCTGACATAGAGCATAATGCATTTTTGTATTGCTAGTCTCAGCACCACAAGCTTACTGATCTATTTTCCTCTGATTGATAGGGGGTTATTGCAGGTAACTCCCATGAATAGTAGTGTAGGTTGTGCATATAAATTCCTCCATGGCTCAGTGGAAGAATAAAACCACCAAATGGAATCTCATTATTTGTGTGTGTTTGGTGCATATGTAAGGCGTGTGGGGAAATAGAGCAGGGGGGGCCTTCTTTTCAATAGCCAGAGCTGTGAATCTGAAGGCCCCAAAATAAACCCTCCAACAGAGATCTGTTATGCTAACTACCCTTACACAAAGCAGTACAGGCCAGGGCCCAGGCCAGGGCCTGAACTAGACTAGACTGCACAATTCCCTGCCAAACGCGGTCAAGGGTCATGACCAGAGGAGGGGGGGGGGGCAAGGAGGGAAAGAATAAAAAAAAAAAAAAAAGCCCCAGCAGCGGCACTAATGAAATATGTTCATGACTAATGAAATATAATAACCACTTGAGTGAAGCAGTAGGTAACTTTAGCTAAATGCAATTTCTTAACTCATGCAGCTTCTCCTTTGGGTGATCTGTGACCCACTCCGTGATTCCAGCTATCTGCAAAAATAGCCAATCATAGATCCTCTTTAGGCGTCCCATGGAACCCCCCCCCCAATCTTTAACCAAAAGACCCCGGAAAATAACGTGTCTTGAGAAATGTACCCAAACTGGTGCCAAGTACCACCCCTGGGGAAAACCACCAAGCGCCCCTCTACCCAAATAAACACCCAATTCTCGGAAAATAATGAGGAAGGTACCAGGGGAGAAGGGGGAGGGGGGACTGACCCCGACCCTAGTTTCTTAACTCGCGGTTTAGGGGAGGGACTGACCCCAACCCTAATTTCTTAACTCATGACGTATTGTTTGTACTTTGCTTGCGGTTTAATGCAATAAAGCCGCCTGCGAGCGGTACTCGGGGTGTCAGTCTTCGGACTGCACCCCAGTGCACTGTATGTATGTCAATAAACTGGCCTCAGGCTTGAGTCTTTGAACTAAAATCACTGTGTGGGTGTCTATGACCACAACAGGCGGAAAATACATAAGGACACCTTTAGTGATGACAACTGCATCCCTTTTTTGCCATTATTGTTTTGAACCATAGTAGTAATGAGATTCAGTTGATGCAATGTTCCCTTGGTGGGGCAGAGTGCAATGTCATGCAGAAATGTACAAGCTTAGGGTAAAGTCACATGTAATAAACATTTCATTGGTATAAATGATGACTGAGCTGTCTTGTACAGGAGCCCTGACACTGTTGCTGTCAGGGCTGGATTAACCTTTTGTGGGCCTGGCGCCAAACATATTTGTGGGCCCCCATGGGGGCAGTGGAGCATGGTGCAGGGTGGGGGGGGTCGGGCCCCAGAGAGAGGGGCTGGCCAGGGGCATGGCATGGCAGAGGCAGCCCCGCTCTGCCCAGCCCAGTGAGAGGGCACTATTTACAAACCAGCACACTGTGCCCTCCTCCCCCCAACTGGCCGAGACTGGCCAGGCTTCTGCACCAGTCCCAGGCAGCTCAGCTCCGGGGAGACAGGGGGGCCCCACAGGTGGTGGGAAGCAGAGACTGCCCAGAGCCGGAGGTGCACTGGGGTCCGGCCAGGAGGCAGAGAGAAGCTGGAGGATGGGGCCGGGGGGGGGGAAGGAACCCTCGGCTGTCCAGCGGGCAGGCCGAGAGGAGCAAGTGGTGGGCGGGAGCCAGCGGGGTCTCGGGGCGCAGTGCAAGCAGAGCAGGCCAGGACCCCTTCTGAGCATGGGCCTGGCTCCATGGAGCCACTGGCGCCATTGTAAACCCGACACTGGTTGCTGTAACTTGTATCCTTAGCTCACATGGTGCACACCTACATCTAGCTAGTGAAACACATAGTCAGCAATGGGCTTTTGTCCACCAAACCACATATATAAGACCAAGTGTGATGCAATAGCAGAGTTTCACCTATGGATGATGGAGATAGGGCAGACTCCCCCCTTTTCCCCTCCCCCTCCCTTTTCCCCCCTTCCTCCTTGGGATTCATTCAGACAGGGCAGCATGCTTGGCTAATCCCCTTCAGAGGGAGGCAGGATCTTTCTTCCTTAGTTCTAATAACAGATCAAGACTGATCTCTCAGCAGTTAGCATAGTAGACAAACAGTAATTTTATTTGTAAGCTTTGAAGGAGAAACAGAGGTCATGCTGTGAAACTGACTAAAGTTTTGTTAGTTTCACACAGCTGCTGCTTGGCATTTCCTTGTTGTCAGGTTTAGAAAACTGGCACTGCATTGACTTTTCACTCTTTTGTTTTCGATGATTATCTTTGAAACCATAAATTATTGCCCCCCCCATTTTTTTGTTTTTTTGTTTTTGGAAGCTAAGACTCTGCAGACATTGATAGCATACATCTGTGAAGCTTCGTACTCACCCTGGAGATACAGATTTCTTAAGCCCTGGATGTATAAATATGAATATCATTTTATTCAACCTGTTCTTATAGGAGTTCTTGCAGGGAGGATAGTATGAGAAACTATTTTAATTAAGACACTTATTCAAATGTGAAACAAGCTGGCTGATGTAGTAGACTTTATTTTAATTTAGATTTTTGGCCAGGTGGATTCTGGATGGGACTTGATGCACTTGTGGTCAATTTAGTTTGACAAATCCTTTCTTCGTTATGTGGGGTATCACAACAAGCCTTACAGAGACTGAAGCATAAAATCAGCAAGAAAAAAAGGAGGTGAGGAAATGTGCTAATAAGAGAAGTGTCTCATCTGGGTGTTGAAGAGGAGGGTGTTTCAGATACACTGTGCAGCACAAGTAACCTCTAACTATGGTGTATCACAAGGAGAGGATAAAGAAGTCACCAGGACAGTGATGAGCTGGCTGATATATAGTCAAATGTTGAAGTGAAGCATGCTAAAATGAAATGCAATAGAAAATTAAACATCAGCTAGGCAGATAAAACAATGCATCACCAACCAGATAAGGTCTCACTTCCTGGAATTATAATAATAATAAAAAAAGCCTGCTACAATATTCTGGACCTCCTAATGTTTAGAGCAGGGGTTTAAGAGTAAATAAGGAAAGGGTAAATAGCAACCATTGATATGGGAAAGACATTAAAGCAGGACTAAGAATTTTGCAGTGATGGGATCAAATTTAAGGATTCATGTGGACAAGGTTGCAGAGGAAGAGCTAGACAAAGTGAAAAACAAGGGAAGTCTGAGAGAAAAATCATTTTGGAGTCATGGATAAGTATGAAGACTTGCAAAAAGAAGGCTTCAGATGCAAAACTTATTAGTAGAAAAAATAATGAAGCAAATTATATTCCATGTCATCAAGAAGCATGGAAAGTGTAATTGTTTTCTGTTGCATGTTGTGGAGACATGAAATGACACAGAACAAACTGAACAGACAGGGAATATTTAAACGAAATGGCTTAGTAATGTGAAAGTGAAGCTACTGTGCCATGTATCCCTTTAAAAGCGCAGAGCAGGAGGAGAGTGGGAACAGAAAGAGAACATGATTAATCTTTAACAGTAAACTTTTTGCTTGTCATTCTGAACCTTTTGAAGAGCAGTTCTGTGTCAGATGTGGAGTTTGAACAAAATAAATTAAAAATCTTGCTTTTCAGTCTGAAAGCTTTGAAGAAGGCACGTGAACCTAGTCACTTCTGCGTAATTTTCTGATCATAAGAAAACTCTCGTTGTCTTTGTCTGGCATAAATATGGGCAAAAATGATCTGATTTTCTCATCTCACTCACTGATTATTCCAGAACCTAAATGGAAAATATCATGGGCAGGGCCGGCGCTTCCACTAGGCGACCCTAGGCGGTCACCTAGGGTGGCAGGATTTGGGGGGGCGGCATTTTGCTGCCCTCGGCGGAAATTCAGCGGCGGGGGGGTCCTTCCACTCCGGGTCTTCGGTGGAAATTCGGCGGCGGGTCCTTCACTCGCTCCGGGACCTGCCGCCGAAGTGCCCCGAAGACGCGGAGTGGAAGGACCCCCGCCACCGAATGATCAGAGGAGGAGCGCTGCCACCTAGGGCGGCAAAAACCCTGGCACCACTCCTGACCATGGGCAGTCTAAATTGTAGATAGAAAAAAATCAAGAAAAACTCTCTGGTTTGGGATTGGAATGAGTGTTTGAAAGGCCAATATAGCCTGTTTTTTATTGTGAACTTTGGAGTGTGCCCAGTGGGACAAACTTAGCAGCAATTACAGTGTCATGACTTTTAAGCCTTCTCAGCATGTTGTAACATCATCTGGTGAGCTTACATCAAAATAGCACCACAACACAACTCAATGTCATTGTCGCCAAAACCAGATTGCGTCGCAAGAGAACACTTCAGGGATATGGGATCATCCAGGTGAATGCCAGAAATCTGGGGTGGCTGGCAATCCTGCACTTCAGTGATTTAGGAACTGAAAAGGTTTTAGTGGAGAGTACACATGTCCCTCAGTCTTCCTTGCTCACTCTTGTTTGTGTGGTTTTTCCTATTTTAAAAATCCCTTCTTAATGTGTGGAAAAAGTCTTGTGAACAACCAATAGAACAATGATCTGATTTTGTAACCCTTGCGCTGAGTAGTATACTGTTTCTGTAATTAGTTATGTTGAGGTCAGTGGGACTACTTATGTGAGTTTTATTCATGCTATCAGGCCCAGATTGTATTTTTCCAGGGTGTTTACCTTTGTTCATTTGATTGCAAACATTTCTTTAATCTCTTTCAGGTAATGATCTTGGGTATTACGGTGATAATGGTAAATAAAGCATCCTCAAACAGAAATGTGAGTTTTCAGTTGAAAGTATCCCTTTAATACTGAAGTTTTTAGTTTGGCTTTTTTATATTCTGCAGATCACCACGAATAGTAAGCTTTTTCTATAATGCTTAGGTCATAATTGACCATTTCTCATGATAGCAAATATCAAGGATAATAAACAAAGGCCAATGCCATGTCTCTGTGTGATAAAGTAAGTTTGGATCCAATTGTAGAACTGTCTATCTTTATGACACCTACTCAGCTATGGTCAGAAGAGAATATGAGAAAACAGTGACTTGGTACACTTCCTGAGGGAACCCGGGGGACGTGTAACAGAAATGAAACACGTAACTGTAAGTGTGAGTCAAAAGAAATTGAACTGCCTGCTGCATTGTCAACTAATATGAAAGGCTAAGGGTTGCTGTTGGACTCTGAGTAAAATGAATTCCAAGCTTGCTCTCTATTTTGCTGCCCACATTGCTATGTATTTCAGAAAGTTGGCTACTGTGTTGAAGCAATGTTCGCTCAACCAAACATATTGTGCAATCTACCTTGCTTACTTCAAAATGGCACAAATTTATCACAGCCATTTCTAAGCTCTAGATTCATGGATATATACTTAAGCTCTTAGACTAAACCATAGATGGAACTTTAAAGTTCTGAAAATGTCTATAGTCTTGGCTGGAGTTGCGAGAAACTAATTGAATGAAGTGTGCAACTAGAATAGCCACAGCGTGTTCTGGGCCCCGGGGGCGTGTGGTGGGAGTGTGAAGAGAAGGTTTAGAGTGGTTGCACCTTTCTATTTCAGTAAGAGAGCTGCAGGAGATGGATTGGGAAGAAAAGTCTGTGAGGGGAAAACTCATCGTCATACAGCAGCAAAGTTGTCTGAAAAGCTACTTCATACAGTGATATATTTGGGGATTCATTTGTGGTGCAACTCTTCTTTTTTTTTTCTTTCTATAATTCTTTTACAGAGGAGTCTACTTGCTGTATCGTTAATGCCTCAGAGCGTTGCGTGCCACAAGGGAGGAAAATAAATTCTGCACTACAGATATATCTTAAAACATATACCCTCATACAAACAGCCATTCAAATACCTTTACTTGCTGCCTCCTGTATCCAAGACTGTATAGTTACACCTAGCGTCCTCACAGCAGCCTAGCTGTAGCAAGCTACTGCATCTCTGCTCCCATAAGGTATGCTTCCATTCCACCTTCTCCATCAAAGAAAGGGGAAGTATTTAGAAGGGAGGCATTAAATGCCCTCTTGACGGTTCATATGATTTTCTTAACTTAATAAAAGTGCATGAGAGACAGACTATGAACAAGGGCTACAGGACTTGGGAAGGCAAAGGAATGTAACTCTATTTAATTCAGGGAGCAGTAACACCAAACTACTTAAAATACACTCTCTTTTTTGAAGGATCAAGGGAAGAAGGGGAGGAGGGGCTAGGGATGGTGGTTCATTCTTTCCATCATTCCTTTCCCCGGTACTATTGGGTGAGACACAGAGCCTAGTTCTTTTCTTTTCCTTCTCCCTTGCTTTGCTTTGTCTGGGAAAGGCAAGGTTTTTTGTGACCGTAATCGGTTTGTTCAGCATTCCCTGTTGTATGTTGGCATGTGTAATAATTTTGGGATTAGACCAAATTCTTGTAACCAAACCTGTCAACTCCTCCAAAGACACGAGGCTCCAAAGAGCCAGATGCTCATCAGGTATTCTGCCAATAACCATTCATGTTTGATAGTTGCTAGCTTTCACTTTCCTCTCTGGTGAGGATTATGTAGAAAGCGCAGGATTCTTCATACTTGCAAACATTCTTGAAGTTAGCAAATTAAACAGTGACTTGGGAATAATCATATAGGATGGATGGAACTGAGAGATAAAATGGGATTTCAAAACCACATTATCTACCAGCTCTGTTGAGTGTTTGTGGCTTCAATTGTCACCCTGGATAAAACCAGCAGAATAAATAAGATAATTATGTAAAACATATTTGTTACAGAACACATGATTTTACAAATATAGTGTGTGTGTATTTAATTAATTAGGATTTTTCTTTACTGCTCTTCCTGTAAAGCAAGGTGCTGGTTTTCCTCCTGCAATAGGACCAGGAGTGTTAATGTACAGGCCTGTGTGGGAATCAAAAACCAAACTGCATGACTGAAAATAGGATAAAATATATAACAATTTTATAATAGTAAAACCTTTTATCTTGGACTCTTCTAGAGCCAGAAGTGAGCACTCCGTCACTTCAGGAGCTGGTAATCTCTCTTTCCCAACAGGATAAAGCTCCCTTTCCGAGTCCTGTACAGATGCAGGATATCAGATTCTAAAATTTTACCATCCTTATCTGTAGAAAAGCTATTACTGAGCTAAGTCTGGGTTGTGCCCTCCATTGGGCCGATGTAATTTGGGGATGCTGGGAGGAAATCCACATTTTTGTGGGAGCAGGGGAAGAAGAAATATTTCAGTGGCACCTGGATTTAAACAAAAGTAACAGCTTTTTGAAACTTCTCAGAGGTTTGGAATCTTAGAGTAAGATGGGTTAATGAGCACAAGACTCAGAGGTGCCTGATAAATTCATTTATTGCATGGCTATGCCTTTTATCATCTCCACATAAGGGGTGTGTGTGTGTGTGTGTGTGTGTGTGTGTGTGTGTGTGTAAGTATGTGTGTGCGCACACACACACACCAGGCTTGCACTATAAACTTACATTGGTATAACTATGTTTAAAACAGAAGTAGATAAATTCATGGAGGTTAAGTCCATTAATGGCTATTAGCCAGGATGGGTAAGGAATGGTGTCCCTAGCCTCTGTTTGCCAGTGGGTGGAGATGGATGGCAGGAGAGAGATCACTTGATCATTACCGGTTAGGTTCATTACCTCTGGGGCACCTGGCATTGGCCACTGTCAGTAGACAGGATTCTGGGCTGAATGGACCTTTGGTCTGATCCAGTATGGCCGTTCTTATATTATGTTACGTTGCTCAGGGGTGTGAAAAATCCACACCCCTGACTGATGCAGTTACACCAACCTAACCCCCAGTGTACACAGTGCTATATCGATGGGAGGGCTTCTTAATTGACATAGCTACCACCTTTTGCCGAGGTGGATTAACAACGCTGATGGGAGGAGCGCGTAGTCTAAAAATACTAACTAAAACAGTCAAAAATCTTGGTAAACTTCAAAGCTCTTGTTCTTCTTAATGTAAAACAGAAAATGTGGTTCTGATATCTGTATTTCAGAATCTTTTAACACAAATGGCCTTAAAATGCTGCTTTTGTTTGCAAAGTCACACTCCTATTTGAGAGTGAAAGAGAGTTGAGAGGTAGGCGCTGGATACATTCATTATCTGCAGTGGTTATTGCACTAGGAGGAGGTGTTTGCTTCATGCATATTGATGCATTCTGAGGTGCATGGGTGTTGCCTTTTAGCCTATTCTAGTGCTTGATTTAGATGATAATGTTTTAGAATCTACTGTAATCAGAGACACTGCTACATTTCCAAAATAGCAAATTAGGCTTATGGCCAGCTGCAGAGACTTTGAAAGTACATAACATTCTTGTTCATCATGGTATATGTTGACATAAATCCAAATACACTCAGGATGAATTTAGCTTTTCAATTTCCCCCCCAATTATTTCTGAGCATGTTTTTTGGACATAACATGTTATGTTGCACCCTAACACTGATAACCCAAGCTGACCTTTTGGGCCAATGATTTTGGGGACCTAGAAAAATCACGCCAAACCTCCACTTTTGTTCTTAATAATAATAATAATAATAATAATAATAATAATATAATTAATCAATAATTAAAATCTAGCTTCCCCCCCCCCCCCACGGTGAATATAAATATAAACCAGTTGCTAGGGGGTGAGAGTTTGTCACAATTTTTTCCTAAAGATCCCAGGTGGCTTACTATGCTCCCTTTGCCAGCCACCCACACAAAATCAGCACGTGCACACACACACACACACACACACACACACACACACCCATGTACGTGTACACAATCAGCAGACCAAGTCTGACTTGAGGGCCTATGAAACCTACAGAAACAGAACTTTTGTGTTTATTTGTTGTTTTTGTTTTTTGTTGTGTTTTTTTGGGGGTGGGAGGGGGTTGGGTGGGAAGTGGGGGGGAAGAGCCCAACCGTCTTTCAGTGTTTGGATGCATGGCCACTTCAGCTGCCAGTAATGTGCATCTTGCAGAAGGCTGCTTACAACTAGCAACTCTTCCTATTGAGCAGGCTGTCTAATCTCTGGCTACAGAGGTGAACTGCTTAACAGCATGAGACACAACATGATCTGATGGACTCTGTGGGATTTGGAGCATGGGTTTGTACAGTCTCATCCCTGCTCTGCCACTGACTCCTTCCATGACCTTGGTCAAGTCACTCCCTGCCTCAGTTCCCTATCTTTAAAATGGAATAATAACTTTCTTCATTAACTGAGCTTCTTCTTAACTCTGGGCAATTGTCCTTGACAAGCTTTAGTAGAAGTTGTTAGCTATGCATGGACAAGTTGCTGAGTCGCTGCCTCTGCCCCCATGTTTTATATCAGTTATGCTAATGTCCTCAATAGCCTCAGGCTGGTGACATGCACAGTGGTGATATGCCCAAATAACTTTGTTAGTCTCTAAGGTGCCACAAGGACTCCTCATTCTTTTTGCTGATACAGACTAACACGGCTACCACTCTGAGGCTAGGTCTACACTGGGGGGGGGGGGGGCGATCGATTTAAGATACGCAAATTCAGCTACGCGAATAGCGTAGCTGAATTCGACGTATCCTATTCGACTTACCCCGCTATGAGGATGGCGGCAAATCGAATGCCGCGGCTCCGCCGTCGACAGCGCTTACTCCTCCTGACGAGGTGGGAGTACGCGCGTCGATTCGGGGATCGATTTATCCGTCTAGATGAGACGCGATAAATCGATCCCCGAGAGATCGATTTCTAGCCGCCGATCCGGGCGGGTAGTGTAGACTAGCCCTGAAACATGCACAGTGGTGTGATCAGGGCGAACAAAAGAAACTTGTGTCCTTTTTGGGCGATTGGGGCAAAACATTATTTTGCAGGCCCAACCAAAAATGCAAACCACATCATGGGGACACAAAAGTAAATTAAAGAAGAGGAAGTATTGTGCTTGATGTCCAGTTCTGACAATGGCAGACACACTAGCACTGTGTCTCTGATTTCAGCACTTAGAATATCGCCATGTATGGTGAGGGAAATTCTTGCCTATCGGCCATGATACTTTGCGCATGTCCCATTACAATTATTACTGTGCTGCTTTCCTCCTACTGATATACCTCTTGCCTTCTTCACCTGAGTCCAAACATAATGACAAGATTTCTCATATAGGTCACATTTTCCCATTGCTATTTTAATTGAGTTATGGTTTTCTGAACCACATTAGTTTTAGCATTTTGTGCTCTTTAAAATAGAGGTGTACATTGAAAATTACTTGTTTGAAATGGGATTCTATAATTTGGACTTTTAAAACCCCCAGAAGAATGCAATTATATGTGTATAATTGGAGTTAAATTGCAGTCACAATTACACTTTAATGCAGGATTAAAATGCCTCGGTTTCATGCTTTAATATTTTAACTTTCCATATTTAACACAGCAACTCTGGAGCCCATTATATTTTCCATAATTTTATCAGGTTTTTTGTTTTATCATTAAAAAGAGTCTGACATTTCCTGATTTTCTTTTATGGGCTCCAGAAACCGTAAGTACATATTTTGCACACATGCATTTTGATAACATCTTAGGGATAAGACAATTTTAGACTTCAACATAAGAATTATTCCCCCTTCTTTGTCATAACTATTTTAGCTCCCCCAAAGAGAAGCCGAATGAACCGTTGCATTCTCCTAGCTATTACTGCTCTTCAACATTGCCTAGCCTGCCTTTTTGGATCCCCCGCTCTACTTCTACTGCTCTATACTTCTACCTTCTCCACGCTAGGAAGGCAGGTTGGACACCAAGGGTAATGGATGGAGGAACATGGCTGTACAGCAGGAGAAATGGGACTATATGGGAGGACAGAGGGCTGGGGGTAGCAGGCAGGAGAAGAAGCAGGATTGTGAGGAGGCTTGAGGTCAGTTTCTAACCACTGAAATGTCAGCAGTTGCCGCTGTCAGTTCTGCTGGGAGAACTAGGGCAGCAGTGCTATGTGAAACCATTCATGGAGCACAGAACACTGGAATGGGTTACCTAGGGAGGTGGTGGAATCTTCTTTCTTAGAGGTTTTTAAGGTCAGGCTTGATGAAGCCCTGGCTGGGATGATTTAGTTGGGAATTGGTCCTGCTTTGAACAGGGGTTTGGACTAGATGACCTCCTGAGGTGCCTTCCAACCCTGATATTCTATGATTCCTCTGGAACACCAGGCTTCTATTGTGAGGCTCCCAGAGCTGGATGACCTCAATATAATTCCATCCGCACCCCATTTACAATTATATTTTTTTAAAAGCTTATATTATCACCATCCTCGGGTGCATCCCATGTGTTCAAGTCTTTTCCTTGTCTCTCTCAAATCTCCTTGGGGTAGAAACCATGTCTATTGCACTGCAGAGCACAAAATGGGAAATCAACATATCACTAATATTAATTCACCAGGGAACAATCTTGAACTGTCAAGGGATACACTAGATGACTGACCGCATCTTTCCCGTCTCTATTCTTCATGATTCTTTATCCGAGCTGCTTATTCCTAGGAAATAGTTTCATGTAACTGCAGTGTGTACAGCCTCCTATCGAGGCAGAGGGCTGGCTGCACAAGGAATGATATAATAGTAAATTTACAAATGCAAGGGCTCCGCACTGACCTTTTGCAATAAACAGGAGCCCAAGCTTTGGAATGTGCTTGGTTCACAGAGGGGGATGAATGTCAGATTCCTGGCATAAAACTGTATCCAGGCACCAGCGGAGCAGGTGATTATAACAAAGCTGAACTGGGGGGGAAATGGAAAGGAAGGAAGGAAAATACCAAAGGAAGTAGAATTTTCAGGTGGTGAATTCCAAAGCTATTGATGGCATGGTGAAGGGGGTGTGGCACTTTGAAAATCTGAAAGCATTTTAATGCCAAAGTAAAATGACACCGACACTTCTTCCCCCTTTGCCTTTTATTCACCCTCTTTGCTCTCTTTTTCCTTCATTGGGTCAGGTGGTTCAACTCTCTTCTATTGGTCCCAAAATACGCAGTGCTAGTGCTGATTTTCCTTAAGGAATCTATCTCATCTCTGTGACTGATAGAGGATGCTGCTCCTACCTGGAGTCCTGTTCTCCCTCCCGCCTTGTCTTTGTTCTCTCTGCCAGTCCTGTCCTTTAGTGTTTTTTTTTCCTTTTCTTTTCTGATGTGTATTTGAGTTGTCTCTGGTCTAAAACTCTGTGAATCTATGAAAAGAATGGTACATAGGACAATCATAATTGTCCAGTGAAGGTGTGTGTGTATATATAGAGATAGAGATGGATAGATAGATATGAATAGTGTGACATGAAATGTTAGAACACTGTAATCTCAAATGATACTGAAAGAACACATTATGTAAAATTGCACAAATAGAACGAGCCTTTAAAATAACTCCCTACCCGATACATTCTTGTGGAAAATACTGCCTCAGGATGACAGACTTGTGATATTAATGTGAAACTTATCTATTTGCCTGTTTAAAGGAATGCATTTCTGTGAATCTTTTTTTTTTGTTTTTTGGGGGGGGGGGCAGCAGAAAGTTAATAACTCACTGAAGACATGTGAGTAAGAAATGGCACCACTATGTTAACTTTGTTTACTCTTGCACACAAAGTGGAATGGTCACCACTAAAAAGAGAGAAAGCCAGTAGTTATCATACACATATGCGATACTGCATTTAAACCCTATATTTGGAGAATATTTTTACATATTTAGGGGTTTTTGTTTGTTTCTATATATTGGAAATAACTGGGCTATCTCAGATACCGCTGCATGCCACCTCCAAGTTAATGCTGATTTCATTTCTCTCTCTCACCCTTCTTTTAAGGTCATTTAAACACCACTGTATTAAGAATGTGCCAACAGATTGTTTCTTGTATCTTAAAATCCTCCTTCCAGACGTAGCCTGTTTTTAGTTTTTAATTGGCTCTGAATAATAATAAATGCATCAATGTGTTTTCACACTGTTTTCTTTTCTTCACAAAAATCAGCATGTTACTTTGCTGTAAGGACCTGTGAGCTGTGCAGCACAATGGAACCAAAATACCCCAAATTCCTCATCAATGCTCATTCATTCTGTCTCTGTGAAATACTCTCTATCCTCATCCACTCACCAGAACACACAACTATAGTTCTTCATGGAAGGTTAATATTGATATACCATTCTTCTATGTTTTGTTTTCGGCAGTGATTTTCCTTTCCCCCACCCCCCACTGTGCTTTCAATGTGTCCCAGCGCCCCTCCTTGAGCCTTGGATCCTGTGATGTTCTCCAGGTACTTTCCCTCAGAACTTCCTTCCTCCTTCCTATGTGCTTGGGAAGTGCAGAGCTTGGAGGCAGCTTCACTATGGCCTGGTCCACACTAACCCCCCACTTCGAACTAAGATACGCAACTTCAGCTACGTTAATAACGTAGCTGAAGTCGAAGTACCTTAGTTCGAACTTACCGCGGGTCCAGACGCGGCAGGCAGGCTCCCCCGTCGACTCCGCGTACTCCTCTCGCGGACAATATATACCTCCAGACCAGTGGCACTCTCACTGAAGGACTGTCTGGATATGTGGACTCCCTACTCAGACCCTACGCCACCAGCACTCCCAGCTATCTCCGTGACACCACAGATTTCCTGAGAAAACTACAATGCATTGGTGACCTCCCAGAAAACACCATCCTAGCCACCATGGATGTAGAGGCTCTCTACACAAACATCCCACACACAGATGGAATACAAGCTGTCAGGAACAGTATCCCTGATGATGACACAGCACAACTTATTGCCGAGCTCTGCGACTTTATCCTCACGCACAATTATTTCAAATTTGGTGACAATATATACCTCCAGACCAGTGGCACCGCTATGGGCACCCGCATGGCCCCACAATATGCCAACATCTTTATGGCTGACCTGGAACAACGCTTCCTCAGCTCTCGTCCACTCACGCCCCTTCTCTACCTACGCTACATTGATGACATCTTCATCATCTGGACCCATGGGAAGGAGACCCTGGAAGAATTCCACCATGATTTCAACAGCTTCCACCCCACCATCAACCTCAGCCTGGACCAATCTACACGGGAGGTCCACTTCCTGGACACCACAGTACAAATAAGCAATGGCCACGTTAACACCACCCTATACCGAAAACCCACCGACCGCTATGCCTACCTTCATGCCTCCAGCTTCCACCCCGGACACACCACACGATCCATCGTTTACAGCCAAGCACTGAGGTACAACCGCATCTGCTCCAACCCCTCAGACAGAGACCAACACCTACAAGATCTTCACCAAGCATTCTCAAAACTACGATACCCACACAAGGAAATAAAGGAACAAATCAACAGAGCCAGACGTGTACCCAGAAGCCTCCTGCTACAAGACAGGCCCAAAAAAGAAACCAACAGAACTCCACTGGCCATCACCTACAGCCCTCAGCTTAAACCTCTCCAACGCATCATCAGTGATCTACAACCCATCCTGGACAATGACCCCTCACTTTCACAGACCTTGGGAGGCAGGCCTGTCCTCGCCCACAGACAACCTGCCAACCTTAAGCATATTCTCACCAGCAACCACGCACCGCACCATAACAACTCTAACTCAGGAACCAACCCATGCAACAAACCTCGATGCCAACTCTGCCCACATATCTACACCAGCAGCACTATCACAGGACCTAACCAGATCAGCTACAACATCACCGGCTCATTCACCTGCACGTCCACCAATGTTATATATGCCATCATGTGCCAGCAATGCCCCTCTGCTATGTACATTGGCCAAACTGGACAGTCACTACGCAAGAGGATAAATGGACACAAGTCAGATATCAGGAATGGCAATATACAAAAACCTGTAGGAGAACACTTTAACCTCCCTGGCCACACAATAGCAGATGTTAAGGTAGCCATCTTACAGCAAAAAAACTTCAGGACCAGACTCCAAAGAGAAACTGCTGAGCTCCAGTTCATTTGCAAATTTGACACCATCAGATCAGGATTAAACAAAGACTGTGAATGGCTATCCAACTACAGAAGCAGTTTCTCCTCCCTTGGTGTTCACACCTCTACTGCTAGCAGAGCACCTCACCCTCCCTGATTGAACTAACCTCGTTATCTCCACACTGATTTATACCTGCCTCTGGAGATTTCCATTACTTGCATCTGAAGAAGTGAGGTTCTTACCCACGAAAGCTTATGCTCCCAATACTTCTGTTAGTCTTAAAGGTGCCACAGGACCCTCTGTTGCTTTTTACAGATTCAGACTAACACGGCTACCCCTCTGATACCTTCCTGATACTGTTAATGGAACCCTTCCCTCAGTTGTTACTCCAAGCTGGAGCTCTGCTCACCCTATCTAATTTAAGTGTGAAGCAGAAGTAATGAATGCACCGTGATCAGATGACACAGAAGGGAGCGCACTGGCAGTGCGACAGTAACCTGGGTAGTAATCATCTAAAGGCAACAGTGTGAGGCGACTGCGTTCTTGCAGCAGAGAAGAAACACAACTCTATTACATTGAATGGAAAGGTGGTTATTTATGGGACTGCTAAACACACATTTTTGTCTAGCTTCCAGCCTGACTGATACAGACTTGAGTGCCTAGTTTCAGCACACAGGGTCTCTGTGCAGGAAATCCTGATTTATTCATGGAACTGCTGACTGCAGAAAAGGAGACGGGAATCTCAAAAAAGTATGTGGCGTGGGGGTAAGAACAGAGCAACAGGGCAAGAGATGGACATAGAATCTGAAGAGGGGATGGTGGAGATAAGAGAAGAGGAGGGGAGCCAGCTGTCAAGTAATAGAGAACTGCCAAGAATATATCAGAGGTCAGAATGTAGCTTGAACATAACTCAGGAGAAGAGGTGGAGCTTTGAAAAAGGGGGCCAGAGGAATGATATAAACATGGGGGAACTTTGTTTAGTTTTTGTTAATCTGGATGTTGACAATCCTAACTCTGCACAGGAGATTCAGTAGAACATAATTTGCCTGGTGAGGGTTTTTTTAAGTAACGGACTATTTAAAACAACCCACTTTACTATTTTATGTGATGGAGCAAACTGTGAAATAGATTACTGCTTTATGGATTTCTCTGACTTCAGCAACAGAGTTAAAGGGTCGTCTAACTTAAAAGAAAAACAGAAGTTGCGGGAGGCAGGCGCAGCTGGGCCAAATTTGTGAGTGGCATTGCAACCTGGCACATGGGATTGCAGCATCGTTCACTCAAATTTGGACTGATTGGCCCCCTGTCATCATGATGGAGGGGCGGCTGAATCAAACCTGAGTGGTGCTGTGACATCGGAGGTCACAGCAGTCAGAGCAGGGAGCCAAGTCCAGCCAGTCCCATGCATCTGATGTCACCGTACAACACTTGGAAACATTCTGGAGACCTAAGTTTGGGTCATGACCCACAGGTTGAGAAATCCTGCCTTAGATAAACAGTGAACCTCACGGAGTCTGTTTTTCCAACAGTAAAATACAAATAATAATCTCTTCAGTCTAATATGGGTGTTTTTATTAGGCTTAAGTAATTAATGTTTGTAAAGAACTTTTATATGTTCAGAAGAAAGTTGGTATGTAATGTAAAGTGTGTGTGTATTTAAAACAGTTAACACACAAAAATATTAAAATATAACACGTTAAAGCAAAAACAACAAAACCCCAACCTGTGTTAAAAGAGTAAGATGGCAACTTGATGTACAATCTGCCTGTCTCACCAAAGAATGGCACTGATTTTATTATTTCAGGATGGCTATCCTGATAGCTAAGAAATTAGAGAGAACTGTGCTCCTCTAAATGAAAGGTTGGGAGATCCTGAGAATTGCCACTAGAGCCATTGATGTGAAGTTACAGGTTTTATCAGTATATCTCTTGCAAGTCCAATGACTTTGCTGGAGCCACAAGAAGTGTAAATCAGGACATATATAGTTCACTGTCTAACAGACTTTTTTTTTTGAAGCTACATGAAGGCTTTTCCTAATGACTAAGATGACCATAGCTAATCTGTCACTTCAATGAGGTTAGTTAGAACATATGCATGTTCATTATTTGAAATATGCTACATGATGATATTGCAGCTTTTGTAGTAATGTGCAGGTGTTTGAAATTCTGTGTGGTTCACTGAAAGTAGCTTGTTTCCTCCCATTGCTGACAAGGTTAATTCTGTAAAATATGGAGAGATAAAGCAGTAATTCCAGTCTTTCTGCAAATAACTCTTGTACTTCAGTAGAAGACTTGTGTGTGCTTCCTTTCCAGAAAATATTTATTTGACAACAGAAAAAGATCATTTGGACTGTTTCCTTTCTTGCCTAAAATTCTTCCCTGTTTTTGAAAGTGGTAGAGGAATGGAAAATCAGATAACATTGAGGTTGCACACTGGTACACAGCTGGAGGTGTAGAACTAGCCTGTCGGAACTGTGAAAAGAAAAAAGAATTAGCAACTTTACTTGAAAAATATATAATTCGGTTTAAATTAGGGTGTTGTTTTTTTTAAACCTACTAATGTTGCTTTACTTCTCATTCAAATAGCAGCTTGTTCTTAAGGTTCTGAATCAGAAGATGTAGGCTGTTTCAACTCCCACTTCAGGATACACCCAGTGCTGGCACTGCAATGCAGTAATAGTGAATCATGGAAATTAGAGATGGAGATGACCTCCAGAGAATCGTTACCTTCCTACAGTATTTTCTCTAGTGCTTTATTTAGTTGAGAGACAGTTTTATTGCTAAAGACATGGCCTTTTGAAAAAAAGTTTGCATCTGTCTGTCTGGTGGCCAGGAATATAAGAACAGCAAAATTGGATCAGATCATCAGTGGTCCATGTAGTCCAGTATCCCTGTTTCTGCCAGTGGCCAATATCAGCCAATTTCAAGTATCCCAATTGTTTTTGTTTTTGTTTTCTTTTTAACTTTTTTATGAAGCAACCATTACTGACCACTATTAGAGACAAGGTACGGGACTAGGTGGATCTTGGGTCGAACAGAATATCACAATGCCTGTGCTCCAAACAATGTAATGCATGTTCTAAATTTAAAATGACTTCACTTAAGTTACATCAGGGTTGAATTTGATTCTGCAGCACAGGCACAAGAGCAAAATCATTTCCCCAGCCTGAATAACATGGCTGGGTATGGACACTACATGGGGGGAAAGAGAAGAAACCTTTCCACCAGACAACAGTGCTCCTACTCCAGCTAAGAAGATGGTGTAACCTCCAGAGCCATAGAGCTCTCCTGGTGGCATCAAGGATGCATTGTGGCTTGGAAGCTACACAAGCCCCTCAGTTTAGAACAGTGGCATGACTGCTTTCCTCTTCCCCTGTGAAATACATTGTACTGTATATGTTCAAAAACACATGCATTATTCTGCTTCTTTGTTTTACATTGCTGCATCCTTAAAAATGGTGAATAGGATGTGTGTGTGATATAGATTACACACACACTAGTTTTTGGGCTTAATCCTTCAGGCTTTATTCATGTGAAGTCAATGGGGCTACTCACAGGAGTCAGGCCGTTAGAAAAATAAAAGAACAAAGGAAACAGCATTTGATGAGAAGACAGACTTGAAGTGAGTCTATTTGTGTGTTTTGACGTCTGAAAGGCTGATAACTTCAAAGGCATTGTAGCCAGAAATATAACTTGTAACTTTGAAATATTAATGAAAGCCATAGAAATTTGTTTGGATGAAGTAAAAGGTGAGCGGCTATCATGCATAGTCTTCAAATATCTAACTGCACTGGCTACTTTTCAATGGAGAAGTTTCCATGACTGACTTTCATTTGTTCATAATAAAACAGATCATGGTAAAAAATAAACTCTATTATCCTTTAAAAAAGAGTGAACGTGGTAAACTATTTATTTTTATATATATTTCATCCCAATTTTGTCAAACAAGCTTAAATAATGAGTCTAAAATTCATTATTACTGTAAGGCAAGTCTTGTGTTTGTATGGAGATAAACAGGCACTAAAGGCAAATGTGAGAATTCCTGGTTATAGAATCCTAAAATACCTGACAATATAGAATCTCCAAATACTGAAAGACATATGAATAACTTCCATGTATTCAGTATCTGCAAACAAAGAAATACTAATGTAGTGCTCTGGGCTCAACTGTCTCTGAACCTCCATAATGTTGTTTAGCTGGTGCAGATATGCTGCACTTGAGGTTGTTCCTGACATGGTTTTCTTGTTGAGAGAGATTTAACTGTCAGAACTGCTGAGCTAGAGTCTATTTCATATACATTTCTGGGAGGTCCAGTAAGGATCCATTGTAATGTTGAATGTGCAGATTGTGAGGATTAGGTGTGAAAGGCAATAAAAATGAGACACAGCTTGGTCCGGGCAGAGTTCATTAGGAAACTCTGGTATCATTTTTCCCCCGGCTGTTGAATGGCAGCTCTGCAAAAGATGCAGTGAGATGTAGTAAGTTATTGATTCAGCATGTGTATTATTGACTAGAGAGGCCTTGCTTGAAAGCAAGCAGTAGTAAACTTGGTAAAGAACTGCAGTGTCAAAAAACTTGATTTTATTTGTTAAAATTTAAAGCAATTAAGGTTCTTCACCCAGTACATTAAGCCAGTGGTTTGGTTTGGCTCTTGAACTGTGTCATGTTTATTGAATGAAAGGAAATGTTTGAAAAAGTTTGTGTTTTGCATTGCAATTATGCCCCAGAAGCATCACTACTGTAAGTTAAGTTACTATTGTAAGTCTATTTTGCCCATGATGCAGAAGGCTTCCAGTTTGGGGTTCCTTACTAAATATGAGATGTGAACATCATGTGGCTATTCCAGCCATCAAAATATTAAACACAATGAATGTGCTCTGGACATGGCAGGGGCACAGGGCATATGGCTCCACCTGCTCTTTGCTTTTTAACCGCAGGTGGCCCTCCGAGGGTGAGCAACTTGTTTGTGCACATCCGAGAGGTTCCAGGGCAGACATCATCCCAGAACAATTACAACAAGGTTTGTAGCAGTGCTGGCTTCCCAACAATGGCTCGCCAGTGTCTGTCACCCCTGACCTTTGACTCTAAGGAAATGTCTTAAAAGTATTCAAATATCAGCCTGCTTAATGTAACCGAACTATCTGCTGACCATACTGCTGGGAAGGTGCAGGAGTGCTAGGATAAGTGTCAGGTTTCAGAGTTAGTCTGTATCCGCAAAAAGAACAGGAGTACTTGTGGCACCTTAGAGACTAACAAATTTATTAGAGCATAGGCTTTCGTGGGCTACAGCCCACTTCTTCGGCTGCATATAGAATGGAACATACATTGAGGGGATATATATATACACATACAGAGAGCATGAACAGGTGGGAGTTGTCTTACCAACTCTGAGAGGCCAATTAAGTAAGAGAAAAAAAACTTTTGAAGTGATAATCAAGATAGCCCAGTACAGACAGTTTGATAAGAAGTGTGAGAATACTTACATACGGAGATAGATTCCATGTTTGTAATGGCTCAGCCATTCCCAGTCCTTATTCAATCCTAAATTGATTGTATCTAGTTTGCATATCAATTCCAGTTCAGCAGTCTCTCGTTGGAGTCTGTTTTTGAAGTTTTTCTGTTGTAAAATAGCCATCCGCAGGTCTGTCATTGAATGACCAGACAGGTTAAAGTATTCTCCCACTGGTTTTTGAGTATTATGATTCCTGATGTCAGATTTGTGTCCATTAATTCTTTTGCGTAGAGACTGTCCGGTTTGGCCAATGTACATGGCAGAGGGGCACTGCTGGCACATGATGGCATATATCACATTGGTAGATGTGCAGGTGAACGAGCCCCTGATGGTATGGCTGATGTGATTAGGTCTATGATGATGTCACTTGAATAGATATGTGGACAGAGTTGGCATCGGGCTTTGTTACAAGGATAGGTTCCTGGGTCAGTGTTTTTGTTCAGTGATGTGTGGTTGCTGGTGAGTATTTGCTTTAGGTTGGGGGGTTGTCTGTAAGCGAGGACAGGTCTGTCTCCCAAGATCTGTGAGAGTGAGGGATCATCTTTCAGGATAGGTTGTAGATCTTTGATGATGCGCTGGAGAGGTTTTAGTTGGGGGCTGAAGGTGACAGCAGGTGGTGTTCTGTTATTTTCTTTGTTGGCCCTGTCTTGTAGGAGGTGACTTCTGGGTACTCGTCTGGCTCTGTCAATCTGTTTTTTTCACTTCAGCAGGTGGGTATTGTAGTTTTAAGAATGCTTGATAGAGATCTTGTAGGTGCTTGTCTCTGTCTGAGGGATTGGAGCAAATGCGGTTATATCTTAGAGCTTGGCTGTAGACAATGGATCGTGTGGTGTGTCCTGGATGGAAGCTGGAGGCATGTAGGTAAGTGTAGCGGTCAGTAGGTTTCCGGTATAGGGTGGTATTTATGTGACCATCGCTTATTAGCACAGTAGTGTCCAGGAAATGGACCGCTTGTGTGGATTGATCTAGGCTGAGGTTGATGGTGGGATGGAAATTATTGAAATCATGGCGGAATTCCTCAAGGGCTTCTTTTCCATGGGTCCAGATGATGAAGATGTCATCAATGTAGTGCAAGTAGAGTAGGGGCGTTAGGGGACGAGAGCTAAGGAAGCGTTGTTCTAAGTCAGCCATAAAAACGTTGGCATACTGTGGGGCCATGCGGGTACCCATAGCAGTGCTGCTGACTTGAAGGTATATATTGTCCCCAAATGTGAAATAGTGAGGTGAGGACAAAGTCACAAAGTTCAGCCACCAGGTTAGCTGTGACATTATCGGGGATACTGTTCCTGATAGCTTGTAGTCCATCTTTGTGTGGAATATTGGTGTAGAGGGCTTCTACGTCCATAGTGGCCAGGATGGTGTTTTCTGGAAGATCACCGATGGATTGTAGTTTCCTCAGGAAGTCAGTGGTGTCTCGAAGATAGCTGGGAGTGCTAGTAGCGTAGGGCCTGAGGAGAGAGTCCACATAACCAGACAAGCCTGATGTTAGGGTGCCAATGCCTGAGATGATGGGGCGTCCAGGATTTCCAGGTTTATGGATCTTGGGTAGCAAATAGAATACCCCTGGTCGGGGTTCTAGGCATGTGTCTGTACAGATTTGTTCCTGTGCTTTGTCAGGGAGTTTTTTTAGCAGATGGTGTAGTTTCTTTAGGTAATCCTCAGTGGGATCAGAGGATAATGGCCTGTAGAATGTGGTGTTAGAGAGCTGTCTAGCAGCCTCTTGGTCATATTCCAATTTATTCATCATGACGACAGCACCTCCTTTGTCAGCCTTTTTGATTATGATGTCAGAGTTGTTTCTGAGGCTGTAGATGGCGTTGTGTTCAGCATGGCTGAGGTTATGGGGCAAGTGATGTTGCTTTTCCACAATTTCAGCCTTTGCACTTTGACGGAAGCAATCTATGTAGAAGTCCAGTCTGTTGTTTCGACCGTCCGGAGGAGTCCACTCAGAATCCTTTTTTTTTGTAGTGCTGGTAGGGGGGATTCTGTGGGTTAGTATGCTGTTCAGAGGTATGTTGGAAATATTCTTTGAGTCGGAGACGTCGAAAGTAGGATTCTAGGTCACCGCAGAACTGTATCATGTTCGTGGGTCTGGAGGGACAAAAGTGTGTTTCCTAGGACATATTGTCTCACTATCTCCTTGTACTCCTCCAACTGTCTGTTTTCATCTGTGGTCTCTTGTCTTATTCTTAGATCATAAGCTCTTTGGGGCAGGGCAAATCTTTTTGTTCTGTGTTTGAACAGCCCCCAGCACAATGGGTTCCTGTACCATGACAAGGGTTCCTAGGCCAGTAATACTAAGGCTGAGGCTCACGAGTGGCTTTAATGTGCCTCCTGCAGCACTTTGCAGCACCTATTAAACACTGTGATTTAATTATTAACCAATCAGGATGCTTTTATTGTGTTATTAACTAATTATAGTTGATAAAATAAAATAATAAACTTGGTCAGTCATTTTGCTGTGGAAAATTTTTTATAATACACTAAATATTTCCACTGTCATACAATTTACTATAGTACTATAGATTTAATGAAACAATGAATTCACACGACTGTGGCTCTTTTGGCTCCTGAACCACTGAGGTCTGAGTATCACTGTCTTACAAATAAGGACAATAATAACGTTCTGTATCAGGATGGTGCAGACAAGGTCACGGATGTGGGGATCACCCTCTTGCCACATTACAGCTGCTGTGTGCTTCTGAATGCGGCATACACACTAACAAACTGGGGCCTTTACTATGGCCCCTAATCCGCAGGAAATGTCATTTTTGAGACTGGGTTGTGCTGGATGATGGGGACAATAAATAACTTCTTGGCTCCTTCTTGAGCATGAGGAATGATTCCTGCCCTGTTGCTTCACAAGCACATCCGTGGGTTTGACGAGCAGTGATTCTGTTTTCCCTTCTTCACCCTCAAGGGACAAGTGTAGCATAGGGCAGGAGCTGGTCCATTCTGTAAATTAATGCTGGAGCTATAATGAAAGCCATGTTGGTTTTATATCTGTATAGTTAATCTGTAGACAAATGTGCTATTTTCATTATGTAGTCAGGTAACCATAGTATCATAGAAATGTATGTTTGGAATGGACCTCGAGAGGTCATAAAGAGCAGCCCCCTGCACTGAGGCAGGACCAAGTAATCCTAGACCATCTCTGAGGGTATTTGTTCAACCTGTTACTAAAAACCTCTCTAACGCTGGGCATACCAAGTATATTCCAGAACTTAACTATCCTTATAGTTAGAAAGTTTTTCCTAATATCTAACCTAAATCTCTCTTGCTGCAGATCAAGCCCATTAGTTCTTTTTCTACCTTCAGTGGGAATGGACAACAAAAGATCACAGCCGTCTTTATAACAGCCCTTAACATACCTGAAGATTGTTATCGGGTCTCCCCCCCTTGAGTCTTCTTTTCTCAAGATTAAATATGCCTAGTTTTTTCCACATAAAATCAGGTATTCCAAATCTCTTATCATTTTTTGTTTGTTTCTTTTGGACTCTCTTGAATTTATTCACATCTTTCCTAAAGTGTGGTTCTCAGAATTAGATACAGTACTGAGCGCTGAACAGAGTGGGACAGTTACATCCCATGTCTTCCATATGACACATCTGTTAAAACAACCCAAGCCTTTTTTGCAAGTGCATCACATTGTTGACTCATATTCCATTTTTGTTTGGGGTGTTGTCACCATGATGTTTCCAGGATTTTAGAGAGAGAAGGCTGGTGAGGGAATATCTTTTACTGGACCACCCTATGTTGGTGAAAGAGACAAACTTTCGAGCTACACAGAACTCTTCTTCACACAAAGCTCTGTGTAGCCTGAAAGCATGTCTCTTTGACCAAAAGAAGTTGGTCCAGTAAAAGATTATTCTTCACCCACATTTGCCACTCTCATATTCAATTTGTGATTCACTACAACCCCAGATTCTTTTCAGCAGTACTACTACCTAGCCAGTTATTCCCCTTTTTGGGTTGTGTATTTGTTGTTTTTTCTTCCTCAGTGTAGTACTTTTTTGTCCTTATTGAATTTCTTCTTGTTGATTTCAGACCAATTCTCTAATTTGTCAGGGTTGTTTTGAATGCAGGGCTTGCAACCATTCCCAGCGTGGTGTTATCGACAAATTTTATAAGAATACTCTCCACTCAATTATCCAAGTAATTAATGAAGCTACCTCAGACCCAAGACCGACCCCTGTGGAACCCCACTAGATATTCCCTCCCACTTTGACAGTGAATCATTGATAATTACTCTTTGAGTACAAGTATCAGGGGGTAGCCATGTTAGTCTGTATCTGCAAAAACAACAAGGAGTCCGGTGGCACCTTAAAGACTAACAGATTTATTTGGGCATAAGCTTTCGTGGGTAAAAAACACTTCTTCAGATGCATGGTGTGCACCGAAGGAGTGTTTTTTTACCCATGAAAGCTTATGCCCAAATAAATCTGTTAGTCTTTAAGGTGCCACTGGACTCCTTGTTGTCTTTCAACAGTTGTGCACCCACATTATAGTAATAGCATCTAGACTATACTTCCCTGTAGTGTTAAAAATGAGGATTCCCAAACATTTAGTTGTGCAATATTTGTATTTTATTTTTAACATTTTCATAAGTGCACTATCAAGACTCCAGGGAATTATTCTGTATGGTCCTTATCCCACAAAAACTGGACCATGATGTAGATAAGACAGGAACATAGTAGTGAAATTCATAGGCCCTGATACCGCCTATGACTTTGACTGCTGTAATACCATCTTATCTGTCCTACATATCCTGTGTTGTGCAATATATGAAAACAGAAGCAGGGATACAAGGTAAAATCTCACTTCAAAGCAATGTCATGGTTTATGTTGTAAAGTGTCCATCAAACCCATTATGATGCCAGATTTCAGCGATGGTTTTGTGTATTAAGTTGTATGCCAAATTCTGGCAAATAGACGTCAAGGTATAATTTTAAAAAGACATCATTGACTCTGTTACCAGTATACCTGCAGCTAAATTCAGCACTTCCATTATGAGTTCTTGCTGTTTAGGGGTTTATAATACAGCTGTGAAATATCACTCTAGGATAAAATTTATCATGTAAAGTCTTGGCAAGGGAACACATTTTGCCTTTCATTAAGCTCAATTTGTTTGGGGGCAGAAATCATAGATGTTTACTACCCTGTTAAAACTTAAAAATGTTTGTTTTTTTTTCTTAGTGTTTTGTTTGTTTTAACAATGCAATATTTCCTGCTCTTGGTTAATAGGACCCTGTGGATTTTCTTTCAAGAATTTATTTGTCATAAAGAGTGCCAGATTGACAGCCCTGGAAGATTACCACCTTTGTCCACAGAACAGATAAAGCAATGTAGGTAGCAGTAGTAAAAGTTTCTCTACATTACTCAGCCAGCGTGCTTCAAGTTTGTTCAGGAGGTGCCACCTCTGTGTATGGAAAAGTTACTCAGGCATAACTCTGAGGCAAGGAATATTTTGTTTTTCCTTTAACTTAAAATGGCTAGTTCACAATCCTTAAAAATTGACTCCTGCAGCTGATTTTTGCTATAGACAGACATATCCTAATGGTGGTGATTCATGCTGTGGATGTCATAAATTATTTAGAGTCCATTCTGATCCTTCTTTCCTGGTTTTACATCTGTATAACTCCATTGTCTTTAATAGAGTTATTCCTGACTGACGACAAGCATGAATAAGTTCTGAATTGGACCCCAAGTTTTCCTTCCAGATTTAGAAATTTTCCTTTATTTTTGAGGAAATTCTGTGAGTGAGAGCTAAGGTGCCTAGTTGTCCTTTGAAAATACCCAGCATTTTTGCTGTTGGTCAGAAAGAATATGAAGTCTTCTAGGATAGGGCTGAAATGAAAGTGATATGAGACAAATACTAATCATTTCACTAATACATGGAGTTTAAGTATGACTTAAAGCTTTGCAAGCTATTAGGTAATGGTTCTTCTTGCCTGGGGGATCAAAATGGTAACTGATATGGATTTATATGGAAGATGAGTCAATTATGCTAATTTTAGAGTGTTGGTAAGTGTGTATTCATGTATGAGACCAGAACTGTTCCTTTAGAGAATGCCAGGCTAAATTATGTGTTTTATATTATTTTCCATCTGCTAGAAAGATTAAGTATCTTTAATTTCTAACAGGACATCAACAAAGGATTAGATTTAGTTGGGGCTTGGTTCTGCTTTGAACCAGGGGGTTGGACTAGATGACCTTCTGAGGTCCCTTCCAACCCTGAGGCCAGGTCTACACTATCGCGGTAGTTCGACGGCTGGCAATCGAAGTTCCGGGTTCGATTTATCGCGTCTGGTCTGGATGCGATAAATCGATCCTGGAAGCGCTCGCCGTCGACTGCGGTACTCCAGCTCGGCGAGAGGAGTACCGCGGAGTCGACGGGGAGCCTGCCTGCCGCGTGTGGACCGCGTCTGAACCGCGGTAAGTTCGAACTAAGGTATGTCGACTTCAGCTACGTTATTCACGTAGCTGAAGTTGCGTACCTTAGTTCGAATTTGGGGGTTAGTGTAGACCAGGCCTGAGATTCTATGATTCTATGAAAACCAAGAAGTTCAGAATTAAGGCCTCTCCTAACCTTCCGTCTTGAAAGTAATGGGCAGGTTTATCCATATAATTCCAATTCTCTTCAAAAGGAATTGGATCATGAAACCTGAGACAATGTTTTGCAGATATAGAGGCAAGTCTCTGAGTCATCTGTTTGTTCCTAGATATTTACTACAGACTTAACATTATGGACACATGCCCTTTTTCAGATGGTCCATTTTATAAAACAAGCCAAGGCAAGAAAAGCTTGGGCATTCTCTTAAAAGTCCTAGGGCCAAATTCATCATGAGGTCAACAGAGAAACACCAGAAACTAAATTATTGAAAACACAACAGTTTGGTAGCATTCTGAAACATATTGGCTGTAGTTTTAATTGCATGAGAACTTTAATGAGCAAAGTAAGGTTTATGTACAATCCCAGTGTTTTACCCCATTAGATTGACAGTGTCTCATTTCACTGTTATATTTACTTCCCCCCCCCTTGTAAGTTCTGCAGTAGTAGGGGAATGCAATTGATATGCAGTCAAATTGTTCTTGACAGAGGGATTTTGAAAGCTTTTAGAGTGGATGTAAAAGGGGAAGTTTTGTCTTCATAGAGTCCACTTAGCTCATTTATCTGCATTAAGTATCTAACAGTTACACTGAACAGAGATGACATTTTAAATAAGAGTAAGTGCTGCTTAGCTTTTTAATGTCATTCTTGGGAGAAGCAGAGTTGAAGGGTTTTTTTTCCATGTTTTTTTTTTTCTGGTTACATGTATCACTCCGTATGGTTTAAACTCATGGCACTTTAGATTTATGAAAAATAAAACAGTATCTCCATTCTAAATAGCTGGCTTTCTATTTTTCATGTTGCATTATAAGGAAGGTAGTCTTAATGTTTCAGCATTCAGAGTGAAAGTACCATATCTCTGTGCAGCTGGTCTAGATGTGGTTATTTAACTGTCCTAGACTGTGATAATATTACAGCCAAACCATTTCCCCCTAATTACTTCCTCCATATAACTGTCTTGCTGACCTAGAACTGGACATGAGATTAGGCCAGCATATAAACTTAAAGTGTTGGTAACACCGATCTCATTTTCGGCACTGGTGAGGCCACATCTGGAGTATTGCATCCAGTTTTGGGGCCCCTGCTACAGAAAGGATGTGGACAAATTGGAGAGAGTCCAGCGGAGGGCAACGAAAATTATCAGGGGGCTGAGGGAACTGGACTTATTTAGTCTGCAAAAGAGAAGAGTGAGGGGGGATTTGATAGCAGCCTTCAACTACCTGAAGTGGGGTTCCAAAGAGAATGGAGATAGGCTGTTCTCAGTGGTGGCAGATGAAAGAACAAAGAGCAATGGTCTCAAGTTGCATTGGGGGAGATCTAGTTTGAATATTAGGAAAAACTATTTCACTAGGAGGGTGGTGAAGCACTGGAATGGGTTACCTAGGGAAGAAGTGGAATCTCCATCCTTAGAGGCGCGGGCCAGTAAGTCCCATGGCCCGCGCCGCTTCCAGCAGCTCCCATTGCCCTGGAGCAGCGAACCGCGGCCAGTGGGAGCCGCGATCGGCCGGACCTGCAAATGGGGCAGGTAAACAAACCGACCCGGCCCGCCAGGGGCTTTCCCTACACAAGTGGCGTCCCAAGTTTGGGAAACACTGTTCTAAGGCATGGTAGGAGGGAAAACAGCACAATAAAGATAATGGATTTCAAGAAAGCAGACTTCAGCAAACTCAGGGAGTTGGTAGGTAGGATCCCCTGGGGAGCAAATCCCAGGGGAAAAACAGTTCAAGAGTGTTGGCAGTTTATCAGAGACATTATTAAGGGCACAAAAGCAAACTATCCCACTGCGTAGGAAAGATAGGAAATATAACAAGAGACCACCTTTGCTTAACCAGAAGACCTTCAGTGATCTGAAACTCAAAAAAAAGAGTCCTACAAAAAGTGGAAACTAGGTCAAATTACAGACGATGAATATAAACCTATAACACAAGTATGTAGGGACAAAATTAGAAAGGCCAAGGCACAAAATGAGATTAAACTAACTAGAGACTGAAAAGGTAACAAGAATATATTCTACAAATACATTAGAAGCAAGAGGAAGATCAAGGACAGGATAGGCCTGTTACACAATGGGTGGGCGGGGGGGGGGAATAAAAGGAAACGTGGAAATGGCAGAAGTGCTAAATTATTTTTTTTTGTTTCAGTTTTCACCAAAAAGGTTAGTAGTCATTGGAAGTAAAACATAGTGAATGCCAGTGAAAATGATGTAGGATCAGAGGTTAAAATAGGGAAAGAACAAGTTAAAAATTACTTAGACAAGTTAGATGCTTTCTAGTCACTAGGGCCCGATGAAATACATCCTAGAATACTCAAGGAGCTGACTGAGGATATGTCTGAGCCATTAGTGATTTATCTTCAAAAAGTCATGGAAGACGGGAGAGATTCCAGAGGACTGGAAAAGAGCAAATGAAGTGCCCGTCTATAAAAAGGCAAATTAAGACAGCCCAGGGAAGTACATACCAGTCAGCTTAACTTCAGTTCCTGGAAAGGTAATGGAGCAAATATTTAAGCAATCAATTTGCAAACAACTAGAATAAGGTGATAAGTAACAGTCAGCATGGATTTGTCAAGAACAAATTATGTCAAACCAACACAATAGCTTTCTTTGACAAGCCTTGTGGATGGAGGGGAAGTGCTAGATGTGATATATTTGGACTTTAGTAATGCTTTTGATACTGTCTCGCATGACCGTCTCATAAACAAACCAGGGAAATATAACCTAGAATGAGCTAATAAGGTGGGTGGATAACTGGTTGGAAAACCATTCCCTAAGAGGTTTTAGTACCATTTGCCTCAGGTCTACTGGATTGAAGTCGCTTTGAGAAAAGAGGAAAAATCCTAGACAGAGGCAAAATGATGTTTCTGTCTGAGTCACAAATTGTGTACGATTTTTCATTGAGGGAGCAATCACCAGGGATGCTGCCAGATGTAAAGTCATTCTTCCGCTCTACTCTGCGCTGGTTAAGCCTCAGCTGGAGTATTGTGTCCAGTTCTGGGCACCGCATTTCAAGAAAGATGTGGAGAAATTGGAGAGGGTCCAGAGAAGAGCAACAAGAATGATTAAAGGTCTTGAGAACATGACCTGTGAAGGAAGGCTGAAAGAATTGGGTTTGTTTAGTTTGGAAAAGAGAAGACTGAGAGGGAACATGATAGCAGTTTTCAGGTATCTAAAATGGTACTAAGATTGCCAACTCTCCAGGATTGTCCTGGAGTCTCCAAGAATCGAAGATTAATCTTTGATTAAAGATTGTCATATGATGACACCCCCATTTTCCTCTGTTTTGCTCAATTATGCTAGGGGGTAACTTGCTCTAGGAGGAGCCAGATCATGACTGAACAAAAACCGAACCCTACTATTCTTCACTGAAGAAACATCTGCAGAGGCCAATGCCTCAATCCCTTCAAACCTCCCTTCCCATGAGAATTCTATTTTCAATCACTTTGAATAAAAGTCTGTCACAGTCCCTGATTCCTGGCTGTGTTGTGTTTTCAGGGCACTCTTTCTGAAGATGGAATAGTTAACCCCGTCCAAGCCATGTATGCACCTGGAGCAAGGCCCTTGGAAAACAAGAATTCCAAAAAAGCCACTTTGGGGTGTTAGTGAACAACAAATTAAATATTAGCTCTCTGTGTGGTATGATGACAAAACCAGCCAATCAGCCCTCACTCATCAAAATCCTGGCCATTGGGAGTTTTGCCATTGACATTAAGAGGTCAAGGAGTTCCCCCAACGTGATTTAAACAGGGAGGAATCATGGAGAAAGGAGGTGGGATAGTTCATCTCTGTAAGACCCTGTGAGATCATGCCTAGAATACTGTAGCTATTGCATATAGTTCTAAGACTCTTAATATCTGGAGAGGATCAACAAATTGGAGGGTATTAAGAGAACACCATCAGAAATTATTGCAGGGTTGGAAGACATAATTTTTGAGAAATGATTAAAGGAACAAAATATGTACAGTTCTCTTAAGTGATGATTAAAGGATGAGCCACACACAGTTATAAATACCTATAAACATTGGAAGGGTGCAAACATGAATGCAGAGGAGGGAGAGGAATTGTTTTAGATGTCTACACATTAAAGTATGCCTTTGCCTGCAGGTCCTTCACCTATGTCACACCCATGCTGGATCTTAGGACAATCTGGCCTTGAGTAAACAAACTAAGATGTAGCACCCCCTCCCCCCAACAGCATCATAACATGATCTTTGGTATTTTCCTTGAAGGGTGCTTCCCCTTGCAAAATGAAGTTTAAACAAGGGTCAATAAACACTTTGCAGAGATGGAAAAGATCCACCATTGCATAGTAAATGGTGGAGCGTGTTTGAGTTACACAGTAGGTGCATGTCTTAAAGAGTGTCCAGTTACTTCTTTCTGATAAATGCTGAGAAGAACTTCAATCTACAGTATGCTCTATTTGACTCAGTTTTCCGACCTAACAACTAGACACACTGTTGAATTTAATTAGCATTAGTTAAGTTTAAGATGTCAGCATGTTCCATTATATTTAAGATAAGTGCACATTTTATGAAATGCCCCTTGTTCATAAAAAATGGACCACTCATCCTTTGAAAAAATGAACATGGAATTTCATTTATATATATAAGGGCTTGTTTTAGTGTGGGCAGGGGGAGGAGGGAAGGAAGTCTCTGTTTGCCTTCTGTAAAGCCTTCTCCTGATTTAGCTGCCTTTCATGAGAATAAAATTGCAGTGGGCTTCCTGTTCCTGCCTCTTCTCCATGGCAGAACCTTTCAATCTGCTTGCATCCCTTGGCCATTTATGGAAAAGGATATTTAGTGATGTCAGGGGACCCCATTTAATTTGCTCCAAAAGGCCCCTGATTTCATTTATACAAAAAAGCTTAACCCACTACTGTGAAGTCACTAAAGGCATAATTAAACCCTTCTTTGACCAGGTTAGTGGCCTAGTGAATGGGGGAAAGCAACAGATGTGATATATATATTGACTTTAATGAGGCTTTTGACGCAGTCCCGAATGACATTCTCATCAGCAAACTGGAGAAACGTGGTCTAAATGAAATTAGTATAAGGTGGGTGCACAAGTGTTTGAAATACTGTATTCAAAGAGTAGTTATCTATGTTTGCTGTCAAACTGGAAGGATATATCTAGTGGGGTTCTGCATGGGTCAGTCCTGAGTCCGGTACCATTCAATTTTTTAATTAATGAGTTGGATAATGGAGTGGAAAATATACTTATACAATTTGCTGGTAACACCAAGCTGGGAGGGGCTGAAAGCACTTCTGGTAACAACCTTAGAATTCAAAAGAACCTCGACTCTGCACTGGTGAGGCTTCAGCTGGAGCACCGTGTCCAGTTCTGAGCGCCACACTTGCGAAAAGATGCGGGTCAACTGGAGAAAATCCAGAAGAGAGCCACCAAAATGAGAAAAGGTTTAGAAAACCTGACCTATGAGGAAAGGTTAAAAAAAGGGAAATGTTTAGTCTTGAGAAAAGAAGACTGGGGGGGAACCTGATAAGTCTTCGGGTATATTCAGGGCTGCTATAGAGAAGATCGTAATCAATTGTTGTCCATGTCCAAAAGAAGTAATAGTCTTAATCTTCAGTGAGGGATATTTAGCTTAGATATTAGGAAAATAACTTTGTAACTGTAAGGGTAATTATGTTCTGTAATAGGCTTCTGAGAGAGAAGTCCCCATCATTGAATGGTTTTACCAACAGGTTGAACAAACACCTGTCAGGGATGGTCTAGGTTTACTTGGTTCTGCCTCAGAGTGGGAGGCTGGTCTGGATGACTTCTCAGTGTCCTTTCCAGACCTATATTTCTATGATTCTATAATGGCTTAAAAAAAGACAACTGATAACTATGAAAGCCATGCTGCCTGGATGAGTAAATTAAAACCCTACAGAACTTTTATTTAATGTCTTGGGGTAAGTATGCATCTGGGGCCAGACCATGTAAGGAATGTACTTAATCAAAGTTCTAGCTGAAACTTCTCTATTTAGATACCATCCAATCCACTGCCCGCTGAAGTAAATGAAAACAATCCCATTCAGTGGGTATTGCAGCATGCTCCAACCTCCGCTCCCCCTGCTTCCCCGCCCCCTCCTCCTCTAAACCATCATTCAGGGCCCTACAGTGTGTTAACCTTTCTTCTTACTGAAGTTGACAGGGTGGGGACATAGCCAGATGGGGTGACTTTTAGAATTTGCCAATTCCACTGCATAACCAACTGGAGTGGTCACTGCAGAGTGAGCTCAGGAAACAAAACAGACCTAGGCCTCTCATCCGGCTCTGCAGAGCTCTACTAGAGAGCCACTGGGCATTTGGACATAGTTTGTGAACAAAAATGTGACATTTAAGATAAATTTGACAAGCTTAATGGGAATGATTAGAATTTTAATCTGAGGCATTTTAATTACAATACAACAAATGATGCCTCAGTTCAGAGTTTGACATGCACTGTGGCTTTAAGTTGTTTTTAATAAACATAGTAGACAGTAATATCAGTTTAGAAAAAAGATAAGCGAGAATAAAATGCAAATTTAAATGCAAAGGTTAGGCTAGAACAGATGACTCATGCTTTATCTGTGTGGAAGTAATTATACGCTAGAAATTCAGAACACCGGTTCTGGACTTATAAAGAGCAAATGACCATAGTGAGATTTATCTTCTATCTAATTTTATGGGTAATTGAGAGTTTTAAGAAGCTGCTGTTTAAGGGGGGGGGGCGGGAAGGTCATTGTTACTTCAGTTCCCTCTTTCCTTTTTCTTTTTGTTAAAGGCTATTCAGTGTGCATTTAATGCATTCACATTTATCAAATCATTTTGTTCTTTCCTGAAATTTCCCATCAAGGACGTTGATCGTCTCATCTATATTTCTTTACACTTTCTGAGATTATTTGAATGCCTTGATGGTCCCACAGAAATGCTTGCCAATACCTTTGAGATGTAATAGTCTGCAAAGCCACAATGACAAATAGAAAATTCTCAGGGGATATTTGATAAATCAGAGTTATTTTTGTTCTGTTTTCAGTCACCTGTAAATATCTTGCAATCTTGCTGAGAGTAGCATCTTTTGTGTTTTCAAAGACATTTGGTCATAAAAACCACACACACTTAGTTCTTATTAGGATTATGCACAGATCTTGATTTAAGTGTTTCTAAAGATTGATGCCAGTAGGCATCAACCTGCAGCCTGTTACATAAAGTCAGATTATGGGAAACTAAAAGGTGGTTTGATTGCTAAAATACTGAACTTGCTCATCAGAGGGTGTGTCTTGGGCAAATTTCTAATCTGGCGAAGCCCATCCCTCTCCAGGCAGCCCCCTTTTAGTCCCCTCTTACGACATGCAGGAGGAGCTGTGGCCCTATTCTGTCCCCGGACCCACAGTTGGGGCATTCAGCGATGGTGCCCCAACGACCAGTGCAGTTCTGGGAGTGGTGATGATGAAAATACTGAATGGGGGGGGGGGGGGGGGGCGGGAGTCAAATAGATTTGTAGTATTTTTCTCCTCATTCTCTGTTTCCATTTTTTAATTTAATTTGACTTTTTTCTTCAAATGCAAGTTCAAAAATAAATAGTATCTAAACAGCTGTCTGGATGCAAGAAAGCTTTACCCAAGAAAGTAAATATGCCTTACCATAAATTCTCTCTTTGAATCCTGAATCCTGCCCCTTTGATACTTGGGAGTAAAGGTACATTAACCCCATATCCTACATGGTTGCTGCACATTTGCCTGACTGTTCTAGAGGACAGTACAGAGGTGTGGGAGAGAGCCAGGATGTGGAAGGGGCGGGTGAGGACCTCTGGTCTGGGATTAGTACCTAGGGAGATGCTGAAGGGGCCAGGGAGATCACTATCCCTCTGACTAGTCCTCCTTGGCTCCTGCTTCCTTTCTCCTCCATGCAGATTACTTCAGCCCTGAGCTGCAGGTATCCACAGTGGAGATGCTATGAGGTGAGAGAGAATTGTGGATGACAGGTACAAAACTACCCTTTGGGTTGGAACTTGGAGAATTCCAGGGGCTGAGCCATCTCTCCTCCCCCTGTCCATAACTGCCCTGAAGATTCAGGAGAATTGTAAGCACCTATGGGGCCAACTGCTACAGCTGATAGCTCTGTTTCAAAGCCCATAATAGGCACTTGTTTCTGAAAGCCATTCTGCCCCTTCATCCACTCCCCAGTTGTCACAGCAGGGAAGATCCTTCCTGTCTCACTGTTGCTTCAGGAAAGCACTTCCTTCTTAGATAGCAGTCTCTGGTGGTCCCTGCCATGATCCCTAACCACATACAGCAATGTTGGGACAGACTCACTGACTCTTCCATGTGGGGTAGGTCAGCTGATGTAGGGTAGAGTTCTGCCCTCAGGATTTTACTTCCCCCCCACGAGTGTATAGATCAGGCTGACTATCCAAGTCCTGAGGACTCTGCACTGTATATGGGACCAGTGCTCAGATTTGGCCCCGAGTATGTGAGTGCCTATATACTATGGGGATAGTCACTACACACAGACCTATTTGATAACAAGAAAATAATCTCTGAATTAATATTTACATCATGTTTACTGTACTGGGGATTTGTGGTCTATTTTGGATGGTAATACACGTTTATGTAGTGATTTCCATTTTCAAAGTGATGAAAAACATTAACTAGTCTAATTAGTCTTTCACAAGACTATTCCCCACCCAGCCAAAGTTGAGAAATAATAGAAATCTTGTGTGGCCTGGCTTTTTTGTGAACTTTTCCACTCAGTGTCTAGTTTAGATAATGCTTCATTGAAACTCCTACCATGGAATGCTCAACCATCATTATTATTTACTTTTTTTAATAAATAAAAATAAGACGTTATATTGAATTAGATCTGCACGTAACAGTTCTGCTGCATACTCTATGCACCGCAACTGTTGCATGCAGAAAATCTAATTCAATGTAACTATTTGTATATATCTATCACCTACTAGTCCATGAAGCCCTTTACAGTGGGCGTAGACAGGCATGGTACTTCCCCCAAACAGTTTACAATCTGAATTTGGATTTGATGTAAGAAATGGGGTAACACACTGCAGAGAGAAAGCTGTGTGGGGTATGATGAGGGTTACAACAATATGCTCACATGACTGATCAGTAGGCCTAGGCACATCTTAGTGGTTCATTTGTTTTCCTTTTCTCCTTCCAATTATTTTGGAGCATTATTCAAATGCCTAGGGAGCCAGCATGTTTCTAAGAAAAAAAATCCGCAACATTTTAATCATATTTGTTTAATATTTCAGAAGATATAATACAAATGATCCCCTTAAGGTTTAACACAAGGGGTAGTGCTGGTTACTATTACAGCACAAGATTCTTCTCATTAAGGCCCTAATTTTGCAACTGGATGTGTGCACCAATAGGGGTCTGCACTTGCCCAGGACTCAGCTGGATGATCAGGGAGTAAGGAACCATATTTTCCTTCAGACGTCAGTTTTAAAACAGGCCCCTTTATCTTTTCTTCTCTTGTTATTTATACAGTTTTTATTTAGCAAATAAATATTGACAGCTCCTGGAATTTCACATAAAGGAACACATCAGCCATTCAATTAAAAAAAGTAATGCAGGTTTCAAAGAGGGAATATGTTTTTTAAGCAGTAATTAAGGTAATAAATACATTAATTATTTATATAATCTCTATCTTTAAAAAATCAAGATTTTTCTGCACAAAATAGACACTTAATCTTTTAATAAAAGAAACATTTGAGGCAAAAATACTTCGGAAGGGAATAAACAACAGTAGCCCTCTGGCGGCAAATATTTTCAGGGCAACTATACAAAGTAATTCTGAAGCCCAAAAGCACTCAGAGGCCTATAATAGCTTTAAGGCAACTTCTTAATATACTGAGGTAATGAAGAGTACCTAGTAGTTCTTAAGGCAAGTGATTAATACATCAAAGGGACAGACTCTTAGACTTTTAAGGTCAGAAGGGACTATCGTGATCATCTAGTCAGACCTCCTGCACGTTGCAGACCACAGAATCTAACCCACTCCTGAAATAGACCCTAACCTCCAGCTGACTTACGGAAGTCCTCAAACCTTGTTTTAAAGACTTCAAATTACAGAAAACTCGCCATCTATACTAGTTTAAACCTGGAAGTGACCCAAGCCCCATAGGAATGTGAAAAAATCCCAGGGTCTTGCCAATCTGACTTGGGGGGAAATTCCTTCCCAACCCCAAACATGGCGATCAATTAGAACTGAGCATATGGGTAAGACCCACCAGGCTGATATCTGGGAAAGAATTCTCTGTAGTAACTCAGAGCCTTCCGCATCTAGTGTCCCGTCTCCAGCAGTTGGGGATTTTTGCTACTGGCAATCACCAAAGGGCCACATGCCATCATAGGCAGTTTGATCATACCATCCCCTCCTAGGGTGACCAGATGTCCCGATTTTATAGGGACAGTCCTGATTTTTGTGTCTTTTTCTTATATAGGCTCCTATTACCCCCACCCCTGTCCCGATTTTTCACATTTGCTGTCTGGTCACCCGATCCCCTCCATTTTAAAACTATTTTAATTTAGAAAGTGGCTTTTGGCTGTAGTTAAGGCTACATGGCAGTTTGTATGTATGATCATGCAAACAATTATGTTTTACTCCATGATCTGTTATTTGAATCAATAGGAACTTCTTTCGAAGAGGTAAACACGTTCCTCTCTGTTACACCGTTCCTATTGCCTTGTCAACCTGAGATAATTGTATCAATTTAGTTAAATCAGTGTAGAAAGTGATTTAGTTAAAATGGTGTAACCCCCTGGCATGGACATTCTTATTTTAATTTAAATTGGGTAATATCACTCTACCTTAAATCGTTTCATTACCAGCATAAAGCACCCTTAAACTGAAATAAGTGTGTCCATACAAGGTGGTTGTGCCACTTTATTAAATCACTTTCTAAATTGACTTATTTAAATCGGTACAATTTTCTCATGTAGATAAGGCCTATGAGATTTGGAACATTAGAGTGGTGCTTAATACAGGCAGTTAGCTTGCAAGAGTTCCCACTTAGGAGTCAGTTCTTTAAAAGACTTATCAAGGAAGGATTTTTCCATGCAAGATCAAAGAATAGTCTGAAGGTTTCGTTTACTTGTTTGTTTTGTTTTTCGGCCTCTCCCTAAAGCTAGGTAGTCACCTTTTGTGTTAGACAACTAGGTAACACCTAAGGAGTAGTTATTAACCACCAGCTTTTAATGTCTAATTTCAGTATAACTCCAGTGGCTCTGAACCAGGTGAAAGTTATCTAGTTACTTCAGTGTGTGTGTGTGTGTGTGTGTGTGTCTCCATGTGTTTAAATGAAATCTGACTAGTAGCTTAAGTTCCTGGGTCCAGCAAAGTTACTCTATCTTTGAACAGGTTTCAGAGTGGTAGCCGTGTTAGTCTGTATCAGCAAAAACAACAAGGAGTCCTTGTGGCACCTTAGAGACTAACAAATTTATTTGGGCATAAGCTTTCGTGGGCTAGAACCCATTTCATCAAATGCGAGGAGTGGAAAATACAGGAGCGGGTATGCCCAAATACATTTGTTAGTCTCTAAGGTGCCACAAGGACTCCTCATTGTTCTATCTTTGGAGTCGGTTTGGGGGTCTGGAATGCACCGTTGACTGCTGTGCCATAGAAGAGGTGAAATGGCAACATTTATTTTTGGTTCACAATTCTGCCATTTGGATCCTGATTACAGGTAAGAAGGCACCGTGGACTGCCAGTCTGAAGGAGAGCTGGAAAAGCAGCTTTGGTTGGTTCACTGCTCTGCTTACACTGAAATGCTATTGGGCTGAGCCGGAGAGTATTTTCATAGAGGTTTCTCTGAATTACAAAATGCTCAGCATGAAAAGCTCCAGTTGCCCCCAGACTTAACTGGTTAGTGGAGGGGTTACTCAGAGGCTATGTAGAGGAGCAAATATTTATTTATCATCAAGAAAGACCTACTCATTAAGGATCATAATCAGAAAGATTTAAATGATGTGAGGACGGGGATTTGACAGACCAGATCTGGGTTTACAAAACCTGTTTTGAAATATTACATTAATAGGTGTGACTGGTTACAAAACAAAACAAAACAAAAACAAAAAACATGATTTAAAGGCCTATGTGCATTGCACTCCAAATTGGGTAATGGAAGATTCCTCTGCAAAGTTAATGTGACTTTTGTTAACTGTATATGAAACATCTAGTTGGCATTTGGGAAGATTTGAAGCAGCTAATCCAGCCTTGAGCTGGATTATTAAAATTACAAAACCAACTTCTATAGTCATGGAGGGGTCAGTTTCTGACCATTTTTGAATTAAGTGGAGAGCAGCTTGAGGGGAAGAGAGACTAATTAAAAAGAAGTCTGTAGGCCTAATCAACTCTCTGTCACAGGCAGCTGCAGAACTTGAAAAATTGCTTTCTGATGCCCAGCTGAATTCTGGTTATTCAACTGGCTGGTTGAGGAAACCATCCATGATGTTCAACAATGTGGAAAGCCACAAATCTTTTGTGGTGAAGAGGAACCCAAAAGCACTGGGGATAGAGTAGGTTAGAATTTCTGAAGGTAAACTTGCAAGTTTGGTTTATTATCTTTGTCCAAGGATGGTGGAAAACTAGTTTGTATGTAAGACAGAGGTGGAAAAAAGATTATTAGTATTTGAAGCTCAAAAATAAAAAAGCCAAATGTTTATTTTAGTGCATTGATTTATTTAGATACCTAAAGGACTCGTTCAGTGTTCTGTGTATTGGGCACGACATTAAAAACACAAAAATAGGAATAAAATGCAAATATGCAAAGAAATGTAGATGAAATGCCAAATAAAGATACTTTAAAATGCCTACCCAGTTAAAATACGTTAGTAAAGCTGACTGGAAAAAGTAAAGGGAAATGACCTCTCGGTAGTATTGATTGTGTTGCTGTTATTGTCATTCAATTTTACTGTGATGTTTAAAATACTTAATGGGCAGAACATTGATTGCCGGGTCAGTGATGTCAGAACTTAATTATGGTCCTGGAATGGTATAATCCCAATAACAACTTGCAGTGTTAATATATAAAATACATCTGGTTTAAGGACTTTTACTGTTTGTCCCTGGGAGTTTCATCATATGTTTATGTGTTTGGCTTTCATATAGCCAGATATGATAAATAGTGCCCAAACACCTGCATTTCCATGTAAAAAGACCATCCAATCTTGCATGAACACATGGACAGCATTTTTCACCCCTCTGGAGTTATACATACATAATATAACACCTGCCTCACAAACCAGGCAAAAGAGAAAGCAGGAATTGCTCAGGAATTAATGTGCAATTTGTATTTTATCCATTTGGTAATAAAAAATAGTCAATAAATCGTGTTCCTTGTGTTAAATCACAGCCACAATTAATGTCAAATAGATGTGCAGTAGAGAAAACGGGTGCCATTTTTAAGGGTCCATTTAGTCTTCAAAAAAGTCCTTTTGTTTATGCAAACATCTTAGTTGTTCACACTGAACTTGATCCTCATCTGGGTAAACTGGTATTGCTCCATTGACTTTAATGTAGCAATGATTCACATCACCTGGGGAACTGCCCAACATGTTTAAGAAAATGTGAGCCTGTGCATTATGTGTAATAAATATTTCTAGCTGAGCGTAAGTGTGAAATTCCTCCGGAAATATGAACTAACACTATGATTTTTTTTTTAAATAACTATACTCTTATCACCTCACTAATTGGCACTAGTGTGTGAGAGAAGGCATTCTGTGATGGATGAGTGAGGTTTTCAGATTACCAGATGCTTGGAGTAGATTCAGTACACATGAGATCCTATTCCTTTTGGATAGGGAAATACTACATCATCCCATCCCCGCCTGCTGTGTGAGCTCTAAAGCTCTGAGTCAAGATTACTTACCGTGTCTGTTCTTTGATAGTGGTGGTGTAGCTTGGGGAGGAGGGCTCGGCTTCTAGATCTTCTGTGACTGCCCTGCTCACAGTGGAAGTGAGCTGGAGGAATGAATCCCACCACAGGTTGCCTGATCCACGCATGGGCTTAGGACATCCCATCCCACCACAGCCCCTCTCCTGGTCATTGTCTTTTATGACTGCTCCCTCCTGGCATGCGCAGGAATGCAAGCTGCACCACAGAGAGCAGGAAGGTGTAATAAGGATGAAAGACCCTGTTCCTAAAGGATGGTGCAGCGTGTACACTCCATCTATGTAGTGGGGAGCTTGGAGGCGAAGGCCCACCTAGAGCTCCACCTGGGTCAGTGCCACATTTTTCCATTCCTAATTCAGGGCTGTTCTCATGGATTGCTTAAACCAACATAAGTCTGCAATAGATTCTCTTCAGTGCTGCCTCAGGTTAGCAGTTTGAATTCAGCATAGTCAGCATCTTGCACTGTTTCCTGTAACCCTTAGTCATCATTGTGACTGTGTGCGTCTTCAGATGTATGAGTTTATTTTTTGTATAATGTGCAGGGATGTGAGTGGGCGCGTCTCAGAATTGAGATTAGAACATACGCCTTAGTGTTCATGGTAAAAACTGATTTTCATTTCATATTAGAAATAACTCATGTTCAACCCTAACAGTTCAAAATATTCATTAAGACAGTGGAAAATGTGTTATATCCCTCTATTGCAAAATGGGACACTGTCCTTATCCATTTCAGCAGTATACACAAGAGGCTGTTTTAATATTGGGGATAGGCTGATCTCTTTGGAGGAAACTATTTCTACCATTTATTCAGGCTGAACAAAAGGATAACTGTGAGTATAGAAGGGTTTAGTTTATTTTGGAAAGGAAACTTAGGAATGAAAGCATGTATTTTGTTAATATACTATAATATATCTTTTTCTCACACCCGTGTACTACATGTATCATATTTTCACAAGCACTTGGACACTATAGTTCTACGAACCATATAAATACCTAGATATATAGATGGACTCTTCAGATTGTCAGGGATTAAAGTGAATTTATAATGTAGTAAATAATGAGAAAAAATGAAATCTATATTTTCTTTGTGTATGAAAAAATTAATTAAACATTTTAGAAAAGGAAATTAAGCCAGGAAAAGTTTTCAGACACTTTTAGTGTCATCCCCAAATTAGTTTAATCAAGATGACTCATGTTGTCTTGGATGGAATGGTGCAGTGCAACTACTAATCCTCTCCTGTCTTATTTTATATTTGTAAAAATGCAATCAGATGGGTTCTTTGCCTGTAAATTTATCTGCCATTTAAGGGTGGCAGAGTCTAATAATAGATGAAAAAATATAGCATGGTAATTAGGATACTGGCTATAGCTAGGAAAACCACACTGGTGGAAAAACTGACATAATGATATATTGACCTTAACAGTTTGAAGACAACTTTGCAGCCCAGTTTATGTAACCAGTAATACACAGAGCAAATGGATCTGGAATAATCACAAGGCCTTGGAGTAGTAAACTCTAACACTGAGATGCAATTTTGAAATTAAATATACTGCAAAGAAGTGGGAGTAGACTGTAAGTGTTGTTTTCTTTTGTGATATTATGAAGATATGATATTGTAATGCCATGGCATGCCATTCCAGATACCTGGCAGTATTTTACTTATTTAATGTTTTTTCTGTGGAAATAAAAACTAACTGAGATTGGACATGTAGTCTCAATACTATAGGATTTGTCTATTTGGAGAGCTCCCACAATCCTGGACGGGGCAACCGATCATATCCTAAAACTTTTAAGGTAAAAATGTTGACAGCCCTTCACATACATAAGGTCTGATCCTGTTAATGCACACAGGTACACTTAGCTGTCATTGTACTTGTTATCCCTAGATTTCAAAACTCATGACAAAGGACAGTAAGTATCATTGTCCCCATTTTCCAGATGGGAAAAGCGAAGCACATTTAGATGAGTGACTTACACGGTGTCACACGAGAGCTCAGTTATAGAACTGGGAATATAACCTGGTCTCCAGACACCAAGTCCAGTGCACTATATCCACTGGAGCATGCTGCTGTCCGTGAGCGTTTAAATCCATAGTCCTTTATTATTCCTTTTAGTATGATCCGTAACATTTGTAATCAGACACCTTATGTAAAACTTGGAGCAGTGTTTAAGAATAGTAGTAATCTGCAAATGATGACAGGATCACAGTCAAATTTGTCTGATTTCATTTTTTTCCCTCTTGGAAAGAGTCAGTTTTATCACCTCTAGTAGGGAGAAAAGCTTTGCCTGTTTCTAGTCCTTGGTGAGAGATTTAGTTGCCCTTGCAAGCAAGTGGAAAAGATAATGGTACTTCATCATGACTCAAGCAGTTTCTGTGTAGTATTTGCAGATTAGATTGAAGCCCAGGTTTTTAAAGGTATGTAGGCAATCAGCATTGCAATGTCTACAAGATTTAGCAGCCCAAATCTCATTTTCAGAAGTGATTTAGGCACTTACGAGCCTAAATACCAAACTCTTAAGTGCCTAAATTTATGTGCCTAAATCTCTTTTGAAAAGGGGATGAAGATTCCTAAATCAGTTAGGCATTGCAACACTGAGCACATCAATGTGCAGGTACCTTTAAAAATCTGGGCCTAAGTCTTCCCTCCTCCCTGCCCCAAACTTGATCTCACTTCCCGCTCAACTCCTATTTCCTTTTCTTCTTTCATTCTGCTAATAAAGGGCAGGCTCTACAGGTACAAAGTAATATTTTATCCATATGCAATATGGAAATGCAGATGTAGTTATATGCAGTAATAATATCATCCTGTATGTGTGAGAGGCTATGTATGTTTTAACAGTGTATATAAAAAAGAAAAAAATATTTCAATACTTATTAATGTATTAAATACTTCCATTAATGTGTTCTTGCAAGCTTCAGAGATCAAGAATATTTTATTTTCTCATTTTTGTGTTTCTGGAGAAACAGCATTTGGGTATGTATGGATTTGGAATCCATAATAATGATTCCATAACTAAAGTTGTGAGGTGTAATGTGGTTTTCATTTCTAAGCGTGATTTTTTGACCCCTATATATTGTTCTCCAAAAAGTTTCTGTTTTACCTTAAATTGCATATGCTTATTCACAAACAAGAGCATTTTGTTGGCAAAGTTTGACTTTAACTGGGCAAGATTTTTTTATGGGAACAATTGCTGGGCTTTCCCTAATTGAAAAGTCATCAAATATCCCTTTCTCTCCAAACATAGCTTAAGAGTTATCAGTGTGCTGCTGGTCATGTCTTTTAAAGTATGGTTAACATATCCCCCCCCACCCTTCCTCAAATATGGTATATACATTATTCTCCCCTAGTCTTCAGAATTGGTACTATAAGTCTTCTAACTTCCCCATAGATGGCACATCAGAAGTGGGTCTTCCAGAGAGGCTTGAATGGGGAGAGGATGAAGGCCTTGTGGATGAGCTCAGGAAGGGCTCTCCATTCATCAGCTTTGGAAAGGAGGCACACAGATGTTAGTCTGAGAAGTTGATAAATGGGTGGATGAGGCTGAGGCCACTCATGGAGTAGATGAGGACAAAGGTTCAATAGAATAAGACAAGGTTGGGTACATATGGAGGGTGGAGTTATGCAGAGCTTTGAAGCTCATGACAAGAAGCTTCAACATGTCTAGTCTAAAATCTTCAGATGGGGGGGGGGGGTTGTTTGGAGTGGTCTTCCTTAGTGATTAGTAGGGAGCTGAGGAATTTTATTCAGGTTGGGTTCAATATGTTGGCCTTATTAGATGCAAATGTTTTGAATCTGTAGAATCTCAATGAGGGTCTCTGTGAAGATTACAAGATCATTGAGTGATCCTGTGGAAGTTTCAAATTACATTAGAATATTTTCAGAGTTAAATCCCATGAGACTGATACCATGAGTAAGAATGTAAGGGGTAGGGTGTGATTTTGACTAAGTGCTCATACAAGCGAGTAATATGAAGCAAGATCTGCCCCTGCATTACACTGTTACCCAGCATGCCATGATCTTGGGTCCAGCTGTGCAGGAATCAGCAAGGATACTTGCCTGTTTACTCCATTCCTGGATCAAATACGAGTAGACAAAGATGGGCAGGGAATTAACTTAGTTTTGGCTACACATCTTACCTGCTGGCCAGAGTATCTGAGGCACTGCAGTGTGGGCAGTTACTTAGTTTGTACAGACCAGCAGTCAATTTCTACCTCCCAGGAGCAAAGTTGGTAGCAGGGGAGGAATTATGCCTAAGCCATGTCTCTCAGTCACAATATCTCCTGCCTCTTGGCTTAGCACAGTTTATGCACTACCTTTGACTCAAGGCTATGCCTGAAGTCACAGTCTAGTTTTAGGAGAGTTTCAGTTATATGTTTGGATTTAATCCAGCATTAATTTTCTCAGAAAAATTCTTTTGATCGGAAATACTCTCAAATATTTCTAGTATCTTGGTGGAAGAAAATTTTGGAAGGAGGTTCGGTGTTAACCAGAGGAGGTACTTTTGTCAGACACACATCTGAAAAAGAGAGGGTTTTACTTTATGAAAAATCTCCGAATCTCCTTTGGTTCCTATAGAGTTTATAAACATTTTGATAGGTCATGCAGTGTTTAGAATGCTGCAAACCCATCCAGTTTAGTTTGTTTACTGCTTGTGGAGCTTAAACATCTACAGGCTAGCAGCATGAAAACTTCATTCTAAACACGACAGACCCCTAACAATTCTTACAAGACTGTCTTTAGACCTTAAAATGACCTTTCTATGCCTGCTTAGTTAATATGCTCCATATGCCCACTTCTACTGTAAATTATAATAATCTCTGTCCTTCATTTCAGGGTTTACGGAGTTTACAAGCTCCTCAAGTAAAACGTTAGACTAGTATCTTCCAAACGGTTTTGAGAAGTACAGCTAGTATCCATGAAATGTACATGCTTTAAAACATACCCAGCAATGCTCGTAAATTCTATACCAATAGTTCTCAAACTTTTGTACTGGTGACCCCTTTCACATAGCAAACCTCTGAGTCCGACCCCCTTATAAATTAAAAACACTTTTAAATATATTTAACACCGCTATAAATGCTGGATGCAAAGTGGGGTATAGGGTGGAGGCTGACAGCTTGTGACCCCTCCCATGTAATAACCTCGCGACCCCCTGAGGGGTCCCGACTCCCAGTTTGAGAACCCCTGTTCTATACAATCAATAGCTAGACTTTATAAATACTGGGTGAGCCGAAAGACGGTCTCTTGGTCAATTGTGGTGATTTTTGAGAATTTAGGGCCTTCATTGGAAATGATTGATTGAGGGAGGATGTAAAAAGATTTCTGATCCATAGAATAGATGATGGGTGACACCAGAACAAAATTAGGATTACTTGTAGGCCCTTAATGACAAATTTCTTTATTTTTCAAATGTCAGCATTTTATAACCACAGCAAATCATCACTTAAACATAATGTTGTTTTGAATGAATGGAAGAGTGAATATATATCTGTCTCAATTTGTGCATGTGTATGTGAAGGTTTATGCTCTGTGTATACACACACACATTAAAATATATAACAGAATAGAAAAAACAGAATGGTTGGCAGCAAAGAAGGATATTTACTGCTTGAGGTGCTTTTCAGCATTATCAGAAATGCTGATAGCATTACATCTGTGGTCTCTGAAAAGTGCCAGAAAATCTTTTTAATGTATAACGTGGGAGGAGGGAAGTGAAAAAAGATACGGTGCTGAAAAATTACACACGGTAGGAGATAGAGCTGACTAAACAATAATTTAAGTTTTATTCTCACTGTATAACATTGCTGCCACAATGTTAGGATTCCAGTCTATAAATCAACCTCCTATTCAGCATGTCCATATTTTATATAGAAATGGGCCATGTTTTATTTTGTTTTATTTTGTTTTTGTTTGTTTATTTTCCAGCAGAAGTAATGTGGCTATTTAGCTTTGCATAGGTATCCACTAAGACAAATCATTACATGGCTGCATCACCTAATTTTTCATTTTTTAGCAAAAATGTGATATTTTCTAGCCTCTGTGTGTGTTTGTTTTAGATGTAAAGGGCTTGCTATTTAGACCTCATTTCTATGTGGTGCTCAACTACATTTAGTTTCTCAGCCCATGCAAATTGTGTGGTCAAGGTGGAGCTTATAAAAGAGGGTGGGTCCTCTTATCAAACGTACCCACTGCAGCTTTAGCAATACAAATAGTCAAATTGTATTTTTAGATTTACAAATAAGTTATTTTTTTACTAATTTTGGAGAGGTGGAGGAGAGGAAAGTTAATATAGGGTTCTATTTCATGACTTGTACAAAGATATTTCTCTTTACTCCTTGTAAACCCATAGCTTGTTGCATGTTATGTACATTCTCCAGGATAGCATTGTGACTCTTTTCTCTGAACTTTTATTTTCTTGGGTTTTTCACACATCAGATACTTCAGTTCATGTGACAGCTATTAAGGGTTATCCAGACATTGTGTTATTGTTTGAATGCCTTTGTACTCTATGAATCCGTTGTTCACGCTATGTGGTAAGTAGCTGTAAATGCTGCTCAATACAAATACGTGCTTGAATATCTACCTAGGCAAATTCATAGAGCCCCAGTCATTGCTGTAGTTAATTATTTTAACTCAGCCCATAGGGAATAAATGAGTAGGCATTAAATGGCTTAAACTGTAGCTTTTTTGCAGTTAAGCAAATAAAGCAAGGATGCCCAAACTTTCGGCTACTAAGAACAACAACATTCTTGGAGCCCGAGAGCCACATTGAATATGTATTTTTTAAATTAAGAATAAATTCACACAGCCACAGTGTTTCTGTGTACTTGATACAGGGGTAGAAATAGCTTGTGTTGAGTTCACTAGCAATTAAAATAAACATCAACAACCAAAAATACCCTGAAACATTCACAAAGCCAGGCAAGAGGAATCGCACACTTGGCCTCTGGCCTGTTCGAATCATTGGTCTCTGTGAGCTGCTCTTCCACAGCTAACATACAGCATATCAAAAGATGCGTATGAGTCATATTTGAGGATGCTGAAGGCCACATTTATCCTCAGGCTGCACTTTGAAATAAGATTTTGAATATACTGTGACAAGTTTGTGCCCACCTTCAAACTTCCTGGTTATCAATGTGCTAAAAGCTCTGGTTACCTGTAATTTCACAGCAACGGTAGCTAAAGGAGAGTCTTCTGTAGGAAAGGAATATATAATTAGGAATATAGGACCTTCACCACAACCGAGCCGCTCCATTTCAATTCAGGAGAATGCAGTGATACACATACAAACTAAGCAGGTTCATTGCATACTCCCCTAGTGAGATAAAGCTCATCTTTGAGCATCAGATGCTCACAGGAATGGAAATCTGACTGACGGACAATACAATTTAAATTTGGGAGCAAGCAGACTTTAGGAAATTCTGGGGTTAAATTTCTCCATGTAGTATTATTTCTGACTCCTGGTGCATATCTGTTATGATCGTCTTAGATGAAATGATCACATTATTCCCTCCCCCAGGATCACACCCTTATTCAATGTGATGGACTTAGCTCAGGGGATGAATCTGAATTGCAGTGTGAATGAGGCTATCATCTGTAGGACACCAGCCTCATTAACTATAGGAGTAGAAAAGTTTATACAGAATGGTGCAGAGGACTTCAATAAGGGGAAAAGATGGTCTTGTGGTTAAGGTGCTTGAATGCGGGAGTTTGATCCCGGGGTGTGCCACAGATTTCCTGTGTGATGCTAGGCGAGTTACTTAAGCTACGATTTTCATAGGGGGCTACTAATTGTATGTGCTTCATTTTCTGAGGGCCCAGTGTGAGACACCTGAGGCGTGGTGTTCCAGGAGTGCTGAGCATTCTAGGGTTGCCAACTTTCTAGCTGCTGAAAACAGTACACCCTGTCCTCCCCTCTGCCCCACCCCTTCCCTCTGAGGCCCCATCTCCGCTGCTTCTACCCTTCCCTCCACTGCTCCCCCCCATCCCTCTGTCATTGACACCCCCTGTCCCAGGATTCACCTGCTGCCTTCAGAGACGGGCTGGGAGGAGCTGATGCGGAGCCTGCCTGCCTTCCCAATGGTGGGAGTGTCAGTCACTGGAGCAAGGGGCCGGGGGCAATCGAGACACAATGGTGCGGGTGGGGTGGGCTGACAGAATTCCCCCCTGTATCTACCTCTCTGCAGGAGAGGCTGGGAACTGGTCAGGAGCCAGCCATCTACTTCTCTCCGTGAGCAGCTGAGCAGAGAGCAGCGCCTCCAGGCTCCAGCCACAGCTACTGCTCTTCCCGCCCCGCGGTGGCAGAGGGAAACCAGACTTTTAGCACCACTGACCGGACACTGCCAGGTTCCCTTTTCAACTGGATTTTCCGGTCAAAAACTGGGCACCTGGCAACCCTAAGTGGTAGTTGTGAGTGCTCAGGACCTCTGGTGGCCAGGGTAGTGTATCCTGGAGGAACGAGCGCTGGTTTGGGAATAAGGTAGTCCTGAGTGCTAATCCTGGCTCTGCCGTTGACTCACTGTGTGGGCTTGGTCACTTAGCCTTTTTGTCTATTTTGCTTTCTGTGAAAAGAGAGTGATGCCTGGAGTTGGTCAGAAATTTTCTGACAGAATGTTTTGCTGTTGGAAAATGCCAGTTTGTCAAAATGTAAACATTTCACTGGAATTAATCGGTGTTGATGAACTTCCAATAGAAAACAGGCTTCCAGGTTTGCAGGTGGTCAGCAGCCTGGCTTCTCAGAAGGTTTGCCTCCCAGGCTTCTTAGCTGTTTGGCTCAAGGGTCCCCCAGCTGTCCTGCTCCCATCTGGTGGATTGCTGGGGCTCCAGGCAACTTTGGGAGCTGCAGAAATGGTTTGACGAGGTCAAAATAAATTGTAATTTTGACTTAAAAAAAAATGTTTTGGAATTCCCATTCTGTGGGAAATTTTGGTGTGTTTGGTCTATTTTGCAATTAACTTTTTTGTTGAAATTTTGAAATTTCCCATAGAACAGGAATTTCAGTTTTCCAGCCAGCTCTAGTAAGAACACTTACCTCCCACAGAAGGGTGTTATGAAGATTAATGTCTTTGAGCTTTGAACATAAAAAGCACTATTGTGTTCAGAAAAATCAGGCCTTATGTTTCTCAAGTTGCTTACACAATCAATGAGGCATCCAATTTGTTTTCAAATGTTTACCTTAGTGTGTCTGTGCTTCAGTTATCCATGTCTAAATTGGAGATATTAATGCTTTCCTATCTGTCAGGAGACTTGTGAAGTTTAATTCATTAATATTTGTGAGGAACTTGGGGCTTTTTGAAAAGGAAAAAAAGGCCAATAAAGATTGTTCTGTGCTGCTGTAATTTCCCATGCATGCCTTTCCCCCTTCCCAGCATCAGCAGGGTTTGAACCCTGAACCTCATCAATGTAGCAGACTTCTGTCACTTGTCTTAAAGGATTACATATAGCTGGAAGCATGAGTAGACAGCCTATTTGGACCAGTCTGTAAAGGAAGACATGTAATATACTGATAATGAGGTTTATATATGCATGAATAGCTCATTTCATAGACAGAATAGCCAAGCACATAGATTTGGTAGATTCTTTCTGGGTGCAATATGACTAGGTGAATGAGACTTGGGTATTAGAGATCCAGGTTCTACTCCCAGCTGGTGTGACCTCTCAGAAAGCTCTGAAGCCTTTTGAAAGACACAAAATGATCAATGTCCATTAGTAAAGGAGTCTAGAACTCATTGTCTTCTGGTTCCCAGCTCAGTATACTCTACACCAAAGGGTATTTACATCAGAGAAGGCAGAAGGAGGTGCATCCGTTTTGTCTGTCATCTCTGGAGGCTCCCTTCCATGTGGCATGCTGATGCAAGATTCTGGAGAGCATGCTCTGTGTGGATGCAGTGTTGACAGATTTTAGCAACATGCTCCGGCAAGCTCCACGAAGTGTTACACAGACCGCAGGTAGTGATTTTCAACATTTTATAACTTAGCCAAATCTGAACAGATTTTTATGGGAACAGCAAAAGATTTGACCCCAGGATTGCCCCCTTGCCAAATTTCAAAGTTCTGCTGTGTACCATGGAGACAGTAGAACTGTTTTTTAAAAAAGGTGGCAAACCGTGTATAATGGGAATTTTACAATCTTACTGTAGTAGTCACTACCACTCCCCTATAATATCTTCTGGAAGCTTTTGTGAGACTGAGGACATTCTTAATTCTCTCTCCTTAAAACATAGTTAAATGAGTGGTGGCATAGGAATAATCAATCATAAACAAAGGAACCCTAAATTATAAAAACAATTATGATTATAATTCATTTGAATAATTTGATTTGTTATGTGGGTAAATTACCAAAGGCAAATTTGATAGTCTATCTAATCCTTGATATGAGTGTTATATGAGTATACTAGAGTTAGTGGGAGACATTTTGAGCCCCCATTGTTTTCTTTCCCCCTTCTTTCTATTTCTGTCACCTTCATAATGTTTATTTCATTTCTTTCTCTCTCTCTCTCAATGTCTCCCTCTCCTTCCCTCTTTCTGTGTCTGTTTCCCCTTTCTCTTTTTTCCTCATAGGTTTAGAACAGAAGAGGAGTTCCTCCATGTTCCTGCTTAGATGTACTGTTTAATAATGATAAATTACATATAGCCCCTTTCACTCCAAAATATCCCAAAGAATTAATATACATAGAAATCCCTTCACTCACCACTAAAATGCAGCCACCGCTGGAATGGAATGCGGCAGCTGCCTAACAGTGTACAGCAACACCACACAAATGCTCGGTATAGGAAGTGTAGACAATTATGCAGGTGTGTGTGTGTGTGTGTGTGTGTGTGTGTGTGTGTGTGTGTGTGTACTATGTTGCAGGGGGAAATGATATGGGCAAAAAGTAATCACCCAAATTAGAAATGACCAGAACAGGGATATTAGTAGTATTACAGCAGCACTTTGAAGCCATAACAGAGTTTGGGGCTCCAGTGTGCTAGGCACTGCACAAACACATAGAAAGAACTTACAGTCCAAATAGACAAGAGAGACAAAGCGTAGGTGAAAGAACACGTGACTATCACCATATTACAGATGGAGAGCTGAGAAACAGAAAGCCAGATTTTGAGATCTACACTCTCACTCAGTAATACCTTGCTCCACAAGTACAGTCCAGTAGATTTCAGTGGGCCTACTTATGGGGTAAGGTAATACTCAGTGTGAATAAGGGTATCACACTCTGTCTCGGAAATTAGGTGATTTGTCCAAGATCACGTAGGAAGTCTGTGTCCCTGTCCAATGCCTTAACTACAAGACCATGCTTTCTCTTTAAACTCTTTGTCTTGCAGAACACGCCCCAGTACTTTTAAGGTCCGTAAGTTGTTTAGAATTTGATTTTACATCCCCTCTAAAACATGATACCTCCAACACCACAGAACCCTCTAAAACGGGGGTCGGCAACCTTTCAGAAGTGGTGTGCCGAGTCTTCATTTATTCACTCTAATTTAAGGTTTCGTGTGCCAGTAATACATTTTAATGTTTTTAGAAGGTCTCTTTCTCTAAGTCTATAATATATAACTAAATTATTATTGTATGTAAAGTAAATAAGGTTTTTAAAATGTTTAAGAAGCTTCATTTAAAATTAAATTAAAATGCAGAGCCCCCTGGACCAGTGGCCAGGACCCGGGCAGTGTGAGTGCCACTGAAAATCAGCTCGCCTGCCGCTTTCGGCACATGTGCCATAGGTTGCCTACCCCTGCTCTAAAACCATGCTGGGGCTTTGGCCTTTGGTTCAGTATAGACTTGAAGAGAAGAATGGCAGCTACAATACTGAATCATTACCACCACTTCTGGCCGTACCCATGATTGTCCTTGGAGGTTTCCCATGTAAATACTCACCAGCAGGGTCACTGCCAGGATGCAAAAGGTATCTCAATTGTCCTTGGTGTAGGAAAGAGTTAAGGCTCAATGCTGAGTCAGTCTGTTCTAGGCACAGAGTAATGTGTGTTTGTACACAAAGGCAATTGAATAACCAACACACAACTGGGCTGCATGGGGAAGTGGAGATGAGCGGGGGCCAGGCAGGTTGTGTGCAATATTACTGTAGCTTGAGCAAGAGCATATGGGAAGGGAGCGAAGAGGTGAATCCTTGAATGCTATCCCGTGGCAGCAAGAGAAATGTCTGCCATTTCCTCCACCTGCTTTCAGTTGGGTTTCTGTCTGGCAAGCAGATGAAGTAAAAATGTCAGGAAAGTCTGTGGGCCAAGAAAGCTGACAAATTGCTGGAGAGGGGTAGAGACAAGCTGGAAAGAGAGCTGTCAGCTTTAGTGGTGATATTGAGAGTTGTGCAGTTTTTGGTTTTGCCATTTTATTCTTAATTTTTTTTTAAGCTACTCATTGTATTGAGAAAAGTTAGGGCATTCTCTCCCATCCCCTCCCCCCCCCCCCCATTATCAAAATTGCCCAACAAATCACATTGTTCTCAATGACACTGAAATCACTGGCTGCTCTTGGATAAGATGGCTGCCATCAGTAGTGTAGTCAAGGGTAAAAACGAATAAACACAGTTTACCTATCAACTCCTCATTATGGGTTATACAGAATTTAGTTTAGTTTAGTTTACCCATTTCTTTTTTCTTTTTTCTTTTTTTTTTTTAACCACACATCACTGGCTACCATCTCCTACAGTCTTTGCAAGTAGTAATGAGGCTGCTCATAGCACAGATGACCCCAGTCTCCATTTTTCCCAATGGGACAGAAGTCAAGTGGGCCTCATGTGCAGGTAGGGAAAAGGGAATCAAAGCTCTGGGGGAAGAGATGGTGACTGAGGAGCAGGATTGTATTGGGGTGGTGGAGGGGAATGTGGGGAGCAAGACTGAAGAAGCTGAGGAATGTTAGGAGGCAGGTAGGGAGAAGAAGGTAGACCAGGGTCCGAGCAATGGGGGGCAAGGAAATGTTAGTGGATAGGGAGGGAGACAGAGGAGCGAGATGATGTAGTGGGTAAGGAGGAAGCTTAGGGCAGAGGAAGGGAGACTGAGGAACAAGAAAATAAGGGAGGGAGATTGGGGGTAATGTAATCAAGGGAGCCAAAAGGAAAATAGGGTGGCAAGGGAATGTATAAGGCATGGGAGGGAATCTGGGGAGATAGCAATGTCTGGGGTGGTTAAGAGGCAGAACATAAAATATAGAAGACTGAGGGAAGCAGGGATGGATGATTTGAAGGACAAGAGACAAAAGGGAAATGGAGATAGACTGGGAGGTGAGCAAGAGACTATGAAGGAGAAGCTGAGAAGGTGGGTAGGAAGGTAAGACAGTGATAAAAGAGGAGTAGAATGGCACCTTTCACAAAACATTGGTTAGGGTAACTGGAGTGTCTCCCAGCACAGCAAGGGGAAAGTTCATATTTGTCTGTATGTAAGCTTGTATAAGCTAGTGGGCAGCCGAGGAAGGGAAATAAAGCTCCAAGCATCAGGTTTTTTAGTGCTCTTTCCTCCGGGTTTGTTTTTTTGTCCACAAAACTGCTAGACCTAGGTTGTTCAGGGGCTGAAATAGCCTCTGGAATAATTGAAAGCAGCCCCAGACCCCAGAGATGGCTGTGCTGGCCAGGGGTCAGACAAAGTGCTGTGCGCTCTACACAGTCCCTCTTGAGATTGGCACCCCCATTCTGCCCCTATGTGCCCCCAGCATTGACGGGTTGTGTAGAATTAGCTGCATCCTATGGACGCCACCTATGGACTTTATCACACAAAGATTCCCCTCTATCAGATGAATCATTGGCTGCTTCTTCAGGGCAGTATTCTGCCTCCTGTAAGTAGCTGAGGCACTGTTAAAATGGTGGAATAGCTCAATGGTTTGAGTGGTTCTGCCATGAGCTGGGAATATGGGGGATGAAGAGGAACTGTTTCAGTTGTTTCCTTGATGTTTTAATGCAGTGGATATGAGTAGACTAAGCATAGCTTAGTTTCTTAGTACTATTTTTTCTTCCATGGATCTCATTACAGTATCTGTGTTTCTGTTTCACAGGATCAAATCATAGAATTGTAGGACTGGAAGGGAGCTTGAGAGATTATCAAGTCCAGTCCCCTGCACTGAAGTGGGACTGAGTGTTATCTAGACCATCCCTGACAGGTGTTTGTCTAACCTGCTCTTAAAAAAATCTCCAATGATGGAGATTCCACAGCTTCCCTGGGCAATTCATTTCAGTGCAAATAAAGGTTGCATGCGAATCCAATAGCTAATACGTTCATCACCACCATGAAATGGCTCCTGACTTTCATTGTCACTGAGACCTGATTGAATGATGCAGCCTCAGTCCTTACTATTAATATCCTAGTAAGACCTTTTATCTTTGACATTAGTATAATGGCTCCTTAATACTCTGGTCAGACACTCAGTTTAAATCAGCATAGCTCCATTGAGGTCAACAGATCTATAGGGATTTACACCAGCTGAGGGCCTGGTGCTCTCGCCTAAAATAACCCTAAGGATGTTGTGTCTACACTGTAGTTAAACTCCTGTGGCTAGCCTGTATCAGCTGACTCAGGCTCACTGGACTTGGGCTGCAAGGCTATCAAACTTCACTGCAGACGTCTTGGCTCAGGCAGGAGCCCAGGCTTTGGGACCCAACAAGTGGGCAGGGCCCCAGAGCTCAGGATCCAGCCCAAGCCACATCTATATGGCAGTTTTATAGCCCTGAGACCTGAGAGCCTGAGTCAGCTGACGCAGGTCAGCCGTGGGCATTTAATTGCAGTATAGACATACCCTTCGAGATCGCTATGACACACAGGGGACCCTTCCCTGTCAGAAAAACAAGCAGTACAAATCAGAGTCATGAACCAGAACAAGGAACATTCTTAAACAAGTAGGGTTTTTCCTTTAAACATATAACATTCTTCTGCTAGCAGATTGTGTAAAGACTTTGTGGAAGAAGTATGACTTGAAAGGATATTAAGGTATTTCAGATGATGGTTGTTTATGCCCTAGATATGAGAGACTTTTTTAATGTGTGATGCAGAGTGGCGGGGAGTCTAGCGAGGAAAATGAATTTCAGATTAGATGTTAGTTGTAGGGATGAAATTGAAAGTAGTGTTTTAAAATATGGTTCTTCCTTTACAACAAAGTATTTTAGTGGCACCCTTAGTTTGCATGTGGAGAGTGGAGAGCGAGAGAGAGAGATGACATTGTTGGCCCCCATGTTGGGAGGATAGTGGAATTATTGGCAACGACTTTGTAGAGAGGAAGAGGGGAGGTTTTAAACTGAAAAAGAAAACAACTTTTCACATTTCATTTTTATTTAGGGTTGTATTGTGCTCTAGGGTGCCCTTTCTAAAAGTTTGAGCATAATATGTAAGAGACTAGAACTTTTCATAGTGGTTTGTTGCTCAGCTTCAGAAGAACTGTATTTGTGGGAGTGTGGCCGGCAATGTATTTCGGTCTGAGACTGAACAAATTAAATGAATACATTGTGAATATGTAGCTGCAGTGTGAGAACGAGAACATCATTTGTCAGAGCAGAATGTAAAGATTAGAATGGATATTCAAGGAGGTGCTAATTGTAGCATGTGTAGCTATGGGAAAGAAAATGGGATATATTGAAAATTATTTGTTATATCATAGGTGCAAGTCCTGATTATTTTCTTAAAATCCTTTATATAGTAACACAATACAGGTCAGACTCTTAGCTCCTCTGGCAAAGCAAGTGCTGATGTCTTAGTTTAATGCAATTGTACCTGTAGTCTTACGGTCACCAATTAGACTCACGTTGAAGGAATGTCATTCTACTTTCTTATTCAGCAACCTCTCCCCTTCCAATCAAAGCAAACTAATAACATTCTTGTAAAACAGTTCAGGTTTAGTGTGTAAAGTGCCCTTAATTCAATAGCAAACTCAGAGATTATTCTTGTTTACTGTCTATAAATACCTCCTCCATAGAGGAGTTCTCCTGAGCCCTGGTCTACGCTACAAAGTTATGTTGGCATCACTATATCGCTCAGGGGTGTGGAAAATCCAGGTGTAATGCTAACAGACCCAGGTCATCAGCGGGCAGGATTGAACCTGGGACCTCTGGAGCTTAGTGCATGAGCCTCTACAGCAGGGGTAGGCAAACTTTTTGGCCCCAGGACCACATCAGGGAATAGAAATTGTGTGGCGGGCCATGAATGCTCACAAAATTGGGGTTGGGGTGCGGGAGGGGGTGAGGGCTCTGGTTGGGGGCGGGCTCTGGGGTGGGGCTGGGGATGAGGAGTTTGGGGTGTAAGAGGGTGCTCTGGGCTGGGACCGAGGGATTCGGAGGGAGATCAGGGCTGGGGCAGGGGTGCGGGAAGGGGTGCAGGTTCCAGCTGAGGATGCGGGCTCTGGGGTGGGGCTGGGGATGAAGGGTTTGGGGTGCAGGAGGGTGCTCTGGGCTGGGACTGAGGGGTTTGGAGGGCGGGAGGGGGATCAGGACTGGGGCAGAGGGTTGGGGTGTGGGGAGAGGCTCAGGGGTGCAGGCTCCGAGCGGCACGTATCTCAAGTGGCTCCGGAAGCAGTGGCATGTCCCTTCTCCAGCTCCTACGTGTGGAGTGGTGTGGCCCTGACCCTAGGAGCAGGGCCATTCCACGGCTTCCGGGAGCTGCATAGTGTGGCCCCCGACCCAGCACCCCGGCTGGAGGGCCGGAGCGGGACCGAGCCGCGTGATGCAGCCACCTACCCGGCTCCCCAGTGGGACCTCACGGTCTGGTTTAAAAAGGCTTGTGTGCTGTAGTTTGCCCACCTCTGCTCTACAGCATGAGCTAAAAACCAACTGGCTGTTAGCTAAGGCTGTAGAGCAGACTCATTATCTCTCTCTCTAAGTGGTCTCAATGCCACTAGATGGGACAGAACACCACACCCAGGAGGTGTGTGGGTTACAATGGCATTATCTGAAGATAGAAGATGCTGACGATATATTATTGTTACTCCAGCAGTCTCTGGCTTATCAGATGATGACAGGATGTTAACATATTGTCTCTTCCAGTGTAGCCTATTGAAATTGGTGGTGAAATCAGCTGTCAGTGTGTTCCTGTGGAACATAACAGAACCACTAATCCACATTGCTACCCTCTTCTGCGTTTTGCCAATGGGGGTTATAGTGGAATGACATGACCTCCTTCCTCCTACCCGAAGCGGAAGATGCTGCCTCCATAGCACTCCTTATTCTTACAGTGCTAGAGAACAGGATATTAGTCTGAGAATTATTAGGACAAAAACAATAATTAGACTTCAGGGAGGCCTCAGTAGGATGGAATCTGCGGGTACACAGTACTTAAGGGACAGGAGTCAAAAGAGAAAATGGGTAGTATGTGACTAGTGCAAAAAAGAGAGTCTGAAAGCTGATATTAATAAAACTGTTGTCACATTTTACATCTTATTCCCCAAAACTAATAGTGCCAACTAAAACCTGGCCAGTCACTTCTGCTTCACAAGCTGCTTTGCTCAGGATAGCCTCTTTCATTTCCTAGAGGAAAATGGTAATCAGCGATCCTATATATTTACCATAAATCATTTGTTTCATGGGGAGGTGGAAAGGCATTTTAGATTTGTTTTTTCTTCTTAATCTTCCCTTCCACCAACTCTGAATACATCATCTCTTTCAAATACAGACAAAGGCCACTTTGAAAGACCCCTGTGTGGTGTATTAAGTTGCTTAGTATGGTACTTCATGCCTATCAATGAAGTGAGTCAGGTACTTTTGATTTACAGTAGAGTAGGTCTTTTAAAAGATTGTAAAGGAGTGGCACAAAGGCAACCAACTAGACCTCACAAGGGAAGCAGTTAGCAAAACATACACTGTTAAACCAGAAAGAATTTTTTAAAAATGCGATAAGACTGTGGAAACACACGATAGATCTTTTCTTGAAGGAAAAGAACAGAATATATGCAAGCTTTCAAAAAAGCATATTAAGGATGGCATTTTAAAATTATCATGGTACCCCAGATGCTGTGATGAGTTTGACATACAGGAAATGCTCATACAGGTACACAGATTGGGGGGAAGGGGGGAGGGTGCATTTGAGTTTTCACCAATGTGACAGTTATAGCTAATATTCACCTTAACATGAATAGGAAATACTTCTCAAACTACTAAATCTTCTTAGAAACATTTTAAGTAGAACCATTCTGAGATGTATTAAGAGTGTTGCACGTAAGACATTGGGGGTAATTGTTCCACTCCACTTCGTGGTGGTGAGGTCTTAGCTGGAGTACTGTGTCCGATTTGGGGCACCACACTTCAAAAAAAAAAAAAAAAAAAAAAGAGATGTGAACAAATTGGAGAGAGTCCAGAGGGGACCAGCAAGAATGATGAGGTTTAGAAGACATGACTTGTGAGGAAAGGTTAAAAAAATTGGGCATGCTCAGTCTCGAGAAGAGAAGACTGAGTGGGGACCCAAGTCTTCCAATATGAAAAGGTAGTTATAAAGAGAAGGGTGATCGGTTGGTCTCCCATGTCCACCGAGGATAGGACAAGACATAATTGGTTTAGTTTGCAGCAAGGGAGATTTGGGTTAGATACTAGAAGGTTTTTCCTAACTAAAACGGTAGTTAAGCACTGGAGCAGGTTACCTAGGAAGGTTGTGGAATCCCTGTCACCACCCTCCTAGTGAAACAGTGTTTCCTAATATCCAACCTAGACCTCCCCCACTGCAACTTGAGACCATTGCTCCTTGTTCTGTCATCTGCCACCACTGAGAACAGCCGAGCTCCATCATCTTTGGAACCCCCCCCTCAGGTAGTTGAAAGCAGCTATCAAATCCCCCCTCATTCTTCTCTTCTGGAGACTAAACAATCCCAGTTCCCTCAGCCTCTCCTCATAAGTCATGTGCTCCAGACCCCTAATCATTTTTGTTGCCCTCCGCTGGACTCTTTCCAATATTTCCACTCCTTCTTGTAGTGTGGGGCCCAAAACTGGACACAGTACTCCAGATGAGGCCTCACCAATGTCGCATAAAGGGGAACGATCACGTCCCTCGATCTGCTGGCAATGCCCCTACTTATACAGCCCAAAATGCCATTAGCCTTCTTGGCCACAAGAGCACACTGTTGACTCATATCCAGCTTCTCGTCCACTGTGACCCCTAGGTCCTTTTCTGCAGAACCGGTACCTAGCCATTCGGTCCCTAGTCTGTAGCAGTGCATAGTATTCTTCCGTCCTAAGTGCAGGACTCTGCACTTGTCCTTGTTGAACCTCATCAGGTTTCTTTTGGCCCAATCCTCCAATCATGAGTTTTAGTACCACCATTAAAATAAGAGTTGCTGTGTGATGCATGTTGGCAGTGTTCTTGAAAAATCCACTCCGTTAGCAGGTAAATTTCCTGCTGGAAAATGTTTTTTCTGTTTACTCACTGCTGTATATAGTTTTATGACCGCATTCAAGCCTGGGGAGATGTCATGGGCTGTAGGGTGACCAGACGTCCCGATATTTCGGGGTTTGTCTCGCGTCCTGACCTACCTTTGGTCGGGATGCAATCTGTCCCAATATTCGCCGACAGCGCTGGGTTTTGTTGTTGTTGGTTTTTTTTTTTTGCTCCGCCAGTGGGCACCCCGTCCCCCCCATGTGTCCTGATATTTTCTTTCCCTCATCTGGTCACCCTAATGGGCTGTATTATGTGATATTACATTTTTCGTTCCTTTTGTGTATAATACCAAACCTAGGAAAGGAATATGTTGTGGCCCATTAGAACTTGTGGGGGAATCCATCTGCTCACAGGGAGGACAGACAAATCTCCCTTTTTGTTCTGTTTGTACAGTGCTTACCACAATGGGATGCTGGTTCATGACTGGGGTGTCTAGTCAGTATGAAAATACAAAAAGAAAAATAAATAAATAAAGGAGGCTCTGCCCTCCAGATTTCAGTGGTCTCACCAATGTTTGTTAGGGAGAGGCAATCCTTGATACAGATTTGGATTTCTCTCTACCTAAGAAATCTCAGTGTAATATCAGACCTGTTATTGTCTTTTGTAATTTCTCCCTTCCCAGCCTGTCAATATGTGTATCTTAGAGTTTCACGAGCAATTTTAGAATCAGCCCTTTCTGAAAGTTTGAGGATAATGCCAAATTTAGAGTTGATGCCATGGATAGGCAGAGCAGTGAGCAACTCTGACTTCTGTGGTTTGGAAATGTGTATTTAAAAAAAGCTTGAGTTTGAAAACTGACTCAGTTTTTCCGCCTATACTGCCAATTCGGAGCACCAGCAAGTCATGAGTCCAGAAATGTGTTAATCAAGAGACCAAAAGATGTGGGAGCAGCAACTGGTGAAAGCTTCATTGTTGCTTTTGACTTTTACTTCTCAACACCTCCATAGTCTGCTGGAGTCCAATACTGAAAGCCAGCCTGGAATTGTGAAAGCAGAAAACATTGCCAATTACAAAAATAATTGGGTTTCTAATGAAGGTAAATGTAAATCAGTGTCGAATTAAGGCACACAAATGGTACATTAAGACTGACACACACAAATACTGGGAAATATTTACATTTTAATTAAAGGTTGGGATTCTGTGCCTAATCTTCACTGGCAGTGGGGCACAAAGTGGCTACTGTTTTTTATTAATAAGAGAAATATGATTGGGGGTTTGGGTGCCTCATTGAAGCAAAGAAGAGTATGCATGGTTGGGGTTTGAGGACTGGGCATCCACCCACTGCTTATTAAAGGGGGGGAAAGGGGGAAAGTTGTTCCAGGGCCGCAAATGCCTAAGATCTGTGTAAATAAAATGAAATGGGAGGGTTGGGGTCCTAGCGAACATGATGTACTGGGGCCCCAAATTTCTTTTGGTGGGCCTGCCTCCACCCAAAACACAATTGGGAGTGTCCAATTGTGTGAGTGGGAAGAGAAGCTGATTCATGGGGGATGTTGTGCAGCTGTAAAAAGGGAGTACACTGACATATAAGGGGGGTAACAGGCCAACAGTAGCCTGCCTCACTATCACTATGGGGTAGTTCTTCAGTGACAGCCTCTTGTAGAACGCAATGGCAGACAACCCCCTTTTTTTGGTTAGAAATTACCAGGATTCCCCACTGAACTTTGATTTTTGTTGTTGTTCACTGCTGTTGGCTCACTTTTATTGAAGGCGAAGGTCACTGCTAGCCAATTACTTTAAAAACAAGGACTACTGACTTAAAATTATTTGGTGCTAACACTGCACGCGGTTCTCTTTCAACTCAAACGTAGAGGGACCATAGTAGGTCTCAGGCTCTGAATGAACTGGGATGTGGGCAAAAGTCTAAGCTGATGCCCATCCACATTGAAATGTCAAAAGGGGTCCACTTTGCACCAGAAAGAAATCTATCTGCAGAGCTCCAGGACACTGGAGACAGGCTGTAATTCCTACAAGTTGAGGTAACAGCAGATGGCTGCACTCAGTTATTTCCACCAGTGGTGAGGCACAAAATAGGATCAGGTCTTTTTGGGGGGTGGGGTGGGGTGGGGCGGAGGAAGATAGCACAGTACATCCGTGCACCAAAGATACTGATCCCTGAAACCAGTGAAAAAATCGACAATCTAAAATAAGGCAGCTGACACCTTCCATGACCTGTACAGTATCCTCCAAGCTAGCCTCCACTAGTCGCAGACCTGATCGAAAGGAGATTCTGGACTTTGTATTCTGTGGTGCCTGCCATGATACATCCATTGAACTGAAGGTAGTCATGGGCATTTGAAAGCTGCAGCAGAATGTAGGCACTTTGGTAAATTGCATGTTTCAAGATGTTGCTCATGGTGTCAATAAATAGTGTGCCCCTAGAGGCAACTCAAGCTCTGTGGACATTATATAGGTATATGTACACAACAAAAGCAAGATTTTTGCTTTGTGAATCTTTTAATTAAGCTTGTCAATAATAGCTCTTAGGGTATGTCTGTGCCACCATTTAAGCTCAGGGTTGAACTCAGGCTCAAGTGCAACCCCCCTTCCATCTACACACAAATCACACTGACCCAGTGCTCAGACCAGGGTGGTGGAGGTTCTGAGCCTGAATCAAGCCAGGATCCAGGGTTCAAGCCCTATTGCTTTGCAGTGTAGATGCAGCCCCTCTGGACTCTGCCAAAAGTATCCCACAATCCAACAGGCTGACGTTTTGTGTCCTCTGGACAGTCCAGTATGGTGGACAGTCAAGTTTTCCCATGGACAAAGGGCTAAAGCAGCCACATTTGGGAGAGTGCCGGGAAGCCTGGGATATGGGTGGTTGGACTCAGGCCCACATAACGCAGTGTAGACACTGGAGCCCCAGGTTGGGACTCAGGGTTCAACAATTTCTAACCTGGGGCTACAAATGAGGGTAGAAATTCAAACCCTAGGTTAACAAACCAAGGGTCTGCTAAAACAAGTTCTGTTAACCCTGGGGTTACATTGCAGTATAGACATACCCTTAGTTAATAGGAAAAACTGGCATTGTTAGCTGCTAAGCTAAATAATGTTTTAGAATTATTTTCACAGTGCATTTGTGCTGCTTTATGACTCTTGTAAATAAATGTTAAGACTCAGCAGAGAACAGTTATAAATCATGAAATCCATGACAATCTTACATTTTAACTAACCCATATCTCCTTATTTTCTTCGTAGGCAGTAATAGGAATTTCTTACAAAAAGTAGAAGAGAATATTAAAGCAATTTCCTTTCTGGAAATTTAAGAAACTACTTGATTTCTCAGTTCTGATCTGCAAATTACCATATGTAAATCTTGGCAATGGAACAAAACATATAGGGGGTGGGAGGATGGAGGAAATTTAATTACATTTAAAACCTACAAAACAATAGATCCCTATTAGACAATTTTTTAGCACTTCTGGAGAATTACAGCTAAAATGAGATAAATGCAGCTTCATATTTAAATTAAGATTATTTTTAGACTAGTAATCTCATTTACTGTTTAGCAATTTTAATTCAAGTCAAGGCAGTACAATTAGTGTCATCATCCCATTGCTATTTCTCATTTCTTTGTGGCTGTATTTACTGCTGTGAAGACAAGACTACTCATGTGTAAAGTATAAGTCAAGATAATAAATTATTAAAGGTAGCATACATCAACAAGTACTACTAGTGCATACTGATGAGCCGGACTTGCCTTCAGACACTGCAAATGCATTGCTGCACAACATGCAAAGAGATCCTCCTTAAAACAATTGGCACGTCCTTAAACGTGTGTTTTTTCTTAACCACAAGATTTAAAAAATATAATATCTTGGATCTGAATTGTTTATTGTGTGGATTCAAAATGTAATAAGTATCTCATCTGTGATAGATTTTCCTCACACTAATACAAGGACATTTTGCTGCTGCTGGCTATTTGTTTTGTTGGGTATTTGTGTAAGGCAGTATTTCCCAAACTTGGGACACCGCTTCTGTAGGGAAAGCCCCTGGCGGGCCGGGCCGGGTTGTTTACTTACCGCGTCCGCAGGTCCGGCCGATCGCGGCTCCCACTGGCCGTGGTTCGCTGCTCCAGGCCAATGGGAGCTTCTGGAAGCGGCGGCCAGTACATCCCTCGGCCCGCGCCATTTCCAGTAGCCCGCATTGGCCTGAAGCAGTGAACCGCGGCCAGTGGGAGCCGCGATCAGCCAGACCTGTGGACGCGGCAGGTAAACAAACCGGCCCTGCCCGCCAGGGGCTTTCCCTACACAAGCGGCGTCCCAAATTTGGGAAACACTGGTTTAAGGAATGATGACCCATATTTGAGTTGTTGCATTATCCAACAGCTTTCATAGTTTGTTGCTGATATCTCAGGGAAACAAAACTGTCTTTTGTTAGTGACTATTTGTTTTAGAAAACAAAACAACAAAGAATCAAACTCTGGGAATGGGGCCTGATGATGCAGATGGGGAAAAAGTGCAAAATGACCCCAATACAACTAAGAACTTAAGCATATTTTAAAGCTAAGCCCAGACGTAACTTCCGTTGACTTCACTGGGATGTCAGTACATACTTCGAGTCAGGATTTATGTCTGGGCAAATTAAAACCTAACCCTGCTCAAAGCAATTTTGTTAACAGGTAACACGAGGGAAGATTCAGTTAGAAACTCTATTTTTCATGGCATTCGGTGGGCTTTTACAACACTAAGGTGATGTGAAATTTTGTTTTATTTCTGAACCCTGTGTGCAGTCAGGAAATAAATCTTTAGGTGAGTCATACAGTATAAGGAAAATCAAACTCCCCGTGCACAGCCTCCGTATCAGGGCTGGGAACTAATAGTTTCTGTTGGTCTGGGGAGGAAGAAATCTTCCACATCTGTTGCCACTCCAGGGCTTGAGCAGCAATACTAATAAATTATTGTTATAGCTGTAATAATAACAGCACTTTGCTCTTAAATAGTTTACTAATTGCTCCTGATTCCTGGCCATATAGGGATGCAGTAAATGGTCAGTAGATCCACATTGCAGTGCTGGTGGATCTGCACCAGTGAAGCCCCCCTTGCTGGGTCCTTGTTTCACCGGTACAGCTGGGCAGCCCTCCCTTATATGCTGTGCGTGGCGGTGCTCTCTCACCTTGGGTGCATCCTCTGATGTCGGTGTGGGATGTTGCCTGTATGCATGACTTCAGTGGCTCTGGCTGGCTGCCCGCCTCTGACTCCAGGTCTTCTGTGGCTCAGCCCTCTGGCCAAGTCACAAAGTCCAAATGAAATCAGGATAATTCTTCTGCCCCCTTGGGCAGAAGTCCTGAAATCCTCCCCTTAAACTTGCAAAACCCTGTCTCGGGCATCCCTTCCAGCAGCCTGTGTTGCCCCCATTGTATCTATCTGTTGTCCCAGTCCCGGGCTTCTCTCAGCCAGGGAGACCTGTCTCAACTGAGCTCCTTCAGGCTACTTGTTTTGGTTTAGCTTCACCCCCTCTGGCCAGAAGCCAGTTAGCTAGTCATTTCCCCAGGTGCAGAGCATGACCAATTGGGTGTATTCACTAGCCTTGCAGGTGATAGGGGTTAAGCCCCATCACACAGATTAGGCAGGATAGTAACCCAGGAGAAGTTCTCATTTTGTAGCCCTTCAATTACTGTAGCATGCTTTCAGAGGATAAGAGGAAGTCACAGGGTAATAAGTACTCTGGTTGCTTTGGCACTCTTCTATCCACATTGGCCATGGATATGCAGCCCCAGGCCCACTTTCTGAGGTAACTGTTGGCTGTGAGACACGCCAGCAGCCCTTGCTTTCAAGCTGCAGAGGGGACTCTGTCATGTTGGATTCCCACCCTATGAACTCTGTGCTACTTGTTATTTAAACCTAAATCCATTTTCTGAGGTGACTTCTAGGTGCTGTACCAAGGGAGTAGCTCACCCTTCCAACCTCCACTTCACAAAGAGGACAACTAGCCGTACACAGATCTCTGGCATCCTGCAGGAACTGCTTCTACCTACCTGGTGGCTGCAATGAACATGAAGAGGAAATGGCTTTTGTTCAGGCCTTGGGTTCCTCTGTACTTGCTCCTCACCAGCCAGTAGAATCGGAGTAGCTACTTATCAGACTATTGAGTCCCTTCTGCTATTCCCGCACTCACTGTATGCAAATGTGTGGCCAGATGGGTGTAACTGGGCGAGTGTTTGGCATTGTCTAAGGATGCAACTGACTGGCTATGGGTGAGAGAGGATGAGGGCTGAGTGAGGAATAAACAGATGTGGAGGTTGGGTCAAAGGAAATATGATAGGCTAAGGGGCCTTGGGAAGGAGGAAGATTCTGTTGGGATAGATCAGAGATGAGAAAACATGGAGGTAGAGAACACAGTGCAGGGATAGGAAGAAGAGGAGGTGTGGGGGGAAGGACAGAGAAAACAACCCATGAAAGATACCCAAGAGATACAAGAAGAAAATAGAGGAGTTTGGGCGGGGGCAGGGGGAAGAGTGAAGAAAAGCAAGAGACACAGTAAGTTACATATAGACATATACACAGGTCTAATAGAAAGCTAAATGTCAAATTATTGCAATTGCAAACTAGAGAGAGTTTTAGTAGCACAAGTGTACATGTTTTACAATAGACACAGTAAACTATGCCAGAAATATAACAATTGCTTTAGAAGAACTTACAGTTTTCAGCAAGGTATTTAAATACATGCCTCTCTTTGACCATGTGAGGAATCCCACTGACAAAAATACATGTTTAAGCATATTACTGCTTACTGTTTAAGCATGCTTAAGCATGTTTCATATGCTTACTGATTCCAGAACCAAAGGCGCAAGCTAGTTTTCTGAGCTGTGTGTGTGTACGTACAAATACATATACATAAAGGGAAATGATTATGTGTAAAATGTATTCACACACACATTTTCACGTTTAGGGAGCGTTTTCCCTGCCATGCTGCTGATTGCCCTCTGTGTACTGCTAAACCATCCCCGCATGGGATGAATAATAAAATTACTTTTGAAAAGCAATTTATTTTACTTTTTGTATTTTCTTCCTTTTGTAATACACTATATTGTACCAAATGATAGATATTTGGGGGAAATAATCCCCTTGAAAGAATGCTTCAGAGCTACTATAGAAGATTCCCTACTTCTTTGTGTCCACAAATGACTCGATATCTTTGTACTACTCAAACCATAATTGCCCTGGCTGCTTAAATCTGACATTCCAGTTCTGAGGACGGGAGAAGGCGCCTTTGAACTTGATATGGCTCGCCTGCACAGTTTGTCAGATTAACCAGCATTGAAGAGAGACTTTTGCTCTTAACTATTTACTTTAATTAGATAGAAATTAGCAAAGTTTTAAACAGACAAGACTCGTGTTCTTTTTATTAATGTATTTATTTATTGCTCATTACCCAGCCTGTGCAGTCAAGCAACATGAATTTCAAAGTCTTCCTTTGCATAATTGAATGACTCTATCTATAGATCTTTGAAGGGGAAAGTCACTTAGCAGAATGAGCTCAAAGCCCAAATAGTGCCTAAAGCCCTAGGGAGCAGCATAGGCCATCAGAGAGGAAGGATCCAGCCTTAGAGCAAATTGAGGAATGAATTCACCCGGGAACTCCAAGAGACACAAGCAACAATAGTCGGAACTTTCCACAGCTCGATCAAGGCATCAAGTTCAAACAGTTCTGAAAATTTGGAACAAGGGAGGCAAAAAGCATTGGAAGGTCCTTTGGATATAGTTCAGGAAAAAGCATATACATGGTTTGATATTCTACAGCCAGCATCCAAAAGCGGTATTGCACTACCTAATAATGAAGGGATATTGGATCTGTCAAAAGATCTCTGGGCTGTCCCTGCCGCCATTTTAGCTACTTCAGAACATGCTGATGATAGGTATCAGATACCCTCCAGAGGATTTGGGTAATTTTATATTAATCCGGCTCCATTGTCACTAGTTGTTGCTGCAGCCAATGAAAGATCAAATCACTCTGGGAAATCTACTCCTAAGGGGAGAGAATCCAAGAGACTGTGTGTTTTTTGTAAAGAAAATGTATTCTTTATTATCATTGCAGGTCAGGATAGCAAATTATCAAGCCACGCTATCTAAATATGACTTGCTTAGTGGGATAGTTTTAAGGACAAGTTATCACCAGAGTGCAGAGATGAATTTAAAGCTATTTAAAAACAAGGTCAGATTATTGCTAAAGCCTCTTTTCAAGTTGCATTAGATGCTGCTGATTCTGGTGCTCAATCAAAGGCTACAGGTATTGCAATGTGATGCTTATTGTGGTTATTTGGCCAGGTTTACCAAAAAAAGTTCAAGCAACCATTGAAGACTTGCCATTCAATGGTTAGAATCTGTTCAGTGATAAGGCTAATTAATCTCTGCATTAATTAAAAGATTCAAGATCCACGCTCTGATCACTGGGTTTATATAGTTGTCATTTCAAAAAGAAACAATTTCTTATTTTCATATTCTCATCACCAGAGGCTTTCTGAACAATTTAGAAAGAGAACTAGCTATAGAAGAAGTGATCAGCTCTATTACCCTCTTCTGTCGCTACTCAGATAGGTCAGACACAGACACATCAGATATGATGTGATGGTCAAGGATCTTGGACTAATTTACAGGATGTATGTTTTTACTCCATGTTTTGGCTACAGTCTAACTTATTTCCTGGAGACTTGAATGGTAATCACCTCAGCTCAATAGGTCCTTCGAGCAATCAGGACTGGATACACCATTCAGGTTCAATCCCTGCCTCCTTCCCACCCACCCCCTTTCAGGGACCATTCTCACAAGAGTACCCTGCATCAGGAGATAGACTGCCTTATCCAGCTAGGAGAAACAGAATTAGTACTTAAGAAGTACATCAGAAAAGGTTTCTACTCTCCTTATTTCTTAATACCAAAAAAGAATGATGTCTGGTATCTGATCTTCGTTCTCAAGAACGTTAGCAAATTCATTTGGCACGTGAGCTCTGCATGGTAACTCTTGCTTCAGTTATCCCATGGATTGGTTCATTACCATCAACTTACAGGATGCTTATTTTCATGTGCAAATGCATTCTGCCCACTGGAAGTATTTACATTTTATGGCTCTGGGAGTCATTATTAATTCCAGATACTTCCTTTCAGAATGGCATTGACACGGAGAGTGTTTATGAAGTGCCTACCAGTAGCAGCAGCTCATTTATACAGACAAGGTTTGCACATTTACCCATATCTGGACCACTTCTGCGGGGCAAGTTATAGTAGCAGAGAGGAAAGTGATTCATCTATATTCATCCCTGGGTTTGAGGATCATCTTGAAATCAAATCTGGATCAATCCCACTTTAAAGAAATCATCAGAGTTCTCCTAGATTCAGTAGCAGCGAGAACATTCCTCCCACCAGACAGATTTTAAATATTTTTTTAAAAATCTGATCCTTTACTTCATATGTACCCTCAGACTACAATAAGAATGTGTCTCAACGTTTTAGGCCATGTGGCTTCATGTACATTTGTAACCCCATTTGCCAGATTATGTCTCAGATCATTTCAAGCATGGATCGAATCAGCTTACAATACTCCAGTACTAATTCTAGATGAAATCTGAACCTCAATGGAATGGTGGATGATTGAGGGAGATGTATGTATGGGAGTTCCATTTGCCTCTCCGAGGATGTCCAAAACTGATAAAAGGAGAATCCAAGACAGGTTGGGGTGCACATGTAGATCACTTTCAGGCTCATGACCTCTGGTCATGTCTAGAATCCATGATTCATATAAACATACTAGATCTAAGAGCAGTGAGATTAGACAGAAAGGCTTTGCAAGCTATCATCAAGGACTTCTTCAAGACAAGTTCTCATGGACAGTTTCACAGCCACATATTATATAAACAGACATGGAGGTGTGAGATCAGACCATCTTTGTCAAGAACCATAAAACTTTGGGGATGTGTATTCAGAATCACATCAGCCTGACAGCTTTTAACCTCCCAGGAGAGAAAAATGGTATTGTGGACTCACAAAGCAGATATATGTCCTTGTCTCATGAATGGGAACTGACAAATTGACTATTAAACTGAATCCTTCAAAAAATGGAGAATTCCCCAAATAGATGTGTTTGCATCAAATCAAAATAGGAAAGGTCTGTTGTTGTGGGGTTTTTTTGTTTTGTTTTTTGTTCTTGAACAGGCAAGAGTGCAGGATTCTTGGCAGACGCTTACATGATTCATTGGCCATGTCATTTGATGTATGCTTTTCCTCCCTTTCTGCTGAGCACAAGGGTTTTACAGAAAACAAGACAGGAAAAGGCTCAAATAATATTGGTAGCTCCAGATTTGTTGTGCCAGCTTTGTTTCTCAGACCTAATACTATTGTCAAATCACCAATTTATCACAATTCCGGTTCAGAAAGACATTGATATAGCAGAATCACAATGAAATTCTTCACCCAGACCTGGCCTCTTTACATCTCACGACTTGGATGATATCTGGATGTTCTCAGTAGACGGAGTGCTCTTCAGAGCTCCAGAGTATTCTTCTTCAGAGCAGAAAATTATCCACTAGGTCTACATACATTGCCAAATGGAAATGTTTTTTATTATAGTCAGAGGCTAAGTGTTCTATTCCAATTACCGTACTTGTTATCATTAAAGCACCCAGGACTATCTATCACTTCTGTTAGCCCACTTAGTAGTAATTTCTGCATTCTGTCCTTCAGTAGAGGGAGATTTAGTTTTTTCTCATTGACCAGTAAATGAATTTGGGAGGGCTTGTTCATGTTTTTCCTCCTGTGAGAAAGATCACTCCAATATGGGACTTAAACCTAGAGCTTTCTTCATTTATGGATACCCACTTTATACCTCTATTGGATTGTAAAATTCATCTGCTATCAATGAAAGTGGCATTCTTGTAGCAATTACATCATCTCGTAGAATAAGGAAATTACAAGCCTTAATGATAAATCCCTCCTACAGTTTTTCATATGGATAGCATAACTATGAGACCACATCCGTCTTTTAATCCAAAAGTACTGTCACTTACCATTCCCCCCCCCCCAAAAAAACTGTACTTGTTGTTGGCCAAATCTAAACAACATATTCTAGATGGGAGAAGGTTGCTGTTGTATTACCTGGACAGAACTAAATCTTTTTGTAAAACTTCAAGACTCTTTGTGGTTTATGGTACTAAATCTAAGGGGAATGGCTATTGCATCCCAGATATTTTTGAAATGGGTCAGATATTATTGAACTGCTTATGATATTAATAAGAACCCTTCACTGAATATCAGAACTTATTCCACCAGAACACAAACTGCAGTGATAACATCTCTAAGTCAAATTTCAATATTGGAAATATGTAGAGCTGCTACCTGGTTTCAGCTCATACGTTTACAAATCATTATTTGTTAGGCACTGCTTCAAGATCTGATGTGCTCTTTGGAAGGGCAGTTTTGTAGTCTAGTTTTAGATACCTCCTGGCTCGCCCCTCCTTGAACGATGACTGCTGGCCAATCACGGTAAGTGTGTTTCAAAGAAGATAACAGTTGCTTACCTTATAGTAACTGTGGTTCTTTGAGATGTTCTGCACATATGGATCTTAAGACCCACCCTCTGGCCCCACAACTTGAAGTCTTATAAATGAGGAGTTTGGGCGGTGAAAGAACTGAGGTGGTGGTTGGGAGTCTCTGTGCCCTTTATGGCCTTGGGGGACATGAGGGCATGCAGGATGCACGCACAACCCCTATTGGACACTGTTAGTGAAAACATTCCAAACTCCTGTGCTGGGGCACGTGGAAACTGTAAGTGGGATCCATATGTGCAGAACCCTATGAAGTAAGTAACCGTGTTTTCTGATGGCTGGTGTGGATGGGGAACACAGCTGCTGCCCATTTTGTCCCACTCCTTTCTGCCCTCTTTGAGGTAACTGATAACTGCAGACTTTCCCAGTTTGTATTTGTGCCAGGAGCACAAATGGTTCTAGAGCCTTTCATGGGATTGGTTCCTTGTACTATCCCACATGGGGCAAGAGATAGTCTGGTCCTTAATCTTCCTTTGTCACTATAAGATTTAATATTTTAATGTTGCAGAAAAATGTTTTAATTAGTTGTGTTGTCATAGAGGCAGGTGAAACCATGTTCTTACTGGATGGAGACCTTACCAGATATAACCACTGGATATATCCATTGTGCTTATAATAATAGAGTGCAATATTTCTTATTCTGTCAGCTTGACAGCAATAACAACATCTGCTTTTATTTCGGCAGGCCCCAAGTTGCATGTGCAATCAGTTCAGAATAGTTAAAAGTATGTATTGGATACAAAATATGGGATTTTGCTCACTTCTCTCTTCCCCTTCCCTAATTAAAATAATCAGAAAAACAATAAAATATCATGAAAAATGCCAAGTGTCTTTTGAGAGAAGCCCCAAAGACATTCATTAAATAGCCTGGGAAATGCCTGTTATTTATCGTGTGTTATACAGTGCCTAGCACAATGGAGCCCCATCTTGTTGTGGCCTTTAGGTGCTACCAAAATATAAATGTTAATTTATAATAATTAATAAATGTGAAGATGAGGGTTTGGATTCTGAAACTGTTATTCAAGGTGAGTATTGATTTCAGTGAGACTGTTCAGTGCGTTGAACTTGAGTGAATGGTTTGCAACCTTGTCTGAAGTCAGGATATTTAATTTCATGTCAATTATTGTCCTTGGAAATAGTCTATAAGGTGTTTTCCTGATACTGTATGTAAGGACCAAATCCTGTTTATCTTATCACACAAGTAGTACAGTTGATGTCAATGGGACCATTAGCAAGCGCTGGGTGAACATAATTTGGTTTTAGGTTTTAAAATAGAAATGTAATGTCATACTGTCTCTGGTACATGTTTTCTGTCTTTTGATAAATACTGTCTATATTCAAAGCACTAGACAAGTTAGGATTTCTTCCTTCATTGCACACACTACTGGCTACAGTGAAGTTAACACAGAACTGCAATTGTTTTTTTTTATTTTAACATGTTGCACCAAAGAGCAAAAGTTCAAGTCAGTAACAAGTGACCTTACTGAGTTTTCATAATTCAGTTAGCATTACTAATTAGAACATTTCCCCAGCCCCATGACATTCAAGTTACAATACATGCTGCAAGAATTAGGAAAAATAAAGTATGCTACAGTTCTGCTTTAGTCATTCATTTCTTATTGTATGCAAGACCAAAAAACCACATAGCATTGGGTTAGGCAGGCCATTTGTCCAATTTTAAGATGGACAGTCCTGGTTTTGTAAAGTTTGTCCCTGTCCAGTACTGATATAAACCTGAATGTGGTTTTATCCGGTATTATCGTGGATGCATGGAGGATGCCATTTTGCAGCATGCGCTCTGCTCTGACCATGCTGATGTGATCACAGTAGAGGTGTGGTCAGGCCAGCAGGGGTGGGCCCATGCTTTTCCAGAAGTCCTGTATTCCGGTGATGTGTCAGTGACCACCCTAAATTGGGTTGGCATCCTGCAATTCACCTTCAATAAGGGACAGCATGCAGTTATGCAGCCCCAGGAGCAAAGGAGGGACCAAATTTGACCCTGCTTCTTCCTTGCTCCATGAGGGAGGTGATCTGCACCAACCATATATGTGGTGAACATTTTTTTCCATTTTTCACTGGCTTAGTTGCACCGGACAGAATGTTATTGTTGAGAATATACCCTTACTCCACTGCACAGAGTTGTGAGGGTCAGAGTCTGGCTCATAGTTTTGTTCCAATCACTGGCATGGATTTCAGACAATAATTGAAGTGTTATATGAGGTCATTCATTCCATCTTCTTCAATACTCGGGATTGTTCCCTATAATACTTTGTCCAATCTAATTTTAAAATTTCAAATGAAAGATCTTCTACCACTTCCTTTGGGAGAGTATTTCGCTTCCAAATAGAGTTCATTGGCAGACGTTTTAAAGTTTTATGCTGTTCCATAAATATTGCTATTTTAGAAAATATTACCCCTTGTGTGGCTATTGAGGAGCATGATAGTTAGCTGTGGAGCATTGGGAAATACATATTATAAAAAATGTTAAATCCTAAATTATTACACACAGGATGAAATCCTGGACTGATTGAAGTCAATGGAAGTTTTCCCATTGACTGTAGGATCAGGATTTCACCAATAATAATTCTTTAGTATTTCATTCGTTGGCTGATTGGTTAACTTGTTAATTGTGTGGAGTTGATCCAGATAGGACATGCTATCATACTTGTTAATTTCTATTAATTTTACTATGACTTATATACATTAATTATGTACAAGTGCCTAGAACTCTAAGAAGAGTTGTTTGATTTAGAAGTCAAAATAAATAAAAATAGTAAACTATTGTGAGTGCCCAGGAGTAAATGGGAAAAATTAAACTTGCTGCAGTAAGCATAGTTTAATATTGGTATACTTAAATTGCATTTGCAGTGGAAATTTGATTACAACACCATTTCAATGTAAAAGTGACTACTATAGAAAGGTCATGTTCAGTGATCATCAAATATTGGCTTACTGTTGGCTGTGTGTTACTTTACCATTTATACCCACTTCATTGTAATGTGACATAGTTAATGACAAAGCAGGTGCATTTCATAGGTGTGGGGGGTAAATTTCAGCAATCTCCAATTGAAAGTTTGCAATGATTAGAAGGACAGGTGTTTTCAACATCTGATATGGGCAGCATCCAGTTTTGCATAATGATTCCAATCTAAAGTTTTACTAGTGATCTTTCCCTTTAATTACTATACAACTTCATATCAGATATTTGCATTGCGATGATATCAATATATTTTTATTTTCATGTCTTACAATGAACGAGTTAGCATGCCTCTTCCCCCACTCCCCAAAAATACCAAACATGGAATCAGTTTGATATTTTGGCCTCATTTATACTACTTGACAAAATCAAATAATTTCAAATTCTGTAAAGCATTTATTAAATTTCTACCATTATGCAAAGCACTCTCATATTCTTATTCCTGCTACCAACGGAATAATAAAAGCATCAGGCTAAGCTAAATGACAGAAAAACCAAATCAATTTGGCATCCCAGACAAGCATGACTGACACTCCCCATTGAATCAATCAACTTTTTAAACCTTTCAAGAGGGTAGAGAAACAGTAGCATTACTTTTAAGATTGCTTCCAGCACTCATGTTGACACAGTTTGGGACAAATGCCAGTCTTTTGGAAAGCTTTAAACACAAAACAAATTGACTGTGTTAAAATGGTTTGAAGTTGCAGTATATATTTTTAACTTTAATTCTCTTCTTTTTCTCAAATTGATGGAATCAGGTGGTATGCCAAAACCAATACGGTTTCACAGCTCCCTTATCAGTTACCTGTGACAGACAATTTGTCAGTACACTGCCGCTACAGTACACTGATTTCCATTATTCAGGTCTCCTCTCCTGGCAATGAGTGGGTGTTCTGTGGTCACTGTGACAAAGTGAACATTTGCCAACAGTTGCCACAGTCCCAGTCTGTTAAAAATAATGTACTGGGGAGGAGGCAGTGAGGGAGGACCTGGTATCTCATATACCGCTGTGTGGTAACTGTTGTAAATGTTGACATTTTAATCGTGACCATTGTATTTCCTATTAATATTACTGAGGACTTTGCCTCTGATCCAGCAAAGTACTAAAGGTATGTGCTTACCTTTAAGCATGTGAGTAGTTCCAATACAGGAGCACCGTAAAGTGCTTTGCTGGACCTGGACTTCAAAGAGCACCTTGTTAGAAAAATGGTTGCTATATTCTGTAACTCTACATATACATTTACAGCATTTTTTTCTATTTGTGTTATGGCTTGTTTGGTGTGAATTGTGACAGAGTCACTACTCAGGAGAGATTAAAAAAGGGAAAATCAGTACCATTAAATCAGACAAAGGACACCAGGATTAGTTGCAAGGATCTTCACAAGATGAATACTTTTGAGTTTGCCTTTCAGATGCTTTTAAATTCTGGTATCTAATCAAAATACAATAGGGGGACTTAAGGTGAGTTTCCTTGTGTAATCAGTTGTGTTTAGCAGGCTTTTCCCACTTACAATGATATAATTTCTTCTAGGATTAAAAATCGCACAACTTCCGGTGCCTAAACCAAAATGCTACTACTCATAAAGCTTAATTCACTAACATTTCTGCTCACTTTGGTGTCTAATAATCTGTGTATGGCAGAATGTCAGTGGGGGTCACTGGTAACATGGGCATCACTCACCATGCTGAGTGGGAGTGGGGAGCTGATATCTGAAGGTATGGGCTTGCCAAGTCTCATTAGGAATAGGTAGGAAACTGTCTACCAGCACTGCCACTGGAAGTAATTCTATCAGTGGCTGTTTGAAAAGAGTCTCAGAAAAGACAACCATTAATCAAGGACATATTGCTCTCAACTGTAAAAAGACTGAGTGAACAACTAAACATTATTTTCCATGTAGCCAATATTAAGCACTGGAGAAACTACTTTATGGGGAAGAGGGGACTCCTTCTCCCACTTAGATCTACTCAGGAGGAGGAGCAGTGTTTGGATGAGGTAGGGAAGGGTAGGTGAGTCAAAGGGGATACACATCATCTCTCCCCTGCACCAGCAGAGATTCCTAATAATTTTCTTTCTGTGGCACCACTGATTCCTTTCAGCTATTTCCTTCCTCCAAACTGTTTCTCATGGATTTTATTGGGGAGGGGAAGGTGTGTTCAGGCTAGGAGGCAGTGAAATGAAGTGTATCTCATTCAGTGAAGCTGTGCTGGTGCCTTTCATTCAGCAGGGAAAATAGTGCTACTTATATTAAGGGTCATCCAGGGATCTTTAGAAGTATTATGGCCAAGATTCAGCTTCCCTGAAAGCAGAGACATTGACCACTTCACATCCAGCTGTCCTCTGTGTTCACTCCTGCAGTCATTCATCCCTCAGCCAACAATTTACAAGCCATGAAATGTAGAATGTCCAGGATTGTATCTGAAACATGCAACTGGACACACAAGCCTGCATCCTAGTTAGGGTTGCCAGGTGTTTGGTTTTTTTACCTGAATGCCTGGTAGAAAGATCCAACAACAGTGTGAAGATCTCTAAATGTTTGGTGACAAAATGAAACACAGGGTAAAATAGAAGGGAAGATGGAAGATGAAATGGTTACATGGATAGCAGACTGTGAACGAAAATTTATTTAAAGAAAGAATTTTATCTTGGGTGATATGCTTGTGTATTGAAAAGGAGACAGCATTAGGAAAAGATGTTTACCTCCACGAGGGCTTTTATGTTGTAGACAAGAATAAATAAGTGGAGTTGATTCTATGCAGGTAGGAAGAACATCCATTTTGCAGTGTCCACAGTTTTAACAGTAGAACTGATGTGGTGTTGGGTTTTGGTTTGGATGTTTTAAAACTTTATAGTGAAATACAGTACAATACCTGTGGGGGGGGGAAAATTACTTTTGAGCTACAGTACAAATCATGGGCCTGATCCAAACCTAGTGACGTCAGTGGGAGTCTTTCTGTTGACTTTGGATGAGGCCTATATGTCTGACTATACACTAATGATTCATGAATTTTGGAAAAGTATTATGGAATTTAATAGAAAATTCTAAGCTATCAAGCAGCTTTTTTTTAGCTTTTCTAAGAAATTTAATAGAATAAAGTTATTCCATTGAATAGTTTTTAAAACAACATAGATAAGGAATCTTTGTCTATGATATTCATAGTTAGGCACATAAATAACTGGTTGGATTATTAAAGGTGCTGATAATTTACAGTTCCCGTTGTCTTCAGAGGAACTACTTGTGGGAGTAAGGCAACAACATTGGTTCCGCTGTGTGGAACATGGAAGAGAAAAACGGATATTGTGAAAATTATTCAGGATAGAGCAAGATCTGCCCCTGCCTCTAGACATTTTATAGTCTTCAGTTTACTGCGCCAAACATGCTGTGGTTATATTGTTACTGATGAACGTGGGTAGGGGAGGGAATTGTTATTACCAATCATACAGACATTTATTATTCAAACACTCAGCTGAAGCAAAGAACACAGGTCAAAATGGTTAGTTCTGTGAACCCACGGCTGCAGAGCACACCTACCTGAGAGGATTGTATAGTTATTGTGGGGGGAGAGGGAATGTTTTTTTTTTTTTTAATTCCCGTAGGAATGACAAAGTCCTATGTCTTCCTCATGAGTATCTGGCTCAGCTCCATGTGCATCAACTTTTATAATGCCTTCCTTCAGCAAAATAAATATTTCCCATGTATCAAACTCATTATTTCAGTGGGTACGTATGACAGTTTTCAGAACACCCAGGACTGTGAGTCACCTTGTTACCCCCTGCCTAAAGCTAGAGGGAACCCTTCATATGGTATCTGGGTGTCTTTTCCCTAACACTGCCAGCCTTTCAGCCACTCAAACGCTCTCATCTGGGTAGGTCAACCCTGACTTCACCTTGCGGGTTAACAAGAGATGCAGCCCAATCCCTGAGTCTCTTTGAATTATTCCCCCTGTAATATCCTGCCCCTGACACTGGCTGCTTACAGAGATTCCAGATCCTTTTTTACCCAAAGATCCAGTGTGCCCCGGTTTACCAGTTTTATCTTAACCCATCGCTTCTGTAACCTGCAGAGCACTTGTGAGCACTTATAGCAAAACAGAAGTAGGTTTATTTGAGACGGAATAAAGATTTAACTAAAAGTGAGAGTGATGGAAACAACTGATTACAAAACAAAACAAAATCACAAAACATGAAGCTGGTCCACTAGTTACCTTTCCTATCTAATAAAGTAGGTGTTCCTCCCAACGTTCAGTCTACTGCAGAGCGGTCTGGTTTCACAAGAAGCAGAATCCAAATGTTCATGAGAGCCCTTTGCTTCGTAAGGGGTTTCCTTAGTGAATGGGTACATTGCCTTTAACTATACTGTTATATTGAACCAGTCTTTTGTATTTATTGACAGCCAGGATGATCTCCTGTCTGCTGTAATGTTCCTTTTAATCTCTTAAGTGGCGTCAATCCTTTACTCCTGAGAGAATTCTGCCGCCAAAAAATTAAAAATGATGTGCAGAATATTTTAAAATTCTGCAAATTGTATTTATCAATAAATAAATCTGGCTCCAGCATGGCAGTGGGGAGCACACGCCACTGGCGGCCTTGAGGTGGGAGATCACCCTGAAGCCCCCACCTCCCTCGATACAGGGACTCAGCAGTGAGACTGCACCTGACCCTGACACAGTGCAAGGGCTGGGCCTGCCACAGAAACACCCCAGGGCCTGCATCCTCTGAGCCAGGTGCACCAGGTGTGGGTGGGCATGCTCAGCCCCGCAGTATCCAAGTATGGAGGGGCTTAGTGTGGGGGGATCCAGGTGTGGGGTGAGAGGTTTCTGTGTGGGGCAATCTGGGTGCGGGCGGCTCAGTGGGAGATCTGGATGCATGGGGGCTCGTTGGGGGCGGGTTCCAGCTGCAGGGGCAATGGGACTCTGCAGGGGATCCAGGTGAAGGTGGTTGGGGATCAGGAGGATGCAACATGCCAGGCTCAGACTTTGTCCGCTCCAATCCTGGCTAGCCTTAGTGTATCCGCCGGTTCGGTATAGTTTGGACAAGGTCGTGACTCTGTCTCCTTGTGTCCTCGACTCCCTTCTGTGGTGGCTCGACCCACAGGTGGTGTGTGCTGGGGTTCCTTTCGACAGCCCCCAGCCTACACTCTTGTTGGTGATTGACGCATCAGACTTGGGCTGGGGGGCACACCTGGGAGACCTCAGGACACAAGGCTTCTGGTCGCAGGCAGAGCTGGCTCTCCACGTCAATGTCAGAGAGCTCAGAGAAGTGTGCCTGGCATTCCAGACTTTCCAAGCCCACCTAACAGGCAGATGTGTTTGTTATGACAGACAACACGACGGCGATGTTCTATATCAACAAATGGGGGGGGAGGTGCATGCTCCTCTCTCCTGTGCCAGGAAGCCCTCGTGCTGTGGGACTTCTGTGTAGAGCATTCAAGACACCTGCAAGCTTCAAACCTCCCCGGGATGCAGAACGAGTTGGCGGACTACCTGAGCAGGTCGTTCCAAGGCCACAAGTGGTCCCTATGCCTGGATGTTGCGAACTCCATCTTCCCAGGTAGACCCTGTTGTCATGCGACTCAACAGGAGTGTCAGCAGTTCTGCTCCTTCTGGAACCACAGTCCGGACTCCACAGTGGACGTGTTCCTATTACCATGGGGAGATCATCTCCTATATGCGTTCCCCCCATCCCTCTCATTCACAAGGTGCTCCTCAAGATACGGGGGGAAGAAGCTTTGGTGATATTGATAGCTCCAGCCTGGCCCCGCCAACACTGGTACACATCCCTCCTCAAGTTGTCCGTGGAAGCCCCAGTCACCTTGCCGCTCTTCCCAGACATAATAACTCAGGATCACAGTCGCCTCCAGCAACCGAACCTCGAGTCATGGCGCCTCACAGTGTGGAAGCTCCATGGCTGAACCCAATGGAGCTTACCTGCTCAGACCAGGTTAGACAAGTCCTCCTTGGCAGTAGAAAATCCTCCACTAGGGCTACCTACCTGGCCATGTGGAAGAGATTTTCAATCTGGATGGCGCAGCATCATTCTTCCCCAGCGCTCACTGCTATACCGCTTATATTGAACTACCTCCTCCATCTCAAACAGCAGGGCCTGTCCATGTAGTCAATAAGGGTTCACCTGGCCGCCATTTCAGCATTCTATCCAGGCGCACAGGGACGGTCAGTCTTCGCCAACCCTATGGTCAGTCGATTTCTCAAAGGTCTCGACAGGCTATATCCACATGTCAGGCAGCCAATCTCAACTTGGGAACTTTAACTTGGTCCTTTCCAAATGGATGGGTCTGTCCTTTAAACCACTGGCGACGTGCTCCCCATTCTCTCTCTCTGAAGGAACATAAATCCACACCATGTAGAGGTCAAGCATAGGAGTTTATTACGTACAGCACTGACGGAGTGTCACCTTGCTTATTAGGCTCAGAGACACTGTCAATCAATTGGTTACAATGGAATATATGGATTTTCCATGGGTGGGGAAAGTGACGGGGTAGGCAGTTCCACAATCCCGGATAGGTCTAGTGGCAAGACAAGATAGCACAGTAGCCAATGGTTAAAAGGTTACATAATGTCTCTGCCCATGTTCTCAAGTTAACATTTAATTAATACTTTGATAAAATGTATTAGTATTATATATATATATATATATGTTGAATTTTGATTTGGGGTCCATAGGAATGAAGGATCTCCTTTGGTTGTCCAACAGGTACATTCCTAGGGGTTAAAGCAAAGAAACAGTGAAAGTATATGGCAATAAAGATGGTCTCCTTTGTGTTTTAAGGCAGGCATTGGTCCCTGGGAAAGGGAGGTGGGAGGAGGCCATATCTTATACTGACATGTTCCAACCTTTCATAAACTCAAGGTTGGGTATGTGGGAAGAACATCTCCCTACAAAAGAAACTAAAACAACAGAAACAGGGCTTCTTTGTTCAATTTGCAAGTTGAATAAGACACAATTATTCAGTACTCAGCTCCACCACCTGGCAATTTGCTGACTAGGCTTATTTTAGCAAAGCAAGGTTATCTTTTGTTTATTCTGCTTCTCTTAGCTAATCACTACTTGCTAGGCCTCTGGTCTCTTGACCAAACTCTGGACTTTGGGCGTGGAAAAGAGCTGGCACAATCCATATACCAGGATTTTATATAAAATGCACATGGATTTTAACCCTTCACTCTCATACAGGGAGGCATTTTTGGTTGCGATAACCTCAGCCAGGAGGGTGTCTCAGCTCAATGCCTTAACATCAGAACCCCCCTACACTGTGTTCTACAAGGACAAGTTTCAGCTCAGGCCTCACCTGGTTTTCCTCCCGAAGGTTGTCTCCTAATTTCACATCAACCAGGACATCTTCCTCCCAGTGTTCTATCCTAAGCCACACACGAGCAGTAGGGAGCAGAGGCTCCATTCATTGGATGTCCACAGAGCGCTAGCCTTCTCCATCGAGAGAACAAAGCTATTCTGAAAATCCATCCAACTATTTGTGACTCTGGCCGATAGAATGAAAGGTCTTCCTGTCTCTTCTCAGTGGATTTCGTCATGGATCACGTCCTGCATATGTGAGTGCTATAACCTGGCAGGGGAGGCTGCCACTCCGATTACTGCACACTTGACCAGGGCGCAGGCCTCCTCAACAGTGTTCCTGGCACAGATTCGGACCCAGGAAATTTGCAGAGCAGTGACATGGTCCTCCATACACACTTTCACCATGCACTGTGCAATCACCCAGCAGGCCTGAGATGATGCGGCCCTTGGTAGAACAGTGCTCCAATCAGTGGACAACTCCGATCCCCCCGCCTCCTGAACTTGGGCTTGGGAGTCACCTGATTGGAAATGACATGAACAAGCACTCAAATAAGAAAAAACGGTTACTCACCTTCTCCTAATTGTTGTTCTTTGAGATGTGTTCATGTTCATTCCAATACCCTCCCTCCTACCCCTCTGTCGGAGTAGCCAGCAAGAAGGAACTGAGTGGGGGGTCAGGTCAGCAGGGCCCCATATTGGGTGGCATGAAGGCGCAACTCCCGGGGGCACCCACGTTGACCCTACAGATACTGCTAAAGGAAAAATCTTCTGGCTGTCGAGCATGCAACGCGCGCACACCTAATTGGAATGGACATGAACAACACATCTCAAAGAACAACAGTTACAAGAAGGTGAGTAACCGTTTTTTTCCTCTTTTAAAGCTTGGGGACTCCTTTATTGACCAAACTAGTGAAAACATTTGTTTCTGACTATAAATCACAAGGCTACCAATGTGAAGGCCATAAAAAAGGTTTTATGTTAAGTTATTTAAGAAAAATGTAGTCTATGAGTCCTATGTGATGTATATATTTTACAAGTAAACTACAGTCTCTTAATTTTTCTTTTTTTCATTCTTTAAGATCTCACCATTGCTTATTTAGGTCCATACATCTACCAAATCCCAGCAAAAATAACATTGTTATATGGAATAAAATATTGCAACCTTGTCGAGCAGATTCTCATTTAAAATGGCACATAAATCTGTGGTTATACAGCTTTCTCCCCAACTCCCCCACTGAGTTATTGTTTTATTAAAATTCTTGTTTGCATTATTTCCAGACACCAGTCAACAAAATGGTATCCTATATAGATAAAATATATTGATTTGTTGGAAAAGAGAAGATATTTTATGGAGTCTACCTTCTGAGACAACATTAATATTTATTTGGGCTAAAAAAGCCTATTTTAAAAAAATGGCACTATATAGGGAACAGCCGATGATAAATTCCCATGATGGAAGCTGAAGGAGCATGTCCTCAGCTTTATGTGCCCTGTAAATGTTGTTCAACTTTTGTCAATGTCATTGGAGCTACTAGTAGATTACTTCAAAAAGTTTAGTCATTTAAAAATGAACTGAACTATTATTTATGGGCATCCATTAGCAAAGAAGAAATAAAACAGATTTGTCAGGGCTGACTCTCCTTTACTGCAGTTTCCCATCAGTTTAACTATATTGCCTTCAGTGGAATTATTCCTGATCTATCCCCTTTGCAAGATGATAGAGTCATGATTTTAAGGTCAGAAGCACCATTCTGATTACCTAGTTAGACTTCTTACATAGCATATGACACAGAATTTCACCCAGTAATTCATGTATCAAGCCCAAGAAATTGTTTGAACGATAGCATATATTTTAGAAAGACATACAATATTGATTTAAAGAGTTCAAGTGATGGAGAATCCACTACATCCGTTGATAGGTTGTTCAATTGTTAATTACCTCACTTAAAATGTACACCTTAATTCCACTTTGAATTTGTCTAGTTTTGACTCCTAGCCATTGGATCTTGTAAATAGCCCAGATATCTTCACCCCATGTACTTAGTGATTAGTTCAGAATCTGGTATATCCTCCCTTCATTTTCTCAAGTGGATCATGCTAATGGGTAAAATTCACCCTACAGCAAAAAGACCTAACAAAGTTCAACACACTATTTGAGCTTCACATAAGGTCTTGCAACATGTCCAAGGAATGAATAAACCCTTTTGAAGGGTTCCGCATTGGATTGATTGTCACCAACACAAATATCCAAAATAAACGGCATGAAGAGTTTTTAGAAATTATGACCATCAGAACAATTTGACTATCAAAGACCTTCATCTAGATTCATAACTAACTACTATGTGTCATTACTCCTGTTGATGTGTGTTTATATAATGCACATTAATGTTAATTACCTGCATGCATACAGAGATCAACTGTTAAGGCTTTTAAGGCAAGTAAGATTTGGTCTGTTGTGTAATGATACAGTGACTAAGAATATATTAAAGATTTTTTTTAAAAGAAAATATCCTCTTATGTAATCAAGGTATTTAAACAATGAACCTTACCACACCTTTTAAAATTAATATAATTAGTTTTTCATTGAACCCTAAATTTTATACAAGGTGTTGTAATCTAATTCTTCTGTAGTGCTAATGGACATTAAATTATGCTATCTAGGAAAATATGGACAGGGCAGTGCATTGGGAATCAGGAGAACTAAGTGATCTTTCTGGTTCTGCCATTGTCTTGCTGTGAGACCTTGAAAAGGTAACCGTGCTTCCCCACTTCTTACTTCCTATCTGCCACATGTGCAGTTTATGGATGAAAAGCATTATAGAAGCACTAAGTATGGATTTTTAATTTGGTTTATTCTCTTCATAGTAAGATTCCACGATTGTCACTCTGTCTGGGTATCATTCTGAAACCTAGAATGTCTGTTGAGTCAGTGTGAAGTGATGGAAAAAGCTACAAACATGGTTGAGAGCTCTTTTTGCTTATAATATCACCAGGTTCAGTCATCGCTGGGATTTGTGGACTGTTACCATTGGGTGCCTAAGTTCTCATCATTTTTTAGCTTTTTATTACACACGACTTTACAGATTACACCTGTGTGACAACACAGGCTCTCAGTTAGTATTCTATTAATTATTTATTATTTACTAATTGGGTGCCAAGTTCTGCTCTCAGCTAAGCGTGTACAATTCTCTTGGGTTCAGTGGGAGTTGTATACATTTACTCAGAGGCCAGAATTGGGCCATAGATTATTTTTGTTACGTACATCGTTAACAGCCAGACAAAAGTGTGCTCTTTGAATATTTGCATTGGAATGCATGCATCCCATATGCGCAAGACTAGATTTTTTTTTGTAGCAGTGTCCACTACAGCTCTGTGCCTCCTCATCTTCCCATACAAGGACATAAAAAGAGGGGCGGCTACATCCCTCCCTCCCTTCCCTCTTACTGCATGTATTAGTGAGATGGAACCTGGTGAGTGTCCAACTCACCAGACCTCTGTTCTGCATTAATTTCTCAAAAGCTTCTTCAAACCTACTTCCTCAATTCCTTTACTTTTACTACCCTGACAAGGGCACTGGTCACAGACCCATTAGGGACAGGCTGGGGAGCCCACCTGAAAATACAGGGTTTGTGATTCAGGATATTTTAAAACCACACATGAATATCTTGGAACTGAGAGCCACCATACTTGCTTGCATGGCATTCCTACCTGCCCTTTCAAATGCCACAGTGTAGATTCAGGTGGACAACACATCAGTGATGCACTATACAAATAAGTAGTGAGGTGCTCTATTCCCTCTCTATCTGAAGGCAGTCAAATTCTAGGAATCGTGACATCAGCATGGAGTAACTCTAATAGCTCTGCACCTACTGGGGGTCAGCAATGACCTGTTGGACTTTCTGAGCAGGAATGGTAACCAGACATGAGTCATCATTGCAGAAATACATCCTAGAACCGATATTCTGGCAGTGGGGGACTCTACGTGGACAACTCCAAATGCAAGGATTTCTGCTCCAGGGGAGTTGCGATCCAGTTCCCTCCAGATGCATTTACACTTTGGTGGTATCAAGTGGCTGCCTTCCCATTGATCCCCCACCCCAAGAATGGATAAGACCAGATAAAGCTATGGTCATCATGTTAGCCCCTTACTGGCTGAGGCATATTTTGCTGTTGGATTTTCTACAGATATCCACCAGCTCCCCATCTATCCAGAAATGCTCCCACAGAATCAGGAGCAAATATTGCACCCAGCCCACAGTCATTGCATTTGGTGGCCTGGCTGTTGGGTGGTTGAGCAAGACTAACCGAGAATGTTCTCTGTGCATCCAAGAGATCCTTCTATAGAGTTGGAAACCCTCCATCATGAAGCTTTACTCCTTGAAGTGGATATGATTTTACCATATGGGAAATGCAAAATGATTTGAACCCATTTGAGGTCCTGATGTCAAAGATTCTGGACCACATACTGCTCCTGATGCAAGTAGGACTAGTATTTAGCTCCTTTAAAGTCAATCAGGCAGCAATATCAGTGTACCACATTTTGGTACAGTCACACTCACTCTTTTCACATCCTGTGGTGTTGAGCTTCCCCAAGGGCCTTCTCCATATCTGCCCTTTGGTTAGAGACCCTGTAGAGACCCCACATTGATGAGGAAGGCACCGGAGTAGCCCTGTGTGCAGGGCTAGCCCTACCCCCTGGCCCTGTCAATCATGTATAGTAGGGAGGAGGCCTTTAAAAAGGATAAATGTCCCTAGCCTCTGTTTGTCAGAGGGTGGAGATGGATGGCAGGGGAGAGATCACTTGATCATTACCTGTTAGGTTCACTCCCTCTGGGGCACCTGGCATTGGCTACTGTCAGCAGACAGGATACTGGGCTGGATGAACCCTTGGTCTGACCCAGTATGGCCATTTCTTTTGTAGAAAACTGCAGTCATCTGGGGGGTGGGGAGAAGAGATCGCCCTGAGCAGGAAACTGCTGGGCAGATTCCTGAAGTCATAGGGGGAACATCTATCCAGGAGGTTTCCACCCCAGAACTTTCCGGGGAGTGCAGTGAGCTCCCAGGGACAGGCTGACAGAGTGATCCTGATTCAGCAGCCCAGCCAGCACTCCTCAATAGCTGCTACGCAGATGGCACTGAAGTAAGGAGGTTCTGTAGGCCTTTTTCCTGTTTGAGGGGTTCTGGGAAGAAGTTATTCTTGAGTGCTCTGGGACATTTAACTTTCCTTTTGATTCCTCCATCCAAAGACAATTAAGGCCCACAATGGGCAAGGTCTGCCTTGCAAGAAATAAGAAATAGGAGCCTGTGTATAAACCACCCTGTGTAAATAACTGGGCATGGCCTGGGTCTCCTACCATCTTGGAGAAAAGCCTAAGGGGACTCTTTTACAGACCCTATTCCTATGTGGGATCTTAATGTTGTTCTTCTACAGCCCTAGGGAGCCTTTGCTCAAGCTCATGAGACTGTCTTGATGGCAAGATTATATTTCTTGTTGCCATCACCTCAGTGAACTACAAGCTCTCGTGGCTGCACAAACATATTCGTCCTTCCACAGCGACAAAGTGGTGATGAAACTACACCCTAAATTCATCCATAAAGTGGTCTCAGAATTCCACCTGAATTGGCCTTTTACGTTAATGTTCTTCTTCCAAAAGCCGCACTTGTCGCCAGGAGAAAATAAGCTTTATTGCATGCTTCATTACATCAAAAGAACCAGACCTTTTAGACTTTCTCCCTGCTTTTTCATGGCCATATCTGATGTATTGACAGATCAAGCCATCTTTTCCCAGGGACACTCGAAATGGGTTGCACAAAACGTGTCCACTGCTATCAGTTGAGTGGCAAGCCTCTCCCTGGGAATGTCATAGCGATATCTTTGGCCTACTTCAGAAATATACTGATCTCTGGGGGAGGGATAGCTCAGTGGTTTGAGCATTGGCCTGCTAAACCCAGGGTTGTGAGTTCAATCCTTGAGGGGGCCACTTAGGGATCTGGGGCAAAATCAGTACTTGGTTCTGCTAGTGAAGGCAGGGGGCTGGACTCGATGACCTTTCAAGGTCCCTTCCAGTTCTAGGAGATAGGATATTCCATTAATTAATTTATTTATTTATCACATGGAGTAAGCCACTGACTTTTGTGAAACACTATGCACTTAACATGGTTTCAAGGGTGGATTCCAAGTTCAGAAGAGAAGAACTTAACTTAACTCCCTGTTTGACTGAGTTACCTGAGAGGCCTCATGCCCAGCATCTGGGGAGGATGCTCCTTGCCAGCCACCTACAGCAGGATCCACACTGACACACACGTGAAGAAGAAAATACAGTTACTTAACCAATGGTTCTTCAAGATACTACACTCAGAGTAGATCCTGCCCTCCATCCCTGCTTTTCAGAGTCTTCCATTCTATGGGCTTTGAATTGTGATGGAACTAAGGAAGGGTTACGGGAGCACAAAGAGGCACAGGATGTGTGAGTGGCCCTGATGGACACTGCTATTAAAAAAAAAATCCAGTCTCATGTACAGAGAGGAGTGGGATCCACACTGATGACAACATCTCAAAGAACTACAGTCACTGTGGCATACATAACTGTATATTGGTTTTGTTTTTCATCTTAACTGAGATAAATTAGCAATGTTGTTGTAGCGGTGTTGGTCCCCTAAAATGAGAGACAAGGTGGGGTGAGGTAATATCTTTTATTGGCTCAACTTCTGCTGATGAAAAAGACAAGCTTTCAGGTTCTGCAGAGCTCTTCTTCTCTAAAGACCTGAAAAGAGCTCTGTGGGGCTCAAAAGCTTGTCTCCTTCACCAACAGAAGTTGGGCCAATAAAAGATATTACCTCACCCCACCTTGTCTCCCTCATAAATTGGTCTGATAGTCCAGATATGTGCCTGTGAAAGGGATTAGAGAGTAAAGATCTCATTGCCTGTGGAATGGAAATTATGAATCAGTCTTGTCAAGTTGTGATACATGTGTAATGGAGAGTACTATAAATTGCGTGATTAACAGACATCAGTAGCTGAATATGCAACAGAAATGTTACGCGATATAATTTAATCAGGTACCTAAATACATTGGTGTTTTTGTTTTGTTCCTTAAAGAGTACTTCATAGTGTAAATGTCAGAAAGGTTAATGAGACAAGGTGTGTGAGGTAACATCTTTTATCCAACCAGCTTTTGTTGATGAAAGAGACACACTTTAGAGCGCCACAGAGAAGTTGTTCCAATAAAAGACATTACCTCACCCACTTTGTCTCTCTTGCATCCTAGGACCAACACGGCTACAACACTGGAAACAAAAATATTAATTTAAGTCTAAACCAAATTTTTTTTTTTAATGTTATACCTAGCAGTTGTCAAACTTATTTTACATTTAGGCCTCCCCAACTCTCCCTCTAAATATCTGGTTCCGTTCTCTGGTCATGTGGCCTCTTCCACTATAGGATAAAGCTCCCTTCTGTTCTTCTTGCTATTCTTTCTTAAATAAATAAATAAGTGGACTGCTGGGGTTGAGGCAACACAATCTGATATGTGAGAGAGAAAAATGGGTAATGCATCCTTTTGAGGAAGAAATATTGAAATAAAACAATTACAGAAATAGTTTCTGACATTTCTCTTAGTGGCAAAACCACTGGGACTGTTACTGTGATGTAAAAAGCATGTTGACATTCACTCTTGGTAGTCATTGCACCTTGTACCATACAGTATATGACTCCAGCAGGAACCCAATTTTACCATTAAAAGTATAAAAACCTGAATAGAATAGAACATCAAACATCCCATTGTTAAAGTGATCAGGGCTCAGTTCCGCCTTTTAGCATTCACACACGTTACCATCGTATCCTTTTTAATTGCCTTTCAGGACTGTCTGAATCCAGCATTGTCATCATGGGTTTATCTCATTAGCAGGATCATGTGCCTGCAGATGACCTTATTACCGGACATTCTCACCACAGGACAGTCTTATTAAATGTCCCCTCAAAGAATAGTAATGGTGGGTCTGTCTAGGAATTGGATCACAGCTATAAAATTAATATCCTTTTGTATATCCCATCAGCTCAGGGTTAGTGTTGTATTTTGCAATCAGAATGACCTATTAAGGACAATGTATTACATAAAGTAGTGGATATGGAACAAAATCTCCTCAGGACTCATTGGGGGGTTTATGTCCTGCCTTGTACTGGCTATTTGATATAACCATAGTTGAATATGCTATTTTATGTATGTTCCTAAGACAGACCAACACAACTGCCACCAAGAAGTCTTTGTGTTAATTGAGTATTCAGACCATAAGGTTGATTTTTATTTCCAGGTGCCATATGTATTGAAAATTACATATTTTATTCAATAGACCCAAATAAATTTGCATAACCACCTGAAGATAATTCTGTTACTCTCTCTCCTTCATGGTGAAAAGGCATTGAGAGTAATGGAGATGATATTGAATAGAAGAAACTGCAGGGGAAAACTGAAACTATTTTATTTTTTAATGTAATGAGAAATGTCCGTATAGACAAACGGCATTCATGGCTGCTAAGCGTCTCCCTGATGAAGAATTCTATTTAATAAACATAACCCGGGGCTTCAAATCTGAGAGGTCCTAGGTAGGCCTTTTGTCTATTAGCTTATCATACCAAACAAGACAGAACTACTGATGACACTAATTAAGAGATTTGAGGGCCAGGTACAGCTCTTTGTGGTATTGTAGGTCAATACAAATGAGAAAATAAAACATACAAAACAAATTATCACAATTTAGTCAACTTAGACTGAGCTATTTGGGGAGAGATGAGTGTGTATAAGAAGAAAGGCCTGTATAATCTATCCAACAACACCCTGCTCTTCCAAAGAAAATCAGACAACTTGGAAAGTGTCACAATGTATTTATATGGAAAAATAAAATATATATACCCACTTCAAAACTGGATTAAATGTAGAGTTGCCATCTTATATGGAGTTAAGATGGAAGCCCTTGAAGCAACTTTTGCGATAATGTTTCTGGGCCAAATCCTGCTCAGTTTAGTCACATGAGTAATCCCAATGAGTATTGATTTTAATACGACTACTTATATGAATAAAGCAAGGAGGATTCAGGCTTTTTAATATAAATGCACTTAAAGTTACAGGAAGAATTATATTGCTGCTTCTTTTCATCCAATTGATCTAGGCCATATCTTGCGGTATTTATTCATCCTTCACACCATGTTTGCCTTGGTCACACAACTATTGATCTACAATTGGTCTCTGAAAGAGGAAAGCCTTCAAAATCTCATCTAGTTTTTTAATTTCACTGGATAGTCTGTACACAATGATGAGCTGCTTACAAATACAGTCCCTGGAGTATCACCCAAAAGCAAGACTTCAACATAATACTTAGTCCTGCCTTGAGTGCAGGGGACTGGACTAGATGACCTCTCGAGGTCCCTTCCAGTTCTATGATTCTATTATCTGAGCTAAATGCCTCATTCTATTATATAGTATATTCATGTAAACATCTATTTCTTGTAGCTTGAAAAAAACCTGGCTTCCCCATTTACATGATCTATATTACTCAGAAATATGTAGGGTCTTCATGAAATACAGGAAAAACTTGTTTTCCAACTGCATCTTTTTTTCAGGTTACCCTTTTAAGATTCCAGTGTCACAACAAACAATTTGTAGCATTCAATAGTTTTCTGTGGTTCTTTGTTTAGATTCTCATCTTAACAACTGAAGTTCATGGCTAGACGCACAATGCAAATTGAATCTCTTTGTACCTGCAGTTCCAGTGGAAGGCAGGTTATGATAGTGCAACCCCTTACACTGAAGTTTCCATCTGTGAAAGGCAGTTTTCCATTAAGACTCAATGGATTTGCTGGCATTCATTATAAGGTCTCAGGAGTTCTAACAGTGTCTTCTGAGACAGCCTGCTGTCGTCACCACCTCAAAATTCGGAGGGTTTCTCCAGGGACAGAAGGGAACAATATGTTCTGTGTTCTGTCTGGGCTCATGAAAGAAAGTTAGGGAATCAGGAGGCATTTCTGTCTTGCAGGGTGAAAGATAATTGGGTGAAGGGAGAGAAAATAAATAGAGAGGAAGTGGTGACGAAGGGATAAGGGAAGAAAAAACTGTGCAAGACAATCCATTAATTCTGGCTGCAAGAGCTTCATCTGAAGAGTTTAAAACGGGCAGCTAGTGCCATACTTCCTTCATTCCAGGTTTTTGAGTCTGACAAAAAATCTCTCTTAATTTCCTGAAATAGACAATATGTTCTTTCAAGCAGGGCTCATGGGTTCAGGTTTCAAGTACTTCATGTAGGCCTAACTCTGTTCCCATTGATGTCAGTGGTGAAATTCTTATCAGGTCAAAGCTGAGTATTTTTGAAAGACTTGCCGCGTGTCTTGTGCATCTTTCGTAGAGCACCATATGCCCTTAAGTAAATAATAAGAAATACTGTACACAGTGAAAAGGAAAATTTGTCAAAGTATTGGGAACATGTCAAAGTATCAGGATGGTTCAGATTCCTCTTATATATCTGTAGGTTAAATACACATGAATACACAAAGGGACCACTTAGGGAAGTCACTGAAAAAGCCACTTGCATCCACACTCATCCAGATTCAGTGCATGAATCTAAAAGTACAAAAATATGTTGTGACAGCCCATTATCTGCCTGGCAAGCAGTTCCATATTCTATGCAGAATTGCCCAATTTTCAAAGCCTGAAAAGAAGGAAGTTCTTAACAACATAAGTGAGGGAAAAAATAGAGTGCTTTACTGTACTTAACTCCATTACTGTACTTAACTCCTTTACTATAGAAAAGTAAAAGTGATACAATAAAGAATCATGTACTAACCGTACTATTCAGCACAGATTTTAATAATGGCAAAGGAAACATATTTTCCCATTGATTCAAACATATTGGAATTAAACAGATGAAATATTAAGTGTATGCCACTAAACTTTATATAGAAACTATTTTTAGTGGTTACTTGAGATGCAGTTTACCTAACATAATGCCCAAAAGTCACCTTGGTATAGGAAAACAAGGCAAAAGAGATTCCTTTTTTGGCTAAGAATGAATCAGCATAACAGCAGTTTTCAGATGATGTGCTTTTAACTTAAGAGGTCATAGCAAAAGGTTCTGATCAATCATTTTATCCTAGATAGTCTGTGGTAAATAGCTGAAACTTATTACAGCAGGAGTGACAGTGACTGCTGTACTTAGGATGGGAACTATTATACAACCTTAATTCCTTGTTTTCACTCACTCGTTATCTTCTGAAACTTTTACTATAAGACTGAAGTTTTCATGATTGATCTCTGCCCAACAATGATTTAAGTTATTTTATTTATTCACTGACTGTTCTCTTTTAAAATGCCTACAATGTGTGTGTTGAATTATGAGACACAAAATATAGATAGTCCCTGCTCAAGAGATCTTACAGTGCAAAACAGATGCACAGGGCAGATTAGCTGGTGTAGATCACTGCATCTCCATTAATGAGAGTAGAGCTATTCTGATGAACAGCTAAAGGTGTAGCCCCAAGTAGCTAGAATGCACTGTCAAGAGGATAACTTGGGTTTTGAAAGATTTTATATCAGCAGTTCTAAAAATGGTGGCACATGTACCTAGGGTGACCAGATAGCAAGTGTGAAAAATCGGGACGGGGGTGAGGGGTAATAGGCACCTATCTAAGAAAAAGCCCTAAATATCGGGACTGTCCCTATAAAATTGGGACATCTGGTCACCCTACATGTACCACTGGCAGTAAATGGACCGTGATCAGGTGATATTAGTGTTGGTTTATAGGGCTAAGAATCCTCTAATTCTATACTAATTAAGGCAGTGCACCAAGGATTTCTGAGCATTAGATGGGGTGTGCTCAATCTTAAAGTTGGAGAACCATTAGATTATCTCATTTTATTATTGGCTTATTTCTTATATGAACATGGAAGATCTTTTTGTCCTTCAGGGAAGGGTCAGTATAGCAAGGTTGGTGACTTATCAGAATGAAACTGAGTTGTTCTCTTGTGTTGGAAGAGGCTCCTGCTGCTTTTGAGCACGAAGATAGGGAAAAATAAACATTTCCCATTCTGGAAATATTCTTGATGCTTTTTCTGACAGCTTTACAGCCCCAGTAGCTGAGGTTGGAAAGGTGAAATTTGACATGAGGAATTAGCCTTCATGGTGTTTTTTTTTTCTGCGAGGAATGACATTTGTTACTGCAAAATGGGTAATTGCCTGTATGTGCAAATATGGTGTTTCCCTTCACTAAGGTTGTGCAGAAATTTTGCAGGGACAACTTAATTGCCAACCTTTGAAAATTTCGCCCACAAGGTTCCTATGAATACATTACATGTATGAATGGAAAATTAGATCCATTACAAATGAGTAAGTCTGAATTACATATAGTTTATCATGTGTGTGTTAATAACTATAATGACACAACGGAAGATTTTCAAGTATTTTTCAGTTAATAGCTGAACTTCACAACACCACAGTACCACGCAGCAGTTTAGGACAGGAAGTAAAGAATAGCATAGAAACCGGAATCAAAAGGGTGTAGGGATTTACTTAGACAAAATGTAATTACTGCGTTGGCATTAGGTCAGAACATGTTGACTTCAATTCCCAGTCTTTTATGAAAATTCATCTGGATCTTTAATGGCCACAAAGAGATGGAAATTGTGCAGTGCTGATTATAAGGAATGTTTGAAAGATATTTTATCAAAACCACACTGCTGTATCTAGTTAACTTAATAGGACTTGTGTAGCACTCCTTTTGCAGTAACCAGTTTACTGCAGATGTTTATGGGATGAAGTTAAAACCAGCCTTCCCACCACACCGTTCTTGTTGCCACTGCCAGTAATTCACAGGAAAGAGACAAATTAGAAGCCTTTCAGCAGTAGCAGAGGCAATATTATTAAACTGCCAAGCCCCTAATTTCATTATGTCTTCAGGAATGTATTATTTGATTAGGGAAATCCAGCCACAAAAAGAATATCAGAGAAAAACAACACAGAACAGTTGAAGGCTCCCCCCCCCCACCTGGAAATACAAGAAAACATTATTTGAATACTGTCAGGCTCTAAAAATGACAATATAACTTGTTTCCAAAGTTGTATTTCCAAAGGAAGAACATATTTTTCTAGCAGTATAAGCTTAGTAGAAAACTCCTGTTGGTGTAAGTAAAATAAAAAAACAAGTGTCTGAGTAAAGAAAATAACTGGATCTAAACACCATGAAAACACTGATGTATAAAAAAACATTTCTAACACGGGAGATGTTATGATATGGCAATTTCCTACTCCATATAGAAATATAGTGCTAGAAGACACCTAGTGGAGTTTAGCATTAACTACAAGTATGTGTGTAACTCTGGGAAACTGTTAAGGAGAGGCCCATAAATATGTGATTTCCGAATACTCTGAGAACCAGCGTGCTCCCATTGATTTTAGTTGTGAGAGCTCAGTGCCTCTGGAAATCAGGCCCATAATAAAGCTCTTGTTGATGATGAACATGGATAATCCTAAAACTCTGCTGGGAAAAGAGGGTTTAGGAAGCCATTCTGCAGCCTGTAAAAATTTCTACCAAATATTGTTCACTTTATGCTTCTCGGGCTAACTGGTTCAGAATTAGAAATCATCTGCTCTATGCTCGATTTAATACTTAGCATTTCAGGTTTACAATTATATATAAGTTTTATTCAACCAAAATATATTTGAGAAAATTGTAAAGCTTCTTATTCAACTGAAGCCACATAGTAACTACTAAAATTAGCTATTTTTGAAATCTCGTATTTTGATTGAACTATACAAACATATTATATTGTTAGCACGCTCTTGCTCAAGTGGGCCCATCTTTTCAAAACTGTATGCTCATATTGTGCACATGCTTTTCTCTGTGTGTGTGTGTGTGTGTGTGTGTGTGTGTGTTTGCAGTTTATAGAGATGCGCAGCTTTCCCCATAATTTGGGTTTACACTCATAATGTAGATACACACCCTTGCAAGCCCAATTTATGTGCACATTGGAAACTATGCTCCTATTGGGTGAGGGTCACATTTGTTATTTAGGCATAGGCCTAGTTTTACGTCACTTGCACACTTTGGCACAGCCCATTTTCAAAATTTAGGTCAAAATCAATATGTTCTTAGGGCCTGATCCAATTACCATTTTAATCAATAGGCATCTTTCCAGCAAGTTTAATGGTGGCTTGAGTGAGCCTCTAGTTCTTAAGAAAGTTAGACATGGAAACTAAGACAAATAAATGTGGACAGTGCCATCTAGTGGTGGTGCACATCAGGGTGGTGCAGTTTACACCCATCTCTGTCCATGGGTGTAGCGGAGAAGGCAAGAGCATATCACTGGGGAAAGGCAGGCAAGGGCACTGGTGCCTCCCACCCTCCATGGGTTCCACACCTGGAATGCAACTTTATTTGTGTTTGGGGCTCCACAGGGGTGAAAGCTGGTGGAGGTTCCACAGGAGATGTGCTGAATTAACCTGATCCCAGCCCAGTCCAGGCTAGATCCACCCATTTTGTGAGTCGTTCTAGTCAAGTCTTGGTTTCCCAGCAGAGTGGGAAGGAAAATGGCTTGTGTCATTGTGTTCTCATTTGTAGTAGATTTAGCATTAATGGGTATAGATTGCACCTGAGAGTGAGTTTGACTCTTGGAATTGTAAATTTTATGTATAAATTGCTCAAAATTGGGACCGATATGTCCTTTGTTTCCTTGTCACCTCCACCATGTGCATTCCCTAACACCACGCATGGTATGAGGCCTGATCTTACAGAAGTGCTTAAGCTAGAACTCCTTGTCAGTAGGGAACTTTGAGGGGTCATTCTGAGTTGCAATGCTTAATTTGCTAATTATGGCTTAATTATAAAAGTGCCCTGCAACGTTCACGTAGCGAGTTTTAACGAGGAACTTGGGTCCTTTTGCGATTTGTAAATGGATTTCAATGTGTGTCTCTCCACTGTGCATACAAGCATCATAACAGAGGCAGTTTAAAATGGGAGCTCAGAAGAGAAACAGTAACTCTGATTCAGGAGCACGGAGAGGATTTAATTAATTTTTCTGTTTATCCATAGATATCTAAAATAATTTCAAAAACATCCGATAAAATTAGTCAGCAGTAGCTCCCCACCCTGAAACTAAAAATAACCAACCACAATACAGTAATAATAATGTGTTGCACTCTGATACTGTAGGGCAAGATTTGGACTAAATTCAGGATCCCTGTTTGGGTGAGTGATGCTTAGACACATTATAGAGGTGATATGTTCAGGCTCAGTTATGGGAGAGAGGGCCTAATTGTGCACACTCTTACTCACACAAGTAGTCCCTTTGGTTTCACTAATGCTTAAGAGATTGAAGGACCAGACTCCCTGATTGTAAACTCTTCAGGGCATGTATGTGTGTTTTTATAATTTGCCTGTACAGCGCCGTGCACACCTGTGGTGTGGTATTATCAGTAAAGACCTATGGTTCTTTTGAAGCCCTGCTATTATCTGATTTCTGTGACTGTTAGTTAGCCCTGGCCTCTTTAAGATAATGAGGCATCAGTGTGCACAGTTTTCTTTCTGACTTGGTAACTGACTTTAAATGGACAAAATATTGCAACATAGTTAATACATGCATATTTCCAAAGATAGACATGCAAACGTCATCTTGTTTTCTGTTATATTATTCGCTCACATGGAAGTGGTTATGCCACCTCCATTTCTGGCTGCAGCGGATGGAAGTTTGCTCCTCTTTGACATCTCTGGGAATTGAATGTTCTCAGCACCTCACAGGATTGGGTCCATACAACAAAATCTAAAAACAGGTTCTCAGGTGAAATCCTGCCCCCATAAAATGCAATGGCAAAACTCCCATTGACTTCAATAAGGCTGGGATTTTACCCCTTATCTCAACCTGTTTACACAGATTAAACCTCTCATCACCCTCTCTGAGACAGCTGTCATTAGAGTACCTGAAAAATGATTCAGGGGAGATCCATATTGATTATGCCTCAGTGATTTCCATAGGCCAATGCAGAGAGACATTCTGCAAGGCACTGGGGTTGCATAGGAACAGCTGTTCCACTGTGCCAGCCCAGCTCCAAGTCAGGTTTTATGTGATGTGGAGGGGCTTGATCTTGAACCTTCAATACCATGGGCAAATCATGCGGTCTTTACTCAGATCAGATTTCCATTGACTAAGTACTTCAAGATTTTGCCCATAGTGAATGTTTATGACTATATGTTGTAACTGACTGTTTTGTCTCATAGACCAGACCTAAAGGAAACCATTAAAAGAACCATTCTGTTAAAAGAAACCCCACTGGAAAGTGGATGTCTTGTGCTTGCACTGGCAGTGTGTGGTTTGATGCCTACAGTTAAAATAAAATTAAAGACCTTGTTAAACTATAAGAGATTCAAAAATTAATCTACACCAACCTACATGACACTGAGGGCTTAAATACTTTATTGACCAAACTGGCGTTCATAGTCTCTCTTGTAAAAGTTATGAGGGGGTTGCATCATTTTATCTTTCACACACAGTGTGCACACACAATTTTGGCTGGCTCTTTGAGCATTAAAAAATAGGCTGATGCTTCTGCATTTAGTAGTATTTTATACAAGTGAAATCAAAAGTTGTAATGTTGTAAATGCTGTAAAGGTTGTAATGTTCTGTAAAATTCTTACATGTTGTTCAGAGGCGTAATACGGCTATGGCATACACGTGATATGAGTAGTAACGTTTCCCTCTGTTTAATATTGCATAAAGGAAAGTAGTGTTTCAGAGTTAAATCTAGTCACATCAGTCAGCTGTGATCTTTGGAAGCTGGCGTGTTAAATATTAGTGGTCAGACTGGGCTCTGGGCTGTTCTGCTTGTCTTCCCTTCTCCTGTGGAGTATTGATTTTTGTAATACATTCTACAGTAGTTCCACTAGATGGAGTAGGGTAGCAGCGATGTGGTGTAGGCTGGCCCGCTAAAGCAAAAAAACACATGATTTGTCAGACAGGGAATGGGAAAAAAAAGAGGGAGGAAATGGAGAGAGAGAGTGAAAAACAGTGGGTGTGCGAAGAAGCAAAGAGCAGAAGCGAGAAAGATATAGTTTAGACTCTTGTCAAAAAGCAAAGGAGGGAAACCCTCATAGGCAATGTGTGAGAGTAACCAAAAAAACCCTGCAGTATGAAGAGGGATATTGGACTGGATTTTTAAAGGCTGATTGCATTTTCCCAACATATATTTTAAATGTCTCCACAATCTATTTTGCTTAGACTTCTCCCTCCTACCCCAAGGACAGATAGGGTTGGGAAATGGGGATTCCTTTATGAAGCTGTATTTTTATCTTGAGATTCTTAGTCAAGTCTGAAGCATCCTCTGCAGTGACAATTAAGATACAGATGGTTTTTTTTAAAGCCACAGTTGGCTGCTTTACTTTCATTCTGGCACATTTACCCAGAGTGTCCTTTACAAACTGCCATTACTTGTAGGTGTCCCCCCCCCCCATTATGACAGAAAGAAGAGAGAAAAGTTAATTGTTCAGTCTTAAAATATAAATAGCTACATAATGGTGGTGGTTCCATTAGTGATGGTTAAATATCTAATGAAAATAAATATTAGTGTTCTGAGTGGTTTGGAAATGAGCATTAACTGCAAAGCTAAAACTAGATAATCAGATATTGTAAAAGTAGTAGGCTTCCTAATATAGATTTTATCATGTTGATCATTGAGTAGTACCAGGAAAATGGAGAAAAGGGAAAGTATTACAATAAATCAGTGTTAAAAACACTTTATAGGTAATTTTTAAATAAGCATGGTTTCCTCTCTGTTGGTGAATGAATCTGGAAAAGATTAAAATTACATGAATCAGAATGTAGAAGGTTGCAAATTGGGACATAAAAATTGAGTATTCAATATGCAAGCATATAAATGATCATAAATTACAATATAATTTATAGGAGCTTTCTTTCCTTTCCGCATCAAAAAGCACTGCTAATACAGTAGGACACTGATCAAAGCTCACTGAAGTCAATCAGATTCTTTCCATTGACTTTGTGGGATTTGGATCAGGACCTACATGTCTGATCCTGAATCTTCTGAAGTCATTGCAATACTCCCATTGACTTTAGTGGATGCAGGTTTGAGCTCTATAAGGATTGAGTCCTGTGTGGCTCTGCCTTCTGTTGAGGCTGGTATTTTCATATATTTACATATTCATAAATTCTAAGACCAAAAGGGACTTCTATGTTCATCTGCTCTGACCTTCTGCATAACACAGGCCATAGAATTTCACCCTCGTATTCCTGCGTCAAGCCATAGTTTCTGGCTGACCTAAAGAATATCTTGTAGAAAGACATCCAGTCTTGATTCAAAGACTTCAAGTGATGGAGAGTCCACAACAAACCTAGGTAAATTGTTCCTCTAGTTAATTACCTTCACTGTTAAAAGTGTTCACCTTCTTTTCTATCTGAATGTATTTAGCTTCAGCTCCCAGCCACTGAATCTTGTTTATGCCTGAAAAACTGGAACAGCTGATTCAGGCATTTGAGGAGTGCTGTGACCTCAGAGAGAATGACACTGTGGAGAGAGACTGTTTTTTACCTGAAACCAAGAGGCAGAAGAGGGAATAACAGACACTTACATTACAGAGCTGAGAATTCTGGCAGCCACATGGAACTTTGGAGACATGAAAGATTCCCTAATTAAAGACAGGATCATTTGTGGGGGACATGATTCCAGCTTATAGGAGAGATTGTTGAGAGAAACAGATCTAACCCCGGAGATGTGCCTCCAAATACCAATGGTATCTGAACTGTCTGGGTCATGGATCAAAACAGTGACAGCCACGAGTGAAGATCTAGTACATAGGATCAAGTTAAAGGACCCCAGAAAGCAAGACAGAAAGAGACTGACCAAGAATGCAGGCATTATGGTCCAGTGTAAACACTGTGGAAAGCAGCACAAAAGACAGAAAGAAAAATGCCCATCCTGTAGGCAACAGTGTAAGAGGTGTAGACAACAGAACCACTTTGTGCCCTGCTACAGCTACCTTAGGAAATGAAAGAAAACCAGCAGTACATACAGTGATTGAGGCCATAGAGACTTCCAGGGTGACTTCAGCAGATCGAAAGAATCTCAGTATACACGCACTGCAGAAGAAGGCTGTCAGCCATTCAGCTGCCATATTTGCAGCTATGTTATTAGAGCAATTGCCAATTTGATTCTAGTTTAACTGTGGAGCCAGCTGCAATCTAATCCCAGCCCCACTGATAAGCAGCAATATTAGACTGGTGAAATGTGACCAGTTGTACAATAAAACCATTCTGAGTGGGCAAATGCAGGTTGTCAGTAAGAAACCCATGAAATAAAAGACACTATTGCATAGAGTTTATAGTCGCTAATACATAGGAATACCACTGACTGCTGGGCAGCAGGGCAGTATCAGCCATGGATTTGATCTCAGTACAACACCAGAAAATTTTCAACTTGAGAGAGGAGGGAGAACAGTCACTGTGAGCCCTGTGCAGCATTGTAACAGAATATAAGTACATAAAAAATAAAATAAATTAAGGGAGATATCCTATCTCCTAGAACTGGAAGGGACCTTGAAAGGTCATTGAGTCCAGCCCCCTGCCTTCACTAGCAGGACCAAGTACTGATTTTGCCTCAGATCCCTAAGTGGCCCCTGCAAGGATTGAACTCTCAACCCTGGGTTTAGAAGGCCAATGCTCAAACCACTGAGCTATCCCTCCCCTCAAAATGAATACTAGTTTAAAGAAATTACTTTCCAAAACACTGTTCCTACCTCAAAGATCATAGAATATCAGGGTTGGAAGGGACCTCAGGAGGTCATTTAGTCCAATCCCCAGATCCCTAAATGGCCCCCTCAAGGATTGAGCTCACAAGCCTGGGTTTAGCAGGCCAATGCATGGAGACAGACACCCAAAGGGCAAGCTGAAGTTAGGAATAGATTGCAACATCCAGTCCATGAGACTACCAATTCCATTAGCCCTAGGGGAGCCACTGAAGAAGGAACCGACCGGCAAGCTTACAAAGCCTACAGAGAAAATTAGCAGGCTAGTAGTGGTGAGGAAACTTTCAAGTAAACTGAGGATCTATATTGACTGAAAGGCATTGGACAGAGCATTGAAAAAAAAAAAAAAGTCACTGCCCATTACCAGCAATTGAGGAAATACTACCTGATTTATCCAGGGCAGTTTGTGTTGTCAAGAATGGATTCTGGCATATTAAACTAAACGAGTCATCCAGCCACCTGACAACCTTTGCCACGCCATTTGGCAGGTACTGCTGGGCGTGAATGCCTATGAGCATCAGCCCAGACCCACTGGTCTTCCAGTGTAAACTGATCCAGGCATTAGAGCAGTGGTGGGCAACCTGCGGCCCGCAGGCCGCACGCAGCCTGTCAGGGTAATCCACTGGTGGGCTGCCAGACAATTTGTTTACATTTGCCTGGCCGCCTGCAGCTCCCAGTGGCCGCGGTTCGCCATTCTCAGCCAATGGGAGCTGCGGGAAGCGGTGGTCAGGCCCGCGCTGCTTCCCGCAGCTCCCATTGGCCGGGAATGGCGAATCACGGCCACTGGGAGCTGCGGGTGGCTGTGCAAATGTAAACAAATAGTCTGGCGGCCCACCAGTGGATTACCCTGCTAGGCTGCGTCGGGCCTGTGGGCCGCAGGTTGCCCACCACTGCATTAGAGGAACTCCCAGGTATAAAGATGGTGACAGATGAGATTCTTATTGTAGAAAGAAATGACAAGGAAGATACAATCCACGACCTCTGAAGGTCTTTGTCAGACTAAGAAACTGAGAGTCATAAAGGAAATGCCCAGATCAAAGGATGTGAAGGCAGTCTAGCGTCTTACAGGGATGACTAGCAATGTATAGGGATGGCCAACTATCTTTCCAGATTCTGTGCACACCTATTAGAAACCTATGAATCTGTGAGACAGTTAACGCACAATGGTGCAGTGTGGGAATGGTCAGAGAACCAGGAACAGGAATTTGAAAGTATAAAGAAAAGCTTAAGTGAGGCACCAGTCTCAAAGTACTGCAACCCTGAAGAGCAGCTAGAACGTCAGTGTAACACCTCAGAATGAGGCCTATGGAGCCACCAGCCCCATAATATTTGCTGGTAGAACCCTGATGGGCACAGAAAAGGGATGTGCTTGGATAGAAAAGGAGCTACTGACACCTGCTCTTCAGAATGGAATGATTCCATCTGTTCACCTTTGGGCACAAGGTGACTCAGCAGTCTGATTGCAAGCCATTAGAAAGCATCACGAAGAAGCCAGTGTTGTTTGCACCCAAGTGATGACAGTGCATGCTAGTGAGACTCCAGCACTAGGAAGTGAGGATAAGGTATTGCCCAGGAAAGTCAGTACTGGTGCTAGATACGCTGAGAATGGCATACCTTTCAGAGTAAACACAGTTAATTCTGCTAGACAGGAGATAGAGTCTAACTACATGCCTTGGCATCTCTGATAGGAGGCTCCTGGCAATGCAACAAAGCATTAGCCTGGATGAGATGCTACTGGCCCTAAAACCTTTCAGATGCCAGGGTTGGCCAGATCATAAGAGCAAGTGCCACTGGTGGTTACACCCATTTCCAAGTGAGGGATGAACTGTGTGTGCAAAATGGGATTTTGTATAAATTGGGCAGTATTCCCAGCAAATTTCAGAGCTAAAACTACGAGATGGACACACACTTCACACATGGGGGTAGAGGCATGCCTGAGACGAGCCAGGGAGTGTTTGTGCTGGCCAATCAACATTTGAAGCATCCCAAAATAAAGACCACTTCTGAAAATTTGGGCAAAGCCACAGAGCACCTCAGTGACAGAACCCATGACTCCTGACTGTCAGTTCCCAGCTGTCGAGCCTTATCATCTGCAGGCCAGTGATGTCAGTGGGAGCCATCCCATTGACTACAATGGGCTCTGGATCAAGTCCATAATGATTAGCACACACTAGACACCCTGTGAAAATATATCAATAGCAGTGAGCAAGAGATGAAACAGAATAACAGTTTGGTGTAGTCTGATAAATAAAATACACAGCAAACATATAACAGTCTATTTTCCATTTGACAAACTCCTGGACATGTTCTATTTTTTCCTTTGTATGTATCTAAACCAAACAGCAAATTTAAAAGTGAACAAAAGGTTTTCCACACTGCTGAACCTTGAAAAATGCTTTATTCTTGATTTCCTATTGTGAATTCATTAGCCGAGAAAATTGTTTAGGTTTGGAAAGCTGTGACACAGTGTAGAGAATTTGTTTTTATTTCTTTTTTCCTTTTCTTAAACTTACTGTGAAAATTATGCAAAGAATGTTTTGCTTAGAGTTATGGCACTGCCAGCATCATTTAACTTCTTGCACTTAATTTACCTTATTTACATTTTTATTAGGTATCATTATCATGTACATACAGCACATACTTGTAGGGCTATTCATTTTTGGCAAAACATCTATCTACTGACCAGGGATTTCAACATGTTTTCATCTTGATACATGGTTGAATAGTTAACCTTTTCAGGTATGCAAGTACATGTTCAATTGGCAAAGGTATCACATAATCTATGACACTAGTTTCTCCCATTTTCAAGATCACATTTCTACAGTCTGACCAGATGAGATGCTAGAAAGAAAAATGGTGTGTAGACCACAGAACCAGTATTTGATTTCAAGCCTTGATGCACCAATACTCCACTGGGAAATGATCTTGATAGGATGGTGTTCTGCAATCTATCCCGAGACAGCATGGGAGCTGTAAATTGTCATAACTGAAGTTTGCTACTGAAAATGGGTGGGTAAATTTTAGTGTGCATTTATATTGATTGGGACTCTGTTTGAAGGTCATTGGTGCAGATGAATTGGCTTTTCTGTAGTGATACTGTAGATTGTCCCTGGAAAATTGTACAAACACATTGGCTTGACGCATATACTTGGTATAAAAATGCAACATTTGTATCCAGACATTTAAAATGAATTCCCTTATGAAATGAAAGTTTAGAACATAAAATGCTTCTGCATTCTTTTGTAAAGCATTTTTTTCAGTAAGAACAATACGTATTTACTGAAGTTAATGGTATTAGAACATTGTGACTATGTGACTGATTACTTCTCCTAAACTATTAGGAATTGAAGATCATGTTATATGTCTTTCAATAAGTATTTTCCCCTAAATTTTCAACAAGGTCTTGGATGTACAGGGCCGGCTCTAACTTTTTTGCCGCCCCAAGCAAAAAAAAAAGAGCGCTGCCCCACCGTAACACCCCCCCCCCAAGCGCCGCCCCGCCCCACCAAAACACCCCCCCAGCGCTGCACCGCCGAAACACCCCCCCCAGCGCCGCACCGCCGAAACACCCCCCCCGAGTGCCGCACACCGAAACACCCCCCCGAGCGCCGCGCCACCGAAACACCCCCCCCCCAGCGCCGCGCCATGCCACCGAAACAAAAACAACCCACTCTCCCAAGCACCACCCGACCGAAACAAAAACACCAACAAAAAAAATCCTCGAGCGCCCCCCGCCACCTCAAGATTGGCCGCCCCTTACAAGGTGCCACCCCAAGCACGTGATTGGTCGGCTGGTGCCTGGAGCCGGCCCTGTGGATGTGACCTGTGAACTTAATGTTGTTAGGTATTAATGATCTCCATACTAGAAATATTCAAGCATACAAAAGTTTCCTCTTTTTTTTTCCCCTCAGAGTAACTAGAGTTCCATTCTTTGTCAAGGTGAAACTCAATTTGCAGTAATTATAATTTCTTAAATTTGATTTATTTGCACTAAGTAGCTATGTCAGTTTCTCAGACAAGTAAATGCACTAGGATACATTAATATTTAAATATCGACACTGTTTCCTCTATCATCTTTGACAAAAATCCCACACTCACTCTGCTTGTAAAATCATTGTAAAAATGGTCATTGTGAGAAATGGTGTAGGCTTTTGGATATATATTCAAATATAAAGGTTTCGATCCAGTGTGGTCTATATTATCATGAAAAATACTTTAGGATCCTCTAATTTACTACCTCTCTTTTTAATTTAACACATACCTCTGCACTGATTAGAAATAATTTGTTCTCTACCTTGTTGCAAATGCAACTACAAATGTTGGTATTATAGTTTATTTAGATTATAGTAATGCCAAGAGGCCAACCGAGATTGGTCCATGGTTCACACAGAGTGTAAGACAGTCCCTGTCCTGATTTGCTTATAGTCTCAACAAGACAGACAAAGCATTGTGGGAAAGGGTTATAACATAACAAGCACAGTGAATAAAGTGCTGGTCTGCCATCTGCATTTTAGTTCCACATTTTTTTTGCTTTGCTTTTGATATCTTTCTTTTGGGTTGAGGTGAAGGGGCTGCAAGAGGGGGACTAAACAGAAAGACAGGGAAAGGAGGCAGTGGAGGTGGAGAGGTGAGAGAAAGCAGGCATAGAGAATGGGTAGAGTGAGGTTGAGAACAAGTGACCGTGTTGGAGTAAACAGCCAAGTCAGGAAAGGGAGAGAATGCCCAGAGGAAACAATTGTTCCCTCTAGTATTACCTACTATTAAAATAGGATGGTGAATGACTCAATACATTTTTAACCCACTTTATCTGGGCTGCTATAAAGCTCTGTAAAGCACCCCAATGAACTGTCAGGAATATGTTTCCCAGACCACAGGTGTTAAATTATGGTATCCCAACTCAAAGTGTTGTTCAGAGTAAACAAATGTATCTGTACCTCAATTACGGTAGTATCTAACTAGGTAGATAGTTCTTCCTTTCCTTCTGTATCCCTCAGAGTGTGGAATGGACACCTATACTGTATATCTTAATTTTAATAGGATCCTCTGAATTTTCTCCCTCTGAGTAACTCTGGTATGAGAGATGAAATCTTCCACTTCTGTCTGGGTATCTTTCACAGCAACCTTCAGAGAGAAAAATGAGATTCAGTTTCCAGAGTTAATTTACCCTAAATCACCATTTGTTTAGACGTAGGATACATATTTCCCCCAGGATTATACCACATCTGGTTATCACTCTCCTCTACTGCTTAAAATTAGACATTTGTTCATCCTAAATCAATGATTTCTAGCTGGTGCAAAATCAATAATCCCTACGGTGATGGGTCCCACACAGACATAAATGGGAAAGAGATATCCAGCTCTGAGGTTTAAGGGTGTTTTAGATTAATTAAATCAGTTTATATTTTGACTGAAATACCTGAACTGAGATTCTTGTATCATCTGGAGCTTTTATTTGTCCTGTTGTTTGTTCTGAATTGGGAGTTCTTGACTTCAGAATGAGTCAATTTGTAAAAAGATAAGAATGTGTGTTATTGTTGACCATGCTTGATCATGAGACTATTGGATTCAGGTTTGTGACATTCATACATGTAACATTGAGGTATGAGGCCCTAGATGAAGTACAAATATGGGCCTTCCCTCAACCTGTAGAGAGAGCTGAATCCCTCCCCCAGTAACTCTGCCCCTCTCCCCCACTATGTCCACACCCTCATCTTCATAAAACTTGCTGCTTGTGGACAGAGCAATGGTGACACAGAGTATACTGCTCCAGGAGGTGTGAACCCCAGCACCCCACAGGGCCCACTCATGCACTCACATTCCACCATGTTTTGCTTGGGAAAGGGGATTTTGAAGACTTTCCTCCATCCCCCAGTAAGAATTGTCTGCTCAGGTGCTGCAGCCCCAAAAGCATGGCAGTTCCTCCTTCCCCATCTGCCTGAAGAGGTGGAACAGCAGTGGGCTGAGGAAGAGGGAAACCTGGGCCCATCAGCAATGCAGAGTAGCAAGCCAAAGTCCTTCTCTTCCCAGCCCATCCAAATTATATGAACAATAGGCCAACGGGAGGGCTTTTCCTCCTCTTTTCACCAGAAGAGGTGCAGTCGTGGTGGGCTGAGGAACCTGTTTAATTCCTCCATCATGTCGAAACCCTGGGTTCTACAGCTGACTGGGAGAAGGGAAACCCTAACTCGCTCATGTAGAATGCAGCCTCATTCTTCCCAATTGGCCTGAACATGGGGTAGACAATAAGGGCCAACAGGAACAGCAGCAGTAGCAGCTAACTATTTCACAAAGCCTTAGTAGTGAGAGGTCCTCTGCTGTGGAAATGGGGAGCCATCTAGTTCTGCAGCCTCTTATGGAGCTCTCCAGAGCCCAAGCCATACCTGTTTATGTTTATGTGACATAATAATGTGATCCTAGAAAGAGAGAGAACTTCCAATTACTGTCAATAATGCAAAAAACAAACAATCCCCCCCCAAAAAACCAACAGCCCTCCAAAAAACCATAGAAGGCCACAGATTCAGTGTCTCAGACCCTAGGCCTGTTCTGCCTAGTGGCTAAACTGGCCTTGAAAACTGCCACATGAATCCTTCTGCTCGTATAACTTTCCTCATAGGGAATGTAAGAATTCTCAGACCTGCCCATTCTTTTTTTTTATGCTCTGTCAACACAGCATTAATATACCCTGATGACAGTTCCTTTCCCTTTATACTGGATCTGTGACCATCTGCATTTTTTGATATATTGTATGTCCTTGAAATTCTCTACCCATCTGCACTGGAAGGCAGCTCGCAAACTCTCCTTAGTGTTTGGGACCATAACAGCCATCTTTTTGCCAGAGGAAATTAAGGACGATTAGTTGCTTGCTCAGTAGAAAAGGATCTAGAATTTCGACCCTGGGTAGCATGCTTACTGAGTGTATGTGGAATGCCTGAAAAAAGTCTCATGTCTTACTTATGTGAGTGTGGCAACCTTATTGACAAAATGTAGCATTAAAACATCATAAGCAGCATTGGAATAAAGTGTCATGAAGCCTTTTCACCTGCTTGAATGTTGGTTTATCAATCAAAAGAATAATTTTACTCTTTAAACATAAAACTTGTTACTTAATTAATAAGAAGTAAAGTTATTTAGCGTATTAAATCTGTATAAATAGTAATAAAGTATCAATGATGATACAGAATAACTTGCCTATTGGCCTTATGAGTGTGGCATTAGATTATACTCCTTAGCCTCTTGATATATCTAGTTTTTAATAAAAGCAATTGACCAGATCCTTCAGTTATGCCTTGCTTTGCACTGTGACTGGGTAGTATACACACTGCCAGGGGTATGGCTATAGTTGTGTGTCTGCTTTCAAATCATATTCACATAAGGAAAAATCCTTCCTCTGTGGGTGTGAAAGATCGCAGCCACGTTGGAACAGGTGTGCTTCTCCTGTGCAGGATGTTGACTCTGGTCTGTGCTTTAATGGGTCTTCCTGCTCTCCAGTGTCAATGGTTTCTTTTTTGTGTGGGGATGGAGTCGTTGGATTTTATGTAGATCAATTGTGCTTTTATCTTCCTAGAACCGCTGTGCTGCCACACATTGACTTAAGGGAGAGAATTCCTTCCTCACGGAATTTAGCTGTCTCATAGTGGTGAGGTAGAGAGGCTGTTGGAAAGAGTTTTACATTTCTAATTTAAAATAAAAAACCCTTTGTAATGAGAAACATTCTTTTGCCAAGATGTGGCCAGTCACCACCGGTATCCAGTGAGCACAAATGAGAGGGGGAACCACAAAGGTGCAGGTTGTGGCTCCCTGATTCTGCAGCAAGTGAAGATTAGGACACATCCCCTTCCTGTCATGGACCCAAACTTTGGGAGCTGCAGGATGTGATGAAGGTGGAACATTGGCCAGAATGGGCCTCTCACTAACATGGAGAATCCAGCTCTGCTTGTTTTTTTTTGTTTGTTCCATTTTTATAGCAAGGTGGATAGTGAAGAGGGGCAGCATCAAAGTTGGGAACAAGGCCCCAAATATTGGTTCTATCCTTTTCCGCTACCCTTTGTTTGTTGATCTCTTAGACTGCAAGCTCTTGAGGATTATGCCTTCCTTGTTAAAAGTATAGCGCCTAGCACATCATGGACAGTACTGGAAACGAGTAAGCAGTAATAACACTGATAACTGAGGCTATGCACTAGAATATAGATTTAGCCTGTAAGTCTTTCCCCAAATGTGGTGAGTGGATTAACGTAATTCACGAGTTTGAGTTTCACATGGGTGCTTTGGGTATGCTGTTGTATACTGCTTTCTAGCACTAACTATTGACTCCTAAATGATCACCAAAGATACCCTGCAGCTAATTATGCAACACTGATGACTTTTTTCCTGATTGTTCTAATTATCTTGTTTATTGTGGAAGTAAGATTAATGTCCAACCAGTATGTAAGTTTAATGGGGGGAAAAAGGGATTCATGGTTAAAATTCCAAAAATTCAAGTAATTCAAAAGTGAGGGTTGCTGCATTAAATCAGCATCATTGTGTGCCCTGATTATTTTATCATGTACATTTATACAACATATGGAATAATCTACCAAACTACCCAGAACCCAGGGAAACAGGAATCAAAAATATGTGTTTAATGTAGTCGAGTTAATGTGGGAATTACAAACTTAATGCCTGCATTTTCTGATATTTTTGTCATTTTTTAACTGCATCACTTTAAATCTAAATTAACAGAATTTTGCATAGCAATTCTCTTTTGTAATAATAATGTGAACATGTAAGTGTTTCCCGCTTCCCTTTGAAATCCACACCTCATTGAAATGAGTGAGATTTGGGAAAAAAGAGTTCTTACCTTTCTTTGGTTGGGAGGCAGTGTGCTGTCAATTTTTAAAGAAAAGCTTAGAATCTACAGTATATTTTAGATGCAGCAGAAATTGCAGAGTCCCTGAAGTAGCAGGATCCACATTTCCCCTCCATGTCCATGATTTTCTCTTGTCCTTGAAGCTAAGGCTATTGTTTTTAGAGGAGTTTGCTATGTGCATCTCAGCAAGGCAGTTACAATCTCTTTCCTGCAAGTTGTGCCATCAGCAGTCTGATTTCAGCCCTCTTTGCTGTAGCCATGTTTTTAAAATAAAGTTGTGTTGATTTTTTCTCCTTTTTACATTGGAAAATTGTATATTTTTTTACTATACTCAAAATAACCTTTATGTGCAAGCCAAGCACAGAAGAGTTCATCCCAAAAGATGCATGTTACAGAAAGTGGTGAGCACTTTGAAATGGGGGTTGTAATAGATACCATTTTGCAACCCCAAATATAGCATGCACTGGCAGCCCCCCTCTCCATAATACTGTGATGTATGTTTGGTATATATTTATACCACAGTCCTGCTGAGACACTGCAAGGAGCCAGTTGCTCCATTACTCCTGGAGAAAAATTTTCTTCCTTGCTCATAATGAAGGAAAATCATTCACACAAGAAGCAGCAATTTGTACTTATTCTCTCAATATTAGGGATTCCTTCAAGAAATTCTCTCATCATAAATTCTGTCCACAGGAGATATCTTAAAGATGACACCTGTCTTTAAGTCCTCTGTTGGTATCCTCTCTTTCCGCACCATCAGGGGTGAAAGTAACTGAGGACACTTACCGGTACGGGGAGGGGGGGGGGCAGCAACAAAGCGCTGCTGTGGCAAAGGACCATCCTTAATGCGCTTTAATGTCCTTGCCCCTTTTGCCTCCCCTGTCGGCTCAGCCGGTACGGACCCTACTGGCAGGGCCGCCGACGGGAGAGGTGGGGGGGGAGGGGCAGCAATGTTAAAGGACGGTCCTTGCCGCGGCAGCGCTTTAACGTTGCTGCCCCTTCCCCCCCGCCGTCAACAGGAGAGGCAAAAGGGGCGGCGACATTAAAGCGCTGCCATGTGGGCTGGGTATGGGCCGGTGCAGGTTCTTACCGGTACAGAGTACCGGCCCATACCAGCTCACCCCTGCCTACCGTTAATATGGCCTCTTACTATCCTTCTCTGCTTCCTTCTCTTCCCAGTCTCCTTCCATTTCTTTCTTGATTAAGGTCTACACTTGGATAATGGCTCTGCCACACCGATAAAAAAAAAAAAAGCTTTAAACATCTCTTTTGGTTTATCTATTTTATTTATCTATTTTTATTCTTTTTTTTTAATATGCTGTTACGTGAATTAATGTTATATAAATGCTGCCTGCCATCTTGTACTGTGCATGTGTTGAAATGTACTGTTAAGTAGACAATTTATTTAACAGTAAATTCCTTATTGTCTTGTGGTCTTGAAAACAGAGACCACAAGACAGAGAAGAAACTAATGTGAAAAATATTTTCTCAAGATAGGGATGACCTCATAACTCAAGAGAGAGAGAACTGGAGGGAGTTGCACATGGCATCCCTCATGAGCTGAAATATTTCTCATTAACCTACTCTCTGCTCCAATAATATTAGAATATTATAATTTTCCAGGTCTGCTTGAATTCATTAAATTGTGAATTTCCAGTGAATGTCCTGTTTCTCCACTGATGTTGCTGTACATGTCAAATGAACAATGAGGAGTCCAGACTATTCATGTTTTTGTGGATACAGACTAACACGGCTACCCCTCTGATGCATGACAAATGAGTAACCTGTAGACATGGTATAAGGTCTTGGTTTTTTGATTGTCAATGAGTGGTAGTGGTGGTGTTGTTTTGTTTTTACCTTGGAACAGAGCGCAGGAAATCAGTGTTGGAAAACATTTTCCCCTTTTAAATAAACCGGTAAATGTGTAAAGCAAGCAGATCTAACCCCAACAAAAAAGTTTAAACTTGACCTAGAGGTAAATTAGAACCACTTATTGAAATACTGCTTTATTACTTGTTCACCAAGGTAAATTGGATAAAGGAGAGTAACTACGACCAGTCCTGTGGTGTTACATAATTGATAGGAATTGTATAAATCAGATATATAGGGCTCATAGAATTTTGGCTTGTTTGTTTATTTATACCCAGATATGTGGTTTGCATGGTACTGCTGTATGAAAGTCAGCAAACTTTCATACAGCATATATCACGTTGGTAGATGTGCAGGTGAACGAGCCCCTGATGGTGTGGCTGATGTGTGTCACTTGAATAGATATGTGAACAGAGCTGGCATCGGGCTTTGTTGCAAGGATAGGTTCCTGGGTTAGTGTTTTTGTTGTATGGTGTGCGGTTGCTGGTGAGTATTTGCTTAAGGTTGGGAGGCTGTCTGTAAGCGAGGACTGGTCTGTCTCCCAAGATCTGTGAGAGTGAGGGATCATCTTTCAGGATAGGTTGTAGATCAGTCCTGGCTTACAGACAGCCTCCCAACCTTAAGCAAATACTCACCAGCAACCGCACACCATACAACAAAAACACTAACCCAGGAACCTATCCTTGCAACAAAGCCCGATGCCAGCTCTGTCCACATATCTATTCAAGTGACACCATCATAGGACCTAACCACATCAGCCACACCATCAGGGGCTCGTTCACCTGCACATCTACCAACGTGATATATGCCATCATGTGCCAGCAATGCCCCTCTGCCATGTACATTGGCCAAACTGGACAGACTCTACGCAAAAGAATAAATGGACACAAATCTGACATCAGGAATCATAACATTCAAAAACCAGTGGGAGAACACTTCAACCTCTCTAATCACTCAGTGACAGACTTGAAGGTGTCAGTTTTGCAACAAAAAAACTTCAAAAACAGACTCCAAAGAGAGACTGCTGAACTCAAATTAATATGCAAATTAGACACAATTAACTTAGGTCTAAACAGAGACTGGGAATGGTTGGGTCATTACACTAATTGAATTTTTTCCCCCCCATGTTAAGTTCTCCTCACACCTTCTATGGGTCATCTCGATTATCACTTCAAAGTTTTTTCTTCTGCTGCTACTGATAGCTCATCTCAATTGATTGGCCTGTTACAATTGGTATGTGTACTTCCACCTTTTCATGTTCTCTGTATGTATAAATATCTTCTGTCTGTGTGTTCCACTCTATGCATCTGAAGAAGTGAGCTGTAGCCCACAAAAGTTTATGCTGAAATAAATTTGTTAGTCTCTAAGGTGCCACAAGTACTCCTGTTCTTTTTGCGGATACAGACTAACATGGCTGCTACTTTGAAACCTGTCAATCAGGAGGGAAAGACAAAAAAACAGAAAATGCAGCAATGGCTGAAATGTTAAATGCCCTTTTTGTTTCAATTGTCACCAAAACAGTTAGCAATGACTGGATGACTACCATAGTGAACATCGGTGTACATGGGGTAAAATCTGACACTAAAATAGGGGGAAAAACAAGAATTACTTAGACAAGTTATATATCTTCAAGTACAGATATAGTACCTATCTATAAAAAAGGGAATAAAGCCAACCCAAAGGATTATAGATTATAGAACAGACAACTGAAGTTCGGTACTGGGAAAGATAATAGAGCAAATAATAAAACAGTCAGTTTGTAAACATGTAGAAAAAAAATAAGATGATACATAACAGTCAACATGGATTTGTCAAGAACAAATCATGTCAAAATAACCTAATATCCTTTCTGACAGGTAACAAGCCTTGTGGATGGGGGGAGGGAGCAGTAAATAGGATATATCTTGATTTTAGTAATAAGACTTTTGATACTGTTTCACATGACCTTCTCATAAGCAAACTAGAGAAATACAACCTAGATGAATCTACTATAAGGTGGGTGCACAACTGGTTGGAAAACCATACTCAGAGAGTAGTTATCAGCTGTTGACAGTCAAACTGGAAGGACATATTGAGTGGGGTCCCACAACGATCTGTCATGGGTCCGGTTCTGTTCAACATCTTCATAAATGATTTGGATAATGACAGAGAGAGTACACCTATAAAGTTTGTGGATAATACCAAGCTGGGAGGGGTTGCAAGTGCTTTGGAGGACAGGATTAGAATTCAGATGCTCTGGACAAACTATAGAAATGGTCTGAAATAAATAGGATGACATTCAATAAGGACAAATGCAAAGTACTACACATAGGAAGTAATATTCAGTTACACAAGTATAAAATGGGGAATGCCTAGGAGAGGGTACTGCAGAAAAGGATCTGGGGGTTATAATGGATCACAAACTAAATATGAGTCAACAGTATAACTGTTGCAAAGAAAGTGAACATCATTTTGGGATGTATTAGCAGGAATATTGTAAGCAAGATATGAGAAGTAATCTGCACTTCAGCACTGATAAGGCCTGAATTGGAAAGATGTGGATAAATTGGAGAAAGTCCATAGGAGAGCAAGAAAAATGATTAAAAGTCTAGAAAACCTATGACTATGAAGAAAGGTTGAAAAAACTGGATTTGTTTAGTCTGGAGAAAAGAAGACTCAGAGGGTATATGATAGTCTTCAGGTATGTAAAAGGTTAACGTAAAGAGGAGGGTGATAAATTATTCTCCATAACCACTGAGGACAGAACAAGAAGTATTGGGCTTAAACTGCAGCAAGGGAGATTTAGGTTAGACATTAGGAAAAACTTCGTAGCTGTCAGCATACTTAAGCACTGGTACAAATTACCTAGAGAATCTCTGTCATTGGAGGTTTTTAAAAAAACAGGTTAGACGAACAGTTTTCAGGGATGGTCTAGACCTCTGGCACGCGGCTCACCAAGATAAACACCCTGGCGGGCCGGGCCAGTTTATTTACCTGCCGCGTCAGCAGGGTCAGCCGATAGTGGCTCCCACTGGCCGCGGTTCGCCGTCCCAGGCCAATGGGGGCTGCGGGAAGCAGCGCGGGCGAGGGATGTGCTTGCCCCGGCTTCCCGCCACCCCCATTGGCCTGGGACGGTGAACCGTGGCCAGCGGGAGCCACGATCGGCTGAACCTGCTGATGCAGCAGGTAAACAAACTGGCCCGGCCCGCCAGGGTGCTTACCCTGGTGAGCCGCGTGCCAGAGGTTGCCGACCCCTGGTCTAGCTAGTACTTAGTCTTGCCCCAGATTGGACCAGGTGACCAATCCTCCATTTCTATGATTCTAAGTGCTTATACCATTTAGGCCACGAAAGCTTATGCCAAAATAAATGTGTTAGTCTCTAAGGTGCCACAAGGACTCCTTGTTTTTCCAGATACAGACTAACACGGCTACCACTCTGAAAAATGGGAAATAAGGGCATGCTTAAAGTTAAGCACATCTCAGTACTTTGCATTTTAGTCAGGGTCCTAGGACCCTCCTTTCGTCCTGCCCAATTCTGGCTACTTTGATATCTTCTCTAAAATGTCTGATGAGTGAGCGGTCCTTTCAATCAGGTTCCAGGTATCATCTGGTGACTCTTGTGGGTGACTTCAAGTCCCTCATCAGGTGATCTATTTTTGGTTTCAGACTCACTTTGCAGAGATGGTTCTTCTGAGCAGTAGCCATCTCATTGGCCCAGGGAGTTTCTGTTTGTTTGAAAGACCAACTAGTATTGATTGTTCTCCATCGTTAGCCCTTCGCTAGGTGCAATAATTTCTCCTGACATTTCTTGGAAGTTTTCAGCAGAAGATGAAGGGTAAAAGGCAAAAATGTAGGCAAAGTACAGACCTAGACTGAAAATGGTGCTCACAAAGGAAAATGGAGTTTGATGATTGATATAGATATATGCAGATATATACTAAACTGTCACATCACTCATTTGGAGAAAAATTCCCTGATTTTAGATTACCATTAAGGCAGTGTTAATGACTCTGGGCCAGATCCTCAGCTGGTGTAAAGCAACATATGTCTGCTGAAGTCAGTGAACTACACCAGTTTATACCAGGTGAACATCTGGTGCTCTGGTTCTGATTTCACGCATGAGATTGACACAAATATAGTTCTATTAATGTCACTGGCATTACTCCCAATTAACTGAGTTGTGAAATCAGGCTCAGATTCATTTGATAAGGATTTTGCTGTAAGGTTCAAATTCACTTATTTTCTGAATGTCACTTACTCAGCTTGTTGACTCCTTCCAGTCATTCACTGTGTCTCATAATTTTGATAATTTGCTTAAATTTGTTCTTAGAATTGTCTAATTTTGAAACTCTTTGCAATGTCAATTGCCATTAATATAGTATATAATCTCCCTTTGACTTAGTGTGCTATACAGATACAAATTTCTTTTTCATTTTACATTCAGAAGCGGCATTGTCAGTGGATTTGCTATGTGGCAAATGGAAACTTGACTGGATAATTTTCTCTTCTTTAGTATTTTCTAAATTGCTGGTTCATCCTCTGCATCTACCTTGTATTTTATAGGTGCACTAAATTTGATGACCATCAAGGGTCGTTAAACAATATACTGTGATAAAAATAGTTCCCTCTGCTGACATTAGGTGTTTTCTAAAACTAGCTCCATAAATTTCATCAACAAAAGCTATTCATGCTTTTTTTTCTGGAAAGCTGAAGCAGAGAAGTTAACTTGTAGCTATGGGTCTGATCCTGCAACATTGTCTCATGTGAATAATCCTTACTCTTGCAAGAAGTCCTATTTTAAAGAGATGATGCTTCCACCGTGAATAAGGATTACTCAAATAAGTGTTGCTGGATCAGATCGTATATCTAAACCAAAATGTTCTACAGTATCTTGTGACAAGTTTTTGTGAAATTCAACATCTGACAAGATCAAGGGATTTTTGTATACATTTCAGCTTGTGGGGCGGTGATGTGATGCTAAACGAGTGAATCAAAGGTGTTAGCAGTTGCTGATGTGTGGGAGAAAATGTCATATACTGTTTTCATATAAGCTGTTATAGGAGCTTGCATATATTGCATGTAAGTATGAAGAGCTACAGCTATAAGAAAATGTCTGATTTTAGTGTGATGCTTTAAACAGAATCATATAAATAAGAGTTAAGCATTCAATTACATTGATCAAACAGGTCAAGGAGTTGGATAAGAGTTAGTATTTTGGGAGATACTGACAATTTCAGTAGGAGAAAAGGAGATTAAAAAAAAATCTTCCCAAATTGAGCAAAATAATACAATAAAGAGAACCGTGTTTAGTGAGAAGGCAGTGTAGGAAAGCTGATAATCAGGTATATCATTTCAGGAAAGGTCAACCACAGAAACAATGGCTTGATTATTCAGCTAATCAAAGGAATCAGGGAGGCATTTATTTCTGGCAGTTTTATTTGTTATCGTTTCCCAACTTCTCACAGAGCCATATAGTTTCTGCTGATAAAAGTGTGGTAATTACATGAATATAACACACACTGCCTTCCACTCCTTTACCTTTAGTTTTTATTGTATGAGGTGAAAACATGCCTTAATTCTGGGAGGTAATGGAGCTATAAGTAATAAAGAGTGTGGGATTGTAAAGAATAAATGTTGCTAGTCCAAATATTTTTGTCAAGAATTAAGGCTGGGAATTTAAAGGAGACTAAGCGTATGTCTACACTACAAAGAGAAACCTGTGGCACCAAGTCTCTGAACCACCTGGGTTAACTGACAAAGGCCCATGAGCCTCAGGCTGCGGGTCTAAAAATAACAGTACAGGGGTTCAGGCTTGGGGGGGGGACCCGGGCTCTGAAACCTGGTGAGGGAGGAGAGTCTCGGAGCTCGGTCTCCAGCCAAGCAGGAACATTTACACTGCTATCAAGCCCGAGCCCCTCAAGCCTGAGTCAATTGACCTGGACGCTGAGACTTGGTGCTGTGGGTTTTTCTTTGCAATGTAGACATACCCTAAGGGAGTTTTGACATTCAGTGGATTTTAAATGCCTAACTATCTTTGAAAGTCCCATCTTTGGGGTGAGGGGGAAATAGTGGGTGAAGGAAATACAGTAGATTAAATATATTTTTTGATTTTAGTAAAGCAATTGATATTGTGTCCCACAATCACAATCACAATAACTTGGGGGGGGGGGAGGGATAGCTCAGTGGTTTGAGCATTGGCCTGCTAAACCCAGGGTTGAGAGTTCAATCCTTGAGGGGGCCACTTGGGGATCTGGGGCAAAATCAGTACTTGGTCCTGCTAGTGAAGGCAGGGGGCTGGACTTGATGACCTTTCAAGGTCCCTTCCAGTTCTAGGAGATGGGATATCTCCATTAATTATTATTATTATTATTATTATTAACTTACCTGAACATTCATTTCAAATTGGCTTATCTAGGAATGCTGTGATGTGATATGAAAACTGGCTTAATGACCAGAAACAAATGGTACTGATACAACAGCAATATATCAAGCTGAGAGGCATTGCCTTCTAGGGTTCGGTAGGGTTTGTGTAAATGGGGCGTTATTTAACACCATCACTAATGATCTGTGTTATAGCGCCTGCGGCACTGTTATAGAATTTACAGATGATACCCAAATTGTGAGGCATTCTAAACATCAGTGAACAGAGAGAGAAATTATAAGGATTTTGAGAGATTAGGTTCCTGCTATAGGTGGAAGGTAACAAAATGAGATTCATCTTAGAAACTGTCCACTAGTACATCTTAGGGGTGGGTAGAGGCAAACCCTTGAGGAGATAATGGACAATGAGTTGGACATGAATTTTCAATGTGAAATGGCTGCACTTATAGTAATGGCATCATATCACACAATAGGATTACAATAGTTCTTTTCTGTAGTGCTCTGTGTAGAATTTGTTTCTGATCCATGTTACCAGATGCTGACAAAATAGAAAGTTCAGAGAGTAACAAATAAGGAGCTGGAAGGACTGACCCATGAGGAAAGATTCAAAGAGCTATGTATGTATACTATAGCTTGGCTATAATAACTAAGGGATACATGTTAACAATTGACAAATATTAGAAGAATGTTAAAGACAGAGCAATTATTTATTGTGGATCCTTACAATGAGTAGTGGGTGGAAATTAAGAAACAGAAAATTTATGCTGACTATCCAGACAACTTCCTGACAGGGACCCCCACGAGAGTGTCAAATGGTCTGTTAAGGGAAGTACTTAACACCCCAATGCTTGAGATTTTTTAAAACTTGCCTGAACAAAATACTGGAAAATGTACTTTAAGGACTAGTTCCTCATGAGAAGGGAGATAGAATTGGATGGTCCATAAGTTGTTTTGCATCTGACTTGTAGGGTTCCTTGATAAAATTATCATTCACCGACCTTTCTTATTTCCCCCTTTTTCTCTGTATAAATGTCTTCATAAGGATACAAAAATATTTTTTTTTCCTCTTTAGAGTACCGGAAAATTGTGCTAGGTATTTCAAAATGCATGTAAAAGATTAGGTCATATGGCAATTTACTCATTAAATACAACAGCTACATTTTCAATTGGATTAATAGACCTGTAAAGTTGCCAGATTTTTTGGGTGGGGTCAGAGGAGGGAGAGAGTTTGTTTATTTTTACTGCTGTACATCTGTAAATAGTTTGGGTATGTGTTCAATCAGTATTTATTGAATAAAACATATTTCAATAAAGATTTGAAGTAATTTAAAGGGGGAAAAAACTCTGAAAAATAAAAAGTGGAAAAAGGACTTGTGAAGAGTACAATAGAATTTGCTTCTCCACCTACTAGTGGAGGTTCAGTTGCAAAGGTGATCAACACGTTACTCAGATGAACATTACAATGTAAGTTGTATTTTTTTCAGGCCATGATTACACTGGACTTAGTATAAATATAACTAGTAAAAATATACCTGGGCTGTTCTTCAAGTTTAATTTTCATCCTTCCATTCAGAAGGTAATAGATTAATTCATGCTTCATCACTTTTACTATCCATACGTTCAGTATTGGTAAATTCATACATAATCTGATTGCTCAGCCCTTTTTCATACAAATAATTCTTCAGTTGGACTGCTTACATGAATAAAGATTATTCATGTAAAGGTTATAGTAAAACAGGCCCAAAGTTTGTTTAAAAAGAGAATGTTTAAAGGTCAAAAATTATATATTTAAAAACACGCAGATCATTGCCTATACTGGTATTTCTAACACTTAATATAATTAAGGATGATTAAAAAAAATATATCCAATTTACTTTCCACATTTGTGCTTTTTTGTACATAATTCACCTTGGAAAATACACACTTTATAATTATTGTTATTTACAGAACACAGGAGTGTAAATGTGTAGTGCGGTAAAACAAGGTGAGTGTGTACCAGATAATAACAGAACCCTTCCTGGAAGAGTATCAGGGGGTAGCCGTGTTAGTCTGTATCTACAAAAACAACAAGGAGTCTGGTGGCACCTTAAAGACTAACAGCTTTATTTGGGCATAAGCTTTCGTGGGTAAAAACCTCACTTCTTCAGATGCATAGAGTGAAAGTTACAGATGCAAGCATGGAGAGCAGGGAGTTACTTCGCAAAGCATGATGAAGCATGAATTAATTGGGAAGTAACTCCCTGCTCTCCATGTGTCAGTATATAATGCCTGCATCTGTAACTTTCACTCTATGCATCTGAAGAAGTGAGGTTTTTACCTACGAAAGCTTACGCCCAAATAAATCTGTTAGTCTTTAAGGTGCCACCAGACTCCTACCTGGAAGAGTTTACTGTATAAAGGCCATGATCTTGAAAAGACATACTTACATGCCTAACTTTACAAACTGTGAACTGTCCCGTGGAGTTCAGTGGGACAACACATAATACATAAATTTAAGCATGTGTGTAAATCACTGTAGGATCATGGCCTACCGGGAGAAGCAGGAGTAATGCAACACAGAACGACACAAACTGAGGTCCCAGTCTTGCAAATAGTCCCAGTGTGACTACACATGGTAGTTAAGTATTTGCACCCAGAGAGGGCGAAGTCACTACAAACTGAAAGGAAATGGCTTTGGGAAAGGAAGAGTTGGACAGAGATTGTCAAAATTTATTGGGAGTCTGCTCCAACCAGATAGTCTTTGGGACAAAAAAAACAAAACAAAGAAAAAGAGAGTAACTGTTATGCTACTGTTTCCAGTCAGTTTCACTAGCTGCATCTCTGACAATGCTGCTCCGGTTGGGTTGCAAATATTGCTGGAACAATATTTAAATACGCATGTGCGCACACACGTTTTATGTATGGAGCTATAGATATAGATAGTTGTGTGTATATAAGTTTCAAATGTTATTTTTTGTACCAAAGCTACCTGGCAGTGTTTCTTGAAATATAGTCCTACTTTCTTGAGAGGAAAAGTAGAGTCTGAAAGTGCATAAATATGGCAAGAGGAGAGGTGGGAGGGTAAAAGTTGACAAGAGGAGCTCCTAAATCAAAGCAGTAATGAAGAAAAATCTATCATCAAATCATTTGCATTCTAGTTTGATAGGAGTGCCTCTATTATAGGAATGTCTCTCCACTTATGCTTCTTGACGTATTTTTGTGTGCAGATTACTCTTGGATTATTTTTGAACATACCTTTCAAAAACTGTTCAGACATATTATACATTATTTTAAAAAAGACACTGAAGAGACATTTTATTTTGATAATATAAAACTGGTTTCTGCTCTTGGAGCAGCATAGATTCATTGGCCTTCCATCTTGGTAGTTATTGCCAGAGAGAATCAATCAGAATTTGGGGCAAATTTTCAGTTTCCTAGGGACATATCAAGATGGCCTACATACATTTCTGTGTGTCACGTTGTCATATTTTTTCTATTATGGCTGAGTAAAAAAAGGAAAGTAGAACATACCTTATTTGTCACAAGCTGTTTTGCTGTGACTTGGGTTCATTGCCTTTTCTATTTCAAGGAAGAAAATTGAACACATTTTTCATACAAGCTCTTACTACAGTAGGCCATTGCCCCCTTCAGAACAAAAGGGGAGAAATAGAGCCATTGCAAAAAGAAAAGGCTAAAAGAGATTGAGGGAAGAGCTGCTAAAACAAGTGCTTCCTCCTTTGGTTATCTAAATGTAGTTCTTAATAGTTAACTATATACTATTTTTGAAAGTGCTCAGTTGTTATCTTTAGTAGGCCCTAACCCCCCTTTGAGAGTCGATATTTCCAGTTACTGTCATCATGCCAGGAAAATGTAAAAGGACTAAATATTAATATTTTGATTTAACTTGAATGAAGAGGGATATAATAATCTGCACAAGTATTTGAAGAACGTAAGTGCTAAGGAAGGAGAGGAATTGTTCAGGATGAGAGTATAACTGTTAGGCTCAACTTGGGACTGAGGAATGAAATAGAGCAAAGGAAGATGAAGGTTGAATACCACACAATATTTCTTTAGAGCAGGTTCATTGAAAATATAGGTTGACTTAAGACTTATCAAGATATTTTGGTAGAAGCCATTTGATAATATGTTACAGGTAAAAATCATTCAGTGTTGATGGGACTAGACCAGAGGTCTGATAAAGCTCCCGCTGACTTCACTGGAAATTGGATCCGGTTCTACATGATTTTCTGGGTCCTACTGTTCCTAATTTTATGTATCTATGAAAATTGGTCACTTTAACCTGGGCTTCTCAACATACACGCATTTCTTGATAACTCTTTATCAAGCTCTCCCTCCTCATATTCTAAGCTAACAAGAGAAGCAAATCTATTTTATTCTTTTTTGATTCTGTGACGTAAGAAGAGGAAAGTGCCACTACCTCTGCAGGGCAAAATAGTTCAAGAACTGTTAACCATGATTACATCAAGTTATTAATTAAACTTGTTTTAAAAGCTCTAGGGGTTTATGCATTTTTTCAAACTCTGCTGTGCTGGAATTAGGTTTTTTTTCTTGACGCTCAGAAAATTGACAGACGGATGTGTCTATGCCACACTGAATTGGGAAAATAGAGACTCAGAAATTTAGGACAGTCTACCTATCTGAGTTTTACAAGTCCAACTTTTTATTAAGTTATACAAACAAACAAAGAAAACATCCACACCACAGCACACCACACCACAGCAGCATGTTGAGGTTCTTTTCTCAACATTGTGATTACATCATCAATTCCCAGACAGGGTAATGTATCTTTGTCTGGTCTTTCAGATAGAAAAATAAAAACAGTTCTAAGAAAGGGGTTGAGATTCCTTTCTGGAGGGTTAGGCATGTCATTTGTCACTCAAGCATTGTTTGTTTGACTGGATGGCATATCAAAAGGAAAGGTCTTTTGGTTAAAAGAGACATAAAGATTCCAGAAAGAAATGGGATGCTTCCACTTAGCAGCAGAATTCATAGCTGATGAGACTTCAGATCTCTTTGGCATGTCTGCCAAGTCTGTGGCTAGTAAAGTCACAGTAAAACATTCAAATGAGGCTGGTGATTTGGGGAAAAACTAAACAAAGCAATGATGAATTTTTCAAAGTTAAGAGCCACCTTATTTGTGACCAGTGAGGAAAGAAAAGAAGGACCAACTATACTCTTGCTCTAGGACCTTATTTTTTAGACCATCCCTTGAATATCGCCCATATTTTAAGGTTATTCTGTTGAATCCTGGCTCCTTTGAAATCAATGGCAAAAGTCCCATGACTTCAAAGGGGCCAGGATTTCACCCTTAAACTTTAAGCTTATATATATCTAGTAACCCCTAAGCCACTTTAATTATGAGATTTCTTTGGACAAAAAATAAGCAGCCCACAAATAGGCTGTTGTCAATAATCTGTTCTTGAAATGCCACTTCTTGTCTATTTCTTGCTAAATCTTTACTTTTTTGCAGTCATTAATATCTGCAGTCATTAATCTCTCTCCGTAGATACACAAAATATAAAGTCATATTTATGATTGCATATAGAATGACACAATATCAACCTCTGAAATCATTGTGAATCATTCAGAAATTCAAGTTGAACTGAAATGCTCAGATCCAGATGGGGAATCAAATTCTAGCAGCAATGGCTCTTTACTGAGAATACTCAGCCCCAAGAATTAGGCACTGTCGGCAAGATTTCAGATGGTGGGGAGCCTGAGGAAAGCGGTAGTCCAACTCTGTATTTAGCCAGGATCAAATCATATACAGTTCCATGTTTTGTATCATTGACCACAATAAATAAGGTAGCACTAAATTATGTCAGTCATTCATCTGATGAATATTCATGCAATAATTTTAGTCCAAAAGGAAAAGATATATATTTACTTTTAAGAGTCCCCAAAAGATCTGATAGGCATAAACCATTTCACATTATTAAATTGCTGTGTATACAATGTAAGACATTCAAAATTGAATTTCCAAGATTGTTAATAGCTAGCTGGGAACTGATATCAAGAGCTAGGAAATATCTGATGTCAGTAGGGATGCATACATATTATATATGGTGAATATTTGCCCAGCTAAAGGTCAACAAAATTTTAATCGCTCAGAGCTAGATTGTGAATCCTTTCCTACCATTGGTGAGCAGAAATAGTCCAACAGTTGCACTGGTGCTATAAATTATCTTGGAGATTATATTTTGCATGTACAGTCTATAGAGTAATTTAATCATTTGGTTTATCTATATTTATTGAAGGCCAGGTTGTAGGTGAGCAGTTACATAAATCCCAATGAGCTGGGTGAATCCAAACCTTTGGTGCTCCACATACGTGCATATTTAATTAGCTAAGAAGTGTACATATTTTATGCATTTCTACTTATAATGTGTCTATAGCCGATTTATCTAGGTAAATTTACATAATAGAAAAATAATTGAAGAGTGCAGACATGAAGACTTTACTCAGGCAGAATTTCCTTTGACTATAATGGGATTTTAGTAAAGACCATATCTGGCAATAATTTGGAGGTAGCACAATTAAACCATGGCATAATTACAGTTTATTATGATGTATTATTGTTTTCATTTATTTAAGTGCCAACTGTGCTTCACAAGACACAAATAAGGACACAAAGTCTGCCCCTTATAGATTCCATGCTGGGAGACTGAGAAGATGGTGCTGCCTTAGAAGTATATTACAGATGGAGCTGGTAACACCACCTCTTTTCAAGATTGCCTGACACTTCCCATGATAAGACTTTGTTTTCAGTTGCTTATAACTTTGCCAGACTTAACTGTTTGGGTTGACATTTTGTATGCCAGATGTCTGCCTCAGGCTGATTTTTGTTTTAATTTGATTTTAACCAAAACAGTCCAGACATTTGTGAGAACAAGTCTAGGAAGTAATACATTGTTTTGCCCATTTTAAAAAAAAATCTTGCAATCTTCTCTTGAAATACACGAGTGTTTTGGAGCAAGGACGTGAAATTCGGATTGAGGGGAGCTAGGACTGGCAGCTAGTGGTGGGGGGGGGGGGAGGAGACAGCAGATGGGAACTGTGACTGGGCAAAGAGACTGGGAACAAAAAATTGGAGCAGGAGAGGGGGGGATTGGGACTGGCTGCACAAGGATACTGGGACTGGGATGAGAAGCCTGAGGAGTGGAGACTGGACTGGGTAGGCAAGGAGCCAGGGGTGGGAAAGAGACAGGGACAGGTGGGAGGGGATGGCACAGAAGGGGTCAAGCGTGGCAGGAATGTGCAGACGATTCTGTGCCCACAATAGCAGACTCCCCTCTAGAGCCTGGAATGGAACCCAGGATTCCTATCTCAGCATTCTTTAGCAGTCAGTAAGTATCAGTGAAACCTGTTGGCAAAGTGTGTGTCTCATCTCTTTCAAACGCTGGCTCACATAGATGAGGACAGCTTACTGCGGTCTGTCAGTTACCATGGGAGAAGTCTATGCAGTAGATCAAAAGGTTCCAACCTTGCTAATGACCTATATAGGTGTTAATGTGGTGGCATATGATGGGATTTCTGTTTTTCCAGTTCGCTTGAAAACATTATACCTTCTTATGGTAGAAAAAAGCCTTAGCAAATGGGTGGATGATTAAAGTAATATTTTGGGGCATAATTTTGACCCCTAAATGTGATAACACAATACTAAAAGAAATGTGTGTACTTGAGAGACTATAATGAATCCTTTGGTTCTTTGTGGTAATTACTACAGATTGTATCAAATTTCATACAGTATCATTCTATCTCAGCTGCCAGTACCTCATACCCAAAATTGACACGGCATTGCTGCTGGGGTAGAGGTGCTGTATCACTAATGCTGCCATTCTCCAGAAGAGACTTTTTTTTTTTTTTTTTTAAGTTCCACATCACTGACTGGATGGAAGTGAAAAAAATCCCAAGGCACTTTTCAAAAAGAATATACTCTAAACCGGGTGTTTTTGCCAACATTCCTTCACTCAGTAAAATATATTCTAATGAACAAAGCTGTATGTTAGTCTCGGATTAGCACAAAATGATTGTACATTTGATTGTGACGTTATCATCTTACCGGTGTCTAATTCATTAGCATGGAGATCTTTCAAACAGTCCAACTATGAAATTCTGCACTGTGTTGTTCTAATTATAAAAATACTTAGGGTGAAATCTGGATCCAATTGAAGTCAATGGAACAACTTCCCTTGACCTCAGTAAGGCCAACAATTCACCCTTAGTTGCCGCTTGGTGGAAGAAAGTATGTGTGTACAAATACAATCAATGAGAGACCCAATTTATAATCTAGTATGCATATTAAAAATTAATGGGAAGAACTCCTAGAGTCAGGACACTGAGATTTCAATGCAGCAAAGCATAAAAGTACAGGCTTAAGTCCATCCATATTCAGCAAAGTACTTAAGCATGCGCTTAACTTTTAAGTCAGACGCGTGCATAAATCTTTCAACGATTAGGGCCTGTGATTTCGAAGGAGCCAACAATGAAAGAATATGACTAATTCTCTTAAATAAGGCAAATGAGGGATAATGTATGCATGTTATTTCCTTCATTATAGATGGGAAAACAAAATATTAAGAAATCTTGCATTTGCGTGATCTCTTATTAACATGGGTGGCGTGTGGAGCCCCCCTTTGGGGAGGCTAGCCCCCAGTTTCGCCCCTTCTGTCTGCGCCCTCCCCAGGGCTGGAGCCCCAAGACCCTCTGTCCCCCCCTCCCCTCAGCTAGAGGAGCGCTGGGCTGACGGCAGCTCAGAGTGCCCTCCCACCCCCCTCGGCTGGCCGAAGCCGTGACTTGGTTCCCCTCCCCGCCCATTCTTCTTAATTATTCCCAGAAAACTTTGTATGACCAGAATATGACAATGGATGTAAAATGTGCAGCCTAATCAAACTATAGGGGTTTAATCAGCTAGATAATAAATGTAATATATTTTCTATACAATGTTTTATAAACCAGCAGCAGTGTATAAACATTACCTAGATATTCTGCAAAGTATCTCTCTCAGGTAGGTAGTTTGGACCTTTCCAGTTTACTTATATTGTTATCCCTATTTTATAGATGAAGAATCTGATCTCCATACCATGATCCTTCATTTTCCCCCCCTCAAAGCACTTTTTAATGAAAAATGAGAGGCCCAAAACTATGTTGGAAAAACATTTAAACCATAAAACAAATTAAAACAAGCCAAATAATTAAAAGTTCATGTTTCAACATACAGGCATTATCATGCAATTTTGCCTCATTATGAAATAAAGAAAGGAATTAATACTAACATCAAATTTCCTTGTCTCTTGTCTCAACCTTCCATTAAGTGTGGGATTTTCAAAAACAGTCAGCATTAGGCTTACTCTGTTCCCACTTAAGTCTATGGGAGTTCTACCCTTGACCTCAAGATGAGTAGATTTAAGCCAATGCTGAGGTTTGTTTGTTTTTTAAATCCTACCCTAATCAAATGTAGCTGTTGTATTAGTGATAGTGTGACTTGGATATGTAGAGGGGTGTGTGTATGTATGTGTGTGTGAGCATGTGTGTGTGAGAGAGAGAGAGAGAGAGAGAGAGATGTTGTTTGTTATAAACTTTTTACTACAAATGCCCGGATGCCTGATTAGACTTTGATGGCCATATACATCTTCTAATGAGGTTTGGTAATTTAGCTGCTGGAGATGGCTCAGTAGCAAAAACTCATAAAAATTTATTGACTTTGACATGCCAGCTTTAAGGTGCAGTAGTTTGTTTCATGGAAATTACCTTAATCCGATGTAATGACTTCGTTACAAATCCGTTTGCATACTGTCAAGCTCTACCTAGTATATATTTAACATTGGTTTGTAACTATGTCTAGCTATTTGTATGTAGTAGCATACTGGTTTAGCTAATATACATTGACAGGATGAAATGTAATTGAGAAAGGTCTTAATCTTTCAGTGTTCTTGTAGTTCTTAACTAGCAATGTAAGTGTAGATAATTATTTGAAAACTTCCAAATCCAGTTCCAGTGCAATAAAGAATTATAATACCAAGCATGTTCTTTTTACTGTTACAAAATAAAAGCTGATTCATCACGGCCAACTGAAAATGCTGTTTACTCTTTACATAAATGTACAGGAAATGGATGATAAATACATCATCTTTTACTTTTACTACTTGATATGTATTTGCACTAGCAATGTTTTCATAGATTTTAAGGCCTTAATGGACCATGGTGATCATATAGTCTGACCTACTACATAACACAGGCCAGAGAACTTCCCTGAATTAATTCCTGTTTCAAGCTGAATAGCTATGGTTGGATTTGAGAATATCTTTTAGAGAAAAAAAAAATCTTGAATGAAAAATTTTCTGTGATGGAGAACCCACTACAACCCTTGGTAAGTTGTTTCAATGGTTATTTAGCCTCAGTGTTAGAAGTTTTACCTTAATTGTAGTTTGAATTTGTCTAGCTTTAACTTTCAGCTATTGGATCTTGTTATATCTTTGTCTGCTATAGTGAAGAGCTCGTGTTTATCAAATTTCTGTTCACCATATAGGTAATTACAGACTGTGATCTCATCACCTCTTAACCTTCTCTTTGATAAGCTACATAGATTGAGCTCCTTGAATATCCTGATATAAGGCATGTTTTACAATCCTTTAATCATTCATATAGTTCTTCTTTGAACCATCTCCAATTTTTCAACATCTTTCTTCCATTAGTAGTCTATATTACCAAATATAGAGGGAATATAACCTCTCTACTTCTGTTAATTCAATGTCCCCCTGTTAATGCAATCCTTAAATGTGTTGTTAGCAAAAGTGTTGCACTAGGAGCTCATGTTCAGTTTATTATCCACAGTGATCCCCAAGTTTTTTCCAGAGTCACTTTTTCTCAAGTTAGAATCCCCCAACCTGTAAGTATGGCTTACATCCTTTGTTCCTAGATGTATGGTTTTACATGTCTGTGTATTGAAATTAATATTGTTTGCTTGTGCTCATCTGACAAAGCAATCCAGATTGTTCTCTATGAGTGACACGTACTCATTATTTACCATTCCCCCATTTGTGTCATCTGCAAACATTATCATTAATGATTTTGTTTTCTTCCCAGTCATTAAAATATTAAATGGGACCCCTGTGGGTGATGATTTCCCATATGCAACTCCATTTGGAGACCTATTAGTTAGTCAGTTTTTAATCCATTTAATGTGTGCCGTGTTGATTTTGTATCATTCTAGTTTCTTAGTCAAAATATTGTAGATTACAAAGCCAAATGCCTAACAGATGTTCCTCAGTACTGTTGCCTTTATCAACCAAACTTGTAATATCATCAAAAATTGTATCAGTTTAATTTGACAAGATCTATTTTCCATAAGCTCCTGTTGATTGGCATTAATTATACTATTTTCTTTTAATTAATTGATAATCAAGTTTCATATAATTCTATTATATTGTCTAGAGTTAATGTCATGTTGACAGGCCTATAATTATGTGGGTCATCTGTTTATCTTTTTAAAATATTGGCACAACATTAACTTTCTTTCAGTCCTCTGGAGTTTTCCCAGTGTTCCAAGATTTATTGGAAATCAACAGTCCAGAGAGCTCTTCGGCCAGCTCTTTTAAAACTCTTGGATGCACGTTATCCAGACCTGATGATTTTAAAATGTCTAACTTTAGTCGATGATGTTTAACATCTACCTTAGTTACTAATGGAATGGAAAGTATTTAATCATCATAATCTGCTATGAATACATCATCTGCCTTTTTCCCAAATACAGAACGGGAATATTTGTTGAAAGTTTCTGCTTTTCTGCATTTTTACTAACATATCTGCTATTTCCACCAAATACTTGGACCAAGTATTTCCACCTGATATACTTTAAAAAAATCATCTTGTTCTCCTTAACTCTGCTGGCCATAGATTTCTCCTTTTTTCCCCTTTTACTTCCCTTATATTTTTCTACAATTTCTAACTTCTAATTTATATTAATTTCTATCAACTTCCTTTTTTCCCATTTTGTGTATGTGTGTGTATTTATATATATATATATATATATCTATGTATAGATATAGATGCACACACATATTTTCACTTCCTCTCTAAGCCAGGCAGTTTTTATCTCCACTCTAGCCTTCTTTCTCAGTTGTGGGATTCTTCTAGATGCCAGACCTGCAAGTGAGTTAATAGTGCTTTTCATGGGCATAGGGGCCACCTTTCTGGATGAGATAATTTGGGAAAGAGTCAACACTGATTTTGTAAAGGGAAATCATGCCTTACCAATGTATTAGAATTTTTTAAGGGTGCCAGCAAACATATGAACAAGGGTGATCCAGTGGTTATTGTGTACTTGGACTTTCAGAAAGTCTTTGACAAGGTCCCTTAGCAATGGCTTTTAAGCAAAGTAAACAGTCGTGGGATAAGAGGGAAGGGATGCTTTCATGCATCAGTAACTGGTTAAAAGATAGGGAAAAAACAGCAACAATAAATAATCAAACATCCAGTCCTAGAATCTATGAATCTATGAATGTAAGGGACCTCGAGAGGTCATCGAGTCCAGTCCCCTGCCCGAATGGCAGGACCAAATACTGTCTAGACCATCCCTGATAGACATTTATCTAACCTACTCTTAAATATCTCCAGAGATGGAGATTCCACAACCTCCCTAGGCAATTTATTCCAGTGTTTAACCACCCTGACAGTTAGGAACTTTTTCCTAATGTCCAACCTAGACCTCCCTTGCTGCAGTTTAAGCCCATTGCTTCTTGTTCTATCCTTAGAGGCTAAGGTGAACAAGTTTTCTCCCTCCTCCTTATGACACCCTTTTAGATACCTGAAAACTGCTATCATGTCCCCTCTCAGTCTTCTCTTTTCCAAACTAAACAAACCCAATTTTTTCAGTCTTCCTTCATAGGTCATGTTCTCAAGACCTTTAATCATTCTTGTTGCTCTTCTCTGGACCCTTTCCAATTTCTCCACATCTTTCTTGAAATGTGGTGGCCAGAACTGGACACAATACTCCAGCTGAGGCCTAACCAGAGCAGAGTAGAGCGGAAGAATGACTTCTCGTGTCTTGCTCACAACACACCTATTAATACATCCCAGAATCACGTTTGCTTTTTTTGCAACAGCATCACACTGTTGACTCATATTTAGCTTGTGGTCCACTATAACCCCTAGATCCCTTTCTGCCGTACTCCTTCCTAGACAGTCTCTTCCCATTCTGTATGTGTGAAACTGATTTTTTCTTCCTAAGTGGAGCACTTTGCATTTGTCTTTGTTAAACTTCATCCTGTTTAACTCAGACCATTTCTCCAATTTGTCCAGATCATTTTGAATTATGACCCTGTCCTCCAAAGCAGTTGCAATCCCTCCCAGTTTGGTATCATCTGCAAACTTAATAAGCGTACTTTCTATGTCAATATCTAAGTCGTTAATGAAGATATTGAACAGAGCCGGTCCCAAAACAGACCCCTGCGGAACCCCACTCGTTATGCCTTTCCAGCAGGATTGGGAACCATTAACAACAACTCTCTGAGTACGGTTATCCAGCCAGTTATGCACCCACCTTATAGTAGCCCCATCTAAATTGTATTTGCATAGTTTATCGATAAGAATATCATTCGAGACCATATCAAATGCCTTACATAAGGAAATATTTCTTCACACAATGCAGTCAACCTGTGGAACTTGTTGCCAGGGGATCTTGTGAAGGCCAAAAGTACAGCTGAGTTCAAAAATAATTAGCCAAGTTCATGGAGGATAGGTCCATCAGTGGCTATTAGCCAAGATGGTCAGGGATGCAACCCCATGCTCCGGGTGTTCCTAGACCTGTGACTGCCAGGAGGTGGGACTGGACAACAGCAGATGGATGACTCAATAATTGTCTTGTTCTGTTGATTCCCTTTGAAGCATCTGGCACTGGCCACTGTTGGAAGACAGGATAATGGGCTAGAAGGACCATTAGTCTGGCCCGGAATGGCCATTCTTATGTTCTTATATTGCAAAATCTGATAACCATACAATTTGGGCAGTAAATAGTATACAAGATAATGATGTCATATAATTGCTGTATTTGGAAGCCTAAATATTATTTATTTAAACAGTACTTAGCCATTGGGTGGGACATAGTTTCATGATAAAGATATGTGTCTAATTAATTGTGTATGTGTGTGTTTGTATGCATGTGTGCATATGAAGAATGTCTGGGGATATACCAGGGCTTTTTAGTAGTCATGTATGCCAGTGTAAATTGTAAGTACTCAATTAGCTTTAATACAACCACTTCATATTCTGGTGGCAGAACATCTGATATAAAAGGCAATATTACATGGAATTTTCCTTCTTTTCTAATCTTAGGCAGAGCCATTTTTCAGAAGATATGTTTTAATTGACAAATCAAATGACTACTCTATTAGAAGAGAGTCTTTAAAAATCCCCCAGGAAGTAACACACATTTTATTTACTTATTTTGATTTTTTTAACCAAATATTAAAATAGATTCATGTCCAAAACTTTCTGGGTGCCCCATTTTCAAACTTGGGTGCTTAAAGTTAGCCTCCTAAACTGAGGTTACTAAATACATGTGGCTTCATTTTTTTGAGGCCCTAATAATAAATTTTGGCCAAAATTTATAGGGGCCAAAATCCAATATAATGAAACCAAATAAAGTGTGCCCTCTTTCAATGCCCATTTTTTCTCAAAATCCAACATATCCTAAGTCCAAAACCAGTGCTCCTTCACTCCTTTGACACCCGAGGGGAAAAAGGGGTTTTCTAGTGCATCTTTTAACAGATCTGGGGTAGAACAGGACTGAGTAAGATTACAGAGGGTAGCAAGTTCCTGAACTGAAGGATCATTACTGAAACAACTTGCAGCTGCCCTCTCTTACATTATGGATGCTGGAGCTCCAGTGTGTCTGGAATTACACTATTCCAAACTATTAAGGGGACCATAAATCAAAATCAACACCTTCAGGTCCACCCAGAAGCCGATAGCCAGTGCAATTCACAGAGCAATGGTGCTGTGTGTTCTTGGTTCAGAACTCAGTTTAACAGATGATTAACCACATTTTGGACTTGCTTAAGCTTCTGGAAATGTTCAAGACACATGTAGTACACATAATAATCTTCTAATCTCAAGGAGACCAAGAGCATAAATAAATGGAGCATGGTCCACATCCAGCAAACATAGTTACACTTGCCTTGACAAAGAGATGGGGGAGGAGGGAGTGCTCTTCATGACTTTTCCTTGTAATGTAGAAAAAAAGGTAATTTTGAAATTAAGTCATTTCAAAACAAAAAGTTAAACATTTCATTTAAAAAAATTCTAAACAAATTTTAGGTTGGGAGGGTTTGACTGAAATAATTTGCTGAAATTGACGCAAAATGTTGTGGTTCACCCCTAATCTAGGGGAAGAAAGTTTTTCATTGAAATAAAGGTTCCGTCAAAAAAATTCACCCAGAGCTAGTAAGGAACTTCATAAGTTCACACAGACTTTGCAGCGTAGGGGGTTATTTGCACAACATACCTAGTCCCAACATCCATTCCCCAGGAATTATACCCCAAAAGAAAACACCATATTTGATCCAGGGTTGGAAGGGGAGACCTCCTAGACTCCAGGTTGTATGAACAAAGCACTGCCATGCCAACTCATTCCTGAACCCCTTTTAGGCTTATGCTGTACCAAATATCTTGTCAGTGTCAACTGTTGGAAAACCAGTCCAACAGAACCATTCTACCAAAATTTGGGAATATGTGCAAAATTGGGGGATTTGTCCATGGATTAGGCATGGACAGTCAATGCTTTAGTAATGAGCAATATTGCATTTGGCAGCAGAGTGGGATCTTTGTCTATCAACAACTTCTATCTCTTGGCTAAGCCAACGGAAAAGAGATTATACATATCAATGCTGGGATACAGTGAACTCTGAATTTCCTCCTGCCTTGTCTACTGCCATAGTGATTGAAGGACCCTTGATCAGTAACTCAGACAGATGTGGAATCCAAAAACCTCCTACTTCAGTGTAGTTCTCTAAACATTCAAATTCAAACAGTGATATCAGTACCATAATATTAGAAGTATCTCTAGAATCCATGGATTATCAGGGCTCTAAATAAGCATTTAAGAAACCTATTTTTCTTTATATTATATTTACATAGCTACATCAATCTCTCTTTCTATATAGATACAGCTTTGTGTTGTTTGTTAAAATGTACTCCAAATAAACTGGACATTTGCACATCTTTGCTTTTAACATTAGGGTACTCCAAATAAACTGGACATTTGCACATCTTTGCTTTTAACATTAGGGTGTGTTACTCTTGCCTCTGAATGTGTCTCCTCCCTTCCTATTTCAGATTTGTTAGGCCATGTGTATACTAGCGAGTTTACGGCAGCATAGCTATACCAATGCAGGTGTGCTGCTGTAAGATCGCTCATGTAGCTGCTCTATGCTGATGGGCAAAAGCTCTCCCGTCAACATTATAAAACCACCTTGACGAGCAGTTGTAGCTGTGTCAGCGGGAGAAGCTCGCCCACGGACACAGAGGTGTGCACACGACCACTTATGCCAGAAAATCTTATGTTGCTCAGGCTAGGTCTACACTACAGCGGGGGTCCGACCTAAGATACGCAACTTCAGCTACGTGAATACCGTAGCTGAAGTTGCGTATTTTAGGTCGGCTTACCTGGCGGTGAGGACGCGGGAAAGTCGACCGCTGCCGCGCTGCCGCCGACTCCGCTGCCGCCTCTTGCCGAGGTGGATTTCCGGAGTCGACGGCAGAGCGATCAGGGATCGATTTTACCGCGTCTTCACTAGACGCGGTAAGTCGATCCCCGATAGACCGATTGCTACCCGCCGGATCGGCGGGTAGTGAAGACAAAGCCTCAGGGGAATGTTTTTTCACACCCCTGAGCGACATAAGTTTTGCTGAAATAAGTGGTTGTCTAAACATGGCCTTAAGAATGTTAGGGTGTGAAAGTTTGAAACAGCAGTATGCCAAAGCACAGAATGGAACTTTTAGTGCATGGTTTCAGGGTCCAAGTGGCCAGTTAGTACATAGCAGGCTAGTGTGATGTAAATTTACAGCTCAGTTTGCTGCACCCTAACTAGCCATGAAGACAAGGCCTTGCCCTAGATGGGTTTTTGTTGTTCGTTTGTTTGTTTGTTTTTGCCAATGAAGTGATAAAGTGGTCTGATGATTTAGATTGAAGACTGTTGATTGATGCATTGATATTTTTATTAGCTATAAAATGGCCTGGGTGACTGACTGCTTTTTGGTTTGCACCAAAAATCCATGCTCTTCTCAGGTGTACAGAAATGTCTTATTTGAGCATTAGAGAGATAAGGTGGCTGAGGCATGATCTTTTATTGGGCCAACTTCTGTTGCTGAGAAAGACAAGCTTTTGAGCCACACAAAGCTCTTCTTCAGGTCTGGGAAAGGTACAACCAGCATCACACCTAAATGCAAGGTGGAACAGATTGCTTAGCATAAGTAATTAGCATGTATTCTAAAGGACCATTCAAGGGTAGTGGTCCATACCTTTCCCAGATGTCAAGAAGAGCTCTGTGTGGCTTGAAAGCTGGTCTCTCTCACCAACAGAAGTTGGCCCAATAAAAGATCATGCCTCAACCCCCTTTTTTCCCTCTGATATCCTGTGACCAATGTGGGTACAACTACACTGCACACAATTATTTCACTATGTCTCATTTGTTGGCCCATGGTAACTAGGAACCATAATTTTATTATAATAGTGCTACTATACCTCTAAGGGAATAACTTAGAGAGGCTTGAAGCTATTTTGTATTGTAATTAAATGCTTTAGGTCATGTAATATTCAATTTCCTTAATTTTGTATTTTTAACATATCACTTCACATTTAACTATAAATAATAAACTACTTAGCTCATACATATCAATAAGAAAGCCCGTTAGAAGTGAGAGATTGCTTGCTTAATACCAACAAGTACTTTGGAGAACATCAAATCCCTTGAGAGATGAGTGTTGCCAAAAGGATTTATTTTCTGCAGCCTTTAACTAAAATAGCTTCAGTTGCATTTTGATATTTAAGAATATTGAAGTAGACAGTTATAGCAAAATGATTTACAGATAGTAATTGCATTCCCTAGTTTACCGATTTCTATAAATAAAATCACAGATTCAATCTGTAGTTGGGTCTTAAGCACAGCAGTGTCAATATTGGTATATTCACCATTTGAACTAAAATATAGTCTCCCTTTGTTCCCCTCTCCCCCCAAAATCTATGTTTAAAACTTTTGTAACACATTCTAATTATTTTCTTTCTTTCTTTCTTTCTTTCTTTCTTTCTTTCTTTCTTTCTTTCTTTCTTTCTTTCTTTCTAAAATACAAAGAAATATGTTTCCAGTTGTTGAATACTTTGGTTCTTAGGAAAGAGAAACATTTGAATTTCAGAAGCTTTGTAGTGGGCATAGCAAAAGTAAACCTTCTCATACTGTACTTTGGCTGTATAAATTGGCAACCCATAACAGATGAGTCATTGTGAAAAAAATATCCGGTCCTGCATAGTATCTTGAAGTTGAATCTTAATTAAGCCATCTTGAGATGTACAGACAACACACATCTTTAGAAGTAGATCTCAGAATCTGGAAGTTTACCTGTATGATTAGATAAACCAAATAGACTGCAGAAACTAGATTAAGAAGACACCTTAATAATATATTGCACTTTGATCACAATATCTCAAAGAGAAATATTAAGTATCGTAACACCATATGTGAAATAAGCTATTTTTTAGCTCATTTTACTGTAAACTAAAGAACAGAGTGGTTAAATGACTTACAGGACCACATAGTGAATTATTTGTAGAACCAGCTATAGGCTCCAATCCAGCAAAGCCCTTAAGCATGTATATACCTCCCAGACAAGAAGATTATAAGACTACCCATGTGCTTAAAGTTACATATGTGCTTAAGTGCATCAATGGGTCAGGGCCAGTTTCCAGTCCTCTGCTGTAAGCAATATGCTGCATTTTAACCAGCATGGTATAAACAGAAAACATCGGCTATTAAATGCATGTTTCTTATGTGGGTGGGATGCTATTTCCCAGTTAATAAACTGAATTCTCTCTAGCTGTAATTCTCCAGTGTTTTCCTTCTGCAGGCCATTTATTAAGACAGAGAGAGCTCTCCTGGACATCTGCCTTTCTGCCCTCCCCCCCCAAACACACACACACTATTGCTTGGTTCTCAAATTGCTCGGTCTGCAGAATCCCAGGAAAGGCTCCATGAACCTTTATACATTTAATGTCATAGTTAATTAAGACACTTTGGATGTCTTTGCAGTACTACTTTTAATTGCATAGTCTCATCGTCTTACATTGTGGTATCTACTACAGTGTTCTACTATCCAAACTGAGCACTTTAATCAAAAAGACCAGTCAATATCATCTGAATGGTAATTGGTTAGCCGTGGCTATTAAATCAGTGGGTTTTGGCTCAGCTTTCTGGTAGCAGCAGCAGAGCTATTTATAGACAGTGACATTTAACACTTCTTATATTTTAATATTCTTTCCCCCATGCAAAAAAATCATTTCACATCTTTGAGTGTAACGTTATGGACCACACAAATGTTTCATGTAAAAGGGTGCGTATAATTTACAGGGCTCTGTAACTTAGGGCCAATCCAGTGTCACTGAATTCAGTGGGAGTCTGAAGTAACAGGAGCTGGATGGCGTAGTAACTTTGCAGTTTTAATAATGTTCTGTACAGCTAGATCAACATGTAAAACGGTAGTTTAGAGTGCATGCCATATTTTTTTGTTTTCATAAACTTTACAAAAGGCCTCAAAGTTCTCCATTACAAGCTGAAAGAAACTGTGATGTTAATAGAAAAGCTTTATTTATGAACAAGAAAGACAGTTTGTTGTGTAAGGCCACATGGCACAGCATTGTCATTACATGTTGTAAGGTTTGGGGAGAAAGCATCTTTCATTTTAATTCTTTGCATGATTAAAGTCATTCAATTACCATTCAAGTTAATTAAATAGCTTTTATGATTTAATTTCAGTGAAGGGAAAAATGATCAGCCATTAAAATTATGATTGAATGATGATTTTTTTTATTATTGTGGTAGATAACAGGAAAGAGCTTTTGAGATAAGTTTAGTAATAAAAAATCCTTCTGGTAGTCTGTAAAATGTGTTATCAGTAATGAAAAAGGGTTTGTTGATATTGTTAATTAATAAGTGATGAATTAGTCTGGAACCTGACACTTAATTTGCCCCAGTAATGGCACTGTGGGAAATCACAGAGTATATCAGGCTGTCACTCTGAATAAGAAGCCACCCTTTCTGAAATTTGTAACATGATTTAGATTTTCAAATGAAAATATGCATTGGGACTTTAACTAGAATGAGGAACCAGCTGAAAGAATATATTTAGTCTGTAATATATTAGGGCAAAGAGAAGAAAAACCAAAACGTCTATTTCACTATTTATAGAAGTTCTGCTGTTTTTCTTAAGAGCATGTATTTCCCATACTAATGAATGAAGTTCATTGAAAATCTGTAGACAATCTTTTAAATGAAGAGGCTAAAGTTATAAGCATGATTTCTATTTACTTTGGAAGGAATAGCTGGAGGGGGATTATACACACTTTGGAGATTTTATGAGGCATTTCAGTACCTTGATACAAAAGTTTCACCTACATTTAAATCTTACCCAATGTGCCCATTCACACACTCATGTGCATCGTTTTTTTTCTGTTTACTAATCATAACTGTATAGTTCACTGTGTAGGTATTGGTGAAAAAAATCTTTGTCGTCTTAATCCATAAGAGGAGACGTCTTAATTTCACATTGGCCTGTAAGAATCAATTTTATGTTTGTTTATCCATAAATTTATCCTCCTTATACTGCACCCCATCACCATGTTACCTGAGTGCCTTTCTTTCCTTTGGTTTATAGTCTGTAAAATTTCTTATACTCCTATTCTTTATTCCTACCTGAACACAATCTATTGTAAATACAAGTGTAGTCTGAAACTGCCCTAGAAAAAGATAGATTCCCAAACCAGTTCTATCCGTGATACACAAGTGAATTCATTTGATGTGGGAGGAATGATTCACTGATACCTTTATGAAATGTTACTTGGAATGTGGGGCTAAGGGGAAATCCTTTGTTTTCTGAATATTTTTCAATAAGGAGGAGCTATCAGACACAGTTCAAATATGTGTCTTTTTCTGAGCCTTTAGGGGTGGGGAACCTCCGGCCCCTTGCTTAATTTCATCCAGCCTGCAGCAAGTCTCTGTGCTGGAGGCCGAAAGCCGTGAGCCTCGGCACCCCTCTGGAGGGCTGGAGCCGTGAGTGCCGGCTCACCCTGCTGCGGGGAGAAGCTAGGGTGCCAGGCCAGTCGGTCGGCTATTCCTGTGGCCCCTAGGTGCAGGGGCGATCAAGAAAGCTCCGAGTCCCTGTGTGCCTACCCCCGCCCGCAAGGCCCTGCCCCCGCAGCTCCCATTGGCCGGGAACCGCAGCTAGGGTGACCAGACAGCAAGTGTGAAAAATCAGGATGGGGTGGGGGGTAATAGGTGTCTATGTAAGAAAAAGCTCCACAAATCTATAAAATCGGGACATCTGGTCACCCTAACCGCGGCCAATAGGAGATGCAGGGGCAGCGCCTGTGGGTGCGGGCACCACGCAGAGCTGCCTGGCCACATCCTGGCTACTTCCAGGAGCGGTGCGGGGCCAGGGTAGGGGGGGAGACTGCCTTAGCCCCGCTGCCTACCAGGAGCCGCCTGAGGTAAGCAGCGCCCGGCTGGAGCACCCTCCACCCCCACCTCCCTTACCCTCTCCTGCACCCTAATCCACTGCCCCAGGCCTGATCACCCTCCTGCACCCCACCCCACCCCACCCCCAGAGCCTACTCTGAGCCCCCGCCCAAGGTCGGAACCCCCTCCCGCACCCTAATTCCCTCCCAGACTCTGCCTCTCACCCCAGCCATGAGCCCCCTCCTGCACCCCAATTCCCTGCCCCAACCGTGAGCCTCCTCCCACGCCCAACCCCCTCCCAGAGCCCATCCCTCCACCCTGAGCCCCCTGCCCCAGCCATGAGCCCCCTCCAAGAGCCCACGCCCCCACCCTTGAGCCCGCTCCCATACGCCAAACCCCTCGGCCCCAGCCTGGAGCCCCCTCCTGCACCCCGAGCCCCTCATTTCTGGCCCCACCCCGGAGCCTAGGCGCAACCCCAGGCCTCCATACCCCCCTGCGTGGCACTGTGTGGCCCACGACTGATTTTTTTCTGAGAGTCAGTGGCTCCTGATAGAAAAAAGGTTCCCCACCCCTGCTCTAGGAACCAAAATACGCCCCCTTTACAACTATGTTATTTCTTTGACTTCAGTTGATAATGGGAATTGCCACAGGAATTTTAGAATTGAAAAACTGATCAGACAATAAATCCACCTAGTCCAGTACCTGTGAAAGTGTCTGTTACCAGATGTATGACGAGATAACTGGCTCTGTGGATGAGGGGAAAGCAGTGGATGTGTTATTCCTTGACTTTAGCAAAGCTTTTGATACGGTCTCCCACAGTATTCTTGCCGCCAAGTTAAAGAAGTATGAGCTGGATGAATGGACTATAAGGTAGATAGAAAGCTGGCTAGATCGTTGGGCTCAATGGGTAGTGATCAATGGCTCCATGTCTAGTTGGCAGCCAGTATCAAGCGGAGTGCCCCAAGGATTGCTCCTGGGGCCGGTTTTGTTCAATATCTTCATTAATGATCTGGAGGATGGCGTGGACTACACCCTCAGCAAGTTTGCAGATGACACTAAACTGGGAGGAGTGGTAGATACACTGGAGGGTAGGGATAGGATACAGCGGGACCTAGACAAATTAGAGGATTGGGCCAAAAGAAATCTGATGAGGTTCAACAAGGACAAGTGCAGAGTCCTGCACTTAGGACGGAAGAATCCCATGCACTGCTACAGACTAGGGACCGAATGGCTAGGCAGCAGTTCTGCAGAAAAGGACCTAGGTGTTACAGTGGACGAGAAGCTAGATATGAGTTGAGAGTGTGCTCTTGTTGCCAAGAAGGCTAATGGCATTTTGGTCTGTATAAGAAGGGGCATTGTCAGCAGATCGGGGGACATGATCATTCCTCTCTATGCGACATTGGTGAGGCCTCATCTGGAGTACTGTGTCCAGTTTCGGGCCCCACACTACAAGAAGGATGTGGAAAAATTAGAAAGAGTCCAGCGGAGGACAACAAAAATGATTAGGGTGCTGGAGCACATGACTTATGAGGAGAGGCTGAGGGAACTGGGATTGTTTAGTCTGCAGAAGAGAAGAATGAGGGGGGATTTGATAGCTGCTTTCAACTACCTGAAAGGGGGTTCCAAAGAGGATGGAGCTAGTGGTACCAGATGACAGAAAAAGGAGTAATGTTCTCAAGTTGCAGTGGGGGAGGTTTAGGTTGCATATTAGGAAACACTTTTTCACTAGGAGGGTGGTAAAGCACTGGAATGGGTTACCTAGGGAGGTGGTGGAATCTCCTTACTTCAAGGTTTTTAAGGTCAGGCTTGACAAAGCCCTGGCTGGGATGATTTAGTTGGGGATTGGTCCTGCTTTGAGCAGGGGGTTGGACTAGATGACCTCCTGAGGTCCCTTTCAACCCTGATATTTTATGATTCTATGTATCAGGGCATGGGGCAATACACCCAGAAGAGAACTGTGGAATAATCGACTGTAACAGTCTGGCAGCATTTATAAGAAACACCCCATCCTGATAGCAGTCATTGATCCTTCTGGGAAGGTTTAAGTATTTGGATAGCCTGTTAGAGGTCAGACTTGGGCTCACCAGCCATCTATGATGAGAGAAGTAGTGCAGCACACAGTGTTTTTCATAGAGGTTGAACAACTGAAGAGCCCAACACATCTGTGGCTGCATCTCTGACCTAAAAGATATTCCAAGGGATGGACTGAGATACTGATGGGGAGAAAAGTGAAGAGATAGGGAGATTGTAGAGGGAAAACATCAATTGCCCAGGCTGCAGGGTTTTGGGCAACAGGAATACCAACAAGTTCTGTCTTATCAGGAAATATGAGTTTGGGCAGATATGTGTGCTCATTGAGACCACAACCCAAAAGGACATTCACTCAGACTCTGAGTTGGAGTCACCAGCCTTCTTGCAATCTATCCTTTTTTGTGGGGAACAGCAGCACATACAAAAAAATTGTCCCTTTCTGAAGTGTGATGATGGAGCAAGATTGCCATCTTGCTGTGGCTGTGTGGTCTTAGTTTTCCCAGAGTATATACTATGACGGTATGGATCAAAGGGGAAGTAGAAATATCAGCCAAGTGGATTCAAGTGTATCCAAACATTGGTACAGGGGGGATGTGAGATCTTGCAGGTGACTCCTGCAACCACTGAAGCCTTTTACAATGGTGACCTTGTGAGCTGGAGATAGAAGGGCTGACTACTATTGTTGGTGACCCATTCATTGCCCTGGACAATTGTTGTGAGGTAAGCCTCGCTATACATTCAATTTTTCGTGAGCTACAGAGGGTGACCTGTGGACAAGCGACAGGATCATGACCACAAAAAAGAAGATGCTGCAGGAGGCAGGTCCTCTGGCAACTGTTTGAGTATTTGGGAGCATCCCAAAGCAATCCAACAAGGGAGAGGAATCCAGAATACATGATTTACACTTGTAGGGAACTATTTAACAGGTTGGCAGTATAACTTAAAACACCCCATTCTATTAGCACGTATTGATCTTGTTGGGAAAGGAATCAATACGTTTTGTTGGGCTCTGAGACAGGCAACTCACCACTCTACCTGAATATAAGGAAGATGAAGGTGTCTCTTTGGAGAGCATGTGGGCTGAGCAGTTTTGATTGAGGAACCATAGAGGCAGTTAAACCTGGGCAGAAGGTTTGAACTAGTCCTTATGTTACTTTAAAAAAAAAAAAAAAGAAAGCAAGCCAAATCTAGGAAATGGTTGAATTTTTACTTTACATACTGAGTGAACTCCTATTGTCGAGTAGGTTAGAGAGAAAAAAAGTCTTCCTTAGGGGATGTTTGTCCCCCAACTCATATCAAATGGTGGTTGTCTTATTCCTGAAGCATGAGAGTTTATAACTCCTTTATCCAGTCTAATATTCTCATTATGTGTAAGTGGATGAATAGGTGGATAGTCTTATAAATAGATAGATATCCCATCCTTTAAAAAGAAATCTTGAAAAGCTTTTTGCTTCAGCAATGCCTAGTGACAATGAATCCCACCGGTTAATTATTATTAATTATTATTCACATTAAGGTAATGCCTAGGGGCACCAATCATAGACCAGGTCCCCACTGTGCTAGGTTGAGCATAAACACTTAACAAAAAGATAGTCCCTGACTTAAAGAGCTTACAATCTAAATAATTTGAAAAGAAACAACAAGGAGTAAAAGAAACAGGTAGAGAGGGAGCACAAGGTAACAATGACACAATTCTGGCCACCGTAAAAATCAGTGATCAATTTTGCATTGTGGGAGAAATAAAAATGTGGGTTTTTTTAATCAGTTTCCAATTTATTGCAAGTTCATTTTCATTGCCCATTTTTTTGGTTTTGTTTCTCTTTTATAATATCCTCTATATGGACCGGCCACTAGAGGGCGAATGGATACACATTTTATAACTGTGTTACATTAGTAGGCCCAAATCATTTCTATGATGGATTTTCCATGCTTCTAATTATTTAAATTACTAATTACAGAACCCCTTCTACATTCCTTTTCTATTTAGGGTAAACAGAACTGAACACAGTATTCCCATGACTTATACAAGAGAATTATAATGTTTTCAATGTTACTCACTGTGACGGGTTGAATCAGAGAAACCCCCTTGGGGCTGCCAACTGATGTGCCAAGATTACTTCTACCCCTGCTTTCCTGCCCTGGCAGCTTAGAACTTCAGTGCCCTGCCTGGTTTGAGCCAGACCCGCTAGCCTGCTGCAAAGCCAGACCCAGGGTCTGAACCACGTCCCCTAACAGCTGTAGGCTTAACTGAAAGCAACTTACAGAAGTATTCCTGTCTTTAACACCCAGATGTCCAACTCCCAATGGGGTCCAAACCCCAAATAAATCCATTTTACCCTGCATAAAGCTTAAACTCATACATTGTTCGCCCTCTAGAACACCGATAGAGAGATATGCACAGCTGTTTGTCTCCCCCCCCCCGGTATTAATAACATAGTCTGGGTTAATTAATAAGTAAAAAGTGATTGTATTAAATACACAAAGTAGGATTTAAGTGGTTCCAAGTAGTAACAGACAGAACAAAGTGAATTACCAAGCAAAATAAAATAGAACACGCAAGTCTATGTCTAAAAAACTGAATACAGATAAAAACCTCACCCAGTAAGCTTCCTTTTACAGGCTAGTATCCTTCTAGTCTGGGTCCAGCAATCACTCACACCCGCTGTAGTTACTGTCCTTTCTTCCAGTTCCTTTCAGGTATCCTTGGGGGTGGAGAAGCTCTCTCTTTAGCCAGCTGAAGACAAAATGGAGGGGTCTCCCAGGGGTTTAAATAGACTCTCTCTTGTGGGTGGAGACCCCCTCCTGACTCCTATGCAAATCCAGCTCCAAGATGGAGTTTTGGAGTCACATGGGCAAGTCACATGTCCATGCATGACTCAGTTTTTACCAGCCAAGCACATTCCTGGGAAGGCTCAGATGTGGATTGGCATCTTCAAGTTCATTGTTGGCTTAAGCGGTTTTTGATTGGGCACTTAATTTGCACTTTTCTCAAGAAGCTGACCAAATTCTCTACTAGGCTAGTTAAAATCAAACCAGTACACAGCCAATACAAAAATGATACATGCATACAAATAGGATGAATACATTCAGTAGATCATAACCTTTACAGAGATATGTTACATGGCATATGTAGCATAAAACATATTTCAGTTGGGTCATATATAAAAGCATATGCCCATAAAGCCTTATGGGGGGCACTGTCACACTCACATTTATGTTACTCACACTTCTTTAAATGTTATTTCCTTTCTTTGATCACCTCAACACATTGACCAGAGGTTTTCATTGAGCTTTCCAGAATGATGTTCAGGTCTTTTTAGTTAATTGTTACAAATAATTTAGACGTCAGCATTGTGGACAAGTAGTTCTAATGATTCCTTCCTATGTTCTTTACCTTGCATTTGACACACTGAAGCTCATCCATTAGCCCTTTATCCTTTCTCCTCACTTTTGTTAGTCCCTTTGCAGATCCTCAGTCTTCTCTGCTTTTGACTAACCTAAATAATGTGATGTCATCTGCAAATTTTGCCACTCTACTGTTCACCTTTCCCCCCGATCATAACTAGAAATGTTAAACTCCAACCCTGGTATGGAATCTTGGGACAAACTATTCTTAACCTTTTTCTGTGTACAAAATTGGCCATTTATTCTCTTTATTTTCTGTCCCATAGCTAGTTTGTAATATAGGATGGTAGGTGACATTTCATTTTGTGACTTTCATTAATAAGCTCTTGTGAGGGACATTGTCAAAGGCTTTTTGAAAGTCCAAATGTATGATTTTCTACTTTATCCTCCACTATGTTTATACACTCAAAAATGGATTAAAGAAGCATGATTTTCCTTTATAGAAGCTAGGATGATTCATCCCTATTATGTCAAGTTCATCCAGGTATTTTATCATTTTAATTATTGTTGCAACCAATTTACCTGATACTGAGGCAAGTCTTACTGATCTAAATGGGAGTTTTTATTAACACACCTAGTATGAGTTCCTCCACTGCTAATATTAGTTTGAATCTGAGAACTCAAATAATGACAAGTTAGGACTAGGATATTCTATGAAATTGAAATAAGGACTGTAGAAAAGAAGGGAAAACTCTTCAACTAACACTCCAGGGAAGAATCAATAAAATATATCCTTATAGCTCTACCAAAAATAACCTAAGTCAAAGTCCACTATGGTTAACATATGTTCTCTCCATTTGTTGCTGTAGTCAGGGAAATAGATGTTGGATGAGAAAAGTATGGGTATGACCACAAAGACAACACAGTCCATGTCTACAGCAGGCTGCATGCACCCAAGGAAGTACCAGTACATTTCCCCTCATAAGAACATGAGAATGGCCATACTGCGTCAGACCAACGGTCATCTAGCCCAATATCCTATCTTCTGACAGTGGCCAATGCCAGATGCTTCAGAGGGTATGAACGGAGTAATTTATTGAGTGATCCGTCCCCTGATGTCCAGTCCCAGTTTCTAGCAGTCAGATGTTTAGGGATGCTCACAGCATGGGGTTGTCTCTCTGACCACCTTGGCTAATAGTCATCGATGGACCTATCTTCCATGAATTTATCCGATTCTTTTTTTAACCTGGTTATGCTTTTGGCCTTCACAATACCCCCTGGAAGAGAGTTCTACAGTTTGACTGTACAATTATTGAAGAAGCACTTTCTTTTGTGTGACAAAGTCAGACGAGATAGCTACCAGAGCGTGATGGAAGGCAGGTATATTAGCCCTAAAATGCTAAAGTCCCTTTTCTCCATGAGCTAAAAAGAAGTTACCTTAGGTCAACTAGGGACGCCTGCATCCAATCAAGGGCTGCCTGTGACCTATAAAAACCCCTCTTCTGGTGAGTGAAGAGGAGGAGAGATGAGAGACAAGCTGCAGCAGGGCTAGTAGCAGCAGGGAGAAAAAGGCTTTTCATGGGGGGAAGGCAGCTCTCCTCCCTATAGAGGAAGGAAACCAAACTAACTGACTTTTTGGGGAAGGACTGGCACACAGAGGCCAGAATAACAAGGCAATACCCCTAAGACAGGGCATGGAGAAATATTCCCTTTTTGTGTTATGAATTGGTTCCTTTTGGTTTGGCTGAAGAGTGCTGCTTAGGCCTACCCTGCAGCCCACCTTGTAAATATTGAAAAACAAACCCTGAGTGGGGAATAAAAACTCTCCGGAGTGGGACTGACTTGCTCCAGACGCCCACCACCAGAGCAGAAATGCTGAGCCTAGTTAGGTGAAGGAGGTGCCTTACCACATATGTTTGTTTTACTCCTACTGCCTATTAATTTCATTGGATGACTCCTGGTTCTTGTGTTACGTGAAGGGGTAAATAATACTTCCTTATTCTCTTTCTCCACACCATTCATGATCATATAGACTTGTATCATATACCCCTTAGTCGCCTCTTTTCAATAAGAACATAAGAGTAGCCATATTGGGTCAGACCAAAGGTCCATTTAGCCCAGTATCCTGTCTTCTGACAGTGGCCAATGCCAAGTGCCCCAGGGGGAATGACCAGAACAGGTAATCATCAAGTGATCCATCCCCTATCGCCAGGGCCGGCTTCAGCTTTTTTGCCGCCCCAAGCGGTGAAGGGGAAAAAAAGAGGTAATGCCACGATCGGCGGCACTTTGGCGGCAGCTCTACCATGCCACTTCATTATTCGGCCGCCAGTTCTTCCCTCCAAGAGGGACTGAGGGACCTGCCACCGAATTGCCGCCGAAGACCCGGACGTGCTGCCCCTGACCGTTGGCCGCCCCAAGCACCTGCTTCCTGCTCTGGTGCCTGGAGCCGGCCCTGCCTGTCGCCCATTCCCAGCTTCTGGCAAACAGAGGCTAGGGACACCATCCCTGTCCATTCTGGCTAATAACCATTGATGGACCTACCCTCCATGAACTTAGCTAGTTCTTTTTTGAACCCTCTTATAGTCTTATAGCCTTCACAACATCCTCTGGCAAAGAGTTCCACAGACAGGCTGTGCGTTGTGTAAAAAAAATACTTCCTTTTCATTGTTTTAAACCAGCTGTCTGTTAATTTAATTTGGACCCCTAGTTCTTGTGTTTTGAGAAGGAGTAAATAACACTTCCGTATTTACTTTCTCCACACCAGTCGTGATTTTATAAACCTCAATCATACCCCCCCTTAGTTGTCTCTTTTCCAAGCTGAAAAGTCCTAGTCTTATTAATCTCTCTTCATACAGAAGCAGTTCCATACCCCTAATCATTCTTGTTGCCCTTTTCTGAACCTTTTCCAATTCCAATATGTATTTTTTGAGATGGGGCGACCACATTTGCACGCAGTATTCAAGATGTGGGCATACTATGGATTTATATAGGGGCAATATGATATTTTCTGTCTTATTTTCTATTCCTTTCTTAATGATTCCCAACATTCTGTTTACTTTTTTGACTTCCATGGCACATTCAGTGGATGTTTTCAGAGAACTATCCACAACGACTCCAAGATCTCTTTCTTGAGTGGTAACAGCTAATTTAGACCCCATCATTTTATATGTATAGTTCGGATTATGTTTTCCAATGTGCATTACTTAGCATTTATCAAAATTGAATTTCATCTGCCATTTTGTTGCCCAGTCACCCAGTTTTGAGAAATCCTTTTGTAGCTCTTCACAGTCTGCCTGGGACTTAACTATCTTGAGAAGTTTTGTATCATCTGCAAATTTTGCCTCCTCACTGTTTACCCCTTTTTCCAGATCATTTATGAACATGTTGAATATGACTGGTCCCAGTACAGACACCTGGGGGACACCACTACTTACCTCTCTCTGCATTTTGAAAACTGACCATTTATTCCTACCCTTTGTTTCCTATCCTTTAACCAGTTACCCGTCCATGAGAGGACTTTCCCTCTTATCCCATGACTACTTACTTTGCTTAAGAGCCTTTGGTGAGGAACCTTGTTAAAGGCTTTCTGAAAATCTAAGTACACCATATCCATTGGATCCCCCTTGTCCACATGTTGTTGACCCCCTCAAAGAATTCTAGTAGATTGGTGAGGCATGATTTTCCTTTACAAAAACCATGTTGACTCTTCCCCAACAAATTATGTCCATGTAGGTGTCTGAAAATTTTGCTCTTTACTATGCTTGCTTATGTCATTCCCTATGTCTTTCAAGCTGAACTGTCACAGTCTTTTTAATCTCTCCTTCTGTGGAAGCTGTTCCATACCCCTTGTCAAGGCTGTATCCCCACTTTGAACTTTAGGGTACAAATGTAGGGGCCTGCATGAAAACTGCTAAGCTTATCTACCAGCTTAGCTCTGGTCCGCTGCCACCATCTTAAGAATTCCCTCCCTGGGAAGCCTTGAGAAACCTTTCACCAATTCCCTGGTGAATACAGATCCAAACTGCTTGGATCTTAAACAAGGAGAAATTGACCCTTCCCCCCTCCTTCCTTTCACCAACTCCTGGTGAATACAGATCCAAACCCCCTTTGGATCTTAAAACAAGGAGAAATCAATCAGGTTCTTAAAAAGAAGGCTTTTAATTAAAGCAAAAGGTAAAAATCATCTCTGCAAAATCAGTATGGAAAATAACTTTACAGGGTAATCAAACTTAAAGAGCTCAGAGGAATCCCCTCTGTCTTAGGTTCAAAGTATAGCAAACAAGATAAGCACTCTGGTAAAAGGTACATTTACAAGTTGAGAAAACAAAGTAAATCTAAGACGCCTTGCCTGGCTTTTACTTACAATTTTGAAATAAGAGAGACTTGTTTAGAAAGATGGGGAGAACCTGGATTGATGTCTGGTCCCTCTCAGTCCCAAGAGCGAACAACCCCTTAAACAAAGGACACACACAAAAGCCTTTCCCCCCCCCCAAGATTTGAAAGTATCTTGTCCCCTCATTGGTCCTCTGGGTCAGGTGTCAGCCAGGTTACCCGAGCTTCTTAACCCTTTACAGGTAAAAGGATTTTGGAGTCTCTGACCAGGAGGGATTTTAGTACTGTACACAGAGAGCTGTTACCCTTCCTTTTATAGTTATGACACCCCTAATCAATTGTGTTGCCCTTCCCTTTATCTTTTCCAATTCTCATATATTTTTTTAGGTGACACAACCAGGACTGCATGCAGTACTCAAGATGTGGGTGTACCATGGATTTATACAGTGGCATTATGTTTTCTGCTTATTATCTATCCCTTTCCTAATGATTCCTAACATTCTGTTAGCTTTTTTAACTGCAGCTACATATTGAGCAGATGTTTTCAGAGAACTATCCTCAATGACTCCAAGATCTTTCTTTAGTGATAACAGCTAATTTAGACCCCATGATTTTGTATGTATAGTTGGGTGTAACCGGGCGCAGACTCACCTGGTGGTGCCCCCTGCTGGTCATCTCGTGGAATTAGCCTCCAGCCTCTGGAGCGCCCCCTGTCAGCCAGTGTCATGCTACCGCTGGCCCCCATGACCCTCCTGGAGCCCGGGTGACCCTTTCAGTGGGTGCTGCCCCCTGGCCGTACCCCCACTGTTTCTCAGGGTCCCCCCCCACCCAGGGGAACCCCCACCCACTACCCCATCTCGCTTCAGTCATAGGCTACTGCCAGTCCCCAACTCGCCCCCACACCTTGGGGCAGACTGCAGTGTAAGCCACTCATCATAGGCAAGGTTGGGTCTGGACCTGCTGCCTCCACCTATTGTTGGGCTGCCCCTCAGCAGCCCCAGTACTGGTCTTAGGCCCTCAGCTAGGCCCGCAGCCTGGGGGTTTTCCAGGCTGGAGTGCCCCAGCTCCTCTAGCCTTCCCCCAGCCCTGCTCCACTCCCAGTACCCTGCTCGGCTCCCTAGCAGCCAGGCCCTTCTCTCTCTACAAGCAGAGAGAGACTGTTTGGGCTTCTGGCTCGCAGCCTCTTATAGGGACCAGCTGGGCCTGATTGGGGCATGGCCCCAGCTGTTACTGCCTTCCCCAATGAGCCAAGGCTTTCCTTCACAGCCTCAGCCCTCTCCCAGGGCTGGCTTTAACCCTTCCAGGGCTGGAGCGGGCGACTGCCCCGCTACATTGGGATAAAGTTTTCCAGTGTGCATTACTTTGCGTTTATCAACATTGAATTTCATCAGCCATTTTGTTGCTGAGTCACCCAGTTTTGTGAGAACGCTTTGTCCTTTGTCAGTTTATTTACCTTAGTGTTATGGTTTGCTGATACCACCTTATTTCCTTGCCAATTCATTTTATTTTAGCTACATTTTCCCTCTATTTTCAGCTAATGGTGGCAAGGTGATGCTTTCAGTGCTGTGCTTAATTAAAAATAGATTTGTCTTAAAATCTTCGGTATCACTCAGGTGGTCAGTAGTATATTTCTACTGCTATACTCTTATTATTCAAGCATGAAATTTCTGTCCAGAGAGATTCTATGGGACTGTTTGATTCAGTTAAGATTTTTACTATATTTGACTTTGTTTTCTTTCGTATATAGTGCCAACTAGCCACCAGTGTGACCTGCTCCGCCATTCCTATGTATTTTGTACCCTGGTATTACCATTTCTCATTGATTGTTCCACCAAGTTTCTCTGATGCCTATTATTTCAATATCCTCATTTCATACTAGACTCTCAAGTTCACCAATCTTAATATTTAGACTTCTTGCATTAGTTTACAAACACTTACAAATTGGTCAGTATTTAGTTGACTGTTTTCATGTGATGGCACATTGCAGGCCACAGAACTTCACCCACCCATTCCTGTAATAGCCCCCTAACCTCTGGCTGAGTTACTGAAGACCTCAAATCACGATTTAAAGACTTCAGCTTACAGAGTATTCACCATTTACACTAGTTTAAATTTGCAAGTGACCTGTGCCCCATGCTGCAGAGGAAGGCGAAACCCCCCCAGGGTGTCTGTCATTCTGACCCAGGGGAGAATTCCTTCTTGACTGTGAAAACTGACCATTTATTCCTATCCTTTGCATCCTATCTTTTAACCAGTTACTGATCCATGAGAGGACATTCCCTCTTAGCCCATGACTGCTTACTTTGCTGAAGAGCCTTTAGTGAGGAAACTTGTCAAAGGCTTTCTGAAAGTCCAAGTACCCTATATCCACTAGATCACCTTTCTCCACATGTTTGTGGACCCCCTCAAAGTATTCTAATAGATTGGTGATGCACGATTTCCCTTTACAAAAGCTGTGTTGACCCTTCCCTAACATATGGTATTATTTGGGTGTCTGATAATTCTGTTGTTTAATCTAGGTTCAACTAATTTTACTGGTACTGAAGTTAGTCAGATTGACCTGTAATTGCCAGAATTGCCTTTGGAGACTTTTTTTAAAAAATCAGCATTACATTAGCTGTCCGACAGTCATCTGGTACAGAAGCTGATTTAAGCAATAGGTTACAAACCACAATTAGTAGTTCTGCAGTTTCATATCTGAATTTCTTCATAACTCTTGGGTGAATACCATCTGGTCCTGGCCTAATCAGTGCTGAGTAGAGTGGAAGAACTACTTCTTGTGTCTTGCTTAAAATACTTCTGCTAATACATCCCAGAATGATATTCGTTTTTTTTTGCAATAGTGTTACACTATTGACTCTCATTTAGCTTGTGATCCACTATGACCCCCCAGATCTCTGTCCGCAGTACTCCTTCCTAGGCTGTCATTTCCCATTTTGTATGTGTGCAAGGGATTGTTCCTTCGTATGTGAAGTACATTGCATTTGTCCTTATTGAATTTCATCCTATTTACTTCAGACCATTTCTCCAGATTGTCCAGATCATTTTGAATTTTGATCCTATCTTTCAAAGCACTTGCAACCCCTCCCAGCTTGGTATCATCCGCAAACTTTGTAAGTGCACTCTCTATGTCATTATTCAAATCCTTGATGCAGATATTGAACAGAACCAGACCCAGAACTGATCCTTGCAGGACCACACTTGATATGCCCTTCCAGCTTGACTGTGAATCTCTGATAACTTCTCTCTGGGAATAGTTTTCCAACCATTTATACACCCACCTTATAATAGCTCCATCTAGGTTGTATTTCCCTAATTTGTTTATGATGACATGTGAGACAGTATCAAAAGCTTTACTAAAGTCAAGATATACTACATCTGTCCCTTCCCCCCTATCCACAAGGCTTGTTACCCTGTCAAAAAAAAAAAGCTATTAGATTGGTTTGACATGATTTGTTCTTGACAAATCTGTGCTGACTGTTACTTATCTTATTATCTTCTAGGTGTTTGCAAATTGATTGTTTAATTGTTTGCCCAATTATCTTTCCTGGTACTGAAGTTAAGCTGCCTGGTCTGTAATTCCCCAGGTTGTCCTTATTTTCCTTTTTATAGAATGGCACTAGATTTGCCCTTTTCCATTCCTCTGGAATCTCTCCTGTTTTACATGACTTTTTGAAGATAATCCCTAATGGCTCAGATATCTCCTCTGTGAGCTCTTTGAGTATTGTAGGAGGTATTTCATCAAGCCTGGGTGACTTGAAGACATCTAACTTGGCTAAGTAATTTTTAACTTGTTCTTTCCCTATTTTAACTTCTGATCCAACCTCATTTTCACTGGCATTCACTATGTTAGACGTCCAATCTCTACTAACCTTTTTAGTGAAAACTGAAACAAAAAAGTCAGTTAACACTTCTGCCATTTCTGCATTTTCTGTTATTATTTTCTTCCTCATTGAATAAGGGGCCTACCCTGTCCTTGGTTTTCCTCTATCTTCTACGGTATTTGTAGAATGTTTTCTTGTTATCCTTTATGTCTCTAGCTAGTTTAATCTCTTTTTGTGCCTTGACCTTTCTAATTTTGTCCATACATACTTCTGTTATTCGTTTATATTCATCCTTTGTAATTTGACTTAGTTTACAATTTCTGTGGGACTCTTTTTTGAATTTCAGATCATTGACGATCTCCTGGTTTTCAGCTCGGATGGTCTCTTGCCATACTTCCTATCTTTCCTACGCATTGGGATAGTTTGCTTTTGTGCCCTTAATTATGTCTCTTTGAAAAACTGCCAACTCTCTTGAACTGTTTTTCCCCGTAGACTTGCTTCCCATGGCATCTTACCTATCAATTCCCTGAGTTTTCCTAAAGTCTGCCTTCTTGAAATCCATTATCTCTATTGTGCTGTCTTCCCTCCTACCATTCCTTAGAATCATGACATCTACCATTTCACCTAAGCTGCCTTCCACTTTCAAATTCTCAACCAGTTCATCCCTATTTGTCAAAATCAAATCTAGAACAGTTTTCTCCACCTTCTGAAATAATAATAATAAAAATATATATATCTCCAATACATTCTAAGAACTTCTTGGATAATCTGAGCCGTGATGTGTTATTTTCCCAACAGATGTCTGAGTAGTTGAACTCTCCCATCACCATGAAATCCTGTGTTTTGGATGATTTTGTTAGGGGTTTTTTTGGTTTGTTTTTTTAAACCTCATCCACCTCTTCTTCCTGGTTAGGTGGTCTGGAGTAGACCCCTACCATGACATCATCCTTGTTTTTTACCCTTTTCATTCTTACCCAGAGACTTTTAACAAGTCTGTCTCCTATTTCCATGTCAAGCTCAGTCCTACAGTATACATTTTTAATATATGAGGCAACACCTCTTCACCTTTTTCCCTGCCTGTCCTTCCTGAGCAAGCTGTACCCCTCTATACCAATATTCCAGTCATATGTATTATCCCACCTGTGATGCCAACTATGTGATAGTCGTGTTTATTAACTAGTATTTCTAGTTCTTCCTATTTATTCCCCATACTTCTCACATTAGTATACAGACATCTAAGATTCTGATTTGATTTCTCCCCTGGCAACACCATGCTATCGTGGAGATCCTGGAGTTTAATCTCCTATTTAGCAGCCTAATTTGGACCTCCAGAACATCTTTTCTACCTTTTCCTATGGCACTGGTTTCCTATATGTCCATGACTACCAACTCCTCTCCAGCTCTGCACATAAGCCTGTCTAGATGTCTCGAGATGTCCTCAACCTTCACATCCAGTAGGCAATTCATGTGGTTCTCCTGATCATCACCAATCCAACAATCTATATTTCTAATAATTGAATCCCCCTTTATTATTACCTATCTCTTCCTAATAATAGGGTCCATTCCCCCAGAGACGGGTCCTCAGTGCGAGATGATAGGTCATCTAGTTCAATACCCTGCTAAAAGCAGGACCACCCCCAACTAAATCATCCCAGCCAGGGCTTTGTGAAGCCGGGCCTTAAAAACCTCTAAGGATGGAGATTGCACCACCTCCCTAGGTAACCCATTCCAGTGCTTCACCACCCTCCTTGTGAAATAGTTTTTCCTAATATCCAACCCAGCCTCCTCCACTGCAACTTGAGACCATTGCTCCTTGTTCTGTCATCTGCCACCACTGAGAACAGGCTAGCTCCCCCCTCTTTGGAACCCCCCTTCAGGTAGTTGAAGTCTGCTATCAAAACCCCCCTCATTCTTCTCTTCTGCAGACAAGCCCAGTTCCCTCAGCCGATCCTCATAAGTCATGTGCCCCAGCCCCCTAATCATTTTCGCTTTCCTTCTGCTCCAGCTTGATGTTCCTTGAGACTTTCATCCTCCTCAACAGCCCAGAGGACATCAGAGTGGGGATGGGACTGCTCTACTGTGTCTCAGAAAGTATCATCTATGTATCTCTCTGTCTCCCGTAGTTCACTCACTCTGGTCTCAAGAACCCATACTCGGTCTCTGAGTGCCATGCGCTGGTTGCTCCAAACACACATATGCCACCTGCCAGGCAGGTAATCATACGTGCTGCATTCAGTGCAATAAACTGAATAGCCCCCCCACTCTGCTGCTAGACTTTTGCCTCCTTTCTTTTTACGCTTGCAGGGTTTCTTTGTGTTTGTTGGGGTGGGGGGTGGGAGGAGGGAGTGTTGAGCGAGAAGGCAGTGTTATTGGCCTAAGTTTAGAGAATGTTTATTAGGTGTATCTGGCTCATGCTCCCTTGAAAAACTCCCCTGTTTGCAGCTCCTGTTTGCTATCTCCTCGGGTCACTTATGAGCTGTTTTTTAAAACCCCTGCTCTCTCTGATTTAGCCCTTCCCCTCTTGTGAAGTAATCCTAAAGGGATGACAGGCTAGAGCCTCCTTAGGCAGATCTCAGCCTTGCCTGGCAGGCCCCTAGACTCGGCACACAGCCCCCTGAACAGACCACACAATACATTTCTATCAAGCAGGCACAGGGCAAGCAAGCACACAACAACAAACCACTAACAGACAACAAACTCACCCCCTTCGCCTGGAGAACTCCCTCGCAAAAGTCCCGTTTGCTAGCCCCTGAAAGCAAGTTCTGGTTTCATCATTGTACACTTAAGCCAAATGGCATGGAGGTTCCATGTGGGTGACAGATGGTGATAGTATAGTCAAGGGTAAAGAAGCATGAAAATACCAGGGCAAAGGAAGGTCCTCAGGAGTGTCTATATTAGATCTTGTGGACTTCTGGTTTCCCCCTGTATATGGTGCATATACTTGTTGTTTTGTATTTTGATTGTATCTTTGGGTGGATGTCATGACCCAGCATAATCTGTTGATGAGGGCCATCCCCATTGTAGGCATCCATCACTTCTGTGTCTGACTATTCCTCACTTTGCCAGTTACCTCCAGTGAGTTTACTTCCTCAAATTTGCTGTCTAATATACACACTATTAGCAGTTAATTCTGTCTCAGCAAGCATTAACTTCTGGAGTTTGATCATTCTGTCCCATGCTGTTTTATCCATAGAGTACAATCCTGTATACTGCCTGTCACCCTGCCTATTTACTCTCCCCATGGTTGCCTCACATTTAGGGACATATAAGCAATATCTTCCTTCACCTCATCTCTGGTAGTACTAGGCCCTGTACCACATTTCTGTCAGTACCATCAGTTTTCCAGCCTCATTGGTACTTTGATTTGGATCTCTCTGTACTGTGAATCTTATGGAATTACTTAGCCCATTGACATAAATTCATGTAGTAAAAATGTATGCAGCATATTAGGTTATCATTCTGTAATGAGTTAATTACAATCAAGATATTATCTAGATATATGAACTGATGGTATGATCTTTTTCTGTAGTTGTTTATATGGAAAGCAAAAATGCCTCACATTAAGGTTTAAGGTCATGGCAGTGAGCAGCTGATTATGCTAACGTGAAGTAATGGTGTCCAATACAGTATGACATTTACATGAAGTTGAGGTAAACATTTGACATTCAGTGGCCTCTTTAGCATTGGGATTGAAAACCTTTTAGCAGCAACCACAAATTTATGTTTGCTGTTGGAAAATTGCTTTGGGAAATGATCTGGATCAGAGAAGTAAATTTTCTGTCAAGATAAACTTTAGTAGTGAGCCAAGTTTGGTTTAAAAAATCCCTAGATGTTTTATCTCATTTTTATTAACATTCTTTAATATTTACCACACTCTCTCTTAGCAAGCCAAACTGTCAGTAGAAGCATTGAACTACAGACACAGATTCAGGTTTACTCCAGAGAGCTCACTTTAGCTCTAGTCTTGCAAACACGAGCCATTGATAGCAGACGTGCTTCAAAGAGCTGGCAGTTGCTAAAAGAATAAAAACCACTGGAATTCAATAACTGTGAACTATTCTTGCAGTTTAGTTTTGGATTCTCAGATTTTATTTTATTTTTCTTTTGATTCAGATTCTTTTTCAGCTGATGTACAAATTCTGGGAGTGGAAAGACAGGGATGAGAAGGGACTGAAAAATAAGGAGAATAAAAATGGAGCAGACTTAATACAAACAGGAAAGAAAATCTGTGTTTAAAGGATCTTCATAAAACAGTTTCCAGTTTGAGTCCCACATCTATTAGGGAGCTGTTTGCCTGCACCTTTTACTACCCATTAGAACACAGAGGTGTCCTATTCCGTTGAGTCTTGTTATAGGCTGCAGTGAATACCTTAATTGGATAACCCCCTTTTCTATCAGTTAAATACACACATGCATATTTCTTATTACGGATTTTATTGAAAAAACAATTTGAAGTCTTCTGTCATTAAACTCTGCTGCTACAGCTCGCTGTTAGTAGGAAAGGGAACAGCATGTCTTCAGAGGAACACAGAGGAAAGTCTGCTGAGGCTATGTGCTTAGTCACTAATCGTATAAGCCAATCATAATTTAAAATCATCTGCATTAAGCATGAGGACTAGCTGGTACAGTGGATTTGATACAAACCTGTCACATTTGGAGTCTTGTAGTCAGCTCTTGATAATGTCACAAATGGAAATGAATTGGTCATAATCCCATACTGTCCACAGTAACGAACACCTACCTGGGCATTACTAGCTGTGCCTGCTGTGGACTTGAACAGTGCAGGAGAGTTGGTGTGGATCAGAATTGAGGTTTATTAGTAGAGCTGTGTGTGATGTTTGCCTAGCACCTGCTCACTCTATTTATATTTGGCCACTGCTAATAGTTCTTCACTCCGAGGAGCACTAAGTTTTACACATTGCTTTTGTAAAGTACATTTTTTACTTTTCCCTTCATGTGAATAGTTGGCACATTTCTGAACTCAGAGTCCATTTCATTTTGGTTGGCTACATTTAATTATTTCCCACAGCTTCTTCCTCCCTGGCCTTGAAAGTAGACTGTTAGGGATGACTGATACTAGAGAACAAGAAGAACAATTGGTTTAAATCCTAAATAATTGTGTCTGAGTACCAGCAAGTGACATCTTATTAATAATAATAAGTAATTAATAATAATGATAAAATGTCTGTCTTGAAGAGAAATACAGATTTCACTCCAAATATGTTCATTATAAACCCGACATATTGCAATAAAATTACTGTGCTCCTCAGCATTCAGCTGGGTTCTTCACAGTCACCCACCCAATTATAAATTTCTGTCTTGTTGCTTTGTTTCATTAATTTAGTGTAGTCAGGCCTTTTTTTTTTTTTTTTTAAGACAACTTCAGAGGCAGACTGCATTCAACCCTGTTCATTCAGCAAGTTTCTCTGCTGTAACAAAGGATGTGGGTAATGCTTTCCATGGTTTTGATTGTTTGATTTTTACCTAATAAATACTCTGAATGGTTGTTTCTACGAACTGACTGGGTTTGGTGTGTGTCAGTATTTCTCTGAAATGTTAACCTTAGGTCTCTGGCATTTTTCCAGACCACCAGACAAATTCAGGCTTTGAGGATAAGTATATGTTTCCTCAAGTAACTGGACATTCAACTTGTTAACACTGGACTGGTCCTAAAGAGCAACCTTGTGGCATACTGATAAATTGTACATGGGAAAAATGGCTGATATTTGTTTGTTGTAATATCTGTGGCTACAAAAGCTGAGTGTGAGAGAGATTGAGTCAGGGTATGGTTAAGAGAATCAATTGAGCTCAAGCTCAGCTCTGAAAATGGACACTTTTTGTTAGGAAAGCAAACTGCTTTTGGTATAAATATCTAGTTTTCTAGAAAGTCCATAGTGAGTTGCTACTAATACAGCTAGGAAATGCTGCTGATAAAACTGAAAGAGGTACATGATGTTGGAATTCAACTACCAGAATTGTGGAGAGGGAAGAGTGCATTGTTGTTTAGATTCACCTCCCAATTAAAGTGTGTGTGTGTGTGTGTGTGTGTGTGTGTGTGTGTGTGACAGTATCCTTCTAGAATGTCTTTGGATGACCCTCCTACAATTACAACATGGGAGGTAACATAGAAAAAGCTAACTTATCTTGTCTGCCTTGTCACCTATCCTTCTCTCTCCCTTCTTCATGTTCCTCCATCCTTCCTTTTTGTCTTTCTTATGCAGCAAACCTATATTTTTATTGTACTCTCCTTTCCACAAGCCCTTCCATCTTTGCTTGCTCATTCTGTAAAGCGATATATTTCTATACCCACCTCAGCCTTAGATTTTTTTTTCTTTATCTTTGCCGGTTCTTTTGATTTATCATCTTTTTTTTTAAACCTGGTTTAGTCCTCTTCAATTAAGTCTTTTCCCCTTGTCTTTTGCCTCCTTGTCCTCATTTCCTTCCTCTTTTCTTTAATTTGAATACATTTTAGCAGTAGTAATAAGCTTGCTAATTAAATGCTGCTTCCCATTTGCCTTTCTGAAAGCTGTCTGATGTAACTGGGCTTTTTATTCAGAATGTTCTTTTGCTACCACAGTAGAACAAAACACAAAAGGAAACAAATTTAGTATGTCTGAAAAAAGCAAATGCTGGGCTTTTTAATCAGAGCAGAAGAAGATGATTAAATATAGGCATTTAAAGAGTTACTCAGTACCCTGACCATAAAAACATACCATGTATGTTAAACTACACAAAATACGTTCAGGTATATGATCTTTCTTTGATATACACAAGCAAGGAGATTAAGAGCTTCATCTAAGGTTTCATCCTTAGCCCACTATAGAATACCTAGATATTGCTGTACATATGGCATGTAAGATCATCCACTGGTGCACTTAAGCACCGGCAGTACTTAAGCACGAGGAGTCTAAAGGATGGAGTCTACAGCTTTAACTTAGAATTTCTTTGTATTTATATATTCAGGCCAGATACAGAATATGATACATTAGCATTGATTTTGTAATTTCATGTCATTTTTATCTGTAGTTCAGAAAGTAAAAGAAAAAGCCGGGAAGGGACATAAATCATCCCTCATATGTATTCAGAGCATACACACTAACATTTCCTTCAGAACCGTTATTGGGTACACTGTGACTGCGTATTGATGTTAGTAGCAAAAGATTGTCTATTAGGGATCCATAACACTGACTGAGTATTAACAATCCTCATGAAAGATAGTTTCCTTGCCTTGTCTTGTGTGTGAAAATACTGAAAGGAACAGCTTGAGCTAATTGCCTAGTTAAAAAAGGGAGATTTTCTTTCTAGTGGAACATAATAAGGGGATGTATTTAAAATAGTTTTACCCTCTGACCTTCCCCTAGAAACTCTTGGGCGAGAAACTGTGTCACATTTCACCCAGAAGCATATTTGTGTAGCCATACTATAAATCTCTGATAAGGGGATCAAAACAGAAACACTGACATTTCTGTGGATAGTTAGTTGAATATCAAATCTGAAAGGAATAATCAGCAAGAGCTTTCTCCTATTGCTCCACGTACACTACAAAGGTAGTGATGTTCAAATATACCCATGTAAGCTGCCTGAAAGTGGAATGGATATCACTGCATTTTGATTAGTTGGATTGTAACACAATAAATGCTTCCCCTTTGCATTTGGAATATTCATTTATTTCTCACATTAACTTTCAGAACAGATTTGGGCAGCCTTTAGAGTATCATTGTGGTTTATAGTCATAGCTTAATTTAAATGACAAGGGGCCACAGTGACTGCTCAGGACCCCCAGGAGATATGTACAGGTGTCCTTTGGAGTCCTGAAGAAGCAGAAGTTTGTCTTGTGATGTTGTGGCTGTCACTCATCTGATTAGAAAAAAGATTGTTTGTGATTATTTGAAAAATATCATCTCTGAAGTTGAATATCTGTTATCCTATGTGTGGAGGGTTCATCTATCAGCAATGGGGAGCAAGTCATTGGTGGTAACTACTCTCCTTTTAGAGAAATGGTAAGAGGAAGTAATGAGATTAGCCCTCATTGTGAAAAGTACTGCACTTTTAAAAGTCAGATTATCTCTTTTAGTTTGCTTAAGGTGTCAATGCAAGATGCATGAAGCACAGAGGTGAATAAGTCACCAAGGCTGAATTGTTCAAGTCTCACAAAACCTAGTTTGAAATCGCTAACACTGATAAACAGCATGAATAATCTGTAGATGTTTGCAATGACTTGCGTGTAAAACACACCCCACCCGTATGCTAAAAATATGAAGAAAGCTGGTATGTTTGCATCAGTCTTGCAGCAGGTTTACATGCACCAAGACATCTTATATGTACATGAACTCTGAGGAAAAATGAATACACCAGCACTGTTTCTTATAGCAACAGGAGTTACTGAAGAAATAAATGCAGTTCAATGTTTTTCACATATGTAGAACTTTAACTGTCTTGGGGTGGTCTTGGAAGCTTTCTGTCAAACCAACTTAAACCAATCAGTTTGCAAGATGACATTAATGTTACATTTTGATTTGAGGGGCATACCATAGTGCTTGTAATTAAAGTTAGAGAGCCAAATTCTGCAGACCTGCCTCAGGCAAAACCCCCATTTGCACTCAGTGGAGGTTTTCATGAGCAAAGACTGGAAAATATGGCCCTAAATTAGCATTGTGAAGGTATTTTGTCTTAAAAAACTCAGCAGACACTGAATCAAACAAGGGGCTGTCTTGCTGTTGGTTCCATCACTGCTCATTTAGGGCCTTATCTTCTTCCAGTGAAGTCAATGGGAGTTTTGCCATTGACTTCAGTGGCTGAAGGATTAGACCCTTGCAGATTTGAAGTGGAACATAAAGAGAAATGCACTATTGCTTACATGGTTAAATACCATCCTAGCTATAATAGTCTGAGCAAATTTCAAGACAGCAGGGAAATTGTAAGTGGCTTAAAACCAAAATCATTAATTTTTGATTTTAAAATTTGCAATAATGAAAAAAAAAAAAAAAGATCCTCTACCGATGTGGATTATCTTGGCTTTCATTTATGATATTGTAGTTTTACTATATAAAATAATCTGATTACTGTGCAGGAATACCTCATATTTAATTAATATAAATCAGAGTGAAAGTTGCTAAACAGATGAAGAATAAGCTTTGGCTCTTCAAAGGATGTGCTCATTTGACATTTAGAAATAATTTATAAAATATTCCTTTTTATATAATTAAACATTATTGCCTACTAAGGGTCTATGCAGAAAAAAAAAACCCTTGGTTTGATCCTTTCGTGATCTGTATTTTATAAACCCGTCTTAGTGTTATAGGCATTTTTTAAAAAAATTGTACATCTAAGTTAACATTAAAAATGTCAATTTTGTGGCACTTTCTTCCATTGTTGCTAGCCCTGGCATGAAGAAATAAGTACAAAGTGTATACATTTTACAAAATCCTTTATCTGTCACATTTTATTAGAATGGTATGCTGTATGAAGAAGGTTTGAAAAGATGCATTGCCTGATGATATAAAATTGCAACACCCTCATTTTCATTGACATGTGTGGAGTGGTTCAGAAAAGCAATCAGTAGGTTGGTCACATATTGGAGAGAAAAATCCAAAATACAGGAAAAGCAAGCATTTAAAGAAGGGCAATAAAATGAAACAGCTGCATGGCTCTGTATTAACAAAGCACTGTTGATATAATCACCAATCCCTGTGTCAATACTTAGTAATGTAGGATCATACTTTCTACCTCTGCAGATATTTTTAGAAGGGTGGGCTGTTAAGGATGTCTTGTGATTAAAGTGACTGGCAAGCTAGGCATTCCCAAGACAGGGTTTTATAGTGGTTAGCTATAGTAACCATAAGTATGCTCTAATCACCCTATGCCTAATGGGCCTGCAGTGTTACACCCAAGGTTCTACTTTTGAAACACACAGATCTTTCACTTCTGAAAATTGGATTGCTGCCTCCTTAGTCCTTTCATCATTACTCTACATTGCACAGATCAGTGGTTTCTCCACTTTTAGCATACGGCATAAGAGCATGAAAGGGGGACATGCTAGTAGATTTTAAATAAGCCCTTTAAAATAAGGTATGTTGGTTTTTTTTTAAAAAAGGGAAAGACGAAGTAGCATTTTGTAGGCTGGCTTTTGTTTTTTAAATCAGACTTTGCAATGTGATTAATTCCGATACAGAATGTACTGATGGGATATGCTGCATCTTTGTGGCTCTTAGTACAACTTAGAAGTCAGCTATCTTGAAAAATCTTCAGAAATATTCCCTAGTGACAGTTAGAACTTTAGCCTTTCCAAGATGACTCAGCTCCTTCTTTTAGTGATATACTGTTACAGGTAGCATATTAACAAAAATATATTTGCTATGCCATGCTTTTTTTTATTTTCGGTAACATGGTGTATGTGGATGTGTAATAATTACACTGTGAAGCCATCTGCTAAATTTTAATTTTTCAATTTTATGTGGCTTCCTCACTGCTAGATTTTCATTTCAACACTTGTATGTGAAGAGAAAAGAGGTTAAACTGTTGTATTTTGCATACAGGTAACAATTCATGTAGTATACACCAGTCTGTAAAAACTGTAAATGCTATTTTTTTTTATTTTAAACATTTTTGTAGTTTACAAAAAAAAAATCAATCAATAATTGGTACCTTTTTACACTCTTGGATTCCTGAATATTGTCAGATCTTCAAAGGGAATATTATCATATGAAATGTTAGGACTGACTGTCCTGAAGATTTTAAGACACAATAAAGCTAACATATCAAGTCTTTTAGACAGATCCTCTTACAATTTCAGCAAAGAAGTGCATCAGAAATCATCAGAAAAGCACAGTAAACCCCCATCCAACTGTCTGCCCATTGTTATTTGGTTGCACACTGTTTAAATTCCCACAGAAAATCACACCTCACATTCCCTTGCTGGCTGCTGGTGACAGGAACAAGATCCATATTCATTAATGATCACCAGGGCTCCTTCAATGTGGTTGGGTTTGTAATCAACGTAATACTCCTGGGCTGACATGGCAGCCATTTGATGCATGGTTTGTTTCTGCTTCTGCTTTCTGCGCTGTGTCACAAAGCACTGTCTGAGTTGCCTTAGGCTGGCTGGAAAACACTTCCAGGAGACATACAACACTAAAACCACTATGAGGAAAGAGAAAATCAGTGCCATGGTCCCTGTCACCACCTTGTGAATCTGAACAGCATTCTCAGTGTTTTCATTGGGGATAGTTACGGTTATGGCATTTGTTGTTCTTTCTCCTTCAGTATCCTGCACATCATATATTATTGTGGCAGGGCTATAAGTGAACATTTGGTCGCTGTTGTTTGTTACTGCTGATAGCATGTTAACACTTGTTGGGTCTTCTGCATCTTCGCATAAGTGAAAAGCATACACTGCATCTAAAACATCCTCCCCCTGTGCATATTCAGGGGTGGCACAGAGCAGATTGCTGTCATAGCGACCCTTAAAGTTACTTAGCCAGGAGGCCAAGGCGCAAACGTTACGGCTGCAATCCCAGATGTTTGCAGAAAGGCTGATGCTAGTGAGTGATTTCCAGGAGTTGAGGATTCTTGGATCAATGTAGGTTAGCTGGTTGGAATCCAGCTGCAGTGATTGGAGGTGAGGTACACTTTCGAAAACATGAGGTTCAATGTATTCAATCTCATTGCCAGAGAGATCCATTTTTTCCAATTTCCATATCCAGTCCAAGGAATTGACTACAATAGTGACTTTATTCCTTCGTAGGCAGAGAGAATGCAGTGAAATGAGCCTTGGAAAATGGGCTAAATTCACCTTCACCAAATCATTGTGCTCGAGGTGTAGTTCAGTGAGTTTAAACAAGCCTGCAAACGAGTTTCGAGCCAGGCTTTTCAACTGATTGTATCCTATGTCTAGAAACTTCAGGCTGCGACAGTCCTGAAAAATTCTCACTGGCACAAACTTGATGGCGTTTGACCGCATGTGCAAAGTTGTTAGTTTTCTCAGCCCATGAAACAGATCTGGTTCCAAAGACTGCAGGTTATTATATGATAAATCCACACTACGCAAGTTTGGCATAGGTCGGAAAGTAGTATTGGGCAGTTGAGTGATTTTGTTGGAACTCAGAGTGAGTTCTTTAACTCTCCGCAATTTTTGAAAGGCATTCTCCTCCACTGAGCAAATGTGATTGTGATCCAGATAGAGCCACGTGAGCTGCATTAACCCTGTGAACTGTCCATCATGCAGCTCTGAAAGGCTGTTGTACCGCAGAGACAAGCCCATCATGCCCGACAGGTTGCGAGGCATCTCTGTAAGATTCAATGACTCACAGTACAAAAGCCTGCCCTCACACCGACATAGCTGTGGACACCCACTATTCACGGCTGGAAGCATTTTTAAAAAGACACCCAGTGTACACAATATCAACCCTGGGGGCTTCCACAGCAACCAGTTTAAACAGAGACCAATAAGAAGGAAATCCATTAGCAAGAATATTTCCAAATATGCTTGAGAATGTCCATTGAAATCTTTTCAAATTCTACATCATATTTTATTTCAGGGCAAAAAAAAAAAAGACACAGAGGCAAATATTTCACTTTACAGCATGCAGGAGCTGTGCAGCATTAAAGTTCACAGACATTCACAGGTAAAAGGATGTTGATTTTGTTCATGTTAGATGCTGCAGCAAAGAAAAAAAAATCTTTCTTCATGAAAGAATTTAATTAAAAAGTGTCTTACCCACCCTTTTCCAGAGAGTGACAACCTCCATTCAGTTGCTTCCTTTGTGTTTGGACTAATTATATGCAGAACTAAAAAAGACCCCTCTGTGCTACAAATTCAGTCCCTTTCAATTTTGTGCAAAGCTGGCAGGCTCACAATGTCTTATTTTGCTTCTGCTCAAAGAGCTAAAGGGATGTCCAGCTAGCTTTTTAGCTGACTTCTAGGACCTGCAAGTTTCAGAACTATGTGCATGAGCTTGATCTTCTCTTTCTCTCTCTCTGTGTCCTTTTCTCTGCAGTTAATACTGTGACGTTGTGAAAAAAACTCCAAACTCTTTACTAACGACTCCACAGGATTTGACAATCTCTTTAATGTCCATCATTTGAAACGACCATTGACCGGCACAACCTTTACTCCACAGAGACAGATTACAATTCACTCACTGACCGGCTAAGGATAGCTTTATTTCCCATTCTTTGTTCGCTTTGCTTGTTAGGTGATGCTTAGAGCAGAGAGAGAGACAGCAAGAATCCCTTCCCTTCAGCTGAGCAGTATGTTGCTAAAGCATGCAGAGGCACCTAGTGCTCACTGAGTGTCGTAAGCTGCTCATGATTGTACGCCTGCACTGTGCATCTCAGACATGGGCAGATTGAAAAGGGGTGGGCATAAAACCAACATTTTAGTGAGCCAGTAAAGTAATATATGTTCTTTGATGAAATGGAAAATACTTTAAGCCTATCTCTCCATTTCTCAAACACACACACACAAAAATCATCAGCAGGAGCCCGGCATTTCTAAGTAGGAAGCTATAGAATTAGATTTTTTTTCTTTCTTCCCCCCACCCCTTTCTTTTAAACTCGACTGAATTCATAAGGCACATAGGGATTAGATGGGGGGGGGGATTTGTTTCTTGTTTTGAGAATGAGTATATAAAATGTGATTTTTGGATTTTTTTTCTATTTTTTTTTTCCCCCAAGACAAACGTTTGAATTTTATAGTCATTTGTTGGGAATATTTTTATTCGGATACCCTCTCACCAGTGCATGTTTGGGAATTCTGTGCGATCTTTCTCACAGAAAGGCACTAAGAGCTCTGCAAATTCTAATGTCTGGACTCAGACGTTTTAATTACATTTGGTCTTTTACCATCCTGCATATTTTTAATGTGGTCAGCATATGCTTTTCCTAATGGCGCTTTTTTTTTTTTTTTTTGCAGTGTATGCTACGGCACACAGAACTATTATTCATGCAGCATAAAGAATGCTGTGCTTTCTGAATGAGATCAACATGCAGGTTGTCCCTTTAGTGTGTGTGTGGTGGGGAGAGAGGGGATTTGGAACCCGATTAGATTACGTTTTCCCAATTGTGCTGCCCTTTGTTCCATGGACCAACAAATCATTGCATACTAATTTTCATTCATCATTATGTATAGATAAGACCACTGTTGATAAGCTATCTCTGTAATATTTAGACCGAGAAATATGCAGTACTATTGTCAGGGAGATATTGGCCATCCTTTTCCATTATGAAATACCATCAGAAATGAATCTGCTGACAAATGCTATTGGAACTGACAACTTGGGGTTCAGTGTGTCCCTTTAAGGAAGTTTGACATGAAAACACATTTCATGCAAAAGAAAGTGCTGTTCTCTTATTTAAGTCACCATTGATTATTAGGTGGGTGTGTAAAGTTAGATTAGCTTTGAGTTTGGCTACAATATTGACCAAAACAATTTTTCAGGTTTTTGATAAATCAATACAAGATTCTGGTTCACTAAATGTATTTGATTATGATTGGCTGCTTTGAGCATGTGCTGGTACAGCTCAAGGAACACAGTAATTTGATACAGCAGAAGTTCTCTTCCAAGGGAAGTCACAGAAAACTTAATGCCAAAAATATTTTCAGGAATTCAAACATGAATATGTGAGAGAATAATTTCAAACATATTTGTTCAAAACATCCTTTGAAAATAGGTTAAAATTCTTGGATTGCAGTCTCAGAACTGGGAATCAAGAATTCTTTATCCTCCTAATTCAATGTATTTATGCCCTTCTACTGTACATATCCATTATTTTCCAATAAGAGTGGTTGGGCACATACCAAAATCTGAAACTTTTGTAGCATTTAGACTTCTCGCATGGATGGAAAATTGACCGTGTTCCTCCTCCCACTCGTGTTCCTTATTCACAGCTCAGGAAGTCCTGCAGTGGCAACTACAGCCTGTTCCTGTCCAGTAGTAGCAGTGCATATTGGCTTCTCTTTCCCAGTACACAAAAACATTGGGGAAAGTGATGAAAGAACATGGGGAGCAGGAGCGCCGCCAGCTTTTCCGCAGTGCCCCGAAATGCCCCCCCCCCACACAGGCGGCAGAAGGTCCCGCCGCGGAAATACCGCCGCGGTCGCCGCCCCCCAAATCGCAGCGCCCTAGGCAACCGCCTAGGTCGCCTAATGGGTTGCGCCGGCCCTGATGGGGAGAGACTAAGGGAAGCAGACAAGGAAAGGGAGGCTGTAAATTCATGTCCATGCCAGGGCATATTCAGGATTCCAGTTCTGAGTATTTGATAAAGTCAGTAGCAGAGGCTGAAGCATTGGGCCTGTATGGAGACTGCACAAAACCCGCAATGTTTTAGGACTGGAATCCCATGAGGAGCTTAACACTCTCTGCCACTGAACAGGTCAGGGGCAACTCTGCAAAGGGAACTTCACAGAATTCCCTTATCCCTTCAAGAGAGGTTGGCAGGTCCTATATTTATAATGATGATACCAACCCCTTAAATGGCATAAAGGAGCCATAGGCATCTGCAAATCATCAGAAAAAAAATTCTTCTGGCATTGGTGAGCACTCTACTGGACATTAATTTTCTAAATCTGGCCCCTTCTCCACTGGTGTAGGAGGAAGAGAGATTTTGGGGGAAAGGTGCTGCTCTGCTCCAATCCACCCATCTTGCATGGGCATAGGATCTATTAAGGATCCGATGCCAGTGGCATAAATTAGATCTTACTGCAGCTGATGTAAGTAGTGTCAAAGTGAAGGCTGGCTCTTAGAATTAGGGAGCCAGAATTAGGGTGCACTGAGCAAAGCTCTGTTGCAGGGAGAATGTGCCCCTATCTCTAAAAGGCTTTTGTACAAAGAAACCAGGTCATTCTAGCTACAGCCATTGAAGCAATGGGTTGACTAAATCCAAGAAGCATGGAATATGGGTTCGAACAAAAATAAAAGTGGGTGAATGTGTCTTGGTTCTACAATGTCTTTGGTAAACTTGTCTATCAGAGAGTGGCTAAATATTTTTAAATGTACCTTTTACTGCAATAAAAACAGAAATCTGCTTTCAACCTAATTGTTCTTCAGATGACTTAATTTCCTCTGTCAAAGCTGTTATCACTGCCAACTTGTTAAGTTTACACATTTTCTACAGTTTAAAACCCTATGGCAAATTTGTATAAATTAAAAGACTTAAATTAGTTGCATAAAATGCAGCTATTATAAGTTGTTTTCAGAAGTATAAATTAAGTATATATGTATTTAAAGGAGACTGATTAAATCAATGCAAAGTAGGTTGCAGAAGATAAATATACAGCTTTAGAAAAAGTTTAGCTGATAGTAGATAATGTTTTCACCCCTCAAACTACATATTGAAATCATCACACAAATGAAATTTGCTGGTATTCCAGTGCAATGATTCGCAAAATTGTTCACAATGTCAAAGTAAGTGGTAAAGTCATCTTTCTTTAATTTGTTTAGTCTCCTTCCATTTGATATCGTCTTCATATTAATGTTATTTGTACATTTAACAAGTTAGCACATTAACTAGTTTCAATCATACTTCATATTTATTAATTTCTGGTATTGTATGCTATAATTATCATTTATGCCCAAACATTTATTAGGTACAAATCTGTACTTCACTATACTGATTTATGCCCTGTGTTATACAGGGAAATCAGACTAGATGATCACAGTGGTCCCTTCTAGACTTGAAAAATACGAATCTATGACTTCAGTAGAGTTCCACCAGTGTAAATAAATGCAGAATTTGGCTCATAATCTCTAAGTGTATGTATACTCTTTATTTTATTAACAATCAAATATGTAAACTCAAAAATGTGCAAGATCCCATTAAGCAGAGTGTATAATCTTGTTTTTGTGCCATGCACCAAGAATACCAAAAATGTACTTCTTGCTTTTGGTATTTTCTAAGTTATTTCTATCAGTGTAATAAGGAATAGGAATTTGATTGGTGATTTTAATTTCCCTTTGTGGCTAGGAATGGACAAACTCAAACCTTGATCTTTACACTGTAGTCTTTAATTTTCAAGTGCAGTGAACTGTGGCATTTTTATAAAGGAAACATTTAAAGAAAGAAAAGGAAAGGAAAAGAAAAGACATGACTTCAAGGGTAGCAAATTAAATCTGTTATTGCTCTGATATTTACATCTTGGACACTCCTGGCATTTGGCTCACTGTCTCTCCCAAATAGGATTCAGAATATCAGTTGATAAGGAGTGGATGAGCTATGTAAAATGGTATTTTTAGTGGCCACACAAACATTGCAATATACAAGTTTTTTGAATCAAAATGACTCTGGCCATTCAAGGTGTTGAAGTAATAAGTAAAAGATAGCTATCTCTGCTGCCTTACTATCAGTACAGAATAGACACATTGGATGTGTTACGATCTTTAAGAAATAGATATTCTTATGTAAATCAGCCTATTTATTTTGACAATGTGATAAATACACTTTTATCTCTTCATGCAGATACTTGGTTGCCATCACCAGCCATAACAGTTACCCATGTGAACCTCTGTAAAGTCAGTTATGGAGTCAGGCAAAATTGTCAGTGTATCTTTAAAAGAAAATATATCAACAGTGAGACAATGTCTCTCGTGTCCACTTATTACTAGTGTAAAATTCCCATAAGCTAAAGAGTTACCGACTCTCTCCCTGAGTATCTGTGAAATTGCAGCATGGCTATCTGGCTGCACAACGGAAATCTGTAACCAATCATGTTGGTTGTGAACGTCCTGAAGTCAACTTTTGTCTACACTGAGAAAAATGAGTTGTGTTAACTAACAAGTTTTAATGAATACACACATTGTTAAAGACCACATAGCACATAGTTAGGCACAGATAATTGTGCTACAAACAATTAAGCTGGTTGTAAACAACTCCTAGTTCATGTACGTCTAGACTAGAATTTTGCTCTTGTTGTAACTGGAGTTAACTGCATTTCAGTTAAATCTAGTTAACTAACACCTTCAGAAATGCTAATCTAGACACACCACAAACATTTATTCCAAGACCTTCTAAAGCATTTCTGGAGGTGTTACTTAACTAGAGTTAATTGATTTCCAGTGAACTGGTGTTAAAATGGGACCACACACCAGCCTAGACATACCCCAGGGTCATCGTTTCCACTTACTGTTAGTCATGACTAGGTAACACATTTCAAAATATAACTGTCTTTGCCGATACTACATACTAAATAGTCTTTAAAACATATTAATTGAAGTGTGTTAATTGATAAATCTTGTAACCCAATTCATTTTCCCGGCATAGAGAAAACCTAAGGTTATGTTTCATTGGAAAGAGACACATTTCTACATTGAGATAGCTAATTTGACATAGTGATTGCAATGTAAAATCCTTGTTGAGACAAGGCACAGGTAATTTTTACCTTGAAGTAGCAAGTCAAAATCAACCCTTTACCCTCCCACCAGGGGTTTAAATTTGACTAGCTAGCTTAAAGGAAAAAATACCTGTGCCTTGTCTCAACTGGGATTTTACATTGAGATAGCTGTCTTGATGTCAAAAACTCACCTTTTTTGCAGTGAAGACAAAGCCTCTCTGCCAAAAAACACTACTCAGACTAGTAAGGTGCAGGAATTCATAGAAAGAAAGTTCTTAAATAAGTTTTCAGAAGCTTGGGGGAAAATTAAAAGCTGTTCCTGGCAGCCTTACCGGGGAATCATTTTACAAATGGATAAACTGTTCTTGGAAAATCTTCACAGTGCATTAGGCACAAATCTGTTCTCCATAGTATTAGGAAAACAGTCCTTCTCAAGTCACTTCTTTTGCTCCTTTCCAAATATATTTCTCATGAACAATCAGAAAATCAAAACAAAAACAAAAACAAATCCCACCCAGTGTTGATATTTGTTTTCTCATAACCTTCTGTGGGAATATAGTATAGTTCCCACTATACCATTGCTATGGAGTATGCACTGCCCCCATTAGTTAAGGAATTTGAGACTAAATTAATTTCAAGGCATCCGATGTTTTGGCACTGAGAACATTAGCATAAATAGGCTAGGTTGGTGCAAGGTTTTTCTACTTGAGCCAACGAACAAACCAGACTTGGAATAAAGTCTCTAGTTGTGCTTTCTTCAGTCAGAACAGGTATTATTGCAAGTGAGTGAGTAAGGCATTACAGTTAAGCAATATGTTTCCAGATAATTTTATTGGAATGTTTTATAGTCTGAAATGTTCTCTGAACTCCTAGAAATCCTACAGTCTCTAAACAATACAGACTGGCCTAGATAGTCATTGGGATAGATGATGATCAATATCTCACAACCCCAACAGAAAACATACAAACAGATCTTTGGCAGACTAAATCATGCCCAGATATCTGTGCCTTTTTGCATATTTTGGCTGTTTAGAAGGGCAATATTTTTATGCTACCATCCTTCTGCTCTGACAATATACAGAGGCTGAAAGGAGGAAATTTACAAAATTACCATTATCAGAATATAGACCTCCTTTTGAAATCATTTTTTTCCATGTAATCCATTTCACTGGAAGATTATAGGAAGTTTACATCTTATCATATATAGTAGGAAAAATATAAAATACAAAAATATAAATACTGATCATCATATCAAATAGGGATTAATTCTGATAATGGTGGTAAACCTAGAGAAGCTGAAGTATTGCTATAATTTATATTGCTACAATGTCTAGAAATACCAGTCACGGACCAAGATCCCATGGTGTTGGGCACTGTAAAAACACATAACACAAAGATGGTCCCTGTCCTGACAAGTGTACAATCTGACCTTTCTTTAAATTATTGACAATAATTAATAGGCATTACTGAACAATTTAGTGTGTGTAGGGATATATATATATATATATATATATATATATATATATATATATATATTGTATTTTAAATAAAGCTATCTTTGTTCTTTAACAGCCTAATTTAAAGTCAATGCGAAGCTTTGGATCATGCCTCTTCAAATTTTTTTTGTGTTTTCACATTCCTATGCTAAGGACCTTGCAAAAAAAGACATGATAGTGATCAGTAAAAAGCTTTGATCCTAATTGTCTTGAAACAAATGATTTGAAACGTATAGTGAATTCTATAAACAGATGCAAAGTCACTTGAGAAGTTGACCTTGGTCTCAGGGGCATCTAATATACTTAGCGTTCCTAACTAGTGAGTGTTTCTACTCACTGATGCAAGTCTGAGTCTTTAATTTTGGTAATCTCTGCTATAGGATGAATATCATAGAGTTTATTAGGACCCATTCCATATTTTGTGCAAATTAGTGCAAGGCTTCATAGTAAAAATGCACTGTCCTCTCTAAGGCCTGGTCCCCACTAAGCCCCCACTTCGGACTAAGGTACGCAAATTCAGCTACGTTAATAACGTAGCTGAATTCGAAGTACCTTAGTCCGAACTTACCGCGGGTCCAGACGCGGCAGGCAGGCTCCCCCGTCGATGCCGCATACTCCTCTCGCCGAGCTGGAGTACTGGCGTCGATGGCGAGCACTTCCGGGATCGATCCGGGATCAATTTATCGCGTCTAAACCAGACGCGATAAATCGATCCCAGAACATCGATTGCCTGCCGCCGGACTCTCCGGTAAGTGTAGACGTAGCCTAAAGGAAAGTGACACAAGGGAAAACCTGTTTTTTTCAGGACATTGGGCCTTTTTGTGTCTGTTAAGAATTCTAAAGAACCATTTTTAAAGAACACTTGGCTCACTTTGTACTCTTTTTGTAGTGCAAATATTTATAATCTGGCAAGAGAGTGCTTGATTTCTTTTTCAGATTTGGTACGGAGCCAAGCTTGTATTAGTTAGAGCTTCTGAATCAAAATCAGTGGTCAGAATCTGTGAAATGCCCAATAGCTCAAAATGTATTGTAGATCTTTTAACATTATTTAGAGATTGTTGCCTATGAACAATGTCTTTATGTGTATAAATGCATTCTGCATGTTATATCTGAGTGTGACTACACACTGTGGAAAAATAATAATCATTTTACACGAGTATGTCAGTGAAGTTCCAAATAATGTGATCCTATGACAATAGTAAATCCTAGGTATGTGGGAAATAATTGGTGTGAAACTAGAAACACTTGATATGTGCCCCTTTTTGAGTTTGTAGTGTGTATCTGCCACTCCAGACCCAGTGACCGGGGATCCATCTCCCACTGTACATTGCCCCAAGCAGCTCCTCTTCTCCTAGCCACGTGGGCTCAGGACAGTGGGGACAGAGAAACAACTCCCAGGAGATTCCCAGCATGATACTTCAGCAGCTCATATCATAGTCTATGCTGCTTAATTGCCAATTCATGAGAGATTCTTCAGATTGGCTACAAACCCCACCCTCTTTCCAAGGCCCTAAATTGGGGATGGGATCCACCTGGGCAGTAGGAAAATAAAGGACAAAAAGTGATTAAGGAAACCAATTTGTCATTGGGAATATGCCATCTGAGGACAGAAGTATAGCTAGAATGGCAGACGGGTACAGTTTATATATAATAACAATGGCTTAGTGAAGGAGCATTTGAGGATAGTTTAAAAAAAAATTATAAAAGTAATCATGCATGCCCCATCATCCTGCTCATTCTTTGTGTATGTCATATGCCTGTCCTCCCCCTCTTCATATGTCTTGTCTTTTTGTAGATTGTAGTCTCTTCAGGACATGTACTGTTTCCTTTGTTTCTGTTTTGATACAGTGCCTAGCATAATTGGGGGAGGGATAGCTCAGTGGTTTGAGCATTGGCCTGCTAGACCCAGGGTTATAAGTTTAATTCTTGAGGGGGCCACTTAGGAATCTGGGGCAAAATCAGTACTTGGTCCTGCTAGTGAAGGTGGGACTCAATGACCTTTCAGGGTCCCTTCCAGTTCTATGCAATAAGTATATCTCTATATATTATAATTGGGCCCCAATTCTGACTGAGGCCTTTGTGCTGTGGTTCAAGACAAATAATAATAATACACAAAACTGGGATGCTTCATGCAAACATTTTTGGGGCCAGCATAAAGTTATTTGAAGTTGCCCATGAAATTTGTTTCATGCCGTATGGAAAGATTTGCCACATGGTATTTCTTCAGATTGTTATATTAGCTGAGCCTAGCCTGTGTGCTGAGGTAGGTCAACTGAAGCCATGTTCACTTGTTCTCACAGGCTTATTGAGCATTGGAGGAGATATGCTACCAAAACATGTTAAAGATGTCATCTTTCAAAAATACCAGAGAGAGTTAGAAGGCCATTTCTGCCCCCAAGAAAATAACTCCAGGAAAGGTAATTAGGGTTTGTCAAATGGAAGATCTGTAACAGGGTTTGTTGCATAAGGATGGTGGTCCGTGGGTCCTGGTGAAGACCCCTGCAGGATTCAATAAGCAGGCAGACTTTTGGATACGTACCTGAAACAAGCTCAGTTCTCAACATTTGGAGTTTTCTTTTGACTTTTTTTTTTTTTTTTTGGTATGGTTTTATAACATTAAGGCTGGTTTACAATATAATTTTATATGTAGCTTTGGGTGTTATTACTGGGATTTACATTTTTCTTTTGCTGTTTGTTGTTGTTGTTATTACCCTTGTAACCTTGAAGAAGGACAATAATTATTTGAAGGGGAAAGGACAACACTGTGTCAGTATGGGAGTCGTAGCTCAGCAGGGGAAACTTAGAAGGTGTGCAGTTTCCATATTCTTGTTGGTTTGAGTCCAAATCCGAACCATCTCAACTTGCCCTATGTCTAGCTTTTATGTAGCTGAGGAAGAATTGGAATTAGTGTGCACATTTTTCATTCTGGGTTCTCCTTACTTTTATCTGAGGTATTTATTGTCTGGTCTGTTGCTGATATTTGCTTTTGCTTCTGAAGTATCTGTGAAAGTACCTCATTTTGGAGGTGGCCAATTTATATGATGCCGTTCCTGTATAATCATATTTTATTACATGTTCATCTGCTATGAGTGAATCCTGTGATTGTCAGTGTGCAGGTCACAGCCCGCTGAGGTCAGATCCTTTGAGTACAAATTAAAAAATAGGAGAGGGAATGCTAGTTTGGAACCGGGGTGGGATTCTATCTAATTCAGCTCTGCCACTATTGCTTCTCAAGTGCAGCCTCTGTACTGGTGACCTCCTCTCTTGTTGGAACATGAGAATGGGCTGCTGGGCCGATTACAGACTTTTTTGGGTATTCATACTTCTTTGGTTTCTATGCACCAGACCAGACAGATGGACAAGTAACCTTTCCACTATTTGTGCATTTAGCATAAAATCCCAAAAGCCAAATCCTACCATCTTTTACTCAGTCCTTATTCTGACAAAACTGCCAGTGATGTCAATTGTCGGATTGGTTCCAAACTTGGTGAATGAAAGAAATTGACAGTATCCCTTTAAAAAACCCTGTTCTTTATTGATCAGCTTTTGCCATTTTGCCTACAAACTGGGGTAAAAAATAAATTGGTTACTTTTAGGCTCTGTTGGAGAAATACATCATTTTTCATCATGTCTGATGACTTGCTTGCAGTACTTGCTTGACTTAAAGCTTCAATTAAAGATCACCTCCCAGTCAAAGGAAAAATGTGATAAAAATGTGACTTGGAACTATTCAGAACATTTTCTATGGCCCTTTGGGATTAATTCCAGTGATTATACAATTTGACGTTTTACAGAGAAATAATCCTTTGTGTATGAGCTCCATTAATCATAATCACAAAGTTCACGTCAGAGACTTCAGTCCAGTCACTTAATATAAAGGATTTAATAACAGACTAATGAATGTGTTCACTAAATGCTAAAGAAAAAATTAACTTGTTAAAAAAATTCCAAGAAATGCAAGTGTCTTACAGCCATGGTCTTTTTCTTGAGAGGTGCGATGCAGTGTGTCAGTGCTCTTGCCGATTGTTAGAGTCTGTCCCTTTGAATACATTGAATTGCTAGGTTGTAGCTGTAACGGACATCATGCCTCCTGCTAGTTTGGTGTAATTTCCCCTGCAGCATTTGTGCCTCTTTTAGATATGCTAACCAGAAATTCAGAGACAGCCAGCATGTGAACTGTAGCACTTGTTCTGTACTTCTTGCGTTCCTTACTGAACTGGTGATTACAGGTGTTCTGATCTACGTGGGAAAGATCTGTTTTGTCTTGGGAATGATTTGGTATATTAGTGGTTTATGGAAGTGTTTTTATTGAAGAGCTTTTGTGTGTTCTGCCCTCTGTTAGAGGCGTCATCTGAGAAACATCATTTCTGCTATAGATCTTATTTGAATAAAGAAGTGAACAGCTTTTTTTGGCATATGATTACAATTGCACAGATGAATATTGAGTAACTGTGTTTAATAGTAACACAAATGTAAAAAAAAATGCTGATTTGTCTTTAGATGTTTCATTAGCTAACGATATTTCATAAAGTTCTCTTATTGTAGGTCAAAGAATAATGGTGAAAAATAACAACAAAAGATAACAATGATTAGGTATTCATATTTGAAGAGTGGATCACTGCTTTCATTACAGCTTCTGGTGTTTTTATGTTAGTGAAGCTTGAATAGGGGAATAGGCATGTGCTGCTATGAAGTACTAAGAATAATCTTTTATAAGACATGGATAAAAAAGTTAAGCAAATATGATGGTTTTAGTACAGCCTCCTCATGTATTTTCTGAATTGCTGAAAAATTGTCATTGAAGAATAATAACCCTTTATTTATTTTTTTATTTTTTTGATAATTGTGTGGCAATACTTGGTCTTATTTTGACTAATTATTTCACGATAGGATTTTTATACATGTCAGTTGTCATTCTTTGTACACTCCAGTAGATGGCAACTCCAGTCTTCTTGTCATTTAATCTCTACTCAGACTAGAAATATTTTGTTCTTTCCCCTCCACCCACCACATCTCCCACCCACCTTATCATATATAAGGCTATTGGTTACATAGAAACGCGATTCAATTCCATTTTTATTGGAATCACCCACTACTATCTGATTTTAGACCAACCAGTTAAAAACAAAAACAACCCCCCCAAACACATGGCTGGTAACCCCAGAATCATAAACTACACAATGATTCCTCAGCCACAGTTAAAAAAAAAAAAAGTCAAGAGATTGCATAAAAAGGACTAGTGCTGGAAACTTTTCACGTGAATTAAATTAATTGAGTAATTGCAAACACAACATATTAGCTTCTTTATATGTGATGATTTCACTGTAACACACATAGCACATATTTTCCCTTGTTTTATGTTAGTCTATTAATTTTCTCTGTTTATAGAAAATGCTTGATTAAACCTAGTGAAAAGGTGCACATTAAATTAAAATTATATCAAAATGACTGTTCTCATGAAAATCTTATCACAATGGGCCAGACCCTGATCTGAGTTACATTAGAGTAGGTTCAGATTAACTTGGATGCCTTGAATGGAACAACTCTGGATTCCCAGCAGTATAACAGAGATCAGAACCTGGCCTTATGTCCCTCTTCTGCTGACAGAATTGCTGGATCTAACCTACCTTCTTCTTTGCTTTTATTATTGTTTCCCTCAGCTGTATCACTAAAGTATTAACATAGAGAAGTGTGGTTTTTTTCTCAATTTCACCCCACGGAATCTCATGATTCTTAACTACTTGCCTGTGGAATTTGCAAAAATAAAGAACAACATCACTCTATGAATTAATGCCAGTCTGAAAATGAGCACACACAAAAAATATGCTCGCTCTGCCTAGACTGGAAACTAATGATCATAACTATCAGACAAAGGCTTCTTTCTCTGTCACTCTGTATCCAGACCACAGTTTAATTTTCAAACCCCTTCCTCTGCCTAACGGGGTTTTATTTGGTAATTAATGATAGACAAGAGGCAGTTCAGTCATCATTTATGGGATATAGTGCTAACCTCAAAAGAGCACAGGCTGCTCCTCTGTTTATTTTTATTTACCTACAGCAATGGTGGATAGTGTCCAGTTTTTTTTGCAAGAAACCTTCAAACGACAGTCTAGCCTGTAGCTTGCACCACCTACATATTATGGTGATAAATATTTTAATTGTTTTCAATAAACTACAAAAAGTTACTATGACTATTAATGTTTAAAGCCATTTTTAGATATTTGCACTTTATGCTGGTTTAGTAAAATCTTTAGTTATCAATCAAGTTTTGCTTACTACGTGGGCATTTTTACTTTACCAAAACATTATTAAAATAAATTATGCTCATACAGGATAACCAGAATATTGATCAATTTAAGCCTGACTTTTACATAATAAATTAGTGAGCAAGCTCTTTTGGATCTTGGTTTCATCTCTGGAAAGAATCCCAAGAACCTTAGACAACTAACGTTAGGATTATATACGGGTCCTGGGTCCATTGAAGATAAGTGGTTTGTTTCTCATTATCTCATTTAGTGCCACAGAAACTACTCCACCAGAGTCCTTATTAAAACTTGCTTAAGGCTAGCATTTCCCCTCGGGTCAATAATGAGTTTAGAGGCATGGATGTAAAAGCTTGATTTGTTCTAGCTAGGATAGTGAATGATGTCTCATTGGGGCCCCCAGGCTACTATTTCAAATTTGCCACAAGGTACTTCAGCGAAAATTCTACTTCCGTATTGAAAAGACCATGCGCACCTAGTAGCAAATGCAGAGTGTACAACTTAAGATCTTTTCTTTTATGCCATTATATTTTTCTACACTACGAGCCCATTGAGTTGCCACCCACAAATGAAGACCACATTTTCGATAGTTAACCTTAAGATTTCATGCACCAATGAAGAAGTTTTACCATTTATTTTCAATTAAAACACACAGCACAAAACAAGTTCAAATTTCTTCTGTGGCACTCATAGTGCTAATAGCCTTTAAAACAGTACAGCCCATTTTTGGTGGCGTTAGCGTGCAAGTGCTATTCACTGCTGCAAATCCTTACTCATAACTAGTCCTGCTGTTCTGGGGAAGCCAGCATTACTACTTACGTGAGTACTCACATGAGTAAAACTTTGTATAATACGGGATTTCTTCAATAAGGAAAGAAGCTGTAAAATCAGCTAAACTTCATCTTTTTTTGCATAAGAAAAAGCCAGTTCAAAAGAAAGTACTGTACTACGAGAACATTATTAACCCAGTCGAGATTTTGGGTTTATGATCATTAGTGTGAATTGCTGGCCCTTCTGTTACAAACCATTATTTTAAAAAATATCATTTTCACAATTTACAAAATATAACCATATAAAAGATAACTATGTCTTTTATTGATGTGTTTTTCTAAAATTAAATATGCCTTGGAAGGCAAAGGGTATGTGCCATAAATATATGTCCAGTATGGAGTAACGTATGGAATTTTGGTTTGTGATTGTGACTGGAAGGAGCCAAATGTTTCACTGCATTTCCAGGACAGCTCACATGCACACAGGGTTTCAGACTCTCGTCCTATTCTTTCTTGCTGTCTAGATTCTCACTAAGTCCTATCCTTCTGAAGCTACAAATGCAAAACTACCTAAAAGGTGCCACTAAAATCTGAAGCAAGCTGTGAGTGTTATGAGGCATATTGCAGTTTATTGCATATTTGACATGTCTAACTGCTTGTATATGGTAGCTTCCTAGGTAATATAAATAACTATATTTACATTTTCCTTGCACAGTGAAATCTGCTTTAAGACCACTTTCATACTGATCAACTGTATTTATTTACAAGATTCTTATCACCATGGTATCCACCATATGCCACATTCCCGACTCCATTCTAGAGCAGGCTTTCCAGTTATTTCTTTATAGGACATAGAAGAGGTCAACAGAGCAACTATGCCAGACTGATAACACTGTATTCATTCACTTGCACAGGGTGTGCTTGTGTGTGTGTGTGTGTGTGTGCGTGTTCACACATATGAGAGAGATCATTATTTTTTAATCATCATCATCATGGCAGAGGTGGTGAGTAAATTCTTTTGCCAACACTAGTAAATTTTCAGGAAAATTTCTCAGGGTCTACACATTTCACTTTATATAAGAAAAAATCAAGCTTCATATGAAATTACACAGTTCAGATTGTTTAACCCAAATACCAGTATGCATAATCAGTAAATAAGATACATAAACATAGAATTTTGGACCCATTTCTTATATCCTATATTTAACTTCTACAAACAAAATCCAACAATGTCTGTCACTTGATCAATATGTAATGGATCAGTTGTTGCATATACTATGTCCTCTCCATTTGTTCTTTCAATCATGGTGATCTAATACAGTAAAACACTAGAATAGGGCTTAACTTATTTTAGGCAGTCAGTTGCAAAGAGATTGGAGTAGGATGTGGAGAGGGAGATCAGACCAGTTGAGTGTTTAAAGTAAAATATTAAGGTTCAAGATGTTTAAAGTAAAATGTGTAGGCTAAGATTTCCAAAGCTGCCTAGGTGATTTCATCGCACAGAGCCCATTCATTGCAACTTTGCGGTGGGGCACAGTTAGGAAGATAGGAATGCTGTAATGAGAATAGAAAGGACAGTTAAATTCATGCCTCATATGACATATGTGCACACCTACCCCCTTTCTCCCCCCAAAAGTTTCCAGGGAAGACAAGAAACCCTAAAATTAAATTGAAATATCCACAGAGGCTTAGAAGGGAGAAGACATGGAACGCTTTCCATCCTTACAAGAGCTCTGATCCCATGGATGTGTGGTTCTGTTTTTTGCCATCAAAGTTGCCAAAGAGTCCTTCCCTCTGAAGCCCCAAGATACTAAATATTCACTTAAATGGACCAATTGCCCCAGCACATAGACCCTTGTACTAAATTACACATTTCCTTTGCTTTAGAATGTTGTTGCATATTACAACAAAAAATATTAGCCATGTTCCACGTGTTAAGGAAAAGGACACATGTGTCTGTTCACATATAGCCACAAAGACCTTGAGAGAGGAAATACCACATTCACATGATGTCCCTGTGTGATAGACATAGCACTGGGATATCTGATTTACCTGAATGACGTGTAAAAGATTATGTCATCAGACAGTTACACATATGGGAAGGCTCAAAAGCGTAAATTATTTCACTGAAGGTCTGGAATAAATTATGCCCAATAAACTCTCCTCCAGACCTGCCTGTTCTTAGATGGTAGCAACTCAGAGCCACCACTTGTTGATAATTGTTATCACACATGCAGAACACTTTCCAATTAGGGGCTGTACTTTGGGGAATTAATCTGCCATAGCAGAGGCAGAGCCTTTGTTATTTACTCAGGTAGAATACAGTAGACACTGGGGGGAGGGATAGCTCAGTGGTTTGAGCATTGGCCTGCTAAACCCAGGGTTGTGAGTTCAATCCTTGAGGGGGCCACTTAGGAATCTGAGGCAAAATCAGTACTTGGTCTTGCTAGTGAAGGCAGGGGGATGGACTTGATGACCTTTCAAGGTCCCTTCCAGTTCTAGGAGATGGGATATCTCCATTAATTTTTTTTTTTATTAGTATTTATGTGTGGGTATATTTCTTTCCAATACACCTCTTTCCTCATGTTTTCAAAAGTCCCTCACAAAAATGACAAATACATATCTCTCCTTTTCATATGTTTTCTTCTATTTCAGTAAGAATGAGGCTCATGGGGAATGTCAAATGTTATTTCTTTCCATTTAGCTAGGGTGACCAGATGTCCCGTTTTTAAAGGGACAGTCCCGTTTTCTGGGGACTTTTTCTTATACAGGCGCCTATTACTCCCCCCACCCCCTGTCCCGTTTTTTCACAATTGCTATCTGGTCACCCTACATTTAGCTGACACCTCTCCATACATCTCTGTCTGTTTTAAGTACTTGTATGGCTCCCATGACCACAGTATCTGAGCATTTTGCAATCTTTTAATATTATTTATCCTTGCAACACCACTGTGAGATAGAGAAGTGCTGTTATCCCCATTGTACAGATGGGGCACAGAGAGACTAAATAACAAGCCCAGGATCTCATGGGAAATCTGTGGCGGAGCAGGGAATTGAACTGGTGCTTCCTAAGGGAGCACACTAACCACTGGACCATCCTTCCTCTCATGTAATGTATGAAACACACAGCTGTACAGTTTTTCCCCAGTACAATAATGCAGGTTTTTGCAGTGACCTAAGCTATCCCCACTGAGAGGACAGGCAGAGGCAAACCAATATAATGGAAATAACCTTAAATGTTAAACTTTATAAAATAAAACCAAGAAATTTGGCAGGAACAATAACATCATATAAATAATATATAAAATAACATCAAATAATTGCTTAGCAGAATAATAAACTGTAAATTACGATCACAATAAAACATTTTTTTTCCCAACTACATGCTGTCACCCCAAGAGAGAATCTACTCTTTCTCTACCTGGCTGCAAAGTCCAGTTTCATCCCAGTTTCACCTCTCTCCAGCAATACTCCTTTGCTTTGACACTGCGATGACCGCACATCTCCACCTGTGAACGACAGCTCCTCACTCAGAGAGCCACCCATTCCCCAGGTTACCAAACTGTATTCTCTCTGTCAGTGTCCCAACGGTCAACCTTGCCAGCCAAACACTGTTTCCCTCACAGCCAGGCTCCTTGCACCCGGCTCGTCACAGTCCAGCTTCCTCTAACACGTCTTCTTCTGGCCAAACTCCTTTTCACCCAGGCACAGTCGCTTTTCACTTCCTTTTTCTCTAAATGCCATCCAGCTTCCCTTTTGGGCAGATTCTGAGCACCTTCCCCAGCTGGAGCTGCCCTCTCATTGGCTGTCTCTTTCCCCAGAACAGCATTCAAGGCTGCTGCACCATGTCCTAGTGCCTGACAAGAGATATTTGAGGACCCAGTACATCATGTTCACTGGGGCCCCATCCGCTTCCTCTTTCACCCCAGTTATAGATGTTTTGGGGGATGCCCTGAGCTTGGGGCCCAGTACAGCTGTCAGTCCCATGCATCTTCAGTTATTTCAGTTGATAATTGATGTACTTCGACTGGTAGACTCAATCACAGAGAAAATGGCAGCTTGTCCTAGACTTTGGTGCCCAGGTTTCGTTTTTATTTCAGATTCCTTCAGCTGTAATCTGCATCTTTGGAGGAGGTGGCTGTACTATATGTTCTATTCCTCTACTGCTTGCAGTACTAAGCACACACCAGAGCCTCATTCCTTCAGGGTTGGTCTATTCTGCAATTAGACACACACAGCTGGCCCATGCCAGCTGACTCAGGCGCATGGAGCTCAGGCTAAGGCTGTTTAATTGTGGTGTAGACATTCAGGTTGTGGTGTAGTCGTTCAAACATCTACACTGCAATTAAACAGCCCTTAGCCCAAGCCCCGTGAGCCAGAGTCAGCTTCCATGGGCCAGCTGTGGGTATTTAATGGCAGTGTAGACATACCCTTAGGCCTTACTGGCAGCTCACTAGACTTGAAATCGCCTTGCATGGTGTCAAGTATCAGAGGGGTAGCCGTGTTAGTCTGGATCTGTAAAAAGCAACAGAGAGTCCTGTGGCACTTTTAAGACTAACAGATGTATTGGAGCATAAGCTTTCGTGGGTGAATACCCACTTCGTCGGATGTAGACTTGAAATGACAGTTGTGATATGTTCTAGGGATAGTCTCTCGGCTCTAAAACAGCATGGCCGATTTTAGGACTGTGCCTGGGGCTCTTGTGATGTCAGCAGCTTGGAATCAACAGAGAGATATGTTGATGGGTCATTCTGAGGTTTGGTCTGGTCTGCTCAATTAGCCCCAATCTAGGACTATGAAGGAGATTTTGGAACAGCTTTTCTAGGTCAGAGGAATTAAGGGGTAGAACCAGAGGTCCTGCAAGAAAACCGTAGAAACAGCTAAACATGGGGAGAAAGCTTAAAGTAAGGTTTATGCACAGTCATTGTTATGAGTTACCAATAAATGCAAAATTTGGGAAGCAATTAAGTTTCGATTTTATACTCTGCAGTGTGCACAGTGTGTTACAGAGCAGAGTATGAATTCTACTTGTTTACAGACCCCTATTTTAACATTGCTTTTTTGATAGGAGAAAGGGGTTCCTTCCCTTTGGGAGAGAAAATTCCAGTTCACAGTAATGTCTTTTTTTTCTTGCGATCCAAGGGCCAATTCCCACTGTCGATCCCTTCTTTTATTTATGCCCAAATGGACTCTCAATGTTGGAAGTTGGCACAGTACCTGCAGTTTTAATGCAGGTATTGCTGGCAACTCCTGTAACACCTTCCCCCCCCCCCCCCAAATCATAGCCATTTGTTGTATGGATCTGATGGCAGAATTAAGCCCTGAGCTCGCCAAACTTCAGTGTCTCTCCAGGAAGAGCTGGATTTATAAAACTGAATGTAGAGGCAGCTGTCAAAGAGAGTAAAGTGGAGGTTGACGGTTTATAAAGCAGAGATTGTAAATGCCAAAGGAGGAGATGGGTGGAGCGATTTGGAATGTATTTCACATTGGATAAAAATGTTGTTATGGAAAACAAATCAGAAAGAAGGAGTTTTTAAAATTAATGCAGGAGGAATTAAAGCACAAATTAGTGGAGGACAAAATAAAATATTAAACAAAAGAAGGAAGCACCTGTGAATCCAAAGGTACAAATACTATGAAGCTGCATGAATTTGATAAAATTAATAGAAGACCAAAAATAATATATTTGCCTTCTCTCTAACCCAGCGGTTCTCAAACTTTGGGTCGGGACCCCACAGTGGGTCACAACCCCATTTTAATGGAGTCTCCTGGGCTGGCGTTAGACTTGTTGGGACCCGGGGCTGAAGCTGGGGGTCAGGCTTGGGCTCAGGCTTCGGTCCCCCCTCCCGGGGTTGTGTAGTAATTTTTGTTGTCTGATGGGGGTCATGGTACAATGAAGTTTGAGAACTGCTTCAGGATCCATCAGAAGTTGGCAAACTTAGGGGAAAATGGTGTCCATGATAACTGATTTACACATTGAGGCTTGTACTAATATTGGGTCTGCATTCGCCAAAGCCATTCTGCAACCAGTCATGAAGATACAAAGAGTCAGATTCAATGGGACTGCTCACTGAACAAAGATATTATTTGACATAGGGGTACCATAATCTGACTTTAAGTAATTAACATATAGAAGAAAGTGAATTAAGCCAACATGGTGCTGTAGCCTTGGTGTATTGCCTAATGATTTGGGATGGCCAAGTGTGTGATTAGAATTAAAATCTCTGCCCATAAAGCTGGTCAATAGCTTTGGGACAAGTAAAAGGAGAGGATGAAAATAGCAAGGAAATTTAAATAATGAAATTAAAATGACATATAAATTAAACTCTTGCTTGTATTTGTAACTATGACATTGTTTAATGGGGTTTTGATTAATGTAATACAGTATGCCATACGTGAGAGCAAAAACTGAATTTGTTTACTGTATATGTATCATCAGATCCCTGTTGGTGGGAGAGAATGAGCCTGTATATTCAAATAAAAATGTGATTTCAGTAGGAATAGTGAATTAAATATGGGGCCATTTTTGTTCCTGGCGGAAAAGCTATGTGGAATTGATTCACTGCTTCTCTGTGACTGCCCCAAAACCCATGAGAAATCCATACAAGCTGAAAAGGTCACATATTGCTCCAAAGAAATGGTTCTAAACAATGTGATTCATATAAAAAAGGGAAATCCTGTGATTTCCCCCCCCCACAGTAATTCATCCTGCTTTTCTGCTATGAACAAATCTAACATTTGATAATCTATAGTATGTTTTAAAATAATGCAATTTTGTTCATTGTTATGTTGTGCTACAATTCAACGTTGTTTTACATATTTATCACAGAGGTGTATGACATGATACAAACATCATGAATATTAATGACTGAATCTTCCAAAGTAAAGGGAATGAGGCTTTCCAGCACATTTCTTAAATTGCCTTTTCTCTGCTGTGAATCTTTGAAGTCCCGCGATGACTGGTTCCCCTCAGTGTAATGGGTCAGCATTCAGAGCCATCAAGTGTGATCACATCGACCATTAAAGAGAGTCTACCTTTTAGGTGTTTTTTTTTTTTCTTTCAGTATTGCACATAAGTCTTTTCTGTTCTGTGCAAGATATAGAAGAAGACATGCTCGGTGCCCCAATTTGCTTATACTAAATAGAATGAGAAAGACGACAGGACCAAAGGGGCAGGGTATACCTGAGAGCTTTTTCATTTTATTTCATTTTTTTTTAAATTGGGGTGTGACATTTTGTTGTTGTTGTTGAAGTGCCCCAGAGCACCAGGTTTAATAAATTCATAGATTCCAAGGCCAGAGATGGACCATTTGTAGACTCAGGAGCTCCAAGCTCTTTTGTGGGTTTTGGATAATGACTTGATGGAGAAGGAGTGGGGTATATGTAGTAATTGAGTAGAAGGCTACAGACAGGAGGCCCTAGCAATACCTTCGCACTGCAGCTCCACACTGCTGTGAAGTCAGAGTGCATGCTGTATAAATGCATATGGATGTTCTGCCCTCTTTCACTTGACAGTTGCAAAGAGTGTGAAAAAGCCTTTGGCGGTCTTGGTGGCCTCCTCACCTGACATGTAACTGCCATCCGAAGGAGGGAGTTAAGTACAGTGAGGGGAAGACAATTGCCTGAAGAGGCCATGGGGATAGCATTTGTTTTGTTTTCATAAAAGTTACTCCATAATGCTAGGTTAGTTATGGATTGTTTATATAGAAGGAGGAAAAGGAAACTATACATGATTAATATTCAAATACTTGGCAGCAAGCCCAGGTCACTTTTTCTGGGGGTGGGAAGGAAAATATTAAGGGAACACGGGGGGCTACAATTTGATAATTTAAATTATTCTTAGCCATCAATCTGTTGGGCATATAGCTAACCTCTGTAATAGCATATTAGTACTGTGACCGCCATATCCCCGCTGCCTCTGTCCAGTTGTTTGTTATCTCACTTTAATTAGACTTTGAGCTCTTTGGGGTAGGGGACATATCTACCTACACTTTTGTGTAGCTCCTAGCACTCTGTGTGTGTGTGTGTGCGAGAGAGAGAGAGAGAGTTGTGGGTTTTGCTGGAAAAAAAGGTGAATTAGAGGGAGTAGGTGCACTAGAACAGGAAAGTAGTTTAAAAACATGAAAGATAGGTACATAAGGATATTATAATTGCAGATTTGTAGTCAGTATTGTCAACTCTTGTGCGAGTTACAATAAAATCACAATAGTTGATGTTTTTTGAAAGCCCAACTCCTGGACTCATGTGATTCCATGACTTTAAAAAAAAAAGAACGTTTCTAGTCCTCACGGTTGTGGAGGAATGCTTGACAACACAACTAAAGGCTAAACAACCAGAAGGCAAATACATGGAACCGCCCCCCCAATTTATTTTTTTAAAATATCCCGTGATTTTTAAACCAATCTCATTTTTTTTTTAAACCTGACTTGACTTTTAAATGAGTGTGGCTGGCAGTACTGTGTATTGCAATACTATCTACATTGCCGAATCAGGGCTCCCATCCTCATAGTGTTAGGCTCTGTACACATGTTATAAACAGAGTGATGCTCCAGGACCAGCAATTTGTAGGGTGCCAGGAAACGAATTAAAAATTGAACCATCAGAATCTGCTGAAATGAACCTAATCCATTGATCTGGTGTGTTCTGGTGATATGTAGAGGAGTTCATTCTTCAGAGTCTACCAATCCAACACCAACCATGAGCACTAAATTCACCTATATAGAAAGATCAGTCAATCCAAAAGCATCTCCATTAGCATCATTTTACTGCATGACAGGGCTCAGATACTATGGTGATTGGCATATTTAAAATGTTTGGACAGGTTAATGTTAAAGTTGTTGGGTTTTTAAAGTAAATTTTTGCTGATCACACTTAAGAAAAAAATTAGTTAATTCTCCTTTCCTGAAGAAGTATAAAGTTCAGTTTGATTTCCAAACATTCTTTAAAATTATTCTTGAATCTAAATACTGCTTTTTGCAGTTGTGTGTTCTTTCAAATGCAATATGCTTGTTACTTTGAATAATTTATTTAGTGTCTATGTAAGAAATCACTGAAAAAAGGTTTTATTCTCTTTTACAGTTTACTCAATACAAGTAACTCAAATTGAATGATGACAAGGGACATTGATTGTCCAAATCGACATTCTGATTGGCTGGCTGATCTTTTCTAATGATGTCACAGCCTTGCACCAATACAAGTGGAGCACAGCTGAAACCTTGTCATTTAGACAGACATAATCTCTTCACGTATTATGTTCTAGATGCATGGACATTTCTAAAAATGTGGGGATTTATTAATATAGGAATCTCAACGGTTACACTTTCAGGTGAATTCTCCATCCAGCAAAAACGAGGGTGAAAATTGATTAATCATAATGATTTGAATTAAGCTAAAATGTCCTGGACATAAAAGACAATGCAACAAAACTACTGATGATCTTTTAGAGCAGTGGTTCGCAAAGCCGGTCCGCCGCTTGTTCAGGGAAAGCCCCTGGCAGGCCGGGCCGATTTGTTTACCTGCCGGGTCCACAGGTTCGGCCGATCGCGGCTCCCACTGGCCGCGGTTCGCCACTCCAGGCCAATGGGGGCTGCGGGAAGTGGCGAGGGCCGAGGGATGTGCTGGCCGTCCTTCTCGCAGCCCCCATTGGCCTGGAGCGGCGAACCGCGGCCAGTGGGAGCCACGATTGGCCGAACCTGCAGACGCGGCAGGTAAACAAACTGGCCCGGCCCGCCAGGGGCTTTCCCTGAACAAGCGGCGGACCGGCTTTGAGAACCACTGTTTTAGAGCATGGAGGCCTGTGAGATATTTGTGATTAGGGGTATGTCTATACTGTAGTTAAAAACCTGCACCTGGCCCATGCCAGTTAATTGCAGTGTAGTCGTTTGGGCTCTAGACAGAATCCAAGCTCTAGGACCCTGCAAGGTGAGCAGGTCCCAGAGCTCAGGCTTTTGCCCAAGCCCAAATGTCTACTTTGCAATTAAACAGCCAAGCCCCATGAGCCTGAGTTAGCTGGCACGGGCCAGCTGCAGGTTTTTAATTGCAGTGTAGACATACCCAAAGTCTCTATTTGTTTCAAGTTGCTGTGTTTATTTTACTCTGTTCTTTCGGGGAATTATATAGTTTATAAATTGCATGCCATATAGAATGATTGATGTGACATTAAGTATGTTAGATCTCCATGCTTACCGTTATGGGGTTTTTTCTTCTTGGAGGCTCTCCAACTCTAATAACCATGTTGCATGTAGAAGGATAAGCATCTGATTCAATGGGCAATGAAGTCAATGAGTCTTTCTATTGACTACAATACATTTTGACTGTGCCCAAGGAGTTACAAACAATCCTGACTTCTATACCTTAGTGAAGAGACAATGGGCCCAATTCTCCACTGTTACACAAGTTTTGTGTCAGTGAAAATCAAATGAGGCCACTTGTCCTATTTAAAAAAAAAAAAAGATTAAATGTACTAATAAAAACAGATCAACCTGATGCATCAACTCAGTGAAGTAATCAAATTAGTAAATGCGTTAGCGGGAAATAAAACCAGGTAATTTTTATGGTGGTCCCTTATTATAGATCAACATTTCCCCAGTATTATCTGAGATACTGCAGTAGTTCCTTGTTCAGTATAGAACTTTTTGAAGACACATGCTTTTTAGTGAAATAGTTTACAAACAGACTAGGAATTTTGAGGAAGTTTTATTTCTCTCTACAAACTTTTATGACACCTGTCAGCACAGTATTTCATCTGCTCTTTTCCTGTCATTCCCTGGGACATTTCTTTTCTTGTGAAAAACAGAAGTGTGCGCAGTTATGATAATTAAACACCCTGGAATACTTTGCATCGCTTTATTAATGTCAGTGTTAACTCCAACTTGAGTAATAAATTCTGGCATTTTGTAACTTTTGAGTGCTCAACTTTCACCTTTTACAATAATTTAATTTTTTTTCAATGTCATATGAGTAGAGAAGATACAAGAAGTAAATCATTAAAAAAAGTAAATAGTTCATAATATATGGTAGTGTATCTTTAAATTATGAAAATATTAATTATTCCATTAAGAACCGGTGCAATAAATAGATGGCACAGTGAAAGTGAGAAATGTATTAACTTCATGTTGCCTTTGGCTTTGGGTATTTGTTTTCATTTATTTTGCTTATCCAGAAATAAAATAGAATGGATGCAAATTATGAAAGCAGCCATTTTGTGAATCTATCATTTCAAAATATTTCCTACCTCCCATCCAGCTTTGCATTTGATGAAATCTGGAGCTATTTGGAATGATAAATAGCTTTTTGTGGCAGAGTCTCATTCTTTTTCATGTCATTGCAATTTGTTTCTGATATCAAAAGTACACGTTTCTGAGAACAGAATCCCCATTAGAAGAAGAGGACTCTGCTCTGAGAAATTATTTGTCACATTAAACTGTTCCGGGACTCATCAGTCAACAAGAATACTAGCCCAGTCAGTCATTCTGCTATCCTCATTTTAAAAAAAGAACACTCTAAAACTCCTACCTAAGATTTGCACTCGTTAGCAAACGTATTAGATGGGAGATGATTATAGGTCTCTTGATTTAGTAGGTTACTTACAAAGTGAAATTTTATCATTGAGTTTAACACACTATATGCTTTAAAGGTGACGCATCTCCTTTTCTGTAATTCGTGCCTCTAGTTTGGGGGGGGGGGGAGGTTTTTGTTTGTTTGTTTTAAATCTGAAGACCAGCTGAAATTTTAAAAAATAATATAATTGGATTGCATTCAATTTTACCAAATTTTACAGCAACCTAGTTCTGTTTTATCCCAATGATGGACCAGTAGCAGAAGCATGATACTTGAATCTTAGGGACAAACCCTGGGACATACTGAGCCCATTCAGTTCCCATTGAGATCTCCAAGTTAAGATGATGATTTTGAAAAAGGCATGTACACAATCGAATGCACAACATTTGCATGCAGTTAATTTATAACAAAATCCTGCATAGAGGTGGATCCCTGTGCCCACAAAGGTCCTTGCATATTGGAGCTTTAATTTGTAAGCACGGTTACTGCGGGAATATTCACAAACGTGATATATGTGCATGCAGATGTCCTGATGTGTATTTACTGGACATTCACATATGCAGCTGTCCAATTTTCATGTCTAATCCTGCAACTGACTTTGTCCAAACAAAGCCTTAAGGGTTGGATTTTCAAAAGCGCTCAGCGTTGGCCTAATTCTGTTCCTACTGGAGTTATTGGGAAAACTTCCAGTGATTTCAGTGGGGACACAGTGAGGTCAGTGCCTAACTCTAAACACACAGTATTCTCATCCTAAAGGCACTGTATTTTGAAGAGCATTAAGCAAGCGCTACACTGTCTTTCAGATGACATGGCTGTTTTTCCTTCTGGAAGTAGCAATTTCTGATCCCAGAGCTCAAGCTGTGAATGACATTTTACTTCAGCAAAGAAATATTCACAATGTGTATTTAGAGGCCTGGGGCTAGGTTCACAAAGGGGACTTCAGCTCAGCATTACAACACCTTATGTTAGGCAGCCTGCCCGCCAAGTGGAATCTACAGCCCCGAGAGAGTTAGGTGCCTAAACTGGGAGCCACAAAAACCAGCAAGCTGAATGGGAAGCTGCCTAAGTTTGCAAATAGGGAATGCTGAGGAGAGGGATGGCATCTAGAGCCCATCCCTCAAAGTCAGGGTTAGAGGGAGGCACTTAACTTGGGATTCACACCCATGAACCCTCTCCTGGAGTTAGGTGCCTAAGCCCTTTCTCACAAAATAAATATATATATATATGTAAGGTATTGGCCCTCCCCCCAACTTCCCCTTTAGCTCAATGGTCAAAGCACTCACCCTGGACACAGGTTCAAGTCCCTAGTCCAAAGGCTGATTAATTATACAAAGTGGAATAGCTTCAAGGGGAGCTATTGAGAGCAGCCCACCTCAGAATATCCTATAGCCCAGTGATTAAGCCTCACTTGTGAGAAGTGGGAGACCTGTTTGAAATCCCTGCTCTAAATCAGGCAGAGGTGGGGATTCATAGATTCATAGATTCTAGGACTGGAAGGGACCTCGAGAGGTCATCGAGTCCAGTCCCCTGCCCGCATGGCAGGACCAAATACTGTCTAGACCATCCCTGATAGACATTTATCTAACCTACTCTTAAATATCTCCAGAGATGGAGATTCCACAACCTCCCTAGGCAATTTATTCCAGTGTTTAACCACCCTGACAGTTAGGATCAAACCCAAGTCTTCCACATCCTTCCATATCCTACCAGGGTAAAGGCTATAAGGGGGACACCTAGATTTGATTGGTGAGAAAGGGTTAGGTGTTTGACTCCAGGAGAAATTTCATGGCTATGAATCCCCCAAGCGGAGATAGGCACCTCCCTCTGACTCTGATTTAGGTGGTTAAATTCCTTTGAGGGGCAGGGCTTAGGCTACACCCCTCATAAGAATATTAGAATGGCCATACTGGGTCAGACCAAAGGTCTGTAGACCAGTGTCCTGTCTTCCAACAGTGGCCGATGCCAGTTGCCCCAGAGGGAATGAACGGAACAGGTCGTCATCAAGTGATCCATCCCCTGTTGCCCATTCCCAGCTTCTGGCAAACAGGCTAGAGACTAAATCCTGGCTAATAGCCATTGATGTACCTATCCTCCATGAATGTATCTAGTTATTTTTGAACACTGTTATAGTCTTGGCCTTCACAACATCTTTTGACAAAGTGTTCCACAGGTTGACTGTGTGTTGTATGAAGAAATACTTCCTTTTGTTTGTTTTAAACCTGCTGCCTATTAATTTCATTTGGTGGCCCCTAGTTCTTGTGTTATGAGGAGTAAATGACACTTCCTTAATTACTTTCTCCACACCAGTGATGATTTTATAGATCTCTATCATATCCACCCTTAGTCATCTCTTTTCCAAGCTGAAAAGTCCCAATCTTATTAATCTCTCCTCACACAGAAGCTGTTCCATACCCCTAATCATTTTTGTTGCACTTTTCTGAACCTTTTCCAATTCCAGTATATCTTTTTTGAGATGGGGCGACCACATCTGCACACAGTATTCAAGATGTGGGCATATCATGGATTTATATAGAGGCAACATGATATTTTCTCTTCTATTTCCTGTTGGCTAGCCTCACCAGTTCCCCACTCAGCATGCTGGTTTTTGTGGATTCCTTTCTTAGGTTCCTATCTCTCCCCATTTGTATTTGGAGGCCCCTAACTTGGCACATTGGGTTCCACTAGGCAGCAGGTGCCTAAAGTTGGGCATTGCAACACTTTGTGGTCCTAACCCTTGGCCTACACAGCGGACAAAGTGCTTTTCAACATTCATTTGCAAAAAAAAAAATTGTTCCCAGGCCATCCCCCGTCAGCACATATATGTTACCCCAAGTCCTTTCAAAGGTCAAGTCTTGAAAACTGTTTCAGAATACAGGCAACTTCCCTGAACAGATTAGGCTAAAATGACTTTGCAGGGGGTTGTGTTGTTGATTCTAAAATTGTCTTTTGATCTTTCTTAACACCAAACAATTATGTATGCTGCAAAGGTAATAATAGGGAGTCTTCTCCTTTTGCCCCTGCAACAAGAATTATCTGATATATTGCTGATATTTAATCTGAGAAAATAGCACTCTTATGTCTTTGGGATGGCAATTTTATGTAAATCCTCAAAAAATCTACAGTATATGTTGGCCATTTACACTGATGAAAAGGTCATTAACTAAAAATGTTTTCTCTGAGTTGCACCTATAAACCACTGAACTCAGATTGGCACTCTATTAGCACAATTCTGCAAGTCTTCATTTTGAATCAGGACTGAATTCCGCATATGCTCTGCCTACAGATTTTAGTGTGGAAGTAAATAACCTTATAACTGGCATTTGTGTTTTAATGAGCCAATACCCACAAATTATTACAACCAATTTGAATTATTTTTTGTCCTAGAGAGAGAGCTTTTTTTTCCGTATTACTTGCATTTCTCCTCCCCCCCAACTTCTAGCTAGTAATAAATGAGATTGTCTTAAATTAACATTTTTAAAAAAATTATCCAGCCACTGGAATAAATTATCATTTGTTTAGGCAAAGGCCTCTCTCTCTCTCTCTCCATCAAGATAATAGTATTAAAAAAAGAAACACCACTGGGATGAAGTATCCATACCCCACACTAAACCCTTGTTTGCACTACAATAATTACTTGTTGTTGGCTGTCAACAATGCGTAAATTGGTGCTCATAATGTTTTACCTACAAGTGTAGACAAAGGCAAACCGTGTTCAGCACTGTTTCCCAAACCAGGGTTAATGGGGCTGTTCCTCTTACCACCCCCATCCCCAGGTACTTGCTCCCTGAAATAAGAATAAGTTATGGCTCCACCGTGCACCAGTTAACTTGGCAAGGAAATCCTGACTCTTCCAGCATGGCATAGCTACAGCAGTAGTCTGATCTCCCTAATCTGTGTCTGCTTGTTTTGGCTCTTTGCCCTTAGCTTGTGAGCTCATTGGTACAGGAACTATACCTTCATTTCTCTCTGAAAATTGCTTAGCGCATAGTGGACATTATCCTAAACGCATAAGCACTGACTGTGTGGGTACCCCAGGGCTGGAGCACCCCTGGAGAAAAATTAGCGGGTGCTTAGAATCCACTGGCAGCCATGCTCCCCTCCTTCCCCCCAGTGCCTACTGCCCTCCAGAAGCCCCACTGTTCAACTCCTCGCGCTCCCTCCCAGTGCCTCCTGCACGCTGTGGAATAGCTGTTCAGCAGCGTGCAGGAGGCACTGGGAGGAGAGGATGAGTGGGGACGGGGTGTGCTCGGGGAAGTGGGCGGAAAGAGGCAGGGCCTGGTAGGGCCTTGGGGAAGGGATGGAGTGGGGGCAGGAAAATGTGGGGTGGGGTGGAGGCTTGGGGGAACAGGTGGAATGAGGGCCGGGCCTGGGACTGAGCAGGGGTTGAACACCCCTGGAGAAAATTAGAAGCCGGCGCCTGTGCCTAAACAAATAATTACAATAAACAGTGAGCATTTCCGGGGAGTCCGGAGAGAGAGAATCCTGCCTGGGAATGCCAGGCATTCGAAAATGAAGTTTCCCTTTCTATACATGCTCCTCCAAGGCTACGTCTGAGCTATGAGCTAGGGATGTGATTGCCCTGCTCACATACACATACTCACACTAGCTGTCATAGAGCTAGTGCGAGTATAAACAGCAGCATAACATGGGTTGTGGCAGTGGAGACACAACTTAGCCCAGCTGAGCATGCACCCACTGATTTCTACAGGTATTGTAGGTGGGTTTGTACTCTGGACGGCTAATCTGAGCGTTAGCTGCCGCTCCCTCTGCTTCCACCGCTACACTGCTATTTATACTCCCACTAGCTTGATGAGAGCTAGCGCGAGTATGCGTCCGCAAGCAGTACAATCACCCCTAGTTCATAGTGTAGATGTAGCCTGAGAGAGAAAAAAGATTGATCACGATGATTCTAGGGAGGCAATATAACATTGTGGCACTACTTTAATAAGAGGGTTTTTTTTTTCTGTCCATTTGGTACTATAGAATAATTGCTTTTCACAGTGCAGGCCTTTTTATTCACAGTAACTTTTACTCAGTAATTTACTTAATAGTTTTTCAGTGAAAAGCACCATGCAGTGTGATAAGGTATCGAGCTTCTCCTGCAGAGCTTCATTTTATTGTCTACAGTTACTTTAGAGTGACATTTGATCATCGCCTGTAGAACGGACTCACCTTTAAAGCCAATTCACATGTTAAAGAAATCAGGCTGGCATTGGCCTGGCAGATTGAATTTGGTGTTGGAACAAGGAGCTCATTGGTTCGAATCCCAGCTCAGTCACTAGCTTGCAGGATGATGCTGAACAGGTAGTTGAACCGTTGTAATTGTTGCTGTTTTATGGAAACACCTTTTTAACCATTACGCTAGTCCTTTGCTAGTGGAAATGATGATGTGTTGTATATATGGAATAAAATAATAAGCCAAGGAAACTGGAATGCTATATTATGCTACTTCTAGAATTGTTATTGACGACCAGGTGAATAATTCACACCCTTATACATCAAAATTAAACTGTGTTGAATACATTTTTCAAAGGGCCTAAGGGCCAGGTATTTAAAGATGTTTTGAAGCTTAAAGATGCAGATAGGCACTGGGTGGAATTTTCAAAAGCATCTAAGAGCCTAACTCCCATTGATTTTGAAAATCCCATCTGCATCTTTAGGCATCCTATCTGCATCAGCTTCCTAGCTGCATCTTTAATCACCTACCTATCTTTAATAATCTGGCCCTAAGTAATGTAGGAACCTAAATCCATTTTTTTTTAAATCGGATTTGAGCTCCTAAATCCTTAGGCCCTTTTGAAAATTTTACATATGTTGTCTTACTGAATGAATTTGCTTAAGTGACTTGGCAGCACAGGCTGAGATTTTTAATGTAACCCAAAGAAACCAGAAACCTAGGGTTAGATCCACAATAGGATTTAGGTGCCTAACTGCTGATTTAGGTGCATAAGTCCAAAAGATCCTGAAAACCCCTGCTCAGCTGTCACCTATCCCTGGAGGCTCCTAAAGTTCTTCAGTGCCTAAATTCCAGTGAGCATGCACACAGCTGCCTCAGTCTAGGCTCCTGGGTGCATCTCGCAGTCACACCAAATCACCAGCGGGATTCATAGACTAGGCATTGTCCTACCTATCTTGCCTGTAGGGCCCAATCTGGTAGGCATGCTCTGAACATGCCTAACCCTACACAAAACTACCATGGACGGAGGGGGGAAGGAGGAGGAGGAGGCAATCTCCTGGGGAGGGTTCATGTCTGAGAATCCCAAGCCTAGATAGGCACCTCCCGCCAGTTCAGATTTAGGTGCCTAAGACCCTGAGAAGGGTGAGGATTAGGCCCTGCCCCTCTCCTGGATATTTACTTTTTGCTATTTTAGTTGACTGCCTGGCTTATCATGCTGGTTTTCAAGGATCCCATTCTAAGGCACCTCTCTCTCCCAATGCATTGTATAGAGAGCCTGGGCACCTAATGCAGGGCTGTGGATTCCACTGGGTAGCATAGCATCTAGAAATTAGGTGTTGTGATGCCTAATTGCCTTTGTGGATCTAGCCCCCAATTTCCACTGAATTTCAGTGGGATTTGGTCACACAAACTCCCTTAGGCTGTTTTTAAATCCCATCCATTACAATAGTAGAACTGAGCTGGCCACAATTAACAGGTTTTTCAAAGCTATGTCAGGTTGTACAGCAGAACTTTAGTTTTCACTGTGGTGTTATTTCATTTAATATTTTTTAAAATATTTACACTGTAGTTCCTATAACAGGTCTTTGTGGCAGTGATGAATTCTGATGTTCAAAAGAGGATTGTCTTGCTTTTAGCCCCTTTGAGACTCTTCTCTGACTTAAGGTTTGCCTTAGGAGGAAGATGTACCATGTGAAGCACTAAAAATAATCACCATGCATAGTAAATCTTTTTTTTTCCCCTTTGAAGTTGTAAAGGATGGGCAGAAAGTAAAGTGGTTTTATTACTATCTTAAATGTTTTGCCTGTTGCGTATAGGTTTTATCTGCCTGTTTTCAGTTAGCTATAATATCAGGTCAAATATTAATCATCTCATCACGATTAGTACCTTTTTGTCACTCCTAGCAAAATTAACTCACATTGCATAAATATAACAATAATATGTAAGTAGGTATCAGTCTACAGGAAAGTGAAGAGCTATTCACTAAATCACCCTGCTTGTCAGACCAAGTAGGTCCCATTAATTCCTATATTTCTCATGAACATAAAAGATCAAAGTTAAAGGGAGTGTAAAATGCTACTACCAGTAAGAGTGGAGAATTATGATTTGGTAGCAATTTCAACATGTGGAAATAAGTACATAAGGTGAAAGCGAGTGGCAAATCAGGCCCTTAATATTTTATGTTCTTTGGACCAATTAACAAAATCCACCTGATCTGCCCTGCAGGGTGAGTCTGTAGGAATGCTCTGCAAGGAAATGGAAATATGGTTTTGAGAGCAGTACAAATCCTGTCTCTCAGTAGAAAATGTAGTGGCAAAGCTTATGTGTGCAAGAAGAGTTCTGCTAGGCTTTTTGTTAATTTAATTAAGAATCAAGGTAAACCCAGAAGGGGGTGATGAGTTTGGGCATAGGTCCAGTATGTATGTATGCACTGTGCTAAAAGTGGGGTGGAAACATCCAGCCTTTGGCCAAATTAATTTTATTTATATATTGTCCCATCAGGTCACATAGGCTACTGAACAATAATCCACAACAAATAAATAAGACAATTTTAATGATAATAACCACCTTCATACAACTACAAAGAGGAGTGGGAAATGCTGTGTATAAAAAGCAAATGAGAGCATATTAATCACAATAAGGGGGAAAAAAACCCACCTTGGACAGGTTTGTGTTTGTTTCAAAGTGGGAAGGGAAGAAGGTAGAGATTTGCCAAATGGAAGGGAGGGCCACACTGCAGTGCTCACTGCAGCAGAGGTACAATTGCCTGACAGTCTAAAATATGATGGTAGAATCCCTAAAGCACAAATGGCATCAGAGCACAAATATCAATTGGAGGAAGCTCAAGAAAGTGCTTATTAGCTGGGCCATTCAGAGGCCGAAAGCTGCATTTCTTGTGCATTCAAAACTCCCATGGAATTCTGTAGAAGTTTTGGGTAGACATAAATTACAGCATCATGTCCTAATACCATACATTTTATGGTTTGATCCTACTTGCATCAGATGATTTAGTTGGGGATTGGTCCTGCTTTGAGCAGGGGGTTGGACTAGATGACCTTCTGATGTCCCTTCCAACCCTGCTATTCTATGATTCTGTGAAAACTGATAAACTCTCACTGAATTCAGTGGGAGCAGGAACACGTCTGTTATGTGTAGCATGCCTGAGTTCACATTGCAGTAAAAGCCTTATTATTTCTTTTTCATAATTAGCTTTGCAACCTTAACGTTTCATAAGCATGGAGGGGGGTAGAAGAGGTTCCATTTAATTGTTTTGGGGTTTTTTTGATAAACAGTAACAAAAAAGAAGCCAAAAATTGTAGTCTAAAAAGAAATATAAGGGTTTAATGAGTGCACAGATTAAAAGCATTGGTTAATTCACTATTAGTTTATAATGATATTTGCTAAAGTGTTTTTCTCAAGTAACATTTTAATAAAGATTGTTGATGAAAATGTTACATAGTTACTTTCTGCAGTTATTTGCCGCAAATGTCTCAAATGGGCCTTCTGCTGTTTTATGCTGGCTTTGCACTAATGCCCTGTAATTGTGTTTCACTTTCTCTAATTAAACTGACAAGTAATGTGAATTGATATCACTTAGCACATTGATCTGAGGAGGAGACAGGAATAGATTGCAGCATTTCTATACAGTACACAGTGTCTAAGGTTTATTACTATATGTCAACGATGTCTGGTATGGAAAGGGAGAAGAACTAAATACAGAAAGTCAATCCTTTCCTTTTTGTCTTCTTTTGAATCTCTCCTTCTTGGGCTTAATTAGATCCAGTTCATTTTTTGTTTCAAACTTCAGCCGCTTCCATCTCTCTGAGTAGCGATGTCTTAGAAATATTCAGGCACAAAGATGAAGGCAATATTCAATAGTGATCCATTATTTACACTAATGAGGATCAAGTCATTTTCTTTCCCAGGCTTGCTTCCATCTCCATTAATTTAAAATGATAGCTAAAGTTGCAGTATGTGTCCAATTAATTCTCATACACATTGTTTGCTTGCAGGTGGGTTTTCCATTGGAGGTGTGCCAGACTGGGAAAGGCTTGCTGCCAAACACACAAGTCATTGCCCTCAGAAAGTTTGACACATACACTAACCTGATATTATGTAGGCAGTACAGTAAAATGCCAAGAGAAAGCTAGCGGTGGAAAGTAACAGTGATTTCACTGATGGAAAAAGCACATCAGCCCAAATTATTTGAAGATATGGTTTCAGTGTAAACTGCAATTAAAAGAGGCCAGAAGGATGGGTTGGCAAACAAAGATAGAGAGCAAGGAGGGGAGGAGGGAGATGACAGAGTAGGGGAGAAAGTAGGAAAGCATATTTGAAAAGCATTTAATTCCCTGCTGTAAACCAGTTTGGATCTTCCAGTATTAAGTGCCTGTGTCCCTTATATTAGATTTTATTTTAGGAGGACACTTCCTTCATTGACACCCACCTATCTGATAGAGTGTGGACATCGAGAAAGGAGACAAATTGTGTAGGGTCACCTGAGGAACATAACGTGAGGAAATTGAGAAAAGGGAAATGTAGACACGATATCAGGATATATGGCCTTATGGCAAGATCTGGGAAGGACTCACCCAAGTGAAGTAGTAGAAACCCCCTTGCTCCAGACATTTAAAAGCAGATTGGGCAAAGCACTAGCAATTGCACTAACAGAATAATCCTGCAATTAATTCTTGAAGATAGGCTAGATATTTTCTGTCTCTGATTTTTAAGATTGTGCGATGCCATACTGTAAAAGGTGAACTAAAAATAAATAGACCTGGTAAAATATATTTTAAAAGTTACAGTTGGCACTTCAGCATGTTCATTAAGACAAAAAAATGCATGCAAATCAGCAACTAGTCTCAGGGTTGGATATGCCTACCTTTTTGCTAATCGTTTGGCTGCATTTCCAAAAATCTCTTCTTTTGTAAGTGACATGTTCTTGTTCACAATGCCTCTCTAACAGAAGAAGAAGACCATCCCCGCAGGAGACAATATGATCAAATATTGTAGCCAAATATAAGTTTTTTGTAATATAGTTGCCAACAGTCAAACTATCTTAGTGGTTATCCTGTTTGATCTAAAAAGCTAAAGAAGGTGAGGCCCGATCAGTACTCCAGAGGGAAATTTCCAAGGTATGCCTACGTGCTGCAGGAAAAGTTATAGGTAATTCATTTGGTGACATTTATCCTGTGAGTTAGCATTTTGTGTCTAATTAGCATGGCGTTGGGGAGAGGAAATTTGCTGGAGATGCTGTCCTTTGAATGAGACATAAAACTGAGATTCTAGCCAGCTGTGGTCACTTAGGTTATGTCTACACTATGAAGTGGGGATCAGTTTTCCTTGCTTTTGTGCACAGTTTAGCCTTGCTGAGAACATGTCCACCTGTTTCAGGCAGGTTTGCACTTCGCATGGCTAAGCCATGCATCCACTCCTGCTGTCCGTTCTCCCACAGCTACACTGCTATTTATATTCATACTACCTGTAGCTCATAGTGTAAAAAAAAGCCATTTTTTAACAGTAGGAGTGTTAATCCAACTATTCTTGCCAAAATGTAATTTAGGGAAATCCATTGCACCTCCTTACGTTTCCCTTGGATTTTAAATGCACTTAATATTGTTCGCTATTTGTCTTAATAGTTTCATGGAGTTGCTATGTTCTGTGAGAATAGTTGATGTGTTTCACCCCTACTGTTTTCTTACCTACTCATTGGACTGTTGTAAAATTTCAATGGTTAGCTTTTTAAAACACTTAGAGATTCTTTAGCAGAAAGCAGTAAAGAAGATTAAATTATTATTAAGTATTATTATTATTAATAATATTCATATTACTGTTGATAGAATGAGAATGTAATTTTGTTAAGAGATTTATGATTTCATTCTAGCTTCTTTTCCTTACATAGCCCCATCATGTGAATGGGGACATGTGCTTACTGCCTCTTCCCTTTTCCTTGAATCATTCGAGATTATGAAACAGAGCGGTGGAGATATAAAAGCAGATTACAATTCACAGTTGGGAAGCAGTTGGTTCTTAAATTAGGAGTTTGTGGTGGACACTATGTAAATGGATGGCAATGAAGAAATGAGAATAATTTCGCTTCCTAGAGTAAGTGATTTTGACCTTCTAAATGAAAGCATCTGCAAACTTACATTTAAAAGATGAGGAGGGCAGATCCTCATCAACTGTAAATTGCCGTAGCTCCTTTGCCGTCAGTGGAGGTATGGCAGTTTACACCAGCTGAGCTTCTGCATCCAGAAGTTTATTTTTTATAAGCACTAAACTGTAACAGAACAATTTGTGTACATTAGTGTCTTCTGAGCTGAACTGTATGTTTGCTGCTATTTTTTTCCAGTTTAGCACTGTCAATAGCCAATCTAAGTTGAAAGGCATTCTTTAAACTACTCTGAGGATCTTATCAGTACAAAACTTTAAATTGGTATGCCGATGTATGTAGTTATACTAAGGTTGCCCTGAGGAAAATGTATCTAAAAATGTGAATAATTTGTCTAGCATACAAGGTTCCAGTTTCAACAAATATATGATTATATCCTGAGAGCCTAATCCTTTCGAGGTGCGGAGTACCTTCTTCCAATGACTTCACAGAGCTGGTCCTTTCTAGATCCTGAATGTTTACTTCTTTGTAATTTTAAATTCAGTGTGATGATAGCAACCCCAAAGTGACAGGTTTCAGAGTAGCAGCCGTGTTAGTCTGTATCCGCAAAAATAACAGGAGTACTTGTGGCACCTTAGAGACTAACAAATTTATTAGAGCATAAGCTTTCGTGGGCTTGCCTATATTTCTTTATCTGAGAACATAGCGTTAATGTGAGTGATCACTTTTCCCCAGGTTTTCAAACTCCCAGGAGGTGCTAATGCCAATATTTAGGTGACGCTGGCATTTCACAGAATCCCTGCTCAGCTACTGACTAACTCTAGAAGCATCTGCATTCCCTAAGTGCCTACATTTTCACTGTAAAAGTCCCATGTGCCTAAGTTTCTGCTGCTGGGTATGCACACTGCTGCCTCAGGCAGGAGCCCAGACACCTATCTCTCGCCTAGGCCACAGTGGGATTCTCAAAGTAGGTGTTACCCTGCCTATCTCGCCTACAGGGTCCAGTGAAGGTAGCGTGCTCAGGGCTGTGAATTCCACTGGTTGGCTAGGTGCCTAAAAGTTAGGCATTGCCATGCCTAAGTTGCCTCTATGAATCCAGCCCCTAATGGCAGCTTTTCAAAAGAAGCTAAGCATGTTAGGCACCGAACTGCCATTGAAATCAATGAGAATTCGGCTTTACATAATTCTACTAGGTGCCAGTCCTGTATACCGTTGAAAACCTGCCCCCTAGGGCCAGATCTGTAAAGGTACTTACACATTGCAGTGCCTCGTCCATAGTTGCTCTGCCACCTAATGGAAGTCTAAGCCCTGAATTAGGTGCCCAGACTCCCCATGCATTGTATGGGGAGAGTCAGGTGCCTAGGGAAGCAATTCTCATCCTGTCCAAGATAGCCAGGAGTGAAGTGTTGAGGAGAGAGGCAGGAAGAGAAGAGGCATGCCGTGCAAAGAAGAATATCCTTCTATTTGGACTGGATTACTGCAATACATTCTCCACTTGATGACCATTCAGAGGATTTAACTGGTGCAGGAGGCAGCAGCCAAATTACTCAACAGTGTTAGATGCAATTATAGGTGCATTTTTCACCCTATAAGTGTCAGCAGAAAGTGACCTTGTTATGTAAATGAAGAGCAAAGTTCTGTTTATAGTTTGGAAAACACTCTGGGACCCTTTGGGCTGAAAGTTGCTATGTAGTAGAAATATATAATTAATTATTGTATTAATTGCACTTATTTATTATAGCACACACAATTTCAGACATATTATCTGCTAACAATCCTATGACTGAAAGGGACCTTGAGAGGTCCTCTAGTCCATCCCCCTGCACTGAGGCAGGACCAAGTATACCTAGGCCATCCCCGACAGCCGTTTGTCTAACCTATCCTTAAAAACCTCTGATGATGGGAATTCCACATCCTCTCTTGGAAGCCTATTCCAATACTTAACTATCGTTATAGTTAGAAAGCTTTTCCTAATATCTAACCTAACTCTCCCTTGCTACAGATTAAGCTCATTACTTCTTGTCCTATCTTGAGTGGACATGGAGAATACCTGATTACTGTTCTCTTTATAATAGCCCTTAAAATACCTGAAGACTGCTGTCAGGTCCTCCCCCCCCCCCCCGTCTTCTTTTCTCAAGACTAAACATGCACAGTTTTTTTAATCTTTCATCAGAGGTCAGGTTTTCTAAACGTATCATTGTTGCTCTCCTCTGGATTCTCCGATTTGTTCACACCTTTCTTATAGTGCCGTGCCAGAACTGGAACCAGTACTCCAGCTGAGGCCTCGCCAGTGCCAAGTAGAGTGGGATTGCCACACCTAAGTTGCCTCTATGTTGTCTTACACACAACACTCTTGTTAATACACCCCTGAATGATATTAGCCTTTTGTGCACCTGCATCACATTGTTGACTCATATTCGATTTGTGAGCCACTGTAACCACCACTTCCTTTTCAGCAGTATCACTGCTTAGCCAGTTATTCCCCATTTTAGTGAATACTGAATATGCAAATAACATTTATATAGTGATGTTTAATATTAAAGTAACATGCAAATGATTGAAAAAATGATTAGTTTTTCTAATATTTATGATGGTACTAAATTTTTTTTGGTGTTTTATTTAAGCATTTTCTCCCACATTTGAAACCTCCCACTTGTGATTTTTTTTTAAATGGCTAAATGTATTGTTATGGAAAATATCATGGATCTTGAATGGTTTTGGGGCTAACATGCAAAGCAAATGTTGATAGGTGGAAAAATACATAGTACAGTCATGCATAGCTGGATGTACAGTTTACATTAATAAACCATTTGCCATTGCAGAGCCATAATGTGCCAATAATTTCAGCATCACAGAATAGCATCAGGAGAATAATTTTTGTACATTAATTAACCACTTTGTGATAACAGGTAAATGTGGTATTTTTAATGGCAATTGCCGTTGTGCAGCAAGTAGTGTAATCAAGCCCTAATCCTGATTGGGGTCTCTGAAGCCTACTGAATTCAATGGAAACACTCCCCTACACCACAATTTTCTCCCGATGAGACGATGACAGAAAGAACAAACCTCACTTGATAAATGTTAGTCGCATCACTTAACACACCCCACTGGAAGATGCTCAGATATGATGGTGATGAGAGCTAAATAGGAGCCTTTATAGAATGAAATATTGGATTGTTTCCACATTACTAATATATGACTAGTTGTTTAAACATCCAAAGACAAATTACATTCATCTGTGTGACACAGTAAACCAGGAAACACATCTACACATTATTCTTTATAGTGGAGTTATAGAAATCAGACATTAAATTCATATAAATAATTAAGCATTGTGCTCCGAACGTATTAACATGTTCTCCATCTCATGGTTTCCTTCTCTTACATTGCCTTCATTTTATTGCGCATGGCAAAACCAAATATGTGTCTGGGATGGGGTAGCTGGCCCCTTAAAGGGAATACTGCCGACTGGGCCGTACTCCCCATAACGTGGCATGGCCCTTTAATGGTTTGGGCTGGTCTGATACTCAATGCCTGAGGAGGTATGGGGAGAGGAAAGGGGTCCCAGGAAGAAGTAGCATTTACAAGGACTCCTGTTCTGTATCTTTAAGGGACTATGACCTGGAGCCTTGCTGAGAGGGTGGGGCAAAGTGCTTCTCTTCCTAAAGAAGAATGAGCTGGGAGTAGGAGCAAGCATAAATGCTGCCCTCCTACTGCATAGAAGGCAGATACCTGTAGACACTGCAGAGAGCAAGAAGGCTTCTATGAGGGCCCAGAGTTTAGGGAGAAGACAGTAGCGGGGGAAATAGGCCTGCTGAACCCTCCCAGCCTGAGCGTGACTGGGAAAGGGGCCAGCTGGAGGAGAAGCTGCTGCAGGCTCTACAACTGGACCAAAGTACGACTTGAGCTCCAAGGAGAAGAGCTTAGAGGCCCCAGTCTTAAGGAGAGGGATGGAAGGATTGTCTGAAGTACAACCCAGCTCTGGCAGGAGGGCTGGGACCTCCTGAACATGGGTGGAAATTGAGCAGGATTTTTACATGGGTGTGAGAATGGGTGGCTGTGAAATTGGGTGGCTAAATAAGTAAGTTATCCTCTGTAGAATGAGAGAGTAAACCAGACCTGCAAAGAGGGATTGAACTAATCTAGTCTGGGTAACTGTTTGAAAAGACCCCAGGGGCACTGAGTGCAACTTGCCTTCAGGGCCACAACAGGCCAAAAGGGGTATGCTGGAGAGGCGCATGCCTTTATGACTGTTATACTTGCATCTCTGTGATGTTCTCTACAAAGAGATAATTTATGCCATTGGCATGGAGATGGTGCTAATTACACCAGCAAAGATCTGTCCAGAAATGTTTAATGTGATTGAAAACCCATGAAGACAGTTAGGGGGAATTTTGAGTTTGGAGCTTGTGTTAATGAACAAGTTGCTAGTCTCCACTGAGCCATAGCCTGGAACTAACTTACAGCTTGGAAGGTCCCTGAATAAACACGATAGGTCAGTAAGGCAAGGTAGTTTACATGCAGTAATCTTTCTGCTCTGTCCTTGCTGATTTTCTGTGTGAGCTGAGCCAGCCTACCTCCATGTAAATACCTCTAAATAAACAACAGTATTAACCATTAAGGCTTGACTAGGAATAAGAATCCCAAGTGGGGCTTTTTTCCTAATCTATGCAAAGTTCCCCACTCCTCCTTTACTTAATTATGAAAATAGACAAGAGAAAAATGGGACATACACATTAAAACTGAGTATGTGATGAATCGCTAACAAAATTGTGTGTGTGTGTACACACTTTGAATTAGGACAGATTCGGTGAGTGAATAATGTTAGTTACTATTCAAAAATGAAAATATATCCTGGTATTACTTAAAATCATGGGTGAAATCCTGGCCCCATTGAAGTCAATGGGAGTTTTGCCATTGACTTCAGTGGAGCCAGAAATTCCCTCCATGTTTCTAAGAGTTAATAAGTTTTGTTATCTTCTGTGGAGGGTGTTAAAAGAAGGAAGTAAAAGATTATTATTTTTTTATAGATGAGTGGAAGGCCCTTTCTTAAACTAAAACTGGGGAAAGTATAAAATTAAATAGGATGGATTTTTCTAAGAAATTGACATATATTTTGGCAACTTTTTCCACTGTAAAGATTCATCTGAGAGTTAAAGTATTGTCCGTTTTCCCAAAGTGGTTCAAAGCATGTTAGCCAATTGAAATTGTGACATATATGTTGAATCTTGTCTAACTATGTTGCTGTCCCAGGGTGTAGAGATAAAAAAGGGTTAATTAAATATGGCTTTCTCAAGTAACAAAAGGTTTACTGATGCTAATTCTCATTAAAATGTTGGTCGTGTACTGCTCTCTGGTGACATTGTCATTTGCACATCTATCCCTATTTTGCTCTAGTTAATCAGGTTAAAATTGGTTTGTATGTGGCTGATTATATATATATATATATATATGGAGAGAGAGAAAGAGAGAGAGAGATTAAACTTTCTATCACTTCCAAAAAATTTTCATTCTTTTTCCTAATATGTCAGATATTACATTTTTTTTACTTAATTTATGGCTAATGCAGTATCCTATTCAGATTATTCATATGGGGCCTGACTTTTCATCCAAAATATATTTTCCTGACCATTGTCTCCACTTAGGCTGGGGTTTTCAAATATCATTGACATTTACCTTTATTTGATAGGATAGGTGGTATAGTCTTCTCCTGACGCAACTTAGTCTCCTTTCATTGTCCATAGGGCTAAAAATACCAGAGCATATTTTCCTATCTTCCCACTTAAAGCGGCCACTTGTGTCTGTTGTTCTGTGTTTTTTTCTAGTACTAAGTTTCAGTTCATCACTTTTATGAAGATATTGAAGAGAAACATAGTTTTAAAAGAGTGATGTTGTTCAGCAGTGAAAAGAAGATATTAGGACTGGTATATTTTTGAATATTAATGTATACCTTAACAGTGTAATGTTGCAGTTGTGAATAAACTCTAATAATGGAGGCATCTACCTAGGTGATGATGGGAAAAAAAGTATGTTAAGGAATGGTAGCTGTTGGATCGATAGATAATCTTTCCACCTGTCTCCTTTGGGCTAAATTACTGGATAAATGACAGCAGGTCTGTCTTGGTCATGCAACATGTAATACATTACTAGACTGAGCTCTCCCAGCTTCCACTTATCTGAGCAGAGAAGACAGAAGGCGTCTGAGCGTGTGAAAATGATAGCATCTTCTGATTCCTTTTCACACAGCTAGAGAAGGGCTTTTTTGTATTGTAATAAATTGAACCATTATTCTGTCTAACCTTCCAGATAAGACATCTTAAAGGGAAAAGAAGGTAGTTTCTTCCATACTTTTTATTTTGAAGTCTTCCTCTTTATTGGTGACATAACAACAAATGTGTCTGTCTGCACTGGAACAATGCAGCTCTGTAATCATAGAAGCAACTTTGAGTGCTATGCAGCACCTACCTCATCCCTGTTTGTATATGGGTTTACTGTCACCTTTCTTCTGCCTAATAAAATCTAGATTTTGAGTCTAGTGTGATAATGCTCATGTGATGGTGCTGCCCGTGGGAGCCAGCTGAGGTCACTCAATTAGGGTGAACGGCAAACAGAATGGGGCAGACAAACCCCAAAAGCTGGTGGTTATTCCAATGCTTAGATTTACCAAGCCAGCACAAAACAGCTTCTGTAGTACCTCACTGGTTACTCAGAAGTCCAAACAACGCAGTTCCCTTAAAGTACCCAGCCTCAGGCCTCCGTCCAGACACACCTGTCAGATATGATGATGATTACTGAAAATCTTATCTCATCATATAAAAGAAAAGGTTCTTCCAATCCCAAAGGATCAGCCACATACCCAGGTCCAATTATAACTTAGATCTTACCCAAAATACACACTATAGTCAATTCTTATTAACTAAGCTAAAATTTATTAAAAAAGAAAAGAGAGAGAGTGTTGGTTAAAAGATCAATATACATACAGACTTGAATTCAATTCTTGAGGATCAGATACATAGCAGAGGTGAGCTTGTAGTTGCCAAAAGTCCTTTCAGATATAGTCCATAGGTTATAGTCCAATGTCCATATTCAGGGTGGCTCCAGCCAATGACTGGGGATCTCAATCCTTGTGGCTTAAGGTTTCCCCCTCTTGAAACCCAAAGCAGATCTGAGATGCAGAAGGATCATGTCCCAAGGTTTTTATACATTTCCAGCAGCCTTTTGGCCTGAGAAAACAATAGGCTCAACTTTCCTTCTTCTAAACATCATGGCAATTAGCCCAGGATAATTTATCCATTAAACAGTTCAGATACAGGTTACCACAACCTTCAAAGAGACATATAGACAATAATACTATTTCACTCAAGTATCATCATAAATGTTAATATTCTTTTTTTTTAATCTTTGAATTAAAGCTATAGCAATAGACAAGACTTGTTTGCTTACATCACAAGACCTGAGTAAACATCTACCCTTCTACCTCTAACAATACAGACTTACATTGCAAAGCTCTATTCATTTACCTATCTTCCTAACCAGTCGCTACAGGTCAGCCATGGGTCAGGTCAGTCTGTGAGTTAATTCACTCTTTCTGGCCCCGTCACCTTCCACTGAGATATTATATTACACTCATAATGTCACAGCTCAGTTGGGTGATTATTCAGCATACAAGTTCTCAGCTCAAGGTCCCTTTTTTATCTCTATGCCTTTATAATGATGCCCATCATCACAATTATCTAAGCACCTCCAATATTAAAAAATATCAATTCACTCTTAGTTGTGTTGTGTGTGTCAGTTTCAGGATTTTTTTTTTAACTCTGATAACTCACATTTGTGTAGTATTTAATGTTATGCAAAACTGACAGCAGAGTTCCTCTGTAATAGCTAAGCCTCCTCCCTAAAGGCTGATAACATCACATCCACAATACACCATCGCTTTGGATTCACTGGCCTGCATCCCAGTAGCCCAACTCTTCTCCGTATGCTATTCTCCAGGGCTGCAAAAGAATGTTCTGTAAATGCCTTCAAGCTGGTCAAAGTGGGTCTTGATTACTAAGCAGGTATCAGGAATAGCAGGTATCATGTTTATGGAAATATTTTTAGAGAGAAAGATATAACTTTAGTTCAGTACCATGCAGCTCATGAGAAAATTGTCTTAAGAATAAAAACCACTACATGTTAGAACACCTCATTGCAATAGAGGATGGAATTCCTTCCACACTGATTCCTAATTCAGTGGGTGGAGTATTGGGGGTACTCTTGTTATTTGCTCTAAGTAAATTGAGTTACTGTATTAGTTTAAATATAACTCTATGGTAACTGTTGACTTTGACTTTGTTTAATTTATGGAGGCCAGTAAATGTTTTTCTGTTTCAGGGGTCAGGAAATATTTTTGACTGTTGAGATTTGAGAGGGGGCAATAACTGGAGGGTCGCACACTTGGTTGTTCATGGAGGCTGAGCACTCTGTGCTCTCCAACTTTTTAAGTGTAAATAGTTTTTTAGGCTTACAAACCATTTGAGAAGGTATCTGGGAGCTGGGGGGGGGGGGGGATTCTTAGCTTGGCTGCTCCCATAAATTGAGACTGTAGTGGAAGCTAAGGCTGTGAGATTAATGAAATCTCCATTTCCCAGCTAATAGACACCACAGAAACAATGTGAAGTATCAGAGGGGTAGCCGTGTTAGTCTGAATCTGTAAAAAGCAACAGAGGGTCCTGTGGCACCTTTAAGACTAACAGAAGTATTGGGAGCATAAGCTTTCGTGGGTAAGAACCTCACTTCTTTAGATGCAAGGCATCTGAAGAAGTGAGGTTCTTACCCACGAAAGCTTATGCTCCCAATACTTCTGTTAGTCTTAAAGGTGCCACAGGACCCTCTGTTGCTTTTCACAGAAACAATGGAATCATAGGACTGGAAGTGACCCCCCCTTCATTCATGGCAGGATTGTTTATTATCTGACCATCCCTGACAGGTTTGTCTAACCTGCTCTTAAAAATCTCTAGTGATGGAGATTCCACAACTTCCCTAGGCAATTTAACATAAGAATAAGAACATAAGAACATAAGAATGGCCATACTGGGTCAGACCAAAGGTCCATCCAGCCCAGTATCCTGTCTACCGACAGTAACCAATGCCAGGTGTCCCAGAGGGAGTGAACCTAACAGGTAATGATCAAGTGATCTCTCTCCTGCCATCCATCTCCATCCTCTGACAAACAGAGGCTAGGGACATCATTCCTTACCCATCCTGGCTAATAGCCATTAATGGACTTAACCTCCATGAATGTATCTAGTTCTCTTTTTAAACCCTATTATAGTCCTAGCCTTCACAACCTCCTCAGGCAAGGAGTTCCACAGGTTGACAGTGTGCTGTGTGAAGAATAACTTCTTTTTATTTGTTTTAAACCTGCTGCCCATCAATTTCATTTGGCGGCCCCTAGTTCTTTAATTTATTCCATTGCTTCTTGTCCTATCCACAGAGGTTAAGAAGAAAAATTGTTCTCCCTCTTCCTTGTAACAACCTTTTATGTACTTGAAAACCATTATCATGTCTCCTCTCAGTCTTCTCTAGACTAAACAAATCCATTTTTTTCAATCTTCTCTCCCATGTCATGTTTTCTAGACATTTAATCATTTTTATTGCTCTTGTCTAGACTTTCTCCAATTTGTCCACATCTTTTCTGAAATGTGGAGCCCAGAACTGGACACAATATTCCAGTTGAGGCCTAATCAGCGAGGAGTAGAGCAGAAGAATTACTTCTCATGTCTTCTTTACAAAACTCCTGCTAATACATTCCAGAATGATGTTTGCTTTTTTTGCAAAAGTGTTACACCGTTGACTCATATTTAGTTTGCAATCCACTCTGACCCGCAGATCCCTTTCCGCAGTACTCAACCCTAGGCAGTCATTTCCCATTTTGAATGTGTGCAACTGATTGTTCCTTCCTAAGTGGAGAACTTTGCATTTGCATTTGTCCTTTTTGAATTTCATCCTATTTACTTTAGACCATTTCTCCAGTTTGTCCAGGTCATTTTGAATTTTAATCCTATCCTCCAAAGCACTTGCAACCCCTCCCAGCTTGGTATCATCCAAAACTTTATAAGTGTATTCTCTATGCCATTATATCAATCATTGATGAAGATATTGAACAGAACTGACCCCCGCAGGACTCCACTTGATATGCCCTTCCAGTTTGACTGTGAACCACTGATAATTGCTCCCATCTTATAGTAGCTCCATGTAGGTTGTATTTCCCTAGTTTGTTTATGAGAAGGTCATGCGAGACAGTGTCAAAATATACCACATCTACCACTTCCCCCCTATTCACAAGGCTTGTTACCCTGTCAAAGAAAGCTATTAGGAATTTGTTCTTAACAAATCCATGCTGACTGTTACTTATCACCGTATTATTCTCTAGGTGTTTGCAAATCTATTGTTTAATTATTTGCTCCATTATTTTTCTGGGTACTGAAGTTAAACTGACTGATCTGTAATTTCCTGGGTTGTCCTTATTTCCCATTTTTATGGATAGGCATTATATTTGTCTTTTTCCCATCCTCTGGAATCTTTCCCATCTTCCATAATTTTTTGAAGACAATCGTTAATAGATACTTGTCAGTAGCCCATTGAAAAAAACCCATCCCAGTTGACTGAAAAGAAATCGGACAAGGAGAGGAATGGCTCCCGGGCTATTTGGATGGGACTAAAATTGATGGAGATGGTACTGTGAAAATGTCCTGACAGAGAAATAATATGTGAATAGTTAAGCTTGAGTTGTGATGATGGAATCACTGACCTGGCTGAAGCTGATACGTGTGCCCCGCATCTCCACCTTCCTCTGTATCTGGGTTACTCCATTCTACCTCCTCATGCCAGAGGCTCTTTTGGCCTCCCATTTCCTTCTCCCTTCCATGTCTGGGGCTGTGTGTGGCCCACATTCCCTCCTCCCACACCTGCCACAGGTTCTGCGCCTCTCTCTCCCACTTCCAAAGTACTTTTCATGCCCCCTGGATGACGGTGAGGAACAGAGAAATGCCCTGATATTGAGTGTAGGGCCTCACTTTGTCAGCCAGTTCCCTTCAAGGAACCCAGGCAGAAGATCTACCCCATAACAATTCCAATACAAGAGTTTTTAAAGACTACAATAAATAAACTTTTATAACATATATATTTTCAGCCAACAACAGATGGCATTTGACAGAGCTGCCGGATGCTATGTAACATCACGGTGCCATGCTATTTTTGCCAATAATACCATTTATTTAAGGTGTTTCTCTTGTTCTCCTGTTTGAAACTGTGTACTGAGGGAGGCATTGTAACCCTTTACAAATGTAAACAGCAATGACAGAGGAATTGTTCAGGGGGGAGGGATAGCTCAGTGGTTTGAGCATTGACCTACTAAACCCAGGGTTGTGAGTTCAATCTTTGAGGGGGCCACTTAGGGATCTGGGGCAAAATCAGTACTTAGTCTTGCTAGTGAAGGCAGGGGGATGGACTTGATGACCTTTCAGGGTCCCTTCCAGTTCTATGAGATAGGTATATCTCCACATATAAACTCTGAGGGAGTGACATTACTTCCAAAGCATATTGGGTCAATCAAAATAATGTGTTGAGATTAAGATGGTGTACACTTAGACTGAATGTCACCCAGAATTGCCCTGAGTGTGAGTAGTTGTGTAAGACATCAGAACAGTCTCCCAAGAAATTACGTTTGGGACATTCAGAACTGGATTGCAACGGCTAGATCCTCAGTTGCAATAGAGTTCTGTTTGCACAGGACCCGGTTATGAGGGGAAGGGAGGACAATATGGATGTATCCCATCTCTGTTCTCCCCCAGGATTTTTCATGTTGGTTCAGTCCATGGCATAATTTAGACCAGGCTCAGGATCGCTGCTATAAATTATTGTGCCTTGCAATGGCGCTTAGAATGGCTGGAGATAGCCATAGCACAGCATGCTCTATCCTTGTCCCCCATCAGCCCTGGCTTGGTCCCTGCACTGAGAGGGTTGAACTTTGGGAGAATTCCCAGCTACCTGGTCAGGGCAGCTTTATGATCCCTTTTAATGGGTGCTAAATGGAAGTGCTTGATTCTGCATCACTGAAATCAAGGGAGGACCCAAGGAAAATTTGCCCTGCACCAAATTAGTACAGAAATGCTAGTCAATTGTTGCATAGTGATGTAACTATTTAAAAAATTCATCCTGAAGTGGCTTTAAATTATGTTGATTAGAATAGTAATTATTATCATTTTGCTAATATGCAGAGTAACTTGCATTGTTTATTGGCAGCTCTTTTTACATAACAATGAGGTATTATCCCTATGATGGCAATACATGGATTAAAATATTTCATACAGTTTTACCTCTTGCGACAGCTCTGGGATCAGAACTTCACCTGGTAGCCAGCTTGAAGAGAGAGGAGAAAGAGAGACCTTAAATAACATTACATACATAAAAAGTTACAAAGAATCCTGTAAAAAGCAACAGAGAGTCCTGTGGCACCTTTAAGATTAACAGATGTATTGGAGCATAAGCTTTCGTGGGTGAATACCCACTTTGTCAGACGCATGCTTATGCTCCAATACGTCTGTTAGTCTATAAGTTGCCACAGGACTCTTTGTCACTTTTTACAGACCCAGACTAACACGGCTACCCCTCTGATACATTACATACATAGCAACAGAGGGTCCTGTGGCACCTTTAAGACTAACAGAAGTATTGGGAGCATAAGCTTTCGTGGGTGAGAACCTCTCACCCACGAAAGCTTATGCTCCCAATACCTCTGTTGCTTTTTACAGATTCAGACTAACACGGCTACCCCTCTGATACATTACATACATAGTCTCTCAACAGAGAAATGAAAATGGCATTGAATACTAATGTCACTAAGCCGCTTTACTGCAAACAGTTAAAATATATGTAACAGAGTTACTGGATTTTTTTTTATGAGAGTACAGCTTTATATTCTAAGTTTAAACTAGCACCTTGATTGTATTGATATATTATATAGACCAGCACACTTGACAATCCCTCTTTCCGTTGCCACAATTCAAATATGTTTTGATTACATATCATATCAGTCCAAATCTCTTTCCTTTGTTTGTAATGTTAAATTTCACCTTGACAAACTGTAGGCTAACCATTTAAAAACATGGTGCCCACTAACTTGACTGACACACTAGTGCCTTGGGGTAGGGGGGATGACACACCTGTACTACCAACTCACCAGTGGGCTACACAAATATATTCTGTTGTAAAATATTGAAGGGGTTTATAGTCCCTATTCTCTTGTGTGGGTGTGTACAATTCACTTCAATCAGTTTATCATTGATTTTTTTTTCTGAACCTAAGGAGTAAAATTGTATTTTGTTTGAAATCCTATTGTCGTTTGCTACTGTAATGTTTGAATTTCTAGATTGAGAAAAGAGGAGCTGCAGAGGATTTACAGATTCCTGACTGATTATAAATGCATTGGCCTTTTATCAGAATTAACATTACAGTAATACAAGTCAAACATTGACTCAGCTAAATGGTTAAAGCAGAGGATGAGAAGATGACCATTTAGAGTTGATAGCATAGTCATATGTCTTAGAGAAATCATTATTGAAAGGGTAGGTTTAAAAAACCTTTTGAAAGTGGATTTTCAGTAGATCCCAGAAACATATGCCGTTAGGCTTTGTTGGAAGTACAAAATCCTGGTTAATTGTATGCGGGGGATCATTGTAAATATGATATTTGAAAACAGATGTGGGAAAAGAAAATGGGAGAAAGGATTGAAGAGTTCTTTGTTATTCTTGATAAACAAAACCCTATCAAATAGATTTCAATGTGATAAGAAATTTAGCAAATCTTTAGAGAAGCAGCCTTCTCCTAAAAGAAAGATAATACAGCTGACAGTCACTTAAAACTTTTTTTGTACCTTGGAACTTTAAAAAGATTTTTTTTTTTACCCTAAGTTGCAGAAAACTTCCCCTTTCTCCCCCTCCCCTTTTTAATCTTCATTGAGGATCTTTGCTTTGAGACTTCCTGCACAAGAGAGCGTTTTAAGTGGAAGTCTCCTTTATACTATATCTGATGTCTGCCAGTACAATTCTTGTGACAATCATTTGGAACATTTTCCTTCTGTCCTCAAGCTGTTTTGCTGCTTATTATCATGTTTAACATACCCACCGCCCGGCAGGACAGAGATTAGAAACTCTAAATATTTGTTATATAGTGAGAGGTCTTGCCATTTTTGGCAGCAAGTGCTATAGTATGCGAACATAATGTATCAGTGCAAAAGTTCTGAACTGTCTAGTAAGTCACATTAATCTCCTTTTTTTATCCTTTTATGAACTGTTCAAAAATCTGCTATACTCAGCAGTGTCCCCTTAATAGTGTGGTTGATAACGTATATTGAAAAGAAACCTTGATTTGTGCTATGATGGGTGCAAACAATACAGAAATAGATTTACTGTATGTATACATAGATATTTAGGTGTTTTTTGAAAGTACTGAATGCTTCTTTTGATACATTTTCAGAATTTTAAAACCTGTATATTTAGACTGTATTTTTTTTGCATCTTTGAACTGTTTTTTTCCTAACCGTAAAAACATATATATTTTTAATAGACTGGGAGAAAAGAAAAAGGGGACCCACTGAACATTGCCATTGACAAGATGACCAAAAAAACAAGGGATCTACGAAGACAGGTATTTTGTGCTCTTCATTATGCATGTTCATTTTCAAGAAAGTTATTGTTCTGCATGTTCAGACACTCTTTGACACTAGTAGAATTAGAAAAATGCATGATCTCTTTATGATTTATTATTACATTATAATTAATGGTGGATGCAGGTTTAATACCCGCTGAGTAACAATGGAGAAACTGAATTACATGCTAAATGAATCACCCAGTGCTCTTTATGTCGAGGAGGAGGGAAAACACTCTAAGCTTTAATTGCCTCTGGAACCACTAAAGCCAGTTGTGCAGCCAGAAGCTGGGAATGAGTGACTTGGGATGGATGACTTGATCTGTTCATTCCCTCTGGGGCACCTGGCACTGGCCACTGTCGGAAGACAGGATACTGGGCTAGATGGACCTTTGGTCTGACCCACTAGGGCCGTTCTTATGTTCTTATGCAGCCACCGACGTATGTGCTTATCTTTGCTCACATGAGTAGTCCCATTGAAATACATGGAATTATTAATGTGAATAACGTTAAGCACATGTGTGTTTGTAGGACTGGAGCCAAAGCCTCTAACATTTTAAAAGAAAACCCACCTAAAATGCTTGTTAAATGGAGAAAGCATATGGATAGGGAGAAGATGGAAAAACAGTAGTGAAAAGGTGCTTATTGCTTTTTCCATACTATTTTTTCCTTATTCTACTAGGCAATGTATTTTGTAACAGAATAATATGATGCAAAACACTGAAACTGGGGGTGGGAAATTGAGGAGGGAGTTGAATTTTTTCCCCCTAAATTAAATTTCCTTGGTGTTTTACCAATTTCACATTAAGGATAGAAGGATCTTCCTCTTCTTTTGTGTGATGAAATCCCAGCTCTGAGTTGGTCCATGGTGGAGACATTATCAGAAAGGATCAGCTAGCCAATCAGACCATTGCTGTATACAAACAGGCCAAACTATGCAAATAACCAGGATGAAATAAGCACCCAAGTCTGTATTTAGGTACCTGTATAAGTAGCCTCGATTGCAGAGGTCCTAGGCATCCACAGTTTTTATGTATGTTAGTTCTCATCACCTTGAAAATTAGGCCATTCATTTAGCTACTTCCCTTTTGACACCCAGGTATGAAAATATTGGCCCCAATGCACATTGCAATACTGTAATAATAAAAAATGTTGCAGTTTTACAATGTGTTATAGTTGGAACGCCCCCCCCCCCAGTATGAATCATCAGCCATGCTGTAGGAAAGCGAACATTATCTCTGTTGCTAAAGTTAATGAGAGCAGAAAAATAGCACATCTCTGCAGGTCCAGCCTCCTGATGTTTGAGACCTCAAGCTGCAAGAGTGTGGTTTGCATCATATGTTGTCTCCCACTCTGTTCCCACTGCTAGAGTGACGTACAAGGTCAACACACGAGTTGCTATTCTGTGTGGGGCCCCCAGCAGTCACTTGCATTACTCATGTCTGAATCAGGTTCCAGTCTCAGATGGGACTATGTAAAAATGGCACCTCCTTACTCAACACAACTGTTCCTTGTGTGCATTCGGCATCATCTCTACTAACTTCAACCACAAAAGTAAGTTGGAGCTAATCATGTGAGCAAAGTTAAGTGTATGTCAGTCTTTGCAGAATTGGAACCAAAACCTCTAACATTCTATCTGGGTTTTATTCCTGCTAGCCCTGAAGAGTCTATTATTTATTAGAGTTACTGTAGCGGCCCAAGGCCTTTCTCATTATAATCAAATCACAAATGTAGTAGGTGCTATGGAAATGAACAGGAAGACAAAGTCACAGCACTGAAGAGTGTGTAATCAGAGTGGAAATTGACCACAGCTAAGAGACATAAACTGCATTCTATTTCTCCTTCTGCATCATCAAGAGAATGAGTGCTAATCTCCACTCAGTTGCAGCTACGCAACTCCACTTAAGCAATGATATTACACCGGTGTCACTGAGGACATATCTGAAGACAGGGTGTTTGCACATGTGGGGTTGCCCAGTGGAGTTGGCAGGATTTGTCCAATAGATTCTTTATAATAGGCAATGAGGTTCAAGAAGAAATGAACCAAGTTTGAGACTTCAGGGCTGGCAGTTTGCAATCTTTTTACTTGTGAATTAATCACATTATAAGCAGACATTTTTCAGGGACAGCAAACATGGAGCCTCATCATGCCATCCAGGGACATGGTTTAGCATTCATGTCATGACATCAGTACCTGGTGCTGGCCAGGGAAGCTAATGATCCAACCAGCGGACCAAATTTCGTGATGAATCCTGATCCTCTGCCACCCGAGGCACATTGCACATTCTCTAAGCAGAATAATACCCTTTTTAGTAAGTCACTTTTTAGAGTGGGAGCCTCTTTAAGTTATTGTCAATCAGACTCCCCCAGCTCACTGTTATTTACCTAGAACTGAGTGATCTACAAAATGAATTTGTGGGCAAGGGAGGGATTGTCTTCCTTCTGTCAAAAAGCGCTCTCTTCCCAGGCTTCAGCAGTCAGACTGATTTTTTTTTTCCCCCAGGCCACTCTACTCCAGATCTCATTGAGGGTTTTATTTGGTTAGACAAAGGAATGCATGGGCATGCTGACATGGTTGTGGTTGGGGAATCTGGTGTTCAAAATCCATTTCACAATTTCTAGTAGTATCAGTTTTCCTCTTTTGGAGGAATAACGCCCTTTATAATCATCACTTTGAATCCTCTGGGTATTTGAAAAATATTATGTAGATCTAATTTTTATATCTGCATGTCAACTGTGAATGAGAATAATATCAAACTGAGTCAGACTGAATAAGTGCTTAGAAGCAAGTGTCCCACAGCAGCCTACTGCTTCCTGCTGCCACTTACTTTGTTTTCAGTTGTTTGGGAAAAGCAGAGACTTCTGTGTCTGATAACAAGTTGTGCCAATTGGCAGGATTTTTTGCTTTTTTGTACACCCAAGTTTGTCTAAAGGAAACAAACCAACCCCCCCAAATTGGAAACATCCTTCATAGTATGCTACAGCTGACAAGAAAGATCACAGCAGTGAGAAGCCTGCTATTACCAGTTATTTTGTTTGTATGTTCTCTCTATTGAGAAAAAAATACTAACTCTATCGTTTAAATATTACAACTAATCAGAAACAGCATGTACACACAATCTTTGAGACACTGTAACCTGGCAGTAACGTTGGAACAAAGATAAGCAGGGAAGAATTTGGCTTACATGCAGGCTGAATGCAGTGATGGCCAACATGGCTATAGATCATTTGGAATAGAGTTAGCAGTGTACCAGCTGTTCCGCTGTCACCACCACTGGTGTTCCACCTGTTAATTCTGCTGCCTCCTGCCATTGCTGCCACAGTCTCTGTGCCCCAGACTCTCCTCCAGTTTAGCAGCTGATCTTGTTCAGCCACTATTCACCAGTGTTTCTTTGAGTTACAGTAATTAAAATGTTTTGATCACTATACAATGGCAACCAAATCAGAGCTTTCTGTTGTGGAGAATTTAGAAGTTTGGGGGGGTTGTTCTGAATAGTCATGAAAACAGATTTCAGAATCTCAGTCTTTTGTGAAACAGAGTTTACTCTCTGCGGAGCTTTAATTCACAGGATGTTGTACTAAAAGAATAGGAATCAGGATTGTAAAGTTAAAAACCCCAAAATCACTAGGATAACATTTTCATTTCAGTAAATTCATTTGGTGGTCCAAATCTTTAGAATGGTAGAAAACCATGAAACACATTATATATGTATATATGTAAGTTTATATAATTCATAAATAAAATCCTCTGTATCATTGGCACACTTATTAATTGGTTTCTTGTATCAACCTACTAAAAGGATCTTTGAGAAAACCTCGATTTAACTCCATCTTTAGCACTTGGCCCTTATCCTTGACCCTTCTTGTTACATCTCTTGTCTTAGCATATCATTTTATGCTCTTTATGTGGGGCAGCACCATTGAGAGGAAGTTGCATTACCGTTGCTTATGAACTCTGGGAACAAATAATATTTTACAGCACTTTGAAAGCCATTCAAAATTCATGTATACGCTAGCGTCTCCAGGAGTAAAAACATGAGCATTAGGCCAAGCTGTTAGACAAAGGTAGGGTGACCGGATGTCCCGATTTTATAGAAACAGTCCCAATATTTGAGGCTTTTTCTTATATAGGCACCTATTACCCCTCACCCCCTTGCTATCTGGGCACCCTAGACAAAGGGGAAACCTAACCCCGGAAAATGTATTCTGTTGCAGTAGGCTTTATGGTATCTAAATCCATATAATGCAAATTATACCATGGACAGATGCTTACATAATATTCTTAGTCTATGGATTCAAATCTATCTATCTCCAACCCCCTGCCCAAAGCAGGACCAACCCCCAACTAAATCATCCCAGCCAGGGCTTTGTCAAGCCTGGCCTTAAAAACCTCTAAGGAAGCAGATTCCACCACCTCCCTAGGTAACCCAGTCCAGTGCTTCATCACCCTCCTAGTGAAAAAGTTTTTCCTAATATCCAACCTAAACCTGCCCCACTGCAACTTGAGACCATTGCTCCTTATTCTGTCATCTGCTACCACTGAGAACAGTCTAGATCCGTACTCTTTGGAAACCCCTTTCAGGTAGTTCTTCTCTTTGGCATACTAAACAATCCCAGTTCCCTCAGCCTCTCCTCATAAGTCATGTGCTCCAGCACCCTAATCATTTTTGTTGCACTCCGCTGGACTCTTTCCAATTTTTCCACATCCTTCTTGTAGTGTGGGGCCCAAAACTGGACACAGTACTCCAGATGAGGTCTCACCAATGTCGAATAGAGGGGAACGATCACGTCCCTTGATATGCTGGCAATGCCCCTACTTATACAGCCCAAAATGCCATTAGCTTTCTTGGCAACAAGGGCACACTGTTGACTCATATCCAGCTTCTCATCCACTGTAACCCCTAGGTCCTTTTCTGCAGAACTGCTGCCTAGCCATTCAGTCCCTAGTCTGTAGCAGTGCATGGGATTCTTCCGTGCTAAGTGCAGGACTCTGCACTTGTCCTTGTTGAACCTCATCAGATTTCTTTTGGCCCAATCCTCTAATTTGTCTAGGTCCCTCTGTATCCGATCCCTACCCTCTAGTGTATCTACCACGCCTCCTAGTTTAGTGTCATTGGCAAACTTGCTGAGAGTGCAGTCCACGCCATCCTCCAGATCATTAATGAAGATATTAAACAAAACCGGCCCCAGAACCGACCCTTGGGGCACTCCGCTTGATACCAGCTGCCAACTAGACATGGAGCCATTGATCACTACTCGTTGAGCCCGACAATCTAGCCAGCTTTATATCCACCTTATAGTCCATTCATCCAGCCCATACTTCTTTAACTTGCCGGCAAGAATACCGTGGGAGACCGTATCAAAAGCTTTGCTAAAGTCTAGGAATAACATATCCACTGCTTTCCCCTCATCCACAGAGCCAGTTATCTCCTCACAGAAGGCAATTAGGTTAGTCAGGCATGACTTGCCTTTGGTGAATCCGTGCTGACTGTTCCTGATCACTTTCCTCTCCTCTAAGTGCTTCAGAATTGATTCCTTGAGGACCTGCTCCATGATTTTTCCAGGGACTGAGGTGAGGCTGACTGGCCTGTCGTTCCCCGGATCCTCCTCCTTCCCTTTTTAAAGATGGGCACTACATTAGCCTTTTTCCAGTCATCCGGGACTTCCCCCGATCGCCATGAGTTTTCAAAGATAATGGCCAAAGGCTCTGCAATCACATCCGCCAACTCCTTTAGCACCCTCGGATGCAGCACAGCCGGCCCCATGGATTTGTGCTCATCCAGCTTTTCTAAATAGTCCCAAACCACTTCTTTCTCCACAGAGGGCTGGTCACCTTCTCCCCATACTGTGCTGCCTAGTGCAGCAGTCTGGGAGCTGACCTTGTTCGTGAAGACAGAGGCAAAAAAAGCATTGAGTACATTAGCTTCTTCCACATCCTCTGTCACTAAGTTGCCTCCCTCATTCAGTAAGGGGCCCACACTTTCCTTGACTTTCTTCTTGTTGCTAACATACCTGAAGAAGCCCTTCTTGTTTCTCTTAACATCTCTTGCTAGCTGCAACTCCAAGTGTGATTTGGCCTTCCTGGTTTCACTCCTGCATGCCTGAACAATATTTTTTATACTCCTCCCTGGTCATTTGTCCAATCTTCCACTTCTTGTAAGCTTCTTTTTTGTGTTTAAGATCAGCAAGGCTTTCACTGTTAAGCCAAGCTGGCACCTGCCATATTTACTATTCTTTCTACACATCGGTATGGTTTGTTCCTGCAACTTTAATAATGATTCTTTAAAATACAGCCAGCTCCCCTGGACTCCTTTCCCCTTCATGTTATTCTCCCAGGAGATCCTGCCCATCAGTTCTCTGAGGGAGTCAAAGTCCGCTTTTCTGAAGTCCAGGGTCCGTATTCTGCTGCTCTCCTTTCTTCCTTGTGTCAGGATCCTGAACTCGACCATCTCATGGTCACTGCCTCAGGTTCCCATCCACTTTTGCTTCCCCTACTAATTCTTCCCTGTTTGTGAGCAGCAGGTCAAGAACAGCTCTGCCCCTAGTTGGTTCCTCCAGCACTTGCACCAGGAAATTGTCCCCTACACTTTCAAAAAACTTCCTGGATTGTCTGTGCACCGCTGTATTGCTCTCCCAGCAGATATCAGGGTAATTAAAGTCTCCCATGAGTACCAGGGCCTGCGATCTAGCAACATCTGTTAGTTGCCGGAAGAAAGCCTCCTCCACCTCATCCCCCTGGTCTGGTGGTTTATAGCAGACTCCCACCACGACATCACCCTTGTTGCTCACGCTTCTAAATTTAATCCAGAGACTCTCAGGTTTTTCTGCAGTTTCATACTGCATGACCTCTGAGCAGTCATACTGCTCTCTTACATACAATGCAACTCCCCCATCTTTTCTGCCCTGTCTGTCCTTCCTGAACAGTATATATCCATCCATGACAGTACTCCAGTCATGTGAGTTATCCCACCAAGTCTCTGTTATTCCAATCACGTCATGGCTTCCTTCATGATAGTAGCTGAGAGCTTCACAGATATCACAATACGCAATTCAGGGGCCTCGTGAGGATTCATTAGATAGTTTATAAAATAATTCTGAAGATTGCAAAGCTGTATATATTTGCTAAGTAATAATAGAATATCCAGAAGAGCTTGCAGCTTTAAATTAAGTCTTAGATGAGCATTTGCTAGCAACTTATTTTGCAGAGGCAAAGTTGATGCAAAGTCATGTTACAGTCAGCTTGTAGATGAATAGATTAGCCATTTGACCCTTTCTTTCTAAGGTTGCATTGTATTACCAGAGATGAAGTTTCAGTTGTCCCCCAGAGAATTTGCAGTGTGTTTGGTGACATTGCTTAATCCTGCTACACCAGAATGCTTCCTGACAAAATGTTAGCATTTCTGAAAGTGACCCCACCCTGAGTCAACTTGTATATGACTTTGAACCTAAGGCCACTTGCAGCATCAGCCTTTCCTCATTAGAATCTCATCAGCTTCCTTCTTGAGGCTTAATACATCATTGCTTCAACTGCAGTTCCTCTACTGCTCTTGGTTGTGGAAATCTGGAAGCTATTTCTGTAAAATAACTTGGTAGCGCAAAGGGATACTGGCTTTTGCCAGCAGTGTATGTTTATGTTATGCATAATGTTTAGTACATATGTACTGTTATTGTTTTTGTGTATACATGGACTTTTATTAAATCATTTGATCTAAAGCCTGGTACAAGGGTATATTGGTCTTGGATAGAAATCTGGGTACGTTGCTGAATGACACAGTACAGGGAATGAGCGCACAATACAACGAAGTGCTGTGCTCTTTCACCTTCCATACAAGTCACTGCCAGCACTGAAGATACAGTGAACTAGAGGCACTTTGTAGGCTTGGGCTCAGAAAGGTGTAGGTTTGTGGCAAGGTGTACATTTCTGGAACCACTTTTTGTCTTCTACTATTTAATAGAACCATTAGTATATTTAGTCTTTGAACAGTTGCTTTAAATAAATATCTAAATATCTGATGTCAAAATTAGAGGCAAGAGCTGGTTCCTAAACTTCTTGAGCTTAAAAGGCTTATTTGAATTCCCATGTCTTTTTGTTGCCTATCTCAAAATGTATTTCTTCTAGATGTTTATCACTGTGACATTGAGTTTTTATGACACTCGAGAGTGCTTCAGAGGAAATGGAGAGTGTTTTAATACTGCTGATTTACTCTTTCAGGTCTTCAGTAATTTCCTTACTGCCTAATTATAAGGCTCAGTTTAATTTACTCTACACATAATGTTTACTGATGCACATATGGTGCCGTATTTCAGAAAACTATACCCATAACAGGTAGTTGTGTGTAACACTTCTATCAAATGAAGAAAAAATTGATCTGGAACTTAAATACTCATACCAGATTATTTTTGCCTGGGAAAGAGTGAAGGAGCCACAGTTAATCTAGACTTTTCAGTAGGATCATGACTGTTCTATAAACTCACAGCAGTCATTGGCTTGAAACAGTAAATTTGTATTGTGTGATGCTGTGAACATATAGGCAGGTGTTTTCAGAGTGTTATGCAAAGAATGATAGTTTTTGATATTATTCCCCATACACTGAGTTCCATTAAAAGCTCACTGTTCACCAACCCAGCTACCTGTACTAAGTCCAGTAACCTCCTATATTTAGACTAGAAGGAAGCATGTTTCCGCAGTTTCACGGAGTAGCAAATGTTGAATGTTTAATGGCATCCTTTTTAATGTGAGAAAAAAATCAACATGCGGGGGAAAGTCAATGGATAATGTTACAGTTACATCACATAGACCAAGACAAGCAGACACAAGAGATACAGACACAATTGCTAGTACCTCGGGTATATCGCAGCAAATTACTGCATCTGGTACACACAATAATATGCGAGACATCTTGGGAAGGACGAGACCCAGTCTAGGCTCCTTGCCTGATACTTTTGGCCAGGGTTTTTTAAGAAATCGAGAATTTCTGTGCTTTGTGTCCCGAATGCCCATTAACAATCCCTAAGAGAATCCTGTGGGTTCCACTAATACTGCTCCCCTTGGTGAAGACTGCCTTTGAAAGAATTGGAATTGACCTTACAGGACCCAAAGAGAGGAGTGCTTCTGGACATCAGCATATACTTGTCATCATGGACTATGCCACCAGATACCTGGAAGCCATATTGCTGTGGACTACAGCTGCTAAGACGACCCCACTTTGCCATTAAAACATATTCCTAGGACAAGATGGCTTTTTTCTGCACTGCTAGGCCTATTTTAATTTAAGACCATGCCATTTGGAACACAGGGCGGTGGCCACTTTTCAATGTTGGATGGACCAATTACTCCAACAGCATAGTCAATATGCAGTGGCATACTTGGATGACGTAGTTATCCATATTAAGGATTGGGACTCCCATCCCTGAGAGAAGCTGGGTTAACAGCAAACCCTGCTAAATGTGCAATAGGAAAGGAAGAAGCTCATTACTTGGGACCCAGAGCTGGTGGAGGACAAGTCCACCCATTGGTGGATAAAGTTCATGCCTCACAGGCATACGAGACACCATGACCAAAAGGCTAGTGCATGCCTTCCTAGGCTAACCTGGGTATTACCATTGATTTATACCCTGTTTTGCCAGCCCCATTAACTAACCTAACTAGGGATACCTCCCCAAGTCAGGCGCTGTGGACACCCACCTGCAGAAGTACCTTTCAAAAACTCTGTGGACACCCAGTGCTGTATAGCCCAAACTTTGAAAAGGAGACCATACTACAAACAGATGCATTGGTGGTAGGACTAGGGACAATCCTTTCTCAAGAGGTAAATGGAGAAGAACATCTGATAGTATATATCAGCTGGAAATGTCCCCTGCAAGAACCTATACTCAGTGATAGAAAGAGTGCTTGGCTACCAAATGGGCAATAGAGAGCCATGGTACTATCTCCTAGGGAATGAGTTCACACTCGTTAAGGCTTATGCTCCCTTGTGTTGGCTAAATGTGGTAAAATCAGAGGATCATGAGATGGTACCTGTCATTACAACCATATGCCTTTTGGATAGAGTACCAAGCAGGAAGTTTACATTGCAACACCATTTTTCAGTTCAGGGACTTGGCCTATGCCAGCCAAGGCTGGGCTTTGGCCTTGCAGGGGAGGATATTAACAGGGTCAACAACCCCCAGACTGCACATAGACTGGGGTGGAGTGGGAGCAGAGTCCATCCTGTTTACAAACAAGCAGCTTGACCATAAGCCATGCAGCTGCCACAGCTGCCAATCATTGAAGCAGACACCCACAGCAGCAACCAATAGAGGAAACAAAGTCTGCTTTAAAGGGGAGAGTACAGAGAAGGAAAGGAAAGCAGAAACGCCTGGGACAACAAAGGGGTGACAGCCTCACATCAGGCTGCCTTTGAGAAAACAGCTAGAAGATGGAAGGAAACTGCAAGTGCAAAAAGTGAAGGGCTGATAGACATAATTGGAGGTGAGGGTCTAGACATTGACCTGACAGAGCAAACTAAGGAGGGTCAGTCAGAAGAAACTGAAACCCCTCAAGAAAACACACTACGAGACGGTGACATTGGAGCATACCTTAACAGAGAGTATTTCATGGACCATGGTCTTACCATTTGTGATTGATGTTCCTTTCCCTTTCATGAGCAAGTAACTTCCTCATGGCAATTTGCAGAAGTTGCTGACAGAAAAAGTGATGTTAGAAAAGTACTTCTTGTATGTTTAGCTTATGTTGATGTACTTTAACAGTGGGAAACAAGAAGGAGGGTTAGCACCTGGTGACCAGTCAGCTGTCCGCAAACCACCCAGCAAGTGATCTGTGGACCTCTGGTGGTCAATGACCCAAAATTTTAGGAATCACCGATCTACAGCACTCCTTTACATTTGCATATACTTACTATGGGAAATACCACAATGATACAAATACTAAGGGTATGTAACCACAGACTGTTTAGCCACGGAAGACAATTAGCCAGTTTTAATATTGGCCCCTAATTTTCATATCCTTTATGACTATTACAGTTAAAATATATATATAGCCCTGCAGTGCAGTATACTTGATCAATATATGTTGCATCATTTTGCCATTAGAATTACAGCATTTCATGACTTGTAGCTGTCAGTGAAATGGAATGATTACCCCATGAACTTCTTATGCTTCCTCCATTACCTTTCTCTTTGACTCACCTTTCTCCTGCTCCAGTGACAGCTGCTCTATCTGTGTCACTCAGGCTTGCATTTGCACTGTCATTTTTGACACTTTATTGTCCTTGCCCCTGCATGCCCCCCCCCAAGCCTTTCATAAAAATCCTGTCACTTCTTCCTCTTTGGCATCGTCTAAATCCCTCCTTTCCACACTGTCTCTACTTCTAAAACCCTGGCTCATGCCTTAGTCATCATCTCTTACCTTGTCTGCTGTAACTTGCTCCTTTCTGGCCTCCCATCTTCTTACCTCTCCCTCTCCGTAACACCCAAAGTGCAAACATTAAAAAATCATCTTCCATCACTTTGACTCTGTCACTCCTCTTCACAAAGTACACCAAACTCTGTGTCCTTCTTCTACAGTTTCAAACTCCCAGTCTTTTGTTCAAAACACTGGTCAGTTTTGCCTATATTTTAGCTCTACCTTTTCCCCCCACCACCTTCCCTGTACTCAGCCAGGGCCGGATTTACACCTTGTGCGCCCCTAGGCACAGCATCTTCAGCCCATCCCCGTTCCCTCCTACAGCTGACCTTTGCGTTGCATACAGTTTAGAGAGGTAAGGCACCCGTCAGTGCCCCTAGGCACATGCCTATTATGCTTAATTGGAAATCCGTCCCTGTACTCACCACACTGCCCATTCCCTTCTTCTTACTACCCTGTTTGTTCCCTTATTATTGTAATTTATTATTATTTGTATTGTGATAGTGCCTAGGGACTCTATACAGAGTTGGGGCCACAATGTTCTATCCACTCTATAGACCTATAGTGGGAGTCAGTTTCTGCCCCGAAGAGCTTGTAATATTTGCTCCTCTGCCTTTTTCACATTTTCAAAAGCACCTAAGAAACTTAGGTTTCTTGGTCAGTAGGACTTAGGCCCCTAAGGCCCAGACCCTCAAAGGTATTTGGGTGCCTAACTCCCATTACAATCAGTGAGAGTTAGGCACTTAAATACCTATGAGGATCTGGACCTTAAGTGCCTTAGTCACTTTTTTAAAAATGAGACTTAGTCTCCAAAGTCAGGCATTGCAATGCTGAGTGGAGCAATGCCTAAATACCTTTAAAGATCGGGGCCTTGTGCTCCTAAGTTACTTTGATGCTTTTAGAATTTGTACCCTTAGTAGTTTTACTGCTGGAGAAGACTTCCTCTTCCTGTCCTCCTTCAAATTGTGATGGGGAAAAAAAATCACTATTTGCAGTTGCTTTCCATCAGTAATAGCAGCCCCAGACTTTTCCCTCATAATCACTAATCATGTTTAGGGAAGAGAAAAAGGTCCTACACCGAAAGACACAATGAAATGAATTATCAGATTTATTTGTAGTAACATTCTTCTGGGAACTATTTCCCTTGATGCTCAAATCCTCAAGTACATCACTTATGGTTGATCTTGGAAATCTGCAGTGAAAGTCTAAGCGCAGAGGCCGGGCTTTAAATGTTCAACCTTCTCCCCACTTAAGCTACTGTGGGCACAAGATGAATGCATTGACAACTGGGTTCACAAACAGAGAACATGAAAAGGTGGGAATAGCCTTTTTTGGTATGGCTATTCCCACCTTTTCATGTTCTCTGTATGTATAAATATCTTCTTTCTGTGTGTTCCATTCTATGCATCCGATGAAGTAGGCTGTAGCCCACGAAAGCTTATGCTCAAATAAATTCGTTAGTCTCTAAGGTGCCACAAGTACTCCTGTTCTTTATTCTGTAGATAGTGTAATTACCCAACATTTTGTCAGGAGCTATCGTGTGTGGGGTTAGCTGCTCTCAGGGTGTTTTGTTTGTAAGATTTCTAATGCCCTCCTAATCTTTGGGGTAAAAGAAATCTAAATGACAGCTACACTGAGTCTTAATACATGGGTAGTGGATGAGAGCTCTGCAGGAGCATATGAAAATCTGCATCACCACTGCAGTTACTGGAACAGTCACTAGAAAAGAAAGGAATCCTGCCATGGATCTAGGCTGCAAATCGTCTTGGAGCTTCAGCAGGGGTGAAAGTAATATCAAATTCTTACCGGTATGGGGGCTGGAAGGGGCGATGCCTCAGGTGGAAGAGGTGGGGCCTCGGGCGGAAGGGCTGGGGTTCAGTCTCCCCCAGCCAGCCCATTCGCGCTGCCTGGCACGCGCCGCCTGGGTCTTTGGCAGCGATTTAAAAGGGGGCAACAGGGGCTGCGACGTTAAAGTGCTGCCACCACAAAGGACACTCCTTAAAGCGCTGCGTACGGGCTGGTACCGGCTTCTTACCGGTATGCTGTACCGGCCCGGCCTGGCCCACTTTCACCCCTGAGCTTCAGAAAACTGAGCCAGCAAAGGAAGATGAGAGAGCACTAGGGCAGGCCTGCGGTTCACATTTCACATACTCCTCTTCTGTGACCATAGTTCAAAATTTCTAATGCAAATTATTAAATTCCTGTTATGAAATATTACAGGAGCTTTTGATGGTCACTGTATTGTACCTGAAAACTCAATTCCTCATAACATTTCTGGAGACATACTTCATTCACTAGAACTGCAGTTGAAAAGTTTGTTTCCATTTGTCTGTACCTGATTGTTGCTGCAGAACACTAACAAGCCATGTGGTTGGAGCTGGGTTCAGTATATATCGTGGTGTTAAGTAGAAAGTGGCGAATGCAATGCTGTTTGCGGTGTGATATAGTTACGAACAAAGGGTTAGTAAACTTTTTTTTACAGACAGCTTTATACTGCCAGTCTTTATAAAATTTAACAATCTGTTAGAGCCATTAATCTCCTGCTGTGGCATTACCTTCTAGTGTCAGGATTAGACATTTAATTCTCTACATGACTTTAAGCAGCACAGAGACATTTGGTTCTAAAATTGTTATACAGCAATGAAAAGCATCATTCTGGAATGTGCAATTAGAGCTGTGAATCAACAATGATAAAGTAGACCCCACTAGTGCTTAGAATGGGAGAACCCCCAGCTATGAACAACAGTAACTTACTCTGTGCACCATAAACTGACTTCATTGATTGTATTAGGTGGGGAATAAAATGTGCCTTGTGGTAGACTGTTCATGATTTAAAAAGAATATTTGCATGCTTTGCTTACACGTCACATCTCTGTGCTTGGCTGATACATCAACTTTTTTGGATTTAATTTGATTAACTTTGCATTTAACATACTCGATTTAATAACAATGATTTTCCTTTAGATGCCACCCTCTATTAGTAAGTAGAACTTTACCCTGTAATTAATAGAAACCACGCTCATTTTGAAGCCACCCTTGATTTTAAACTACAAGGAGGGAGAATTTAATATAAGACACGGCTTCTAAATGGCAATATACAGTACAGTGTTTGCATCTGCATCAGGGAAGCTCTTAAGGAATTGTAGAAGAAAGTAGCTCATCTTTATATGATCACAAGATCCGATGAGCTGGCCATCTTTTGTTAAGTAATTTACTATAGATTAATCTTTCCTTATGCTATCACTTTTTATATGCCCATTTAAATACAAATTTTTTGCATTTCCCTTTGAAAGAATGGCATCCATTCAAAACTTTAAATACTCTTCATTCATGAACCATCACTTTGGCTGGACTTTGCTGCAGGACCTAGAGGAAGATACAAGATTAGCTTTTCCAGCAGTTATTTACATTGATAAATAGCCCTAATTGGATACAATAGACTGGTAGTGCTGAGCTAATACCTTTAAATGTCTTGTCTTGTGCCATTAATATTACCTTGCCATGCACCTGTTTAAGCTATTGGAAGAATGACTTATGTTCATAGTCTGTCACATTTAACAAATGATTTTGTCAAGTCATTCCTTATAGCCTGTGCTGATGGATAGTTAAACTTGTGGTTTCCTGCATATATAAAAACTGTTATCTGTACCTTTCAACTTCCATGCAAGGGCATCCAAAAATTCAGATAATCAATTTATAAAGAAACTACAGTGACTCTCTACATGAGGGTTCAGAAATATGTTACTGACATCTATGAATAATAGCACATAAACTAAACGAGGATTTACTAAATTTATATTTATCAAATCAGCCACGATGCAGAATGCTAACAGTTCAGTTTTTGCAAAAAGAACAGGAGTACTTGTGGCATCTTAGAGACTAACAAATTTATTTGAGCATAAGCTTTCGTGGGCTAAAACAGTTGACCAGACTCCTGTGAGGACCTTTTTGTCAACTGCTGGAAATGGGCCATTTTGATTACCACTACAAAAAGTTTTTTTTTCTCTCCTGCTGGTAATAGCTCACCTTAACTGATCACTCTCGTTATAGTATGTATGGTAACACCCATTGTTTCATGTTCTCTCTGTGTGTGTGTGTGTGTGTGTGTGTGTGTGTGTGTGTGTGTGTATCTATATATATCTATCTTCCTCCTGTATTTTCCACTGCATGCATCCAATGAAGTGGGTTTTAGCCCACGAAAGCTTATGCTCAAATAAATTTGTTAGTCTCTAAGGTGCCACAAGTACTCCTGTTCTTTTTGCGGATACAGACTAACATGGCTGCTACTCTGAAAACAGTTCAGTTTTTGTGACTGTGGACTCAGGACCCTCGTATCCAGCTCTAATCATAAGTTAGATGTTCATTACTGTATAAATAAATTCTATATTTACAGTATTAAGGTCCAAATTGCAGTTATCTGATGATCTCCTTTTTCATTGACATCTAATGTGTTTTTTAAGAGTAGAGGTACTTGATACTACCAATGAAAATCAATGGTGTATTTTTAGATATTCTTACAGATTTAATGTTATATGGTAAGAGAGTATCATGACATAGTCAGAAATATAATACTGCATTGGCCAGAGTAAAAATTGTATTGTTCGTATCTTAGATTCCAAGGCCAAAAGGGACCATTGTGATCATGTAGTCTGACCTCCTGTATAACACAGGCCAGGGAACTTCCCCAAAATAATTCCTAGAGCAGATCTCTTAAAGGAAAAAAAAACATCCAATTTTAAAATGATCAGTGATGGAGAATCTGTCACAACCCTTGATAAATTGTTCCAATGGTTAATTACTTGCACCTTAGTTCTAGCTGAATTTATCTACCTTCAATTTCCAGCCATTGGATCAGGTTGGCTAGACTGAAGAGCCCATTATTAAGTATCTGTTCCCCATATACCTATTTATAGATTGTAATCAAGTCACCCTAATCTTCTCTGTGTTAGACTCAAAGAGCTTATTTTAGCTTATCATTATAAGGCAATGAATACTCCCATTTAAATCAATGAACGTTAGGCACCTCCCACTAGGCTCCTATCTGCTTCTTTATACACCTAAATACCTTAAAAAAATCTGATAGTGACTGAAGACTTGTCAGCCTCATAATGCACCTTAGGTTTGTGATACTATGGAGTATCACGTGCCCTTTCATATGTTATTTTATATTAAATTTTCAGTGTTTTAATATTCTATTATGTATTTATTTATTTTATTTTAATTACTGCAGTACCTCGGAGCCCCAATCAGGAAACAGAACCCCACTGTGCTAGGCACTGTACGAGCAAAGAACAAGTCAGTCTCTGCCCCAAAGAACTTGCAATATGTATATAAGACAACAGATGGACACAGACAGACAGCGGAGAACATGGAAATATGAGACAGTATTGGTCCACATCATAGGCAGTGGTCATAGCTGTCAAGTTTTTTTTTATGAAAAAGTTTGATCATAGAAGATCAGGGTTGGAAGGGACCTCAGGAGGTCATCTAGTCCACCTCCTGCTCAAAGCAGGACCAATCCCCAGTTAGATTTTTGCCCCAAATCTCTAAATGGCCCCCTCAAGGATTGAACTCACAACCCTGGTTTTAGCAGGCCAATGCTCAAACCACTGAGCTATCCCCATCCCCAATTATGTTGAAGCACTTTAATCAACTTGGCAGGGCAATATAATATCTCATTTTTATTCATCTATTACTAATCGTGGTTGTGTTATTTTAATTGTCATCATTTTAGCAAAGGAAACATTACATTGTCTTTCAAACCATTCAGCTTTGTTAATGGCGCTTGCGTTTTCCATACCAGGTAATGGATGGAGTGGTCACCTGCAATATTTTGGTTTCTCTTTTCCCTTTGAAGAAAAATCGCACACAAGTCAATGCAGCTGAACTCCACAGGGCTCTTGAATCCTCTTTTTATTGCAGCTACCGATATAGTAATTATCTGTGCAATTTTGAGCATTGATGGGACCTCAGCTAGTTAAAGCTTTCTAGTGTGGATTACAAAATTGAATGATTACCTTAATTGACCTTCAATCTAGCTACAAAATATATGACTTAATGAGACTAATGTCTGGTTGGACCTTCAGGCTAGATGGCTCCCAGCCTGGTGGCTTTGAGTTTGCAATTTTTCATTTTTAATAACAATTATACCCAAAAGCTTAAGGAAATATGCTAAAATATGTCTGCCATCCACACTATCATAGAGCAGTGACATCTCCATGAAACATTATTTAAGATTTCAATCATATTTTTGTGCATTTTACAGATACTAGGAAAGTCTGACATTGATTAGTACTTTGCAGAATGGCAGAGGGCAAGTTTGTGCCATCACCCTTAAAGTAGTGGGCTGTGTTTTTGTGTTTTTTTTTTCAAACATCTGGGTATTTTTTTTAAGGAAGAACAGGTGTTTAATCTTTAATGGCGTGTGTTTTTTCATTAAGAATACATTTTCTATACACTTGTTAATCCTGCCTATGAAATGCATGGGAAAGTTTTCAGATTGTTCACACTAGAGATTCGCTAATGAAAATGAGACACCATGCATGTGCTAAGTGTAATACTGAGTACAGATTTTACATGAGATCTGGAAATACACTGGCCAATATTTTAAAAATGATTGCCTAAAGTTAGGCTCCTAAATCTACATTTAGGCTCCTAAAAGACCTGACCTGACTTTTAAAAGTGTTGGGTACCTACCAGCTGCCATAGACTTGCAATCCCTTATGTGCGTAATGCTTGTCCAGCTGGGTAGTCCCATGAAAGTCAGTGGAATTGCTTGAGTGAGTAAGGATTGCAGAACCAAGCCTTTAGTTATGGACATTTAAGTGCTACCAAAAATTCCTACAAATCAAAAACAAATGCTACAAATCCATAAATACTATAAAAAAAAAAAGTTGTACAACATTGAGATATTACACGTACTCAACTATAACTCACTGATCAATATGCTGGAAATGTGTATTGATAACTCTTCAGTTACTTACTGCTCCACTTTCTTTTAACACAGCTACGGAAGGCAGTGATGGATCATATATCTGACTCATTCCTGGAGACCAATGTTCCATTACTTGTTCTTATTGAGGCTGCAAAGAGTGGTAACGAGAAAGAAGTGAAGGAATACGCTCAAGTTTTCCGTGAACATGCCAACAAGTTAGTTGAGGTAAGTTATGCTGTTGGCGGCATTAGAGTGCATTGTCTTGTGAGAGTCAAGGAAAATGATAAATTAGCTGAAATGTTGCAGGCTTTTCGTGTGGGATTTAAGCAATTTGAGGTTTACTTGTGATGGTTATTTAGAAATCTACTGATTTGTAAAAATGACCGGCAGGGACAGCCCTGTGCTTTACTGTAAGATTAAACCAGCTGAACATGTGTTATGCAGAATTTCCTGTGTCTTGTCAATAGTAACTTGAGTAACAGCAAGCAGATTTCAGTTAAACTTCACCAGCAGTGCAGTATAGCAGGCTGTCTTCTATACCAGGCAGGAAGCCAAATAGATGCTTCAGTGTGTTGTATCTGACTGTGATTGCTTAGAGAGCACACTAGATTATTATTAGACTGTCTAGCTAAAATAGTGAAAGCATCATAAAATGGGTAATAGTCTAAAACTGGCCATCTCCCCCACCCTGTGTGTGTGTATTATATATTATATAGTGTGTATGTAAGTATATTGTTTTGTATTAGTACACACACAAACTGGGTTTCTCTATGTTATTCTTCTCTCTGTATCGACACTTTGCAATGTTAGCAAACTAACTGGTTTCAAGGATAGTACTGCAGTGATTTTGTTCCTGAAACTGCCTCTTTCAAGTTATAATTCAAACAAAACATAATGGTCAGGAACCTCGATGCCTATCGAAAACTTTTTAACTAGTCAAACATGTTTGTTCAGCCAAGTTTGCTCTCCATGACAGATTAAGAACTATTAAAAATTTTCATTTCTTGAAAATACAAATACTGTTTAGTGTTTGATATTATATGGGGTTATTAACTCCTCTTTACTAGCCCTCTTTTGAAGACTACGCAGCTCATAGTAACATCTTTTTATAACAATTCATGGTACATGCATTTTAATTAAAATTAATTCTTGGATAGTGCAGATTTGACAGGGAATATTGGGTTATAATTCTGAAAGATTATGTTTCTTAAAAACTGCAGGGACAGATTCTGATCTCACTTACGTTGGTTGGTTTAAACTAAAGTTATCCATCTAACTGAGATCAGGAACTGATACTTATTGTTTAAAAACTCGGGGTTTGATTCTAGACAGTGCTGGGCGCCTACTACAATATGCTGAGTACCAGCATCTGCAATGGGAGAAGAGGGAACTCAGCACCTTGCAGGGTTGGGTGCTTTGCATTAAGATAAACATGTATATTATTGGTGACTGGTGCAGTAGCAGTGAAAAAGAAAATAGCCTCTAGGTACTTTCATTTTAATTCTGCAAACATTACGACTGTGTTATGATTCTGAATCTATGATCATATTACACCGTTCATTTTTGTACAATGCTGCTTTTGTGAACCTGGCTTACTATGTTGTATTGCACTCTTGATGACAATGGGATGAAGTACCATAGTAAGTAGCAAACTGAACAGTAGCCTTATATGTTTTAGTATTATAGCAGCCTCAATCACAATTCTGTAGACATGGGTCTAACTGCATTGTTAAAGTGTAACACCCGACAGACCCCAGTTGTCGGCAGGCGGGATAGAACCTGCGACCTCTGGAGCTTAATGCATGAGCCTCTACCGCATGAGCTAAAAGCTAACTGACTTTATATATATAAATCCACCTGTCTGTTTTAAAGTTTCATGCTTTTGTAACTCACAGATCTCCTGGGTGTGGTGTTCTGTCCCATCTAGTGGCAGTGAGGGGGGGACGAGAGAGAGAGAGGGACAGAACACCACACCCAGGAGATCTGTGGGTTACAAAAGCATGAAACTGTAAAACAGACAGGTGGATTTTTAAGAGATGGAAACTGAAAGTGAAAAAAAATAGCAGTTAAAGGCCAATGTTTTCAAAAAGAAGCTGCTCAAGTTGGGTGCCTAAATATGAGTTTGGGAGCCTAATGTGTCACTTAAATTTGGGAGCTAACTTTAGACATGCATTTTTCAAAAGAAATCTGAGCCTGTATTTAGTGTACTCATCTACATTCCAGTAACTCAGAAAAGGATTTCTTCATGCCCGTAGTACCTATTTTTCTAGGCTATTGGGGCAGATCAATAGAGCTGTGACACTTTTTTTACACCAGAAGAGGATCTGCTCCTTAGCTTTTAGACAGTGCTTGAGTCTGAAATTTCCACCTCAAACCTGCAGGGGATTTTCTGCTCTGCAGAGTAAAAAAAAAACCAAGTTCATGTTATGGATACTTCCTTCTTGAAGGGTAGGTAGAATTCTGAACTTCAGGTGTGTAGGTTCATAGGAAAATATGCCCCAAGAGAACATGTCAATTTGAAATCATGGCTTACTGCCCATATACAGTAGTATATTCAGCTAAAATTTTCTGATCGTTTTTTATTTAGAGATGCATGAGGCATGTCATAGCAGCCAAGCTTCTGTGGTTGCTTGTGTCACTTATTTTGCAAATAAAAAATAGATGACAGTGCTGCCCATCACACTTACAAAATGTGATTTAAAGGTGATATGTTCATGATTAAGGAGCTAAAGATTCTCTCACAGGCAGAGGGCCAACGTCACCCTTGGTGTAGACAGGCACAGCTCCAGTGAAGTCACTGGAGTTGTGCCTACTTACGTCCGAGAGGAATTTGGCACCAGGCTTCACTACAGTCTCGGTCCATGACTCTGGAGCCTGATTCTTCATTCCTTGCCAATCCTACTGAGTTTAATGGGTGTTTTGGATACATGCAGAATGCAGGCTCAGAACAATATGTACTTGTGTAAGTGTGACATTTTCGTAGACGTTTGGCCAGCCAAAGGGGAGGGATAATTTACTTTACGTGTATTCCAGTACTTTTCTATAAATTACCTTTCTGCAAAGATCTTCTGCAACATGCACTATAAAATCCTGCATTAAGGCCTGTGTTGACTATTTCTGTCCCTTTTATGAGGGAGCGGGGTCAACGCTTTGCCGCATTCGGGAATAGTAACCTCCAAATGGCTTCCCACTACCTTCTTTACCTGGATTACGAGTGATCATCTTACTAACTATAAATAGCTTTACCTAATGAGAAATTAATATTTTGCTAAAATGTGGGAGTACCAAAATCTAACATTAAATAACACTAATCAAGGGGAAATACTTGCCAAGTGTCCAAAATGTATGCCCTACTTCAACACTTGTACGTTTTTCTAAACTGTATTACAGAATGTATTTTCATTTTGTGGGAGTTAGGTGCCAGCCTGTGTAGATACTTCTGAAAACCCCACCAGGCACTTATTTGCAGCTTTAGACACCTAAGTACCTTTGAAACATTGGCCCTTGGAAGATCTCGTTTTCAGAAGTGACTTAGACACTTAGCAACCTAAGTCTTATGAAAAGTCACTGGGATGTAGACTCCTAAGTGCCTAAGGCCTTGTCTACACAGTGCAGCAATGTGCTCCAGAGGAAGGTGAATTCTAAAGCACACCAATGTGTTGCACACTAACTGGCCCATGTAGACCATACTAGTGTTCCCTAGTCTGTGTGGGACAGTTGGTGTGCAACACAGTGGGTTTTAGAATTACCCCTCTTCTGGTGCACATTGCTGCACTGTGTAGACAAGCCCTTGGTTATTTTTTTAAATGGAACTTCAACTCATAAGTCACTTTGGTGCTTTTGAAATTTTTTCCTCTCACTATTGAAAGCCACTAAACTCCTGAGTTCTATCCTCAAGTCAAAGTCTGACCTTGGAAAAGTCATTTAACCTCTGTGTTTAGGTTTCCTCATTTGTAGCATAAGGATAATGATAAATAATAATACCTACCCTCAAAAAGGTGTTTAGATGATTAATTAGCTAATATTTATTCAATGCTTAGTTAGATGCAAAGCATTATATTAATGCTAATTAATTGATGTTTTATTATTCTCTGTTGAGTACTATTCTTTCTGGTTAACTGTTAGGTCTCTGAAGTTTCAGTCATACATTGATATTTTTCACAATGCTTTTCACAGTAACTTGTCCAAAGCAGGTAGATTTCCTGGGCAATCAGAACCAATAGCCAATTCATTCTCAAGAACAGAATTATCTGCAATGTGACAGGTTCACTAATACCTATGAAAATGCAAGATATAGGGCCACATTCTCATCTTAGCTACACAGATGTAAATCAGTGGACTTATTCTGGGTTCATATCTTCGTAATAAGAATCAGAATCTGTCCCACAGTGCATATGTTAATGACAGAAGTCAAGGAATGTAACACAATGTACATTCTGCAGCTACTTTTCCAACTTAAATAATTGGAAGGTTTTACGTTACAACTAGTAAATAGCATAATTATTTATTTCTGAACAGTATTTTTGAAAGTGAGTGTAATGCTCATGAAATGTGCACCCCTATCAGTGGCATTGCTTTCCCACACATCTCTCAACCAGGACTTGGAAATACTATGAATAGAGACGGGAAAGGATAGGTCAATCTCCACTCATATTCAGTCGGGCCTCCCTGCTAGTCAATAAGGATGTCAATTAGTGACAACTATTGGGTTTATGATGTGGTCACATGTCCACTTTGAACTACAGAGAAGTCACCAATTTCATGTGATGTGGAACAGGCACTGTACAATAATATCTTTCAGGCACTACCAGTGCTGGATTTGAACCATAAACCTAGAGGTGAAAAGACTGCTCTATAAGCAATTACAATTTTTCTTAGCTCCCAATAGAAGTAGCAAAAGAAAAACAGATACCCAATGAAATTAATAGGCAGCAGGTTCAAAACAAATATAAGGAAGTACTTCTTCACAGAGTGCATAGTCTATCTGTGGAACTCATTGCCTGGGGATATTCTGAAGGCCACAAATAATAACTGGGTTCAGAAAAGAATTAGATAAGTTCATGGAGGATAGGTCCATCAATGGCTATTAGCCAAGATGGTCAGGGATGCAATCCCATGCTCTGGGTGTGCCTAAGGCTCTGATTGCCAGATGCTGGGACTTGATGAAAGGGATGAACCACTTGATAATTGTCCTGTTCTGTTCATTCCCTTTGAAGCATCTGGCATTGGCCACTGTTGTAGGACAGGATACTAGCCTGGATGGACCATTGTTCTGACCCACTATGGCCATTCTTATATTCTTACCTAAATAGTAAACTCCATTTTAAAACAACATCAACAACAAAACGGAGTATATAAACAGATATTTTGGCGGGTGTGTTGGTGTGGGGAGGGGCAAAAGGCTGCTGCTCTAGAAAACAACAGCTGTGCTCATTGTGAGGCTGGAGTAGAAGGGAGAATTGCAGCTGGATTTATAATGTGCATAAAGTACCAAAGTTGGAATCTGATGTTCAGAGAGTCATGTTATAAACTTCTGAAGAATGGGAAATGGCATAATTGAAATGGCAACTGACCCATAATCAAAATTCACAAACTCATCACTACATTGCACTGTGGTAGTTTGTCCATAGCTATTGTCATTTGGAGAGGATAAATAAATTAATAGATTGAGTGCAACAATCTTGTCATTGATCTGATGGAGGACACAGCGAGTCTTTGTGAAAAAGAAATAAAGTTTCAGATGATGTAATTCTCAGTGTTTTTAACTGAAAGAAAGTCTCTGTACTTTTATTTTAGCATCTTGATGAGGAACATTGCTCCAGTGAGTATGGGCTGGAACATTTTTCAATGGAAAAATAAAGGACATTGCCAAAAAAATCAAGAACGGTGATGATGTGCTGTATCTGAATGGGGTGTCAGTTTTTTTGACCTAAAATGATTTCCCCTGAGGGCACAATATAAAATATTAGATGGGGGTTATAATAGATGTGAAAACTGTCTTCTGCATCAGTAGAAGGAATGCTTAGTAAGTTCACATCTGTGACCTATTCATTGCAAATGGAATTAAGTCCTTAGATGTTGGGGGTCAAAAGTTCCTGCTGGTACCGTGAGCCTCAAGAAATTCTGAGCCCGAAGGGTTAAATTGACTTAAACTTTCCATTCAAAGACCAGTTAGCCAAAATCAGCTACATTATTCTGTTTTGAAATTTCCTTTCAACAATTGTTAATCTTACCATGTGTAGCACTTTTATTTTTAGCTGTTTTAAATTTCGTGCTGCATCGCTTCCCACTAAAACACAGTCCTTCCAAAAAACAGAGTGTCCTACACACTTTGCATGAATATGAATTAATTTAAAGAAGGATTTTATGAAGCCCTACATGGATCTATCAGTTTCCTCCCATATAAACTTAAAGGCCAGGGATGTCCAAAATAATCAAAGTCATCTACTAGAAGCACTTGTTGGGGGCTGACCTGTATTAGTCTATGGTTTATGGTGATTAAAATTTGATATAGTGCAGGCAAATCAATAGAATCACATTGGTTGGACAGTAATTTGCAGCAGATGGGACCAAAGAACAGCATTTCTATTTCTGTTTTATAGTCTCTTTGTCTGTTAGGCTTACAGGATCCTTCATTAACTCCTGGCCATCAAGTTGTCATTCTGAAAAGTTTTTTCCTCCACAATGTCATGGAAGTGTAAGTGTCTTACTTAATCTTTTTCTCCTTGTGAAGATACTATGAGCACTGCCCTTCATTTCCTATGAGATATCTCATTTGTTGCTGCACAATTCAAATTGATCATACGGTATTGTATGATACATGGAAACATCTGCAAACTGAGAAGAAGGAGAAAAAACATTGCTAGTATACTAGGAACAAATTAGGCAGTCACATCTGTTCAAAAATTCTTTGCTTTGGAAAAAGAGAGGACAATTTTACCGTGCTAGCTGAATACTAGAGATCTCTTAAGTCAATGGAGTTATTGGTCTTGATTTACACTAGCATAACTGAACCAGAATCTAGTCCTACATTGTTTGTGTTATGTAAATCTCTCTCTGAAATATACTTTAGACATTCTGAATGAATGAAAGCATGGACTGGAACTTCTAGGAGTTGACATACATCATTAGAAAGATATCTTCCATTGTCGTATAAAGTGGTGTTGTAGACAGGTCATTAGATATTAGAGAGACAAGATGGGTGAGGTAATATCCTTCACTGGACCAACTTCTGTTGGTGAGAGAGACCAGCTTTCAAGCTTACAGAGAGCTCTTCCCCAGACCCGAAGAAGAGCTCTGGATAGCTCGAAAGCTTGTCTCTTTCACCAATAAAAGATATTACCTCACCCAGGGTGTCACGTTAGAAAGATCATTTACTCTACATATGCAATCAGCTTTTGGGCTTCAATCATGGAGCAAGGTGTTCAGCTGTCGTAAAACAGCAAAAATCCTTTGAAATCAATGGAGTGATACCGATTTATGGCAGCAGAGAATCTGGCCCATTAACTGGGTGTTACAAACTACTAGTAAGCTCTATGAAAGAAAAATACAAATATATACATTCTTTGTGCTTTGATTGGAACTTTATGAATTCACAAGGATCCCATTGGGCACTCACTTAAAGCAGTGAAAACCAGAGTAACAAGTTTATTTCTGAAACCTTAATTACTGAACAAGGAATATTCCCACGTAACATACCTTACAAAACCTGACCCTCCATGAAACGTTCTGTTCTCTTCATATTGTGCCCGTGTTATTTGAGTACCTACGACTCCCTCCACCCCCACCCCCATCACCCTGAAGTAATGAAGGGAAGGTGTCAATATTCTTTCAGAGCTTTTGTATCTCAGCTACCTTCATGAAAAATAAATACCTGCCTGAGTTTTCCTCCCTACATACTGATGTGATTTGTTTTTTGTATTTTTGTTTCCCCTGACATTTGAACTAGAATAGATAAGGACTTATACACTAAGGTTATTAATAATTGAGTCTCATAAATCAGCATTTGGAAGGTCAGAGTGTGCTTTAATTCAAGACCTTCAAATTGAGAGACTATTTTTTAAAACTAAAGCTTTATGTCCAGTGGTTCCTCTTCAACTGATTCATCTTAGTTCAGCTTTCCTCCTTGTGTTAGCAGCAGATGCTCATAATCCTTATTAAACATCAGCAAAAATAATATATAGAAATGTGTTAAATTTCAGCGAGGCTAATTTGTTGTAATTATTTGCACGGAGAGTATGACAAGTTCTAAGAGTCTGCAGAGTTATTTCTTCTGACTCACCACTGAAGCCAGGCTAAGTAAGTCTATCATCTCCATCTCGGGAGTATACAAGACTTTGATTGTTCTGAAGCTGAGGGATCTAGGGGCATAGATAGAGGGGCCTTTCAGGGAAAAAGACATTTCACTAGTGGCATATGAATCCAGAACCCTACTCTGAACTGGTTCTTTTAACTCTCACTGTTAAAATAAGGCATAATTTCTTAACAGTAAGAATAATTAACCATTGGGGGCAACTTCCAAAGGGTTGTGGTGGAATCTTCCTCACTGACCATTTTGGATGTTTTTCTAAAAGATATTCTCTTGGAAATATTTTGGGGAAGTTTTATGGCCTGTGGTATATCAAAGGTCAGATGATGATCACAATGGTCTCTTCTGGCCTTGGAATGTTTGAAAAAGCTATGAGACTTTATATTCAGCTTCTGCTGTTCACATCGGACTGGTAGCCCATTGCTAGTTTTTAAATCTCTGGGGATCCCCAGAAATTTCCCCTTCAACCTTTATGGCCAACCTAATTGAAAACCAAATTGCTGCAGGGGGGCAGAAGAAGTAGGGGAAGAAATTGCCATTTTGTGACCTCTTCAGCTTCTTGAACACTCTGGGGGAAGTACCTTATCCATAGAAGTGATAAAATAATAAAAGTTTGAGTGTTAGAGACCTTATTCATGTGAGAGTCCATTGACTTCTGCCAGCATAGATCCTGCCAGAGACCCCGGGGTCTGGAAAGTGCCAAGGGCAGGTTGTGGATGCAGTCTTCTCTCTGTGGTGAGCCAGCACTGGAGTAAAAGTGTGGAGCCCTGGCCCAAGGGGCATGGGAGTTGGGGGTTTGGAGAGCATGGCCAGGGCAGTTCTTAGATGTACTGTTTTCGCCCATTCCATAGCATTCTTCATTGGCAAGGCTTCTGTGAAGCTCTGTCATCCAGGATGGCTCAAAGAGTTGGAATTTATATCTCCCTGTACTTGCTCGGTAAATATATCTGTATGAATTTTTTGCTTTGCATCCAAAATACTATTCTAAAAATAAACAAACCACTAACTTATGGGCACTTGAACATATGTGAAACTATCTGAATTTTCTTATGCTACTGTTTTATTTTTTCCTCTTCCTCCTTTTCCTTTATTTGCAGTGTGATAAGATACAAATGTCTTCCAGAAAAATCGGGTGTGGTAAAGGATAATTGTACATCTCATAGAGGGCTGTGAGAACAAGTAATACAAGCAATTATTTGGGACCCCACGTAGATTTGGCAACTGAGAGTGGGACCAGAAGGGAATGGTCATGAGTAATAGCTCCCCAAATGGAAACAGGAGTGGGGAAAGTGTGAGATTCCTGCAAAATTTCCTCCATTAATGAGCACGAGTCTCACTATTACTTAGGGCCTCACAAATTATAAAGCCAATGCTGGTCCCTCCTGTCACCATACACCTTTAAGTGACTAAACTGGTTTGTTATGTGCTATTTATGATTTTTCTTTTTTTTTTAAGTGAATATATTTATTTCTGCAGTTTTTTCTACAAATAAAAATATAATTTAATCAACTCTTTTCCCCTAGTATAATCACCTAGAATAGTCTCTTTCATTCTGTGAATGATATTACACTATATCATTAAGAGCAATTTTCATCCGATTGTTCTATTTTCTTTTACACGCCTCATAGAAGGTGTTTTCCTCAGTAAGCTCCCAATATTTTTAGTAAGCTGCTATTTTTTTCAAGATAATTTAGTTTTTAACCATGTCTGTCATTTACTATATAAGAAAGGTGTTGAAGTCCTATTTCTTCCTTTTTAATCGCTGAGTAATCTTGTGCTTTAACTTTGAAATGCCTAAGCCCTGCTTGGCTAAAGAGAAGTATTTTTCTGTATAACACCTCTGTTTCATGTTGTTCAGACAGTACATGAGACTGAGGCCCACTGAAGTGGCTGGCTAGAAAGTAGGAAGACCATTTTGTGAAAAATGTCAAGGTTTCTGCATTTGTTTCATTCTGCCTCAGAATGCCAACTAGCCTTTTTTGAAAAGTTTCTGATTCAAAACAGGAACATGATCCTCGGTCTGCCACATCCCAGATGAATGCCTCAGCCAAAGGGCTGTAGAGTCACTCTCCCTGTCATTCCATCCTGACCTGAGAAACCTTCCCAATGTAATGTTTAGGTTTCTGTCAAAAGTTTCATTTCAACAAATCAGCATCTTTTGCTGAGAAAACGTTTTGTCGAAAAGCTCCCAACCAGCTCCAGTTCTGCAATCCTTTTACTTGCTCCCTAGCTGGTACACTCCTATAATATAGCACAGTGGTTCTCAAACTTTTTTACTGGCGACCCCTTTCACATCGCAAGCCTCTGAGTGTGACCCCTCTAATAAGTTAAACACACTGATTAATGTATTTAACACCATTATAAATGCTGGAGGCAAGCGGGGTTTGGGGTGGAGGTTGACAGCTGGTGACCCCCCATGTAATGATCTTGCAACCCCCTCAGGGGTCTCGACCCCCAGTTTGAGAACCCCGATATAGTAGTTTGGGTCATTTAGACCTTAGTAACGCAATCAGGAGCTCATAGGACCATTTTAAATAATTGATTTTTATGTATCAGTGAATTAATGACAGTTCTGTCACAATCAGGGATAGAATTTGTAACCTCATTACACTGAAATTCCATACAATAGGCTAGCTGGCAGGCACCTAACTCTTAAGATTTCTACAGCAGAAAGCACTAGAGAGAGGCTGAATGTGTATGAGCCTTCCTATGGATGAGAATCATCTGAAGCCTAGATGTCATTTCACTTAGAACTAGGCTCCTGTAATCTTGTCAGTCTTTTATTAACTGTCATGTCAGATCTTACACGAGAGAGGAACAATGTGAATAGAAACTCTTAAAGCTGAGTCTTCCCTAATTACCCTTTAATAGGCTAGAGAAGAAGGAAAACTCATCAGGGGTTGCTCTTAAGCTGTCAACATGTGTGTGAGTGAGAAAGAGAGAGACACTTGTGTGATGACATGGTGAAAAATTCCCAACTCCCCGCCTGCCCTGGTAGGCAGAAATCAATACTGTCAGCCCTATCATTTGCCTGTCTTTAGTGACAGGTGCACTCTTTTTTTAAAAAAAAGAACAGGAGTACTTGTGGCACCTTAGAGACTAACAGATTTATTAGAGCATAAGCTTTCGTGGGCTACAGCCCACTTCTTCGGATGCATATAGAGTGAAACATATATTGAGGAGATATATATACACACATACAGAGAGCATGAACAGGTGGGAGTTGTCTTACCAACTCTGAGAGGCCAATTAAGTAAGAGAAAAAAACTTTTGAAGTGATAATCAAGATAGCTCAGTACAGACAGTTTGATAAGAAGTGTGAGAATACTTACAAGGGGAGATAGATTCAATGTTTGTAATGGCTCAGCCATTCCCAGTCCTTATTCAATCCTGAGTTGATTGTGTCTAGTTTGCATATCAATTCCAGCTCAGCAGTCTCTCGTTGGAGTCTGTTTTTGAAGTTTTTCTGTTGTAAGATAGCCACCCGCAGGTCTATCATTGAATGGCCAGACAGGTTAAAGTGTTCTCCCACTGGTTTTTGAGTATTATGGTTCCTGATGTCAGATTTGTGTCCATTAATTCTTTTGCGTAGAGACTGTTTCTCGCTTACAGAAAACCCCCCAACCTAAAGCAAATACTCACCAGCAACCACACATCACTGAACAAAAACACTGACCCAGGAACCTATCCTTGTAACAAAGCCCGATGCCAACTCTGTCCACATATCTATTCAAGTGACATCATCATAGGGCCTAATCACATCAGCCATACCATCAGGGGCTCGTTCACCTGCACATCTACCAATGTGATATATGCCATCATGTGCCAGCAATGCCCCTCTGCCATGTACATTGGCCAAACCGGACAGTCTCTACGAGAGGCAGCCGTTAATGAGACTCCACAGCAGCTGAAGTAGCTGGGTGGAATAATTGTAGAAACCCTGCCCAGTGCTGGCTGACAAACTGGATGTGGGAAAGTCCAGCAGGAAAGTCCAGCAGGGTTTGCACGAGCGCTGCAACTAAAGCTTGACTATTCTGAGTCCTACCACTTGCTTGCTGTAATATTGTGACTTCAACGCTTATCTTTTCAAAGAGTCCAGCACTTGCCTCCTTCCATTTATTTCTCTTGGTCTCTTCATTTCATACGACTATTTTCAATGTGTTGCTTAATACAGACACTTTGCCAATTTTCTAATCTCCAGCTGTGGAGATCTAAAGGGGATACATACTTTTTAAAGACAGAGAAAATGACTTTGCTGCTATTGTAGTTCTTCAAAGGTCGTATGCTCTAGAGTCTCACTTACTCATCTACAGCCCCATGTGAGAGCTGAAATGCAGGCTGGGTTGAAAAAGAATTCTGTCATTTGTGTCTATGATGACACACACTAAGCACAGCTGCAGATATTGCTTGTGTTTCTTTAAAAGGGGGCACTTTTTCGTGCGTTTTCAGCTTTACAGTTGCATTTGCTTAAGCTGCCCGGCAAGCTGGTTTACCTTTTCATTTCTGTATAACTTATTTTTGGCTGTTTTTCTATTGAAATTTAATAATATTTTATTTTTCAATTGATGGGCAATTTGAAATATCTTTCCAGTTGTGTATTTCAGATCTTCGTGTGGTTAAGCTGAGTCAGATGTGGAATACCACTCTCTCTTAACGCATACGATTTATGATAGAAGCAAGGGGGTATAACTAGGAGCAAAGGGATAAAATTAAAGAGGATAAATTAGGTTTGCTCCATAAAGGCACAGACAGGTAAGAGATGGAACAAACACTGAATGGTGTTATACAATACAGCACAAAGGCTGAGTGATGTATGGTCAATATAACTGGAAGCTTTTTGGAAGAAAGAAGTAAGTAAACTTGCCATTCATTCTGCAGAAAGACCCATTTCATGCATAGAGTGGCATGGCAAAAGGTTCAAAGTTGGAGGAGGGGCAAAAGAGATGAGGGAAGGCAATAAGGATGTTGGAGGGAACTGGAGGACTTAAAACAGGAAAACAAGATGGCAAAAATATAAGGGACAGAATTCCCCACCCCTTGGAGGTCTTCCCTTAAAGTACTGATCAGTCTATGGGATCTGACAAGACCACAACATAGGACAGTATGACTGCAGGCTAACGACGCACTTATTTATTTTTGTACAGCTTGAGTGAGAAGATATTCCTTCAGAAAAATACAGAGCATTATGAATACAAGCCACCAGGCCAGATGTCTAACACAGAAATTAAACACTTAGCTAAAATCATTAAGCTCAGCGTTTCCTACCGCAGATTAACCACAAGCCTAGAAATCAAGTAATGGTCAGGCCAGCCATTGAAGGCCTAATCCTGTTCAGCTTTTTCCAAGAAGCAATGTCAAGCGGATCCAGACCACCAAGGCCACTGCCTTACAAACACTCAGCTGCTATTCCTCCCGTTGCAACTGATTATCACACCCATAACTTCTCCCTCCCAGGATGTACGTCTATATCTGCCATGTCCTTATTTGAGTTGTGTTATGTCATTAGCATTACAAACTGCTGTGCAGATGACAAGTTCAAAAATTAAGGAAGGTTATGGTAGCAGCAAAAGCTTGAGCAATGCTATATATGCTTGATGCATGATGGCCAGGAAGGGCTCCCAGTTTAAAAGATTGCCAAGTCTAACCTACCTGTACACCCCATCAGTTAGGCTCACTAGCAGCTGTATGAACGATTGCACAAATATCTGTGCCTGGATACTTAAATGGGTAATTAAATCAGTAAGTTATAGTGGGATTGGATAGCTCAGGAGTTTACAGTGAAATATAGAGTTTGTTGCTTTCAATAACAGTGCAGGTCATTAGTTACTGAAAGGTGCTATCATCTGATGGCTGCCTGTAGGCTGAAGTGAAATGAGCTGATCTCAGTCCAGTTTCACTCCCAGCTTCCCACCCAACTTTCAAACGGCATTGGGGATCCAAACCATACAGGGCTTTACAAATGTAGATCAGTGTCTGCACCTAGAAGTGAAAAAGAAGTCAGTGTAGTATTTGGAGCACCATTGTAATGTACTATCGCCAATGAAATCCACTAAGCAAACAGGCTGCCACATTCTACTCCAGCTGTAATGTAGTGTAGTGGTCTGCAGTAGTGTCCTCATGCAGAATGCATTTTAATAAACAAATCCTTTCTTTTAGAATGCTCCCAAAGATCTCCTCCATCTCCAGAACACTCACTCATGGAGTCCAAAAAGCCCTGATTTTCTCCCCATCCTTTTAATAGCTATATGTACCATTCAGGGGAACTGTGAGATGCCCTGGTCTCAAATGGCACTAATACACCGAAAAAGAAAACCAACTCTACAGTGCTTTCACCTCAGATGCAAATAGCACTATTCCCCTACTTATTCCGATGTCTGGCCACGATCAGCTTTAGCCTGCTAGTTTTCATCCAGGGGCTGAACCCAAGCAGGACAGAAGTGATATGTGTGGGAAGAAGGAAACATTAAGAACCTACAAAAAGAACAGGAGTACTTGTGGCACCTTAGAGACTAACAAATTTATTACAGCATAAGCTTTCGTGGGCTACAACCCACTTCTTCGGATGCATATACAGTGAAACATATATTGAGGAGATATATATACACACATACAGAGAGCATGAACAGGTGGGAGTTGTCTTACCAACTCTGAGAGGCCAATTAAGTAAGAGAAAAAAAACTTTTGAAGTGATAATCAAGATAGCTCAGTACAGACAGTTTGATAAGAAGCAAGTGTGAGAATACTTACAAGGGGAGATAGATTCAATGTTTGTAATGGCTCAGCCATTCCCAGTCCTTATTTAATCCTGAGTTGATTATGTCTAGTTTGCATATCAATTCCAGCTCAGCAGTCTCTCGTTGGAGTCTGTTTTTGAAGTTTTTCTGTTTTAAGATAGCCACCCGCAGGTCTGTCATAGAATGGCCAGACAGGTTAAAGTGTTCTCCCGCTGGTTTTTGAGTATTATGATTCCTGATGTCAGATTTGTGTCCATTAATTCTTTTGCGTAGAGACTGTCCGGTTTGGCCAATGTACATGGCAGAGGGGCATTGCTGGCACATGATGGCATATATCACATTGGTAGATGTGCAGGTGAACGAGCCCCTGATGGTATGGCTGATGTGATTAGGCCCTATGATGGTGTCACTTGAATAGATATGTGGACAGAGTTGGCATCGGGCTTTGTTACAAGGATAGGTTCCTGGGTCAGTGTTTTTGTTCAGTGATGTGTGGTTGCTGATGAGTATTTGCTTTAGGTTGGGGGGTTGTCTGTAAGTGAGGACAGGTCTGTCTCCCAAGATCTGTGAGAGTAAAGGATCATCTTTCAGGATAGGTTGTAGATCTCTGATGATGCGCTGGAGAGGTTTTAGTTGGGGGCTGAAGGTGACAGCTAGTGGTGTTCTGTTATTTTCTTTGTTGGCCCTGTCTTGTAGGAGGTGACTTCTGGGTACTCGTCTGGCTCTGTCAATCTGTTTTTTCACTTCAGCAGGTGGGTATTGTAGTTTTAAGAATGCTTATGCTCTAATAAATTTGTTAGTCTCTAAGGTGCCACAAGTACTCCTGTTCTTTTTGCGGATACAGACTAACACGGCTGCTACTCTGAAACCTGTCATTAAGAATCTAGTAACTACCATCAAGTCACCCTTTATCAAGGGAGTCTGCCTATGGATCATCAGATTGGTTTGAGTTGTTCTGGACTCCTTGTTACTACTGGAGCCTCAAATAGCTGTGGCTGCAAAAAATACCTTATTCCATCTAAGAGTACCACATCCTAGCAGATGGTGATTGTGTACAAACATTCATGACCCACCAGACTAGATTACTTCAACTTTATTATATCTGAACACATAGATCTTAAAAAGCTTTAGTTCGTCTGCTCTATGCCCACCTGTAAGCACTGTGTTGCAGGCAGGGGACACAGACCTGTAGTTGTCATTGGCAGCCAGGAGATCCTAAGTGAACCCAGAAGAATCATCAAACCTAAAGACACTGAAATTGTACAGGCCAAAAACTTGAGAGCTCCATCAGCTGCTAAAAAATGAATTAGCTAGGATGGGAAATTTGAGATTTTAACAGATTAACACTAGATTTGTGCACGGGGTGAATATTTGGCACTATGAGCCTGATCCTGCTTCCATTTAATTCAATGGCAAAAATCCTCCTTCAGTGTATGGAGGATTGATTGGGCCCTAATCAGCACCCTCACATACTTACTGCTGAGAGAGAAGTCTGGCACTGAATGGATGTGGAGACAGACATCCTCTCACCCGCTAGAGCAGTTCATCTTAATTAATTAGCCTCTTAGAGTTGGTTGGGCAACTCCCACCTTTTCATGTTCTCTGTATGTATATATATCTCCTCACTATATGTCCCATTCTATGCGTCCGATGAAGTGGGCTGTATCCCACGAAGGTTATGCTCAAATAAATTTGTTAGTCTCTAAGGTGCCACAAGTACTCCTGTTCTTTTTGCGGATACAGACTAACACGGCTGCTACTCTGAAACCAAAAAAAAAAAAAAAAAAGGTTCTCAATTAATTTCTTAGTGTGAAAAATCACTGTTTTTTCTTGCTCAGATAACTTAAAAAAGAACTTCAATGGATTTTCTTCTAAGTTCCAAAAAGTGTCACCTATGGGCTTAGACCAAGCATGAGAAATTTCAGCCCAAGGGCAGCTGTTTGAGAAAGTTATGAGTATTGAGAACAGGGATTTAGAATGAAAGTGCCCTCTCAACCTTAGTTATAGTGTTACGGTAGAGTGGTTATAAAACTCTAAATAAAATTGCGTTTTGCTGATCCTGAAGTGGTTCTAAGACTTTAGAAGTTTAGAAAAAGTAATCCGCAAGCCACAGAGTGCCTTTAAAATAGATAGTGTTTAAAAGCAGTAACTATAGAAGTCAAGTAGGACAAAGATTCCCCCAGTGCCTGTGTAGCCCCCCCTCCTGTTCACTGGCCCAGTATGAGATTGTTCAAAATAGGGGAAGCCTGCCTTGCGACTTTTTACACAACTTTGGGAAACTGGGCCTGAGGCTCCTTTGTGTGCTCTGCGATGTGTGTCACTGTGTGTTCACCTCAGGCCAGACTCACTCAGACAAACCACCAGGAACAAGGCTTTATGCTGTAAAGAACACAGAACAGGATTTCAGTCCTGCATCCGCCTCTCTGCTTGCCTGCTGCGTGCTCCCAGCTCAGTGCTGAGACCTCCTACTGTGGGGGCAGAGGGTACATCCTAGCAGGAACCAGGAAGTTCTCCCAACATGCCGCAGTTTGTAGTCCACAACTTGTAGTTCCCAGGGCTGGTGTTGAAGCCCACTGGACCTTGGGCTACACCTGTATTTGGTGCAATCACAAGAAATTTATCTATCATGTGGGAAATGCCCATTTGATCCTCACAGATGATCAAGGACCTTCAGGCATAGGTGCCAGAACTAGGGGTGCTGGGGATGCTGCCGCAAACCCTGGCTTGAAGTGGATTCCAACATATAGAGAGCTTACAAGTTGGTTCAATGGCTCTCAGCACCCCCACTATACAAATTGTTCCAGCACTCCTGCCTTCAGGAAGGTGAAATCCTCCCCAGGTTCCCTGTCATAGTGCCACGACTAAAACTGAAACTGTTACCTGAGACCGAGTCTATTTTCTGCCTTTTTCATTAGAAGATATCTATATTTTTGACCATTTTTACTGTCATATCAAGTTAGAGAATGTGTGTAATTTCTCTCTATGCTCATGTTCATAGTCTTTTTTGAGATTACTGTTTTCCAGGTTGTTCCCTCCAGCGGCGGCTCCAGGCACCAGTGCTCCATGCGCGTGCCTGGGGCGGCAAGCCACAGAGGGCGCCCTGCCGGTCCCTGCGAGGGCGGCAGTCAGGCAGCCTTCGGCGGCGTGCCTGTGGGAGGTCTGCTGGTCCCGCGGATTCGGCGGCAATTCGGCGGTGGGTACGCCGAAGCCGCGGGACCGGCGGACCTCCCGCAGGCATGCCGCCGAAGCTGCAGGACCGGGGACCTCCTGCAGGCAAGCCGCCGAAGGCAGCCTGCTTGCCGTGCTTGGGGCGGCAAAAAAGGTAGAGCCACCCCCGGTTCCCTCCAATTAAGTGTGTCAATGATTGTTTAATTTTTTTCCTCATATGTTTTGAAGAACAAGAATCCTTTTTGTTCACCGACAAACCAGAAATGCGGAACAGTATATAATATCAGCTGTTATGATTCAAAACAGGCACAGTATACTGTTCAGAGGTTATGAACAAGGAAGCAAATTGTTACGAACTGCAATCCTAGGTAAGAGTTCGAAAACAATTTTTCTGTACAAGGGTGATAAGCAATATGTGAATGTTTTAAATGCTAAAGAAGATTAGCATTAACGCAACATAAGACAGAAAATGAAGCTCTTCTTTAATGAAAAGTGAAGTTTGAAAAGAGTATTAATATATAAAAATGTTCAAATAGGTGAGAATAATGGGAAATGAGTAAGAAGAACTGGAAATGATACCAAATGATTGTGATTATTATTTGTTGTGAATAATTGAAGTCTAGCCAAGAACAGAGGCAACTAACAGGAAAGTTTCAGAGGGAGTAGCTCCAGCTGCAGACTCTGTACTTGGAGGTAGCTGGAATTGGTGAGTTGTGTGTTTGAGTATTTGTACACAGAGAACAAACAGTTTGCGTAGCTAGGCTGGGGAGCCTGAGTAAGCCCTTGTAGCTTTGATCAGAGCCTTGCTAATGTCCCTGAAGCTCTGGCCCTTTGAGCTTTGATCAACCCAGCTGTTTGAAGTCCCTGAGTGGTTAATCACTCCCTGGTGGTGAGGGGCAGAGGTGAGCTGAACTAAGCAGGGAAGACTTGCTATTAAAAAAAAAATCACTTACTAGGCAAACTCGACAGTCACGAACAGAGGGAGCTAACAGGAGAGTTTTGGAGAGAGAGCGTGAAAGGCTCAGTATTATGTGTGATATCAAGATGACCCGTGATGGAATAGTGGTGGTGACTTTCAAAGAATGTGCCATGTTCTCTTTCCTACTTGAAGCCAGAAGGGATTTCCTGTGCATGAAGTGCAAGTGGGTGGCTGTGCTGGAGGAAAAGATTCTTGGATTTTAGGGGCAAGTGGAGATGCTACTAAGAGTCAGAGAAACTGAGGGGTTCCTAGACAACCAGTTTTGGGAAACACCAGTACCCCAGGTTCAAGGAAGAATGGAGCTGGCCACAAAGAAATCAGTGAGAGAGGAAGTCAGAGTGGAGACCTGACCGTTCGTACTCACCAGAAGCAAGACAAAGTGGCAGCATTCTGTATGAATGGAGACAGATAAAGATAGGCATACTCCGGCCACCAAAGAGTAGAAGAGAAGCAGGACAAATTCCATAAAGCTACAAATTTCAAAACAATAACAGCTGCTCAACTTCAAAACTACTGAAAATACCCCTCAATCTTCAGCAGGACCAAGGGAAAGCAGCCAGGTACAGGATAGGTGTGAATGCCAGCTCAGCTCAACTTGTAAGAAAATCAAGCTTACTAGCAAAGAGTTGTCCAAACGTCAACAGTAAACAGAGGATCCTTGTTGCAGATTTAGTACTCAGAAGAATTGAATGAACATTCTGCAAGGGAGAGGCAGACAACTGGATGGTGTGCTGCCTTCCTGGAGCCAAGACATGAGATGTCACTCTATGATTAGAGAGACTTCCGAAGTCAACGGGCAAGGATCTGTTGGTGATGGTTCATATTGGCAGAAATGACACTCTGTCATGGGATATCTCACAGACAGATGATTTCAGAGAACTCGAGAGAGTGCTGAAGAAGACTGTATAAGCCACTTTCTCTGAGATACTTTCTGTTCCTCAAGCAAAGGAAGACAGAAAGCAGAAGATTCTGAAAATGAATCTATGGCTAGGTAAGTAGTGGAGGGTTTTGTGGAACATTGGTCTACCTTCTGTGGGGAAAAGGGGCTATATAGTTTGGATAGCGTCTACCTCACTAGGAGGGGGACCAATCTCCTTGGGGACCGGCTGGCTAGAGGAGTCAGGAGGGAGTTAAACTAATAGCAAAAGGGGAGGGTAAAAAAGAGGGAAGATATGAGCACTCAGCATAAAATCAAGATGCTGAGAACAAAATTAATCAGGGAACCAAAAGACATGAAGAGAAGAAATTCTTGAATTGCCTGTACACCAATGGTATAAGCCTAGTTAATAAACACGAGGATTTGGATTTGCTTATTGACGAGCACTAATTCAATCTAGTTGCTATTACTGAAACCTGGTGGGATGATTTGCACAATTGGAATGTTACAATCAATGGTTATAACCTCTTTAGGAATGATTGAGTGGCGAAAGGGGAGGGAGAGTGGCACTCTATGCAAAAAATGGCATTGCCTGTTCCCTAGTCACTGATAATTTGGGGGAAAATGATCTTAATGCTTATACATCAATGTCCTAATAGATAAAGCACAATGAGGTACTAGTTGGTGTCTGTTATGGACCACCAAATCACACTAGGGAACAGGATGACTGTCTTCTATGTACCTATGTATAATGTGTAGGAAAAAGGGCTGCATGATCATGGGGGACTTCAATATGAGTGACATATGCTGGAAGTCTCATGTTACCAGTACTAAAACAGCCTTGGAATTTCTAAACATAAGAGATGAAAATTTCACGACTCAAAAAATGTTACAGCCAACATGGGAAGTTCTGTATTAGATCTCATCTGAACAAATAAAGAGGAGTTGATCACATAACTAAAAAATGATGGTAACATAGGTACAAGTGATCCAGTGGGACTGTAACCAGTGGGGTCACACAGGATTTGGTTCTTGGCCCTACGCTATTTAACATTTTTTATCAATGACCTGGAAGAACACACAAAATCACCAGTGATAAAGTTTGCAGATGACACAAAAATTGGGGGAGTGGTAAATAACGAAGAGGACAGAATACTGATTCAGAGTGATCTGGATCACTTGGTAAACTGGGCTCAAGCAAACAATATATTTTAATATGAATAAATGCAAGTGTACACATATGGGAACAAAGAATGTAGACCATACTTACAGGATGGGGCACTCTTACCTGAGAAGCAGTGACTCGGAAAAAGATTTCCGGGTAATGGTGCATAAACAACTGAAAATGAGCTCCTAGGGTGATACTGTGGCCAAAAAGAACTAACTGATCCTGAGATGCATAAACAGGAGAATCTCAAGGAGGAGTAGAAAGGTTATTTTACCTCCGTATTTGGCATGGGTGCAACTGCTGCTGGAATCCTGTGTCCAGTCCCAGTGCCTACAATTCAAAAAGGATGTTGATAAAGGGGTCAGAGAAGAGCCACAAGAATGAATAAAGGATTATAAAACATGCCTTATAGTGATAGACTCGCAGAGATCAATTTATTTAGATTAACCAAGAGAAGGTTACAGGTGACTTGATTACAGTCTATAAGTACCTACATGTGGAACAAATATTTAATAATGGGCTTTTCAGTCTAGCAGAGAAAGGTAAAATGTGATCCAATGGCTGGTAGTTGAAGCTAGACAAATTCGGTCTGGAAATAAAGTGTATATTTTTTACAGTGAGAGTGATTAACAGTTGCAACAATTTGCCAAGGATTGTGGTGGATTCTCCATTCCTGATAATTTTTAAATCAAGATTGAATATTTTTCTAAAAGATCTACTCTAGGAATTATTATATGGCCTGTATCAGAGGGGTAGCCGTGTTAGTCTGAATCTGTAAAAAGCAACAGAGGGTCCTGTGGCACCTTTAAGACTAACAGAAGTATTGGGAGCATAAGCTTTCGTGGGTAAGAACCTCACTTCTTCAGATGCAAGTAATGGAAATTTCCAGAGGCAGGTATAAACCAGTATGGAGATAACGAGGTTAGTTCAATCAGGGAGGGTGAGGTGCTCTGCTAGCAGTTGAGGTGTGAACACCAAGGGAGGAGAAACTGCTTCTGTAGTTGGATAGCCATTCACAGTCTTTGTTTAATCCTGATCTGATGGTATCAAATTTGCAAATGAACGGGAGCTCAGCAGTTTCTCTTTGGAGTCTGGTCCTGAAGTTTTTTTGCTGTAAGATGGCTACCTTTACATCTGCTATTGTGTGGCCAGGGAGGTTGAAGTGTTCTCCTACAGGTTTTTGTATATTGCCATTCCTGATATCTGACTTGTGTCCATTTATCCTCTTGCGTAGTGACTGTCCAGTTTGGCCAATGTACATAGCAGAGGGGCATTGCTGGCACATGATGGCATATATAACATTGGTGGACATGCAGGTGAATGAGCCGGTGATGTTGTAGCTGATCTGGTTAGGTCCTGTGATGGTGTTGCTGGTGTAGATATGTGGGCAGAGTTGGCATCAAGGTTTGTTGCATGGGTTGGTTCCTGAGTTAGAGTTGTTATGGTGCGGTGTGTGGTTGCTGGTGAGAATATGCTTAAGGTTGGCGGGTTGTCTGTTGGCGAGCACTGGCCTGTCTCCCAAGGTCTGTGAAAGTGAGGGATCATTGTCCAGGATGGGTTGTAGATCACTGATGATGCGTTGGAGAGGTTTAAGCTGAGGACTGTAGGTGATGGCCAGTGGAGTTCTGTTGGTTTCTTTTTTGGGCCTGTCTTGTAGCAGGAGGTTTCTGGGTATACGTCTGGCTCTGTTGATTTGTTTCTATATTTCCTTGTGTGGGTATCGTAGTTTTGAGAATGCTTGGTGAAGATCTTGTAGGTGTTGGTCTCTGTCTGAGGGGTTGGAGCAGATGCGGTTGTACCTCAGCGCTTGGCTGTAGACGATGGATCGTGTGGTGTGTCCAGGGTGGAAGCTGGAGGCATGAAGGTAGGCGTAGCGGTCGGTGGGTTTTCGGTATAGGGTGGTGTTAACGTGGCCATCGCTTATTTGTACTGTGGTGTCTAGGAAGTGGACCTCCTGTGTAGATTGGTCCAGGCTGAGGTTGATGGTGGGGTGGAAGCTGTTGAAATCATGGTGGAATTCTTCCAGGGTCTCCCTCCCATGGGTCCAGACGATGAAGATGTCATCAATGTAGCGTAGGTAGAGAAGGGTCGTGAGTGGACGAGAGCTGAGGAAGCGTTGTTCCAGGTCAACCATAAAAATGTTGGCATATTGTGGGGCCATGCGGGTGCCCATAGCGGTGCCACTGGTCTGGAGGTATATATTGTCACCAAATTTGAAATAATTGTGTGTGAGGATAAAGTCACAGAGCTCAGCAACAAGTTGTGCTGTGTCATCATCAGGGATACTGTTCCTGACAGCTTGTATTCCATCTGTGTGTGGGATATTTGTGTAGAGAGCCTCTACATCCATGGTGGCTAGGATGGTGTTTTCTGGGAGGTCACCAATGCATTGTAGTTTTCTCAGGAAATCAGTGGTGTCACGGAGATAGCTGGGAGTGCTGGTGGCGTAGGGTCTGAGTAGGGAGTCCACATATCCAGACAGTCCTTCAGTGAGAGTGCCAATGCCCGAGATGATGGGGCGTCCAGGATTTCCAGGTTTGTGGATCTTGGGTAGTAGATAGAATAACCCCGGTCGGGGCTCTAAGGGTATGTTGATTTGTTCCTGTGTTAGTGTAGGGAGTGTCCTGAGTAGATGGTGCAGTTTCTTAGTGTATTCCTCAGTGGGATCTGAGGAAAGTGGCCTGTAGAATTTGGTATTGGAGAGTTGTCTGGCAGCCTTCTTCTGGTAGTCAGACCTGTTCATGATGACAACAGCACCTCCTTTATCAGCCTCTTTAATGATAATGTCAGGGTGGTTTCTGAGGCTGTGGATGGCATTGCGTTCTGCACGACTTAGGTTATGAGGCAAGCGATGTTGTTTTTCCACAATTTCTGCCTGTGCACGTCGGCAGAAGCATTCCATGTATAGGTCCAGACTGTCATTTCGACCCTCAGGAGGAGTCCATGTGGAGTTCTTCTTCCTGTGTTGTTGGTGGGAGGGTATCTGTGTATCAGTGTGCTGTTCAGTGTTATTCTGAAAGTATTCTTTGAGTCAGAGGCGGCGAAAGTAGGCTTCCAGATCACCGCAGAACTGTATCATGTTCGTGGGGGTGCTGGGGCAAAAAGAGAGTCCCCGAGATAGGACAGACTCTTCTGCTGAGTTGAGTGTGTAGCTGGATAAATTGACGATATTGCTGGGTGAGTTAGGGGTACCCCTGTTGTGGCCCCATGTGGCAGGTAGGATTTTAGAAAGCTTACGGTCCTTTTTCCTTTGTAGAGAGGTGAAGTGTGTAATGTAGATCTCCTGTCTTATTTTAGTAGAGTCCATTTGTGTGGAGGGTTGGTTGTTTATGAAAGTCTCCAGGTTGGAGAGCTCTTTCTTGATGTTTTTCTGTTTGCTGTATAGGATGCTGATCAGGTGGTTCCTCAGTTTCTTTGATAGTGTATGGCATAATCTCTCATAATCTATATGCCTGTGTTATACGGGAGGTGAGACTAGATGATCACAATGGTCCCTTCTGGCCTTTGGATCTATGAATCTATTCTTATAACTTGGATGTCAATACAGGTGGCTGGAAAAGGAAGAAGATTTGGGGATTTCTGTTACACTATATGTCAAACAAATATACAATGCCAATGGACTAGACTTGGACAATAAAGAGTGTAATAGTGAATTCTTTGGGTTAGGATATAAGGAGTGAAATCTAAAGAAGAAATAACAGTATCTGCTACAGGCCACCATGATTAGACTAGCCAACAAAATATTAATAGTGGACTAATTTACAGAGTACTAGAAACCAAAAAATCACCATACTCCCTGGATATCAATTGTTTAACTGATAATGCCAAACATTCAAAATCACAAAGTAGAGAGAACTGTAATCATTCATATCTGCATAGTCTGTCAGAAGGGGAGAACAGTGTTGGGAGGGGTAATGTTATATATCCAAAGTATTTACAATGCCAATGAGCTATAAAAATCTAGAAATTCAGGACTAGTCTCAGCTCTGCCCACTGACTCCCATGTAACCTAGGACATGTCATGTAGCTTCTCTGTGCCTCAGTTTACACATCTGTAAAATCACTGTAATATTACTTGCCTATCTCATAGAGATGCCATGAGCTTTAATATTGATAAATTACTGGCAACATCATATAAAAGCCATTATAGAAGAGTAAAATAATAACAACACTTAGCTACGACAGCTGATATTGAGTATCTTAGTAGATTAATGTATGAATGTAATAAATAATTCATTTAAGTTGACCTTTCAGTGGAACACAGTATCGGTCGTTTCTTCCATTTTTGCATACTATCTGTTCTATTAAAAGTTGATCAAAATAAGCCGTATAAGATTTGTTCGTGTTCTTTCTGAACTTGTTACTTTAGCAGCCAGGTAAGAGTCCATCTTTTTTCTTTCTTTCTGAATTTAGAGGGAAACTACCATGCCACTGCTTTCTGAGTCATGCTATCTATTTTCATCTCAGAAAGTCACTATCAGTACTGATTGCACTTTTCCCAGCTGAAAACACACACAGAGAATGAGATGGCGAAAAGCCAGAAACCAGTAAGAGAGTCTGGCATGCAATGTGCAAATAAGATTTTATCTTAAATTTTGTTTTACCCCTTTCTTTGTTCCTTTTTTTGTGAAGAAGCTACCACCTCTTTTGCATAGGATGGTCCAGGCCCTCTCACATTTTGCTGTATTTTTAGTTTTGATGGAATATTTGATGGAAGCTTTCCTTGCCTTTTCTCATTTATTGATGTGCTGATTTCTGAAAATACAGACATTCGTTGTGTTCTGTACATACCCAACTTTGGTAATTATCATCACAACTACTCCTCATGTATAAATACATTAAACTATAGTATGAAAAATGCCATCCCAGTATTCTTTTGATTAATCTGGTCTATGGCCTCTTCCACAGTTTGATTTCACTGTTGCTAATGAATTTCTCTTTTATGGAATAATTCTTTCCAATATCTTCAAAATAGGACAGTGAGCTGCTTCTGCTTTTTTTAGTTTTTAGTTGTTTTAAGCACCAACAATGCTTGATACTATGTGTGCCACAGATAAAGACCAAATCCTGAGCTAGTATATATTGGCATAATTCCATAAACTTCTGTGGAGGTCTGTTGATTTGTATCAGGTGAGGGCCTTGTCCATGATGTCTACCATGACTGAAGTCAATGGAGCTGCACTGATTCACAGCAACTGAGGATTTGGCACATAGCCCTTGTCTCAACTAGCAGTCCAAAATATTTCTTATTCATAAGAGGGGAGACAGTTGGTTCCTGTCTCAGGGTTTATTAGCTGTCTCCTCTCCCCCTGCCCCACAGTCTCAATTATCTTCATTTAACCTTCAGACTTGAAGAACATTACACTAGATTCAGTTATGTGCAAAGGGCTTGGGCCATTTAACAGCCAGTTGTATTGGTCAATCTGTTGCGTCCATTTTAGAAATCATTGGCTACCACCCCACATTTAGTAATTATATATTCAAATATAGATAAAACATAGAATCATAGAATATCAGGGTTGGAAGGAATCTCAGGAGGTCATCTAGTCCAACCCTCTGCTCAAAGCAGGACCAACCCCAACTAAATCATCCCAGCCAGGGCTTTGTCAAGCCAGGCCTTAAAAAACCTCTAAGCAAGGAGATGCCACCACCTCCGTAGGTAACTCATTCCAGTGCTTCACCACCCTCCTAGTGAAAAAGTTTTTCCTAATATCCAACTTAAACCTCCCCCACTGCAACTTGAGACCATTGCTCCTTGTTCTGTTATCTGCTACCACTGAGAACAGTCTAGATCCATCCTCTTTGGAACCCCCTTTCAGGTAGTTGAAAGCAGTTATCAAATCTCCCCTCATTCTTCTCTTCTGCAGACTAAATACTCCCAATTCCCTCAGCCTCTCCTCATAAGTCATGTGCTCCAGCCCACTGATCATTTTTGTTGCCCTCCGCTGGACTCTTTCCAGTTTTTCCACATCCTTCTTGTAGTGTGGGGCCCCAAACTGGACACAGTACTCCAGATGAGGCCTCACCAATGTTGAACAGAGGGGAATGATCACGTCCCTCGATCTGCTGGCAATGCTGCTACTTATCAAGCCTAAAATGCTTGATTTTCTCGGCAACAAGAGCACACTGCTGACTCTTATCCAGCTTCTCGTCCACTGTAACCCCTAGGTCCTTTTCTGCAAAACTGCTGCCTATCCACTCGGTCCATAGTCTGTAGCAGTGCTTGGGATTCTTCCATCCTAAGTGCAGGACTCTGCACTTGTCCTTGTTGAATCTCATCAGATTTCTTTGACCGAGTCCTCTAATTTGTCTAGGTTCCTTTGTATCCTATCCCTTCCCATCAGCATATCTACCACTCCTCCCAGTTTAGTGTCATCTGCAAACTAACTGAGGATGCAATCCACGCCATCCTCCAGATCATTAATGAAGATATTGAACAAAACCGGCCCCAGGACCGACCCTATGAGCACTCCGCTTGATACCGGCTGCCAACTAGACACGGAGCCATTGATCACTACCCATTGAGCCTGATGATCTAGCCAGCTTTCTATCCACCTTATAGTCCATATCATACATACATGTCACATATTATCCTAGATCGAGTTATGTCAGTGTCACCTTGGTAAAGGGTTTGTCCCAGGCAGACCACTGCTATCTACTGGTTTTAGTTTTCTGCTCTTCCTCACAGCAAGAATTGACCCTTCTGGTCTTCCCAGCTTTCCCCACTTAACTTTGGACTATCATGGAATTTTTTTTTTCAGTGTCCCCAGCCATTGTGCAGCAAGGGGATAATGTGCCTGTAATGACCTTCTGCAGAAAACACACACTTTTTTTCTTTAAATCAAAATCTACCCCTTGTAATAGGCACCATAAGGCCCTTTTGGAGTCTGCAATGTGAAGTCCCTAGGGAAAAAAAAATCAAGAAAATAATGGCAGGAACCTCAGCTGGGCTGGTAGGAGTTGACATTCATCAATTCACACCAGCTGAAGATGTGCAAAAGGGTTCCTATTTCTACTTTTCCCACTCAAACTAAAACAAGGAGATAAGGTCCCATAGCTATTGCTTATGGTCAGTTGTATTTTATCCGAACCTATTCCACGTATGCAGTTATTTAAGATTCATGGAAAAGGCTGCAATGCCTCTCAAAGATGTTCTCATTTTTTCTTATGCCATTGGAAACTATTTTAGCATAAAATGCTAACACAGCAGCTGGGACAGCGAGCATCTTGGCTGGTTAAAGTAGTTAAATATCTCAGCTATATTTATTATTCATGAAGCCAAATAAGTTTCCATGAATTTCTTGCCCTATAAATCAGGGCAAACAGTTATAATTGCAATAAATTAAGGGGTTAGTTTTAACATCAATATCGTGGGAATGAAAATGACTCCCACTGACTTCAAAGAGAGCCATGGAAGATGAAAGCCATGAACTGCCTTAAGAATCTAAGGCGTCCCCCTTTCCTAAAGTAGGAAAGCCAGAGAACTTTCATGGTACTAAGCCCTGTGTTTGCTAGTACGCGTATGCAGGACTACACATGGTTTTTTTAGGGTATTGTTGTTGTGTTTGGGACCAAAGCTCGAAATATAAAAAACTCCGTAAAGAAATCGTGCTGAAATATTGTCAACTAATATACTTTATATCAGTATGAGTATCTGCCCCATGAGAGTCTTTGTATTCAGTGATTTTCTTGCTTGTACTACTTTATTTCATCTCAAAGAAAAAACAAACAAACATCTTTATTGTTTTGTTTTCCATTTCTTTTGCTTAAAAGGATGGTGAACACCTTATAGAATATAATCATGCCTACTGCTCTCTAAATCAGGTTAACAATGCCCATAACTTAGGGACAGATCCCACAATCACTAATGCTTCTGAATACCTACACTCACATGAGTAGTCCAATTGACTTTTAAGTGAACGACTGTTACGATTCCAGGATAAGCTGTACTTTGACCCCTCACTCAGTCCTTTTGGGGGCAACCTGCAAAGTGACAGTACTTCTGCTTGCACTTCTCCCAGAGTGGAATCCTGCAATTCACCCCACTTTTAGACTTACACCAACTTACAGCACCCCTTTTTACCAGCCGGGTTTTCTTAGCAGGTCCAACTGGGTTTGGTGCCTGCCAGATACGTGAACAGTATGAAAATATCGTTATTACGAACAGCCCCTTCAAAACAAAATAGTATTTATTTATCCATTAGTACTTAACAAACAGAGAGGAAAAGGATTAAAACAACTAGAGGCTTGTATGCATATTGTCTTAACTTAGACAGGTCTAACATACCCCAGACACCCCCAACATCTGGGATTGGAGGGACACTGACTCTTTCTAACACCTCTCAGCTTCAGTACTGTGGTGCTTAACCCCTCCACATTTCTTTGTTTAATTATTTCCACTTGGATTTCCTCCCTGCCCGCCCCCCCTTGAAGTTACTGGCCTGTTGATAAGAAGGTGATGGGGATAAACACAGACAGCCCCTTCATCAGAATGTGGTGGGAATACCTTCAAAGGATCTGACACCTGCATTGTTAAATTTCAGTGATTGGGGTATCTACAACCATTATCTGCCTTCCTATACATGTGTAAATCCACCCTGGACTCTTTGACCCCTTATAGCAGACAGCATGACAGTAATCAATGAAACAAAAGTACTCATCATATAAATTAAAAACCATATCTCCCACATAGTTTACAATAAGCATTTGTGAAATCTAGACCCTAGTGAAGATTTATGAATGATTTAAATGCCAATCGAATATAAGAATGGCCTTACTGGGTCAGACCAAAGGTCCATCTAGCCCAGTATCCTGTCTTCCAACAGTGGCCAATACCAGGTGCCCCAGAGGGAATGAACAGAACAGGTAATTATCAAGTGATCCATCCCCAGGTGTCCCCAAAACACTTAAGTATGTGCTTAATCCCATTGTGCTGAGTGATATTATGGGAGTACTCACATGCTTAAAGTTAAGTACAGTATGTGCTTAAATGCTTTTCTGGATTAGAGTTGATTGATTCATAATATTCACCTCCTTCCCTTACTTAATGTAGCCCGGTGAATGGTTTATTTGCTTAGGCCTGTTTACAAATGGTTTCGCTTGGCCTCTCAAACTCTTTGCTCAATAATAACAGGAGTACTTGTGGCACCTTAGAGACTAACAAATTTATTAGAGCATAAGCTTTCGTGGGCTACAACCCACTTCTTCGGATGCATATAGAGTGAACCATATATTGAGGAGATATATATACACACACATACAGAGAGCATGAACAGGTGGGAGTTGTCTTACCAACTCTGAGAGTTGGTAAGACAATTAAGTAAAGTTACTTAATTGGCCTCTCAGAGTTGGTAAGACAACTCCCACCTGTTCATGCTCTCTGTATGTGTGTGTATATATATCTCCTCAATATATGGTTCACTCTATATGCATCCGAAGAAGTGGGTTGTAGCCCACGAAAGCTTATGCTCTAATAAATTTGTTAGTCTCTAAGGTGCCACAAGTACTCCTGTTATTTTTGCGGATACAGACTAACACGGCTGCTACTCTGAAACCTGTCTTTGCTCAATGTTTGTCTTCAATGAAAAAGGAGAAAACAAATTACTTATACAATTAAATAATAATGGTATGTTTTACAGAAAATATTTTAGTAAGGAGTTTGAAATACAGATTTTTACTTGCCATAAATGTTCTCTCTAGCTTTTCCAGCTCAGGTTTTGTTATTCTTTTCATTGTCTCTGCTTCCCCTTTTTCTCACATGTATAATAAATAAAGCAGGCTCCTATGTATTCGTCCCCATATCCTATATTGTGATTATGGCATTTTTTGTTGTTCTAATATTGATTTGAAAAACCCGTCTGTGTTCTTGTGTATAAAGTAATGGAAATCTGAATCTTGCAAGAGGGAGCTATTTAGTCTTTATTGAGATGATTTATAGAGAGCTTTCAAAACAGAAAAATAAATGACAAATAAAATGCCGTGATCAGAAATTCTACCTTTCCTATCTCTATCAGAATAAGAAAAGTTTATTATAAACTTAAGAATTATATATATTTTTCCTTTACTGGTCAATCCTGCAGAAGGTCTTGTGGCCAAAGTGCTATTAATGTTTAGTGCTTGTACAGAATTCTGAAGCTGTGTCATACTCAAATACTAATTATTATTATTATTATTTATTTTATTATGTTCTTTTCATTGTCTACCGAAGACAGTCCTTTGTTTTGTAGTAAGAAACATAGGACAACATTTTCTTCTCAGACCCCAGGATGATCTTAACTCTGTATAAGGATCTCTTATTGATCCCACACATTTCAAGAGAGAAGAATATTGGTGTTAGCACTTGCCATGAGAGGAGAATTATTTTAGGGGAGCATTTACTACAGAGATCTAATGTGTCTCTTGAATGAGATCCTATCTCTCTCCTATTTTAAATATCTTGGGCTAGATCCTCCACAGTGCTGTGTCCACTTTGTGTCACACTACTAGTGTAACCTGGCTATAAAGTTAATTCATAGGGATGATGTAGAGACTCTGCTGCCTACATACCCTTTCTGCTGCCAGCATGCCATGGAAAAAGGACACAGCAGGAGTAAAGTGGATGTGGTCACACACTCTTATTTTAGGCCAATCCTTGGCTAGATTTTCAACTGTGATGGTTGTTAGAATCCAGCATAAATTAGTGAAGCCCTTGCATCGCATTCATCTGGGGGAATGGCCTACACAGAGCACTACTAGGATCAAGGCAATGTGGAGAAGAGCTTTGGATGACCTTTGCGGATGATTCTCTGATGTGCATTTGGTGCACTTTAGAGGTCAGAACTCTGATAACCACCAATGGTTCCATGCAGTGAGATCAGTCTGAGTTGGTGTGAACTGAACTAGTTTAGCAAAACTCTAGCATCTGGTCTCTACAGACATTGCTACTGGTAACCAAGCCTATCTGGCCTACCTTCTTAAATAAATATCCATGCAATTTTCCCTAATTGAATATCTTCATCACTTTCAAGAGGCCTATTAGCAAAACTTCGATGCTGGTAGTACCCGCTCTGGGGTTTTGGCTGGATTATCTCAGATTTGGTCTTTCTGGTTTGCCAGGCTTATTTCATGCCTCTGGTTGTCTTTGTAGATAGTCCCTTGTACTTAACACATGTCAATGTTACCTTTGGTTAGCATTGATCAGGTGATATAATTTCTCCTTTTATTTAGTCCCCCATGCTTTTTCATTCTCAGCAATTTCTGGGTATAATGAACAAGCTTCTGGCTAATTCAAGCTTCTTTGGTAAATCCAGTACAGTAATCACCAGAGGAATGAATCTAGTACAGTCTAGTAAAGTCTCTTTCTCAAAAGAAACATGCTATCCCTTCACCATTGCAGATACCCACACCTTTAGGAAGGCAGGCACTACTGGGAGATAGATATAGATCTTAAGGGATGGGCAGGAAAATGTTGGCTAATGTTTAATTGTTTGTGTTCATCTGTGTCTGTCCTGAGACTCTTTTGAGACCTTCAGATCATTCTTTTTTCTTTAAAACAAAATTGCCTATCTGGAAGAACATTGGTAGAGCTCCCCACAGCTGAAGGAAGCTTGAAATGATCATTACTTGAAGCAGCGCTTAATCTGGGGTATTTTCCCATTTCCAACTTTTATTGATTGATTTTCTGTTCCAAAATGATTTTCTTCTACATGTCAGCTCTGGGCTGTACTAGCAAAGCTGCTGAGCTAGACATTGTGACCTTGTAGCTTTGACTAATTATTACTGAGCATCAGAGCGACACGTATTTTTTTCATAACAACAACATGAATCTGAGGAGTGTATATATGTCTGAAAACCTCAAACGCTCTGGTAAGTTATGATTATTGATTGATAAATATACTTGTATCTAAGAGTGTGTGATTGACATAAAGCTGAACCATGGCACGACAGCACAGCAGAATGTCAGTTTAAGGGAAGATGGGTCGAAATTTTCAAACATTAGATAGTTCATTGAATTATTTTGGCAATAGCAGACACTAAGCTAAATGCTAAGAGAATAGTCTTTGTACTAAAGGATAAAGCATGTGGGTGGCAGATGAACGCAGTAGTGCCGTTTGTATTGGTAATAGGTGGCGCCATTCTGAAGACAACTGCTCTGAAGTGAAGTCATAGCAGTTGGACGTAAAGTTCTTCACACACACACAAAACAAATGCATACATTGGATGTTAGATCACAAAACCACATTAATGCATCATTAAAGGTTTGATTGATATACCCCCTGATACTTAATAAAATCAAAGATATCCGGTGTTAAACATCAGTTTCTGTGAGGCAGAAATTTTTGACATGAATTTTCTTTAGATACAGTTCTTCCTGCAGGACCCAATTTCTGTATTTTTCTTTCCTTATTTATTACTAAGCATGTTCATGAACTACCACAGTCTGACCTATTTCAAAGGGTATTTATTTGTGATGTGGGAACTAATCCTATGAGGTCTTGAATACCTTCCCATTGACTCATCACCTTGCAGGATTGGGCCCTTCAAAATGGGACTGTTATCTAGTGGCCCTAGGTGTCAAGATCCCTCATTTATTATCCCGATTCTCCCACCCCTTATAAAAATATACCACAGTATTTTAATATAATATTTCTAACCCCCATATTTTACAGCAGTGCTCCTTCCATTCTTTGGGCAATTACTCTCAAACACTATATATTATTATCAGGTCCTGCGTCATGGTGTTGCCTTAGGCTAGTCATTTAGATTGGTATTCTGAAAAGACCCAAAGGGAGTTAGGTACTCGATTCCCATTTAATTTTAACTCCCTTAGGTTCCTTTAGAGATCCCAGCCTTACCCTCGCTCTGTTAGGTTTACCCATCTGGACAATGAGAATAGCTACCTTACAAGATGTTGATTTGTATAAATTGGTTTGAGATTCTTAAGTCTTACATTCCATTGATAACAGTGGGTGAAAGGCCCAAAGTGTTTCTGTTGCTACAGAAAATGAACATGAAGTTTGCAGTTTTGTGGATAGAAGCTAAACTGCCCCACCCACCCAACACCCCTTCCCCATCCCTGTAATTTGTTAAATGTATCTATGAAGAGAAAGAATACACCATCAGATATTTATGTGTGCAGTGGTGTTGGTCCTAGGATATGACAGATGAGGGGGTGGGGTAATATTTTTTATTGGACCAACTTCTGTTGATGGAAAGAGACATGCTTTCAAGTTACACAATTTCTTCAGGTACTGAAGAAGAGCTCTGTGTAGTTCAAAACTTGTCTCTTTCACCAACAGAAGTTGGTTCAATAAAAGACATTTCCTCCCCCACATTGTCTCTCCCACCAGATATTTATGAGATTTATTGTTGCCTGCTTCCTTTTTGTCAGTATTTTTTTTCTTTTCTGACACAAAAGACAATCCCCCAGAGAGGAGATGTAAGACATCATGGTTAACATGTTCTCTAAAAATTTGACCAGTTAATTATATGTTATTCACTTTGTTATAGTGGACTTGAGATTTGTGCATGTTAAAGAAGAAAATTGTTTGATAGCAGCAGAAGTGCTACCAGTGCTTATTACTGGAAGTTGATGACCTTAGTTAATTTGAAAAGGGCCTTTATGCCAGCAGGCAAATGCAGAGAAAAAATCCCTTAGTCCTCACAAATCTTTGCAAATTGTTCTCTACTTTGATAGCATAATAAATATTAAGGTTGTGTCGGCCTGGGATTTTTGAAATTGACTTTTCCAGAGGTTTATGTGCTAAAGTAACAGGTGGCTCAAAAGTGGATCGGAAGAAATGAACAGTTTGTTTGTAACTATTTAAAAATAAATAAATATGGGTCTCAATTCTCAACTGTACTCAGTAAATGCTAGACATCACTTATGGAGGGAGCCAACTAGGAGCTGTTTACAGCTACCAGTCTTGGTGTCTTTTCCGCACTGGCTTTGTCCCCAGCATAGTTTAAAGCAGCCTAAGGGCTACTCTGAGCTACACTGGTTGGCGATGGTTCTGATGGGCTAATAACCTACCCAGAGATCAGCAGAACCTAACAACATTCTGGCTATGCCTCCATCTTCCCAACTATATCCCCTCCACTGGAGATCAGGTGTAGAGGGCACTGATGTGGAAGCCAGCTATACCTGCCTTTTGCCTCACAGAGATTCCCTCACACTACGCAATACCTAGCTGGCTAGTTACATCAGCCTAGCAGCCCCTATGGACCACTGGAGAGGTGAAAAGGGGCAGAACGGGGCCCAAGCATCTGGTACGTTGTCACCTCAGTGTCCCAAGAATAGCCTTCTTATAGATGTCTGCCAGGGGGATTGTGCAGCAAACCTGGCCTGTCACTGTCTTATGTCCTGCTCTGTCACTATCCCTGAGACAAAACTTGTTGTATTTTGTTCATCCTATGCTTAAGAGGCTTGTGTGATGGGTTAGATCACAGAAACCCCCCTGGGGCTGCCAACTGATGTGCCAAGACTACTTCTGCCCCTGCTTTCCTGCCCTGGCAGCTTAGGACTCCAGCACCCTGCCCGGTTTGAGCCAGACCCGCTAGCCTGCTGCAAACCCAGACCCAGGTCTGGACCACGTCCCCTAACAGCTGTAGGCTTAACTGAAAGCAACGTACAGAAGTGTTCCTGTCTTTAACACCCAGATGTCCAACTCCAAATAAATCCGTTTTACCCTGTATAAAGCTTATACAGTGTAAACTCATAAATTGTTTGTCCTCTATAACACTAATAGTGAGATATGCACAGCTGTTCCCCCCCCCCAGGTATTAATACATACTCTGGGTTAATTAATAAGTAAAAAGTGATTTTATTAAATACAGAAAGTAGGAATTAAGTGGTTCCAATTAGTGACAGAACAAAGTGAATTACGAAGTAAAATAAAATAAAACACGCAAATCTAAGCTTAATACAGTAAGAAAACAGTACAGATAAGAACCTCACCCTTAGAGGAATTCTAGTAAGCTTCCTTTTACAGACTAGTCTCCTTCTAGTCTGGGTCCAGCAATCACTCACACCCCCTGTAGTTACTGTCCTTTGTTCCAGTTTCTTTCAGGTATCCTTGGGGGTGGAGAGGCTATCCCTTTAGCCAGCTGAAGACAAAATGGAGGGGTCTCCCAGGGGTTTAAATAAACTTTCTCTTGTGGGTGGAGAGCCCCTGTGCAAAGTCCAGCTCCAAGATGGAGTTTTGGAGTCACATGGGCAAGCCACATGTCCATACATGACTCAGTTTTTACCAGCCAAGCCACATTCCTGGGAAGGCTCAGATGTGGATTGGCATCTTCAAGTTCATTGTTCGCTTAAGTGGTTTTTGATTGGGCACTTAATTTGCACTTTTCTCAAGAAGCTGACCAAATGCTCTACTAGGCTAGTTAAAATCAAGCCAGTACACAGCCAATATTCATAACTTCGAATACAAAAATGATACATGCATACAAATAGGATGAATACATTCGGTATATCATAACCTTTACATAGATATGTTACATGGCATACGTAGCCTAAAACATATTCCAGTTATCTCACATATACAATTTTAAGCATATTCCATTAAGCCTTATGGGGGGGGGCACCATCACAGCTTGATTCCAAAAGTCTTTTTGCTGTATACAGCAGGGAGTCACAAGGTTGCTACTGTTTTATGCAACTATGAGCAGCGGTTAGATGTGAGCACAAGTAAACTTAATCACTAGTAAACGTGAGCACAAATCAGATTGGTAGTATTTTATACCCATTTTTTGCATTCATCTAGCACAGGTGTAAAAGACTACACAGAACGCCGGACAATGGAGGCTCTATCATCTTCAGCCCTTGTAAAGCAGAGGCATTTTAGCCACTGCAAAGTAGAGACAATACATTCAAAATAAACATTAAACATCAAGGGTTGCCTTTGCTGAGGGCCAGCATTTCTGGAAATAGGAGATTCTATTACAGCCATTTCTATTTGAAGAGCAGCTCAGTGAGGGCCATTGAGTGATTCTTTTAACTGATCGAATGCTTTCTAAATATTCTGAAACCTATGAAGGAGGAAATGTCATTATTCTTTTTTTTCTGGCTTCTCCTCCTTTCCAACATGTATTTATCATAGTTATGTGGCCTTTTTTGTCAGCCTAGCACATGTGTAATCCCAATTTGTACAGTGTTCCCTGAATAGACAATGACTTGCATCCCATGGAAATTGTAAATCCTTTTGGAATATGTCTGGAGACCGAAGTCCAGAATCTGCTCATAGTTACACTTGTGCAAATCCAGAGGAATGTCAGTGACTTCAGCAGAGGCGAGCTGCAATTGGCATCAGTGTGATTGGGTGCATCACCTGGTCCTACTTTGTGTTTGCAACAATTCTTCAAAATAGAATTCTTCTTAGCCAGAGTGTTAGTTTGTCAATGATTATAATGAATTAAATGTCTTTTAGTCCATACAGATGAAATTAACATTTCTCAGAGGTCATATGAATTTGAACAGAACATTAGGTAAAGACTTTTGTTTTTACTGTATTTGCTTTTATTAAGCCATTCTCTTAAAATGAAGCTCATGCTTTGGGTCTGATTCACCACTCTGCTACTCCTTTCCATTAAATGGTGTTACAGTGGTCCAAAATATGGAGTGAGACAACAGCAATCAGTCTCAGTATCCATATTTTAAACAATTCCATAGAACTGGTCAAAAATATCCATCAAAATTTTATTAGTAGTTTTTTTTTGTCACAATTTCTGCAGGTAATAAATATCCTTTTGTTTTGTTTTGTTTTTTATTTTCAGTTGCTGAAAACTGAAAAAAAATCTTTTGTTTTCAATATTAGAATGAGAACCTGAACAAGTTCAAAGAACTTTTTCATCAGTTTATTGAAATTGTTCATGGAGAAAAATATATTTCTTGACAAGCTATACGTTAAAGATGATAAAAGAAATTGGGATCTGTTTTCATGGCATTTCACAAAGCAATTGATAGACAAGTTTAGTTCCAAAGTATACAGGACTTGATTCTGATGTCACATTGGTCTAACTGTACATGATATCTGAGTTTTATGTATGGCTTCTTGGTGTGTTTCTCAACAATTTATTGTGATGTATGTATCGTAAGTAACAGATTTGTGATTGAATATTGTTGTACGTGAAAAGGCTCTTCATTAAACTAGAAAATCCTAGGCTAGATTATGATTCCATTGACTCAAGAGATGAATTTGGCCCCCTGGGTTCACACAAATAAACACTTTTAAACAGCTCTTATTCTAAAATGACTGGGACTACTTTTCCTCTCACTCACATGAATGTAAATGAGGACTAGCTCTGCTGTAGTCCGTAATCTCACACTGCTGTAAAACTGGTCAGAAGAGCATCAGGCTCATGGTGATGTAATTTTAAAAACTGTAAAGTTCCTAGAAAAAAGGAGACTTTAAAGAATAGTATTAAAATCCTGTTAGACTGAAAATCCACGTTGCAGCACATTGTGTTGCCATGTGGGAATCCCTGTCTGTGGGACGAAACCCCATCATACGCTTAGTTCAGCCACACACTGTTGGAGCACTCCTGCTGTTTGCTCACCTGCCCTTGAGCTGGCAGTAGGTTGTCATCATGGCAACTGCCAAGGGGGTTACAGAGCTTAAAAAAAAGTAACTGGAGAAAAAGTAAAGATTAAAAAAAAGAACTTCAGTTTCTTGACAGTGAAAAAATATGTGTGTATAACAGCTAAAGCAAGAAATATTTTCCTGAGTCTTTGTCTTACTGTTATTCAGGTTTCAGTCTAATGTAGTTTCTTCCTGTTCAATATCTATGTTACATGTTCACTGACCCCAGATAACTAAATAAGTCTCAGTTTGTAGCTATACTAATAAGGCACAGTTTGTAGCAGTGCAAATACATGCAGCGGATTGATACAATGAATTCAGAATAAATCAACCATTAAATCCATGTATTTTAGTGGAATAAAAGGAGGGAGGACCAATCTAACTTTTTTATAATGCATTATTAATTATCTTTGTGGCTATATATATACATATAGATCTTGAATACGGTTTCCCCTATAGAGAGATGAAAATGGAACATTTTCTACATTTCAAATATAGTTTCGGGGTTGATTCTGGAATTCATTTCCATCACCGAATCAGAATGTCTTGACCACCAGATATGTTGTATGATCTATCTATACACTCAGGATCAAGTCCTCAGCTGGTGTATATGGGTGTAATTCCACTAAAGTTAGAGCTATGCCACTACACATCAGCTCAGGATCTAGCCTTCAGGCTTTTTCCAGTGAGGCGATTTGAGTGAGGAGGATTTCCAATTTTGCATTTGAGTGGGTCGGCTGTATATTTCATGTCAGCCTTATGTCATTTTATCATTTTATTGTATGTGATCAGTAAATATTTACTGTTGGTGTGCTTAAAGATATTTTGATAGTTGACCTATGCAAAAATAGGCAAAGAAATGTTTTTTTTATACTGGTCACACTTCTAATGTTTCTGTCTTTTTAAATGAGCTTTCTGGTTCTACTGATATTCCCCACTCTATATTTAGGAAAGATCTTTCAAACCAGGAGAACCATTTTAAGTTTGACCACTATATATTATATGTATATATTACACAAATGGTCAACTGATCAAGCATTTCATTCCAGATGTCACCCAAAAGACAAGGTGGGTGAGGTAATATTTTATGTTGGACCAACTTCTGTTGGTGAAAGGCACAAACTTGTGAGCTACACAGAGCTCTTATTCAGGTCTCCAGAGTATTTTATCTTTAGCTGTGGGTGTCTAAGGTACCAGAGGCAGTTGAGTGTAGATAATGATAATAATGCAAGAATCAGATCAGAGGAACTGGCTTTTCGCATATTTCTGTGAGGAAAGATGTCTCCCCAGGGGAAAAAAAAGCCTTCAGATAAATGTTTTAATAAGGTTTCATTTTTTCCTTTGGTCTTTCACGTGCAAGAAAATATTGTAAAGGTCCAGGTAATATGTGGGGATTTAATTTATAGGATGAAAATGTTTAGACTCAACAAATAATCCCTTTCAGTGCTTTTTCAAACACAAAAATACACATGCAAATACAACAGTATGAAGGGATTTCAGACCTCTTGTTTTAGATATTCATGTCATTTGTACTGATGTGTAAAACTTCTCAGACACCATTTTAAAAAAAAAGTGTTAAAGCTTCCTGAGTTGGTTATAAATCAGGTAAAAGATGGTCCCAAAGGAAGCCAAGAGGTTTTTTTTTTTTACTGCTATTGCCATTTATGGTTTTATTCTGCTTATTCCTTGTAGTCACAAAATCTAGCAACTCACAGGTCCGTTTTAGCTTCTATATTGCAATGACTCCACAAATGATAAGTATATGGGGAGAAAAAAAGCATGGCTACATCAGCATGGCTTGTTTGTGTTTATTATTAGTCAATTTATTTTCATATCAGCATGTTCTAAAGGTAATTTTTTTACACTTCAAGGTGTACAATCCTCATCATGTGCATACACTTTTTCTTCTCTAAATAGCATTGGGTATACAAAGTTGACAATGTAATAGTTCTTAGTAGTTCTTCCAAACAGGGCCATTTTACTCTATATCTCTGACACATCCCTGTGGCATCTTTCTAAGCACCCGTCATGTGTTCCTTTCCTCAACAGTTCAGTGATTTCACCCTATGCTGTTTCCCTCTTCAGTGGCATCTCAACAATCCTTTCAATGCTCCATTTGTTTTCCCTGGTTGGAAGTTTCATTAATATTCTTTGTTTAAATCTAGCCTTTTGCTCATACTGTTCAAACCAAAATATTTATTTCATCTTTTAATGACTTTGTAATAAGAATTATGCTGGATAGAAAATAGGTTCCTAGATAGCTAAGCATTAACAGTTAATGCAGAGGCTTCCAGAGTGCAGAGTTTATTGTCAATAACTACAGTCATAACAGTTTCAGAAATTTTAAGCATTAAGATTTTAAGGCACACAGTATAATATATTCCCCCCCACCCCGCAGAATGTGGATTTTATCATTTAATTGTTATCATTAAGTTTACTTCAATTTAATTCTGACTCTGAAATTCCCATGTGTAAAATTACAGGCATTAAAAGTTAATTTTCATGTACGTTTCTCTTAGACTAAATCCTGAGGCAGTCTCAATGTATCAGCTGCTTGCTAACATAGAGACCTCATCTCCAGACCTACACTAGCGAGTCTTAGACAGAGACACTAAGGATGTGGTTTACAAGCCCTTCTACACAATGATAAAGCCCAAAGGGGATAGTTCCAGCCAAGATTTTCACTGGGGAATGAATTAGCAAGGTTACCAGTATGCATTTCCTTGTCCCTCTCAAGGAAATGAGGAAAAATCAAAGCAAAAAAAGGCCAGCCTTGTCTTTTTCTAAGATTCCTACAAGGCTGATGATATCTAGTCCTGAATTTCATTCATTCATGTTGGAATCTGAGCAAAAAACTATCTGAGAGCCAGAAACATAGCCTAAGGCCCTAGTGCCTAAGAAAGGTAAAGCCAAAAATAGATACAGAAACTCATCTTCCTTTTTCTCATTGTTCTCTGGTTCTACGCAGTCTAGCCAGAGAGGCCGCCATGACAAAAAAGAAAGGGAAGGAAGAGGGAGGTTTTCCATGCATTTTCATGGGAGGAAGTCCATCTGTCGGAGTCCAAAGTGTAGTGCCTAGAGGAGGAGACATAGGAGAAAATCTTTCCCTCAGATATCTTTGAGGTGAGACCTTGCTCAGAAAGGTCATGTTGGTCCTCTAGCGAGAAACACCCCACAGAAAGAAAAGGAAGAGAGGAGAAGCAGAAGGCCATAAAAAGGATGAGAAAATATTTCTCATGAGGATCAATGATGGATACTTCTGTATTTGGCCCCTTAGAACATCATCAGGGTGGAATTGGGAGTCCTCAATAAAACCCAAACTCTTGACCACACAAGCCAAACTTTGTCAACCCTCCTCTGTAGTGAAGGACACAACTATTCCTATGGAGGACCAGTTCCTCCCAAAGGACTCCACAGACAGGAGAGGGGACTCATTATTGAGTTGAAATGATAAAGTAACCTCAGTGGGACTAAGAGCATAGGTAGCATCTACCTGCTTCTGCTGGACAATCCTGGCTTTGACTGATATGCTGTCAGTCATTGCGCCACAAAACTAAAAAGGAACAGAGGCTGGTATAGGGTGACCCTGAGAAAGAACTCACTGACACCCTCCTTTAAATCAAACACGTCCCTGGAATTCCTGTCACTTCTCTGTTCCATTCCGTATAAACATTCAGAATCTTGACCTTTGTAGATTAGCAGTTAGGTGTCTCGTTTCTGTATTGCATTAAGTGGCATAACTTGCTAACAATTAATTTAACTTCTGGTATTGCCAGCAAATCATTATAAAAACTGCATGCCTGTGAGTTGCATCATTATGAGATTTTTATTTGGAAGAGTCAAAGAAAAAAATATCAAAACAGAGCGCTTTGTGATGGACAGAAAATAATCACAATTATGTACACATGGGTTTGTGTATTTATGAGCTAATAATGATCTTTTGAGAAGGTAATCGGCTTTCATGCATAGAACTGCAAAATGTGTGAGGATTGGGATAAAATGTAAGGCCAAATCAGCAATATTATTCCTCTTACAGTCTTTTAATTAGATAAACCATATGGCTCAGGTTATTACTAGGATGAAAAATTTGTGGATATCTGTTAGTTCTGTAATAAAAAATTAAACCCTAGAAAAAAGCAGAAAAATATAGTCTTTAATTTAGAGATAGTATTATGTAGGGATATGAATTTCAACAAATTTAATAATTAATAATGCTGCAGTATCCAAGGTCTATAAGAAAATATTTCTTCCAATAATAGATGTTCTCTGCTGTTTGAACAACGTAGCTTGTGTCAGCCATCATGGTCTCACGTAATCTAAAATGTTAGGAAATATAAAAGAAGGGCCAAAAAGAGACCCCCGTTCTTAATAATATTAGAATAAAAAATCCTTTATATCCCTCTGTTTGCTTTCCTTTGAAATATGTTGATGGTCTTACCTTGGTTCTCGGTGATCAGACATCCACATTACAGAAATCACCATCACAACTTGCACTCTGCCAACAAGACTGTCACTAACCTACCAGAAAATGTGGAGAATAACCTACTCTCCTGTCCCCCCACAGGCTGTCTTTCTGTGTCATGGTTAACAGATATTGGTGGGGGTGAAGGGAAGAGGAATCTTGCATGGCTGCTGCCAGCTCTACTTCTGTGGCTAGATAGAAGACATCAATTTCCATTGCCATCAAACTAGCACTAATCTATGGTATGACAGAATGCACCCTTGTATTCACACCCTATACACTATTGTAATAACCTTTGTACAAAACTAATAACCTGCTGGCCAATAATATCATGGTAAATGTATGTTCGGTCAGCAATGTACTGAAAACATGTGGTAGGGGACTTCACCTTGAACAAAGTCTAGTTTAAGTTTAGGAAGTGCTTTATCTTTATTTCTTTTGTAAACATTTCTGACTTTAATGCCTCATTACTTGTATTCACTTTAAACCCATCTGTTTGTAGTTAAATTAACTTGTCTTACTCTTTAATTCTATGTAAAGTTATGAACATAAGCTGACATCATGACTGAATTTTGTTTAACAGACAAGTCTGGGAAGTGGGTAAACCTGTTTCTCAAAGATAAAGGACAACTAGACACCCCAGCCAAGTGTCATCAATGCTAATGGGACCTCACCTATCAAGTGGCCCTCCTTTGGCAAAGAAGGGGGGGGGGGGGCAGAAACAGACAGATCTGCATCTTATCAAGCAACAAGGAAAAAAACCTTTCCCCCACCAGACTACATGTCTCCTTGCTCTCAGCTGGAAATAACTTTATCTAGGGGTCACTTTCAGGAAAATCATTTTGAAGGCTGACCGAACTATAAAAGTGAGGGGCAAAAGCATCCCAAGTTGTCTCTCCCTACCCATCTCTCTCTTTTCACCTACGAAGAGAAAAGAAACAGCCATTGGACTTTAGGAGCAGATCCTAGCCTGAAGGTTCGGTCAGCAATGTACTGAAAACATGTGGTAGGGGACTTCACCTTGAACAAAGTCTAGTTTAAGTTTAGGAAGTGCTTTATCTTTATTTCTTTTGTAAACATTTCTGACTTTAATGCCTCATTACTTGTATTCACTTTAAACCCATCTGTTTGTAGTTAAATTAACTTGTCTTACTCTTTAATCAAAACTAATCCAGTGTTATGAGCTGTGTGAGTAACTCCATTTGAGGTGGCAAACTGTTGTATCTTGATCCCCTCAGAGGGGTAACGAGCCTAATATATCTGGACTGTCCAGGAAAGGGTTGGACAGTGCAGACACATTGGGGGGGGCGGGAGGGGAATCCGGGATGGGGAGTGTGTTGGGGTTACCCTGCACCAAGGCTTGTGGAAGCCAGAACATGACTGGAATGTGCTGGCAGGCGGCAGCTATATATTGACATTCTGGGTGTTACCGGCATGCTGGCAGACTCTTTGCTGCCTTAGCTCCCACCTGAGTCACTTACAGAGCAGTGTGAGGGGATGACACAGCCCCTCACTGGTCTGAATTGCACCCAAGGATGTCATATATGGTAAAGGAATTTAAAAAGAAAATCATGCCAGGATCACATAAAATCCATATTGCAACTTGCCCTGCCTTAAAATAAACATGAACAAAAAATTGTTAATATTTGAAGTCTCTCGGTCCCTCTCCCACCCCTGAAAAAGAAAGGAGCATATTTTAAAACATAGCTCTGTGTGCTTTACCTTGTATGGTGTTGCAGTAACCATTGAAAATAATTACTGACAAGTTTTAACAAAAATCGCCTTAACTACAGCTCAGCAAAAAGATTTCATACACAAGTAATGCATTGGTTTTTCTTTTTCTTGGAATACCAGAGAGAAAGAGAGCGTGTCCTTTGGTCTTTTCACAGTATGTGCAAATGTAAAAGTTGCTGTTAGTTAAGCTTTCTGTTCTATTGGAGTGCATAGGTGATTTATATCTTTGTGCTAAACCTTCCTCTTTTGTTCAATGCTTTTTCCTTATTAAATAAATAAAGTAACCTATACAGAATTACTGGGGGGGGGGGGAATCTTAACTCTACTCACAAATTAAACAGAAAACAACTAGAATCTGCTAAGAAAGGTAAAAGGAGATGGATGTGCCCGTTTATCTCTGACCTTCGCAGAAAAAATTCTGTTAGGCAGTATAAATTTGCTTTCTGCGTATGGAAGAGCATAAAGGTGCATCAGCAGGATGTAAAAAGCATTTATAGCCATAACACAGAAAATAAATCAATCATATTAATTTCTAGCTGTCACCTCTGAGACGCATTTCCCATCAGCCACATAAGAAAATGAAGTACCTGTTAACTAATAATGAACAGTAAAGGTGTGGACTTGATGGTAGAGTTAGTTATTTAGCTCAGATTAGATTCCTTTTTTCCTTGGCCCACCCAAATATATATATATATATATAGCTAGATGATGGAGGAGTGTCCACCAGCTGTTTTATAAACCCTAATGATACCCCTTTTTATCTAAGGGCAAGATTCAGTCACTTTTCCTCATGCTGCGTAGCACCGTACTTCTCAAGTAGTCTCATTGAAATATGTTCCTGAGGCCAAATTCTGCTCTAATTTAACCCCTGAATCATTGCTGGTCTTTATTATTATTTCTATAACATTATATGTGTGTGTAGTACTTTACAAACAATTGCCCCTCCCGCCAGTGTGGGTCGGGGAGTTTGGATGGACTAGAAGGGGATGGCCAACTCCTGGGGGGGGAAGGGAGTAGAGAGAGCTCATGCCCACACTTGCTGGAGTGAACTTCCATCTTGTGCCTCAAAGTGCGGATAGGGGATGCCCTCAGGGAGGGGAAGGGACTTCTCTGCCTCCCATTGGTCAGTTGGCATGGATAGGTATAGCTGATTGGTTCTCATTTTAAAGCCTGCCCCAGGCACCCAGGGGCCCTCTTGATGTCCCTCCCTGCTTCCCTGTACTTCAGGTATTATTGAGCTGTGTTTCCAGAATGCTGTGGTTCTGACCTGTTTGGGGGATCAGGGAGGATTTTTTTTCTCCGCTGTGCCAAATAGGAGGGACTTTTGTCTTCCTTGCAGCATTGTGGAGGCACGGGTGAGGTGAAAAGTAGTAAGACTAAGAATTTAATGCTAGGAGGAATATAGGAATGTCAGTCTGTTGCAACTTGCAGCTGGTATCCAGGCGCAGATAAAGGTGAAAGGGGGCAGCTCCCAGAGGTACATGATATCCGGGATTTGACTGGTGCACCTTTTGCCTGTAAGTGTAAGGAGAGAAGTCTTTGCAGAGTGAGGTACCCCTTGGTACCTTCTATTCCTCTTGCGAGAGGAAAGACAAGAGGATTCAGAAGTGAACTGAGTCCTAGGAGTTGTCCGAAGAAGGTCTATCTCCTACTGGTGGGAGTCCATTTAACCTGCACTGGACCCAGGGAAATGCCTGGTGTGTGAGAGGGAGTGGGAGTGCTTCTTCCCATAGTTCACATAATAAAATGGTGGCCTGCTGCTTAAATCCATCCCTGTATCCATCTTCCATTCACCTGTATGTCCTGATCCATAAAATAAAATTTCCTGCCCTGGGGTTCATATAATAAAAGTTACCAGAGAAGTAAGATTACTAAGGATGATATAGTGTGGGGATGAGAAGGAAGACAGCTATGAGAGTAAATGTTCATGAGATGATCTAGTCGACATGCATATCTGATTAGTTTTCTATTTTTGAGTTGAGTATATATATTTTAAATATCATAGGGGTTTGGTTATGTGTTTTAAATAAGGTACAAAGTTAAATTAATCATTTGAGGCATCGAAGTCCACCAGAAATGGTGGAATGGATGCGTGTAATGGAGGGATACTCAAAATATGTGAATTTCAGATTCCAGAAGGAGAGTCAGGAATTGGGCCTCAGAGCTTAAATAATATTAATTTAAACAAAATAGCAAGTTACTATTTAGTAACTAACAATAATCACAGTTTAATCATTTTAAAGGGCCTGTTGATGTTACCGTTACTGGGCCTTTTAAGGCCCTGATTCAGCAAGGTATTTAAGCAGGTGTGCAACTTAACTTACTTTCCTTACTCCATGCTAACTAAGGGTATGTCTTCACAACCGGCCGGATCGGCGGGCAGCAATCGATCCAGCGGGGATCGATTTATCGCGTCTAGTCTAGACGCGATAAATCGATCCCCGAGTGCTCTCCCGTCGACTCCTGTACTCCAGCTCGGCGAGAGGCGCAAGCAGAGTCGATGGGAGAGCGGCAGCAGTCGACTCACCGTAGTGAAGACACCGCGGTAAGTATATCTAGGTACGTCGTTTTCAGCTACGTTATTCACGTAGCTGAAGTTGCGTAACTTAGATCGATCCCCACCCCAGTGTAGACCAGGCCTTAGAAACTGATTCTTCAGTAAAGTATTTCGGCACATTTGTATTTGAAGTCAATGAGATTACTCGCATACTTAAAATTATGCATGTGCTTGAGTGCCTTACTCATCTGGGTCCCAAATTAGTATGCAGTAACAGTCTCGGCTACTAAATGTGTACATTTTGCAGGGCTGATTCAACAAAAAGCTTTATTTGGGAAGGTCACACAGATTGGCTCTACACCCGCATAGCTGATTCAGCTAGGAGAAACCTGGCCAGTGGAAGTCATAAAACACTGACACTGGTCACAAAAAGATTCAGAAGGCTCATGCAGATAGTTACCTCCAATCATTTCAATGTTTTTTTACCCCAGTCCTGAAGGAACAAGGTGGGCAAAGCATCCAATCATCCAAATGCCAACTGAAAAACAACTGTGAGAGATATTATCTTTAGACAGAATCAGAGGGGGTGGTAAGTGTTATTTCCCCAATCTTCAGAAGGCTCCTTGCACTCATTGATAAGTCTTATATTTTAACAAAAAGTTTGTCTCCAGTGGCTGATGTACACAATAATGGTATTGTTCAGGGGTAGGAATGTTTTAGGACTGCACTTAGGTTGTCTCCTGGCTTCATGGAATCCGTTGGTGAATGGGAGAATATCTGAAGAGTATAAAGTAGGAAATATCCAGTAAACTTAATATACATTCATGCACACACACATATACAGCTTTTATGTATACAGTATACATTAAATGTACTGGATTTTTATATATTGTGACAAAGTTCCTCCTCTATCTTGGTGGGTCCTGCGCTTATTGGCGGATTTTCTTGCCTCAGAGATTCACCATGTGGGTTGGGGAACAGCCCAGAGACCTTCCCCTCTGGAAGAACCCACAGTCCAGGTCAATTGGGAGGTTTGGGGGGAACCCAGGCCCGCCCTCTACTCTGGGTTCCAGCCCAGGGCCCTGTGGACTGCAGCTGTCTATAGTGCCTCCTGTAACAGCTGCATGACAGCTACAAGTCCCTGGGCTACTTCCCCATGGCCTCCTCCAAACACCTTCCTTATTCTCACCACTAACTGAAGTGAGCTCCTTTTAAAACCCAGGTGCCCTGATTAGCCTGCCTTAATTGATTCTAGCAGCTTCTTCTTAATTGGCTCCAGGTGTCCTAATTAGCCTGCCTGCCTTAACTGGTTCTAGCAGGTTCCTGATTACTCTAGTGCAGCCCCTGCTCTGGTCACTCAGGGAACAGAAAACTACTCATCCAGTGACCAGTATATTTGCCCTCTACCAGACTCCTGTACCCCATTGGTCTGGGTCTGTCACAATATATATAAAATAAAATCTATGTGTATGTGCTTGCATTCCTGATTCATAGATTCCAAGTACATCAGGGACCACTGTTCATCTAGTCTGACCTCCTGAATAACATAATCCATAGAAAGCAACAGAGAGTCCTGTGGCACCTTTAAGACTAACAGTTGTATTGGAGCATAAGCTTTCGTGGGTGAATACCCACTTCGTCAGATGTTCCAATACATCTGTTAGTCTTAAAGGTGCCATGGGACTCTGTTGCTTTTTACAGATCCAGACTAACACGGCTACCCCTCTGACACATAATCCGTAGAACTTCCACAAAATAGTTCCTAGAACATATCTTTTAGATAAACATCCAGTCTTGATTTCAAAATTGTCAGTGATGGAAAATCCACCATGACCCTTGGTAAATTGTTCCACTGGTTAATTACCCTCACTGTTAAAATGTTACGCCTGATTAACATGACATGATAATCTCTCCTGAAGTTTTAACAGGCAATTAATAAATACATTCTTGATTTCAATACCAGGAGAGTTGTACATACAGGAGATTATATTGAATATTAGTATGTGCTACTCCAAAATAAGTAATTAATTTCCAGTATACGTGTCTGGTGGTGGTTCAAATGAGGAATAATTTTAGTATGAGAATAGCCACCTGCTAGTCTATAATGGTAACTATCCAATAACCTCAGTGGGACTTTATTCCCTAATCATGCTGATTAGAGTTTGCCAAGCATTTCTGACTGTCACCTAATTGTACTGCAGTTAAGTTCCCCAGATCCATAGTATTCATGCTGGAGAGGGGATCATATGTAATTCCTAGTGTTCTGCCCAACTGCGGAAGTTTTCTGCAAAGGGAATTAGATTCCACAGAGACTATTTTATGTCATTGAATTCTAAACTGCTTTAAATACATACTTTTGTTTCCTGATCTGTGCGTTTTTTTTTTTAAAGGCCTATCATTAGGAGTCACATTCTATCTGAGCAGAGCCAATCTTTCACAAAGAAGTTTCTATAAACTCTTGCTCACCCACACATGCAACCACACACAAAAGGGATGGATGCTGAAAGTAGGTACAGAACTTCCACGATTTTGGTTTATAACATGTGCTGTGGAAAATAACTCCATATTTCCATGAGCAGTAACACATACACCCATTTCACTAGTATCTTAGTAATAGCTGTATCCAAGTCACTGCTTTCACCTGGAAATTGATTATGGAGAAAGAAATTTCACCAGTGAAAATGCAGTTTTGAAAATACTAAAATGTAAGGATTTTTCAGTGTGTTTTATTTTGGAACCCTCTTGCATTTCTAGCTTCTCGTCACGACCAGAAGTGCAAGTACCAAAATGCTGCAAGCAAGCAGGACAGATTCTGATCTCATTTATATTGCTTCAAACTTCACCACCAACTCTATCAGCCCTTATGCAGTCTTCCTTTGGCTCCCTATCAGTTTGCTGGAGGCAGCCTGGCATGGCACTGTTGCTTTTCTGTCATCATAGGCCCTTCTGCCTCCTCTCTCTTTCTGTTCTCCTTCCTTTATAGCTGAGCTTGTTTTCCTTATTAGTTCCAGCTGTGGGTACTTGCTCCATGATTGGCAGCTGTGCTGGGGTGTAGTCAGCCTGCTTGCCAATAGGGTTGGAAGGCTCTCTTTTTCTCTTCTGCCTACAGCCTGTATGGGGTTTGTTAACCCCATTATAACCTCTTATTTGACTTCAGACTGAATTGTTCCAGAGTAGTGAGTGGTGAATTGAATAGGATAATGGACTGGCTCAAGATTGTGCAATAACTCAGTGACAAAGCTGGGACTACATATCTCCTGACTCTCAGACCTGTTCTTTAGCTAGTTGGACTTACCCCCTGTTACCAGGGTACAGTCCAGACCAGTGTGGGGCTCTGTCATCCCTGCCCTGCAACCTTGGGTGCCTTCCAATGCTTTGCTGAAGTAGCTCCTACCTGGACTGCTCAAAAAACAGCCTTCCAGCATGCAAGCCACACCCTGAGTGTCTGTGTGTATCTGCAGCCTGATAACCACACTTGGGTTACATTCTGGCTCTCACCAGCCTTGGTTATGCCACAGGCTGACCCCAATACACCCCCAGTCCCAAATTCCCCCCAGAAATATATGTCTTGTACTGCCCAGTCTTCTCCTAGACAATACAGATATTTTAAGTCTTATTCCTTTAAGGAAACAACATGCCAATTTATTATCTCAAATAGTTATTCACACACTTCAGTTTAAACACACTGGATTAGATAAAACAGAAAACCAAGTTTATTAACTACAGAGAGAGAGATTGTGAGTACAAGTAATGAGGCATAAAAGTCAGAAATGGTTACAAGAAAAATAAAGATAAAATGGTTACTAATGGTTACTGACTTAACAAACTATATCAGATTCAAGCAAAGTTTCTCACCACTTGCTTTCAGCAGCCATACTGACCAAACTCTGTGGGTCACGACCTTTCCCCCAGATTCTAATGACTGCTTCCTTTCTCCATTCAGGAGCAATGAATGCAATGGGCTGGGAGAGAGAGAGAGGTGCCATGGGGTATTTGTCCCTCCTTTTGATAGTTTCAGTCCCCCTCTTGCAAAACATTTCCAGATGAGCACTAATAGACAAAGGGCTAGTCTACACTGGCAATGCTAAAGCGCTGCCGTGACAGCGCTTTAACATGTCTTGTGTAGTCCCGGCAGAGCGCTCCTCCACAAGAGGCGTAACTACCAGCGCTGGGAGCGCGGCTTACTTTAAAGTGCTGAAACTTGCTGCGCTCAGGGGGGTGTTTTTTCACACCCCTGAGCGAGAAAGTTGCAGCGCTGTAAATTGCCAGTGTAGACAAGTCCAAAGAGTGTATGTGGAAGGATGTCCCCTGCTGGCTTTTCTCACTTGTTTGAGCTTCCTTTGTTTCCCTCCCTGCTTGATGGCTCTGTTCACTGCTTAAGTGCAAATTAAGTAGAACACACATTCCTTTTCTTAGGACAGACCTGTTTGCCAACTTCTGTTTGGGCAGGGCTGTGGGGTGTGGAACTTGTATTAATAGCACCATAGAGAGGAATCTTATAACTTCACATACAATGTTGCCACACATATTTTACCAGGACACTACTGACCAGCAAATGATGAGTTTTTAAATGGTACCTTACCAGGCATACTTTGTACAAAGAGAATTACAATAGTGTGCATGGTGTGAATACAGGGATGTATTCTGTCACACCACATCCATTATCTAAATTAAGCATATACTCCAGACGTATTGATGATTGTTCATCACTAATTTTCAGCCAGTGGAATATGCTATAAATCTCATTATGTTACAAAAAGAAGATTCTGGATGAAGATTCCATTGCACAGAAAAATCATTGTAGTGTTCAGATGTTGCTATACCTATGACAATAAATTTACCTGTCTAGCACTGTTAATTAGACTGTAAGCTCTCTAGAGCAGTGATTGTCTTTTTGTTATATTTTAGTATAGTATGTAGTGCAGTGGTGCCCAGATGTCTGATCGAGGCCTCTAGGTATTATGGAAAACAAAAATAATAATAATTAGTAATGTTAAAAAGCAATGTAATTAGGCTGAAATTTTTTATGCTCAAAAAAGAAATCTGAATTGCAAAACCAGCACTGAGTTGCCTGGGTGATGATAGCTCACACAGGTAGGAAAAGAGCAATGCAGGGTCCCAGATGAATAAAAAGAACATTAAATGTGCCTATTATTTTGTTATTTGGGGACAGTGCTTTCCTACTGTTATTCCAAAACCACATATGCCTAATGAGAGTCTGTTTGGAAACCATTAGTTCATGCTTTATTGCATCGTTTTAGGCCAGTGAGGTTTTTAGATATGAGTTGTGTAGACTGATGCTGAGTGATTCAGCTTTGGACCAGAGCATTAGTTTGTTCATGAATGCAAACTAATGATTACTTTCCCATTAAAGTCACTGGGACAGATTGATCACTTGTATTTGGGTAGTGGCAAACAAACAATATTGACTAGTTTGTCTGCTCCTGTGAACATGAACATGACTGCTAATTTGAACCTTAAATACTAGCTCTTCCTCCTTAGTCCTGACACCCTTTGCATTCTTAGCAGCAATTTTAACGCCTACTCCAACCATATCTTAGCTAATGTTGTACATGTCAAAACCCCAGTCCTGCAATAAGCTGCAAGATGGTGGACTCCTGTCTTTATCAGGAGTCCTGTTGAAGTGAATTACATTCCTCACACATCTCATCCCAGGACTGAAATCTGAGCTATTTTATTCTTTTCGCATACAGGAGGCTCGCTAGACCCATTTTAATCTGTGTTACTATTTATAGATTCTCTCCAGCTTGTTGATCTCCTCCACATACTGAAGTACCTAGAACTGTAGAGAGTATTCAGTGTGTCTTTTCCCCAGTTCTATGTGACCAGGTATCAAGAAAGAGAGTAGCCCCCAGGAGTTTCCTAACAGTAGGAATTGGTACAGCTAGTTGAACTATGTTCTGTGAAGGAGAAACTGCTGCTATATGTAGTCTGTGATACTCTGGTTTTTAGCACTTATTTGTGTATGGACAAGAATAGGTCCTATATTGAGCCCATGGAAATCTGTTCATAATACAGAATATGAGTACATAAAAAAGAATGGGTCGGCAGTTCAGACATTAGAATGGGACTTGAAAGACCTGCTCCCCCGCAGGCTCCCTTTGTAACTTTAGGCAAATCTCTTACTCTTTCTGTGCAATTTTCTTACTCTTACTTTCCTACCTCATGGGGTATTGTGAGGATTAGTACTTCCACAGATGGTGAAGTGTTTGGACACTAAACTAAAGGGGACCAGATACATACCTAAGAGCATGTCTACACTGCCCTGCAGTTCGGACTGTGAGGAGGTGGGGGTGAATAGCAGTGTACACCAAAGGGCTGTGCTGAACCTCCCCCATGTGGACACTGGAGGCACAAACTTAAAGATTTCTAGTTCACACTAATGTGGTCCTCCTCAAACAGGAGTCCATTAATACTAACTAGGAACCTTTAATTTTGCACCCACAGCATCCACATGAGGAAGTTACAGTGCAGCACTTTGGTGCACACTGATATTCACACCTGAGTAGTAACTGGGGGGCAATGTAGACATGCCCAGAGGTAGATGAGTGTTTTCACTTCTGGACTCAGAAAATGGCAACTAAAGTGTTTTAACATTCTTCTGTTGCTCACTGAAAGGAAATAGCTCACTGCCAATTTTCTTTTCCACAATCCTTAACAGAACCAATGTCAATTATATATATATATATATATATATATATATATATATATATAATTGACTAAGGTCCCTTTGGATCAATTATATATATATATATATATATATATATATATATATATATATATATATATATATGTATGTATGTAAGGCAGCCTCAAACAGTAGTTGCAAAATCACCATTTAAACATGTATTTTTCTATTTTCTTTGAACTGTTGCATAGTCACTGAGAGCCCAGAGCATCTGAGTTCTTCTGTAGCGTGCTGTCTTCACCCAATCTGTGCTGTTAGGGGGGTGGGAGAGGGGGAGGGAATGACTATGCAAATTACTGAATAATACCCTGTAGTATTTATATTTGTATCTCTGCTTTGTTGTAACATATAGTGGAACCTTCATCTGAATTTTTGCTCCAAGCAATTAATTTGTGTTTCTTTGGACTACTTCCAGTATATCCAGAGCAGCCCTGCTAAATCTTTGAATTTAAGATTAATACAGAGGAAAATACATTTTGATCATCACGATTACTTGTAATGAAATCCCCAAAGGTTCAGTTTAAACTGTGGGAAGTGGAAAGGGTGCAGTTCAGAAATACAGAAGAAAGATATCTGAGCCTGATTCTCATTAACATTCTAGCAGTGCAAAGGGACCTGAAAGATTGTGTAAATGTAAAGGGGCCTTATTATCTTTACTATGTCCTAGAACTGCAATTGTAATCCTGTATACAGTAATAAAGATAAAAATAAATTAAAAGAAATATTTTATTTATTTTATTTTAAAAATAAAATACTGTTTTCCAATTGCGCCATATTTTTACTTAGTGCAGGAATATTCCAGTGTCTAAATCACAGAAAAAAGTATGTGCATATCTGATCCTGCATATCTTTTAACTGAAGACAGTAGAGTGACTTACATGATTAAAGATACGTATGTAAGAATTTCAAGGAGAGGGTCTACAGGGCTTAGTCCAGCTAGTGGGGAAGGGAGGTAAAGGCGCTTCTTACACCATCTGTTCATTTCTGCTGATGCTGGGGCTGACCTAGTGGCAAGTAGGCTGGTGGTAAGGACGGCTGGAGGGAGTCTTTCAGGCGAAGGAGGGACATGGTAGAGCCGGCTACGCTGGTTTGATGACTGCTGACAACTAAGGTCCCTTTGGATCATTCTGATGGTCCAAAAGGAGATCAATGGGGCTGAGGTTCTGGACCTTAATGGTTATTTAAGCTGCTGATTAATATTAGTTTAGCTCCACATACATATCAAAAGATGTTTCACCGTTTGCTGATTTGTTTAGTTATCTATTCATTTATTTAAGTACTCTAGAGTCTTCACAACAATCTTAATTCAAAAATGAAAACATTTTAGGCAGTTAGTGAACTCCGTGTGTTCTATAAACTTAGTAGACTTCCCAGACATTTAAAAAAACCCGACCACATCAACAATCCTGCTACTTTCCAAGCCTACCAAGCCACCTCCTCCCCAGCTGCCCAAAGGGAAAGATGGTATCTGCAGTATGGTTTGGAAGTCATCAAATCTCGCATCAGGCAGACCACGGGAGAAAGTCGATTGCAAAGCCAAAAGCCTCTCATGGAGAACACCTCACCAGCAGTCCCCTCTCATTTTTACACATTCTGAAGATTTTGCAATCAGAGCCAAATTCCAGGGGTGAAATCTGGATCCCATTGTAGTTAATGGGAGTTTTGCCAATGACTTCACTTGGGCTAGGATTATATTCCAGATCATAGAAAATTAGGGTTGGAAGGGACCTCAGGAGGTCATCTAGTCCAATCCCCTGCTCAAGGCGGGACCAACACCAATTAAATCATTCCAGCCAAGGCTTTGTCAAGCCGGGCCTTAAAAACCTCGAAGGATGGAGATCCCACCACCTCCCTAGGTAACCCATTCCAGTGCCTTACCACCCTCCTAGTGAAATAGTGTTTCCTAATATCCAACCTAGACCTCCCGCACTGCAACTTGAGACCATTGCTTCTTGTTCTGTCCTCACTTTTCTGGTACTTCCCAGTCGATAGACGCTTTGGCATGGTACTCTGTTATTTCACATCCTTAGAACATAATATTCATTGCAGAAGGTTGTACCTTCCAACTTGGGCCCTGCAGGTAAGGAACTTTGGACAGGTCACCTTGCTACCCAAATAGCTGGATATTATTCAATATACATGTTGAAATGGCACTGCTGTGTACTGCAGTCTTGACAAGGTGCCATGATTGTGTCAAGGTGCTCAACCCATTTCATTGTCATTTCAAAGCAATCCAGATCCAAGGCTGTTGATCTGTGCATGTGGCACTATTAAGAGAATTCCAATGAATGGTAAATAATTTATCATCCAATGAGGGTTCTTCACAATACATATTGTTGTTATGAAATGTGAACACCAAAAACAAGGTTTCCCTGTACCTCTGAAGAACTCTCTTCTCTTATTTTAATAATATCATGATCCAAGTTAATCATAGTCAATAAACATGAGAGAAAATTTGCACGATTGAGGGGTTGAATGAGCTAAAATGTGTTCTTGTTCTTGAAGCCACACTTAACAGCATTAAAAAAAAAAACTTTCCCCCCACAAGTCTTGTCAAATAATGTGATGTCTATCTCATGTTGTGCTTTACAGGCACAATTTCCCTTATGATGAGTTGGTCTAAAATTCTAATTTGTACTAAAGTGTAACCTCCGGTGTAAGATTTGTTTGCTGCTGTGCACAGTTTTTGAGTCAGTTGGACAGATCCTTAACTGCTTTAAATTGGTTTCACTTGATTGTAATCAATGAACGTGGCACAATATTTGTACAAGACTTAAAACAACTCAGGGAATGGAAGAGATTATAGTTGATATACATCAACAAATTTGCATTTTGGATATAGATGGATATAGATAGGTATCATGCATATTATGATGCATATTGAATATGGTCATTGATTACTCTTGGATTCTTTATAGTATTGATCTTTATACCAGACTCTACATTCTGTTCCCCATATTATGTATGTTGGATTTTACAAAAAAAAATAAACAATTGTCCCAGGATGACTCGAAACAGACCCTTACAAAGTAGTTTCCAAATATTATCCTCACCAGAAGGAACCAAGAGAGCGATTAATACAGAGAAAGAAGAAGCACGTTTTATTTCAATGTCAGTGCAATGAGAAGAGTCTGTTCCCAGTAGAATTGGAGAGATCATGCCAGCTTGATAGTTTTATTGCCATTTCAAGAGACCTATTATGGTCCTATTAAAGTGACTTTCAATTCCATATCGCTCATACCTGAGAGAAAGTAAGATGTATAGTACATTTTGGGCCTCAGGACAATTCTTTCATCTTGATCATCATAAAAAGAAAAGAAAATCTAAAAGATGACTTATTTTATAATATGAGGACCCTGGTTTGTGCTGAATGTAACATCGTTTGCTGGTATTTAAGTCTGTAATCCTCCTATACATTTTATCAACTCACCTACTGCATTCCAATTACTATTTGGTATAGTTTTTATTTCCAATGAAGATTAAAGGGTACTGCTAGATGTATGCAAAAAAATGTGACTACAGAAAACAGCAAATTAGTTGGAGTATGTCAGCTTAGGAGAACATTTCTGATATGAGTGCTGTAAGGGTGTTAATAAACAGACTAACTCATTTGTCTCACCATGGAATGAAAATAAGAATCACCGTGTTATAATAAAATCTTGCCTGGGAAGTGCCTAGAATACTCTTTGAAGCCTAGGGTGGTTTCCTTCCATGGATTTTGACACAGCGATACATGCAAACCACATTCTAAATAACTGTGAAATGAAATGGGTTCTGTGGAGAACAGATGGATCAAGGCTAAATATGGTGATGTGCACTGGAGACAGGAACAGATTAATACCACAAGGGGAGACTAAAGGAAAATTGGAAAGACTGGGGTATTAGAACTAATTCATGAATCATTTCCAACTGATAGTTCTGCCTTCAGGCACAATGAATAATACCAAGACAGCATCTTTAAAAATGTATGTGTGTTTTGATGTAGCTTAGAATTCAGAGCCATACTTCCTGGTGAAATTAAAAGAAAAGTTCTTTACTGTTCTTAAAAAAAATTACTCATATTTCTAAACACTACACGTGCAACATTGTTTAGTTTTTTGTACTCTGGCATGAATTGCTATTTTAACAAGTTAGATCAAACTCCCCTCTGTGACACAAAGCCTTTGAAAACGAATTTTTTTGCATGGATGTTCTGTAGCAGTTAGGAGACTTGATTCCCCCATTCACATCCAGGCTATAGAGCTCCAGCCCTTTTAGTGGTTAAGGGCAAGATTTGACTGGTAGGTCTGCATGCACGTCTCCATAACTCTTCCCAGCCTACTCCTGCTCCAAACACCCTCAGCATTATAATGGCTCTAACCAGCCCCCTTCCTGGACCAGTGCTCCACAGCACGCGGAAGGATACATACCTCTAAATGAGATCTGGATATCATGTCCTCCTTAATGTCGTTTTTAACGGTTACATTCCATGAGATCAGATTCTGATATCCTCACTGAATGGTACCTTACACTGCATGCAGCCCCATTGAAATAAATGGGAGTACTTGAGAAATAAGGTACTTCTCAATATGAGTAAGGGCATCAGAATCTGAGATTGAAAGGAGTACTCAAGCAGTAGGGAACTTCTGTGTGTGAGTACTGGTATCAGAATGTTGGCTGTGGTTAGCCAAGCAGAGCTGTGCCTGTTAGGACCTCTGAATCTCTTCAGTATGGCATGACTATCAGGATATGACAGAGCCTGAACACTGTTATTCATAACAAACATGGAGAGAGAAAGAAACAGCTCGATAATTGTTTTGAAACGTTAACAATCTCCCGAGAAATCTTACAGGAAGTGTCATGTACGAACTACGGAGAGATGCAGAGCACTTGGCAGCGAAGGAAAATTTTGTGAAATATCTTAATACTGTGGATGGCTGCAGGTTAGTTTGCGAGGGAGGAAACGATCTGCATGGGTTTCTGCTCAGTGATGCAGTTTGATGCTTCTAATATGATTCCCTCATTCTAAGCAAGGTTCAGTAATAATATTAAAAAAGATATAAAATGTACCATTTGCCTGAAAACCTGATTCTCAGTCTGCTGTTTTCATTTCAGGTTGCCAATCTGGCCTGTTCTATCTCCAATAACGAAGAAGGTGTGAAGTTAGTCCGTATGGCAGCAACCCAGATTGATAGTCTATGCCCACAGGTAGGCAACATTCTTGCTGCAAAGTACTCAAGAATTGTTAAAGCATTAAAGAGCATAAGGTATTTGACAGAGAAAAATGTCCCATATGAAGATTATAGCCTTGCCTTTTTCATTATATTGTTGACTGCCTTGCAAAAACTGTGAAAAATACATTTGTATTGTGAGACTTGCTTAATGAACAAAATGAGCACAGTGCACAGCTGTGCTTTTAACGTAGTATTTAATCAGTTTGTTCTTTCCCTTGAGCAAAGTTTTGTCATTTCTTGTAACAACTTATTCTAAATAATAGGTAATAAATGCTGCACTCACGTTGGCTGCCAGACCCCAGAGCAAAGTAGCTCAGGACAACATGGACGTCTTTAAAGATCAGTGGGAGAAACAAGTGAGAGTTCTCACTGAGGCAGTTGATGACATCACTTCTGTGGACGACTTCCTCTCTGTCTCAGGTACGGGGATCAAAGGAGCCTCCTAAAAATAAACCAATAAATTAAAGTAATGGTCACATTAGAAAGGCAGCTAGAATTACAGCCGAGTCATTAGTGCGTTCTTCCAGCCACTTAGAATGCTGGCTTGCTGAACTCAGTGGGAGTAATCCAGTCCTGCCAATTAATCCCTAATAACTGGTCACATTGTACACGTGTTTCTGTCTTTTGGGAGATGTTTTGAATTTCAAATCCTGATGGGGCTAAAACAATTGCAGGTAAAACAAGTATAAATTTTTAGCACCAGTTTTCCCCTTGTTATGGTCAAAATTCATTGCTAGTGCATGTATTCGTAGTTGGACAGCTACCTATCTACCTAATTTGCATCTTTTAGTTTCCGGTGGCTAACATATGCAGCCAAAATGAGTTGAAGGTGTTGCCCTTATAGAAAGAGAGGCTGGGCAGGAGCCTGGTTGAAAATCTGGCCTTTAGTGTTTCTCTGTGTGCTGCAGTAAATGGCAAAGCAACTTCATGGAATCAAAGAAGTTAAGAGATGGAGACCCAGGTTCTCTGGTGCAATCCATTCACTTTGTGCCACTCAGGTGGTACAAATGGATGGATTCTGGGCAGAAATATTCAGCAGAGATTTTCCTTGTGGAGGAAAATTCTTCACTGGTGTAAACCTGGCAGAGGTAACTACTGTGCCGGTAACTCCTGTGCCAGTCACTCCGGTGCACACACTAGTTGTTCTAACTAATATAAGGATCAGGCAACCAGTGAATTATGGAGTTATAATTGGCTTTCTGATGCACTCCCCCAACCTGCACCTAGCAGAGCTCAAATATAGGGGAGGACTGAGCCTGGAAAAGACCTATTAGATTATCAAATCCATTTCCCCACAGTGCAGGATTTCTGTCTTTGCTGTAATTAGCAGAGACAGCTTCAAGCCACAGAATTCTGAGTTGGTTCCAGATTCCAAGCCTCCCAGACTTCAGGGTTTGTTTGAGCTCATTATAAAGATATGGATCACAGGCAAAATTTGAATCCAGGTCTGGGTTTGGATTTCAAGTTCAAACTTCAGAGTTTTGGCTGGACCTGACTGTATTGCCAATAAGTACAGAAGAATTTGGACCACTCTTTTTACATTTATTAATGTCTTGTAACAGGCTGCCGCCAGTGTTTGCAAATGTTATTCTTGATTGTCACAGCCCTTACCCAAGAGGGAGAGAGAGGATGCCTTACTCTCTTTCATAGTCCTTCTCAGATTGTGACTCACCACTGCAAGCAAATGGGTGGGAAGGGGAAAGAATGAAGTGTAAGTTGAAGGATACCTGATGTGGCCCTTCACCCCTTTGCTCACCCACCAGAATAGCTGGCCAGGAACACAGTAGAGAGCAAGCTGTTCCACAAAAAGAGGTAAAGTAACTTACTCCTCACCCAAATACAGGAAGGAAAGGGATTTGGACTCTCAGGTTCACAATCTTTTCTCTCTGCTGCTTCTGGGGAGGTGTAAATACACACTACTCCATATGGCAGAATGTAAAGTTACAATCTAGCTATAAGCAGCTAGTGATCCTGCTGCAAAAAGTGGTCTGTTTGTGTGTTTGACTCACTGTTGCAGGTAGCTTGTTATCCTAGCAAGATATAAGTTAGGTGGAATCGGCCGTTATGAGAAAAGGACATAGAGTACGGGCTGAGCAATCCTTTGAGAGGATCTCTGAGAGCAGCCAAGCCTTTGGAAACAGCATGGGCTGAATTCTGTGGTGGTCTACTTTGAGATTCTTTCACGAATAATACCAAATCCTAGGAAAGGGATAAGTTTTTACGTGCTACAACTTGTGTCAACTGTGCGGAATCCAGTTATACTTCTTTTGTGTATAAAAAGGTAATAACAGCTAACTTAGAAAAAAGAAGAGGTACATTTTACATGAAATAATGTAAACAGTTCTTGTTTCCAAGTAACAGGAAAATCCCTATTTCTATTATGCATTTGCTCTCTATTCTTTGTGAATTTTGGCAGATGAGGCATTATTGGATCTTAACATCATATTAGGAAAGATTTTGAATATATACTTTTCTCTCCTGAGGCATATGCTTTTAAAAATAAACCCAGATTCAAACTGGAAATAAGTAGAATGGTTTCATAATTCAATCAGTGTGTGAAGTTATAATCTAAAGTGCACATTTCAAAAATACTATTTTAAAATAGAATGTGTGTGTTGGGGGGGGGGGGGGGGGATGGCTTATTCATCCCTAGAAAGGATTCCTTCATTTTCATTTTTTTTTTCTGTTTGGTTGCATCATGTTATTCCTGGTAACAAGGAAATGGTGCGGTTGAGCCTGATTACACTCCATGATTCAAGCCCAGTACAGAGTGCTTACAACAAGCCATGACAAGGAAATGAAAATTGACTGTCAGAAAACTGCAGAACGTGGGAGAGCATAGATTTTGATTTGACAATTGGTGCTGGCAAGCACCTTTGAGGAGACCTAGCTCTACAAATAATGGACGGACCAAGCCTGTGGTCCATAGATACAGTCCACAAGCTGAGAAGCTGCCATTTGATTATTTATTTTTGTTCTACTGTTCAAAGCAAAGCACTTGCATCCATAAATTGCACGTTCTTCCCCGGGGTAATTTGTACTGACTCTGTTTTTCAGAAATCAGTTTATTCTCGTAATATATTTATTGGGGATAAGCTTGAGTTACAAAACTTGGAACCAGATCCAAATTTTTCCAAGGTGGGTCAAATCTGGGGTTTCAGTTCAGGTCTATCTTTTCAATATTTTATTTTCTTACCTGTTTAAAAATGATGTTCTATCCCACACTGTTTATAGAACTCTGCTCTATTAGCAGTGAGCTCTGAAGTCTTGGCTTCAATCAGAAATTCACACAAAGAAGCAATAGCTTATTTTTAGTTGTTAAACCATTAAAGTATTAAAAACCAGTTGGTGACTGGTTAAGAATTTCTGACAAAGTGACCCCTCCCCGCTTATTACCCCATGCCACAACTGATGGCACATTTTTATCGGTGCCGTGGCTACAGGAGGCTGAGATTAATTTTAATCAAACGCTTTACATTTCAAATACATTGTCCATTTGTATTTCTAAAAGTGTTTCACTTCAGGCAAAATATGGGCATGCTGTGCTAAGCAAAATGGGTTTAAAAAAATCTTTTAGCAGAGTAACATTTTTGAAATGTATTCATGTACTTTTTTTGAAGAGAACTTTCCCTTTGAAATGACCTTTGTTCACAACACTGGAGAATTTCAGTTCTCATTCAGAAATGTTATAATTTGAAATGCAACATTGTTAACTTTTCTGGAAAATTTAAATGAGTGAACCCTGGGATCTTTGGCAAGGCACGTGACAATTTTAGTCTATTTTTGTAACCCTGGAATGGCTAAAAAAAAGCAATTGGTTAAATGATCAACCTTGGTTTATTGATCATGGCATCTTACTACAAGTTACATCATTTTATCTCCAGCTCATTTGTGGTGGTACTGGTAGAAAAGGAAGTTGCACGTCAGATTTGTCTGAGATTAGCCAAATGTAAAATTCAGATAACACTTTCATTGTTGAAATGCCTTTTTGAACTGTGTTGATTCAACACATGACAGTGCTGTGTAAGGCACGCATTATATACTGCAGTGTATAAAACCTGGCGGCCAGCTTGTGTAAATTGGTGTATCTCCTTTACTTTCAATAGAGCTACAATAATGTACACCAGCTGATCTTGCCATATGTTCATTAGTATAGTATCATGATACGCACAATCACTGACACTTAAGAGCATGTTCCCTGCTATAAAAGCTTCCCACTTCTGTTCCTGGTCTGGTGGGAAGCAGATGAACTGTTTGCTCCTCCACTTCCTGCTCTCTGCATGGAGTCCCTCACTTCTCCTGGTTCTGAATGCAGTGAGGGACACAGAAACCAGCTCTTGCTCCCTCTACTCTTCCACTGCTGATTCCATTTGCATAGGTATGGAGAGGAACCCCTGAAAAAACTCTCACTCCCCTGGATTATTTCTAAAGACACCCTACTGCCCGCCTAATAAGACTCCTGGGTGAGAGGTGGTAGAGACGATACACAATAATACTTACAAAGGTAAAAAAAAAGATTATTTTACAAACCGAACCCTGACCCCTGTGTCCATGGCAAAGAGCTCTGGAGTGAAATTCTGACTCCATTGCACTCATGACAAAATTCTTATTGACTTCATTGTGCCAAGAATCAATCGCCTGTGCTCCCCAGCCACCAGAAAGTTACCTACTGAAGTGCCTTCTCTACAGAGTCTCTTGTGAAGATGCAGGTTAGAGGTCAGGACGTTGGACTGGCCATGCTCTCAGATGTCATGCTACTATCACAGCCTGGTGACTGAGCATGTGCAAACTTTCTTCACAAGAGTGAATTTTACCCGTGATGTAAACCTAACTAACAGGCTCCAAACTTTCATTGACTTTCAATAGCAGTTGGGTGCCTAATTCCTTTAGACGCCTTTTTGAGACTCACACCCTAAATATTTTCAGTAGTAAACAGACTAATCTTCCAAATATTGACTTCTTGTCAATGCATATACAGAATGTATGGCCATATTATACTCCAGTTTTATTTATTGTTATTTTAGTAACTCTTAAAAATTATTTAATTTAAGAGTTGATATTTGAAGTGAATTTCAGTGTTTGAGAAAAGTACCAGATTTACACCCCTGGAAATCCCAAGAGCTGTACTTACCCTTAAAATAATTCTTGGATCCGTCTGTGCCTCAAGATTGTTCTGGAGTGACAGTGTGTAGTGTGAGACGGGTAGTTAAGTTCACAATGGTAAGTAAGTTCACTGGTTTGTCCACTCTGCTGAGACTCTGAATAATGGTGCCAAGTAATGCTAGTTAAGTAGGTGAATTTTGTGGTGAGAAGACCTAATCAACCTATTTAACACAGGATAAGTCACCAAACAGACATTGGACAGAAATTAATTTTGATCAGTACTGACCTAGGTTCAGATTCAAAACAGTGACCTGGGATGTAAAGCACCATAACTTATTATGTACCCTTATTAAGAGACTACAGTATCCCCCAGAAATGGCCTAAAGTACGGTGGTAATAATATTTTAAGCTGTTGTGTTTTAGTCACATATGACACAGTCCTACATGACATTCTCAGAAACAAACTAGGGAAATGTGGTGTAGATGAAATTACAATAAGATGGGTGCACAATTGGTTGAAAAACCTTACTCAAAGAGTAGCTTTTAATGGTTTGCTGCCAAAGTGGAAGGACATATCTACTGGGGTCCCTCAGAGGCCTGTCCTGAGTCTGCTACTATTTAATATTTTCATTAATGGCTTGGACAATGGAGTGGAGAGTATGCTTATAAAATCTACAAATGATACCAAGCTGGGAGGGGTTACAAGCCCTTTGCAAGAGATTATTATAATTCAAAATGGCCTCGATAAATTGGAGAATTGATCTGAAATCAAGATGAAATTCAATTATGAAAAGTGCAAATTACTACACTTGGGAAGGAAAAAGCAAACGCACAACTATATAATGAGGAATAATAACTAGCTAGGAAGTAGTACTGCTAAAAAGGATATGCGGTTGTAGTGAATGACAAATTGAATATGAGTTAACAATGTGACGCAGTTGCGAAAAAAGCGAATATTGTTCTGGGGTGTATTAACAGGAGTGTTGTAAATAAGACATGGGAGGTAATTGTCCTACTGTACTAAGCATTGGTGAGTCTTCAGCTAGAGGATTGTGTCCAGTTTTAGGCAAGACACTTTAAGAAATGTGGACAAATTGTAGAAAATCCAGAAAAGAGCAACAAAAATGGTAAAAGGATTAGAAAACCTGACCTATGAGGAAAGATTAAAAAGAACTCGCCATGTTTAAGCTTGAGAACAGAAGACTGAATGGGGACCTGATAACAGACTTCAAATGTGTTAAGGGCTGTTATAAAGAGGATGGTAATCAATTATTTTCCATGTCCACTGGAAGTAGGACAAGTAGTAATCAGTTTAATCTGCAGGAGGGGAGATTTAGGTTAGATATTAGGGAAAAAAATCTTTCTAGCTATAAAGATAGTTAAGCTCTGGAATAGGCTTCCAAGGAAGACTGTGGCATTCCCATCAATGGGAGTTTTTAAGAACAGGTTGGACAAACACCTGTCAGGGATGGGCTAGGTTTACTGTGCCTCAGCTCAGGGAATTGGACTAGATGACCTCTTGAGGTTCCTTCCAGCCTATATTTCTGTGATTCTATGATTCCATGATTCTAAAGTACTCAGAACAGACAAGTTATTCTTTATGACTCAACAGTTGCAGTATACTCATATAAGCCTAGCTATGAACTGAAAATTATGTGTGTTCTTTCTGCAGAAAACCATATTCTGGAGGATGTGAATAAATGTGTGATCGCCCTCCAAGAGGGGGATGTTGATACACTGGACAGAACTGCAGGTGCAATCCGTGGTCGTGCAGCCAGAGTCATTCACATCATCAATGCAGAGATGGAAAACTATGAAGCTGGAGTTTATACCGAGAAGGTACTGGAAGCTACAAAATTGCTCTCAGAAACTGGTAAGCTTACTCTAACTAAGCTCTCTAACCCAGTACATTCCTAACCAGTTTAAGTCTGTATTTTCAAGACTGTAATTTAGAAGAGCATCTGTGCTCTCGCTGTGTGGGTGGATCTGCTTGTTAGTGACTAAAGTTCATGTTTCAAAACAAAACAATAAAAAATACACACTGACATGTTGAAAAAAGTACAGAAAACATAAATCCAAATAATAAGGCTAATTTCAAAACCTCATGTCCTCTCCAAAGGTCTAAGAAAACCTCAGAATTAACAATGTTTCAGTGAAAGTACTTTGGAATGACTGACAATTCATGAGTATATCATTTAAAAAGTAATAAAATGTCATAGTTATTTCATAGAAGGACTATGTGCAGAATCAGAAACTCTTTCCACTCCTGTTCTCACTCATATACTTATTGACCACAGTAGTTGATCTAGGCTTTGTACTCACCAGGATACTGCCAGTTGTGACAAATAACTAATGAACAATTCAAACACATGTAGCAACAGATAATATAAGTAACTGTAATTTTAGAGTGAAGCAATCAGATTTGTTGCTGCAACATAGTGAATCCTTTATCACTGGTAGCATGTTTGTTAATACTTGATATATAAATCAGGCTATAAAGCAAGCTAACAAAATATATTGATATATGCATTATAATTTATTATTATTTTATTGTTCCAATTGAAAAGTGTGGCCCCATGAATGAAACCGGGAAAGGTGAACTGTTAGTAGCTCTGCTTTCTATGTCCCTTCATTGGAGATTAAGGATTGAATCCCAGATTCTGACTGTACATCTTTCAGTATATGATCAAAACTAGAGCAGGCTAGGAAACAAACTCTGTCTTCTCAGAACTGGTGAAATTTACCCTTGCTTTGACCTGTGGAGGGGCATTTCAAAGGAGGATTTAGCGTTTGGGAGCATGATCTGCACATAATATTATATACCCTGCCACTTAGTCCTAATCAGCATACATCCCCTAAACACCTCTCTGTCTTATATTTGGATAAACCCAGAGAAAGGGGATGATTGGGACTAGAGAGCTTATTTTATGAGAGGAGACAAACAGAACTTGGCTTGGTTAGCCTAGCAAAACAAAGGCTGAGAGGGGATATGATTGCTGTCTATAAATACATCAAAGGGGCAAAAACAAGGGAATGAGAACAGTTATTGAAGTTTAAGGACAATGTTGGCACAAGAACAGATGGGTAAAAATTAGCCAGGAATAAATTTAGGTTGAAAATTAGAAGGTTTCTAGCCATCAGTGTGAAGTTCTGGAACAGTCTTCCAACAAGAGTAGTGGGGAACAAACAACCTAAATGGTTTAAGATGGAGTTGGATACATTTATAAATGGGAGTATAGGATGGGCTGCTTGTGTTAGCAGGTGACAGGACTTCATGACCCACGTGGTCACTTCTAGTCCTGTGTTCCAAGAGAGTGAGAATTTGGCCCTCTACGCCTTTGAAGATGCTGGGGTGGTCATCCTCTCACCATAGTGTGATTCCATAGAAAATCTTTGTATAGTTCTTAGTCAAGGAAACACAAGAGGATCAGAAAGTGGTTATTTTAATTCCGTATTTATTGCATAATCAATATAAGATGAAAGGTTTTTAACCATAACTTTAGAAAGGGCATTTCATGAGCAAAATAATGTAAACTCTAGCAATAAGCAATTGTCATGGATTCACAAAAGGAAGATATGACCTATCCAGTGTGAATGGGTTCTTGGGTCAACAGACTTTCATAAAACCAGCAAAATATACTGAAGTTTATTTCCATTAAAGTCTTCATTAGTAAACTGAGCGATTTCTGAACAATATGAATTCATTGTTAAATAGAACAAAATTAATTTTCAGACATTTTATTATGCTAACATTTCTGGCCCAATTTTATGTAAAATGTGTCCAATTCACCTTTCATAGAACTAATTTACAATGATAAATACACAATGAAATGGATCTACAACAGGGACATTAAATACTTACATTGCATAGTTAACGTGTTCTTTAATAAAGCCTGAATTATAACAAAGTGCTAATTATATTAAGTGCATCTTTTCCAAGCCCTTCTGTGATATCTGGGGAAAAAATGGACCTGGTTGCTGTAATATAGAGAAAGAGGACTCCAAATTACAGATACTGTATTTTAAAGCCTGCATTTCAGTTCATTCTGTTTTCTCTCTCTCTCTCTCTCTCTCTCTCTCTCTCTCTCAGGTACTTATATGTCCCCTATAACTGTAGTATCTTAGCAACTCAGAATCCTTAATATATTTATCCTCGCAACATCACCATGAGCACATTGCTATTAACCCCTTTTACTTACGGGGAGCTGTGGCATAGAGAGACACTACATGCCTTGCACAAGGTCACACAAAAAGTCTCTGGCAGAGCAGGGAATTAAACCCTGGTTTCCTGATCACTAGGTTAGCACCCTAACTGCTTCCTTCTTTCGTGGAAGTGTACTGAAATGTCCTTTTTGCAAATTGTATATCTTGAAGACAACACAATTAGGGGAAACTAAAGCAATAATCAGATTAATACCACTTTTGTCTGACCAAATATAGCACTATTTGTCAGTAGATACTAAAGTGCTTCACAATGGCATTGTCACCTCCAGACTACAAAGAGTGTAACGGAGGCCCAAATGGTGAAGGGATTTCACTCCAGTCACAGTGTGAGTTAGCGCTAGAGCTGAAGTTGGAACCCAGTTCCCTAATTCCAATCCCCTGCTCCATCCTCAAGATCAAAGTCACTGCTTATCTTATTCTCATAAGACAGAAGTAGAGTTGTGACTATAAATCCATAGGCTTTAATGCCAAAAGGGACCATCATGGTCATCTAGTCTGATCTCCTGCACATTTAGGCCACAGAACCTCACCCACCCAGTCCTGTAGAAGGTCCATAACCTCAGGCTGAGTTACTGAAGTCCTCAAATCTTGATTTAAAGATTTCAAGTTACAAAGATTTCACCATTTACGCTAGTTCAAACCAACAAGTGACCTGTGTCCCACATTGCAGAGGAAAGCAAAAAAAAACAAAAAACAATTTGACCTGGGAGGAAATTCCTTCCCGATCCTAAATACAGTGATCAGTATACCCTGAGCATGTGGTTAAGATCCACCAGCCTTACACCTGGGAAAGAATAGAACATAAGAGAATAAGAATGAGCATCTAGCTCAGTATCCTGTCTTCTGACAGAGGCTGGCACCAGATGTTTCCGAGGGAATGAACAGAACAGGGCAATTATTGAGTGATCCATCCCCTTTCATCCAGTCCCAGTATCTGGCAGTCAGAAGTGCAGAGACACCCATAGCGTGGGGGTTGTATCCCTGACCATCTTGGCTAATAGCCATTGATGGACCTACCCTCCATGAACTCAGCTAATTCTTTTTTGAAACCAGTTGTACTTTTGACCTTCACAACCTGCTCTGGCAACAAGTTCCACAGGTTGACTGTGCATTGTGTGAAGAAGTATTTCTCTTTGTTTAAAATCTGCTGCCTAATAATTTCATTGAGTGACTACGGTACTTGTGTTATGTGAAGGGGTAAATAACACTACCTTATTCACTTTCTCCACACCAGTCATGATTTTCACGACCTCTATCATATCCCCTCTTAGTCGTCTCTTTTCTAAACAGAACAGTCCCAGTCTTTTTTAATTTCTCGTCATATGGAAGCTGTTCCCTAATCATTTTTGCTGTCTTTCTTTATATATTTTTTTCAATTCTAATATAACTTTTTTGAGATGGGATGACCAGAACTGCATGTAGCATTCAAGGTGTGGGCGTACTATGGATTTAAATACTGGCATTATGATACTGCCTTATTATCTATTCCTTTCCTGATAGTTCCTAACAATCTGTTAGGTTTTTTTTAAGTGCCGCTGAACATTGAACAGATGTTTTCAGAAAACTATCTATAGTGACTCTAAGATCACTTTAGCAGCTAATTTAGACACCATCATTTTGTATGTCTGGTTAGGATTATGTTTTCCAATGTGCATTACTTTGCTTTTGTCAACACTGAATTTCCTCTGCCATTTTGTTGCCCAGTCGCCCAGTTTTGTGAGATCCCTTTGGACAGTCAGCTTTGGACTTAACATCTTCAATAATTTTGTATCGTCTGCAAACTTTTGCCACTGCAATGTTTACCCCTTTTTCCTGATCACTTCTGAATATGTTGAACAGCACTGATCCCAATACAGATCCTTGGGGCACCCCACTTTTTTTTCTCTCTCCACTGTGAAAACTGACCATTTATTTCTATCCTTTGTTTCCTACCTTTTAATCAGTTATTGATCCATGAGAGGACCTTCCCTCTTTTCCCACAACTGCCTATTTTGCTTAAGAGCCTTTCGTGAAGGACCTCATCAAAGGCTTTCTGAAAATCCAAGTACACTATATCCACTAGATCACCTTTGTCCACATGTTTGTTGACCCTCTCAAAGTATTTTAATAGATGGGTGAGACAGGATTTCCCTTTACAAAAGCTGTGTTGACTCTACCCCAATGTATCATTGTCATTTATGTTTCTGATAATTCTGTCTTTTACTATAATTTCAATCAATTTGCCTGGTACCAAAGTTAGTCTACCAGCCTGTAATGACCAGCATTGCCTTTGGAGCCTTTTAAAAAAAATTGGTGTTACATTAGCTATCTGCCATTCATCTGGTACAAAGCCTGATTTAAGCAATAGGTTACATACCACAGTTAACAGTTCTGCAATTTCATATTTGAGCTCCTTCAGAATTCTTACGTGAATACTATCTGGTTCTGCTGACTTACTATTATTTAATGTATCAATTTGTCCCCAAACCTCCTCTACTGACACCTCAATCTGGGACAGTTCATTAAATTTGTCCCCTAAAAAGAATGGCTCAGGTGTAGGAATCTCCCTCACATCCTCTGCAGTGAAGACCCATTCGAAGAATTCCTTTAGCTTCTCTGCAACAGCCTTGTCTTCGTTGAGTGCTCCTTTAGTACCTCAAATGTCCCATGGCCCCACTGATCGTTGGCAGGCTTCCTGCTTCTACTCATTCTGACTGCAAGTCGTCTTGTCTTCTCTTCTCACTTGCAATCTTCTGAGAGTCATTCTCTATGTTCTTGGAGCTCCAAACTCTGGCTATCTCCATGGTCTATTCCCCTCTCCTTGTAGGGTTATTCACACTTTCTCTTCTTCCTTTGTCTCCCATCTTCTGTTACTGACTGCCTCTCTGCTCCATTTTCTGACTCACCAAACCTATTCCTCAGGTCTATTTCTCCTTCACTAGCCAGTCTTTCCCTCTGTTTTGTTCTCATAGTCACATGCTTCCACTAGCCACTTTCCTCATCATCTACTCAAATCTCCTATGAAACTCAACCATAGTTTCTAGCTCCATCTCCTAACCTTAGCTCTTCTCTTCCATTGGATCTATCGGGTGGCACTTCAGACATACAGGTGTGGCTCCTGTGCTGCTGTCTGGCCAGTTGGCTGCAAGGAAGCCACATCTCCTAATCAAGGTTCAGCTGTAATCAAAGGCTCTGCTTCTCTCAGTTCACACTGCCCCCTACCAGACTTTGCAAACTGAAAGCAAACCAGCAAGCAAACAGACTCTCAAGTACTCACTCACAGCCACTACGGAACACGGGTTTGCTTGCCTCTGTTCTCCTCCAACAGATCTCCAGTCAAACTCCTCTGCTTTCAGCTCTCTCTCTGCTGGCCCCTGGGCCACTGCTCAGAAAGCAAAACACTGAAGAATAGGAGCTGCATTTCAGTGGAAGCACACATGACTGTGAGCCAGAAAACAGTAACACGGCCACAAATCCTGGCTGTGTGCAAGTCTGTGGAGCTACACTGATTTACCCCAGGAGAGCATCTGGCTCATAGTATTTTGTACTTATACAGTGTAGTGTTTTTCCAGCTGCAGTTCTCAAAACACATTACAAAGGTATGATTGGTCCTGCTTTACAGATTATTATATTGAGACACAGAAGGGTGAAATGACTTGCCCAAGTCACATAATGAGTCAATGGATGAGCTGAGAGGAGAGCCCTCCTAACTCAATTCTGTGCCCAATCCATAGGCTCATATTCCCTCCAGGGTTGGGTTCAACAAAGTCACAAGTTGTGGTGCTGGTTCTGCCACAGACCAACTGTGGCGCCTTACGCAAAATCCCTTAACAGCGTTTTCCTTTGGTTTCCTCATCTGTTAAAAGATGATATTAGCCATCATATCTTACAATGAGGCTTAATTTAGTAAGGTCTGTAAAACACTTGGCGATCCTGAGAAGATGTGTTAGAAGGATAAAGTGTTATTAGTATATAGGGACAGATTCTGCCCTTAGACATGCATGTGGGATCATAGTGGATTCGATAGCTATGAGTGTGAAACACTACGGTAAGTCCCTAATCTTTTTTAATTGAACATTTATTCATTTTTAAAGGAAGAGCTTTTGTAGACTCAGGGAAACTAATTTAAATGATAATAGTGAGAAAAAATAGCACTGAACACTTCCTTGATTATTATTATTTACTCTTTGAGGGCTCAGCTCAAGAAATGCATCTGGCTGTTGAGCTGTAAAAGCCCAAATTACAAACTATAGTTTTTCGGGGACACCAGAGCCTTGTGCATTTTTTTTTAACTGGGTGTTCAAAGAAATACTGGGCCAGATCCTCAGTTGGTCTAAATCAGTGTTGCTCCCCTGAATTTCAGTGTAGCTATGCTGATTTAGACCAGTTGAGCAGCAGTATGGTGAGATTTTTTGAAGACAGATTTCATATTTGGTGTCAGGGCCAGCTCTAACTTTTTTGCTGCCCCAAGCAGCAAAAAAAAGCGCCGCCCCCCCCCCAACCCCCCGCCGAGCGCCGCGCCGCCGGAGCCCGCCCCCCCCGTAGAGCGCCGCCGGAACCCCCCCCCCCCGGGGCCGCGCCGCCGGAGCGCCCCCCATGGAATGCCGCACCGCGCCGCGCTGCCCCCCGCCACCCCAAGATTGGCCGCCCCTTACCAGGTGCCGCCCCAAGCATGTGCTTGGTTGCCTGGTGCCTGGAGCCGGCCCTGTTTGGTGTAAACACCTATGTTGATTTTAGGGAAGTGGCACCTACTTACACGAGATCTGAATTTGGTACCTGATTTCTAGATTTCATTTAATTATCTTCTTTGAATAATTTATAACCCATAATCCAACCTTTCTTCATTTTAAGTTAATGGTGACTTTTAAAAAAAATATCTCCTCATATGTGTAGGGTTTTTTTTCGTTAGGAATTTTTTTCTTGTTGTTATGTTTCATTTTTTCACTGCTTCCTTGGCTATGTTTAGTTGACTGGTGACCTTTATTCTTGTGCTTGTTAGAGCCTGTTCTGATCACATTTATGCCCCCAGTGTCTTTGATATTAGCATTAATTAAGGACATGCTGGTTAAATCCTCTTGAATAATGACATGGTTTCATTTCCCTTTAAAAACAAAGCAGATGCTTGACTCCCACTTCGTGACAGTTGCAGAAATCTAAGACAAAAACCATGAAACCATAACATCTAAATGACTTCTTAGAAATATAAAAGCAAAATTCATTTGGCTTTCAATGGATGTTAATTGTTATCTGCAGTGGGAAAACAAGGCCCCAGAGTTTAATCTTCTGTTTTGTCATGTACCGCATTCTACAACAGTGCATGGATTTTAGTTTTCTTTGTATTACAAGCTATTCCCTGTATAGTTAGCTCTGCTTTGTCTTTACAACAAATAGAACAGAAAGTGGTTATTAAGAATAACTATAATAACTTAAAATATCTCTCAGATGTATTTGCCTTTGTGAGCATTGTGTTAGTATTTTTTTTTCACATATATGCCACTAATTCCAATTGATAATAGGTGTAGCTATCAGTTGTCAGGTTGTTATTGTTTGTGGAATAAAACAAATAATTATTTTTTTCTTTTTATTTTGCAGAAATTCATTCATTTCTATTTGCCATATTGCAATATTATTATTTATGATTTATAAATAATAATATTTATGACTATTATAAGGGGGGAGGGATAGCTCAGTGGTTTGAGCATTAGCCTGCTAAACCCAGGATTGTAAATTCACTCCCTAAGGGATCCACCTAGGGATCTGGGGCAAAATCAGTACTTGGTCCTGCTAGTGAAGGCAGGGGGCTGGACTTGATGACCTTTCAGGGTCCCTTCCAGTTCTATGAGATAGGTGTATCTCCATTAATTTAATTTATTTATATAGCACCATCAATGTAAAAAGTCAGATAAACACATACAACATGACCTTGCCATAAAGGGCTTAAAATCTAAAAAATAGAGAGAGAACACCATACAGTCAACACAGGTAGAAGTAGGTGGATTTCCATTTGGATGTCAGTCAACCTTGGCCTTGTAGATCATGTGGATCTCTAGGAGTGGTTTGAAAGTGAGCAAAGGAGCCTGGTCTAAAATAGATAGGTAGGAATAGGAGAACATGTGCAAGAGAGGTTTACCAAGAAATGTGGGTGGAAAGGAAAAGGCAAATTTTTGAGACGTGCATCATAAGAGAAAAAACAACATGATTGCTGAGGGCCTGGTCATGCAGGGAGAAGGTAAGCAAGACTTCAAAGATGCCCCCATGATGAGTTAACGGGGTAATAGTGAGTTTTGTCAGCAGTGACAGAAAAGAGGGGAGGAAAGAAGGGAGGAAAGAAGATGAGCTCCATATTAGATGTGGTGGTGGAAGAGATATCAGAGTGGAAGGCAGTTACAAAATTCCAGGATGGCGAATATTTGTAAGTGATCAGTATTAATTTCTTATCTTGTTGGGCTTCAGTTGACCATATTTCAGTTTGTGAGTTTCATCACCTTCAGGACCAGAGGCTCTTTTCCCAAGAATTCTGAAGGAAATCAAGGCACTGATTCAACAACGCACTGAAACATGTTTTTAAATGCTTTGATGAATCAGGGACTAAAGATCCAAGTAGCTGAGCAACTAACAGCCGTATCTAATTTATCATTCCAAACAGCTGTTATACTAAAAGACTAGAGGATATCCAACATTATACCCGTATTTCAAAACAGTCCTTATTGTGACCCTGAGAATTATAAACCAGAGAGTACTATGCTTCAGTACTATGAGGAATAGAATGGAAACCCATCAACATAGAGTTATAAAACAAGTAAATGAGTCTCACAAGAGACTGATAAATCAGTGGGGCTTCTGTAAGGTTAAATTATACTTTCCTTATCTGTTATCATTGTTTAAGGAATTTTAAAAAATTAAATTTAATACAGAAAGAGACTCGGTGGATATAATTTAATGTATTTAGATTTTTAAAAGATGTTGATAGTTTTTCACAAGAGGCTGTTTAGGAAACGGATAACCAGGGGGTGAAAGGTAAAGGCCTTTGGTGGATTAAGAAAAGTTTAAGAGATAAGAAGCAAAGAATAAATGTCCAGAACTCAGCATGGAAAAAGATTAATCCTGTGATGCCCTGTTGTTAGCACTGTGGCCAGTGTTGTAGAATATATTAATTAACAGGTCAATAGTGAGGAAGCAAAATTTGCTGGAAGGAAAATACTGATATAGCTGTCAAGACTAAGTAAGAAGCACCCCAAGAAAGGTAATTTTATTCAATTTCACAAAATAGAGAAGTAATTTAAACTACTTGCATGCACACTGATGGGTTCTGAGTTAATGTAACCTCTCAGCAAAAATATCTAGTCATTATTATGGACAGCTTGTTGGAGATATCTATTCAATGCACAGCAGCAGTCAGCCCATGGATAAGATGTTAGGCTGTACATTAACGAGGATATTCATGAATACCCTGAATACTGCTTTCAGTTTTGATCACCACAGCTCAAAGACCTAGAAGAAATAGTAAAGGTCAAGATTAGAGCTGTGTGAATATCTGATTTCTTTTGGTTCACTGGCAGTTCCAAAAAAAGTTGTTTGGGGTCAAACTAAAACCATTTTTTTTCTGAATGATTGGCAAATCATTTGACCTGAAACTAACGATTTTGTTTCAGGCCCTTTTAACATTTTTTTTTAATTAACAAAAAGGAAATAAAGGACTAGATTCATAAAATGGAGGAGAAGGTGGTAGGCTTATACCCATTAGTCTAGACGTTAGGGCATTCACCTTGGATGTGGGAGATCCAGGTTTGAATTCCCACTTTGAGCAGGAACTTGAACCAAGCTCTTCTTCCCTCCCAAATGAATTCCCCAAGCACCAGATCATAGTGCATTCTGGAGTGGGTAGCTCTGTCAGTCTCTCCTTATTGAAGCTGTTCCCCTTTGTATCCATAAGTAAATACTCATTGGAGCAGGGAATGGAACCCATATGTCCCACCTCCCAAGAGAGTGACCTAACCACTAGGCTATAGAGCCATTTTCCCACTCTCTGACTATTCAAGAGAATTGGACACCACAAAAAATTAGGACACTTGCGTCCTAATCTCTACGTACTTCAGATCTCATCTGTAAAATGGGGATAATAATATCATTTTACCATCTCACCATATTGTGAAAATAAAATTCATTAATGTCTATGAAGGCATTGATTACTATGAGGATGAGTGCCATAAAAAAGCCCATGAGGAAAGTTGTAATTCTGTACTGAGAGCAAGATGTGGTAGGTGTGCAATAAATAAGGCATGGAGTCATGCATTGAATGATGCGGATAAAACAAAACAAAATATTGAATAGCTACCCACTCTGTAGCATCCATGCTTTGGACCAAATGGGGCAATGGTGCTGTGGAAAAAGTAGTATATCCTAATGTATGGCATAAGGCCCATGTATAAGGGGCCCAAATTAAGGTTGCATGGTCATCATTAATATTGGCATTTCCCAAATTATGGGTAGTTACATACATAAGAACATAAGAACGACCGTACTGGGTCAGACCAAAGGTCCATCCAGCCCAGTATCCTGTCTACCGACAGTGGCCAATGCCAGGTGCGCCAGAGGGAGTGAACCTAACAGGTAATGATCAAGTGATCTCTCTCCTGCCATCCATCTCCACCCTCTGACGAACAGAGTCTAGGGACACCATTCCTTACCCATCGTGGCTAATAGCCATTAATGGACTTAACCTCCATGAATTTATCCAGTTTTCTTTTAAACGCTGTTATAGTCCTAGCCTTCACAACCTCCTCAGGTAAGGAGTTCCACAAGTTGACTGTGCGCTGTGTGAAGAAGAACTTTCTTTTATTTGTTTTAAACCTGCTGCCTATTAATTTCATTTGGTAACCCCTAGTTCTTGTATTATGGGAATAAGTAAATAACTTTTCCTTATCTACTTTGTCCACATCACTCATGATTTTATATACCTCTATCATATCCCCCCTTAGTCTCCTCTTTTCCAAGCTGAAAAATCCTAGCCTCTTTAATCTCTCCTCATATGGGACCCGTTCCAAACCCCTAATCATTTTAGTTGCCCTTCTCTGAACCTTTTCTAGTGCCAGTATATCTTTTTTGAGATGAGGAGACCACATCTGTATGCAGTATTCAAGATGTGGGCGTACCATCGATTTATATAAGGGCAATAATATATTCTCAGTCTTATTCTCTATCCCCTTTATAATGATTCCTAACATCCTGTTTGCTTTTTTGACCGCCTCTGCACACTTCGTGGACATCTTCAGAGAACTATCCACAATGACTCCAAGATCTTTTTCCTGATTAGTTGTAGTTAAATTAGCCCCCATCATATTGTATGTATAGTTGGGGTTATTTTTTCCAATGTGCATTACTTTAAATTTATCCACATTAAATTTCATTTGCCATTTTGTTGCCCATTCACTCCATTTTGTGAGATCTTTTTGAAGTTCTTCACAGTCTGCTTTGGTCTTAACTATCTTGAGCAGTTTAGTATCATCTGCAAACTTTGCCACCTCACTTTTTACCCCTTTCGCCAGATCATTTATGAATAAGTTGAAAAGGATTGGTCCTAGGACTGACCCTTGGGGAACACCACTAGTTACCCCCTCCATTCTGAGAATTTACCATTAATTCCTACCCTTTGTTCCCTGTCTTTTAACCAGTTCTCAATCCATGAAAGGACCTTCCCTTTTATCCCATGACAACTTAATTTATGTAAGAGCCTTTGGTGAGGGACCTTGTCAAAGGCTTTCTGGAAATCTAAGTACACTATGTCCACTGGATCCCCCTTGTCCATCTGTTTGTTGACCCCTTCAAAGAACTCTAATAGATTAGTAAGATACGATTTTCTTTTACAGAAACCATGTTGACTTTTGCCCAACAATTTATGTTCTTCTATGTGTCTGATAATTTTATTCTTTACTATTATTTCGACTAATTTGCCCGGAACCGACGTTAGACTTACCGGTCTGTAATTGCCGGGATCACCTCTAGAGCCCTTTTTAAATATTGGCATTACATTAGCTATCTTCCAGTCATTGGGTACAGAAGCCGATTTAAAGGACAGGTTACAAACCCTAGTTAATAGTTCCGCAATTTCACATTTGAGTTCTTTCAGAACTCTTGGGTGAATGCCATCTGGTCCTGGTGACTTGTTAATGTTAAGTTTATCAATTAATTCCATAACCTCCTCTAGTGACACTTCAATCTGTGACAGTTCCTCAGATTTGTCACCAACAAAAGCCAGCTCAGGTTTGGGAATCTCCCTAACATCCTCAGCCATGAAGACTGAAGCAAAGAATTTTTGTTTCTCTGTAATGACTTTATCGTCTTTAGGCACTCCTTTTGTATCTCGATCATTGAGGGGCCCCACTGGTTGTTTAGCAGGCTTCCTGCTTCTGATGTACTTAAAAACATTTTGTTATTACCTTTTGAGTTTTTGGCTAGCCATTCTTCAAACTCCTCTTTGGCTTTTCTTATTACATTTTTACACTTAATTTGGCAGTGTTTATGCTCCTTTCTATTTACCTCACTAGGATTTGACTTCCACTTTTTAAAGGAAGTCTTTTTATCTCTCACTGCTTCTTTTACATGGTTGTTAAACCACGGTGGTTCGTTTTTAGTTCTTTTACTGTGTTTCTTAATTAGGGGTATACATTTAAGTTGGGTCTCTATTATGGTGTCTTTAAAAAGCGCCCATGCAGCTTGCAGGGATTTCACTTTAGTCACTGTACCTTTTAATTTCTGTTTAACTAACCCCCTCATTTTTGCATAGTTCCCCTTTTTGAAATTAAATGCCAGTGTTGGGCTGTTGAGATGTTCTTCCCACCACAGGGATGTTAAATGTTATTATATTATGGTCACTATTTCCAAGTGGTCCTGTTACAGTTACCTATTGGACCCTCTCCTGCGTTCCACTCAGGACTAAATCTAGAGTTGCCTCTCCCCTTGTGGGTTTCCGTACCAGCTGCTCCAAGAAGCAGAAATTTTATCTCTGCATTTCGTCCTGAGGTGACATGTTCCCAGTCAATATGGGGATAATTGAAATCCCCCACTATTATTGAGTTCTTAATTTTGATAGCCTCTCTAATTTCCCTTAGCATTTCATCATCACTATCACTGTCCTGGTCAGGTGGTCGATAATAGATCCCTAATGTTATATTCTTATTAGAGCATGAAATTACTATCCATAGAGATTCTATGGAACATGTGGATTCACTTAAGATTTTTACTTCATTTGATTCTACATTTTCTTTCACATATAGTGCCACTCCCACCCCGCACGACCTGTTCTGTCCTTCCGATATATTTTGTACCCTGGAATGATTGTGTCCCAGTGATTGTCCTCAGTCCACCAGGTTTCTGTGATACCTATTATATCAATATCCTCCTTTATCACGAGGCACTCTAGTTCACTCATCTTATTATTTAGACTTCTAGCATTTGTGTACAAGCACTTTAAAAACTGGTCACTGTTTATTTGTCTGCCCTTGACTTTGACTTTGACTTTGCAACCTCAACATGTGGGTTGTTTTTTTGTTTCTTTTTACCATTTTTGATATGTATATGTGATATATATACACCTCTACCTCGATATAACGCTGTCCTCGGGAGCCAAAAAATCTTACCACATTATAGATGAAACCGTGTTATATCAAACTTGCTTTGATCCACCGGAGTGTGTAGCCCCGCCTCCCCGGAGCACTGCTTTACCACGTTATATCAGAATTCGTGTTATATCAGGTCGCGTTATATCGGGGTAGAGGTGTATATATATATAGCTAGAGATCGATATAAGGTGGGTTTTTCAAAGCCACTTAGATGATTTGGATATCAATTTCCATTCATTTTTAATCGGCATTGGGCATCCATTAGGCACTTTTGAAAATCCCAACCATAACAAATACACCAGTGTTTCTCAAACTGGGGTCGCCTCTTGTGTAGGGAAAGCCCCTGGCGGGCCGGGCCGGTTTCTTTACCTGCCCCATCCACAGGTCCAGCCAATCGCGGCTCCCACTGGCCGTGGTTCGCCGCTGCAGGCCAATGGGGGCTGCTGGAAGCGGCAGCTAGTAAGTCCCTCGGCCTGCGCTGCTTCCAGCAGCTCCCATTGGCCTGGAGCAGCGAACCGCGGCCAGTGGGAGCCGCGATCGGCTGGACCTGCGGACGGGGCAGGTAAACAAACCGGCCTGGCCCGCCAGGGGCTTTCCCTACACAAGCGGCGACCCCAGCTTGAGAAACTCTGAAATACACGCATATGTATGTATGTATTGAAGGCACACTACCAAGACAATTTCTCTTATATTTCAAACAGCATCTTTCTGACTGGACTCAAAGCGCTTGAATGACATCTGCTTGTTTGAAAAACTAACAATGTAACATACTGCACAGTAGTACTCTATTACAGTATTATGGTCAAAAATTTATGTTTTCTTAATTATCCACATAAGGATCATGAGTGGAAATTTTGTAAGTTACACTTATACAACTTTTATACTGGACTAAGATGTAATATTGAAATATTAAATATTTATAATCTGACAAAGAATTTACAGTGCTTATGGAACCAGACTTTGACAAACACCTCAAGCTAAATAAGGTGTCATGTTCAATTCTATATTCATTCCTCAAGTCAAATTGAGAACCTATGCCATCTTTTACAGAGAAGGCCTGACAACCAATTGGGATTACTTTTGAAATACTTCAATTTCCCAATAGACCGTTGTTTTCTCAGCTAAGTGCATTAATAATTAGGAAAATACCAGTTAGACAAGGAGAAGCTGTATTTGGAATTAACTTTTTTTTTCTGTGCTTCGTGATATCAGTGCACTATATCCCTCTTAAATCTGGACAATTATTTATCTTCCAAAGGCAATACATTATTAGGCAGTGGATCATTCATGGAATTTTGCTTTTTTAAACTCTTCCTCTTACTTCTTGTTGATAACCCCATTGACCACCGTAAATAATTGTGGTCCATCCATATGATGTGCACAATTATGGTTCTTTATGCAAATGTAAATCCTTTGGTAGGCTTCCCAGATATCCATCCCCCAGCAGCACAACCACACTATTTCTGTTGCATCTAGGGCTCCATCAGGATCTACTATGTTATTTTATGGAACAATTAGCATTTTGATATGGCTCAATGTAAATGTATACATCTGGGAACAAAAAATGTAAGCCAGACTGACAGGATGGGGGAACTCTATCCAGGGCCGGCTTTAGGCCGATTCCCCCGATTCCCATGTATCGGGGCCCGTGACCAGCCAGAGCGCGGCAAGCCCGCGGCCCTGCAACCCCGGCCCGAGCGCGGCAAGCCCCGCGGCCCCGCAACCCCAGCTGGAGCGCGGCAATCCTCGCGGCCCCGCTTCCCCGGTCAGAGCGCTGGCCGGAGCACCCGGCGCCACCCGGTGAGTACAAGCCCCACAAATCAGGCCCCGCACGTGCTAAAGCCGGCCTTGACTCTATCCCGGGAAGCAGTGCCTCTGAAAAAGATCTGAGGGTTGCGGTGAATAATCTGCTGCACATGACCAACACCTCCATGTGATGCTGTTGCTGAAAGAGCTAATTCGATCCTGAGATGCATAAACAGGGGAATCGCCAGTAGGAGTAGAGAGGTTATTTTATGTCTGTATTTGGCACTGGTGTGACCATTGCTGGAATACTGAGTCCAGTTCTGATGTCCACAATTCAAGAAAGATAAATTGGAGAGGATTCAGAGAAGAGCCATGAGAATGTTTGAAGGATTAGAAGTATTATAGTGATAGACTCAAGGAGCTCAATCTATTTAGTTTAACAAAGAGAAGTTGAAGGGGTGACTTAATTACAATCTATAACTACCTATGTGGGTATGTGGGAAACAAATATTTAATAATGAGCTCTTCAATTTAGCAGAAAAAGGTATAGCATGGTCCAATGTGTGGAACAAGTTGAAACTAGACAAAGTCATACTGGATATAAGGTTTCAGAGTAGCAGCCGTGTATAAGGTGTAATTTGTTAACAGTGAGAGTAATTAACCATTGGAACAATTTACCAAATGTTGTGGTGGATTCTCCATCACTGACCATTTTTAAATCAAGATTGGATGTTTGTCTAAAAGATCTACTCTAGGATTTATTTTGGGGAAGTTCTATGGCCTATGTTATTCAGGAGGTCAGACTGGATGATCACAGGGATCCCTTACAACCTATGAATCATAGAAAGGAAAGGTGATTCAGTGGTTAGAACACTTGCATGGGTCTTGGAAGGCCAGGATTCATGGTAATTGTAATGTATTATGGTATTGAGGGTCATATATGTTCTGTAGATAAAAAGCAGTCAGTTTAACCGTGTAAATTCCATAAACTGATATTGTTCTAATGGTAACAATGATAAGTTCTCAATCAAAGCTTATGTTTCTGATCCTGAGCAATAACACCGTTATGCGACTTGAGTTTCCTATTCTTGTTTCTAGAAATGTGTAAATTTGCTTACTGTGAAAGAGAATTGAATTAGTACCATTTTATCAGGAAACATTACAAAAATGATACTATAACTTTAATGAGAAGGCAATATTGTGTTCAAACCAAAACAAAAACAAAAATAAAAGTGGCATAGTTAAAACACATTTTTTTTTAAATGTCAGGAAATACAAATATTAAAGTTCTTCTGTCAAAATTAATTCAGACATGTTGCACATCTTGTATATTGGATGGTACACATGTAGAAAACTAAACAGAAGTTTCATAATCTGCATATGAAACAGAAAAAAAAAAGAATAGGGGTTACATACAATTATGTGCAACATGGCATCATAAACATTGCTGGGGGGACTTTAATTTTTGCTTTTCTTGACTTTTCTTTAATTAATTCTACAACATCAGCGTTAGAAGATTTCTGAATTTATTGTAATTTGGTTTACTTGGAGTGTTGTGGAAACCACCTTTGTAGAAAAGCTTTTACACTGTTATCTATTGGATCAACTAATTTGCCTATTGGATCAAGCCTGGGAGGGAGAGCAGCGGCGCGCGAAATGGCTGTTTCGCGCGCCGCGGCCGCTCGGGATCTCCCCCTCCCTCCCAGGTTTGAGAGCCTGGGAGGGAGGGGGAGACTCCGAGTGGCCATGGCGCGGGCACCGCTTCTCCCCCTCCCTCCCAGGCTCTCAAGGGAGGGGGAGCAGCGGCGCGCGAGCGGCAGCGGAGGTGAGCTAGGGCGGCCGGGGCACATTTTTAGGGGCGGCATTCTGGCGCCGCCCATGCCGCCCCTAAACATGTGCCGCCCTAAGCACCAGCTTGTTTTGCTGGTGCCTAGAGCCAGCCCTGGCTCCTGTGAGGACAGTCTAGCTCCTGTGTGGCCTATCACAGAGCTATTGCTCACATTAACAATTTAGTCCTAAGAAATGTATAATAGTGGGTTGTGTTGCAGTATATTGGGTAAATATGTGAGTTTCAAACTCTTAAACAAAAATTCAATATGCAGCTTATCTATGGTGAAAAGTGCTTCTTACCAGGTACATTGCTGAATAATGTAGGGGGGAGGGATGGCTCAGTGGTTTGAGCATTGGCCTGCTAAACCCAGGGTTGTGAGTTCAATCCTTGAAGGGGCCACTTGGGGATCTGGGGCAAAAATCAGTACTTGGTCCTGCTAGTGAAGGCAGGGGGCTGGACTCAATGACCTTTCAAGGTCCCTTCCAGTTCTAGGAGATGGGATATCTCCATTAATTATAACAAAGCAGGCATAGCTGCCTTTTAAATGTTTTAAAGTACATATTTTCATGATACCAGAGGAGCAGTCATGATTTATCAAGTAAATAATCCCTTACAAATACTCCAAGGCAATATGCTCTGAAGTCCACATTTAAAGCTACAATTTCACTGAGTCTCTTCTTATGACCAGGCTAGCTGGAAATACACATTACAGAGTTCCATCTTTTTTAATTTCCATGCGTCAGAGTGTATGGATCAAGTGAAGCTTTAAGAAAAAAAAAACCTATATAAATAAATATAGCCCAGCTATAAATATAAATTGCATTATATATTACAAGCAGGGGGATGAATTACAATGGAGAAATAAAGTAGTAAGAAAACATATGTGGGATCACTTGAGGGGAAAATCCCATCGACGAGCAATTTTTGGCCATGCTCTAGTTAGTCTCCTTAAGGAAGCGGTAGTTGCCTCTTAATTTGATTCACTTCAAACTGAATCAGAGAAAGTTTTCAGATATATAGTGGAGAAGAATCCTACATTGTCTGGACTAGGTGACCTTATAGGTCTTTTCCATTCCTAACTTATATGTATTAAAGAAAGCTCCACTATCCTCTTACATAAAATATATTTGGGGGGGTTGGCAGAATAAACTGTATTTGGAGTTGATTTATTCTTTTAACAGGTTCCACTAAAGTGAGTCATGTCTAATGAATACCAATTAATATAAGAGTTTCTCGTGCCAAATTCAGGTTAGAAAGAATAAATTAAATCATGCATAAAGCTCAGAAATGGAAAAGATGAGTCTGTGGTTGCTATCGGTTCTTCTTCTAAATATGAGATCATTTCTCCCAGTAGTATTGATGGGAATTTCTCTTGCATACAGACTGCAGGATTGGGCTTGTGGTGAGAAATAAAGGGGATTAAAAAGAATAAAATAGCAGAAAAAGGATTAGATGTTATTCTAAGGTCTTCAGGACAGGAACTGACTTTTTGTCATTGGTTTGTACAGCACCTGGTGCAACAGGGTCCTGGTCAATGACTGGAGCTCGTACATGTTACCACAATTCAAATAATAAATAATTATTATCTCTAAGTCAGTAAAGATGGCCAAATATTTATAAATCTATTCACCTCAATCCACAAAATCAATCCATGAAATCAATGGGAACTGATCAGGTCATGCATTGCTTATATTTGTTATATATTATTTATGGCCCCAATCTTACAAACATTTATGTATGTGCTTAACTTTAAGCATTTGAATAGTCTGATTGAAGTCAACAGGATTACTCATGTACTTAAATGTATGTAGAATTTGGCCTTAGCTGAAAAAAGAACTGATTCTGGGAACATTTGCTACTCTGCATAGAACCAATGACTGTGAATTCAAGGGACTGTTTGTGACAGTCTTTTGCTCCATGGTAAGTGCTTGCGGGAAATAGGGTTGCCACCCCTCCAGGATTTTCCTGGAGTCTCCAGGAGTTAAAGATTAATCTTTAATTAAAGCTTATGTCATGTGATGAAACCTCCAGAATACGCCCAATCAAAATTGGCAACACTAGAGGGGAAGCACCCTAAGATTTTTACAGTTACTGCAGAGACAAAAACTATAGAAATGCCTATAAACTACTAAAATAAATAAATAATGAATATATTCATTATGTGTGTATTCTTAGAGCATACATATACTCCAGTCATTAATACCTGGAAGGGATTGTTAACTTACAGCCGCTGATATCTTTCATCATGTAAACATTACTATAATGAAAAACTAGGGTGCTCTCTTACATACCTTCAGAAATATAATTTACCACATTTTTGCAGTCTAAGAATGTTTGGGGTTGGGGGGGGGACTTTTTATTCATTGGGCGTTACGCTATGGTTTGTTAACTAATATGAATTAATGGGAGTAACGGCTAAATTGCATTTTGGTCATTTTGCATGAATAACATTGTATTAGCATAAATTCCAAGTTGTAATTTTCTAGGCATGCTTTTGGATGTACTTAACTGACATATGAGATTAGTTAGAGACTTTAAAATGACAGTGAGTCATTCTTTGCTAAAGAGTTGTTAATTCTTTGTCATATAATTACAGGTAACTACATTGTTTTCTTTCTCTCACAAAAATGTGACAGAAAGCCCTGCACGCCTCTAAGTCAGCACAAATCCAGTCAGGGAACCTTCCTTTCTGTGTCTTGAAACTATGACAGCAGCATGTTCCATGCCCGCTGGAAAGTATTTATGCCCAAGGGCAGGGGAAAATATACATGAAAGAAGGTCTGTAATCATACTGCCTTTCATTTTGTTTAATCTAGTTATGCCACGTTTTGCTGAACAAGTTGAGGTTGCCATTGAAGCTTTGAGTGCGAATGTCCCACAGCCATTTGAAGAGAATGAATTCATAGATGCCTCCCGCTTGGTTTATGATGGAGTTCGTGACATCAGGAAAGCTGTTCTGATGATAAGGGTATGTAAGGCACCTGGGAAATAAAAGTTGGTGCTTAAAGGAAAGTATCATAGAAGACGAGAGGAATATAAAAGCTGCCTGGCACCTACATTGTTTTATAATCAAGAAGAATCAATTGACATGGAAATAAATGTAGAACAAATGTTTGTACAGCAGAAAGATCTTGTTAGTAAAGAGATTAGATTATTGTAACACTTGTATGTGAGTCTGAGGTTTGTAAAAGTTAAGGAGCAATAGCAGAGGCTACAGCCGTATGTCGCACTACTAGGTTCCACAAATAGCTGTCTGTGCACCTTTGCATCTGAAGAAGTGAGGTTCTTACCCACAAAAGCTTATGCTCCCAATACTTCTGTTAGTCTTAAAGGTGCCACAGGACCCTCTGTTGCTTTTTACAGATTCAGACTAACAGGGCTACCCCTCTGATACTTTGTAACCTATTGCACCCTATTGTTCTAGTCTATGGCCTCATTAGAACAGAGGTTGATATCTGACGTTGCGTAGGTTTTAGTTTATGTAGCTCTGTGTTCCCAAGGAAACAGGAAAAGATGCACCAAAGATACTTTTGTTAATTATCTAGGGTACAATTTGATCACATTTCTCTGTAGATGCAAGGCCTAGTACAACAGAATTATTTCAGTGTTAGTGCAATTGTTTTGTTAAGAACTTAATTGTTTACATGGAATATTTTATTGCTAATCTCTGCGTGCATCTAGGTGAATGAGGTAGGTATTGTTAATTACTAAATGAGTAAATTAAATACCTTGCTGCTCCACAGAGCTTCCAAAAGGATGGTTTTAAATGTTCATGCAGGTAAAGAAAGTGCCATTTGAATGTTGACTAGCCAATTGATTCAATTTGATCAGGCTTCCTTTGTATGAACAACATACTAATTCAGAGAATAGGTCTGCCGAGTTCTTCAGTGTCACCGCAGCCACGTCGTAAAGAGCCTGGCCCTAAGAACAACTGAGCTCCTGTTTGTGAACAATCGGATGTGTGGCTTCGTAGGGTCAGGCCTCAGGCCTAGTGAAAGCCGTGCAAACAGAGCAGCAGTGAAAACACTTTGAAGAATCTGCAACACAGCAAAATGAAAAAAATCCCTATTTAAACAACTGGCAGTGTTGAAACAACAGCCCTCACTTTGAGCGGCTTTCAGCAAGCTGGTAACCATGCTTGGTGGCTGTGACTATCACATGGCGCTGATGAAAACTCTGGAAGGATTGGGGACAGTCAGGTTTTTTTTTAATTCATCTGCCACTATCTGCTACAAATGCAACAAAAGCTATTTAGACGCTCAACTTTATATTTGCAATGCATTTAGGTTCTGTTCCAGTGCCTAGTGTCAAACTGGGAATGTAGGCTTGCAGAGGCAATCCTCCTCCTAACAACAGGCATATGCAGCCCCATCACATGAGAGGGAAACTAGAGGATGCTTATGTTAAAGGATCAGACCACCTCTGACTGTCCTCTTTCCCCTTATATAAGCTGACACAGATATCAGGTCTTTCAGCTACCCCCTGCAGAAGCCCCTGGATTCCAGCTCCTCCCCTTGCATAGCAGGACTATACCAGATGTGTTACCAAGGCCACCTGCACTCCCACAGTGGAAAGGGCTAGATTTTTTCCTAGCAGTAAAACACCATTTTTAATTCTGGATTCGCATCATATTTATTTTTTTCCTTATTACCCTATTGACATGTTAACCACTAGCCTGGAAAGCTGATCAGCATGCAGGTCTTGTGAGCTCTATGAAAATATCCCAATTTACATTTTCAATTGTATCATTCTGCTGCTTTTCAGTGCTGCATGTAATCTGAGCTGGTGAATGCTGCAGAGGCACATTATGAGGTCAGGGTAAAAACATCCTTCCAAACATTAACAAATATATGGAACCTGATGGGCATTCCTCAGTCAGGCAAAACTCACACTTGTTTTGTCAGAGCAAAGACGGAGGGATGGGTAGATTATTTTGCGAGTTCAATGGGGCAACTCAAAGACAGAAATTTACATGGGTCCATCTTTGCAGGAGCAGTCTTACTTATAGCAATAGTGGGTACAAAATGTCAGACAGAAATGTGATTTTCAGTCTGAACAGTTTCTCTTTAGCATACCCATCCAACCAACTACAAGGTAGGAGAAATTGACTTCTGTAAATGATATTGGGTACTGGCAGTGCTAATTTTCCCACACTGCCTTGCTTGGTTTGCTTCATTTATTACATGAGGAGTCCATCTATATGAATAAAGGGGTAATTTAGTCATCAGTCTTGACCTGTGCTGAGATTGCCAACAATGAGATAGTAGGATTTTCTTGTAAATTTACCTGACCTTTAGGTACCAAACAGATACATTCCAAACTATTATATAATAATGACAAGAGATCCAGAATCCAGTAATAATAGTAAGAGATACAGGACCATGAAAATAACCTTGTATTGCAATTAAATGCACAGTTATGAAGGCTTACTTTAAAAACAATCTCTGAAGTATTTCTACCCAGTGATGAAGTTAGTCTCACATACCCCTCTGATTTGTGCTTTAAACCTTCTCCCAGGATTAAAATGACTTGTAATCTTGTCGGAGCATCTGACAGAAAAAATTATCATTCCCACAGTAATTGTTCATGTGCATGTCACAGAAGAATGGAATTTTCTGATAGTCGTCTCATTCCATGGAAGAAATAAATCCAGTTCTTTTAAACTAGTTTTTCTTTGTATTACTGGTTTTAATAAACTAAAGAAAGGGAAAGAAATCTTTTTTTTCTTTATTGTCCTTATGGAAGAGAAAAGAGAACCATTATACTACTGGGGAATATTAATATAGTTGGTATAGAAAAAAATCCTTCTTCCAAGCTTGAAAAAATACTGATGGTAGCATATATGTAGGAATACAATTATGGTAGCTAAAATGAAGATAGAAAATAACTTAATTCAGCCATCTATCACTGTCTAGGGATCCTGTTACACATTGGTTTTTTCATAGCTACTTATGAGTTTTCCTTAGTTATGGGAATGAAACCCATTGTACGGTTAGCAACTGCCGCGACAGCATCTTTTTCATGTTTGAGTGGCCAGGAGGTTGAGTCTTTTGCTCTCAGATGGCAGTCTTTCGCGATCATCCGTGCCATTGTTACCTCAAGATTAGATTACTACAATATGCTCTGTGTGCGGCTACATCCTAAATATATTTGGAAATGGAGCTGGTGCAGAATTTGATCACCAGCTTTTTAAGCTGTGTGTCTGTAAGCATATTACACCAGCATTCTGTGATCTGTATTGGCTACCTGTTGGTTTCCAGGTTGAATTTAATGTGTTGGTTTTGACCTAGAAGACTCTAAATAGCCAAAGATCTGTTGTGAGACTGCTGCTCTCTCATTGCCAGTCAGGTAATGTTGCAGTCAGCAAAGGTGCTGCTAGCAGGACATTCTCTATTAGGACCTCTCAGTTATGGAACTAGTCCCCTCTTGGTCCAAAATACTGCAGATTTGACAGGGCCGGCTCCCCCAGCGGGGGGAGGGCGGCCGGAGCCCTGGGAGGAGGGCGGCCGCTCTCCCCCCGGCAGCCGGGGGGAGGGCGCCGGGGGGGAGGGCAGACAGAGCGCCGGGGGGAGGGCGGCGAGCCCGGCCGTGGCCCCGCTCTCCCCGGCGGCCGGAGCGCCGCGCCGCCCCCCTCCAGGTGCCGCCCCAAGCACAAGCTTGGTGGGCTGGTGCCTGGAGCCGGCCCTGAGATTTGACCCTCCAAGGAATGCTCCAAGAACTTTGTATTCCCCCTAGTTTTTGGAGAGTAGGAAGAATTCTGAGGGTGTCTGGTTATTGATGGGAGAATAGGGTAATTTATTTTTTGTCTTTCTTTTTTTCTTGTTAGGAGGGTTAGACTGGCTTGTTGGAGTTATAGCAATGCTGGATTTGTTATAATAATTGCATTTGTTATAGTTGTCAAATACATATAAAACTATGGCTGGGTGGTTCTTTTATCTTTATAAAATATATTTAAACTTATAAAAAACCAAACAACCCTTTCAAATCTGCTCATATAGACTTTTTTTTTTTATCTTCTGATGGATGCACAATTTTCCCCTCTGGTTTATGGTGGAGCCACGTGGAAGGTAGAACAGACTTATATTGCTGAAGATTATTTTGCTTCCATTGCAGTTTGGTAATGTAGCCTGATCTTGCTTTCCCTGCCCCCAACGATTGATGCAACTTGGACTTAATATGGGTGTTTTACTGGTGCCTATAGTGTAACCCACACACCTCCTGGGTGTGGTGCTCTGTCTAATCTAGTGGCACTTAAATGAGACCACTCAGAAACCATTTAGGGAGAGATAAAATGAGTCTGTTCTACAGTTGGCTTTTAGCTCATGCAGTAGAGGCTCATGCACTAAGATCCAGAGGTCTCAGGTTCGATCCTGACAACTGGAGTCTGTCATTATTAGAATAGCAACAGGTTCAAATCCTTACAGAATTTAATCAGTCCTTCATTCTTCCAAAGTAGATTAATTAAATTCCAGACACTGTTGTGAGCCTTGGAGATTAGATTTTAAAAACAAGATCCTGTCTGCTGTGCACTGATATTAAAGACCCCATGATACTTTTTGTAAGACCCTGTGTAAGGAGTGTACTTTAAAAGTCAAAGTATGTGTTATATAAAAGTGTGGTTTGTATCCCTGTGCCTTGTCTCCAAGCAAATTGAAGAGATAGTTAGCATTCAGGGGTATACTTAAGAGATCAGGCTGTGGGAAAGCAATGTTGCAATAGTAAATTACAACCTAAAGAGTCAGCTGATGAGTCAGTTTTAGGCCCCAATTTTCAAAAGTGCATTCACCCTTTTGTGCATACCTGACGTGGTGGGTGTGAAGTTGGGCACATGCAAAAACGTGCAGGCAAATTTCAAATGTGGGCCTAAAACTAGCTGATCGCTACTGTTGATCTTAATGCAGAAAAGAATCAGCTTCGGAAGTAAATGAGGACATTTCATCCTCCAGAGTTGAAAACCCTTAACGGAAAATGGGATGGATGTGTAAAGCTAGCTTGGGGCTAGATCTGAGCTGTGCATGGAGGAGGTATTTAGGTTCCATATAACTACTGTAGAATATTGTTACACAAAAATACCTCTATTAAAGTGTCCCTTGTTTTTCATGACTAGGGTTCTTTTTCGGGGGGAGGGGAGGTTGTTTTTTTTTTAAGCCTACCACCTAAACCAAATTGGATGTTTTTCCCTCTTTTGAGTATTGTGGTTTGTAAGACAGCAAATATCAGATATTAAAGCAACGGCTGTGTTTTCTTTCAGAATGCTTTCTTAGGCATAAGCCACTTAAATGCTGAGCTTCCTGAGTATGCCTTACCTCTTTCACAGACTTCCTCCTGTGCCCTAAATTGATGTCATTTGTCCACATTGTTTTGATTGTTCTACCAGGCTGTTCTCTCAGGGCTAGATTATCACAGCCCTTTCTTGGCTGCATGGGGTAGTTACAAGACCCCCTTACTACCCTGCTCAGATTGCAACTTTGGCTGTGGGTGGTAGAGGAGAGACTAATTGCCCAGTATGGTCACCTGTGAGCAACTGGGAGTAGAGGGAGTTGAGAGGAGCAGGAATGAGGAGGAACTCTGGCTCCGCCCTCTATTTGACAGCTACAATAGCTGGCTAAGTGCATGGTGCATGTGAAATAAATTGATTCATGACAAGCACTTAGAGCAAGGGGCGAGCTGATGAATAGCTGGACTCTGAAGTACAAGTCCTTCTCTGGTTTGCTCCAGGACTGGCTCTGCTACACACTAGGCAGATTTTAATGTCACGGTCTAGCTGTTAGGCAGTTGAGAGATGACTGTAGCACATACAATGGAGGTATTAAGAGAACCATACAGCGGGATGTTATAATGATGGGTAGCCGTCAACAATTTCCCCAGTAGTAGAAAAGAAAAGAATTTATATTTTTCACCTCCACTTTATCTTCTGTCTAACCTGTTACATGCACTAATTGTACATGCATCCCTTTAGTGATTCTGCCAGCGTTTCATTTCCATACTTCATACTGTGTTATTTCTTCCTTCAGAGCTCAACGTCAAAACTCATATTTAATTCACACTCTATAAGTCAAGTGAAGACGGCCCCATTTCCCTCTTCTTGTCATGTGCACATAACCATATAGGAAGCACAATCACAATGAACCTATGGAACTCCTTGCCAGAGGATGTTGTGAAGGCCAAGACTAAAACAGGGTTCAAAAAAGAACTAGATAAGTTCATGGAGGATAGGTCCATCAATGGCTATTAGCCAGGATGGGCAGGGATGGTGTCCCTAGCCTCCATTTGCCAAAAGCTGGGAATGGGCTACAGGGGATGGATCACTTGATGAATACCTATTCCGTTCATTCCCTCTGGAGCACCTGGCATTGGCCACTGTCAGAAGACAGGATACTGGACTAGATGGACCTTTGGTCTGATCCAGTATGGCTGTTCTTATATTCTTAACTGACAATGATTAGCACCTCTGCTGGCAGTTGCAACAAGGCCGCCAAGCATTGAATATATTAATGTGGACACTTTCTGCCATAGAGGTGATACCTCCAGGTTAAAAGATGAGTAGAGCCCTGCAGATCTGCAGATATCTGCTTTATATGTTTCTGGATAGCGGATGGATACGGATCCAAATTCTATATCTAGAGCCCAGCAAATCTGCAGATATCCACTTTACATCAGCAGATCACGTTTGTGGCTCACGGATACAAATTTGATATCCATGCAGGGCTCTAAAGATGAGCCATATTTATAGGGCAGTGAGGGGAAGATTTCACCAATGACACCTGTGATCTCTCTGTTCTGTATTGTTATTATGATTATTTATTTGGATAGGGCAGCTCCTAGCAATATTATTAACTGCTCAATATTGTCCAATATATTGTTACATATTGATATTGTTAACATATTAATATTAATAATGTACTGATATATTTTTATTTAGTCATTGTGTTCCCCCCCAAACTACAATACAAGAGCACCCATCCAATGCAAAACCATTGTAAAACTACACTAATAAATAAATAGACCCACTAGATCAAAGGACCTAGTGACAACATAAATAGAACAAAAACTAATTGGTTTCCCCACGCAACCACCAACAGAGCTCGCAGCACCACTGCCCAGCCCTGCCCAACACCCAATTCTCTTGGGCAAGGGAGAAAAGGTGTATCTCACAGCACGCCCTGAAAGCTAACAATCTTTCACTCAATGGGCCTGAGGAAGAACTAAGTTACAAAGGCCTGGGACTATGCAGAGTGTTTAGTTTCCATCACCACCAAGATGGCATGTTTCAAAATGTTATACCTGCTTTAAAAATAATTGACCAGATCATCTACATTTCCTTTGAGGGGGAGCCCTGCATTTGCTTTGAGAACTTCTCTTTTTCTACCAGTCTGTCGGTTACCTTTTCGCAGGTACTTACTTTCTCTCTTGAAGTTTATGCAGGGTGTTCTGGCACTCTAATAGTATTAGTCTCCCTTTATAGACCTATTAGCATTATTTTGAAATATTGCATTTCGGCGGTGAATACATCCAAAAGATACGCATTCATGAGACCGCATTCATCATGTTAACTGAGTTAAGAGAAATCACAGCAAGGCGATGATGAATGTCGTTGGTGAAAGAAGCCAGAGTTGGAACAACTTAATTTTGAGGACAATTCAATTTCAGGTCCTGACTGCCTGGGCAGCCAAGTTAATTTAAAAGAAAAAAAGAAACAGCGTTTCCTGGGCAGGTAGTCGATGAAATAAGAATGTACTATACGCTGGAGTTTGTCTGTATCTTTTATAAGCCCATCATCACTCCCTCCTCCTCCTCTCTATTTCTCTCTCTTTTTTCTAGACCCCTGAAGAGTTAGAGGATGATTCAGACTTTGAACAAGAAGATTATGATGTTCGCAGCCGAACGAGTGTTCAGACTGAGGATGACCAGCTTATTGCTGGGCAGAGTGCAAGGGTGAGTATAAAATCCATGTTCCCCATCAACTCTGTATACAGCTCCAAATGAAAAGGTATGCCTCTGAAAGCTAATTGGACGATTTTAAATTTTGGGGTTCACTTCAGTAAGGAGGCTGGCAATTTTGGTTTTCAGACATAGATATTTATTTAGGTCTTTTCGCTTGCAGTACATTTGGACCAAGTTTATTATATGATTTTGTCAGGGTTATGTGATGTCTTGTATCAGTTATTTGCTCAAGCTAGAACTGTAGCAAAAGGCCTTGCACATTTCGAATGTACTGTAGCTAAGAGTATTCAGGAAATTTAAAACAAACAAACAAACCTTAAGGGCATAATGTGCACTATCTGAAGATATCTTACATTTGTCATGTTTCTCAGTGTGCTGACGTGTCTAGGAAAGCCGTTTAAGGTGCTGAGTAGTCTCTGTAATCTAATTGTAATTGAAGATATTTGTTACTGAGTCAATGTAATTTTACCAGTGTAATTATAGCATGATAAACTGGAGACATTGTGATTTGTGACCTCAGCTTATGCACGGCGATTGCAAATGAAGCGGACAAGTGCTTCAGGGGTCAGAGATGCTGGAGAAATGAAGTTAGTTGACCCTCAGGATTATTCCATCCTCTGATTAATGTTTACCTTTTGCTAAGTAGGCTGCTCAGTTCAGATAAGAAATCAAGTGAATACTGTGTTGTTAACACACCACATGAACATGTATTTGACTGGAAAGAGAGTTTAAAATCCTCCCTTTTTTTAACCTGGTACAGAAGCAGTGTAGAGAGATTGTGGAGAACTGGAAAATATCTGTTTTATTTTTATGACTATTGTGCATGCCTCTATATATTTGTTTATGGTGGGTTACTTACTCTTCAGATGGATAAAAAGAGAGCTATTAGGGGAACCAAACTGGAAACACAATAGCTTAGATGGGGAGCATCCCCCAAAACACCATAACACCATAGCCAGGTTGACTACAACAACTTCTTGGTCCCAACCCTGCTTAGCTGTTTGCCAAAGCTGAGAATCTGGAGAGCAAAAGATGTTGAAAGGAAGGGGGAAGCTCTCAGCTGCTGCAGGCTGACACAGAGAGAAGGAGGAGCAGGGTCTGCAGCAAGCAGGCTGTAACTTGGTCCCCAACAGAACAGAGGCACTGAGGTTATGTCATGTCTACCTTGAAGGGAATGCCAAATGTAGGTAAAATAGTCCGCACACAGAGCTCTTTGTTGTTTTATATCCATGTCTCAGTGCTGTGAACCTTTTGGCAAATAAATCTTACTTTTTTAACAAAAAAATTGCTTCTGGGTCACTGCATGCTATTGCTGTCCACAGGGTCCTGGCAGGTGCCAAACCCGTTAGGCCTGCTAGGTATCGTGGTTGGTAACCAGGAAGTTTGGATCCCAGAGACCCTGTCAGAGCGTGGTCAGATCACAGGAGAGGTAGAGGAACAGAACTGTCACTTGAAAGGGGAGCACTTAGGGGACTGGCAAAGGGTCTCAGAAGAGGCAGCCTGCCCAGGAACCATGGCAGATATATCGGAGAGGTTTTTATGGTTTAAAGAGTGTAATATAATGTTTGATCCATGCAGAAAGACTGAGTGCTGAAATAAACTAAAGTGTAAAAAGTTTCCTGGTGCTCTTCAGTTGATTCCGATTCTGTCCTTATTTCTTTCATGGCTAAACCTGGGGCAGTGGGATCATGCTGCTCTTTCAGTAATTAAAATTAGAATTAAAAAAATAGATTTAGATGAAGAGAAATAGGGACAGTCACAGCATCTTTATCAAGGGCCTAATCCAGCTAGCAGCTGAATAATCTCAAATCCTATTGTGGTTATAATTGTGGTTGTCAATTGTGGTAGGTGCTGGAGAAAAATATAACAGACAGTCACTGCCCCAAAGGGCTTACAGTCTAAGTATAAGACAAGAACCAATGGGTGGATACAGCAGCATCAGAAGGAAGACAGGGTGAAAATGAGATGATTATGATCAGTGTGATAAGCCGCAAAAGCCACTGTGTTGAGTGACCCCTTGAGCTGAAGCTACTCAGCGAGGAGCTCCGGAGGCTCCTGAGATGTAGGGGGGCCACTGGTGCCCGAACGGTGGCCCCATCCCCCAGCTCCGCCTCTTTCCCTGGGGCCCCATCCCCAGTCCCCTGAGGCTCTGCCCTCGTTTTGCCTCTTCCCGAGGCCCCGCCCCCTCCCTGCTTCTTCTCCCGAGGCCCCACCCCCACTCTGCCTCTTCCCCCGAGGTCCCGCTCGCTCCTGTCTGCCCCCTCCCACCCCCGTCGCTCACCCTTAACGCAGGATAATAGTGATGGGGCAATGGCCCCCTGGACCCTCCTGTTCCAGCACCCCTGTACTCAGCCTCTTGGAGGATCGTGCCATACAGGACTCCTTGTTGGAGAAAAGTTAGGTTTTTAGTTAGAGGCTATAATAGATTTGTATAATATGCCTACTTCATAAACTCTATTAGCATTTCAATGGAAAGGCTTGGTGTCTGTCTTTGACGGGAGATAAAACTTGAATATACAAGCTGCATTTGCTGCTGGGTATGGCTCCTTAGAAATGCATCAGCAACTGAAACAGAGTCATTAAGACATACTGGACCAGTACTAGGAAAATCAGGTTAGACTGTCCACAAAGACAGGAACCAAACACAAGTAATACAGATTGGCCTTCTTAGCTTTCTGATCATACAGAACTTTATTTTCACATCCATTAGTTACAATGAATTCATCAGTTCTAGAGTGTTTAGAGGGGGCTGGGGGTGGGGGGGGAGAAAGAGAGAGAGTTTAACTTACACTGCATTTCTCTGTGGAAAGACTAATGTGTTAACATTTGAAACCGCTGAGTTACATTGATAAGGCCTAATTAAAACTCATGTGTTGAATTTTAATATGATTAACTTGCAAATTTCTCATTTTCTGATCTACTGTTTATAGATAACCTTTTTTAATTCCAGTTTTGGAAAAGGTCAATTATGAATTTTTAAAAGCCAAGAGCATTTTAAGGATATGTAGAGAAAGGCTTCAGCTGATTGAAAGTGACATAAACAAGAAAAAATGTAATGACACTTAAATGTGTCACACCCCATTAAATGCATAATGCGGTCTTCAGAACCCCGAAGCCAAATAGTATCTCATCTTGAAAATCATTGTTGGAAGTGTCCATTTGATCTTCAAAAGTAACTTTCATAATTTTGCCATTTTTTTGGTAATTTTCCTTTTCCTTTGTTGATAGTCAAGGCAAATTAGAATCAACCTATTTAGTGCCATTTTGCATATCATCCAAGAACCAATTAAACCACTAAATGTTATTGAAAGGTACGTTCATTCCGTTCATTTTAAACATATTCCCTTGCATGTCATGGCTTATTTCAACCTCAAGTTAAGTAGAAAGCCAGGGTGTTTCTGACTGACAGTGAGATATGAGAGAGGTGGAGGTGTTTGAAGCTTAGCCAAACTACGGGGCTGCCTCTTAGTGTGTATTTCCTTCATTTTTGATCTGTCTAAAGTTTCAGATATAATAAAAAAATCCTGTCTTTTAGTTGGATTGTAGTGGCGTCTGCCCACTCTCTTCAGTCTACAATGTCATAGATGTACAGTCTTTAAACTTGCAAAGATTTTATAAGGACTATAAAAGTCCCTTGTTTTACAAGAATATGCTGTAGTTACTCTTGAAATAGCTGATATAGTGAAAACAAAATTTGGACCATGTTATTAAATGTATAGGCTTTAATTTAAAAAATGTTTAATAGTGTGACTGCTCTGACAGTGAAGTCAGTACTAAAGACCAACTCTAATAGGCCACCCCTGTTTTAAGAGACCATTCTGAAGCACACCTGAGGGGTTTCCAGTTCAATTTTGCTTGTCATGTGGTTATGCTATAACTTATACTAAACAATCTGGTCCACTTAAGACAACTGGACTCATTTATGGCAGATTTCACTGTAGCCAGGGCCACATCCTGTGCTCGCATAAATCAGTGTAATCCGACTGAAGTGAGTAGAGCTATGTTGATTTACACCAGGTGAGGGTCTGGCACTATATACTGTAAGCTTTGATTGGTTTCTGCTATTCTGTATGGAGTCCCTGTGAGTTTTTTTGTTCAGTGTGAAATTATAGCAGTGATCTTTTTCTGAAGAAACTATCTGTACCATTTGGCTTTACAGCTTTCAGAATTAAAATCCTATCCTAAAAAGTGCTGAGTGCCAGCTGTGATGGATTTAGCATCACCTTAGAAACTAAAATGGTTTCTAGCTCTCTTTTTGATGGGCAACTACTCTACATTTTATCCAGGCTATCATGGCTCAACTGCCCCAGGAGGAGAAGGCTAAGATTGCGGAGCAGGTAGAGATATTCCACCAAGAAAAGAGCAAACTGGACGCTGAGGTGGCCAAATGGGATGACAGTGGTAATGACATCATTGTGTTGGCAAAGCAGATGTGCATGATTATGATGGAAATGACGGACTTTACTAGGTAAGCACAAAAGAATTTGTACTGAGTGCTTCCTCTGGAACCCTGCATCATTTCTTTATTATGGCATTTAAGGAACATTGAGTGTATTTACGATGTTTAGGTAATGTGTCTATAACAATTCTAATATTGCTGGTTCTATAATCGTTGCCCTGTGTATTTACCTTTTAACACAAAGGAGAGCTTCAATATTGTTTAAACACTGTTCAGCATTAAGACACTGATTCAGCAACGTACTTAAGCACAAGAGCAATTCCATCCCGATTCAGCAAAGCTCCTAACCACATGCTTAGCTTTTAGGAGGGGAGGGATAGCTCTGTGGTTTGAGCATTAGCTTACTAACCCCAGGGTTGTGAGTTCAATCCTTGAGGGGTCCATTTAGGAATCTGGGGCAAAAAAAATCTGTCAGGGACAGTAGTTGGTCCTGCTAGTGAAGGCAGGGGTCTGGACTCAATGACCTTTCAAGTCCCTTCCAGTTCTGTTTTTCCAACAGGGGAGGGATAGCATAGTGGTTTGAGCATTGGCCTGCTAAACCCAGGGTTGTGAGTTCAATCCTTGAGGGGGCCATTTCGGGAACTGGGGTAAAAATCTGTTTGGAGATTGGTCCTGCTTTGAGCAGAGGGTTGGACTAGATGATCTCCTGAGGTCCCTTCCAACCCTGATATTCTATGAATCACATGAGTAGGCCCAGTGAAATCAGTTGCAGAGGTGCTTCATACCAACAAGCCAGAACATCAAACAAAGACGCTTTAGTGACTTGTTGGTTGGTTTGGGGGGACATAAAGCCAGCTTACTGACATGCCCAAATAGTTCCTTTCACCTGGTTATTTTCAACAGTTCACCATTTAAGATTAAACGTGTGTTTTTTTGTTAGTTATTTGTGCATCTTTAATTTCAGCAGAAGTAGTGCAGCAAGGATAATGTGTGACCTGATAGGCCCTCAAATGACCTTTTGTCTAGCAAGAGTCAAAATGCACAAGTCTTGCTGAACATTGCAATGAATGTCAATCAAAAATAATGGCAAAAAATCCACTGAACTCATTCTCATGACTGAATTTCTTTAAACAAGCAGCCCTTGATTTAATCCAGAAGTAACTTTCATCAGGATTTGTCAATAACAATGACTTTTTTCCTTGCTATAATATTTTGTTCTAATTACAGTGCATCAAAAGGCTATTAATTAATGTTATCATTTAAACAAAATCAATTTTGTTTATATCCAGCCACATTGTTAATCAGACCAGAGGGACCATTTTACAAAAGATTAAATGCACCCTCTTAAAGTTAGAGTAATCTATGCAGTGCTACAATCCCTGCTATTTTGGGGAGTAAATGACCAAAAAATCCTCTCCAAAGCTCATGTTTTGGATATGTTTTGCCACACTTCTGCAAGACAAAAAACAAACAACTAAGCAAACAAAAAACCCAAACCCACTGAGGCCTTATTCTTCCTTCCTGTACTCTATAGGGAAAAAGTCATGTAGGGATCTTTCTCTAGAGAACTGAGTTTCTCTTCTCCCTACAATATGTCTAGGCCCCCCTGCCCATCTTTCATGGGAAAGGAGTGAAATCCCCCTATACCCTTCATGAGAGGGACATTAAAAAAAAATCTCTCTTTGGTCTGGATCTCTCACCTCTCTTTCCTGAAGCAGAATGAAAATTTCCCCATGCCTTGCCATCAGTTCTGTGGAGGGAGAGGTGATGATCTAATAACTTCTTCAGGGGACCAGAGTATAAAGATTTTTCTACCACACACTGCATACATTTTAATACCTTAATCTTCAAACTGAAAGTTTGGTAATTGGATGTTTCTAACATCAAAAGATGAGAATTAATGTGAAAATGAGAGTAAAATCACTGTCATGTTTGGGGTAAATTAAAAGAAAGTCTAAGTGGACCTTAGTGCCTCTGTTTACCCCAGATTCAATAAAACCTCCTTTAACATCTTCCACTAAAAAACAAACAAACCAACAAACCCTTTGCATCTCCTTTGCCTACGGTGACTTCCGTGGTGTTAAAATGGAATAACTCCCAAATGTCTGGAGTGTGTTACAGCCGGATGTGCTGATCTCTTCATATAATTGACATAAAACCATAGGCGGTCACTCTTAAGGTGACTGGGACTTAGGACCAGCGTACAATTCCTGGTTCTGCCTGTGGTTTGCTGGGTGACCTAGGGCAAGTCACTTCCCCTCTTGCACCTCAGTTTCACCATGTATAAAATGGGAATAATGATGTGGACCTCCTTTGTAAAGCACTTTGGGATGTGTGGGTGAAAAACACTATAAAAGAATTAGGTGGTATCATTATTTATAAGAACTTGTGTCTTTTACATCATCTTACAAATATCAAGAGAGACAGATTAGTAGTAAAGTTTAAAAAAAAAATCAAGCAGGATTTAAGCACAACTGAATTATGCCTCAGGTAGTTTAGCAGCTTTATGACAAAAATCTACGAGAAGAGATTTCCTAATGTGACATTTCTGCACTAGACTTGGCAGACTTGGTGTTAAGCACTGGTTGGGGAATAACAGAATTTTTAAAAAGTTTTGTATTCCCGCAGGGACATTTTCCTAATGAGCACTTAAAAATGCACATACTATTAAACATAGTTCATGTGCTTGAAGGCACCATCAAATTAAACTGCTAGCGAGGCATTTTGTATGTGAAAGGAAATATAGCAGACCCGTTCCTTAATCAAGCTATCGTATAATTAGTAGTTAAGTCCAAGGTGAAGTTGCAGTAAATTAGGAAGGCATTCATAAAATAAATAATCATACACTGAGTTAGGACACTGCAACTGTGTCATGATTTAATTAGACTGTAGTATAACCATATTGTTCTTTCCAGAGGTAAAGGGCCATTGAAGAATACATCTGATGTCATTAATGCTGCCAAGAAGATTGCAGAAGCAGGCTCTAGAATGGACAAATTGGCACGAGCTGTAGCTGATCAGGTAATGATCCAAACAAATAAATATATAATATGAATCAGTCAATAGTGGCATTTTGTATGGACAGTACAAATTATCTGTGTGGTTTAAGGACCTTCTAGAGAAAGTCTCTACTAGTGCTGTGATCTAGTGACTGAAGAGAGGCTGTTTGTTCAGCACCAGTCAGTTTGGTAAGATCATTGTTGGTTGAAATGAAGCCGACACTGCAGCCCTTTAATTCACTGGTTCAGAAATCAAACCACCTAAATAATAATAGCATCAGCTACCATAGATAAAAACACCAAGGTGAGCTGAGATACTCCAGCCTCCTCGTTGGTTTCCTTACTTAAAAGGGGATTACGCACACCCTTCTGTATTTGATGCATGTACCTTTCACACTATGGGAAATCTGTAAACTAGTCTAAGAACCCCAGAAAACCCCAGAAGGTACAACGGTCCCATGTCTTCATCTGGAACAAACGAATGCTGGCTACAGATGATGATTGCAGTAGAATGTGGATGGCTAAAAGCAATAAAAAGGTCACACTCTTTGTTGCTTCAGTAGGCCAAGCTCATTGCACATGCCAGGGCTCCTTGCATTTCTCTATTCTCCCCTCCCCCCCGACTCCCTGTGCACCCCACTCCCACCCCCCTCTATTTCAGGGATCCCATGCAACCCCACCCCTACCCCTTCCTCATGCCAGGGATTCTGTGTGCCCCCTGTTCCCCTTTTTGCCACATTCCAGGAGCTCAGTGTTCACTCCAGGTCTCTATCCCTCATTCCACTGTCCCCAGTTCTCCCTCAGTGCCAGGGAATCAATGTTCCCCCTCATTCACTCCTTTCTCACTATACCCCCCTTATCCAACATGGCAGTGGCTCCATGTGCCTCCCCATGCCCCCATCCACCATATGTCAGGGGTTCTTGTGTCCCCCATGTCCAACCCCATACCATTGTCCCCTATTTTCCAGCCATGCCATGGCACTGTATGTGCCCCCGTGGCTCATGGCCCCCGTTCACTTCATACTGGGACCCCCATTTTAGGGGCTCTTTGTGTGCCCCCTTTCCCACACCATTCTCTTTACTTTTCTGTCTGTCTGGGAGATAAGTCATTCAGGATGTCAACTTTTTAAACTGTATTGGGCGGATGGGCGAAGCTGAGATAGGAAGTATTGGTATGTTGGCTGCCAGAAACCAGTTCTTTGCTTTATTGACAATTACAGAGGTGGTCGACACTGCTGTGCCTGCTAACCAGATGCAGAGGTCTTCGTGAGTTGCCCATTAGCCCCTTCCAGTTTTCCAAATTTCACCAAAACCAATGAGTTCCGTCCACTGATACCTAGACAATTCCCTGAAAATTTGGAATGGATGAGATGTGGCATTCAAAAATGATTCCATTACAGACAGACAGAAAGACAGAGAAATGCCCCCAAGGGAAGAAGGACCTGGATCATCCACTCCCATGGAAAACCCATAGGAGGGGGTTGTAGGTGAGGAGGATATCCTCACAGATCCCCTCCCTAATCACCCCCCTCCAAACCTGCAGCTGTGACCTCTAGCCATCCTTCTCTTCCCCTTAAAATGGGAGAAAGTCTGCTGGTCACAGGAATTCTAACGTATCCATGGAGAGTGGGAATAGCATTAGTTTCATCCTGCAAGATACTCTGGGCCAGAGTTGCACACAGAGATGCAGCTTTTTCCTATAATCCCCAAAAGTTTGGCAATGTGAACTGTTCCACCCAATTGGCCCATTTCCCCCTCTTGAGCCCACTCCTGCTGGATACATCCTAGGAAGGAGAAATCCATCCCTGTGTTAATGTAATTCCCACTGTTGAAAGAGCTATAAACATGCTCGTTAATGATCTTGCAGTTTGCACTCTGGTGTTGTGAGAGGTGGCAGAGTTTAAAGAAATAAATGTCAGGTACATAACACATGCAGCTTGTTTAGAGAATATTGGTTTCAGTCATGTCTTTGATCTACATTCCTTCAGAAGGATGTAAAATACAAAGTTTAAAGTTTTTTTTTTTTAAATCAATATGAGAGTTAGATGTCTCTTTTAATCCCTTGGCCGTGGTGATATTTTACAGAACTTTTGAGACATACATGGAGTATAAACTTTTTATTGACTGTTGCATTTTTAATTACTGTTCCAATGAGAGAGAGCTTGCATCTTAATTTGATTCAAGGTACTTGTATGTAAAGCTTTGTCAGCTCTCTAGAGGTATCATTTTAAAGTTCATTTCTTTCAGCTCATAGGCCTCACGAGCAGGATAAATATTACTGTATTGAATTGTCACAAGTAGGAAAAAAAGGTCTCTTAGGAATTCGCTCTTGAAAGATATTGCAACTGCGTGAGAGAAAGACGTTATGGCATTATCATAAGTACAGAACAGATTAAACGGCCTAACGGCCCCAAAGTACTCACAGCTCTTTTTTGTTTGTTAGACTTAAAGACAGAGGCGCAAGCAAAGTGATTGCTTTCAGAGTTAGGGGCCACAGTGTGTGTACGGAACCAGTGCTGTTCTTTTACATCTAAGAGCACTATAAACATTTTTCCCTTGTGCCTTATTTGTCATTGCTATTATAACCATTTAGACAGATGTTGTGGGGCCATTGGGCTGTGAGTGCTTAATCTGATCATGGTTAGTTTAGGTGCCATGTGGTGGTTTTACTCTTCAAAATGGAAAATTGAATGTAGCATTTTAATGACCTAAAGAAACTAGTTCAAAAGACTCTGAATCTTTGATCTCCATAGTCAAACAATATTGAAAGGCGGACTTTGTTGTGTAGCTCTGACAAGTGTTTATTGGAGACATGCTCTTTGGAAGGGGACGTTTTAACTCTGTTTCATTTGTGTGAATTATACAGGCCTGTGCTCAGGAGACAAGTCTAGGAATATTAACTATGGGTGCTGTTTATTATGCTGTTGATTATTGTTGGGGATGCTGCAGTTCCTTGTAAGAGTTTATTTCAATGGACTATAAATGAGTTGTGCTTGGGCCATGTCTGGTTATATTGATTATGAAACCTTCACAGATTCTACTTAGTTTGACCTCGTGTAATTTTTATCTGCACACTTTTGTCATGAGGAATATGTCAAAATGGTACAGTACTTTAGATGGCCTACCAGTAGTAGTGAGAAGTATTGCTTAGAAAGGCATGGAGACCAGATTATTTCATTTCCTTCTTATTAAGGGCCGCAAGCCTGAAAGCGTCTTCTATAATATGTCACGTATATTACTATAAATAATTTCCTTCCAGTATAGATGGACTGGTATATTATGCCTGAGTAGACTCCTATGTTTATTACAAACTGAACGATAAACTAATCTATGTAGATGTTTTCTTAGGACGTTTTCTTTAAGTTCATCAGGGAAGTGCCAAAAAGAGATTATTTTTATAAAGCACCCATGCTATCTTCACATTCTAATTCATGAGTGTCAAGCTATAGATGAGGTACAGAATATTTTTCAGCTCTCATCAAGTTCCTCGCTAACGGGTTAAGTGATATGGATGAATCTAATATGGTGTCAACACTGCTGCTATTTCCTTGGATTGCCTTTGTATAATGAACATATAAACTGAGCTAGATCTAATCAATTTTGCTTATTTTTTTCCCCTGGCAGTGCCCTGATTCAGCCTGCAAGCAGGATCTGTTAGCATATCTACAGCGCATTGCCCTCTATTGCCACCAGCTAAATATCTGCAGCAAGGTGAAGGCAGAAGTGCAGAATCTTGGAGGAGAACTTATTGTATCAGGGGTAAGCTGGTATTTGTATTTAGCAGTTTACATATCCCGTAGTTGCACTTGCCAGGGAGCATTTTCGGTGACAAGAATGTAAAAGACAAAAAAATAGTGATTCATAAGCAAGCTTCTTAAAATGTTATCTCCAGTATTCCAGACCTTACAATAACTTGTGTAGAGCAATTTGATTTTCCAATTACCCTTTGTTTATACTAACCTTGTAAAATCTTCATTCCTCCAAAAGAAAGGTAATTTCATAGTCTAGAAACTCATTGCCAAGCTGTGAATATTATAATTATTTGGAGCTTTTGTTTATTTGCTTATTGTAAATCTACTTTCCTTTGTTAGTATTGGTAATTTCCCTTCTCTGAGCAGGAGCCAGCACTGCTCTGTATGGAGTGCATATTGTTAAGATGGTAATATCTAACAGGATTTCATTCACTCAGGTTCCAATGCATACTAGGTTTAGCAAAAACTCGGGAAGGCTAGCAAAATATTTTACTTTTTGTGTGCTGTTTCCAAATACAGATGCCAAACCTAAAAATTACATATTCTAATTCCTTCCATTTGCTTGTTTCAGTAATTTTTTTAATGAAAATGCAAATGTTTTATCCACAATCACCAGGCATTTGTTGTCCAAATTAGAAATGTGTAGAGACAGTCAGAACATAAATTGTTTTTGCTGCATTTTAAAAGATGTTTTCTCCCCTTCACCTCACCTAGAGCCATCTGCCTCTGTGAGACCAATGGCAAAAAGTACTAGCATTTGCTACTCTTCATGGGTTTTTTTGGTTTTTTCTTTATGCTACTCACTGTAGGTTTGACCCAACCACACTTTGGTCACTGTCCAAACTGCATATAGATTATGTGTATACTCGTGTATACTGTATTCCCTCTTGCATATACCAGTGTTTACTATATTCCCTGACCCCCACTGTGCTTTCAAGATGACAGAGATTTGTGAAAACTGAGACACTTTAGACAAGTTTGTTTGAAAATGCCATTTTGGGGAAAAATAACACATCCTCTGATTGTTTAAACCCAATCAAATTTGAAGACTGTTGAGACAAGCTGTGCCCTCTATTTTATCCATACAACCCCAAGGGAAATCAGTGGGCTTTCCCAAAGCTAACTGAGAACAAAACATATGCCCTTTTGTTATATATATAAAACAATGATTTTTTTGCCAAGCCCTGTATGCAGCTTTAAAACTTGGCTGGGCTACTTGCAACTATTATTTTGAAATCATGCATGCAGTGCTAGAAGGAAGTTGCTGCACTGTACTGCTCCTGTGCCTCTCCTGCAGATGGTCTCCACCTCTTGACATAAGTACAAAGTAGTGTAATTTTAACAGCTTGATCTTCCCACAACCATTTTCCTGGTGTTGAATGAGTGATCTTTCCTTATATCACTGACAATTGTACTATATATAAAATGCTTCAGACCTTATCTTACCTGCTGCCATACAAGTCCGGCTTTCCATACCCATTTATCTTTCACACCCATCCATCTATAACAATTGCCCAAATTAGATCTTCTATCAGCTTGGCTTTTGTGCTTATGTTTATTTCTTTTCCAGTTCTCTTTATTTACTGTACGTGGATGTTGAACAGGCCATTGTGAACCTCTAACATACAGTTTGTTATTGAAACATCATCATACACTGTGAAATTTAAGTGGCTGAAATGCTTGACTTCTTCATTTCCAAGCTGGCATTGTTAGCATCTGCTGCTTCCCAGGCTTCATCACCATTGTCTTGTTTTGCATTCACTTGCAGTACAAAGCAATGCTAACCTCAGCCATTCAAATTACTAGCTTTTGAGTTGACTCCAAAGACAGTGTTAATGGCATTGACAGTAACCTAAACTCGCCGTATCTGTTTCTTTAGTTATTTCTCTGTCATGGACTTAATGGAGATGGTGCAGAAAGTTGATCTTTTGTCCATCCGTTTTTGAGAACCATATCTTAGAGCTTGGTGAAGCAAAATGAATCCACTGCTTTTCTGGTAGCATTTAACGTGATTTACATCTTCAAGTGCTGGGTACTGTATGCTCTTTTGCCGACCTCGGGACTATCCAGAGATCAGATGTCCAAATCCACATCTACATCTGTAGCCTGCTTATCCACTTGCCACTTCTGCTTCCATCTTGTTCTTCATTCTCTCTTGGATAGCCAGCTGCAAATAAAGAGTACTTTATTTGCATAAAAAAGAACAACAGTTATTTGGCAACTTGCATACAGTACAATGATCTTGAAAGTGCAGTGGAAATCCAGAGTTCGTGGCCCCAAACCATTCACTTTTACAGGAAACTGATGTGTATGCATTATATTCAATTATTTTTTTGTGATGTAACAATCACCCTGGCACTTGACATTTACAAATTTTGAAGGAGATGGAACTATAACATACATCCGTATTTACTAGGAGTCACCAAATTATTCACCATTTCCCTCATCCAGAAGTTTAGCTGTGATTTCAGAACCACTGGTTCTGGGGAATATAAACTCTGCCTGACTTTCTGCTTTATTAGGAATGTTAATCCATGTTTCCAAACACAGTGAATAAATATAAAATGACTAGAACCTCGGAGACATACATGATCTGTTCCGATTACCTTAATTCTATTCTGGCAAGGAAAAATATGTTCCATTTTATATGATATGTTGAAGTTATTGCATAATGTGGTGTATGCCTTTTTGGTGAAATTTCTGTTTATTTATATTCTCCATAAGTTACTTGTAGTGCAGTATATTTTACATTCAAACCTAAGCACACACCCAGTCTCTCTCTCTCTCTACATCAGTGTGACATTTACCTCATGTATGAAGATTTTGTTGGTATCATTAACTTACTTATAGATAGGCTGAAAAGTATATCAAAAAGCAAAGAAAATGAGGCTATCAAACTCCTGAAAGGGAAATTATTTCAATAAGAGGAAAGAACCCTTTAAATCATTTCCCTTCTTTCTCTCAATCCTTTCTCCTTTAACTTCCCTTCCATCTCTCCCTTGATCTTTCCATCCCAAAATGTTCTCTGCCTACCGATCAACAAGACTCTTTTCCCCAGGTAAATCTCATACACCAGGTCTTCCACTGGTTTAAATCAGTGTAGCTCCATGTGTTTCAATGGCACTATTCTGAGTGCTGATTTATACCAGATGGTGATCTGAACCAGTAGGTTTATGTTTAGATTGTGAGACTCCAACTCCCTGTCTCCCAGTTCAGTTTTGAAACACAGTGTAAGAAAAATGTATTTGAGAGCTCTTCTGTGGTGAAGAGCCTTATTAACCTGGAGTGAGGGAAGCATAGGGAGGCAAGGAAGATATAAAGGGAGGGACATAAAATAATAAGGAGATAGGGGAATAGAGGCTGAAATGCCCAAAATGATTTTTAAATAGCTGCTAAAGATCTTGAGTGAAATCCTGACCTCATTAGGTATGTCTACACAGCAATTAAATACCCACGGCTGGCCCATGACATCTGACTCAGGCTCACAGGGCTCAGGCCAAGGGGCAGTTTAATTGCAGTGTAGACGTTCAGGCTTGGGCTGGAGCCTGGGCTCTGAGATTCTGCAGTGGGGGAGGCAAAATTCCCATTGACTTCAGTGTGGCTAGAATTTCATCTCCTGCTTTGTTTCTAGTTGCAGCCCATGTGGTTTTGTAATTTAGTATTTGAATATTTACAAAAAACCCTGTATAATAATAATAATAATGAGTTTGACAGCCTCATTATTAATTATTATTACTGTTTTTATTATTAGGCATTTCTTATTAAACAGTTGTTACAATATCCTGGGATAATAAGCACCTCGACTTCAGAGTTCATTTCCTCAGTCTTCAGCCAGAGAGTTCATTCAGTGCAAAGTGCAGCTATTGCCTGATAAACAGGAATCACTCTTAAAGTGGATTAACTTCCATGAGATGCTGTTACATATTTCTCCCATTGAAGTAAATGTCCATTACAGATACATGGCCTCACAACAGGTATTAGCATGGTGTTGTTGTTATTGTTGTTGTTGAAAAGGGGTGTAATCTATGAAGTTTGGATCCAGATCAAAATCCAAGCTTCCCAAGAGTTTGGGGTACTTCTTTTCTCGGTGTTCCAGCTGGGCTCCGGATCAAAATATATCATTACGTCAAAACTGACTTGTATGTTCTCTTATTGCTATGGAGCAAACAGTCAGCAGAAAGTCTACTATACATTTTGTCCCTGAGCTTGCATTTCTTTTTATTTCATGTTTGTGTCAGGAGCTTGATGTCCACTGTCTTGTTACCTACAATAATTTAATCCTGGCTTTAACCGGGTAAGAGTTTAGCATTATGTGAAAGAAAGACAACCTGCTCAATGAGCGATTTGGTAAACTGCCAAGACTGTCACCTCCTTTTCATTTGAGAGCATCAGGAATCTAAGCAAAATATTCCTGTTTCCAGCCACTAACTGTGTAAGTTTTACTATTGAATTAGAATTTAAACAGAAGAATAACGCATGAAATAAACCCATGAAAACAGGCTGATAAACCAAAATTTATTTAGACCTCTGTGGGCTGGGCTGCTTGGACAGTTGATCTCTCAGATTTGGAAGAAATCTGTTTAAGCAGTATGTTTTGTAAAGAATGTCCTCCCATCTGCTTTTTAAAATACAATAGTGATTTTTTCCTAATCACAATTCATAGCTATTGGTAGTAAGATTCCTACTTTCTGTTTGTTAGTAATTGCATCTTATTTAACTCACTGTGAATATAGTAGAAGAAACTATGGCTGTCAGACAATTTAAAAAATCAAAATTAATTGTAAGATTTTTTTTAAAATAGTTGCAATTAATTGCAGTTTTAAACACACTGTTAAACAATAATAAAATACCAATTTAAATTAATTATACATATCTGTGGATGTTTTTCTACATTTTCAAATATATCGATTTCATTTACAACACAGAATACAAAGTGTACACTGCTTACTTGATGTTATTTTTTATTACAAATATTTGCACTGTACAAGTCAAAGCATGAAGGGGCATACAAATGTTTAGCATATCTGGCATGTAAATACCTTGCAACGCTGGCTACAACAGTGCCAGGCGAACGCCTGTTCTAACTTTCAGGTGATATTTTAAATAACAAGTGGGCAGCATTAACTCCCATAAATGTAAATAAACTTCTTTGTTTTAGCGATTGGCTGAACAAGAAGTAGGACTGAGTGGCACTTGTGCTGGAACAATTTGTATCGTGGGGATGCTGAGAACCATTGAACCAAACTGTAAACCCTGCATATAATGGAAACCACTTCAAGCCAGGGGGTACAACAGCACCCCTAGTACCAGCACCTATGCTGAGTGGACTTGTGGGCGCTAAAGTTTTACATTGTTTGTTTTTTGAGTGCAGTTATGTGTAAAAATAACAATGGATAACTTTCACGATAAAGAGATTGCACTACAGTATTGTATGAGGTGAACTGAAAAATACTATTTCTTTTGTTTATCCTTTTTACAGTATAAATATTTATAATAAAAATAATAATATAAAGTGAGCCCTGCACAATTTGTATTCTGTGTTTTAATTGAAATCAGTATATTTGAAAGTGTAGAAAAACATCCAAAATATTTATAGTAAATTTAAATTGGTATTTTATTATTATTTAACAGTGTGATTAAAACTGCAATTAATCACAACTGTTTTTTTTTATTCTAGTTAATTTGTTTTGGGTTAATCGCTTGCGTTAACTGTGATTAACTGACAGCCATAGAACGATCCTACATTTATGACTGGAATCACAGGAATTTTGAAGTGTTATTTACCCTGTCACGTAACACAAGAACCAGGGATCGCCCAATGAAATTGGTATACAGCAGGTTTGAAACAAACAAAATGAAGTACTTCTTCATACAATGCACAGTCAACCTGTGGAACTCATTGCCAGGGGATGTTGTGAAGGCCAAAAGTATACCTGAGTTCAAAAAAGAATTAGATAATTTCATGGAGGATAGGTCCATCGATGGCTATTAGCCAAGATGGTCAGGGATGCAACCCCATGCTCTGGGTGTCCCTAAACCTCTGACTGCCAGAAGCTGGGACTGGATGTAAGTGGATGGATCACTCAAAATTGCCATGTTCTGTTGATTCCCTCTGAAGCATCCGGCACTGGCCACTATCAAAATATAGGATACTGGGCTAGATGGACTCTTGCTCTGACCCAGTATGGCCATTCTGATGTTCATATTATTAGCAGATACTGTTCATTTTACAGATACTAAAAGTGTTCTAGGCACTTCACAGAACAAATAGAAGATAAGGCTTTGCGCCCATTTGACCTCATTGCAGTTGAAGGACTGCAGGGGTGGTAGAAGGCTGAGATCAAGGCTGGACCAACTGCCAGTGGCAGTAGAGCAAACTAGGGGGAAACACAACTTGGATCTACTTTTCAGAGATGACACTGCTGCTGTGAAAGTGCTATGTCTGGGCCTGGGGGAAGAGAGGCTGCTGGGAAACTGGATCACCTTGACTAACCCCGTGTGCTTGGCTGCAGCTATTGCTTTGGAGGAAATGACTAGATATAATGAAACTCTTTAAATAAGCCCATTTGAGTATGGATGGATGTAAGCTACTCTTTGTGTTCACATAGGTATATGACAATGAGTTCTTTAAAACTCTCTAAAATAGTAAAATAGGTGGCATATGCAGAATACGTGATGGAGTAATATAAACGTTTTATCAGTGTTCACTTAGATTGACCTGTTTGAGCTTTGCTACTTATAACTAATGCAGCTGTCCCAAACTCATGCTAATATAATCTTTATACAACCCCACCTCTTTCCCTAAGTAAAATAGGGAATCTGTGAACAGGTAGCATGTTGTAAAGATTTTATCGGGATGGGACAACTTGGGACAACTTCATTACTCACAAATGATGAGGACACAAGTGAGCAATGTAGGCCATCCAAAACTAGTGCTGATAAAACCGTTACATTGCACAATCACGTAGTCTGTATATCCCATGTGTTTTACAGAAACACTATTACAGATTTGTTTTGAGAATTTAAAAGAGCAAAGACGTACTTGTGTTGCTCCTCCTGTAAAGCCAGATGTCTTCAATGATCATACAGTCAATGCAACAGCTCACAGAGGGACAGAAAAAATGAAAGTTAATAAATTTGCAATGCCTCTAAGAAAGACCTAAAATAGCTTTTTTAATAAAACAATGTCACAGCTTTGGTTCATTAGCTCAGGTCCTTCCAGTGCTACAAGAGAGGGTAAAGTCCCACTGGGAACCTGAGAAATTTCCATTCCTATTTATAGCTCTGTGGGTTCCAAGGTATTGGAGTTGATTTCTGTTACTGGACCTAACAACATTGTTCATCCTGAATCTTGTGTCAGTGGGATGCTGGGGGAGGAGGAGGAATTCCATATTTGGAGTGAAAGAGAGAAATGTTTTTGGCAGGATTTAAAGGTTTCTCTTTAAAGCTGCTGTTGGGAGATGGGCAGAGTGCAGGTGAGGAAATCAAGGGCACATGATAAATACAGTTTTTGACATAGCTGTGCAATTAATCACATGGATATTATCACCAAATGGACCCTGCAAAAACTGCACTGAAGCTACTAGATTTGTTACAAGACTGTTTACAAGAACATGCACTCTAAAGAGCAGTATCTCATCACATACATACAAGCCACACAGATGTAGGAGTGATATCCATGAGATAAATTGCAGTTATGCCAAATTGTATTCCATTATACAGACATACTCATACATACATTGAACACATACATCCCATTTATGTGTATATTTAATCAACCGGTCAAATATTTCTACAACACAGATGTATCACTATTAGGAAGTAGAGGGGTTTTCCTCTCTTTACGGTGCATGTTCTTATGATTAAATTTATAAAAAAACTAGTAACTTCATGAATTATTGGATGGTACATTTACTGAAATTTAAAATTAAGAGTGTTTTTCAAAGAAAAAAAGAGTCTGATATCAAAAATAAGAAATCCCGAGCAATTTAATTCAATGGAAAAAAATAAAAGTTTATATATTGGAAGTTGATGCTTGAAACAAGTATGTTATGGATTTGAAGGCAATACTAATCTATATGTTTCAATATATACTATTCTCATTATATTAATATAGGAAATCTGACAATCAAAAAACTTCTGTTCATGAAATAACTAGAATGCTCGGCCAGATTCTTTCCTGTGCCATGATATGATCAGCATGGAGGAGAAGGGAATGTCAGAGAGCCACTTACAGCTTCCTGATTCTCAAACTACCCCGGCAATGCAATAAATTAGAGAAACCTAGGTGCTGCTCTAATTTACAACAGCTGGCAATGATCCCTAAGGATCATGCAGTTGAGAACTTCTGTAGAGGAATAAGGCTCCAGCCTGCCCCATCAGGCTCCCTTCTCTGAGAGTGAGTGGTTGGTTTAGAATCTGTCTCCACCAGCATTACACCAGTTGAGATTTCCCCAGTTGCATCCGTATTATGTCCCCAGCTTAGAAAATAGGGTTGAGTGTCCATCCCATTACTTTAAACCTGACCATATGTAGGTGCAGCAGTTAGCTAAATGGCATGCATGGGGAAATGGCAAACCTGGCCTGGAGCACCTAAAGATTTAAAATAATAATGGAAGGAGACTTTTGGATAAAATCAGAATTGATTGATAATATACAATGAAACTACAGTTCTACCAGGTTATTTCACTCTGATCTGTGTAGTGGTGACTTAATCCCACTTCCAAAATACTGCTAAGTGATTTTCTATGTGATATTAAAGAAATAATGACTTCAGACTAGACTCTTCAAACTCTTTCCCTTTAATTACAGTTCTTGACAACTTTCATTGCAGATGAATAACACACACAAACACAAAGACATACCCTCAAGGAGAAACTTCACACAGTTTTTCCAACTAATCGCAAATACTGAGTGAAAATACTTACAACAGCATATAAAACACTCAATAAAACTCACCAGGGAAACTTAATTCCATCACACAAACTATGTAGGGATAACTTTAGGAAGAAAAAAGAAGCAAATAAGTCTTTGCATTAGGAAAGTTCAGAGTCTCTTATGTGTCATACTTCTTAAGTCATTTTTTCCAGTCACCAGATGCAATCTGGCTGCTTTTATTCATGAACTTCTCAGGAGAAAGGAAAACATATGTCTATCCTCCACATCACACCATTAGCCTTGAATTACAAACCAACTCTCTATACGTGAGGCCAATATTTATTGATTTAAGACACAGACATGGGACCAATCCTACTAAAATACCCTAAAATTGATACTACCTAGAACTGTGTACTATTGGACATTTTCAACAGCAACTGTTGAACGTGAACTTATTCATTATCAAAACACCCTGTTAGCTGGGTAAGTAGTAATACCCCAGTTTTACAGAAGGGGAAAATGAGGCAACAAATTCAAATGGTTTGCCCTGCCCTCATTAAAGGCCCTATTAGATCTTTAGGCTAATCTGGGTATGTTGACAGCATCCAGCCCTGAGCTAATAGACCATATCAAGAATTCTCTTACAAACCAATAACTAAATTCAACATGTAATCTGCCAATTTAAAAAACTTTCAGAAATTAAATGTTCTATCCAGTGTCATATGGGATATTATCTGTTTGGCCATTCCTTGGATATAATATATGATGAATGAGATGGATTTCATTATCCATCCATCAAAACCAACTTAGTCCACCACAACAGCAAAACAGAATTTTTTTTCAGGGGTGTGGAGTTAAGGTCTCTGTCTTGACCTTTAGTGACCCTAATCAACCTGGCACCTTGACATGCCTTGAGTGTGATCTTTTATTTCAAGTTGTCATTTGAGTTTCTCATGGTATATCAGTTTTTTATCTTCCTTAGCTGGAAAAATAGCACATCTATGGACTGGTATTTCTAAACAGTCATCATTTTTCTCAGCCTTCCACAATCTTGAGGGAAAGCATTCAAACTTTACATCAGTGGCACCCACCAATGCCTGAATAGAGCCTATTCATTTATTACCTTCTGCCAAATTCTTATTACGCAAGTTTGTTGTTGTTTTATCTGACAGATGATTGTTGTGAAACCAAACCTGGACAAATGCACCTCCTGGCTGCTAGACATTTAGGTGCAAGATGTCAAATCATTAGTTGAACTAAGTTTATAGCCTTGTTAAGCTACAGAACTGCAACCACTTCCCTTAGGAAATGATTTGACAACCTAAAAGTCCTCATCTAATTCCTCTTGATATTCAACTTTGCATATGTTCATCCAGTTACTCATAGTTACAGTTCTTTGGCACACTAGGAGTAATTTCTCTCTCTTCTGAAATATACTGTCCTGCAAGTGTGTTTAGTTCATTGTAGTAGCTCTTCCTTAGTTCTCCGTTTAACCAAGTTTTATGTATATTCTCCTAAATCAATCCCTCCAAGCCCCTCATTATTGTTTTCCTCTTCTTTCTCAACCAAAGTCTGTCCAATATTGAGTGGCCCAAAGCAGTACACCAGGTGTGGCCTCCACAGTGCAAACCAATAATGCCCTCTCACATTTTCTAATAGTCTATCATCAAACCTAATCTTTCTAGGTATTTATACCTTGCTATCACTATGGGATCTGACGGCCTCATTTTTAATAATAGGTTATTAGTGGAGAATTTATTTGGCCATCACCATCCATTAGAAGGTTCTCTGCTATGGCATTTCCATTTGAGGGTAATATTTAAATGACAATTTGCATCTCCCCACAAAATCTAGTCTTACCGTTCCAACTACTATTTGCTTGGGCCTCAGAAGTTCTGGTGTCTGCTGAAGAGTTTAGATTATGCTCCTACTTCATTTGGCAAAAACAACAATAGTGCAATGGTCAAGACAAAGAATCCTTAATCCTATGGATTTTGATCTGATTGGATTACAGCAGTTACCTTTTACCTCAAATTTAAACCTTTAAAAGCTCAATTTTCCCTGTCCATGTGGCAGATTAGTAATAACACATATTGGTTAGAAAAGGTAACAATGAAGTCTCCACCAATTGATTGAAGATTCACCAAAATGTGGAAAGCCTTTAGCAGCAGGTCATACGGTTCAGATGGACATAGCTCAATCCAGTCCTATTACAAGGCAGAAAAGTTATTTTTCCCTGTTTAAACATTGACATAGCTTAAAGACATTATCCTTTAACCAGGAATCAGTTACAAATCCTAACCCTTAATTCAATTATAAACCTAAATTTACAGCACCCGTCATCACTTTGCATCATTCAGATGCAGCCTAGTTTTGCATTGGGTCCTGAACTCATATTTCGCCTCTAACAGTTACAGTAGCTCTTGCTTAAGATCGGTAGAACAAGCCAGATTGGAGGAACTGATCAAGGTTGTAAGGTTGTTCTTGCTCTTTTTTTTTTTTTTTTAATTTGTACTTTGAATGTTAAAAATTACAAATATGCTGTTTCATTTCCAAATGTAGTGAAAGCTGTTCAGATAAAGAGGAAATAGCCTTGACCTCTGTTATTAGATGAAGTGATTGGTAGTAGGCATTAATCAAAAAGACTTCCTTTTGCTGTAGCAGAAGAGGAGGGAAACCAAAACCAACACAAGCAGAGCAAAGGATGTACATTAATCATTAGTGAAACTGAAAAATAATCCTGGGTAGATTACAATTTACATGATCCTTGTAGCAACTGGGCACCTAAGGGAAAATATTAGTATTTGCTCAGTGTAACTTTATAATTCTGACTCTTAAGAGCATTCCTTATACATCAACAACAACAAAAATCGGACCAGATTCTACCGCACTTGCTCACATTGAGTAGTCCCTTACTCTGGGAGCAATGTGGCTACCTACTGATGGAGGTGCTACTCAATAAGAGTAAGTCTGGTACATTTAGCCCATAGTAAATTTACTAATTTTTTAGCTGGGATGCCTAGTTGGGTTAATAAGAAAATCAAAACTGTAATAGATAATGGGAATATATACTGTAAAACCTGCTTTATGCAGAATTTGATAGAGCAAAATTCCATTTGGAGAGAATTAGAATGAACGTTCCCTTTGTAGACCACAATTCTGGTTATAGGGAAGTTTTTTTTCTCTGAGAGAATTGGCTTCAGTCTAGAAGGTGCCATTGTGTGTAATTCCTAGACTAAAATATACACTCTCTAAAGCTCTCACCTTTGTGTAAATTTGCTGATACTTTAAAGTGTGCTTTGTAAATAAATGTTTGCCCAGCATGTTTACCATTCCCCTCACTTGCTCTCTCAGCTCAGGCAGGCAGGTGAGAGAAAGTTGACTCTCCCTGACCACGTTTGGACTTTCATGCTAGTGAAAGTTCCCTGCCCTCTAATCTGATTTCTCTAAAACAGTTGGCCAAAACTCTCCTCTGACTTGTGTATGGACCAAATTCAACCCTAGTGTATATGTATGTAACTCACATTGAAGTTGGTGGAATTCCAACTGCTTACGTCACCTTTATATGTGCATTCCCAGTGTTTAAAAAGATACACAAAAATGTTATTTTTTAATCCCTCTGCCAAATTCCCTAGTCCACTCTCGTGCAATGAATGTTCAACAGGGTAGCCATTCCTGGCCCTTCTAGTTTTCATCATTCATACAGCACCATAGCTCACTTTTCCCCTCTTAGCAAATTGTTCAGTACTTTTCTTACCTGTAGTAAGGGAGCAAGTGAGAGGAATCTCACAGTGGGGTTACTCACCATGGAAGAGTCCCTGTTTCCTTTACCAAGCATAGCTCCTTCAGCACACATTTTCTCCTCTTCTCCCCTCTGCACTAGGGTACAATATTTCTCTTGCTCTCTCTCTCACTCTCTCTTTTCTGTATCTCTCGGAAATCAGACTGGAGTTCAGAGCACTTTCACTACCTTTTATGAGGTAGAATGTGATGTCATAGATGGGGGCAGGGCTAGTCAACTTTCTACCCACCTACCCACCTGTGCTGAGGGAGCTACGCTTGGGAACGGAAGCAGTGACTCCTCCACGGTGAGTAACCTTGTTTCTAATTTATACCTTCATGTAAAGCTTTGACTGTTTTTGGGCGGGGGGGAGGGAAGGGGAAAGATTTTTAAGAGAGGATTTTGTTTGTTGGTCGGTTTAGTTTTTTGGGGAGGGGTTAAAGTACAGAGCTCACACAAAATCAGTTGCATGTTATTTTTCTAAACTTTAAAAGATGTTTTTCTTCATTTCCCAATCTAGATTGTTGTGCAGACTTTCTCTGAGTTGTAAAACAGTTACCACATTCTCCTTCAGAGATGGCCACATTTTAGTAATGGGTGAAGGGATCCCACTGAATATGGTTCATATCAATTTAAGAGCCCAATCCTGGTCCCCTTGAAATCAGTAGCTAAACTTCCATTGACTTCACTGGTGAAGAATCAGGCCCTTACTTTGTAAAGTGCTTGGGATTAAAGGTGCTTTATAAATGGAAGATATTGTTATTCCTGTATTTATTATTATTATTATTAACTGTGTAGATATGTCTACTTTTTTAGGATAGACGGAACATTTCTTTTCTCCAGATCTTCTATATTTTTTTTTTTCTGCTTAATTCTAAATATGTGTATGCCTACTTGCTGACATCAGCCCATTTTTAAGAACCTTTCTACAAAAAAATATTAAAAAGGAGACAAAAACATATTAAGAAAACGATGTAAGTCCAAAACACATGATTAACATTTAGACGCAAACTAGACACAATCTTTGAAATTCAAAGTCAAAGCTTCAGAATGCTGTAAATTAATGTAGTAGCCGAATGAGCTCTAACGGAATATCCTGGCTTTGCTGGTTTGTGTTACAGCCCTTATGTTATTTAAACATAGCTTTTATATTTAATAGTTCTTAAAGCTTGCTTTTCTTTTCTTGGGTCCTGGTATTACTACTTGTGTGTGTTTTCCCCCCCTATATCCCTCAGCATTTTAGAAAGACAAGATGGACTGCAAAGATCTTTTACTCTTGTTCTGCCTCTTGGCTACTATTAAAGCTGTCACAATGTCAGAGCTCTCTTACTAAAGGGCAGAAGAAGGGTCATGTGAGGATTTTGGCCTCTAGGGATGGCAGAGATATTGCTCTTCTTGTTCATTTAAAGCTCCTTCCCAACTCTGTGTGGGGCCTTATCATATCACAGTGAACGGTACTGGAAGGTGGTAATGCATACTCTATAAATCAAAAGACAAAGAGAGCATGATCATAGCCTTTTCAACCTAAGTGTAATTTAGTCTGATGGATGACATACTTTTTTTCAGATGACTGGATAGCTCTGAGGAATTGGGTACAAGATGCAGAATCTTCCATCTCTAGGTCACTGGCATATATTAGACATGCAGTGGGATCAGTGCATTTGTCACTTGAAGGCTATGGAGGGTTGGTTCCCCAAATATATCTTCCAAGATAAATGAGGGGGGGGGGGGGGGGTCCACAGTGGGCCAACCAGTGGATGGGGTTTGAATGAAGGACAGTAAAGGGATGGACATGCAAAGTGACACAACCCTAAGCAACAACAAATCAGGCAGATGCCTATGGCTAGTCATAATAACAAATTTCTGTCAGTACTATCCCAGGATTATAATGGACACTGCAGCCTGAAAGTGAAAGGCTAAATAGCCTATTACTAATCTACAGTGCTATCCACTTCCCCTGTTCAATTATTTTATTGGCAAATATGCTAAAGACAATAAAGAAATTGGGAGTACAAAGTACTTATATTCCACACTGCATGGAATAAAATATTTATTCTGTCATTGGCAATATTTATTTTACTTTCTGGTATTTGTACATGAAAGTTACATACTTAAAGTAAGGTAAAAAAAAAAACCCAAAAACGGTGGTCCAGTTTTTTTCACTGATCTCATTTAGTGTGTAATATGGGGACTGTAACTGCAGCAAGCTGAGCAATTTGTTCCAAATATCCGCTCTTTGAACTAGTTAATCCTTCCCAACTTCTTTTACGAATTGAAAATTACTTGACAATACTATTTATTAAAAAAAATGAAGGCACACATCCAAGTTTGTCTTGGATCAGTTTGGCACTCACACTGGCTAGCAGTGTAAGAACAAAAGAATTACTCAGGTTTATCTATACATGTATGTGAAGCAGATAAACACACAGAAATCCTATGTGACTTCCTCAAGCACATACTGCTAAATTCTGAGTAGCAGCTTAATTATATGGCTTCAACTGCATGAATCCACACACATTATCAGTGTGATTAATGGGCATCCCTATGATTCCCAAATCCTCAACACTTGCCAGTCTGAACTCTCTCAGAAGTTGAATTAGAGGCTTCTTGGCTAGAAATGACTGTTATCTCCTCCTTTTCCTTTTATGATATTGGGAATGAGGGAGGAGTTGTGAAATTGTGAAATGCTCCGTCTGTTCAAAAACTGTCAGCTGGCAGATGGAGGATCATCATTCTGCCCTCGTTTGCATTTTTTAGAGTGGTGTAACTCCATCGACATCAAATGTGTTACTCTTGATTTATCCCTGTTTCACTGAAAAGAGAGTCAGACCCATAGCAGTCGGGGAACCCTTCATGTTGGTTTAAATCACAATTCTTTTAAATCTTGTCCTGCGGTCACTTGAACCACTGGTAAAATGTTAAACCATAGCTGGCTAAATGCCAGTGGTCAGAGGAACCAGGAAGGAGACTATGACCACCTTCATACCCTAGACTTTTTATCTGTAGGAGAGTCCTCTCTCAAAGGCATTAGCCAATCAGTCATCTGCCAGACTCACTTAACTAATAACTAATAATGCTACTTTGCATTTTCACAATGTATCTCATTTGAGTATCCCAAAGAACTTTGCAAACAATGTAGCCTCACAAAACCCATGGCGGAAGGGTAAATGGCTTGAACAATGCCATCATAGCAAGTCATGGGCAGAAAGAAATCCATGGAGTCATGACTCCCAGTCGTGCTTTAAACCATTAGGTCCTCAGATAATTTTTGAGACACCTACCTTCCCTATCCAGGTCTCACCAGTTCCCAGTCTGCACTCTCCCTGGCAAAAAAGATCAAAACAACGAGAGCTAGTGGGTGGGGGTTGGACGGAGGATACCAACAATGAAAGGATGCAGCACTTGTACTGTATAAAACATCCCAGTTGACCACAAGTTCTGAAGATTGTATATCTTGTTGTTCTGAGAGCATCTTCTGAGTTATAAAAACTTCATCTTTTTCTGTCATTGCCATTGTTACTTAGTCGACCATTTCCATCATAAACCTGGTTGTATCACTGCTGGAAGCTGGTCCAAACAAGAGAATCTGGTGAAAGATGGTGATTCAGCAGAGCAAGGCTTCTAACAGCAAGAGCAAATATAAGAATTACATTTAATTTACACTACGTTAAATTTACATGAAAGAAGTAGGATGAAGGGAAAACAATAGTAATGGAGGTGACAGGATCAGACAAAGGAACTGAGGCAATAAATGAAACACATAACAATATTTCATCTTGTTATAAGCAACAGAGGGTCCTATGGCACCTTTAAGACTAACAGAAGTATTGGAGCATAAGCTTTCGTGGGTGAATGCCCACTTCATCAGACACAAGTGCGTCTGATGAAGTGGGCATTCACCCACGAAAGCTTATGCTCCAATACTTCTGTTAGTCTTAAAGGTGCCATAGGACCCTCTGTTGCTTTTTACAGATTCAAACTAACACGGCTACCCCTCTGATACTTGTCAGCTTGTTATGGATTCCACCAAAACATTTGGCCAAAAAAAAAAAACCACAGCCCAAGGGAGAGAAACCATGTTAATACAGAGGCATCTGATAGCTTCGCCCTCACGTAAATTCTACCCTGAGCTATCCTTATTACTTCTTCCCCAGACGTTAGTTGCAGAGTGCAGTATATGGGAAGTACTCATGCTAATAGAATTAGTGCTGCAAAAGAATTCTTGCCAACTCATTAGAAGTGGCACCAGAGTCACCACAGTATTCTCCAGTAAAATTAGAAATAGCTTCAGAGTCATGGCCATCATTTGCCAACACCATTAGCAGAGATATCCAGGATAGCAACTTGGATTTACAGAAGCCCATCACTAAATATTAGCTGCTCAATTGATTACACTGGGAACGTTGCTGACAAAGAAGATTTAAAGTATAAGAGGTATCAATCTGCTTAGGGTCTCATAAGCAAGGTTGAACATTTAGAGGCAACACCAACCATGTTCTCAGTGACATGCTTAATAGCCTTGGAATGTACATGAAAAAAATATGAGGTTGGGGATGGAATGGGGCTTTTGGAGAAATGGAGATCATCTTGTACCCAGGTCCAGGCAAAAGTTTAAAAATATTTTGCAAAGAACATTTATCGAAATAAACCAGTGATCTTGGAGCCATGAGATCTTGGTGAGTTTTCACACTTTTGTAGCATTTTACAAACATTAACTAATTAATAATCACAACACCCCCATAAGGTATGTAATTATCTTCATTTGGCAGTTTGGAAAAATAAGACAGAGAGATTAAGGACAACAATTTCAAAAGTATCCACAGATGCTGTTTGCCATAATTCTTGGCCTGTTTAATTGGAGACAACAAGGAACTGATTTTTTTCAGAAGTGCTAAGCACCCTCAGGATTCACTTACTGAACTGGGTGTTGTGGGTTCTCAGTAGGTCTCAATAATTAGACCATCAGTTTAGGCATCCAAAAATGAATTTACCCATATGGAAAAGGCATTTTAAATTATTTTGGTCTAATTGTATTGACCAAGGCCACAGAAGAAGCCCATATTAGAGTCAGAATTAGGACGCAGCAGTCACTTCTTCTCGATTCTATGCCTAGGCCACTGGACCACACTGTCTTTATCATGCTCATGAATTATTCCTTTTTGAGGCCAGACACTGAAAGAGATTCAGAGCAGAGGAAGTGGCTCAGATTCAGACAGCTGAGAAGGCTGTCGTTGGTAGCATTTCATGCAACTCTGCCCCCATAACCATGAAAAATCATGGATCCTCCACAAAATGAAGAGACACATGGCTATGGTTTTCACAGATACCAAATACTAGCTCTAGGGAACTGTACAGAGAACCATAAATAACCCCAAATCTGTAGATACACCAGGGTTGTCTTCACAAAGGAAAAGGCTTCCTTTTATTTTCCCTTTTTAAAGTAGAGGCTGAGATTAGCTGTGTAACATTACTAGGTGATTATAAATTGGAGAGAAGGATTGGAGGGAGGGTTGCATTATTCTGCATATATATAGAAATGAGTGTCCCAAGGATATTTAGTACAAAAAATCTTAAAGCATGTGAATTACCCAGACTGCATTGTAAGTACCTTTGCATTTGTTGTTAAAGTTCCTTTCAAGATTCTGATGCTCAGAATAAAACTTTGACCAAATGAGTTATGATTTCCTAATGTAACTCGGTAACATAACATGTAATTGCTAAAGGAAATGGTGTTGAACCAACCAAATCTGATGAATTGTTAAATATCTATTGATGCCAAATATGTGATTATTGTCCTCTAGCACTTGTCTTGAATGACCTCTCTTGCAAATTCTAAAAGTTGGCCAAATGGAGCATTATTCACTTAAATCCTAGTCCTGCAAACACTTTACATTTGTAACTGTGACATTGAGCTCAATAGGACTACTCCTATGGGTAAAGTTATTCAGCTGTATAAACATTTGCAGAATTGACATAAGTGATGAAAAAGTGTCTTTGGTGTCTAAATTGGGCTTAATCCTGCTCATTTTACTCATTCAGGTAATCCCACTGAGGCCACCAAAATTTGACATGTACAAGACTACTCTTGAGAATAAAATGAGTGGGGATTGGCTTATTTTACTTCCCCTTGTTCTTTGTTCTTTCTTGGGATATCTACTGAATTTGTAACTCATTTGTTTGTGTTTTAATTTATTTGCAAAGTATCCAGAAATTCCAAACTGCTTCTTTTAAGGAGTAAAATGGCCAATAGTATCTACATAATGAGCCACTTTATATTCACAAATAACATATTCGGTGATTGACCAGAATCTTCACATAACCTGTAACATGGCTACGCCTGTGCTGAAAAATTGAGTTATGCATTTGCTAGCTGACGGACTATCATATCAACTGGAATATTAGATCCTCTACTACTACCTGTGTGATCATATTTCATGTGGTCAGGACTTCTTTTCCTTCTTCCTTTTGCTATGGGCCCAGTCCTGCAAGGTTGAGCTCACTGAAATCAAAAGAAATCTTTCCATTGATTAGGTCTTGGATCAGGCCTTGAATGCTCTCACTGACTTCCGTGGAAATGGAGGGAACTCAACATCTTACAAGTGTTCAGCACTTGTGAGTTTTATACAAGATGCAAAATATTAGTTGGCAAGCAATGAAACACCATGCCAGTATAGAAGCAATGAACTGTTGTTCTGCCAATATCTGCCATTCAGCAATGCTATTACATCCTATTCATTTCAGGACTGAATGTGATTGATGGTTTTGGTAAGCTCCCCTGAGGAAAACCATGTATGCCAGCAAAGTCATCCTCAAACTCTTCTTATGTTGACCTGGGCAAAGGCAACCTCAAGCATCTGAATTTAGTTAGGAAGCAATTTGCCTTGGAATGTGAGATATCATCTCAGATGAAGACAGGAAGATAACACATACACAGAGGTTCTGACAGTCTTACAAATGGAAAAAAAGTTGGACAGTCACACTTTTTTAGCAATATAGATTGAAATGCCACATTGTCCTGTTTGATCACACTGACAAAATCACGAGCAACAGCTGTGGCTAACACACTCTTATGAAAAGAAATGTGCTAGTCTATGTGCTTTATTGATGCCATTGTACTGAAAGTCCATTGCACTTTGTGTCTGATAGTTACCCTACTTGGTGTTGATTGTGCAATAACCAATCAACATGAGTCTTTTCCAAATATCTCCAGGTAAGACAGTAAGGAAAAACATGCACTGTCTCTCTAGTTGCTGTACCTGTTCTCTGGATAAATAAGCGAGACTGGTCTCCAGGGTTGGCAATCTAACACCTTTATAGAAGCATTACATTCACTTGGAAAAATTGAAATATAAAAAAAATCTAGATATATTTGTTACATCCTTAAACCTTCTCACAAAAGGCATACAATACAAAATTCAACCCAGGAGGAGACAAATCAATAGTATTGACCAGCTACCCTATATCGAACTCTTATAGATGTAATAGCAACTGAATATGAAAGCCTGCACTTTCTTTCATGCATCTGACATAAATGGGTGCTCAGATTCAGGAGGGTTAGTGAAGAGACCTGGCTGTGGGTTTTATATACGATCTCAGGTTCAGGAGATGTCCAGTATCAAAGATGGACTGATTTGTGTGTATTTGTCTGCTTGTGAATCCCAGCATAAAATGTTTTATGAAGTTCTGGCTGCATGCAGACCACTCACCTGAATTTTTACCTAACTGCTTGTTGGATCATTGGATTCTCAAGAAACTTTTCATTCTGGGCAGCTTCAGTATCCATGCTGACAATGCATCTTCTGTGATAGGTTGGGATCTTGTGCCTTCTCCAAAGTATTGTTTGACTCAACCACTCTAGGAGACGTAATCTTATTTTATTTTTGTGATGGGACCTTCATCCTCTCCTCCACCCTGTGATTAGGTCTTTTCCTCAAACCAGATGTAGGAGGGACTGTGTCTGTTATCCATCCACAGACACTAAAAGATCCAGCTGAGACGGCAGAATGGTTTCGAGGATTTTATTGTTGTAACATTAGATTGTACAAGAAATTGGATGCCTTTGCAAAGAGAGTTGAAGTGTTCTGCAATATGTGGATAATATGAACTCATTACATTTAAAGAAATGGCTTTGTAGTTTTCTCATGTGTGATCTACTCGTTTGCTGTATTTTTAATGCAGATGTCAAATACAAACTTTCTAATATAGTTACACTGGGTGTGACAGGGCGTTGTGCAGGAACTCCTGAGCCACCCTCTGTCACCCCTGCTCCAATTAAGGGAGGTAAATTGGAGCTGGCTAGAGAAACCTGCACCTGTTTGCAAAGGGGAAATAGCTGCCAGCCTAATTAGGCTGGGGCTGTATAAAAGGCTCAGAGGAAGGAAGCCAAGGGAGGCAGGCAGAAAGGAGGAAGCCAGGGAAGGGAAGGAGCATGGTACCTCTGCCCTTCTGGGTCCAGGGGTTAAGAAGTCCTCAAGGCTGGAACCCCCAAGCTGTACCTGGTGAGAAGGTGGTGGGATGGCATTATATAAATAAACTGCACTGGTGCCTGCTGAGCTGGAAGGTCTTGGAGCGGTTTTTGGAGCAGAGAAGAGGCAGGACCAAGTGGGACCCTACTATGCCCTGTTACACTCGGATAAAAAAACACTGCATCCCAAATAGAACCCTCATCCACATGTCCAGTTTCACTGCCTCCCACGCCACTCTAGTTAGTTAGAAATGTCAGATATTTCCCCCATTGCTTTAAGACTACTGAACCAACAACACAAGGATCTATATCCCTGCTTCCTGTGGGATTTATGCCAGATGCATGGAAGAAAGTACAGTTTCTTAACATTCAGTTCCTATCAGGATGAAAAGAAGCCAATAATAATAATACTTACATAGCTGTAGCTGGACAACATTAAAAACTCAGTGGCTTCCATTTGGCTTGTGTTCCATATTTTCATTTCAAGTGTTAAAATTTATGCTCTCATGATACCTCATTCAAAGGCTAAATGCTGACAATTTGGAACATCAGCCATTGACATAAGAATGGTATTTTGAGAAAGCAATTTTCAAAATTTCAGCTGGAATGGAATTACTGCTAATGGATGACTGCTAAAGCACATAAATCTGATCCTTTGTGCTACAACAACAGGCCTTTCTTACTCTAGATTCTATAATTTGAGAAAATGTGCAATAGGGACCAATCCTGCACTGTCAGGGGCATGGTCTAGCTGACCCAATCAAGCAAAGCTGCTGTAAAGTGTCCTAACTCCATTGAAATGAGCTACATTGAGTTACTCCAGCTATGAATCTGGCCCAATATATTGTTCAGTGCTAGAATATAGGGGCCAGATTCTGATGTAAGGCCATATCGACACTAAGAACATTTTACTGATATAGCAATACCACTATTGTGCTTTTTTTTAAACTGGTATAGCAATACCACTATACTGGAGGGCTGCATTAGAAGAAAATGGTTTATGAATCAACCAACAAAAGACGGAATACATGCAAAGCTTTATTGAGAGGGACAATGAGAAGCCAGTATAATTAGATGGTACAGAGTTAAAGTCTGTGCAACAATTTAAATACCTCAGTTCAGTGTTGAGCCATGCGAGGACCATGGAGCAGATATTAGGGGTCACATGAAGAGCGCTTGGTGCAAATGGAAGGAGTTGACAGGAGTTCTCTGCAATAAGAATATGGCAAGTAAGCTAAAGAGCAAAGTGTATAAGACCATAATTACACTAGCCATGACATATGGGTCAGAAAGTTAGTGGATGAATGAGAGAAGAACAACTACTTCATACTGCCAAAATGAGAATGCTTAGGTGAACACTAGGAAGACAAGAGTTGATGGATGGGGTCACACAATGAAATGGTATGAGTTATCATGCAGGTGGCCCCCATCATGGAAAAGCGGAGAGAGTATCAACTAAGATGGTTGGGTCATGTGAGACAATGAGACATGGGGTGTGTTGGTCAGAGAGTATCAGATCTAGTAGTCATGGGACAAAGACCAGGAGGAAGAATGAGAAAAAGGTGGTTTGAGATGCCAAAGTAGGACATGAAGAAAGTTGGTGTCAGCTTGGACAAAGCAGTCAACAGGAGTGCTTGGACCTGAACAAGAGCTGCTGACCCCAACTAATAGGACAAGGTGAAAGCAAGAAAAAACACTACCAGCAAAGTGCTCCTAATATGGATGCAGTTATACCAGCAAAACTGCACTTTGTACACATGTGATTAAACCTCCCCCAACAAGCAAAACAAACTGTACTGGTAAAAGTGCAGCTTTGCTGATATAGCTGTGTCTACACTAGGGACCTCCATCGGCACAACTACATTAGTCAGGGATCATACCTCTTCACTCCCATGACCAACATAACTGTGCCGACAGAAGTCTGCATTGCAGACCTGGGCTAAGTTACACTAAATCCATTGTATTCTGGATTTAGGCCTTAATTCAGCAAGGTACTTAAACACATACCTAAGCTGAAGTGAGTGAGTAGTCTTATTTGAAGTCCCCTTAAAGTTAGCAATGTGCTTAAGTACCTTGCTGAATCAGGGCCCTGCATCAGTATAAATAAAATCAGAAGGGGATTTCACTGGGGTCAGTGTGGCCGTGGTATTAGTTGTCTGTGATATACGGGAAGTCAGACTAGATGATCTGGGTGATCCCTTGTGGCCTTAAACTTGATTACTTTAAAGGAACATCTACACTGCACACTCCTTTCAGTGGCATGCAGAGTACATACACGATATTCCCTCCTAGTACAGGGCTAAATATCAGTGTAGACAGTGAGAGAGTTCTTAGATGAGCAAAGACACACCTTGACCCTGTGGGTATGTACCCAGGTATATACCTTACATGGCTCTCTATTTGCCCAAGCAGTGCCTTCCCTGCTGACACTGCTGTTTTTAGCAGTGTAGTGTCCTTCTGCCTACTCACTTCTGGAGTCTTTCCTCACTGCATTGAAAAGATCCTACAGAGGGGAAAGACTCCAGCAGTGTGGAGGCAATGGAGAAAGGCTCCTGCAGCTCCCTGTGGCAGGGAAAAGCTCTGACAGCTCCCTGCAGCAGGATAAGACTCCAATAGGAAGGAGGTGCCCGAGCCTTTCACCACTGCAATGAAAAAACTCCAGCAGCTGGGAAGGACTTTGGAAGTGGGGAGGCAGTGGGAACATGCTCTGGCAGTTCCCTGCTGCTGAGCCTTTCCCCACTGCCTCGTCCCTGCTTTCACTAACACATATAGCTACACGCTGCAGTTTTTGACGCAGCCGCTTTTGATTGTGGAATGTAGCTAAACATACCCTACCTGCTGCTGCAAGTGGTATGCAGTGTACAAGTAGCATAACAGTGAAACATGCACTACCGATTACCTCCACACACAAGCTCCATCTTAAATTAACACTTTAAAATATCTTCAAACTTTCTAGTTCACTACCATTTGACCATTAGGGTTTAAGACCTTTTCTACTGGATGACCATTTGGGGCTGGATTCATATCTGATACTTAAAATAGGTTTAACTTTGATATAAACAAGGGTCCTGATTTTTCAAACAGGTAATCTTTATCTCTGGGTAGTTGCAGAGTGTAAAAACAAAGTGAAAGTTTTTAGGGCTGATGTGAACATTTTTGTTAACTTTTAGGATCATTCACATGGCAGCCTTTAACCATCAGGAGTTATGGGTCAACTGGGTTGATTTAAAATTAATTTAATTAAAATTATGTATTATTGACCTATTATTATAGATAGTTTTTGAAGAAGTAATAAATATTATTCTATCTCTTCATTTAGCTATTAAATGTAATTTAAAATGTAGCTAAGTTCAGTGAATATCTTCTATTATATTTATCTCTAGATATTTTGTTTTCACAAATTAAATACCTATTTATATTAAATAGACATTTTTATACAAAGAAAATAAAATGGGATCTATTTTTTTTCTTTTTTGGCAATTAATATTGGTCAAAGTGATTTACTCAGCAATACAAATGCATCCTCCCGGTCTCTCTATATCGTGTGTGTTTGCCTCTGTGTGTGTCTTCTTTTATTAGAACACTACTTATAGTTTTGGATATTTTCATAATGAAACTGGTAACCAACCAAGTTCAATGTAAGTCTCTTCTCAAAATGGCAATGATTCATGTTATATGGAGGAGCTACCCATAATTCTTGGTACGTTTGTCTGTTTCCCATTATGATGAAAGAAATGGTATGAAAAACCATGGTAAGGATGCAGAATGTGTTCAATATAACTAAGTCTGCTTGGGAGTCCCTATGGTTTACCTACCTATAATTGAAAAAAATGCAAATGGCAACAAGCAATCAGTGGATTGGCAAGTTATGAAACACAGCTACCTACCTAAATGAGTTAAAATGTCAACATGTCAAGAGGAGTAAGTTAATTACAAACCAATGGGAAAATAGCAAGAAAATGGGGAATATACTTTGTTGTCTCTAGGTAACCATGAAACCTTTTTAACATCAGTGTCATGCCCACATTCCAGTTTGGATAATAGCATTTTGCTTACCTACAACACATTGCCACATAGTTTCAACTGATTAATGCATTTTACTTTTCTTCAGGTCCTGGCCCCAGATCCAGCAAAGCACTTTATTACATTGACTTCAGTGGAATTCCTCATGTGCTTAAATGAGTTGGTGGATTGGGGCCTTAGCCTGTTGTGTAGTGTTACTTTTAAACAACCCAGAGATGGTTGCATTTGAGTCCTGGGTGTAGTGATTCCTATATTGGTTGTCATTAATACGTACTTGTAAAACCCTAAAATGCTTTCGGATGGAAACCACTACAGAAATGTCAGGTAGCATTACTATAATTGTGAGAAAAAATATACATTTATTTATATAGGATTTGAAAAAAATTATCTCCCACTGATCTAACTCGCCCACTACACCGACTTAATAACTCCACCTCCACAAGAGGCATAGCACTTAAGTTGATGTCGTTAGGTTGATGCAGTGTCAATGTAGACATTGTGTTGCTTACGTCGACCGTTGACTCCTTTCAGAAACCATCCCACAATGCTCCACACTGGCAGCTAAATTGGTGCAAGTGCTTCTGGTAAGGACACACACCACCTACAGAGGGCGCATAGTGCAGATATGTAAAAACTGATTCAATTACTTCGGTAGCTGTACGTTTAAGTCACTTAGGTCAACTTAATTTTGTAGTGTAGACTTGCTCTTTGCCTTAAGACACAGCTCTGAGCAAGGGCTGTTGCAGAAGGTGAGCTGCCACAGCAGTAGCTCCAGGAGGCATTATTCCTCATATGCCTTTCTGAGTCACAATTCCTCCCTTGTTTCCTGCCAGCTCCCAGGGGATACTAATTTACTGCTGATCTGTACCAGAAGCTAATTGGCCAGTACTACCCCTACAACAATGGGTGGAATGGATCCAAGGTTCTATCCATTTCACACTTCTTCCTTGCTACTTGGTACGGGGAGGAAGAAAGCAGATGCATAGCACTGCTTATTTCTCTGCATCCAGGTCCTGTTAGCCAGAGTCGGGGTGTAAGAGGGTCCTGCACAGTTATGTAATCAAAGTCTCAATCTAGCCCTTACACTGCTGTTCAGTGACTATCCCAATGGTGCTGTTGTAACATTTTAAAATATATGATCACCAAGAATAATAATAATAATAATAATAATAATAATAAAAAAACTAACCCGATAAAGCCAATCAGACTGAACAATAACCATTAGTACTAGTAGTAAAAATTAATAATTCATACATTTTAAAGCCTAAAGGGACCACTGTCATTCTCTAGTCTGACCTTTTGCATAAGACAGGCTACAGGACTTTCCAGTATTAATTCCTGCTTCAAGTCCAGTAGCTGTGATTGAACAAATCTTTTTGAAAAACATCCATCCTTGATTTAAACGTTTCCAGTAATGGAGAATCAACCACAAGCCTTAGTAAGTTATTCCAATGGTTAGTTATTCTCACTGTTTAAAATTTACATTTCATTATGACACTGAATTTGTCTAGTTTCAATTCTGGCCATTGTATCTTGTTACAGCTTTGTCTGCTAGGTTGAAAAACCCTTTATTATCAAATTTCTGTTATCTACGTAGATATGTATAGACTGATCAAGTAACCCCTTACTTAACCTTCTCTTTCTTAAGATAAACAGATGGAGCTCTTTGAGTCTTTCACTGCAAGGCATATTTTCCAGTGCTTTAATCATTCTTGATGATCTTCTGTTAATCTTCTCCAGTTTATCAACATCCTTCTTGAATTTTGGACACGAGAACTGGACACAGTATTGCAGTGATGGTCACACCAATGCTGAATATGGAGATATTACCTCTCTACTCTTCTTCAATATATCCCTATTTATACATCCAAACATTGCATTAGCCCTTTCAGCCACAGCATCCTTCAGGAAGCTCATGTTTAGCTGAATATCCATCAAGTCTTTTTCAAAGTCACAGCTTTTTGGGATAGAGTCCCCCACGCTGTAGGTATGGCCTATATTCTTTGTTCCTAAACATATGACCTGACATTTGGCTTTATTGAAACTCACTTTGCTTGCTTGTATCAGCATGTTAAGCAATCCAGATCACTATGTATCAGTGACCTGTGCTCTTCATTATTATTTGTTTCATCTGAACACTTTATCAGGAATGATTTTGTTTTTTTCCAGGTCACTGATACTAATATTAAATAGTGTAAGACCAATAACAGATGCCTCCGGGACCCCATTACAAACACACCCACTCAGTGATGATTCCCAGTTTACCATTATATTTTGAGACCTATCAGCCAGGTTTTAAACCATTTAAATTAACCTTTCTGGTTTTGTATTATTCTGTTTTCTTAAACAGTTGTGTAGAGCCGAGTCATATGCCACACAGAAGTCTAGGTGTACATTAATACTATTACCTTTATCAAACAAAATTAAAATCTCATCTAAAAATTATATCAACCTAGTTTGGAAAGATTTATTTTCCATAATCCCATGTTGATTGTCATTAGTTATATTACCGCCTTTAATTCTTTTTAATCAAGTCCCATATCAGTCATTTCATTACTTTACCCAGGACTGATTGCAGGCTGACAGGTCTGTAATTACCCGGGTCATCCCATTTACCCTTTTAAAATATTGGTACTCTATTAGCTTGCTTCCAGTCCTCTGGAAATTCCCCAGTTATCCAAGACCTATTAAAAATCAACACTAATGGTTGGGAGTGCTCCTCAGACAAATCTTTTCATAGAACCATAGAAATGTAAGGCTGAAGAGGATCTTGACAGTTCCTGTAGTGGAGCCCCCCCCACCACCACCACGCTAACACAGCATCAAGTAAACCTATATAATCCCTGGCAGATGTTTGTCTAACCTGTCCTTAAAAAACCTTCAGTGATGGGAATTCCACAACCTCCCTTGGAAGCCTGTTCCATTATAGAACTATCCTTATAGTTAGAAAAATTGACATAATACCTAACCTAAGTCTCCCTTGCTTCAAATTAAGACAATTACTTCTTGTCCTATCTTCAGTGGCCCTGGAGAACAATTGATCACAGTCCTCTTTGTAGAAGCCCATAACATTTTTGAAGACTTTTTTCAGGTCCCCCTTCTCAGTCTTCTTTTCTCAAGACTAAACATGCCCAGTTTTTTTCAACCTTTCCTCATAGGTCAGGTTTTCTGAACCTTTTATCACTTTTGTTGCTCTCCTCTAGACTATCTCCAATTTTTCCACATCTTTCTTAAAGTGTGGCATCCAAAACTGGACACAATCCTGCAGCTGAGGCCCCACCAGTGTCAAGTATATCGGGACAATTGCCTCTTGTGTCGTAAATAGGACTCTCCTATTAATACACCCCAGAATTATATTAGCCTTTTTAACAACTACATTACATTTTTGGCTCATTTTCAATATGTGAGCCACTATGCCCCCCACCCCCAGCAGTACTAGTGCCTAACCAGTTATTCCCCATTTTGTATTTGAGCAGTTGGGTTTTTTAATTCAAAACTGTAGTACTTTGGACTTGTCTTTATTGAATTTCATCTTGTTGATTTAAGACCAGTTCTCCAATTTGTTGAGGTTATTTTGAATTTGAATCCTGTCCTCCAAAGTGCTTGCAACCTCTCCCAGCTTAGTATCATCTGCTGATTTTATGAGCAGACTGTTCATTCCAGTACACAAGTCATTAATGAAAATACTGAATAGCACCAGACTTATGATGGACCCCTGCTGGATTCTACTAGATACGTCTTCCCAATTTGGCAGTAAACCATTGCTAATTACTCTTTGATTATGCTCTTTCAACCAGTTATGCACCCATCCATAGTAATTTCATCTAGACCACATTTCCCTACTTGGTTTATGAGAATGTTATGTAGGAGTGCGTCAAAAGCCTTACTAAAGCCAAGATATATTATGTCTACTGCTTCCACCCTATCCATTAGAACAGTAACCCTGTCAAAGAAGGAAATTAGATTAGTTTGATATGATTTGTTTTTCCTCAATCCACTTTGCCTATTACTTATTACCCTTTAATCCTTTAGATGCTTACACATTGATTTTTAATAATTTGTTCCAGTATCTTTCCAGGTATTGAAGGTAAGATGACTGATCTAAAATTCCCCAGATCCTCTTTGTTTCCTTTTTAAAGTTGTTTGCCTTTCTCCAGACTCCCGGTACCTCGCCAGTCCCCCTTAAGTTCTTTAAGATAATCGCTAATAGTTTGAAGATTGATTCAGGTAGTTCCTTAAGTACCCTAGCGTAAATATCTTCAGGACCTGCTGACTTGAATACATCGGTGTATCCAACTATTCTGTAACTTTTTCTTTTCCTATTCCAGTGACACAACTTTCTCACCAAAGGGAGAAAAAGATGAGCACTGCATTGAAAAAGCACATTGGATTGTGAAAGATCAGGGTTCCCTTCCTTCTGCTAGCTCCACTCTCTCTCCTTCTCTAAATCATAGGGTGACTGCTGGAAAGAAAATGCTCTTCCTTTTAAAACTGAGTCATGATTTTCCCCCCATTAAGGATGTAATAAAAGGAAGAGGGAAAATTCTTCTATGTTTTCATATTGTTGGGGAAAACATTAGCAGTCTTCCCTCCCCCCCCCCCTTTAGTTTTGTAACTATTGCTTTTTTTTTTATTCAGACACTTCTGATTATGGTGTGTCTGTAAAAGAAGCAAAACATCCTTATTGCCACAAGACTCTGGAAAATTCTGCCTCTATTTCAGGGAAAATATATCACAGCATATAAGCTGATCACACATCCCTCAAAGCCTTATGCAGTTTTTTACACCTGAAATTATCTTCTTGGCAGATAATAGGCTCTGCTGCTCCAGTTCTCTAACCTTGCATTCATTAATTGCAAAGTTAGCTTGTAGCAAAGTCTTTTTTTTCCGAATGATTTGTGCCTCCTCTTGGGTAGATGGCTGTTTTAACCTGAATGAATGACCAGGCACCAGTGGAATGATTCCAAGTTTCTTTAAGAATTGTGATTCCTTCCCCACCCCTCTTTGCTGTTGAAGTTTTATGGCACAATAGCCTACGTTTATCATTTATGACTTAGAGGGCTTTTTCCCTAAATGAAAGCAAAAAGTGATCCAAATAGCAGAACTCTTGAAAATATATCACTTGTATAGCTTGTCAAAAAGACTGTGTTAGCTATTATCACAAAGGGTATCATCACATTAATAATTCCCTTTCCATTGCTAGGGAGTGGAGTTTGCTTTCTGTGTCCGCACAATAACATCCTACTGTTGCTTTTATTTTCAGTGTTAATTTCCCCTTTTCAGTTATCAGCATTACATATTTGGGAAAGTGTGTGTGTTTCTGTGCCCAGATTGTGTAGGAAATTAATACATCAAGCTCCTGATTCACTATTGCATCTGCTCGGTGCCAGTGTACTCTGCTGATTTCAACAGGCCAGTTTAAAACTGAAGTACTGCAGTGGCATAGCAAGGCCTAAAAGTGAATTGAAGTGATGCTCATTCGGATTAATTCTTCTCTGCTGAACCAAACTATAGGCCAGGACCTGGAGGCAATAAGGAACTCACTTAGGTGGCCAAATTGGATATGGGGGATAATTATGAGCAGGTTTGGTGGACATTCAGGACCTAATAATGGTAGGGGCTTTTCATGTCTCTCATAAGCTTTCAGCGCGTGGAGACATATTAGAATGTAAATAAATATTAAGACCAATGATTGGGTGTCTGGAACTCATCCTTAGATTAGTACTGGTGAGGATGAGCAGCCCTTTAATAACCAGTTGAAAAGGAGGGACAGGTGATTAAAGAGGCACAAAACTAAGTGATATGATTTTCTGAGGTGCTGAACAATGGGAGACATCATTGGAAGCCGCAGGTGTGCTCAGCATCTTTGAAAATCAGGCCACTTTTTTAGGTATCCTGGGGTACATCTACACTGCAAAAACAAACCCTGTAGCAGTGAGTCTCAGAATCTGGGTCAACTCCTTGGGCACCCATAAAGGCTAAAAATAGTAATGTAGATGTTCCCGCCCAGGCTCTGAGATGACCCAACACAGACAGGCTGGGTTTCAGAGCCCTGGCTTTGGCCTGAGCTGGAATGTTTACCACACTACTATTTTTAGCCCCATAATGTGAGCTCTGTGAGCCCGAGTCAGTTGAACTGGGCTCTGAGACTCACTGCCATGGGTTTGTTTGGTTTGGGTTTTTTTTGCAGTGTTGACATACCCTAAGGCCCTGGTCCTCGCACACTTATATGCATGCTTACCTCTAAGCATGTGAATAGGCCCGTTGGCCCCCATGGAATTACTTACATGCTTAACTGCATGGGGTAAGTGTTTGTAAGGTCAGGCTGTAAATATGGATTTAGGTGCCTAACTTTTGAAGTTTTGAAAATGCTTCTCTTAATGATTCTGTGCTTTAGTTCACACCTTCTCTAAACTGCCTATAATCCTTCCCTCCTCAAAGATTTGTCATGAAAATTAAAGTTTGTCAGGCTCTTTGAATTATGCAGCTGAAAGGAGTTCATGGGAGCTCAAAGTATTTTGGCTGTCCCACATTGATTGATTACAAAGGAAATGCTCCTTGACTATATCACTATATATACTGTATCTATGCATGGAAGTTTCAAAAAGAATCATTTCAAAATGAATGTTTGACTGTAGCCCTCAGTCATAACTTAAAATACCCTAATTTAATAGAGATCTGTTATTTGCCAACAAACACATAGACCGCATTATAAATCGGGCAGTGGTTTGGGTATAGTATAATGGGTCGCCCCATCTCAAAAAAGATATATTGGACTTGGAAAAGGTTCAGAAAAGGGCAACAAAAATAATTAGAGGTATGGAACGGCTGCCGTATGAGGAGAGTTTAATAAGACTGGGACTTTTCAACTTGGAAAAGAGACGACTAAGGGGGGATATGATAGAGGTCTATACAATCATGTGGAGAAAGTAAATAAGGAAGTGTTATTTACTCCTTCTCATAACACAAGGACTAGGGGCCACCAAATGAAATTAATAGGCAGCAGGTTTAAAACAAACAAACGGAAGTAGTTTTTCACACAACCCACAGTCGACCTGTGGAACTCCTTGCTGGAGGATGTTGTGAATGTGAAGACTATAACAGGGTTCAAAAAAGAGCTAGAGAAATTCATGGAGGATAGGTCCATCAATGGCTATTAGCTAGGATGGGCAGGGATGGTGTCCCTAGCCTCTGTTTGCCAGAAGCTGGGAATGGGCAACAGGGCATGGATCACTCAATGATTACCTGTTCTGTTCATTCCCTCTGGGACACCTGGCATTGGCCACTGTCAGAAGACAGGATACTGGGCTAGATGGATCTTTGGTCTGATCCAGTATGGCCGTTCTTATGTTCTTATGTTCATAGGCGCCAACTTTCTCCGGTGCCGGTGGGTGCCCACGCCTCCCGCCCCTTTTCCCGCCCCTGGCCACACCCTGACTCCACCCCATCCCCGGCCCTGCCCCCCATTCAAACCCCATCCCCTCCCTGCCACTATTGGATCCCTTCCCCAAATCCCCGCCCCGGCCCCACCTCTTCCCCCAGTGCACCGCGTTCCCCCTCCTCCCCCCAACCTCCCTGCCCCACAAATCAGCTGTTTCATGGCGCAAGCGCTGGGAGGGCGGGGGGAGAAGCAGGACGCGGCGGCGCGCTCGCGGAGAAGGTGGAGGCGGAGGTGAGCTGGAGCAGGGGGGTGGGGCGGCGCCACGGGGAGCTGCCGGTGCGTGCTGAGCACCCAGCAATTTTTTTCTGTGGGTGCTCCAGCCCAGGAGCACCCACGGAGTCAGCGCCTATGCTTAGGTTATGTTAGCTAGTCTCCATCAGCATGGTTTTGATGAAAGCTCAGTCAATATGTTTTGCCCTTCCAATGACAAACCACTGGCTTCAGCTTTGATTTAATGGCCTAGCAGAGGCATTGAAAAACCTCAAATCAGGTGCTACAAATATGCATCTGACTGTTAGGGCTCATCAGCAACAAAGGGTGGCACAAAAGGAAGCACACAGAACCAAAAGTCATTGCAGGCAGAGAGGGGGGAAAGGAGCAAGAAAGTGTAGGAATGCAGCATGACAAGTTGTGAGAGCCAATCACTCTTCCACCCGAGGTAGTAATCTCAGGGGATGGCACAAATGTACGAATGGGGCAGTGAAGTACCCATTGACAATGTGGAATACAAAGTAAACAGTGCAGTGAACATTTTCTATTACACATGTGAAGTGCAAAAGGTCTGAAATAGGGTGCTGGTGAAGAGCACACTGATGTTTTTTATATGTAAATCACTCCCACTGCATTTTACAAATCTGGATGCTGTGTAGATATCATCTAACTGGATTTTGGAGGCTCCATTCTTGTGCAGAGCAGGGACGGTAGAATCCTTGTGTCTCCGTCTCCATGGAGAAGCTGCAGAGTGTGACTCACTGCTGGCAGTGAGGGATCCCTCTTTTCCTGCCTCTGCTTCCTTCTGCTTTGTGAATTCATTTGCTCTCTCACACATCCTCCAGGCCGCTGGAACATTGTTAATAATACTTCGACGCTGCCCATTCCCACCTCCCCTTTCTATTCTTGGAGGGGCGGGTTTCTTTCTGGTTATATTTTGAGCGTGTTGATTAGGGCAACATCCTTGCTTATATTTAGTAACACAAAGAGTTTTCATAGTGCCCATGTATTCTGCATATTACATGTTTGATGTTGCCTTTGTGTGTATTTTGCCTTTTAAAATATATATGCAAATTGTTGTGAAAGATGAAAATGCATCACCCAAAGCTGGGGCTGGAGGGAACCCAGGAAGGGAAGAGGCGCATTAGGAATATTGTGAAATTGACTGGGAAAGTAGAGTAGGACAGAAGCAGCGCTATGGTAAGTCGTCTCATCTGACATAGTCCCAACAAGCCTGAAAACACTGTTATTTTAGCAGAAAATTAAACCTGTTGGAATGAGGACCTGGTTGGTTTAATAACAAGGAACTAACCCCACTTTTGCAGTGTTTTGGAAAGAACTATTGGGACATGGTAACTTGAGCCCCAGTTTAGCAAGTCACTTAGGTCCAGTTCCTCAAAAGTATTTTGGCATCTAATTCCTATTGATTTAACTCAATGGAGTTCGGCACCTTAATACGTTTGTGGCTCTGGGCCTTAGGGCCAGATTTTCAAAGATTTATAAGCACTTAAAGATGCAGATAGGGGTCTACGGCTAGATCTACAAAGGGGATTTAAGCTCAACGACTAACTTCAGGTGCCCTGCAACCTAGTGAAATCTTCAGCCCCAAATCAGGTGCCCAGGCTCCCTATACAAGGTACATAGAGAGTTAGGGATCGGCAAGAGGGGAGTCACAAAAGCCAACAATCTTTGTGGGGAGCCATCTAAGGGAGCCAGTAGGAAATGCTGAGGAGATGGGTGTGGCTTACGCTCTGCCCCTCAAAGGAGCAAGGCTCCTAAATCTGCTCAGAATTCACAGCAGTGAACCTTCTCCTAGAGTTAGCCATACAAACTAAATGAGCCCTTTCTTGCAAAAACCACCAGGCTACAGAGTCAGTCTCATTGTCTCTCTGGCCCAAGCAGCAGTTATTTACTTACACAAACTGGAGCAGCCTCCATAGGAGATTGAGACCTGCCCCGGGATCCTTCATAGCCCGGTGATGGAGGAAAATGCTAAGTCCCTGCTCTACATCAGGCAGAGTGGGGATTTGAACCTAGATCTTCAACAGCCTGGGTGAGTGAACTGTTGGGTAAACCTCCTCTGGGCTGCGTTTTGTGTGGAGATTTGATCCCATACATGTGCTCTAAGGCATTTTCAGTGCACGCTTACCAGATCAGGCCCCACAGGTAAGATAAGTGGGGGGAAAGCCTAGATTGTAATCCCCCTGTGGCTTAGATGGGAGCTAAACACCAAGCAGCTCAGCGATGGCAATGTGCACACACACTGCCAGAAATTTAGGCACTGTGAGGATTTTACTGGCAGAAATTTAGGTGCCTAGGAATTTGGGGCACCTCCAGGGTTGTCAATTAGGAGTTTGAGGATCTGCATCAGTGGTGGGCAACCTGCGGCCCCCGGGTAGAATCTATCATTGTGACACCATTGTTTTACGTACTCATATAATTGTGAAATCTACGCTCAACTACTTTGTCTTTTCTGCTTCTTGAGGGTTTCACAACCTTTTTTAAACTATTCAGGTGGGATTCCCCAAAGGGTTTAGCATGAGCTTAACTCTCCCAGGGATATCAATTGGTGTTTTACACTGACTATGTGGGAGCAGTTAGGCTAAAGGTGAGAGTTTGGGGAAATCCCACCTGACCTGTTTTATTGTCCCTCGCAGTTAAAAGTAAGGGCTTGTACAGACTGCCACTTATGTCGGTATAACTTAGGTCGCTCCGAGGTATGATAAGTCACCCCGTGAGCGACATACATTACGCTGACGTAAGCGCCAGTGTGGAAAGTGCTCAGTAGTCGGGAGAGCTTCTCCCGCCCATATAGCTACCGCCTCTCATGGAGGTGGTTTTATTATGCCGACGGGAAAGCTCTCGCCCGTCGGCAGAGAGCATCTTGAGCAGATGTGCTACAGTGGCACAGCTGCCCTGGTGCATCTGCAGCGCTTCTAGTATCGACTAGCCTTACATTGTTAGAAGTTTGGTGAGAAGTCACTTTTGAGAGGGATTTATGTAATCGAACCTCTCACACACACAAGAGAAACAACTTTTTTTCTTTTGAACTGTTTGTAAAGTTAACGTAGAGTATCACGTAGCTTCTATGTAGCTGGCAGTCCAATTCAGTGCACATTACTGGTGGTCTGTACCCGGGACACCTGTGCTACAAACCAGGGTGTATCCTGTACAGAGATTGTTCTTTTTGTATAATATTCTGCTGGCCTTCTGCAAGAAAATCTAATCAGACCTGAGAGTATATATCAAATCCTTCTGGAGGTGAGTTCAGCAATAACCCCATCATATTTCATTCTCTTTTCTATCCACAGCTGGACAGCGCTACGTCCCTCATCCAGGCAGCTAAAAATCTGATGAACGCTGTGGTCCTTACTGTGAAAGCATCATATGTGGCTTCTACGAAATATCAGAAGGTCTATGGTACAGCTGCAGTGAACTCACCTGTTGTATCTTGGAAGATGAAGGCCCCCGAGAAGAAACCCTTAGTAAAGAGAGAAAAGCCAGAAGAATATCAGACACGAGTGAGAAGAGGTTCCCAGAAGAAACACATTTCCCCAGTACAGGCTTTAAGTGAATTTAAAGCTATGGATTCCTTCTAAAACACTAGGCTTTACCAGGAGGGTTTTATATTCCTTTTTGTATGCATACCTGCCGACTTGTATGCGTCTGGCATGGGGGAAAAAACTAATGAAGCAGTGTCAATTTGCATGCAACCTGAGGCTCTATTAAAGTAATTAACAATCTGCAACCCATGAATGCAGACCAATCTATTCTGATGTTACATGGAGTTATCCCAAGCTTACTTTTTTAAACTATAGCCTAAAATTGGCCAAAAAATTTTCACCTCAAGTGTGGGGGTAAATAATAAACTGAAAAGCAAAACTTTATGCATGCAAGAAACATTAAGTTGGCAGGTATATTTAAAAGAAAAAACCTGGAAGTGTAATGGTAGACCATAAAGCTCGTATTGCTTCTGTTACAGTGCAAAAATGTACTAGCCAATATGCTTAAATGTGTGGCCCAATAATTAAACAATTTAACTTTTAAGTCATCTTCATCATAGTATGTGAATTTTGAACAAGGATAAAGACTAATCCATTTTAAAAATGCTTCCTTTAATCCATATTTTATTCTTTATATTCTAGTAGTGGTTATGACTATGCTCATGTTTCAATTAATCCCATTAATATGGAAAAAAGTTTTACTTTTTGCCAATTGAATTCTTTATGGTGAAGTATGAAGCACAATATGGTGATTGACATTGCCTTTTATATTATTATTATGTTATTGTTAGAAATAGAAGACCTGGTGGTGGAATGCTTAGACACAGAAATTGATTATGTGAGAATTTAGAGGCAAATATGTAGGTGTAGCTTGGATTACAGGTATCTAATATACCATTGTAACCACTAAATCTCAATAAACTCATTTAACCTTGGAATCCTGGGTATGACTTCTGTCTTTTAATGCACAGATATCATTCACCATGGCCTTCAGATGAAAATCAATTTATTTTGCATTCACGTGTCCATTTTGGGGGTGAGGGAGACAAAGTAGTGTATTGTGTACTCACTTTCCCACAACAAGGAAGGGGAAGGGTGCAAATCCGGCTTGCAGCATGTATGTGAGATAAAATTCTGTGATTCTTCAGTTGAATACCCTCCTATCAAGTGTATAGAAAACCAACCAAACAATTGCCCCAGACAGATTCTTTCATGTAATGTGGCAGAAAATATTTGATGGGTTTCAACCCTGAAGCAGCTACACAGTAGTTAATTTGTACTGAATTTGTAAAGCTCTATTTAATGTAGGTGTCGGAGCATCTGGGAGATCATTTTAACATGCCAGAACTGTCTACACATTATTGTACTGAAAAATGCATCATTAACTTATATTCACTTTACAGCCTAAGAATTGGTTGAACTGCATTAATTGGGTTAATATCAGTATAACAAGGTTTTCCCTCTATTTGAATGTAGGACAATCAGCATGAAAGTATTTTTGTTGGAATTAATTGTTATTTCCTAGAACTTAATAGAGCATTCCTGACCTCTCATGAAAGAGCATGAAATAAAATTTGTATTAATCTGGGGCAGAGTGAGTTATACCGTACATGGCATTTATCTGCTTTATATGATTTTGAGAGATGAGTTAGTATGTTTGCCCAGGATATATTGGTTGGACATATGCCGTTGTCTGTTAGAACGTCAGTGCAACACAACAGCATTATATTGCTTCCTCACATACAGACTGAATGCATTAAATACCCTTCAGTCACACCACAAGGAGAAATAAGAATTCTCTTTGGCTATGTTATTTGTCTAGTGCCTAAAGACTCTCAATGAAGATCAGACCCCACTGTGCTAGGTGACCTTCAAACACATTGGAAGACACGAATCCTCCCTTGAAAAGCTTACACCAGAAGCCTGTGACGCTAATTGTCATGATATATGGTATTCATTATTACTACTTATTGAGCACCATAGATGTGGTTGGCTCTTTACAAAACAAAGACACAAGGACAAATTCCTTGATGGTGTAACTCCATTGGCTTCAGCAGAGTTACACCAGTAGGGAACGGAGTCCTCGTAATCCCTGCACTGAAACCTTTAAAATCTGTTGCCCAAATTTCCCAGTCCACTAAGGCCAACAACATATGGATTTAAACTGGCCAGTTTCCCAGCAGAGAATCCCTCTGTGTACACAAAAGATGGAGGAAAGGGCGAGTCAGGTGTGAGCTGCGTATGTATCAGGAGTGGGTAGAACATGGCAGAGCTATACTGAGACCTTACTTGATGGTGGGGTCCTTACACCAGAAGTTCTAGTAGCATAATTTAGAGCAGTATCCTTCCTACTCTAATTTACCCTGGGGCCAAGCAGCCCTAAATTAGAAAGCTGCAACCAGTTCCCCATGGCCATCAATCAGGGCCTAAGTATTGGATCACAAAAACACAGATCACGGAGCATCGGGAGTATTCCAAAGGGATCTCTTACCACTGGACGTATCCCTGTGGGATTAGGTAATACTGGAATACCTTCTATTCATGTTGAACTTTGATGATCTTTATCTGCTACATGTTTTGCCTACTTTAATTATAACTAGTTGTAAGCCAATTAAGAACAGTGTAAATTGTGGGCGTTGGTCTCCCTAATTTCAATATTACCATTGCTATATCTTGAAGTAACATTTCAAAAATGATGACTTAAAAAAAAATAGTACAATGTACAAACCATTTCTTCGAAGAAATGTGGGCTTTTTGTTTGTCTTCCTCCTTTCACTCCCCACCCCACTTTCAGGAGGAGTAAACAGATCTACCTATCAGCTTAAATGATGGCTCAAAAATGGGAGCCAGTAGAAAGCAAACATTTCAAAACTGAAGACCATTAACAACCACAGGTGATCAATTATTCAATTCAGTAACAAACCAAGGAAAGAGAGTTATTTAAACACTGAGTGAGGGGGGGGAGGGATATCTCAGTGGTTTGAGCATTGGCCTGCTAAACCCAGGATTGTAAGTTCAATCCTTGAGGGGGCCACTTAGGGATCTGGGGCAAAATCAGTACTTGGTCCTGCTAGTGAAGGCAGGGGGCTGGACTCCTTGACCTTTCAAGGTCCCTTCCAGCTCTAGGAGACAGGATATCTCCATTAATTTATTTATTGAGTGCCACATTTCTAACTCAATATCATACCATAATTACAGTGCAAGGAAAAGCATTAAGCCTCTGGCTGCAGGAGGTAAAATTCGGTAACATTTCTTGCACTTGATCAGGTCTCTTTTGATAATGATTTGCTCCCAGCTGGTGAGCAGACTCCCAGCCATTGGATTGAAGAACAGCATGGCGTTCTGGCAGGCATCCCTGAGTTGGATTCTGTTTTCAGCAGGAATAAAAAAGTCCTGGCATAGCTCTCCATACTGTGGTCACTATTGTTGTTATTCAAATGCCAGAGCATGTGGCCTTTGCATAGGAGACCAGAAATCCAACCTACAAGACTGGCCTGTACACTATTTCCAACAATGGTCGGTTCTTCTGAACTGTGCCTCTGCAGAGAATGCTGTGGGATTTGGGCTTGCAGCCCATCTTGATGAAGCTGAACCAAAATGTTTCTGTTTTATAGTTTCTCCCTTTGGTAAGTATAACCACCAGTTTCTGACTCAGGTACTAGTGAACACATAGACGTGGTGGACTTTTTGTGGCAGGTTGGGAAGCACTTTTCTATGAGAGCATTTTTTTTTTTTTGTTAATAGTGACTAGCAGGAAGAAGACTTTTAAAAGTTAAATGTGGTCTAGTCCAAAGGGTAGCTAATGGGACAGGGTACCTGATGGTCATCTACAAGGGTATGAAGGGTGCACAAATCAAGACCATCAAAGAAATCTTTTGAGCGAGCCAAAGCCAGACTACAGGCCTTGATTCAGCAAAACAATTAAGCCCATGCTTCACTTTAAGCATGTATTAAAACTTAAGTTCCCAGTAAGACTTAAGTGTGTGCCTAACTTGAAGCGTGTGCTTAAGTGCTTTTCTGCCTAGGATAAACTTAAATGTGCTTAAATACCCTGCTGAATCGGAGCTATGATTAGTAGTAAGAGGATGAATCTAAGGGTACGTCTATACTACCTGCCGGATCAGCGGTTAGTGTTCGATGTATCCGGGATCGATTTATCGTGTCTCGTCTAGACGCGATAAATCAACCCCTGAATCGACGCTCGTACTCCACCTTGGCATGAGGAGTTAGCGGAATCGACGGGGGAGCCGCGGCGATCGACTCGCCGCCGTGAGGACGGCCAGTTGCGTATCTTAGTTCGAACCCCCCCACACACACACACACACTAGTGTAGCCCAGGCCTAGTTCGAACCCCCCCCCCACACACACACACACACTAGTGTAGCCCAGGCCTTAGCAAAGTAATACTTTGGGCTAATAATGTCCCAATGATGTGATCTACCAGGGTGAACTACCTTCCAGAGACCCATTGCTAGAGTACTTTAAAAGCAGAGTGGATATGAAGCACTAGAAATACACTGCAGACAACAATCCTACATTGGCCAAAAGGTGGACTGGATGATATTTTCCATTTTAAATTGTTATGCTCCTATGATTAAAGCTGGCTATAATTTTTCAGCTGAAAAATGTGGCTTTGGCAAGAACAAAAGGTTTTGTTGGAATTTTTTAAAGAAAAAAATTGATTTTTTTTATGGGAAATTTCAAAATAAAACCAAAAATGTTGTTCAGTTTAGATCTGCATTTTTTTTTTTTTGCTTCATGTTGTTTTTTGAAAACTGAACTGAAACAAAAATGTCTATTCCAATTGAAATATTTTTAATTGAAACAAAACTTTAAAAATTTCATTTTGTTTAGAAATTTCCTGTGAAAAGTCAAAAAATTGCAAACTAAAATGTCTCATTTGAAATTTTTTGGCAGTGCATTACAACAATTGTTTTGCTCTACTTATGATAAGGCGCTGATAGACTTCAAGGCCAGAAGGGACCATCGTGATCATCTAGTCTGACCTTCTATGCATCACAGGCCACAGAACCTCGCCCATCTCATATCATAGAATATCAGGGTTGGAAGGGACCTCGGGAGGTCATCTAGTCTGTAAAAGACCCATAACCTCTAGCTGAGTTACTGAAGTCCTTAAAACATGATTTAAAGACTTCCAGTTATAGAGAATCCACCAATTAATCTAGTTCAGGCAAGCAAGTGACCAATGTCCATGCTGTAGAGAGAGGCAAAAAAACTCCCAGGGTTTCCGTCAGTCGGACCTGGGAGAAAATTCCTTTCTGACCCTAAATATGGCGATCAGTTAAACCCACCAGCCAGATACCTGGGAAAGTATTCACTTAAGTAACTTATAGCCCTCCCTACTTGTGATGAGTCTACCTAGTGATACAAAGTGGACCACAGATTTCTTTCAACACTCTCAAGGTCTCATCTTGTATTTTCAGCTCCTTCTACAATCAAAAGGCAGTCCACTTGGCGTTCCTAGACAATGTTTTAAATCAAGGTATTATCTGTGCTTCACAGGTGCCTGGTAATTTTCAGACTGAGTTGAAACTTTTCTCTATCTACCCTTTGGTTTACACACTTAGGCACTTGAGTGCATGTTTAAGTGCTTTGCAGAACAGGGATGGACCTAAGCAGGCCTTTAGAGAGGCACTTAACTTAGGCCTTTAGAGAGTGACAATTTCATGTGTAGCTAAAGGGTTCATCTAGGGTTACCATACGTCCGGTTTCTCCCGGACATGTCCGGCTTTTTGGTAATCAAACCCCCGTCCGGGGGGGATTGCTAAAAAGCCGAACATGTCCGGGAAAAATGCCGGCTGGGCACTTCCCCTCCCGCGGCTGCTCTGCTCCTCCCCTGACTCTTCGGCTCTGTTTAAGAGCCGAGCTGCCCGAGCGCTATGGGCTTCAGGCAGCCCCCTTGCCTCCGGACCCCAGCCGCCAGCCGAGCACTTCCCCTCCCGGGCTCCGGCGGCGCAGGGTCCAGAGGCATGGGGGCTGCCCGAAGCCGGTAGCGCTCGGGCAGCTCGGCTCTTAAACAGAGCCGAAGAGTCAGGGGAGGAGCAGAGCCACTGCGGGAGGGGAAGTGCCCGGCCGGGGGCGCAGGGTCCAGAGGCATGGGGGCTGCCTGAAGCCGGTAGCGCTCGGGCAGCTCGGCTCTTAAACAGAGCCGAAGAGTCAGGGGAGGAGCAGAGCCGCTGCGGGAGGGGAAGTGCCCGGCCGGGGGCGCAGGGTCCGGAGGCATGGGGGCTGCCCGAAGCCCGAGCGCTACCGGCTTCACGGTTTGCTGGGCAGCCTCCAGACCCTGCGCCCCCGGCTGGGCGCTTCCCCTCCCGGGCGCTTCCCCTCCCGGGCTCCAGCTGCGCTGGGGAAGCGCCGGCCGGGGGCGCAGGGTCTGGGGGCTGCCCGGCAAACCGTGAAGCCGGTAGCGCTCGGGCAGCCCTTTTCGCGTGGCTGGGAGTGGGAGGGAGGAGGGGGCGGAGTTAGGGCGGGGAAGGGGCGGAGTTGGGGCGGGGCTCGGGTGGGAAATGGGCGGGGCCAGGGCCCCGTGGAGGGTCCTCTTTTTTTATTTGTTAAATATGGTAACCCTAGTTCATCCCTTTACTCCAATTTTAGCGATGTTCCCCTTGTATCTCAGTTAACATCAAGCCATGGAGAATTTGACAACTGGTGAAGACTACAGGTGACTGAAATGTGTTTTCTTTTTCTTGTTATTTTTTAAAGCAATATATATATATATTTAATGACTTGATCTACACTGCCTTTCATTGAAACTCTTTGCTGGAGTGCCAAAGGAATAGTTTGATGTTGCAGATTGTCCAACCCAATAGTCATTTGTACCTTGAAGTAAAATTTCAAAGTTCCAAACTTGTTTGGCAGGTTCTGAGTGATAATGGATCTGTAAATAGCCATATCTTTGCAGACTGTGAATTTTCCACTATTATGCTCACTTCTAGTTCCACCTGTCTGAAAATTGGACCAGGGAGAGAGAGATGACATTATTCTGGTCTTTCTGAGCCTGCAAAGGACCCTTATATTCAGAGGCAATTACTTAGCTTAAAGGACATTTCTGATCCAGTTTAGCTTTTACATGCAGACATTAATCATGAGGTTCTTTGGCCTTTGTTATGCAGGAAGTCAGATTATATTCGCATAATGGTCCTGTCTAGTCTTAAAATCTATGCTCAGATTCTACAGTGATCAGCATGGTATAAATGCATAGACAGGTCAGATTGATAGACCAGATATCCTATAACTATTGATTTGGCTACTGAAAGACAGATACTAATAAATAAGACTCAGGTCTTAGGAGAAATGTTACTCCATTCTCTTTTAGAATCTTTTGTTGGTGGTCCCAGAATTTGCTAGCAGAAAAATGTTTAACCTATGATATAATAAGTAGTCTTCCAATGGCCCTGAACACACCAATTTAAGAGTTCAAGTTGCAGCCTTTTGGTGTGTGTAGATGGAGTATTTTTTTAAGATTTCAAGAGTGACTTCTCCCCAGAGTTAATTCAGTTTTTAAGAGCTGTAAAGATCATGAGACCTAAAGGAAGAACTATTACTGGACCCTCATTGAAGAATAAATTAGGTTCCTTAGCTCCTGACAAAGGTCTGTGTAAACACTCACATGCTTTTTTTCTTCATTTGTCCCCTAAGACCCCTTTTCTAAAATTGCAATGAGCTGAGGTAAGAGGCCCAACAAACTGCAAGCCATTTTCATTAGTGACCCATTTCTCTGTCTTTATGGAGGAAAGGTGGTTGTCTGAGTTCGCCTAGTTTCACTCTAGAAGTCAGTTCAGGTCTTTATAAGAGTGAGGAAGTCATTCTTTTGCCCCCTCTTCTATTTCGTCAACAGTAATAAGTGGGAGATCTGCATCCCATGGCTTGTAGACAGATGTTATAGTTCTACTTCAGCAGGAGTGGTTGGAATGTCATTTATTTATTTTGTTGGGGTTGGCTAAAAGTTTCCCTGCACTAAAGTCTCTGTTTTACCGGGGGTGGGGGGAGGGGGGGGAACAGCAGCTAATTGATCTCAGCCCACTTTTACACATCATTGTAAAATTGGGCTTCCTATTGGAAAGAAAATGGTTATTCTGTAATTATTTTATTTACGTCATATTCTCTTTCTTGCGTGTTCTCACACAAACACACACCTACACCATTCTCCCTGTGGTACTTTTCATCCCAATACCATCAGATCCAAATTAGTAGAGGAAACCTTACAGCAAGCGATCGATTGCCAACCCCTACATTTTCCTACGTGTAAAGAAATTTTGGTTGAGATCTTAAAAGCGACTTGTGAATTGGGGAATTTCAATTTTTGGGGGCCCAGCTTCAGACATTTTAAAGGGATCTGCTTTTTAGAGAGTGTGGAGCACCCACATCGGAACATCAGTCCCCTGTTTAAGATATTGCATGTTGGGCACTGAAAAAAATCCCATATCACTACTTACTTTTGAAATTTGTCCTTCCAATCTGTGAACCCTCAGAGTTATTTCAATGGGAAACTTTTTCTCTGTTTTGTTTGCTTCTCTAAATTTTGAAGCAATGTCAAAATGGCATTGGTATGTCACTACCAATCCTTTGCTTCTGTACATTGTCAGTTATAGCATTCCATATGGGTGTGTAACCGAATTTAAAGTAATAAGAAAGCACCAGTTACTTTGGACCATTGTTGGACTAGTGTCGGTTTGCCATTGCCTGACAAAGGATCAAATCATCAGTTCTAGTACCCCAAGTCCAACAGTGGCCAGCACCTGATGTTTCAGCAGAATGTGAAAATAAAAAATAAGCAAGGCACTTTGCTGTTTGAGCTGTGCAGAAATTCTTCTTGGCACCTATGTCAATCAGTTTATGCCCCAAAGCACAAGATTTAATTACCCTTTTTCTCAGCCAGCACAGCTGCAAATGTTGTTAGTGCTCATAAAAATCATCCAACTTTTTTTAACGTTACCAGTGACCTGTCAAATAATTATATTGACCCCCCCCAAAAATACTCTATATCCTGGCAAATTCTTTCTGTGTAGCCCAGTGTTAAAGGAATGTCTACAGAAAAAAATATTATCAGCTCACAAATCATAGGCATTTTCCCAACTGGACAAAATAAATTGTGCTACAGTTAAAACCCTGCTCACTTTTTTTCTCTTTCATTATCTTTCTGTAGTTTCCTCCAGCCCTCTTTGATTGATCCATCTTAGTCATTCTTTCTTTTTTACAGCTACTCCCTAAATTTATCTCCTCTCTGAAACAGAGGCAGTGCAAATGTAAATACAAGAGTCACTGGGAGGAGATCACATCTAAAGAGATGGGAACAGAGGATGACCTCATGAGGGGGGAGAGTTTGAGTGTGACATTTTGGGGTTCACCCAGAATAGCAAGGGGTTCAATCACTGTCTGCGTTGCAACCATGGGTGTCTTGTGGCTGTGCAGCTGTGGTCCAGAGCTCTGACCTCAACAGCCTGGCAGCAGGCCACAAGTCTCACCCTGGCTTTGCCTAACCTGGTTACTCCTGGCAGGCTGACTTTAGTACACTGCCAACCCCAAATTCATCCCAAAATTGTCCTACTGCAGGGTCCCTCACAGACAAAGTGTTGGGTTTGCTGCCTTTGCAGAGCCAGTCAAAGACTCCAACCTCTTAGCTTCCCTAGAAGCACACATTTTACTGAACTTACACAGCACTGATGACTGATGATGAAAGCAAAATAAGTTTATGAACAAAAGAACATGGATTTTTTATTTAGCGTGTGCATAGTCATCTAGCCAAGCGATGGCATCTTCAGTGGTGTGATGCCGTTCTTCTAGGCCACCACTGAACCTAGTCAGCAGGCATTCATTGACAATGTATGTCATCGTCTGTGTTGTGCCGCAGCTGAACAAAGGGCTGTCATGAAGGCCCCAGTGATACTCGTTGGCTGCACAGAGACCCTGCCCGGTCCGGAACCTATCAAAACCAGGCGGACAAATTGTGGGGTAGGCGACGAGGGACTGGTTGGGAATTATAACAGATATCCATTCCTCTCGCCAGAGTGTTACCGCCCTAACATCCTGGCATGGCGGATGAGACCATAATGGGTGATGTGACGGCAGACATGCAGCTGGTGGTTTAAAAAGGTCATTGTGCAGCGGCAGGCTTGAGTTGGCGCGTACTTTCTCCAGTAACCGGCCAGTGGCAACCTCTCATCTGATATGAGGAGGAGCAATATTGCTCAGAACTGGAAGCCATGGGAGTGGAGTCGGATGCAGGGTGCCGCAGATGATACGCATGGCGGCATGTAACTGTGTATCCACCAGTTTGGTGTCTGACGATCAACTCCAAACTGGTGCGCAGCACTCCGCCACCGAATACGAGGTGGCAAGAGCTGATTTCCGCAAAGTTGGAGCACGAACACCCCATAACGACCCTGCCAGTTTGCTAAGAAGATTGTTGTGCATCTTAACTTTAGCTGCTGTCTTATTCAGGTGGGCATGGTAACTCAGTGTGTGGTCTAAGGTCACACCTAGATAGAATGGTTCTATTTAATTCTTCACCTTCTGACCGTTCAGATAAACAGGGCCGGTGCTACCATTAAGGCAAACTAGGCAGTTGCCTAGGGCGCCAAGATTTGGGGGCGCCAAAAAGCGGTGCTCAAGATTGGATCTTAAATCACCAATTTGGAATACGAGATTTAAAAGGAAATGGAATCTCCAGTCCATACGCTGGGTGCAGCTGCAAGCCAATTTCACCTAGTTGCTTTGTTACTAGGTGACGGCTCGGAGGTGAGGGTGGAACTGATTTATTTCTCAGATAGCAGAAAACAAGGGCAAGGCCATTAAGATAAGAAACTAAAGGGTGATGAAGACAATGAATAAAATATATCAACAAATAATAATAAAACACGTACACGGTGCTCTCCAGCTGTTTAAAGCCCTGGACAATGGTGGGGAAATATGATTAAACTCACGTGGGGAAAATGAGGCCAAGAAATTTGAATGACTGGCCCAAGGTCACATGGTGAGTCAGTGGCAGAGCCAGGAATCGAACCTGAGTCATAAGTTTCTGACACCAGTGCCCTATCCCTCAGGGACTATGCTGCCCTTACTTCCTTTAAGGAAATAAATAAATAAATAAAAATAAGAGGTTAAAAGAACTTTGGAATGCTGTTAAATACACGTCTCTCTTGCTGTAGCCATCTTTTAAAGAAAACTAGGGAGGGAAGGATCTTTATCATTTACAGTTTATTCAGTCCAGAAAAGCAGAGTCATTAAGAATCAAGACCTTCTCTACACTAATCCTGCAGGCCAGTACAGAGTACCCCACCTTGTCACTGGTGCCATATGGCGGAGGGTATATTTCAGCATCGAAAACTTCTTGAGTTAAACAGAATCATATTGATATCATTCTCTGCAAACGCAGCAGAATTATGCAAGACCAACATCATTGCTACCCTACCTATTCAGTTCACCCTGATGGAAGCCAGTAGCAACTCTACTCAGCTGTCAAGTATTTCACTAATTGAATCTAAGATAACACAAAAGGACTTATGTTCCTACACTTTTATGATAAAGCCAGATTTGTTTAATAGTTAGGCTCACAATAGCTTTGTCCTGAGCCCTTCACTTACACCATCTGGTGCTTATCTGACTGCTAAAAGGCATCCGTCTCTAGTGCTTCAAAACTAAAACTCAGTACTCCCACAAATGACAGACAGGTGATGGAGGCTTTCCAATTACAACTTACCATATTTCTTGTGTTCTGAATATATTTCTATCTACCTCTATAAATGTGTATGGCTAGACAGATATAAAATAAATGAAGTCTAGTAATGTATATTGGTTTGCAGAAGTATTGTGAATGATGGAAGCAATTTGTGCTATTGAGCAGGCCGGCTTTCAATATGTGAATTGTTTGTTTTATCACATTTTATCACTATCATATTCTTCAGCCAATTTTTATTTACTTTCTTGGATTTCTAAAAATCTTACGAAAATGCACCTATCCTTTTGCCCAAAGCACATGTGCATTTTTTAAAAAAAGTATGAAACAAACTGTTACTAATTAGGGGTTCCCTTCAATCTTTTTACCTGTTAGAATTGACAAAGACCACCACCTTAGCCCATACACAAAATCACTAATCCACACCTTCACCCATGTACTCCATCTATAAGTCTTCACTTTAACTCAGGCACACCATAACTATCATATGTCACTACTCAAGGAAAAACAGATAGGCCTCATGCTGTGCCTTGAAGGTCAAAATACTCTGGATCTGTCTGAGGTTTGTCTAGTTTTGGAATAGCAGTCAAGGGGTAGGTCAAGGTTAGCAAATATATGTGAGTCTACCTCTTTGCCTCAATTTAGCTGGTTGAAGTTGACGCTGGAAAGCTTAAGGTGAACTCTAATCAACTAAATCGAGGTAACAGGAGTTAACCTGCATCAGCAGTTGGGAAATAGTTGGGTTTAGATAACCCTGATCTCTTTCCCTAAAATAAAAAAAATCTTAAATGGGAACCAGTTCCAGAATCAAAGGCAAAACTATGCAAGCGTCCTTATGGGAAGCTAGTATTTTGATTTGTCTAAAGAAGACATTAGGAATAAGGAAGACATTAGGACATTGATTCCTGCTCTGTCCCCTCTGGCTCTGGTATGGCTCTGACTTTTTAGAAACATTTAGTAAAGCTGTTCCAAAGCCTGATATTTAATAGATTTCTTAACACCAAGAATATCTTCCTTGCCCAAAGAAGTGTTTTTTAATGTACCTTATTGGCAAGTTGAGCACTTTAAAGTTCTGATAGGTACTGTTAAGTGCCTGGTGTACTTTGTTATCTCATGATAATGGCCTCTTCCTCACGGTTTATTGATTTATTAAGGATAATGTGAATAGTGAGGCCATAAACTTAGAAGAGTAATAAAAGTGCTAGAACTGATATGGGAATGCATCAGAGAATATCTTGCATATTACATTGCTGGAAGATGGCCTCTTTCCCTTGTGCCTTGGCCAACAGGTGCCTTTGTTTAGAAGTGACGCCTTCCGTTAAATTTAATTACTTCCCTTGTGGCTCACATGATAAAGATGTACTTACTGAATGAAAGGTGGCTTTCTGTTTAAAAGTGCAGGGTAAAGGTATGACGATTGAGAAGGGAGACTTTTAAATGAAGCTACGCAGGATGTGGGCTCTGTTATTCCACCGGTGGTGATTGGGGCTTCAAAGGCTCAGATTCAGATGTTTCGCACAGCTGAATTGCATAGTAAAATATACCCCTTGATAATAAGACAAAGGTTATTCATAATGGGTGACCTGTATTCACAGCATTCCGACAGGAAACAATGAGCTATCAGAAGTCACTTGTATAAAAGTGAGTCTCATTCATTATTGATGAATATTCCACATTGCAGACAAGCTTTATATTTTTTTCTCCATTTCAGCCAAGGTCTTTCTCATTCGAGGAGTATTTTCTGCATTATTAATTCAATCATGCTGGGCAGCTTGCTTTCTAATTTTTGCTTTTGGATTCCTCTCACTCCCTTTGACACCTTGGGATAGTTAGTTCACATTCAAGCTATTGAAAGAGATGTCCTTGCTGCAATAAATATGTGATTACTGCTGAGTTTGGGGTTTTAAAAATCTGTAGCATCCTGTGTCTCATCACCTCCATAGCAGGGATTTCTCAACATTTGGTGTTCAAAACACAGCAGCAGCCTTTACACTTCCCTGATCCAGTGGCCGTCTGATAATACCCCACCCTCCGCCACTGCCCCAAGAAATTCTTCCAATAACCAGGGGAGGCCAGAGCCTGGGGAAAGCCTGACCATATGCCTTTGTCCTCGGTCACACACTTTGTCCCAGGCAGAAAGGTGGGTGTAGGAGCTTCTATCCGTGGTGTATTGAAAACTGAGTTAAAATGGTAAGCTATTGTCTCAGGGAGTTTCCAGGTCTTGCTTGCAGGCTAGGTGGCTCTATAGGGAAGTGTGTGATCTGGGTCCAACATCAGTCTGTCTGCAAAGAGCCAGCCTAAAGCAAGATGGTGTGAGTTATGCCCTCTGCCTTAGGGAGCAGCCTGCTTTCTCTCTGTCTGTTTTTGGTTCTTGTGTATTAAGATTCTGGATTGTAAGAAATAAAGTAGTGCTATGCTGCAACCTTCCAGGAAGAGTATTTTAGGTTTTTACTAAATATCTCTGTTTGTATGCTTTGAACATAACACTACCATCCAGATATTCCACTGGAGGGAATCCTCAGGGGCCTGGATCTTCTAACACCCAAGTGGAGGTGGCACAGTATCTCTAATTGCCTATGTTCATTTTCAGTCCGCAGTACAAGGACCATGACTTTCCACAGTAGCACAGTCCTGGACCACCCTCAATGTACTCCTTTTCTGAAACAAAGTGCCTAATCTTCATTATGGTTAAATTCCCATTAGGGCTCAATGGTAAGGCCCTCTTCAGCTGGAACAGTCAATGGAATTTTGCCTGAGGTCTCCAGAATTAGACGCTGGGAGAGAAGGAGAGGCACCTTTAGCACATGTTCATAGTCTTGGATCTCCTCACCTACAAGAACAGAGGAAACAGCACAAAGAAAGTGCCCGAGGGTGGAGGCGGGAAATGAGAGTTACACTATAATTTCACATGCTGACTTCTCTGAGCTGTGAGTTCAGTTGTTGTGAGCTAAGAAAAGCTTCAAAAATCAGATGTTCTGGTTTGAGTATTAGTTTATAACAGCACTAAGGACCTCAATAGGAGACCTTTATCTGTCAAATCCCAACCAGCCTTGGTAAGTCACCTTTTGTCACTTCACTTTGTTACTCATCTGAGTGGGGGGTGGGGGTGGGGGACCATGATGTAGATTAGTCCCCAGATTTGAAGTCGGGAATGAATTTCCACTGAAATACTTGAATGACTGGCTAATGCTTATACGTAACTATTCACTCTACTGACTGGAATCACAATTATTCAGTTGTGTGCCCTAGACACTATACTGTTAACAGTTATTAGAGATTTTTCTTTAGCTCAAGTGGTAGAGGCATCCATTTCTGGAGCAGTAGAATGCGAGTTCTATCCCTGCTTCATGTTGCCATGAAGTTCTGAATGCTTGTGGTGCTCAGAGTCATGGTAACCCTGAAATTCCTTTATGGTCAAAGGTATGACAGCACAAGGGCATAAAGGGCAGTAATGGGTAGACCACAAAGGGTTGGGGTTTAGTTTTGGGTCAAAGAAATATCTAAGTTTGCCCAACATACTGAATTTGCAAAATATGACCGAGGGCTCACAGGGACAGAGCCACTCACAACAATGAAGGGAGAAAAATGTCATCAGAACTCTTCAGAACACTCAGCAAAGATTGTGTCTAAAATTAGGAGGAGTTAGGTTTGAGTCGTGGGGGACAGAGAGGGCGGGGAATGGAGGAAGAAAATATTTTTATCTAGACTAGTTTGTCCATGTCTAACATGGTCAGCTGGAATGGGCACTGGACTGGGATTCAGGAGATCTGGGTTCTGAGCCCAGCTGAGCTACTCCCCTTTCTGTGACCTTGGGCATAAGAATGGCCATAGTGGGTCAGACCAATAGTCCATCAAGCCCAGTATCCTGTCTTCTGACTGTGGCTGGGGCAAGATGCTTCAGAAACAGGGAAATCTTTCAATGATCCTCCCCTGTTGTCTAGTCCCAGCTTCTGGCAGTCAGAGGCTTAGGCCAAATCATATTATCTCTCTGTGCCTTTGTTTTCCCATCTGCCTTGTCTATTAGCCCATAAGCTCTTTGGTGCAGGGACCGTCTCTTACTGTGTTTTTACAGGGCCTAGCACAAAGGGCTCCTCATTTCACTTGGAGACTCTAGATACTAATGTAATTATAAATAATAAGATATCAAGAAGTCACCGAAGGCCCAATGCTGAAGTAAAAATATACTAAGGTAAAACACCATTAACTGAATAAGGACTTCAGTTATATGCTACGCACAGTCTCTCAGACACGATTAATTCCATATTAAAGTCTGTATGTTGATAGATAAGAAGCCAGTAGAGAATGGTGATGAGATGTTTTAGACTGCATTACACCTCATGCTGCAGAATTTTATCAGGAGGACAGACGGATCCTATTTGAAATTGTCACAAAGATTCCTCATTCTTAATTAAATTTGACTGAGTCTCTGTTAGGAAATCATGTATCATTTTATATTATAAAACCTTAACAAATGTGAGTTCTTGTCCTGTGCGGTAACATTAAAGTAACTTAAATTCCACTTACATATACAAATTGAACTGGGTAGCATTTAAAATACTCACTCTTGAGCATAAATGGTGTATAATTATATTGTCATGATGGCCCTTCAGTTATAAATTAAATTAGACTATAATACAGTGACTTAACATCTTGTTCTTACACATTTATTCCCTCTACCAGTAGTGATCTGACCCAGATTTAAATTCATATTAGCATGGATATCTTTTTCCCCAGGACTGTTAAAGACTCAGTTCTTATGTTCTTATCCTTAATGTTGTTACTATCAAGAAATGGCAGCTCAGTCTCCTTTTTAGCATTAATTGAACTCATCAGTGAAATTTAAAATAATGGCCCAGGTCCTCTGTTGCAATCTGGTCATTTCACACCACTCAGGTAGCATAAATTCTGGTGATCCTTGGCTGCTGGAACATTCTTTAGTGGGGGCCATGGTAGTTGGGTCTAACTCAGCCTCAAGGCTGCTCTACAGCTGTTAAGGCCCGGCTTATCAAAGCCCTGGCTGGGATGATTTAGCTGGGGTTGGTCCTGCTTTGAGCAGGGGGTTGGACTAGATGACCTCCTGAGGTCTCTTCCAACCCTAATCTTCTATGATTCTACGATTCTACATTGAACATGGAGCTGAACAGGCAGGACCATTAAAAAGGAAAGACGATGTGCGGGCAAAGGGACATGGGGCACAAAAGAGTCATCTGCAGTTCCTCAATCCTGGGGCTGGTTACCCGTCAGTCTGGATTTACAGATTAATATAGCCAAAGGACTTTTGCATTAATGAAGAAAGAGATCCTTAGAGTGCAGGGAATGCCCCAGCCATGTTTTCCTCTGGCTGGCCACATCCTCAAGGGCTGCAAAGAAGGGGTGGCGTAGAGCAAGTTATGCCAGATTTATACCACCTGTGATGCCCCATGCAGTGAGATTCCTCAGGAAGCCGGTTAACGTGGCTTAACAGCCCTCTCACGTTATGGGAGTGCTGCAAAGGGTTACTGTGCACCAGAGAATCTGGTCAATTGACTTGATTTATGCCATCCCAAGAGAGAGCAGAATCAGGCCCGATGGCTGTTAAAACAATAATGCATTCAAATTCTGCTTGCAGTTACAGCAGAGTAAGTGCCATATTTACACCAAGGTAACAGAGGGAAATGTGGTCCAATATTTTTCCAAGGCCTACTATTAATTGTGCTAAGATGACTCTTAAAAAAAGGAGGGGGGGGTGCAAAAGAATGACACCGATGATAAACAATCTACAGTTTTCCAGTGAACTTCTAAGGTCTTGAATCCACTGGAAACACTATTTACTTGACAGCGTCTCACCAAGGGTTCTAAATAATAAGATCCTATCAAATAAGCTTACTGGGGCAAAGGGAGCATGTTGTGTTAATAAGTGATAGCTCAGGGCTGAGTGTGAGTGAATTCGTTACAGCTGTTCTCGTGTGTGTAGCTTTTTGCTGCTGTACTGTAGATTTGCCATGAATGCTGTTTTTCTTTGAAGGGATTTTGCTACACGCAGTTAAAAAAACAATACAGCTAATACGAAGCCTAGATGTTATTTTCAGTTTGACGATTAAAAATTAAAATGAAACCCAAATTCCTTGGTGCTCATGGATGAGTATCAAAAATGAACATTGTACACTTGCCTGTTTAAGTGTAAGAAACCAAGCAACTCGGAATGACTGGAGTTAAATGTCGGTTAAGGGAAATATTTATATTCACCACTGTGGGGAATAAAGCAAACTTGAAATTCAGAAGCGACAGGGCTTCTATTTTTTCTAATGTTTCAGGGCAAAACAATAAGATCTCTTGGCATTTTTTATATCCCCAGAGCAAATAATATGAGGATGCTCACAAGCTTTGAGGCTCAGTTCAGGGAATAGTCTTCTATAACTCCAGTAGCTCCCCCTCTAACAAATTCCAGGACATATCAGGCAGTGGTTAGCTCCTCATTTTCCTGGAGGGAAAACAAGAAATAAGACATTATTCAAATGATGTGCTATATCTGCTGAGTTAATTCATCACCTCAACCATAGACAGGAGGAATAATTTTGCAATCAGACTCTGAGAGCTACTTTTGACAATTGATTTTTATCAAATACACCCAAAACCTTGGGAGAGTACTGAACTCAGTTTCTATCTCACAGAAAGTGCAATGTGACAATCCAGGACAATCTTCTTTGTCTATAATGCTTCCTTATGCAAAATACTCCCTGAGCATCTAATCGATCCCATATTAAAATAAATGCTGGGGGGGGGGGGGGGAGAGTTTTTAAATGACATTCATATAGGGCTTCATACCTTTGAAGTAGAGCATGTTGGAAAAATGTAAATATTTTCCATGGCTTTTTTTTCAAACATTTTCATGGAAATTTTGTTTTTTCCCCCTCAACGTAAATCTAATATTTTTTTCCTTTTTTTCAAAAAGAAAAAAAAATGACTTTGGTTTTCAATAATTGTTTTCAGTTTTTAGAAACGGAAATATTTCACTGAAAAAATGTGGGGAAATGGATGTGTTTTGTTGTTGTTGTTGAAAAGACAGGGCATTTACAATGAAACAGAAATTTGAAATGCAGAGAAGCCATTTTTTTGTTGAAAAGAATTTTTCCCTCCAGCTCTATTGTAAAATAAATGGAAAGATTTCCTATAGGGCACATCCTCAGTTGGTGTAAATTGGCATACCTCCATTGAAGTCAATGGAGCAATTTATTCCAGTTGAAGACTCATCAACTTTAAGATGAGAAGGGGCCATCATAATCTAGGCTGACCTCCTGAACATTGCAGGCCTCAGACCCTCTCCCATCCACTCCTGTAATAGATCCCTAACCTCTGGCTGAGTTACTGAAGTCCTCAAATAACGATTTAAAGACTTCAAGTTACAGACCTGCCACATTGATCTCAACGGAGTCGGCACTGGGCTAATATAAAAGTCTTCCTAATTCTGGATATACAAGGTAGGTGAGATAATATATTTTATTGGACAACTTCTGTTGGTGAAAGAGACAAGCTTTTGAGCTGATACAGAGCTCAGTATAAGCTTGAAAGTTTGTCTCTTTCACCAACAGAAATTGGTCAATAAAAGATATTACCTCTGTAATCTGTGATCAATTGTTCTCCATGTCCACTGACGGTAGGACAAGATGTAATGGGTTTAATCTGGAGCAAGCTACAACCCTGATGATCATAGATTGTAAAACCAGAAGGGACCATTGTGATCATCAGGTCTGACCTCCCGTATAACACAGGCCATATGATTGCCCTCAATTAATTTCTGTTTCAACTAAGACACATATTTTAGAAAAAAACATCCAATCTTGATTTCAAACTTTCCAATGATGGAGAATCCACCACAATGCTTTGCAAATTGTTCTGATGGTCAATTACAATCATGGTTAAAAAAAATCATCTTATTTCCAGTTTGAATGTGTCTAGCTTTAATTTCCAGCCATTGGAACTTGTTATAACTGTCTCTGCTAGGTTGAATAGCCCTCTGTTATCAAATTTGTGTTCCCCGTGTAGGTACTTACAGACTATGATCAAGTAACCCTTTAAGATACTCTTTGTTAAGATTTTGCTCTTCAGTGTGCATTGTTAGTGACTCTAAACCCAGATAGCTGACCTGTAGGCAGGCAAATGTTAACATCCAGATTACATCACTCTTACTCACAGTCAACAGCTCTATGAACTGATTGTGAAGTAAGGTACAATTCAAGGTGAGCAAAGGTGGCAGAATCTATCCCTAAAAAAGACTATCAGATATCCTTTTAAGAGATCCCCAAGAAATGTTCTGACTGAGTGGAAAAGCTACAGTGAAATTAACATTTGCTGAGTCATTTAATAAACTCAGGTTGGTATGAAAAAGTAACTGCAATGATAGTTGCTTATTATATGACTCCCAGGAAACCTTTATTAGACACCACAGAACTATCTGAAAATGTATAATTTAGCATTCCCCTTCCTCAGACCTGCTTGTTCTTGTTCAAGATGGTCTCTTTGCACCTCTCTGTTTCCTTCAATCCTTCCTGACCTCTGGTACATTCTTTATTTTTATGGTATTACTGTACTCTATTTTAGAGAATCAGTATCAATTCTGGGGCTGAAGCTTCAAGCTACTGAGGACTTCTGCCAGGTAGCATGTTCGCAGCTCCCATTGGCGTCAACTCCCTAGCTTCAATTTAATCCATTCATCTATCCGTGCTCCTGTATTGGTGTCTATCAGAACAAGGGGAGTCCAGGGGGATCTGCCCTGCACAGGACCTGGACCAACACGATCAAAGTAGAATGGTGACGAAGTCCCAGAGGGGAGTCAGTGTGATGGGCTGGACCCCCCTTCCGGGGTGCCACTTGATGTGCTGGGGTCCCACTGAGCCCACCTATCCCAACAGCCTGGGTTCCCCTTACTCTGTGCTGCTGTGACAGGCTCTCAAGCCCCATTCCAGCACACACACAGGTACAGACACACCCAACTGCAGAATCACACAGTGTCTGCAATCAGCTCTGTGTCGGAGGACTCAGCTCGGGGAATTGCCCAGCATTTTGGTGCACACCCACTCTGGAGTGTAAACCCAAAATTATATTGTCTTGCACTATATAGAGATCTATATAGCATAAGCTCATGAAATTTGCCCCCCTCCCTCAATGTAGAGGAAGATATGCACAGCTTTTTGCCCCCCTCCCAGTTATGAATTGCACAAACTGGGTTTTAACAAGTTTATTAACTAGAAAAGGTAGATTTTAAGTGCTTATAAGGGATAGCAAACAGAACAAAGCAGATTACTATGCAAATAAAGAACAGGAGTACTTGTGGCACCTTAGAGACTAACAAATTTATTAGAGCATAAGCTTTCATGGGCTACAGCCCACTTCTTTGGATGCATATAGAATGGAACATATATTGAGGAGATATATATACACACATACAGAGAGCATGAACAGGTGGGCGTTGTCTTACCAACACTGAGAGGCCAATTAAGTACGTGGAAAAAAAACTTTTGAAGTGATAATCAAGATAGTTTGATAAGAAGTGTGAGAATACTTACAAGGGGAGATAGATTTATTGAATGACAGACCTGCGGGTGGCTATCTTACAACAGAAAAACTTCAAAAACAGACTCCAACGAGAGGCTGCTGAGCTGGAATTGATATGCAAACTAGATACAATCAATTTAGGATTGAATAAGGACTGGGAGTGGCTGAGCCATTACAAACATTGAATCTATCTCCCCTTGTAAGTATTCTCACACTTCTTATCAAACTGTCTGTACTGGGCTATCTTGATTATCACTTCAAAAGTTTTTTTTCTCTTACTTAATTGGCCTCTCAGAGTTGTTAAGACAACTCCCACCTGTTCATGCTCTCTGTATGTGTATATATATCTCCTCAATATATGTTCCATTCTATATGCATCCGAAGAAGTGGGCTGTAGCCCACGAAAGCTTATGCTCTAATAAATTTGTTAATCTCTAAGGCGCCACAAGTACTCCTGTTCTTTTTGCGGATACAGACTAACATGGCTGCTACTCTGAAACCTATGCAAATAAAGCAAATCACGTAAACTAAGCTTAATGCACTAAGGAATACTGGCTACAAATAATAATTTCTCACCCTAAATGTTGTTTCAAGCAGGTTGCAGAGTTTCTTGAAGGTAAACTGCACTGCTTGCAGTTTAAATCTCCAGGGATTCTTTTTACAAGCTAGACACCATTCCTAGCCCAGGCTCAGCCCCTGCCTTCCCCAGCTTAGTTCCTTTGTTTCTTCAGGTGTTTTCAGCAGTCTTCCATCTTGGGCAGGCAGGCAGTGGAGAAAATCCTAGATTAACTCACTCCCCAGCCTTAAATAGGATTTGCATATAGCGGAAATCTTTTGTTTCCCAGTTTTGACCCCACCCCCTCCAATGGAAAAGTACCAGCATTTCAAGATGGTATCGTGTACCAGGTGACATGATCACATGACTCTGCAGTGTCAAGGCAGCCTCCCAGGAAACTTCTCAGGAAGGAGGGAGAGGGAGACTTCTCAGGAAGGCATTCCCCAAGTACACACACAGTTCTAATTGTTACATAGTCAATATTCATAACTTCAGATACAGAAATGATACATGCACACAAATTGGATAATCACATTCAGTAAATCATAACCTTTCCAATGACACCTCACATGACCAATCTTGCATAAAACACATCTTAGTTATGCCATATTCATATCATAACAATATTTCTAAGGAGAATATGGGGCATAATGTCAGAGTCAGTTGTTTAGCATTTCTGCTTTAAAGCGTGTTTCAGAAACGATAATGATGCTGACACTTAATTCAGTTGTGATTACAGGAGTGAAATTTCAGTGATGGGACCAGCTCAGAAAAGTACAGTGAGTACACATGGGAGTCACCAGCGGAGGATCTGGGTGAGATCTTCAGCTGGTGCAAACTACCGTTGCTTTATTGGCTTTCCTGATTTACAACAATTGAGTCTCTGCCCTTTAGTGTATGACACAGCCTAAATCAGAAGTGGATTTGTGAAGAATTCATTCAAGCCCTAATCTGCAGTTCATCCCTGTTCAACAGAGCACTTAAGCATGTACTTGACTTCAGTAAGTGTTAAGCACATGCTTAAAATATAGCATGCACTCAATTGCTTTTCTGAATTGGGATGGTCTCCCGGAATGAATTCTTCACACAAGACTTAAATAGGTTGGCCTGATTTAAATGAGACTTAAGCATGTGCTTAAATGTTTTACTAAACTGCAGCTTCAAATTCATGAATGTATCAAAACCAAACCCATACGCAGCATCAAAGATCTCTATTATTACCATTTATAATGCGAAAATGCTTCACTCCCAGAACATATGGCTTTTTCTCTGTAGCTGCCAGCATCTTATCATTCTCCCAGCCATTCCTGGGAAACATATCACGTGCAGTTGTGGGATATAATGTGCAATAAGACAGGAGGAAACTTAAAATTGCTTGGTTTTTATTTTATTGACACTTCTGCTGTGTGTAAAATTACTGTAATATAAAGTGAGTTAACAATAGTCTTTTGTTGGGCAGTGGTAAAATGGGCAATTTAAAAAGAATGGCCTTATTATAATCAGACCAAAAAAAAAAAAGAAATGGAGGGTTGGGGTGGCAGGGATATTGCTTACCTTATAAATAAGTCAACTGGAGAAAGACTGATAAGAGGAAAATAATCAATGCAGCTCACATGAGTTGGAAAGTAAGAAACGCTAAGGATTAGGTTTTCAAATTCTCTGCCCAGGTGGTGGTGTAATTGTTTGTGCAATTTCGAGTGACAGCACAATTCCAGTTATTTTGAAAGACAGTTTATGATCTGCTATTACAGTTTTAAGTTTCCATTAAGTAGTCCTTGCTTTTTACTCTCAGGCAGTCTGTGGCACAAGCTTTTGGCCACAGAAATGAGTCTTTTTAGGGGTTTTGCCCTTTTTCAAGACTGGGTAGTAATAGTAGTAATAATAATTAAAAAGAAAAAAATAAGCTGCCAACTGCAAACTCACAGGATTGAGATTTTAAAACAATAGGTCATTCGGTACAGTTTTTTTTATCAGGCTAGCAGTTTGAATGGAGAATGTGGGTTGTTTAGGAAGAAGTTGCGGGGGAGGAAGGATTTCTTGTTGGTCTGATATTCAGTCATTAACCATGTGGATGTTTCTGTTTTTGGAAGACGAACAAAAATAAATCATGCACCGATGTAACACAATGTGAGTGAAAATAGACCCTGTTAACAGGACTGCTACAAGAAGCACAATAGCAGTTAGAATCTCAAAAGAAAATGAGAGGCCCTGAAAAGAATAGCTGCACTTTGTGGAAGCCATAAGCAACCCAATGAGGAAGGTATTGATTTGCCATCTGGTGCGTAGTATCCGCTATTGTATAAGTCCGTATGGAAATTCAGCAGATGCTATTCTTATGTTCTTTTGGGAGAGTCACAACTGTTGATGCAACCAACTGAATGATACCTGCTGACAGAATTTGTCTTTTTAAAAATAAGACGACTTGTTCGGTGGGAGAAAAATACACTGATGGTACCTACTTTCCTCTAAAAGGGCCTGTATTATAGGGGGAGTTTGGTCAAAAGGAGGACACCCATCATGTGGGCACCCACTCCTCCTTCTCTCATTGCCTTGTGTGGAGCAAGGCAAGTGACTAACTCATTCTGCAAAAAACACCTCTAGGCACCTAAGCTTCCTGACTCCAGGAGCCAGGTTCCCTTTCATGGATCATTAAACAGGGTTAGGTGCCTCCTTTCGGCCTGCATTTATCTACCTGTATCCAAAAGAGGGGTGGGATCTAGGATACACCCCTCTCCCTGGCATCTCTGTTGGCTAGCGTAGGAAGCTTCCCCATTAGGGTCCTGGCTTTTGTGGATCACTTTCTAAAATGTCTCTCTCTCCCCATTCATTGTGTAGGGAGCCTAAGTGTCTAACTCAGCTTTGTTGATCGCAGTCTTGTTCCTGTGATTTTCCAAAGGTAGGTGCCATCATGCTCAGCATTCAACGCCAAAGTCCCTTCATGGATCCTACCCTAAGGGCAGGTCTACACTTACTTCCTGGTCCGGCCGTAAGCAATCGATCTTCTGGGATCGATTTATCGCGTCTTGTCTAGACGCGATAAATCGATCCCGGATCGATCCCGGAAGTGCTCGCCGTCGACGCCGGTACTCCAGCTCGGCGAGAGGAGTATGCAGCATCAACGGGGGAGCCTGCCTGCTGCGTCTGGACCCGCGGTAAGTTCGAACTAAGGTACTTCGAATTCAGCTACGTTATTAACGTAGCTGAATTTGCGTACCTTAGTTCGAAGTGGGGGGTTAGTGTGGACCAGGCCTTAGTCTCTCTGTGTTTTGATGCCTTATCTGTATAATGGGAGAAATGACATTTTCCTATCTCAAAGAGATTGTGAGGATAAAATATATTTAACATTGCAAGGTATTCAGATACTACCATACTGCGGACCATATAAATAACCTAGATATTGGGCCCTGGTACTATAAGGTGCCCCATGCAGGTGGTCCTCAGCTCATTGACTTCAAATGTGGCTCTTGGTGGGCATTTGCAGAATCGGGGCCTTCAGTTGTAATCTTCTTCAAATCAGGGACTATGACCACCTGTGCAGTGTATTTATAAATGGTAGTGCCTGCTACGTCTTTGATGCTTTCCAAACGCACAAGAGGATGGTCTTTGCACCAAGTGGCTTACAATCTTAACTATTGGGATGCATGGAAGAAAGTAAGAAGAAGATGGAAGAAGACAATAAGATGGAGATGAAGTGTTTTCCTTAGCTAAGACACTCTACCTCTGCTTTTTCTTCCACCCTTTGTTTATTTAGATTGCAAGTTCATTGGGCAGAGCCTGTCTCTTACTATTTGTTTGTGCAGAGCACAACAAGGGCCCTGACCTTGAGTGAAATCTGTAGATGTTAAATATATAATTAATAATAATAAAAGTAGAGGGTGGAAGGAGGGTAGGAGCAGAACAGAAAAAGTGAGTGCCTCTAGGTGGAAGATGTATTTTGCATAATTAGCAAATGTTATGATCCAAAATGGTAAACTCAAAAGAAGTAAAATTGAAATGTGATCAAATGTATATGTTTCTCAGGAAGAAATAACCTTATTTCATCCCGGTTCATTGTTACAATTAATTCAGTAATATAGGTAAACTCCCATGACCATCCATTCCAAAACCTAACAAGAGCTAAGATACCAACAATCACGACAGGACATCAAATTTCTTTTCTGACAGAAAAACTCTGCTTGGAGGGGTTTCAGATCCGCCTGATCAGTACGAAATTCAAATTACTTCAAATGATTTTGATGAGCAACGATCTTTCACAGACGAGTTGTTTGAAGTTAATGAAAGAGAGGAAATAGCTAGTGATATGGGGAAAAAATGCAAGCATTGAAAAAGGCATAGAAAGGCCTGTGGTTGTTTGTTTGACTAACCATGCTAAATATATGTGCTTGTACAAAGGGATGAAATAAGAGAAAAAATATTCAGGGCCTGGGAGATTTAAGGGATTTATTCTTTATATAATGAAAGAGGAAATGAACAGCAGTAGACTACGATGATCACATTTCACAAATAACATTATTAACACAGCACATGAATAGCTGAAATGGCAGAGTATGTATTAATTTAATAAATTAAATGAAAATTATACTGGAATTTATGTACTCTCTGTAACTTCCAATAGAGAAGGTCTCATCCAACCACAACCTGTAAGGTGGATGAGACCTGTCAGTCTTATAAGAAGTTACTCAGACTCACAAATAAGCAGACCCAATTACTTTAGCCAAGTAATTTGTCTATAATGTATTATTATACATACTATATTATTTATTTGGATTACCCAACTGAAATCAGGGCCCCATTGTGCTAGGTGATATACAATCATATCTATCTATCTATATCTCTCTATATATAGATATAGATTAGATTAGATTAGATTAGATTAGGGCTGTCAAGCAACTAAAAATTGCAAGTAATCGTATAATTAAAAAAAAATATTGTGATAAATCACGGGATTAATAGTACTGTTAAACAATTGTAACCCTTTTCAGGTTTAGAGAGCATGCCCCCTTTAAGTTTTTTTTTTTCCTGAGGAGGGAAGTGCTGATTGTTCCAGAAGGAGGAAGTGCTGTTGGGGGGAGAGGGAGCAGAGATAGAGGGGAGAGAGCAACAGTGTGTGTGTCTGGAGCTCCAGACAGAAGGACTGCAGGGAAGAATCGCCTGAGAGGGACAGGCTGGAGCTGGACCCAGTATCATGGCTGCCCAGAGCTGCATGGGGCTGTGAGTATTGGAGCTTGTGACTCTGCATTGGGAACAAGGAAGGAGGCTGCTAGCTAGTTAAATAGGAAGGTTGTCACTCTGTGTGGTTTTGCAGAAGAGGGTACCGGAGGGGTTTGTTAGGGGAATTTTACTGGTGCCGAAGATTACCAGGAGAACCCAAGACTCACCACTGGACTGGAACTTTGCCCAGGACTCCAGAACTCTGTGTGCAGACACATTGCTTGGTATCTGCCCTTTCAGACTGTGCTACCACTGGGTCTGTGGGGCCTTGAGTTGAATGCAACCCTGTTTTACCGCTCCCCCTGTTGTTTTTCTCCTTTCATCCTTCTGGGAATAAATATTTCCCTTTCCTATATTCATTGTACTTTTCTGAGGTCCATGAGTTCACTCTGGGGTGTTTGAAACAGGTGCCCTGGGGTGGAAAGAACTTTCTCTGCTGCATTCCTGTGCACGCCTTCCCTTGGCCATGAGGGTGCTAAAGTTACACAATAATAGAATACCATTTATTTAAATATTTTTGGATGTTTTCTACATTTTCAAATATATGGATTTCAATTCCAACACAGAATACAAAGTGTACAGTGCTCACTTTATATTTATTTTTATTACAAATATTTGCACTGTAAAAAACAAAAGAAATAGTATTTTTTAATTCACCTAATACAAGTACTGTAGTGCAATCTCTTCATTTGTAAGTTCAACTTTCATGATGTAGAATTATGTACAAAAAAACTGCATTCAAAAATAAAACAATGTAAAACTTTAGAGCTTACAAGTCCATTCAGTCCTACTTCTTGTTCAGCCAATCACTGAGACAAACAAGTTTTTTTACATTTGCAGGAGATAATGCTGCCCACTTCTTGTTTACAATATGACCTGAAAGTGAGAATAGGCATTTGCATGGCACTGTTGTAGCCAGCGTCACAAGATATTTATGTGCCAGATGTGTTAAAGATTCATATGTCCCTTCCTGCTTCAGTCACCATTCCAGAGGACGTGCGTCCATGCTGATGATGGGTTCTGCTCGATAACGATCCAAAGCAGTATGGACCGACAATATTCATTTTCCATCATCTGAGTCAGATGCCACCAGCAGAAGGTTGATTTTCTTTTTTGATGGTTTGGGTTCTGTAGTTTCCACATCAGAGTGTTGCTCTTTTAAGACTTCTGAAAGCATGCTCCACATCTCATCCCTCTCAGATTTTGGAAGGCACTTCAGATTCTTAAACTTTGGGTCAAGTGCTGTAACTATCTTTAGAAATCTCACATTGGTACCTTCTTTGCGTCTTTTCAAATCTGCAGTGAAAGTGTTCTTTAAATGAACAACATGTGCTGGGTCATCATCTGAGACTGCTATAACATGAAATATATGGTAGAATGAAGGTAAAACAGAGCAGGAGACACACAATTCTCCCCCAAGGAGTTCAGTCACAAATTTAATTAACACATTTTTTTAAACAAGCATCATCAGCAAGGAAGCATGTCCTCTGGAATGGTGGCTGAAGCATGAAGGGACATACAAATGTTGAGAATATCTGGCATGTAAATACCTTGCAATGCTGGCTACAAAAGTGCTATGGGAACGCCTGTTCTCACTTTCAGGTGACATTGTAAATAAGAACCGGGCAGCATTATCTTCTGTAAATGTAAACTCATTTGTTTGTCTTAGCGATTGGCTGAACAAGAAGTAAGACTGAAGGGACTTGTAGGCACTAAACTTTTACATTGTTTTCTTTTTGAGTGCAGTTATGTAACCAAAAAAAATTTCATTTATAAGTTGCACTTTCATGATAAAGAGATTGCACTACAGTACTTGTATGAGGTGAATTGAAAAATACTATTTCTTTTGTTAGTCATTTTTACAGTGCAAATATTTGTAATCAAAATAATAATATAAAGTGAGCACTGTACACTTTGTATTCTATGTTTTAATTGAAATCAATATATTTGAAAATGTATAAAAACATCAAAAATATTTAATACATTTCAATTGCATTCAGTGCAACTAAAACTGTGATTAATCACGATTAATTTTTTTGAGTTAATTGCATGAGTTAACTGTGATTAATCAACAGCCGTAATAGTGTGTAAGGTGTGGACACATGTCATATATATATATTCTTGTGTCCACACCTTACACACTATTGTAATAATTTTTGTACAAGGTATTTCATGTAAGGTATCATTTGAAAACTCATAAGTTGCTGGCCAATATTGTCCTGATAAAATATGTGTGGCAACATTGAATGTGAAGTTATAAGAATGTGAAGTTATAAGATTTCCCTCCATGACATTATTAACACATGTTCCCTACCCAAAAGTTGGCAAACAGGTCTGTCCTAAACAAAGGAATATGTGCACTGCTTAACTTGCATATAAGCAGTAAAGAGAGTCATTAAGCAGGAAGTTCAAACAGGTGAAAAAAGCCCATTAGGGAACATCCTTCCACATAGACTCTTTGTCTTCTGAATCTCAGCTGGCAATGTTTTTCAAGAAGGGGACTGGTACTATAAAAAAGAGGACAAACATCCCAAGAAACCTGTCTCTCTCTCTCTCTCTCGCACCCATTTCCCATCGATTCACTGCACCTGAAGGGATGAAGTAAGTCACCCTTGGACTGGGGGAAGTGTCCTGACATCAGAAGTTTGATCAGTAAGATTTTTGAAAGTATGAAGTGAGAAAATTTTGCTTTGAATTTAACATAGTTCGTTAAACTAGGCACCAGTTGTGTTTTATGTTTATTGTTCTTGTAACCATTTCTGACTTTAGTGCCTCATTACTTGTACTCACTTAAAATTTCTCTCTGTAGTTAATAAACTTATTTTATTGTTTTATCTAAGCCAGTGTGTTTAAATTGAAGTGCCTGGGAAACTCGATTTGGGGTGTCAAGTTGTGTGCATATTATTTCTATTAAAGAAATAATGGACTTTATATAATGGACCTTGTGTTTTCTAGGAGAGGGCTGGGCAGTACAGGGCATACATTTCTGGGGGGAAATCCAAGACTGGGAGTGTGTTGGGGTCACCCTGCAGTATAACCCAGGCAGGTTACTGCGAGAGTGTAATCCAAGTGGGGCTGGCAGGCTGCAGTTGCACACAGAGTGTCAGGGTGTGGCTCACATGCTGGAAGCGGCCCATGTGGAAGCCACTTCAGCAAGGCATTGTAAGACACCCAAGGTTGTGGGCAAGGGTGACACAGCTGCTCATTTGTCTGAATTACACCTTCTATGTCACAATATATATTTTGATATTTACTAGAACCATGGACTAATCAACGTAGCACATAGCATTGGTGCTATATAAGGGACCTTAGGGTAGATCTATACTGTGATAATAAACCCGTGGCACTGAATCTCAGATCCTGGATCAGCTGACTCAGGCTGAAGGACTATAAAATTGCAGTGTAGATGTTCAGGCAGCCTGAGCCCCATGAGTCCAAGTCAACTGACCTGGGTATTTCCACATTCTGTCTTTAAAAAAGATTTGCCCGCTAAGCTGCATAACGATAAAATATCTAAAAATGCTGCTAAGCACATCATAGGGCTAGATTATGGCGTTATCATGAGCCGGGATGCTGCCCCAGGATCTTAATGACTAAATGACTCTCTTTACTGCTTAAATGCAAGTTAAGCAGTGCGCACATTCCTTTTTTTAGGGGACAGTCCTGTTTGCCAACTTTTGGGTAGGGAACATGTGTAAATAACATCATGCAGGACAAATTGTGGACTGGAGAGTCACAATTGGGTCCTTGTTTCTAGGAGGAAATAAACTGTGCCAGGCCTATCCCTACACAATTTATCCCCCCCACACCCCCATATTGACTCAGCTCTACTAACTGATGCATTGGGGGATGGCATCAAAGCTCCACATACTCACTAGACTTCTGCAGTCTTTTTAACGGGAGGAGGAGTAGCTGCCCTATAATGGCTACCCTTCCACACAGACAGACTGGTGATATGGGTAACTGGTGCAGAAGGATAAGGAGGTGCTTTATGTTCTCTTACTCACATGCATTAGTGTGTAAGGCAGTTCACAGATAAGCCTATACAGATTATGGTGGGGTTCACCAATTACATACCAGACAGGTTCTACCAAATGTCATTATCTCCCATGCAGACTTCAAGATGTCTTTGGGTATTACAAATGCGATGATTCTTGGGAGTCATAATTTCCCAAATGTTTTTGTTGGGAACTAATGCCTTGAACAAATCTGTGAGGGGGACCTACTCTTCCTTGCACAAAAATTAGAGTGGGTTGCCAAGGTCATGAGTCACGATTCACTCCTTTCAAGGCAATTTCTCTCTGATGTTCCACTTGCACGTAGCACTACAGGTTACATACATTTTTAAAGAACAACACATCTTTCCATTCTTAAAGATTATTCCAGTCAATATTGGGATGTGGAGAGCAATATGAATGCAAGCCACACTCCCATAGTAGATGGGACACCACTGTTTGCCATGCAATCCATGCACTACTTGATCTGAGTGCTGCAAAAATATGAGTCCAGAAAGAGATTTCTATGGTGGTAATGGTACGGTAATGTCATTCAGCAGTAGTATTTGAGGACCTTCCATGCAAAATTAATCAGCAGTAGCAAAACCCTAGTGAACTGGTAGTATTCCAAAGGAAAGGAAAAATATGTGAGGGGAACCTATTGAATTCCTTAAGGCAATGAAAGATGCAGAACAAACCTATAATAAAAAAGGTTCAGTGAAAAGCCTCATAATGGACATGGTTTTCAGGGATGCTCAGCACCCATGACTTCTCACCAGCTCCAACACACCATGCACTCCCCGTATTTTACAATGCTCCCATAACTCCCATTTAACAGTCTTAAGAGGCCTGTGGTGGAAGAAATGCATCTCCAGACTGTAATCACCCTCCACAAACTTTTCCAAAAAGTTTGAGGGAGACATTACATGTTCCCTATTTCTCTCTCCCCTGTGCACTGTTCTTCATATCTTCCATCACTGATGACTGATCCTGCTCAAGGAAGAGTCCTGGGCAGAGGGAAAAGGTGCCTATGAAGTAGCTGACCACCCCACTCCCCATATAAAAGGATCCTCTACAACTATAGTGTTGGCCAAGTTACTAGTTCTAAGAGCAGAATTGCTCCAAATCATTTCTTTTGATGTTCCTTACTCACTTTTCTGTCACAGGTTGCAGTGTGGCTGCAGGTAATCAATGAAAGATGGAACTTCTAAAACAGAGACAGGCAGAGACTCAAAAAGCAAAGGTACCTTTTTTTTTAAGTTGACCCAATTTAAGCGGAGAATTTCAAATGCAGAAAAGTTGTTTATCTGTAAAAGAAGCATGGGATGTGTGAAAGAGACAGATGAGTACATTTGGGTGGAATGTAAAATACAGTCACATAAGGCAAGGGGATGGTTAGGTCAGTTACAGGAAAATGTAAGGGTTGAAAACCTAGAAAAAGAATATTTGGGCAGCGGTTTAGATGCATGACCTTGGATTATTTCTGGATCCGTGACGTAAATGGAAGCAAATAGGTTAAGCAAATAAAAAATAGTTTGTAGGACCAGATGGGATTCATGTGAGAATATTAATGGAAACAAGGAGGGTAATGCATAATCTGCTGACTGTGATCCTGAGGAACTCATTAATTTCATATATGGTTTCAGGACAACTGGAAAATAAATAAATAAAATCAATGTGAATCAGCACCAGTAGTAGAGAAAAATAGGATGAAAATCGATCTGGAACTAGCTTATCCTCAGCATGTTATATAACGGGAACTAGCGGCATATTAAAGTCTACTGAAAGAAATAGATGCTGTTCATAATATTTTACATTTATATAATTTTTTTCATCCTAATGGACCCCAGTGAGCTTTGCAATCTACACGGTGGGAATCATTTCATCTGTGGTTGAGATGGGGGGAGGGATAGCTCAGTGGTTTGAGCATTGGCCTGTTAAACCCAGGGTGAGGAGTTCAATCCTTGAGGGGACCATTAAGGGATCTGGGGCAAAAATCAGTATTTGATCCTGCTAGTGAAAGCAGAGGGCTGGACTCGATGCCCTTTCAGCTCTATGAGATAGGTATATCTCCATATAATAAAAAAAAAGGTTGAAACATGGCAACTCTTTAGCAGTGCAAAAAGCATTACAAACCAGGTAGTAAATGAAGTATGCAGAGGTATTGTGAACAGTCATCTAGTATCCCTAACACATGTAGTTATCTAAGGCCCTTGTGTTAATAAACCTACCCTTGAAAATGTGCCATTGGATCAATAATGATCACAAGCAGATAATATCTACAGCATCCTGTTGGCCTAGCACAGTTATGGATGATTGGTTATGTTCTGGCAGAAAGAAACATATCACCTACTGAATGATTGACACCACTTAATGTAGAACCATTTGTTTCCCCTTAGTGGTATCTCCTTATTGGCAATGTGATGTCGAGGTTACTTCCGCACACCATTAATGAGTTTACCAGGGTTTCATTGCAGTCTCTGCCAGTTGTTTGCTGATTAACCTCAAGCAAGTCACTTATCCGTTCTGTTCCTTAGTTTGTCTACCTGTGCAAGTCAAATCACTTGGATAAATGGCACATTATGGGTATGTCTAAACTGCAATAAAGCACCTGTGACTGGCCCGTGTCAGCTGACTTGGGCTCATGGGGCTTGGGATGCAGGGCTACAAAATTGCAGTGTAGATGTTGGGATTCAGGCTGGAGCCCATCCCCCCTCGTGGGGTCACAGAGCCCGGCCTCCAGCCCAAGCCCCTGAATGTCTACAACACAGTTTTGTAGACCTGCAGCCCAAGCCCCATGAGCCTGAATCAGCTGACATCTGTCAGCCCTGGGTGTTTTATTACAGTGTAGACATAGCTTATAAGTGCAAGTATCATTCTTCTTATAGAAATACTCACTAGGTCACATTGCTTCCTTAACTTGTGAGGTGTGAGGAGTTCACAGTCTTGGATAACAAGGCTGAGGAAGTGAATATGCTCAGTGAGACTCTGTAAAGAAAACAAACTCATAACAGTTCAGCGTAAGAGTAGAATCCTGTCTAATCCCCTAAAAAAAACTGATCTAAAGCCCATTGTACTCACTGCAAAGTCTGCCATGGGATTTGGATCAGACCCTTATCATCTGGTTGGGTGCAAGAAAAAGCTACAAAGTTCATTTGGTATTATCGTCATTCAGATGAATGATCATAATCTGTCCCAATAGTTTTACCCATATAAATCTTATTTGCCTTGTTTGAAAGAAAGAGAATGCATATCTGATCGGAGGCAAATGGCTACAGCTCCCTGCTGCTGCAGTTTAGAGATGACCTAGGAAAATACTTGTCTATTTTGAAGCCTAAAACCCTTCCTCCACATACACTTAATCATATTCGAGGGAGCAGCGCTGAGAAAAAAGCTGCTTGATTTCTGTATTTGAGAGAGGAAGCAAGTTCTGGACTTCTCAGCTGATCCCAACATCCCGATAAAATCCGGAACTTTAGCATCTTTTTCAGAACAAGAACAGAGGTTTCAGAGTTGGCATCGTTAGGATATCATTTCAAATATTAACTCACCAGGTAAATTAGGGAAATGGGTGGTTGGTCAATGAGGAGCACTTCAGAAGATCTACGAGGCTGCATGAACAGTGAGAAATGAAAGCAAGGTGGCCAGGGCAAGCTACAGTTCAAAGTGTTCAGCCTACGTAGCGAGAATAGTTACTCACTGTTCACTTACTGCATGTTTTCTTCAGCCTTTTGACCCTTATGATTAACAGAAAGAGATTGCTGACTCTCTATGTGTTACCAGAAGAACCCTTCTCCTTTGGTCTTAACCATTAAAAGGAGAAGTCAATGGGCCATCATGACTGAATAGACCCCTGTATTCACACCCTACACACTACCGTAATAATCTTTGTATAAAATATGCCTTGTATGGTATCATTTGAAAACTCATAGCTTGCTGGTTAGTATGGTCCTAGTAAAATATGTGTGGCAATGTTGTATGTGACATTAAAAGCTTCCCCTGTATGGTTTTATTAACTCATATTCCAAACCCCACAGCCCTGTCCAAACAGAAGACGGCAAACAGGCCTGTCCTAAACAAAGGAATATGTGCTCTGCTTAATTTGCATTGAAGCAGTAGACCAGAATCATCAGACAGGAAGGGAAGACAAAGGAAGTTCTAACAGGTCGGGGAAAAACCAATGAGGGAGTATCCTTACAAATAGCAACCGAGAGTCCAGTGGCACCTTATAGGCTGACAGATGTATTGCAGCATAAGCTTTCGTGGGTGAATACCCACTTCGTCAGACGCATGACATATCCAGACTAACACGGCTACCCCTCTGATTCCTTACAAATAGATTCTTAATATCAGAGGGGTAGCCGTGCATCTGAAGAATTGGGATTTTTACTCACAAAAGCTTATGCCCAAATAAATCTGTTAGTCTTTAAGGTGCCACCAGACTCCTCGTTGTTTAAATAGATTCTTTGACTCCTGGTTCTCAGCTGGAAATGTTTTTCAAGGGGGCTAGTAAAACTATAAAAAGGAGGGACAAACACCCCAAGGCACACCCCTGCCTACCACATTCAGTACACCTGAAGCAGCAAAGGAAGCAGGTATTGGACCTCTCTGGGAAGGGTCCTGACGTGAGTGTTTGGTCCATAATCGCCTGGAGCATATGGTGAGACACTTTGCTTTGAATCTAATGTAGTTTAAGTCAGGCATTAGTAAGCATTTTGTCTTTATTTTTCTTGTAATCATTTCTGACTCTCATGTCTCATTATTTGTACTAACTTAAAATATCTCTCTTTGTAGTTAATAAACTTGTTTTATCTAATGCAATGTGTTCAAGTTGATATGTCTAGGTAACTCCATTTGGGGCGACAAGTTGTGTGCATATTATTCCCTTAAAGTAATAAGGGCCTTATTATATTGATACTGTCCAGGAGAGAGCTGGGCAGTACAGGACACACTTTTGAGGGGGAAATCTGAGACTGGGAGTGTGTTGGGGTCACCCTGTGGTAAACTTTAGGACTGACAAGACCCAATGAGTGGCTGCCTGCAACACACACAAACCTAGCTGGGAGTGATTATCACCACAAAAGTTTTTTTTCTCCTGCTGATTATAGCTCATCTTAATTAATTAGCCTCTTAGAGTTGGTATGGCAACTTCCACCTTTTCATGTTCTCTGTATGTATATATATCTTCTTACTATATATTCCATTCTATGCATCTGATGAAGTGGGTTCTAGCCCACGAAAGCTTATGCTCAAATAAATTTGTTAGTCTTGAAGGTGCCACAAGTACTCCTGTTCTTTATGCCAGAAGTTTTTGTGAGCAGCAAGGCATTGTAAAAGGCACCCCAGGTTACAGGGCAGGGGTGACAGCTTCTCCTTAGTCTGGATTGTACCCATATTGTCTCAGCTTGTGTAAAATGATGTTGCTCCACCAACCAATATTTTAAAGTGAATTTGGGGCCTGTGAGAATCATAGAATCATAGACTTTAAGGTCAGAAGGGACCATTATGATCATCTAGTCTGACCTCCTGCACAACGGAGGCCACAGAATCTCATCCACCCACTCCCAGGGCCGCCCAGAGGCTTCAGGGGGCCTGGGGCAAAGCAATTTCAGGGGCCCCTTCCATAAAAAAAGTTGCAATACTATAGAATACTATATTCTCGTGGGGGCCCTTGGGCAAATTGCCCCATTTGCCCCCCCCCCCCCGGAGCAGCCCTGCCCACTCCTGTATCAAACCTGTGTCTGAGCCATTGAAGTCCTCAAATCATGGTTTAAAGACTTCAAGATGCAGAGAATATTCCAGCAAGTGACCCATGCCCCACGCTGCAGAGAAAGGCGAAAAATCCCCAGGGCCTCTGCCAATCTGCCCTGGAGGAAAATTCCTTCCCGACCCCATATATGGCAATCAGCTAAACCCTGAGCATGTGGGCAAGACTCACCAGCCAGACACCCAGGAAATAATTCTCTGTAGTAACTCAGATCCCACCCCATCTAACATTCCATCACAAGCCATTGGGCATATTTACCCCTAATAGTCAAAGACCAAATAATTGCCAAAATTAGGCTATCCCATCATACTATCCTTTCCATAAACTTATCAAGCTTAGTCTTGAAGCCAGATATGTCTTTTGCCCCCACTACTCCCCTTGGAAGGCTGTTCCAGAACTTCACTCCTTTGATGGCTAGAAGAGTGTGCTGGTGATGGAAGTCCTCCATTTAGCCACGCAACAGGTACAGCATGCGTGAGAGCAGCACAGGTTTCCTCACCATGCCTCAGCAATGTGCTGCCACCCTGTTCTGGAGGGACCAGCATGAGGGGTGAGTTATTTCATCTCCCTTTTAATCCTTTTCCTCTGCTGAGACTGCCAATTAGTGCCAGACGAGTCTCCAGCTCATCTCACATAAGACATCAAACGGGCATCAGGCAGTAACTATTTCCAGTGACTTTTGGATTTAAGCCAATGTTCTCCCATAAAGGTGGGAGGTTCTGTATTCCATTGCCTGTCCCATAATCCATCCCTCCATCCCTTCCCCTCATCCCAAAGGAGTATTGGAATTTAAGGTTGAAATCCTGGGCCCAAACAAAGTCGGTCATAAAACTCCCATTATCTTTAACAAGGCCAGAATTTCACCCCAAAATGTTGCCCTTCCCTATAAGCAAAAGTTACGATGACATTTTGCTGTGTCATTAAATCCAAGCAAGCTGAAGAAACTTTGGCCAAAGTGAAGAACACAAAACTGTTACATGCAATTAATATGTAAGGGTTGTGCAAGAACAACTGATGAAGTCTGTTTAAATCTAGCCTCAAATTAATCTCTGTGTCGTGATGAGGGTGTATAAACCTCACGCTGACAGGAAATTGGCCATGGAGGCTCTGTGGGATAAGGTCGCCCCACCCCTGCCAATTATGCATGGTAGGGAGAAGGGCTTTAAAAGGAGGAAGCTGCAGTTTACAAGGGGAAGCCCTGAGACGGAGTGGCTGGAGTGTGTCCTGAAAAAGTAGGAGAAACCTCCATGCCAGAGCCCACCTCTGCCCCCAGCTCTGCAGGGAGTCTAGTGAACCCCTGGGACAAGCCCAATAGGGAGAGACTGACACTGCTACCTAGCTGTGAAGACCCCAGTAAAGCTGCTACCCAGGTGTAACCCATGTGCCTAATAGGGAGATATTTCTTTTAAGAGATCCATTGGTGGGAGTTTGGAGTGAGTTGTATCTGGGTCATTGTTGCTAGACAGATTTAGCACTCCACCTCCAGAAGCTTCTGGAATTGGGTGTGGTAGTTTTGGGGATGCTCCACTAGGTTCCCTGTTGCTGGGGTCAGACTCCATGAGGGCGAGCAGTCAGGGCAGCTGCTTTGCAAAGGGCCATGTGCCCTGGTTGAGTTGGGAGAAGCTGAGCCCAGGAGCGGGCAGCAGGCTGGTGTCCCTAACACTGAAGCATTTTGCAGCAGGGTTTTCTTTAATTCTATACACGTAACTGAGTGGTTGGTTAATCAGTTCGCTGACTGGCTAGCAGTGATTTCAGCAGAGGAAGAGTGTGCCTGGATTCCAGCTGAAGATTCCTACAAGCAAGGGGAGGGAAGATGTTGTTTTAGACTCAGCAGACTGTATAGATTTGGTGATCAAAGACACTGAGACTTAGGTGAACTAAACCTAAGCTTTTGGGAACTCTCAGTTTCTTCTCACTGTGTTTCTGTGGGGACAGAACTGTTCAGATTTTAATTTGTTTATTTATATTTATGTATAACAGTGGGTAATGTCTGTGGATTATAAAATAGCCACGTCATGATGTAAAACTTAGATTATTTGTTTCTGTATCATAAGATTTTATAAAGTTATTTAATTAAATTCATTTAGTTCCTTTTGGGACTTGAATGTGGGGAGGTTGACCCTGTGCAATCCTTGCTGAAAATCCTTACAGACTGAACTCTGGGTCTCCAACTACTTTCTATGGGAAGTTTTTTTGTTTGTTTGTTTGTTTTTAAGACACTGGAGAAGGGTAATGAAGTGAACTCTAGCCCACCCAAAGGGTAACTACACAGGTACCCCTGAAATAAGGTGCTACCACTGAATATTTTGCTTTTTATTGACTCCAGGAGGGGCTTGTTTTGTGCTGAATCTGAAATTTTTCTTTTCCCCGACCTACGAACAAAGTAAGCAGGCCCACAAGGGCAGGGCCCACTGCAAGGACTAAGTGGCTGTGGCCTGTACTGGGCTGACCCCGTGGTGATAACTGGTTATGGCATAGGCCCCCAATCCAGGCGGGAGGCACCTCAGAGAGACACTTTTTAAAATCTTCCTTAGCTTTGTGCTTGGGCATAGGCCTGACATACCAGATTCCTTCTCCAAATCTGTCTCCACTTCTTAATTTATACAATGACTGCTAGGAGGCTAATGATAGCTATTACAGATTATAGAATGTACAATAAGACCTAGATACATCACACTGTACTCATAACTTCTCACGTGGTCAGACAAAGCCCTGGCTGGGATGATTTAGTTGGTGTTGGTCCTGCTTTGAGCAGGCGGTTGGACTAGATGACCTCCTGAGGTCTCTTCTAACCCTGATCTATGTTTCATCACCTCTTAAGTTTTCTTAGTGTTGTGTCATGTTCTCAGTGGGTGAGTCTCAACAAATGATTGACCCCATAGTAACATCATGCAATAACCATACAATTGTGATTGAGGCCTTTTAGTGTTTCTGATTCCAGATAAAATTAAATTGTGTTTTTTTTTTAAAGACTGATTTGTTTTTTATCCCTCCTCCATGGCATTGCTACAGAGCAGAGTTAAGGTTGTTTGGGGTCCCTTAGCTGTTCATTCCAGACCTGAAAATATCTGGATTTCTTTTAAGTTTCAATTTAATTATGAATTGCTTGAGTTTATAATGCCTATTTTTTAAGATAATTACAACATTTATGTAATTTTTTTGTTTTACCCTGAAGTTACTGATATATATTACCCTTAACTTCAGCTTAATGTAACGTTTCTGTCTGGGGATATAATAAAAAAGTTGAAAAATTGCACTGAAATCCTATCCCATGGACATGTCCACTGAGCAACCATGCGACTTTATTCCTGTAATTACTTTCTAGTACTACCCCGACTGATTCCATTACACCCCAAATTAGACCCACTCTGTTACTAGTTTCAGGCGGGCACACTGCTGTGCCCATACAGAGCCCTTTGAAATCAGTATTGGGGCTGCAGATTGTAAACTCTTTGGAGTAGGGACTATTTCTTTCTCTGTGTGCTGTAAAGTACCTAGCAGACTCTCGGGCAAGATGCAATAATAATTGGAATGATTGAAGATACTAAAGTGAAAGGCATCTTGGATATACCCATGGTAGATGAATAGAGCTCTTTCCTGAACCCTTAACTCCAGGAGTATTATCAGATCAATGTATAGTGGATTTATAGGATATCCGATAGGAGACCAGACTTGTATCCATGTCCCATTGTCTTCCAGGAAAAGCTGTTAAAATGTTCTCTCAGGACATACCACGCCACTGCCCTGACCACATTTCAGGTATGTCTACACTGGTGCTGGAGGGTGTAATTTCCAGGTCAAAATACAGAAGTGGAGCAGGGGGAGGGGGCTAGCCACCCTGACTATGATCCCATCCTAGGCGCTAGGCATTTCTTCGGGGCAGCTAGCCTGTCCCATGCTCACGCTGCTGTGGTAATACTTTTATATGAGCACACTAATTCAATCAGACGTAGGGTGGGCATGTCTCCTTAAGGTAGAAATTTAACTTTCCAACTTCAGTGTACTCATACCCTAAAGGTTTGACCCCCGCGAGGGAGTAGGGTCCCAGAGACTGGGCTGCAGCCTGAGCTGGAATGCGTACACTGCAACTTTGCAGCCCCTGAACCCCGTGAGACTGAGTCAGCTGACACAGGCCAGCCAGGGGTGTTTAAATGGAGTGTAGACATATCCTTAGAGTCCAACAGATTGAGTTGCAGTTCAGCAGCATTGTGTTTCTAAAATTCCGCTCTGGGCTTTATCTGTGACTTCTACAGATTCTAAGTATTGATTGATAAAGTCTGAACTCACGCTAGGGAGCTGGTGGATTCCTTCAGCCTGTTAACTCACTAGGAAGGAGGGAAAGAATCACATGACCTGGATTTCTTTAGCTTGTTCAGCTATCTATCTATATATCTGACATTACTTCCATTTTGTTTCTAGTGAAATTCTTTATCTCAGAAGATGAGATTATGAAATTTGTGAGTTGTATTTATATCCAAAAAGCCATTTCCCCACCTCAGAGACTTTCTGCTTTCTCACTTTGGTTGTATTTCTTTTGTTAGATACTCAAAACAGCTACAAGTAATGCTTTCTATTATCTCTGATTGGCTAAGAGACTCCATCCCATCAAGACAAATGAAGTCCTAGCCTCAATTTTTCATGGCTGTGTCATCTCTCAGCTGGATTACAGCAATACAATATATGTGGGTAGGAAATTCTCTAATCTGAACATGTAGCAACAAGTATATTTATTTAACAACAACAACAAAGACAAAAAAACCCTACCAAAACGAGTCATTCCTCTACGTACACTTCTCCCTCTGGGGAGAGGAGCACAGAGCAAATAGCATATGACAGATGTGTAGTCACATTGCTTAATGCAGCAGTGGTAGGTGCTCAGATACTTAGGTGGTGAGTGCAGTATAAAAATCTATGTAAAATAGAATGCATCAGGGCAGGACAAAAGTTAGAATCTTGAGAAGCTGTTAATAAGGCTTTTCTTAGGGTCATCCATCCCCCTATTTATCCTTCAGTATCGGAGCCCTGGCCCAAAAATGCATTTTAGCATGCTTCCTTGCTGTTCCGTCTAAACTCTCAGCTGATTAGTGCACTTCCTAACTCTGCTTGACATGGATTTATCCTTGTTCATTACCTCCCAAAATGTGAAAGTCAGTTCTGGATACTTTTCTCTGTAAATATCAGTGATGGGGAAAATAAAAGAATAAACCGCTAAAGGGTTAAATTTTAATTATAATTATTTAGACTTTTCTAATGAAAATACTTATTTTATTCATTTACGTACCATTCTAAAGTAAGCAATATACTCTAGGGACAGATCCACAAAGGGGATGTAGGCACCTAACAGCCACTTTCAGGTATCTAAATAAAAAATTTGGATCATCATATCCATCATAGCTATCCCCTAAATTTCCACTGGTAAAGTCACCTAGGTGCCTAAATTTCTGTCAGTGGGCTTCCACAAAGCCACCTAGTTTCTGACACTGCACCAAACTCATGCCTAAACCTCAGTAGGATTCTCATGCGAGGTGTTCCCCTTCCTGTTGGGCCTGAATTAGTTGATCAGGCCCACACAAACACAAGAAGAGGCAGTAGAAGACCTGGATATAAACCTTCACTCTGCCTGATTCAGTGCAGGGGAGGGCCCTAACCACTGGAATAGAGGGTATTTGGGGATAGGTGATAAACTCAATCTCTCCTATTTAAACTGTTCCAAGAACAACTTAAATATTGATTGGGCCAGAGAGACACTGAGACTGACTCTACAGCTGAGAGGGTTAGGGCACTTACCTAAGAGAACTGGATTCTAGTCCCTGCTCCACTGAAGACACATAGGAAGTAATTGTCCCATTCTTCTCAACTCTGATGAGGCCTCAACTGGAGTACTGGATTCAGTTCCAGCATCCACACTTTGGGAAATATGTGGATAAACTACACAGAATCCAGAGGAAAGCAACAAAAATAATAAATGATTTGGAAAACCTGACTTTTGAGGTAAAGTTATAAAAACTGGGCATCTTTACTCTTGAGAAAAGAAAACTGAAGGGGGACCTGATAACAGTTTTCAAATATTGTAGAGGTTGTTATAAAGAGGACTGTGATCAATTCATAGAATCATAGAATATCAGGGTTGGAAGGGACCTCAGGAGGTCATCTAGTCCAACCCCCTGCTCAAAGCAGGACCAATTCCCAACTAAATCATCCCAGCCAGGGCTTTGTCAAGCCGGGCCTTAAAAACCTCCAAGGAAGGAGACTCCACCACCTCCCTAGGTAACGCATTCCAGTGCTTCACCACCCTCCTAGTGAAATAGTGTTTCCTAATATCCAACCTAGACCTCCCCCATTGCAACTTGATACCATTGCTCCTTGTTCTGTCATCTGCCACCATTGAGAACAGCCGAGTTCCATCCTCTTTGGAACCCCCCTTCAGGTAGTTGAAGGCTGCTATCAAATCCCCCCTCATTCTTCTCTTCTGGAGACTAAACAATCCCAGTTCCCTCAGCCTCTCCTCATAAGTCATGCGCTCCAGACCCCTAATCATTTTTGTTGCCCTCCGCTGGACTCTTTCCAATTTTTCCACATCCTTCTTGTAGTGTGGGGCCCAAAACTGGACACAGTACTCCAGATGAGGCCTCACCAATGTCGAATAAAGGGGAACGATCACATCCCTTGATCTGCTGGCAATGCCCCTACTTATACAGCCCAAAATGCCGTTAGCCTTCTTGGCAACAAGAGCACACTGTTGACTCATATCCAGCTTCTCGTCCACTGTGACCCCTAGGTCCTTTTCTGCAGAACTGCTACCTAGCCATTCGGTCCCTAGTCTGTAGCTGTGCAATTGTTCTCCAAGTCCTTGAAGGTAGGTCAAAAAGTGATGGACTTAATTTAAAGCAAGAGAAATTTTGGTTAGATATTAGGGAAAATCTTTCTAATGATAAAGCTGGTTAAGTTCTGGAATAGCCTTCCAAGGGAGGTTGCGGAATCAGCATAATTGGAGGTTTTTAAGAACAGGTTGGATAAACCCCTGCAAGGGATGGTCTAGGGTTTGCTCAGTTCTGCCACCATGAAAGGGCTGGACTTGTTGACTGCTCAAGGTCCCTTCCAGTCCTACATTTCTATGATTTTAGAGTGTGCCCAAGTGGTTAAAAATATTCACATTCATTCAATAATTTGGGATAGACATTTTCATAAATGTTATGCATGGGAGACACATGTGGCTCACTGCATTTAACTTATCAATTCCCAGTGCAGACTATTGAATAAAAACCATAGACTAGTATTAGTTAACACTACTTCAGACAATTGGTGAAAACTAATTTGAAGATCGTGTGTAGGGATTTCTTATTTCCCATTAGAGTCATTAGATGACATCTATCTAATTTGCCAGTTAAAATTTGTACATGAAGTTTATATGAGAAAATTGATTGGATCTCATTTGACTGTTGCAAAAGATTCACATCAGTAAATATAGCGACTATGTTAGTATTAGCTAAACCTCTGAGCCACAAAATACATTTTTGTCTCATTTTATTTGTAGAAGAATGGCACAATTATTTTGTGAATAATTAACTCCTCAATTTAGTCACAATTACATCCTGTTATAATAATTAAAATTACACCGCTATTTGGATTATTTCAATGAAATAATGATTTCTTGGTGCAAGATTTAATTAGATATTATTTTTCTTCCCCAACCTTTGGAAAATAATCTTATCTTTCAATCATTCATAGGTTGTGCACCAATGCTCAGCCTTCATCTGACCTGGCAGATAGTCCAAAAATATGAGCACTAGGATGCCAGTGGCCAGCACTCAGAGTTGTGATTTTTGCCCTTTGGGTTGGTGGAGGGATGTATTTCCATTTGGAGGGTATTATCTGTAGGAACATAGGAACACACATTACACGCTAGTTCCATCTATTCTAATATCCTGCCCTGACTGTGACCAACATCAGATGCTTCAGATGAAGGTGCAAGAAACTCCACAGTAGGCAGATATGATTCCTCCTAAACGGCTGTTACTTAGCGGTTCATTTATGTCCTGAAGCATGAAGTTTTGTATCCCTTCCAAAACTATTGGTTATTTTTTTAAAGTATTTACTATTCTTAATTATGGATAAAGGTGTTCAATCTTTTTTCTTTTGATCCTATTGCACTTTGGCCTTAATGATATCCTGCGGCAATGAGTTCTACAAGTTAATGTTGCCTTGTGTGAAAAAGTATTTCCTTTTAATCATTTTTTAATTTGCCCTTTCAGGTTCATTGAACGTGCCCTCACTCTTGCATTATGAGAGAGGGTGAATAGAAGATTCCAGTCTACCTTCTCTATTACTACACTACCTGTATACCTTTATCTTGTCCTTTCTGATCCATCTCCCCCTAAAATAATCTTTTCAATCTCTTCATCTGAAAAGTCTTTCCACACTGCTGATTACTCTCATCACCCATCTCTGAGTCATCTCCATTTGTTATATCCTTTTTGAGATGGAGTAACCTGAAATGACCACAGTTTTCAAAAGGAGGCCATGCCACTGGTTGATTGTGATGGGGTCCCCATCATGGGCTAGAAAGGATTAAAAGCCAATTAGACATATCTACTACACCTGTGCCATAATTAATTATTTCTCAGCCAGAGGGGTGCAAAACAAAAGGTGTCAGACCATAAATTAATGGACACTTGGCCTCATAAAAGGCTAAGTGAGTTGCTGAGGGGAGAGGAAGTAGTAAGGGGGGGGGGGGGGGAGATAGTCAGCCAGTTACAGAGACTCCTGTGATGAGGCTTGAGCCAAAGTCTGCAAGAGAACAGATACCTTGGGAAGACTCAGTCTGAGGGGCTAGTGCTCAATACCAGGGCTGGCGAGAAGACTCCAGAGTAGCTGAGAAAGGGGAATGAAGACAGAGGCCAGAGGAAGGGCTGAATTGTTAAGACACTTTGGATGCAAAGTGAACTTCTGTTACCCCAAAAGGGATTTGAACTAAATGCTTGTCAGCCGGAGCACGGAGTCGGGCACAAAGGAAACAGCCTACAGGAGGTACTAGGGCAAGAACCCCTGCGAAGAGAAGTTTTGATATTGGGGTGGGAGGCTATGACACTGCTTATATTTATATGCTGACATTAAAATACATTCTGTATCATTCTCCATCTCATTCCTTATACATCCTAATGTTTTGTTTGCTGCACATCAAGCAGAGGTCTTCACTGAACTCCCCATGACATCATGCTGGCTAGAAAATTAAGTTGCACAAGTGGCAATTTTGTAATAATACCTTACAGAGCTTTACACACAGAAATAAGCGAAGTGACTGATAGGCATTGGCCTATGTTGTTCAAGAAGCACAATCCTTTCCCCCATCTCTGCAGCATACAGAGGAAGTGGATACACTCCAATGTCCCTTTGAATGGTGCAGCCTGCTCCTCTGTGCACTGAGTCAGTCAACTTAGAAGAACTGTACAGAGAGAGACTCCCCAGGTCCGCACCTCTATCTCCCTCTGTTCCTTCCTTGAGGTGTGTGATGGGGTGTTCATCCCCAACACTAGTGTAGGAGGGGTTAATGATGCTGAGAAGGGGCTAATTAACTGGATAGGCCACCTAATTGCCCTCAGCTGTGGCCTAAGTGATACCCTGAATGATGATGGAGCCCAGCTGAGAAGAAACCGGTAAAGCTAGTATAAAGCCAGGAAGCGGGCAGCAGGAAGGAACTGTAGTATGGGAGTCTGAAGCTATGCTCTAGACATTAGAGAAATAAGGAAGAAAACCTAGGGGTGAGATGTAGGAAAATGTTCAGGGAAACAGCAGAAAGGTTAAGATGGTGTAGACCTTAGCTTCTGATTAGAGGGTCTCTGAGCTGGAACCTAGAGTTGAGGGTGGGCTCAGGTTTGCCTCCCAGCCATTGCGGAAGGAGTACCCTTTGGGCAGTGAATGAGAACTGCCAGAGACAGTGTCCACAAAGGGCCTTTGATACGTTGGAAGGGGAGGACTATAGTGATATGGGTGGAGGCCCAAGCCATGGAGAGAGAGAGCACCCTGAACTGCAGAGACAGAGGGGTGACAGGGCATGTGAACTAGCAGCCGAAGGAGGCTGGACCTGAAAGGAGCTAATCCCCAGAGTAGCCGGGAGGAGGTGCCCCTTGGCTAAGTGGGTTACTGTGACAGGGTCTGATTCCCTCGTCACCCTAGGAATGGGAGCAGTGAGCAATCCTGATGTCACCCAAGCACAGGAAGTGATACTGTGCTTGGCCTTGCAAAAAGGCTCCTTGGGCACATCTTCCTGGCCCAGCCCCACATGTCTGTAATAGGGACAGACACAATCTGCCCCAAAGCTTCACTACTTGCTTGTGAAATAGATATATTCACCCACAGATGGGTAAACTGAGACACAGACAGGCTAAGGGCATCACCTAATGCATTAATAACAGATCCAGGGATAGCACTGTATATCTCTGTCTGACAGTGTCCCGTTCCAATCTAAACCAAAATACAAGCACCTGCCTCTCTAGTTAGCAATACCCTTTTACAGATAGGAAAAATGAGGCACATAGAAGTTTTATTAATTACATATGGGTGAAGTGACTTAAAGGCCACACAGGAAGTCAGTGTCAAAGCAAGTCCTCTTGATTCGTGAACTCCTGGTTCCCAGTCCTCCATTTGGTCTGCTAGGACACATAGACTTTTGGATCTTACAGAATCCAAAATAGACAGAATGCACTGGCCACTTCAAACTGAGCCGTGCAGGTGCTTTGTATAAGAGCAAGATTTTCACTGGGAAAGTGGGGGAAGCGGGGAGAAAGCTTATTTTTTGGTCAAAGGTAATCTTAAAAGATTAAAAATGTAATCTACCTCGTGAATATCCATCTTTCTGTCTCTAACTTCAATGAAACAGAGTCCATAGCTTACTATACTGAGAGCTGCAATGTGCATTAGTATCCTATAAGGCCTTGAAGTCTTTTTTGCACATATATCTGCATAATTAAATAATGTAAAGAAAAGCAATAGGAGAATAAGTTAAAGATGTTCTGTTATTCCTGCCTTTTAGTGAGTGAATTAGAATGAGGAAATCTAATATGACTAAGATATTATAAATTCTTAAGAAGCTCTATACACCTGGCCATCCATTTTATGAATCATCTGAAATCTAATTTCTAAGGTCTCCAGACATTTATGTACATAAAAACCAGAATCCAATAATACTGCATAATCTATTAGTACTTCATAAAATGTAGATCTTCTAGCAGCTTCTATGTGAAAGCATAGTCCTGGGGTTCAGAAGCTGCAGCGGGATTCTAATTTTAATTTCAGCTTCTACTACAGACTTATGTGACTTTGGGCAACTCCTATATCTATCTAAGTCCCAGTCCTCCATCTGGAAAGTGGGGTAATACACATCTACCTCACAAGGATCTCTTGAGGATAAGCTTATCAAACAATTAGGCAGTGCTCAATGACGTGAAGCATTTAGGTACTAGGTAGATAATATCTATATTGCTTAGAATCAACCTTATTCTCTCTCCTCTTCAGCCCAGGTTCCTATCACTGTTCCCTGAAATCATTCATATCATTCCAATATTTGATTGTGATAGGCTGGCAGTCAGCTACTGAATGATTGCAGCCACTTACTCTATCACAGATGGCTGAAGTCCATGGACCATGTTTGATTGCAGTTTAATTGATCTGAATCTAGGGTAACTCCTCCAAAGCAAATGTATTTATACAGAGATCAGAATATGGTCCTCTATAATAATGGATCTGATGCATATGTCTTCTGATACAGCCATGGCTAGTGCAAAAATAAAGACAGGCTGTTGTTATAAAGTTTTATTGATGACTATAATCAACACTTCCACCACCACAAATCTCACCCTTTGTTTCCTCTTCAAGCCTGAACATGGCTATGGGCTTTCCTCCAAAAACCTGTCTTCTGGATCGTAATTGCTTATGCCCCTGAGAACCCCTCTATTTTTTATTATTATTAATCATGTTTATTACAGTGGCACTTAAGGATCAACTGAGGACAAGGTCCTGGTGTCCCAAACACTGTACAAGTACTCAGTGAGAGACAGGCTGAAGAGCTTCAACTAAATCAGTGGTTCCCAAACTTTAACAACTTGTGAACCCCTTTGACTAAAAATGTCAAGTCTCGCGAACCCCCTCCTAAAAATGAATATTTCCAGAGATTTTCTCCTTTACCTGAGTATAAACTATAAAAGCAGTGATCTTGGAAATATGAAATTTGTTTTTATGACATGCTTATTACACACTATTTATTATTAATTATTATTTATCATTCCAGTATTTTTATTACATTATGAAAATGGCAACACTCTTCCAAGATCTCACTTTCGTAGCTTGTATCACTTTAAATAAGCCTGTTATAAGACAAGGCTCCTATGTTTCATCAAGGAGTATCAGATGTGAAACAGCAGGAAGGCATTTAAGAAGAGTTTCTCCTACACAAGCATTCAGGTCTTGAGAAGTGCAGGCAAACAATGCACATTACAACAAAGCTTAAACTTGTTCTTCATAATAATTTAAAAACAACACTAACAGCCTATTTAATTTTAAAAACAGCAAAAAATATCCACCTCCCTTTCTATTTCGTATAAGGAGTCTTGAAGTTTAAATCTCCTCAGTGTGGTAGATATGCTTGCTTTGATCTGCTTAGCTCATGGAAGTCCAGGGGCTCCGGGCTGCTGGCCCCGTGCTGCCTGGGGTCCCTAGGGACGACTCTGTCTGCCATTAGGGAATTTTTCCCTAAGAACCCCCTGTAACATTTCATGAACCCCCAGGGGTTCATGAACCCCAGTTTGGGAACCACTGATCTAAATAGACAAGATAGGCAGAGGGTAGTGGGAAGGGATATATAACACAAGATACACAACGTGATGGCAGATTAGTTGGAAGTATTTTGTGGGGAGAGATACTAGTTTGAAGAGGATATTTTAAATGGAAAGAAAAATGAACGAGGGGCCATTTAAGAGAAGAGGTGATGGGGACAGGGCAGGGGAGAAGAAGAGGGGAGAAGAGCCATGTTGTAGAATGAGGCTGAGGTGACTGGGAAGGAAGAGGTTTGAGGGGGTGGAAGCAAACAGCCAATCAGCCCAGGGCAGAGAAAGTCAGGACAAAACTGTAGAAGTCTGTGGCACTGGTTTAGCTGCTTCTGTGCAGCGGCTCCTACCAGCTAGAATCCCTGGCTGACTTCTTCCTGCAGTTTCTTTCCCCATTCCCACACGGTGAGGGGATGCCTAGTCCACCCAGTCATGTCTCCGCTGTATGATTAGTAGGATGGCCTCAACTGGGTCCCTATTTTGTCTTCCTCTCTTCCCAGCGTAGCAATCTCTGCTTTAGCTGCTTCTGCTTTTTGTGTCCTGGTATGAGTTCATTTGGATTCACCTGCGGTCAGAGTACCTACACTTGTGATCTCACCTGATCTGAGTGCAGTTTTCTCTATGGTCCCTAGAAGCGAACAAGCTGCGTGTGTAGCAGGAGTTAGTTGTCTGCTGTTTCTAGCTGCCCTTTTGTGCTCTGAGCTGCCCCTCTCATCCCAATGCTGTGGAGCAAGGTTGGGAAATTGGGAGGTGGTGGGGTAGGAATCCTAGCAGGGGCAGCCCCTTTCTTTGCCTGTAGCTCAGCTGCTTCTTAGGGTGACCAGACAACAAATGTGAAAAATCGGGTCGGGGGTGATAGGAGCCTATATAAGAAAAAGACCCCAAAATCGGGACTGTCCCTATAAAATCGGGACATCTGGTCACCCTACTGCTTCTCCTCCAGCAGCTGCCTCTTAGAGCCTGCAGGGCAGATGGGGGAATGGGAAGCAGGAGGGATGCGTATGTAGGGTGACGGTACTGCTGCCTGCTGTGGAGAGTTGGAGAGGGAATTCCTGTTAAGCAGGAATAGGGAAGGAGACCGCTGGAGTGAGAAGGGGGCAGCAACTGTGTTGACGTCATTAGGCCTATATATATGAACCAGAGTTCTTCCATGTTTAAACTCTGTCCTTCCATGTTTAACTCTAATCGACCTCAAGAGCCAAGGACAGGAATTGGAATGTGTAAATAGCCAGTTACCAATTACAACCCCCCCCCCCCCCTCATACCAGGTACCAAGCGATAATGATGAGGTTTGCATGTTTTTAGCTGGAGAAGGGGTAATAAACGTAGGGTAAACAAGTCCAGGTACCTGTTTAGAGGAATGTTACTAACAAGCTAGTTTTATAGCCCTAGAATGATTTAACGGCTTAAATGTATAAACATGCCTTCGGTAGAGAGGGGAGGGGGAGTAGAGGGGGAGGTGGTAGAGGGGGGGCTTAGTTGTGAAAAGTATATGAGGAGAGAAACTGTTTTTGCTGGGGTGCTCGATTTGAGACTTGCCTGTCTCCTTGCACCACTTTGAGATCTCAAATAAACTTTGATTGTTTCTCCACCCCGGTATGTTTATTGGCGCGAAGCACGCCGGGCAACGAACCCCGCTGTTGCTGTCCTCGGGCCTCTGTGCCTGCAACAACTGGAGTTTGTATGTTGTGAGGGATGGGTACTGACCTCTAAGCCTGCCATTGTTCCCAGGACGAGGGTTGGAAAAATCCAACGAAGCTACTGGAGAGACTCTGAGGGAGAAGAATAAGGGTTAAAACAGAGTCGTTGTCTTGAGGGAGGTTTTGATTGTGTTTTTTACCCTGGCCCAAACACAGTAATGAAGGGGGAGCAGGATGTTTTCTCTTTGAAGTCACCCCCCAAAACCATGTGATATTTTGGGTTATTGTTTTTAATAACACTATTTTGGCATCTTTTATAGCTAATCTCTTGTTATTTGAGAGTTTGCCTCATGAGTTGGAATCATAGGCTAGTGTGATGTTGTGGTCTGCTACTAATAGTGATTCCTGGTGGAGGGAGTCAACACCTATAAAGCTTGCCTCAGCTTTGAAAGAGTCATTCTAGCCTGGGAGCTTGGTTTACACGGGGGCCTGCTGCAGCTTTGTAAGAATGAGTTTAGCCTGAAAGCCTGGCTCTAACAGGGGCTTGCCAAGCTTGAAAGATTTGTTCCAGCCCTGAAAGACTTTGTCTAGCCTGGTAGTTCACCCAAGACCGAGATCTGCCCTAGCCCAGAAAGATCCCAGCCAGGGAAGCTTAGTTCAGGCAGAAGCTTGTACCTAAAAGATTGGATTAGCCTGGAACTTCAGCTGATGTAAAGATGTGTTCCAATACTGGTGAAGCGGTGAGTTGGGGGAGGAGGGGAAGGGCTTTTACTTTATAGATTTATAGATTCTAGGACTGGAAGGGACCTCGAGAGGTCATCGAGTCCAGTCCCCTGCTCTCATGGCAGGATCAAATACTGTCTAGACCATCCCTGATAGACATTTATCTAACCTACTCTTAAATATCTCCAGAGATGGAGATTCCACAACCTCCCTAGCCAATTTATTCCAGTGTTTAACCACCCTGACAGTTAGGAACCTTTTCCTAATGTCCAACCTAAACCTCCCTTGCTGCAGTTTAAGCCCATTGCTTCTTATTCTATCCTTAGAGGCTAAGGTGAACAAGTTTTCTCCCTCCTCCTTATGACACCCTTTTAAATACCTGAAAACTGCTATCATGTCCCTTCTCAGGCTTCTCTTTTCCAAACTAAACAAACCCAATTCTTTCAGCCTTCCTTCATAGGTCATGTTCTCAAGACCTTTAATCATTCTTGTTGCTCTTCTCTGGACCCTCTCCAATTTCTCCACATCTTTCTTGAAATGCGGTGCCCAGAACTGGACACAATACTCCAGTTGAGGCCTAACCAGCACAGAGTAGAGCTGAAGAATGACTTCTCATGTCTTGCTCACAACACACCTGTTAATACATCCCAGAATCACGTTTGCTTTTTTTGCAACATCATCACACTGTTGGCTCATATTTAGCTTGTGGTCCACTATAACCCCTAAATCCCTTTCTGCCGTACTCCTTCCTAGACAGTCTCTTCCCATTCTGTATGTGTGAAACTGATTTTTCCTTCCTAAGTGGAGCATTTTGCATTTGTCTTTGTTAAACTTCATCCTGTTTACCTCAGACCACTTCTCCAATTTGTCCAGATCCTTTCGAATTATGACCCGATCCTCCAAAGCAGTTGCAATCCCTCCCAGTTTGGTATCATCTGCAAACTTAATAAGCGTACTTTCTATGCCAATATCTAAGTCATTGATGAAGATATTGAACAGAGCCGGTCCCAAAACAGACCCCTGCAGAACTCCACTTGTTATACCTTTCCAGCAGGATTGGGAACCATTAATAACTACTCTCTGAGTACGGTTATCCAGCCAGTTATGCACCCGCCTTATAGTAGCCCCATCTAAGTTGTATTTGCCTAGTTTATTGATAAGAATATCATGCGAGACCATATCACATGCCTTACTAAAGTCTAGGTATACCACATCCACCACTTCTCCCTTATCCACAAGACTCGTTATCCTATCAAAGAAAGCTATCAGATCGGATTGACATGATTTGTTCTTTACAAATTCATGCTGGCTATTCCCTATCACCTTACCACCTTTCAAGTGTTTGCAGATGAGTTCCTTAATTACTTGCTCCATTATCTTCCCTGGCACAGAAGTTAAACTAACTGGTCTGTAGTTTCCTGGGTTGTTTTTATTTCCCCTTTTAGAGATGGGCACTATATTTGCCCTTTTCCAGTCTTCCGGAATCTCTCTTGTCTTCCATGATTTTCCAAAGATAATAGCTAGAGGATCAGATACCTCCTCTATCAGCTCCTTGAGTATTCTAGGATGCATTTCATCAGGCCTTGGTGACTTGCAGGCATCTAACTTTTCTAAGTGATTTTTAACTTGTTCTTTTTTTCATTTTATCTTCTAAACCTCCCCCCTTCCCATTAGCATTCAATATATTAGGCATTCCTTCAGACTTCTCGGTGAAGACCGAAACAAAGAAGTCATTAAGCATCTCTGCCATTTCCAAGTTTCCTGTTACTGGGAACTATTTTGTTATGAACTTGCTATGCAAATCATAGAATCATAGAATATCAGGGTTGGCAGGGATCTCAGGAGGTCATCTAGTCCAACCCCCTGCTCAAAGCAGGACCAATCCTCAACTGTGACCAACATCAGATGCTTCAGATGAAGGTGCAAGAAACTCCACAGTAGGCAGATATGATTCCTCCTAAAGGTCAGAAGGGACCATTATGATCATCTAGTCTGACCTCCTGCACAACGCAGGCCACAGAATCTCACCCACCCACTCCCAGGGCCGCCCAGAGGCTTCAGGGGGCCTGGGGCAAAGCAATTTCAGGGGCCCCTTCCATAAAAAAAAGTTGCAATACTATAGAATACTATATTCTCATGGGGGCCCCTGCGGGGCCCGGGCCCTTGGGCAAATTGCCCCATTTGCCCCCCCCCCCCGAGCGGCCCTGCCCACTCCTGTATCAAACCTGTGTCTGAGCCATTGAAGTCCTCAAATCATGGTTTAAAGACTTCAAGATGCAGAGAATATTCCAGCAAGTGACCCATGCCCCACGCTGCAGAGAAAGGCGAAAAATCCCCAGGGCCTCTGCCAATCTGCCCTGGAGGAGGAGGAAAGATTGAAAAAAATGGATTTGCTTAGTCTGGAGAAGAGAAGACTGAGGGGAGACATAAGTCTTCAAGTACATAAAAGGTTGTTTTACAGAGGAGGTTGATAAATTGTTCTTTTGATTCACGAAGGACAGGACAAGAAGTAATGGACTTAAATTGCAGCAAGGGAGATTTAGGTTAGATGTTTGGAAAAACTTCCTAACTCTAACAGTAGTTAAGCACTGGAACAAATTACCTAGGAAGATTGTGGGATCACCATCAGTTGTGTTTTTTTTAAGAACAGGTTAGACAAACTCCTGTCAGGAATGGTATAGATAATACCTGGTCCTGCCTAGGTTGAGGGGACTGTATTAGATGACCAATCAAGGTCCCTTCCACTCCTATATTTCAATATTTTTATGATTATATTACAGGCAGGGCTGGTAGCCCTGTCTAGTATAAATGGTGCCAGACAATTTCCATTCCAAGACCTGTTTTCAGTTGCTTATAACTTTGCAGGACTTTAACCATTCAGGATGAATATTTTCACATTGGGTGTCTGTCTCAGGCTGATTTTTTTGGGGGGAGGGTAGAGAATTTTCACCCAAACAGGGTTCAGATGTTTCAGAAAACGAGGCTCAGGAAAAGCACGTTCTTTTGTTATGTTAAAAAAAATTCTGGTGACCTTTTCCTTGAACAAGCTATAGTGCCACCTACTTCATGCAGGAATTTGAAATTTGGCAGGGGAGGCTTTTAGACAACAGCCTTCTTCACTACACAACCCTGATTCACCCTGAAGCAGGTCCATTTTCTTCACTGAGCAAGTCGGGAATCCTGTGCAAATAGCATTTGATCATGTAATTCAAGACTGTGTCATCATGCATAAACTCAAAGGAGCAAATTAAGGTTGCATAGGCATTTAGCATTTCCCAACTTTTCAGTGCTTGACTTTGCCATCTTAATGTTCTTTTAATGAAGCTTTATTTTGTGTAATATAAACACAGTAGCAATCAAAGTTGCTACTGTTGGCTATAAAATACTTGATACATGATATTGGTGTTCAGGCTACCCTACATTATGGCGTGGTAAAAATTTCTTGTCTGAGTGCCTTTGCATAAATAGCAGACAATGATGTATTGTTTTCCCAGACTTTTTATTTGTTGTGTATGTTGAGTAAGTACAGGTCAAGTGAATCAATAAACACTGAATACATTAGCTGTTGTATGAAAAATATGAATATAGTTACTGTTCATGCAATATTGTTTTAGGTTTCAACCTCCCTGACTCGTTCTCTTGCATGCCCAATATCTCTCTGTAACGGGAAAGAAATTGTGTAATGTGAACACACAGTGCTAGGAATATTTTTAATTGAGGATTAAGATATAATTATACAATACCCTCCTCTTCTCTGGCCTCCCTACCCCACTTCAGCCTATCCCATATACTGCTGCAATAATAATCATAATTTCTTGTCACCTTATGCCTTTCTGCATGAGGTTTAAACTCCGAATTTCCAGGAATTTCCAGGAGCATGGTCACTCAACCCTTACCTCTGTCCTGCAGTCTCAAACTCCACATTCTGCTGGCTCCTCTCAGCTTGATGCTCCTCTACATCCTTTTAAAAAACATATCAGGCCCCTTTTTTTCTGTTTCACTACCCTGTCCGGCAGTGGCAGATTTAGAGTTAGTGGGGCCCTGTGTGCAGCTTCATCCCCCCCACCCCACCCCGCGGGACCCAGCCAAGATAAAGGACATTCTCTCTTATCTCCCCGCCCTGTTATTCATTATTTTTTTTCTTCATCTTCCTCCTATATTATAAGTAATGGGAAGTAAATGAAAATACAGTGCAGTATCTTGATTGGGGCAAGAGGTTGGGGTGCAGGAGAGGGTGCGGGGTGCCGGCTCTGGGAGGAAGTTTGGGTGCGGGCTCTGGGCTGGGGCAGGGGTGTGTGGGAGGGAGTGTGGGGTGCAGGCTCTGGGCTGGGGCAGGGGGTTGGTGAGCAGGAGAGGGTACGGGGTGCCGGCTCTGGGAGGAAGTTTGGGTGCGGGCTGTGGGCTGGGGCAGGGGTGTGTGGGAGGGGGCGTGGGGTGCGGGCTTTGGGGCAGGGGGTTGGGGTGCAGGAATAGGGCACGGGGCGGTGCTTACCTCGAGCAGCGTGGCTCCCAAAGCGACTGGAACACCCCCCCCCCCCGGCAGCGGCTCCTAGTCGCCGGCCACACAGCTCCCATTGGCCGCAGTTCCTGGCCAATGGGAGCTGCAGAGTCGTTGCTTGGGCTGGGGGCAGTGCATGGGGACACACACCCCCCATGGGCTTCAGGGACATGCCAGCTGCTTTCGGTAGCGAAGCGGCGTGGAGGGAGGCAGAGTGGGCAGGGAGCCTCCTTAGCCCTGCGTGCTGCTGCTGGCACGTCTCTGTGTGCCCCCTTGGGGGGACGGGGCAGCTGGTCTCCAAGCGCTTCCTGGGGTGGGGGCAGCGTCTGGACCCACCTCCCCCCTGGCCAGGGGCACGCAGAGGTGTGCCAGCAGCTGGCCGCTTCTGGGAGTGGGGTGGGGCCACCGACCACGGCATGCAGGCAGCCTGCCTGAGCCCTGCTGCACTGGGGCACATTGTCAGATATTTGTCCTGCATTTTTGTGCCCCCTCTGTCGTTGGGGGCTCTGTGCCACCACACGGTTTGTTTGATGGTAAATCCGCTCTTGCTGTCTGGCCTTCTCACTCTGTTACAATGGTTGCTGGAGAGCATATGGGGCATTTCAATGGAAATTTAATGGATTTTATAGGCCATCACAGCAGGGTCGACACAAGATTTTTGCAGTGCCCTAACCAGATTAAACCAAAAGGGACCACATTCACTCCCATTTGTGACTGGTTACCTCCACCTCTTTACATTTGCTGTAGCCCAAGAGCCTCTGGGAATGTGGTGATATGTGTGGACAAGAAAGCCAGGACAAAACGCCAGAAAGGGAAACTAAGGAATTAAGCCTCTTCTATGGTTCATGGGAACTGGAGTGAAAATCTGTGGTGGAGAAGGGAATTCAACCTGGGGTTTCCCAAATTGCAGGCTAGTTCCCTAACCAGTAGACCAGTGTTCCGCTCTAATAGAGGAACTTGTCATTCCTAGGCTCAAAAATGGATCAACTGCATCTCACTGCCTCAGACACAGGCTTTTCATCAGTTATCTTATAGGTCAGGGAGGCTCTACAGTCAGAACCAAAGGGGAGGGGTGTTAACCCCCAAGTTCCTATGCCACTCCATGGCCACCTTCTAGGGGCTCAGCTGGATCATGGGTTATCATGACTGCTGGTGTACTCCTCTCCTGCTTGCACCCTATGCCCTGAACAGGAGACCAAAAGACCCGTATCTTCCATTGCAGGTAGTTGACATTTCTTACTATTTTTTCAGAGTTGCTTCACAAATTAGTTTTCATTTATTGGAAATTTCTAGAGTAGATGAAGTCTTGATAACATGGTGCATAATCAGAATTTTTCCTGCTAATTTGGTAATCTGTGTTGAGACTTTATTCCTTCTAAATAGTACGTAACTGTTTTAAATCATTCTACTCTCCTCTTTATTGTATCCCATTATTTGGACACCTGCATAAATTACTGTCACCTTATTATGATTGTATTCCGATTTCTCAGAGATTAGGCAGTAGGTCAAACAGTTGTGTTTTGTCTGAGAAGGCTTAAAAGCTGGTTCTACTTGTACTTTGAACATCTTTTTATGGGCTGGGATGTGAGTTTTGTTCACCAATGTGGAAACCAGCTCATGTCTCTTTTATGAGCCTTCTGTCTCTTCTTGGAGTATTCTTTCTTTTAATGTGTTTATATCTTTCAGCGTACTCATGTGGGTATATCAAGGGTGCTTTTTAATAAAATCTTTGATGAGGCATAATAGGAAAACTATCAAAACGAGCCTCTTGGCAATTATAGGAGTCAAATCTGCCCTTAGTTAAGAACATAAGAGCTGCCATACTGGGTCGGACCAATGGGTCATCTAGCTCAGTATCCTGTCTCTGACAGTGACCAGTGCCAGAACAGGGCAATTTTGGAGTGATACACCATGTCTTCCACTCCCAGCTTCTGATAGTCGGAGTTTTAGGATCGCCCCGATCATGGGGCTGCATCCCTGACCATCTTGGTTAATAGCCCTTGATGGACAATTGATAGTTACTCAGCATAATTCCAATGAAGTCAGTGGAGATATTCCATATTTATACTGATGTGAATCAGAGTTGAATCTGATCCATAGAAATTTGAGATGGAAAACACTTACCAGGCTGTTGTCTTCCCCTCTTCCAGTGCAGGATTGTTCCCTACAACATATTCTCCTGTGCTTTTATCCTGCCTATTTTTAAATGACCCAAATGCTGCAGCTTCCTACAATGTTATTATGCAACTTATTGCACTGTCTAAAAAAATGTAACATATTGGGGAATTGTTCCTCATGGTCATCTTGATATCACAACCTCATACTCAGTGATGTTGATGCTGTTTTTGCCACTTGGACATTAATTTAATGAATGGCTACATTCAGGGTGGCATCCCAGTGGGTTTAGAGGGAAGCCGTACAAGCAAAATATGCAACTAGGCCTCGGAACAGTGGGCCAGATTCTGCCCTCCATCACCCATGAATAAACCTTACTGAAATGAGGACAGAATCTACCTTCAGAGAGAGAGACCAGGTGCTCCCCTACCAAATCAAACCAATGTACCTATTTTTGTCAGATTCTCCTAATTTAGGGCAGGATTTTCAAAAGTGCCTGGGGGGGTTTAATGGGATGTGAGCTTCTAAACCTCCTAGGTACTTCTAAAAATCTCCCCTGTAGGGTTCAATTCTCCAAGATGCTGAGCACTCCTGTGAGGTAGTGGAAGCGCCCAGTGACCTCAGTGGGTGTTGAAGGAACTGAACGTCTTTTAGAGTCAACTCTGTCTTTTTACATCATGGTTAACAGTGTAATCAGAAGCACAGAGCCAAAGTTCAGCCCTGGCTTATGTCCACTGAACTCAGGGGTGAATTGGGCTCATGTATTCCAGAACCTTCAACTTCCAACTTATTCCAGAACCTTCAACTTCCAACTGTGACCCAGAGGACAAGAGCAATTCTAAAGGATTGTAACTGTCAGGAGTGCACTTCCCTTGGTCTGTACAAAAACCAGCATGAAACAACTGTTTCAAGTGTGTCAGTCAGTGAGTCACTCTCTGCTAATATGATATTGGCTCACCAGCAAGTCTGTGGTGTTCAGGTCAGTGATTGTGTGCCCTGGGGAGATTACTGGTGTATCTTCAATAAAGCAAAAGTAGCTAGAACAAATGCAATGGAGTAAGCTAATGCAATAAGTGTTCCTTTGCTTTTATTTTGCAACCACAGTTACTCTGTGTGTTTTCTGAGAGTCTGTGTGGAATGCCACTTCTCCTTTACATGAATTCACAGCACCTCCTAGAAGTAGGAGACTCGGGATTTGATTATGAAAAGTATCAAGATATGTGCTTTAGTCATATTAAAGTTGATATGACAGAACGGCTTTATTGAATAGGGATTGTTTGCTTAGCCGGGGCCACAGCTGGCATTTTCACAAGCAATTGTAAAGAATTTTTTTCCTGCGGCACCAAGCCACTTTCTTGTGCTTATATAATCTACTGGTGGGTGTGTCTTACTGGGACGCCTCTGTGCCAATCCACAGATGATGAGTCTGTTGCAATCTGAAATGCAGAGCCCTGGCTCTCTGGTTCAAGCTCTCCTGTTGAAGCTTTTAGCTGTAGGGGTCCCCAGTATGTCGGCGAAGACGCAGGCCATCACACTTTGTTTAAATCTCTGTGTCTGGTTGCAAATTTGGTGCTTATTCCCTCACTACCATAATAAATATTTTCAGGATTGCAGCCCTCTGGTTTCCTACCCTCATGAGACTTACACAGAGACCAACAACCATGCCACCAGATTTAGTGAAGTTGAACAAATATCCACTAGAGAATGGGCTCAAACTTTAGATCCAGATTTTGGTCAGAAATTGGTTTGTGGTTCCTCTTTATTTGTATTGTGGCATTTCAGGACTGGGGCTCCTAGGTGCCAGCACTGCATTGTCCTAGGTGCTGTACAAATACTGCGCTGGTTCGGGTTCATCTTTTATATTTACTAGTAGCCTGATGTCTAAGGCCAGGTCTACACTACCGCGGTAGTTCGACGGCTGGCAATCGAACTTCCGGGTTCGATTTATCGCGTCTGGTCTGGACGCGATAAATCGATCCCGGAAGCGCTCGCCGTCGACTGCGGTACTCCAGCTCGGCGAGAGGAGTACCGCGGAGTCGACGGGGAGCCTGCCTGCCGCGTGTGGACCGCGTCTGAACCGCGGTAAGTTCGAACTAAGGTATGTCGACTTCAGCTACGTTATTCACGTAGCTGAAGTTGCGTACCTTAGTTCGAATTTGGGGGTTAGTGTAGACCAGGCCTGAGTCTTGATTCAGGAAAGCAGACTACTTATTAATGCAATGAAGCCCCAAATAACTTCAATGGGACTGAAGCACACGCTTAGGTGCTTTCCTGAATCAAGCTCATTGTCTGGTTTTATTTTGATGTAGCTCCACTGAATGAAATGGAGCTACCCTTGATTTACAGCAGTGCAAGTGAGAGGAGAATCAGGCTTCTGCATTTGTATTTGTAAATCCATTAATTTATAGGCAAAATAAGTGTTTGCACGAAGTCTCCTGATGCAGTTAATCCTGTTGACAGCATGATCTAAGGATGAAACCGGACTTCCAATAAATGACTGATGCTATTTGTGCTGCTTATAGAATGAGATTTATCTGCTGTGAAGAATAAAGTTTGCTCATGGTAAAAGCTATGCCTCATTTTGGGCCATCTTCACTTCTGCTACAGGCTTTGCAGGGTAGGAACACACAGGCAAGCTGTTATTGTGCTTTCAAGACGTTTTAAGAGAGAGAACTGAGATACGGTGGCTCAAAAATGAAGAAAATACATTACTATTTTCATTAGAAAAGGGGCTTATTTTTATCTGAGCTGAACTCTTAAATGTTTTCTTGCTATCTTATTTCTGAGGGGAAAAGGCCTATGCCAGAAGGGCAGGAAGAAGGCAAAAGCAAAGGAGGCAAAATGACTCCCAAAAGACCCATATCAGTTTGGGTAGAGAAAGGGTTGATCTATTTATTTTGCCAAAGGAGAACAGATGGAAGAATTTCTGAAGAAATGCACATTGATAAGGGAAAGAATATCTGAAAGCAGTGAGCCGAAGAATTAGGTTTAATTACAAGCGCCGACACAGCTGATGGTTTGGAGGTAATGAGGACAGTGCTATAAAAGAATATCTGTGAGGCTCTGAATATAAAAACTTTGGCTCGGCTTTAACTACAGCAATAGTTCTTACTGGGAACAGGGCCATAATGTAACTCTTTGCTAAAACATTGGCACCGCTTGTCATCCAAGTACCTTGGAGACCATCATGCATATTACTTCTCCTCTTCCTTTTCTTATTAAAGCCTAAACATGAAATTGCATAGGTTTCATTGGGCTGTAGCTGAAAGGGTCAAGTAAGTCTGTAAGTCTGGGTGAAATTAAGGTAGGTAGCTCAATTATGGTGATATCTGGATCGTTGATGATGGGTAGCTGGACTAAACAGTACATCAATATAGAAGTAGCACAAATCAAGAGACTGGTATTAGACTGAACCCTTCTTAGCAGATTTTTGTTTGAATGTTCTGTTCATGGCATGCAGCAAATCCCCTTTGTTATGTAGCCATGCAATACTTATTCTTGTAGGGCCCAATCTTGCAAGGTGCTGAGCATTTCTCTGAAGTTTCAAGACTCCTTTGTAGTATTTCTCTGTCCTGATTGGTATTTGCAGATCCTCCCAGTTAAAGATTTTTGAGGAATACTACTGACATGCTGACTTCTTTTTCTCATAGATTATTTAATGAAGATATTAAATAGAGCTGGTCAGAAAAAAAAGGTAGGGAAATCACACCCATTTAAAAAAAATGTTTTCCACCTTATTTCTGAAAAGATTAAAATTAGAAATATTTCAACCAGCTTTAATGTTTGTTTAAAAATGGAGGAGAAAATGTTCACAGAAGCATTTGTTAAAATATTACCCAATTTTCTTTTTTTTACTTTGCCATTTTCCTGGAATAAAATGTCAATTAAATTTCAAAAATGTTGACCAGCTCTCGTGGTATATAAGATAAGATTTGCTCCAACCCAGATTACTGTGGTTTCCTTCCAGAATCTTTACTTCCCTCAATAATTTCCTATTCATCATAACCCTTTGTTTAGATTCCTTCTATAAGTTTTCAGACCACATGCCAGTCTATGTATCCAGGCTATTCTGAACTACATTAGGTCATATATTTATTATTACTAGGCAAAAATATAGTGGTTGTAATGGGCCTGTGACTGTTTAAAATTTGTATTGTGGTAGCACTTAGGAGACCCAATTGTGGATCTGGACCCCATTGTGCTAGGTACTGTACAAACACAGAACAAAAAGTCCCTTCCCTGAATGGCTTATGATCTAACATTGTTATGACATTAAAACAACACAACAATCCTGCCTATGTGATTTGGACACCCAATTCCCAACTAATATTAATGGGGAACTGGGAGTCCAGATCCATTAGGTATTTTTTGAAAATCTCTGCCTGAGAGCCCTATTTCTTATTTATGGTCTTTCCAAATAAACCACTAGAAACATTCTGGGAGCAGTTGTTCCTAGGAGCCGAGTCATTTGTACTGTGTGTGTTACACTGACTGCAATGTGGCATGTTGAAAGCAGCTACTGATGGGAATATAATACGTTTTAACAGAACTGTCATAGACTTTGGAGAGGAAGAGGCTCGAGACAGATGAGATGAGGACAAAAAGTGACTTACAGAAACTTCATGACACAGGGGGAGAAAAAGCCCTACATTGTTATGGATGGGGGACTATTAGCAACTCTGGTTGTTGCTTTGTGCTGGAAATGGTAGGAGGTCTTTTTCTTTTTCTTTTTTTTTATTTTAAATCCTTTGGGACAGAAGGACAAAAATTATGCACCATAATTAAAAGGAGGAGATGGGTTGTTCCAGGTTAACTTTTTTCTGCAGAACTTTGAGATAACATTTTTCACCTGTGACCGTGAGCCCTGTAGTTTTCAACCCTTCTGAAATGGATGAACGCAACCCCATGATAAAGAACTCTTGGGACTTTATTGTAAACAGATGACATCTTTTTACATCAGGTTAAAGATCCTTGTGTATTTGCTGATAGCAATAAAATAACCCTATTGATTTTATACAGAGGGCCTGATCGTGTAACCTTTACTTATGGGTGTAGTTCTGTGGAGCTAGTGAGCACCTAATAATCTTTGGGGACTGCTGGCTACTCAGCACCTACCATTTGTTTAGGTGCCTCAATACGGGTACAGCTTTTTAAGTAGAGCTGGGCCAACTCTCCTCCCTCCCCCCCCCACAAAAAAAACAAAAACAACAAAAAAGATTACAACTAAATTTGCCAAAAAATTGCATTTTGGGGGACATGGAAAACATTTGTGAATTCAGATCAAAGTTGACACATAGTTTTGGCCCAAAAAATGAAAACAAATTTAGAAAATGTCAGAATGGTTTGTTTTGATATTTTGTTTCCCAATGATATTTTTAAATGAAATGTCAATTCAAAAGGACTTTTTTGAATTGTTTCATTTAGATTTTTCTTTATTTTATTTTTATTTTTTTGCTTTTTTGTTTGTTTGTTTGTTTGTTTGTTTTGAGGACAAATGAAAAAACCCAGATTTTTTAAAATTATTTTTTGGTTTAGCCACTGAACCAACAAATCCATTCAGCTCTATTTCTAATCAGCTGTTTGTGGTTTTTATTGTCTGTTGAACCTTGGTCCACCTTGATAGTGAAGTTTAAAACTGTAATTCCCATAACCAGAGTTTTTAGCGAAAGGTCTGAAGTTCTTGATTCTGGGGAGATATTTGTAATGGACTCCAGGCAGGGCCGGCTCCAGGCACCAGCTTGCCAAGCAGGTGCTTGGGGCGGCCGCTCCGGAGAGGGGCGGCACGTCCAGGTATTCGGCGGCAATTCGGCGGACGGTCCCTCACTCCGCCTCGGAGCGAAGGACCTCCCGCCGAATTGCCGCCGCAGATCGCGATCGCGGCTTTTTTTTTTTTTTTTGGCTGCTTGGGACAGCCAAAACCCTGGAGCCGGCCCTGACTCCAGGAAAAGGAATAAAATCACAGGGAGTGAGAGACTACTAAGCTAAGTGAGTTATTTGATGTATGGGGTTTGATGCATGTCAAATATACACACACACACACACGCGTAAATCCTTCTGGCTCTTTTTTTTTTCTGGTGCTGGACACTGACTGGCCTTTACATGCGTGAGCAGAGAAGCATGCCTAACAGCAGCCTCCTTGTATAATGCTGAGGGTTGAACTCTGGTGACCTCCAGAGTTAAACGCATGAGTCATTACAGCTTGTACTAAAGAACCAAGGCTCTCAAGGGGACAGGCGTAAGATCCTTATATCCACTGTGGTTTGGAGCTGGGTAACACACTGATCAGTGGAGTTACAGTGAAGTAAGCCAACCCACCCCCTTGAATAGTCTATGCAATGACTGCTCACAGCTGCTGTCCTTCAGGGGGCATGCAGGGACTACGCTGTTCTGATGGTGCACATCACCCCAAAAGGGAAGAGGAGAAGCTCAAGCTATGGCCTTGATACCCTCTTTTTGCACTAGGACCCATGCACGGAGAGGGTCAGCCTGTAAAGTCCTGTTGCACACTTACCACTCAGGGAGGGATGGTGCTTTTTGGAGACACCATCCCTCCCATACTTTTCCTTGGGGCAGGGCAACTTGGCACCACGTTCAATATAGAATATTAGGATTGGAATGGACCTCAGGAGGTCATCTAGTCCAACCCCCTGCTCAAAGCAGGACCAATCCCCAGACAGGCTTGCAGTTAAATGCCAAATTTGAGCCCCAAATGAATAATTGGTATCTGTTGGTATAGAAATAAAGGGGGAACCCAGAACCAGTTTAGAAAATAATCGAATGAGAGACGCCTCCTCTTAGCTGGGGAGGGTGAATGATGGGGATGTGTGAGGTAGATGAAGCATAGAAATATCACTGCATGGCTTGTGATATAGCCCTGTTTCAAAGGCACCAAGGAGAGCAATACATCATGGGCTGACTCTTGAATTTTCTCCGTGTCTCCAGTTATATTGTATGACCCCAAAAGCTGCTGATGTGTGCTTTCCTGCGCTGTTGTTTTCCCCTAGTCGACCTGTTTCCCACCGGCAGTTTAAAAGTTGAGGAATAGTTCAGATTTAATCAGAACTTCACATCCAGACCAAGGTATTTTAGAAAGCTGAGTTAACAGCATTACAGTCTGTATCCACTGACCCCTGTCAAAAAGCCAGCATGTTTTACTGGGAATAGAGGGGAAGTGGTGAAAAGGAAATTGTCAGATTTAGCAAATAATCCAAAGGGATCTGTACGTCTGTCTAGGTACTATTTGTGACGGTACCTCCCATAAGGCTTTATGGAAATATGCTTAGAATGTGTTTTATGCTACATTTGCCATGTAACATAGCTCCGTAAACGTTATGATCTACTGAATGTATTAATCCTATTTGTATGCATGTATCATTTTTGTATTCAAAGTTATGAATGTTATGAATGTTGGCTGTGTACTGGCTTGATTTCTAAATAACCTTAGTAGAGTATTTGGTCAGTTCCTGGAGAAAGGAATGTTGAAATTAAGTACCTAACCAAGAAACATTTAGAGGACAATGGATCTTGGAATGCTCCAATCCACATAAGAAGTCTAACACAGTCAACTTGTGGAACTCCTTGCCTGAGTAGATTGTGAAGGCTAGGACTATAACAGCATTTAGAAGAGAACTGGATAAATTCATGGAGGTTAAGTCCATTAATGGCTATTAGCCAGGATGGGTAAGGAATGGTGTCCCTAGCCTCTGTTTGTCAGAGGGTGGAGATGGATGGCAGGAGAGAGATCACTTGATCATTACCTGTTAGGTTCACTCCCTCTGGGGCACCTGGCATTGGCCACTGTCGGTAGACAGGATACTGGGCTAGATGGACCTTTGGTCTGACCCAGTACGGCCGTTCTTATGTTCTTATGTAGACCCCATTGGGAGTTGGGCATCTGAGTGTTAAAGACAGGAACACTTCTGTTAGCTGCTTTCAGGTAAACCTGCAGCTTTGGGGCAAGTAATTCAGACGCTGGGTCTGTGTTGGAGCAGACGGGAGTGTCTGGCTCAGCAAGACAGGGTGCTGCAGTCCTGAGCTGGCAGGGAAAGCAGGGGTAGAAGTAGTCTTGGCACATCAAGTGGCAGCTCCCAAGAGGGTTTCTCTGATCCAACCCGTCACACTATTACTAAGGGTTACAACATTATGTATGTGCATGTCTTGATGATTCTGTAATCTAAAAGTAAATGAAATTACAAATAATACGCCTTGTTGCAGGTGTCTCTGAAGAAATTAATTTTAGGAGGGATTTAAATGAGGAGAGGCTAGTGGCTTGGATGACTATGGTAAGGAAGGACATATCAGGGAAAGCACAAGGCAGTGGCAACAGGGAAGGCGGAGCAACAACAGGATTTAAGAATACCAATGTAGGCAGCTAGCCCTATGAAAGTAGTACTAGGAACTACGAAGCCAAGCCCACAGCAGTAGTTCCATATTATTTAGGCCCTTTTACTTCACCTATTACTATGGTATGTACAATGCTTTAAATATTAATGAATGAATTTATCCTCAACATCCCTCAAAGTAATAGTATCCCCATTTTAAAGGTGTGGGAACCAAGGCACAGAGAATAAGTGACTCACCCAGTGTCATCTAGAGAGTCTGTGGTTGAGTTGGGATTTGACTGCAGTCTCCTGAGAGCCTTAAGCACAAGGTCATCATGTCTCTGTAATGGTGGTAGAACACTCAGAGTTCCACTCGGTAAGAGTGGATGGGAATCAGGATAGAAATAGGCCAGCCAAAACAAAAACAAGTGGGTGACCAATCACCACTTGCTTTTGTTCTGGCTGGCCTATTTCTGGCTCTATCACCCTAGCAGGATGTAATAATTCAGTCCCGTGGATGGCAAGAGTTTGTGCACCTGAATGACTTAAGGCAGGGGTTCTCAACCTTTTTCTTTCTGAGCCCTCCTCCCCCAACATGCTATAAAAACTCCATGGCCCACCTGTGCCACAATAACTGGTTTTCTGCATATAAGAGCCGGCGTTAGGGGGTAGTAATAGGGCAATTGCCTGGGTCCCCAGGCCACAGGGTCCCCCGCAAAGCTACATTGCTCAAGCTTCGGCTTCAGCCCCGGGTGGCAGGACTTAGACTTGCTGGGGTCCAGGGCAGACAGCTGAAGCCCCACTGCATGGGACTGAAGCCCGGGACCCTAACACTGGCCCCACTTGGCAGCCCCCCTGAAACCTGCTTGTGGCCCCCTAGGGCCACGGACCCCTGGTTGAGAAACACTGACTTAGAGTATGGCTACACTACAAGCATGCGTAGCCATAACTCAGCTACTATGTACCCAGGGTGCTGGGTGGGGCTAGCCCATGCATCCGCTCCTACTCTGCAGCTACACGGCTATTGTTACTTGAGATGGCTTTGCCCGGCTATGTCTATACATGCAGGAATTGTAGGTACCTCCCGATTGCAGTAAAGACATGCACTTATGACTCCAAGTCACTTAGCTGCTTTTGAAAATTTTACCCAGTACTTTGAACTGTGCTGTACCTCATTAGTTCACTTTATGTCCCTCATGTTTTGTTTACTGCAAATTTCCAGCCGCCACAGAAGTCTTTAGGTCAGTATAAATATTCCTTACCAGATGCAATACCACTGACAGTCTTGGCTCTTTTTTTTTTTTAATAGCAGAACTGAAAATGGCACAGACATTTGCCCAGACTGTTTGGGCAGAATCAGTAGCTTTTTTAAAAGAATCTAGTCATATCTCTGTTTGAAGCCTTTGTCTTCCGTGGTCATTAACCAAACTTCTTAAAATTCAGGATAATTAACAGCCAGGCAGTTCATTCAACTGGAAGAAATGTTAGATGCCTGCATTACATTTAAATAGGCCAGCTAATTGTTGTAATTGTTTCCCTGATAGAAAGTAAAAACAGTTTTGTTTTGTTTTTTCCTGAATTGTGAATGACTGTGGCTGATATGAATGAATGTGGTGAACATAAGTTTGGTATGGCTGGGTATGTCTGAATTTGCTAGAGGATTCTGGGAGCGGGGTTCTCTTAGCATCAGACAATTGGTGTGGAAATGTACTGAATGATTAGAAGCTCTATCTGCATGTATGTTTCAACAATGAACTTCGGAATATATCAGCCAGGGGCCAGCTCATCTTTACCAGTAAAGAAAAGGTAAAAACATGCAATCAGTGGGCTTGGTACAGTCTGACCCAGGTCAAAATTACCCTCTTGGATGACATCACACTAACAGCTCAAGAGAATGATTGATGAGAGGGTAAACATTGACTGATGTTTGGTCTTTGTCTGTTTGCAGTCCCTTCTAAAATATTAATTAGAAAATCTAGTAATGAAATGCTCACAGAGCATATTTCTGGAACATGTAACTCCTTTGAAAACAAAAGGTATAAATGCTACGAATCAGTGTTAGTTAGTTCCCCAATTAACATCTAAAGAGGTCTGTAATGCTGAGAGACAGTGGTCTCCAGGTAGCCAAGACCCTGCTACGAGGGACTTTTGAACCAGAGGGCCTTGGGGTCACCAAGACCCTGCTTCGGGGGACATTTGATAGACCAAGTACTTGAGAGGGGAAGAGAAGACAATAAGTCTCCATCTAGGACTGGTAGCTATACCTGCTTTGTTTGCCAATCAGAATACTGTGTAAGGCCAACATAGTTACTGAGGTTTTATGCTTGGGGAATTGAGGCTTATTAGGGAGACATATTATAGAACGTTTTACTGCTTGTGTGATTCTTTCTGAAATAAACTGTTGTGCACTGAGCAAATTGAATCTGAATTTTCACTGGTACCGGTAACAATCTGCCCAGCTGTGGGCCATTAAAGATCCATTTCAACAGTTTCCTCCAGAATTTATTTCTGTTCAGAGCATGTGGAAAGAAATGAAACACCAGACCTCTGAAGCACTAGAGAGAATGACCTTGCTGGGAAGATGAGATCTGAAAACTAAGCAGATTGCCATTTGTGAATGTAGAAAATGACAAGTGATTGTGAACCTAGCAAGACCGAGGAGTAGTAGTTCAGGAGCAGTGGTTTTATCAGACTATGACCATTTCCAAAGAAGAGAAGAAACCAATTCTTTACTCTGCTCAGTCATTTATATTTACTGCAACTGATGGGCTTAATTTATATTAATGCCTTACACAGGTTTCATAATTGAACTCTCCTTTTGAAGTGCTCTTAAAAGTTAAACTGATATACAAACTCTTTGTAACGATAATTAATCTGTAGCTGAAATGCAGCCACCTCTGGTGGGTAACATCTCACAGTAATCCTATACTAAAGTTCAGGACAGGAGGTGGGGAAGTATACCATATGCAGGAGAAATATAGACAGGTAGAAGGCAATTAACTGTGTTTGGATTTGGGCTAGCAATTGTAGTATGGAATATTTAATGAGCATAAGTGGTCAGGGTCTTGACTCCTCATCTCCGGCTAACCTTGCTCCCTCTAAGTAAGGTTTTATTTAGCTGATAACACTTGTTTGGTCATTGCTGTCTTATCTATGTATCTGGGATCTGCTGGGAGAAATCTAAGATGCTGCACAACTAGGAGATTGCAATGAATTATGAGAGAATGTTTGGACTAAGATGCTTGGGAGAGGGAAGGAACTATCCGAGATCACTGGCTCACCAAGCAATTCAAAAATAGCACTTGTTATGGGGCCCAGCTGCAAAACTAGGTGATGGAGCTGTTTCTAAACTTTTCTAGAGTTGAAAGGGGGTGTGGTTTGGACTGAAATCTGATCCCTATCTTTTATTCAGTGGAGATAACTCAACCATCCTCCCACCAACATTTCATAAACTGTGATTGTAGCTACTTTACCTCAACTTCTGATTTTGATCCTTTGAAACTTGTATCCTTACCTTTACTGGAAGGCTATTCAATTGTCTTATTTTTATGATTCACTTTCTTATCAATCCGTAGAGATAGGAAGCTCCAAAACATTTTTAAATGGCAGTTATATTCCAGACTGTTCCATAACCTGACCATACAAACAATTTTCAAAAAGAATGGTCTGGCCTTACTTTTTAAAAAAAAATGTATGTTGTTTTGTAATTATGTATAATTGCACTGCCTGACAGCTATAGTGAGTCTGAGATATATACACTATGCTGTGGGGCATAGTCTTACCCAATATTTCACAGCAATACATTTATGGTAGTTTTTAAATAGATCAATTTGTACTGCTAAAGCACATGAGCTATATCTGCAGAACACAGGCATGCAGATCCCTTTGGAACATGTGACCAGGACCCAGTGAGAAAAAGAAATCCATACCAGGCACCGTTTCATATCCCATCCCTGAGTTTTGGAACAGCCAAGCAATAATATTTATCTAAGTGCAAATCTTATTCTGTGACTTTGTTTCTGGCTGTTTCAGAAAACTAGCTAATCAAATTCTCTACTTTAAAATTAATTGACCTGTGTGTGTGAGAACTAGATGGTGTAGACTGGTGATCTGATACAGAAGCTTCTGCCTTTCCTTCTCATCCTTTCAAATACAGTTCTGAATATAGTCACCAAGCATCGTTTGTTACTATTGTCTAAAGACATAGTTCTATTCCATTGAAGAAAATGGTAACAAAAAATTGGTTTCAAATAGTGAAGGACCAAATCCAATTATCTATTTGATAAACTGAGCAATCTGTTGGTGGTCTCTGTCCACTTCCTAGTGGAAAGTACCACAGCACAAACACACACCCTTTCCTTCCTCCCTCCACACTTCTGGAATTGATAATAATAATGCCCTTTCTGTTGTCTTAGCAGAGAAATTAAAATGTGAATGCATATGGAAATCAAGGCATTTCAGCAACCCAGATGTGATCCCTCCAAGTCAAGGTTCAGACAGTGCAGAAAGGTTGCATTGGTGCTGACTGTACTATATTAATTCTGATGAGTAAATAGAGGAGTTCATTCTCCATGGCTGTCAGCTGCAGGTCCAGATAACTTGCATCCAAGGGTTTTAAGAGAGCTGGCTGAGGCGCTTACTGGACCATTCATGTGGAGTTTCTGTAACTTTTGGAGCACTGGGGAAGTTCTAGAACACTCGAAGAATGCTAATGTTGTGCCAGTTTTTAGAAAGGGTAAATAGCAAGACCTGGGTAATTACAGACCTGACCTAGATCTTAGGACAGATAATGGAGTGGCTGGTATGGGACTCAATTTAATTTCCCTCCTTTAATTCTTTAAAGAATGCACATCACCATGGATTTATAGGAAATATCAGGTTAGTTTGACAGGATCCATTTTTTATTGATGAGATTACAAGCTTGCTTGATAAAGGTAATTAGTATTGACAAAATATCCTTAGACTTCTCTAAGGTGTTTGTCAAGGTACCCCACAACATTTTGATTAAAAACTTAATTTTATATTCTAACATGGCACACATTAAATGGATTTAAAAAACTGGCTAACTGATAGCTCAAAATAGAATTGTAAAGAGAGAAACACCACCAAGGGGTTGTGTTGCCCAGGGGTCCCACAGGGATTGGTTCTTGATCCTATGCAATTTAACATTTTCATCAACAATCTGGAAGAAAACATCAAATCACTGATAAAGTTTGCAGATGACACAAAAGTAATGAATAATGAAGAGGACAGGTCACTGATTCAGAGCCATCTGAATCACTTGGTAAAATGGGTGCAAGCAAATCATATGCAGCAACACTGGAAAAGATTTGGAAGTCATGGTGGATAATCAACTGAACATAAGCTCCCACTATGATGCTGTGGCCAAAGTAGCGAATGCAGTCCTGGCATGCATAAACGGGAGAATCTCAAGTTGGAGTAGAGAGGTTATTTTACCTCTGTATTTGGCACTGGTGTGATTAGTGCTGGAATACTGTGTCCATTTCTGGTGCCCACAATTCAAGAAGAATGTTGATAAATTGCAGAGGGTTCAGAGAAGAGCCACCAGAAAGATTGATGAAAGGATTAGAAAACATGTCTTTATCTCTGAATATAATTCAGCTCTTTGAGTCTATCTTAACACAAATGTTAAGGAGTAAGTTGATTACAGTCTATGAGTATCTACATAGGGAATATGCAGTGTTTTTGTAGCTGTGTTGGTCCCAGGTTATTAGGGAGTCAAGGTGAGACATATGCAGGGAACAATCCTGACTAATGAATAACTGTCACTGCTGCCCTCCAAACTGGAGTTCCCTTTTCAATGCCTTGCTGCTGTAGCCTCCAACCTGGACTGCTCACAAACAGCCCCCAGCATGCAAGCCACTCCCAGTTGTGTGGGGTGTGTATGTGTTGCAGTCAGCCAGCCACACCTTGACTCTTACCAGCCTTGGCTACAAAGCAGGGTAACCTGAAAACAGTCCCAGATTTTTTCCCCAGAAGTGTCCTGTTCTGCCCAGTCCCTTCCTGGACAATACAATTTGGTATAGGTCAGTTATTTCATCAATAAAAATAATATGCACACGCTTTGTTATCCCAAATGGAGTTATCCCAAACACACACACACTGGATTAGATAATACACTGAAACAAGTTTATTAACTACAAAGAGAGATTTAAAGTGAATATAAGTAATGAGGCATAAGAGTCAGAAATGGTTACAAGAAAAATACACAAAACAAATGCCTAACTTAAACTGTCAAATTCAAAGCAAAGTTTTTCTCACCACATGCTCCCAGTCTTAGGCCAGGATACCTTCTTCTGTTTAATGGCTGCTTCCTTTGTCCCTGCTCATGGAGTGAATCAATGGACAGAAGAGGGAGGGTCTGCCCCTTCTTTTTATAGTCCTGTCCTCCTCCCCACCCCGGATTTCCAGCTGAGAGTAAAGGTGACAGGCAGTCTGAGTGGATGGGAACTCCTTGCTGTTTTTTTGCTAAGATATAGATTTTTCACCCATGCCCCTTTTCCTGCCAAACAACAGCCACTTAGCAAGTCATGGCCCATCAGTCCCGTTTACACAAGACTGAGGCTTCAGTTTGCCCTTTGTCTTGGAGAAACTGGTTTAGCCACTATCCAGCCTTGGAACATATGTTAGTTACACCATACAGTGCATTTTACATACAATGTTGCCAAACATTTTACCACAGCAATAATGACCAGCAGATTATGAGTTTTCAAATGATAGACTCATAGACTCATAGACTTTAAGGTCAGAAGGGACCATTATGGTCATCTAGTCTGACCTCCCGCATGATGCAGGCCACAAAAGCTGACCCACCCACTTTCCCTTAACTCAGCTGTTGAAGTCTCCAGATCGTGATTTAAAGACTTCAAGTCGCAGAGAATCCTCCAGCTTGCGACCCCTGCCCCATGCTGCGGAGGAAGGCGAAAAACCTCCAGGGCCTCTGCCAATCTACCTCACAAGGCATGCTTTGTACAAAGATTATTACAATAGCGAACACAGCTATATTCTGTCACACAAGGTAGATGAAGTAATATCTTTTATTGGACCACCTTTTGTTGGTGTGAGACAAGCTTTCAAGTTTGCACAGAGCTGCTCTTCAGGTCTGGGAAACTAAGGCTTTCTGTACACTGGCAATTGAACGACAACTTGTGTCTTTCAGAGGTGTTAAAAGAACACCTCCTGAAAGAGAAACGTTTTGCCGACGACAAGCGCTGGTGTGAACAGCGCTCGTTGGGGATGGAAGCTTTTTGTCGGCAGGTGAGCCAACAAGCAGCGGCTACATTGCGTGACCTTTAGCAGCATGGCTCTAGTGACACAGCCATGTCATTAAAAGCTGTGTAGTATAGGCATAGCCCAACTCAGTATCACTGCTAAATATGAGGTTTGAACAGATTGTTTAGCATAAGCAGTTAACACATTTCAAGGGACCATTCAAGGTGAAGAGGCGCATTAGCACCCATCCAGTCATAGGGGGGAAAGGAAGGGAGTGGGGAGAAAAAAGTGGAGGTCTAGCAAAGTTAGGAATTTAAGCGCCCAGGCTTGACTTTTGAAAGTGTTGTGCAGGTTTCCTTTGAGGAGGACAACTGATTGGTCAGATATAGAGTGATTGCTTTGTGAAAAATGTTCACCCACAGATGATAGGGTGTGTTTGTCTTTAATCATTTTCCTTCTGTAAGTTCATTTAAGAGCATAGTGACTATCTTGTTTCACCTGTATAGTTATTATTGGTGCATTTAGTGCACTGGATGAGGAATAATATTTGATAAATAAATATTTAATAGATTGTCTTACACCTTCCTCTGCTGGAGCTCAGTGGTTGGAAATTAAAGCTAGACATATTCAGATGGGAAATAAGGTACATTTTTTTTTAAAACGACTGGAACAATTTACCAAAGGTCAAGTGGATTCTCCACCACTGACCATTTTAAAATTGGATGTTTTTCTAAAAGATCTTCTCTAGGAATTTTTTTTTGGGGGGGGGGGGGTGGAGGAGTTCTATGGCCTGTATTATACAGGAGGTCAGACTAGATGATCACAATGGTCCCTTCTGACCTTGGAATCTAGGAGTCTATTATCTCTCGGGCAATACATGCCTTTTTAAAAGCATAACCTCTGTACAGTATTTTAAAATAAATTCTATTTTTTTAATTTTTAATGCCAGCATGACATGGAATAATGACACTTCATTGCCACTTCATTGCCACTCACCCCTCCTCATAACCTGCTGATTCAAAAATAGTGCAAAGGTACTGTCTGGAGAATTTTCTCCTTTACATCGCAAGCCAGATCCTCATCTTATGTAAATCAGTGTAAAACCATAGATTTCAATTTTCACCTACTGGAGATCGGATATCAAATCCTGAAATATATTAGAGTTAAGGCTGAATTCTTGTCATGGGAGTTGAGGATTCTGTGATTATTAGTATTTCTGGGGGTTGGGGTCTAATTTTCAAAAGTACTGAGCACCAGCAGCTCCCCTTATCTTAACTATAGGTATCCACCTCTTAGCCTATGTTTTCTTGTTCTGCTGTAACATGGGGGAAATTCATGATGATCCCTCTTGGTAAAATGACTTAAGAGTCCTTTCAAAGATGCTTCATAAGTGCAAAAAACCCATTTATATCTTTGTACTTGCCTGGTTGAGACAGTTTTGGCATATTCAGTTTAACAAAATAAACGGACAATGGAGAACTTTGGCTTTTAGTCATGCTATAGTCCTCCTCGGGTCTATATAATCTTGGTGGCTTGCACTCAATTTGTTTTTTCCTTCACTTTCAGGCCCCAAAGTGTAAATGGTTTCCTCCCAGCCTACAAGATTTCTCTTCCTTAATGATATGGAGGAAGATGAACTATTTGTAGTGCTGACAGAGGTAAGGGTACTAGAATAAGCAATACTTCAGAAGCAGAGTGATATACTGGTACTGGGAGTAAACTCAGAGATTCATATCTCAATACATAGTCCATCAGCGCTTCTGTCATTATCTGCTTGGCCACAAATCTCAAAGTAAGCTTCAAGGTCAGCTACAACTATTTCTGGAAGCTGTGGATCTGACACATGCACAAATGATTGGCAGACCTTTACTTCTTCGGTTATATTTTAAAGTGGGACCACTTTACATCTGAGCCTTCCACAAAATGCTCAATCTAATGGGAATGGCAGCCAACATAAGAACCTGCAAGGATAGAAAGTAGGGCTTGTTTTTTAGTGAGGACAATGAAATATTATTTGCATTTGACAGAAACACGGGGTACTGTAATAGTGGGATGAGGATTTGTTGAGCAATCAGAATCAGATTTCCATATTAGTCAATCCTTAACTTCTTTAATACTTGCTTAAGGAAAAGCCTACATTTTGGTTTGCCATTGCATCATCCTTCCGTGAACTACTATCTAAGTAGTTTCATTTTCTTGTGGTTAAACTTTCAAACCTTTGATGTATTTAAGCTATAAATGGGGAAGGTATCTTGTGACAATTGGGCCTACAAATTTACCGGAATTGTGAGATTAATTGTAAAAAGGATGTAAGTGTGTATAAGATGTTACAACAAGTGTTAAACAGGTGCAAAAAGTAGAAAAAAGGAATTAGTCTCAACAAAAAAGGCCAAGTTAGTATGACTAAAGACTGTTGAAATTATGCTAGTTAAAAACAGGAGATATGAAACCGGAATTAATGAGGCAACACTGGTACATTGGTTAGGCCTAATTGGTAGACAAAATAAATGAGGGGATGGGCTATTCTACCCATCACTCCCTTTTCTTTTGAAAGAAAGATTTCACAAGGAAAGGACAGACAGGTTACTTAAGTGAGTTTCACCATCATGTTTGCCACCCCACCATTTCCTGGAACTCTAGGCCTTTATCATTCTGATACTAAAAAGGTGTTATAGCCAAATAGGGCAAAAGAAAGAAGCCCAAACAACATCGCCAGCCCTACCAGTACAACTGAATCCCAAATGCCACCTAAAATGACAGCTACCATCTTTACTACTAACTAAAGGGCTGCCAAACAAGGGAGCTTTTCCTTCTAAAATTAAAGTTTAACAGCAACAATCTCCAATCCATCTCAACTAACGTCTTCTCTTTTTCCCCAAAAAGACAGTTATTGCCATCTTTAAATCTAATTTAAAAAAAAAAAAAAAAAAAAGTTGTCCAACAATGTTTTTTCCCTCTAAAAATCTCTGTCCAGATTAAGGAGGAGGTGAATTATTACAACAAAAGCCTTATTTAATAATTTAAATTTCAAATGCTTTAATGTTTTCCCTTTTCTGTATCTTTAATAAAAAGTATAAAGGATTTATAATAGTGCCTTTGTCATTGTGTTAAGCATGTTAAAGTCTCTCTATACCAAGCCCCAGACCTAGTTTAACACTCTAATGTTAAACAATTGTTATGTTAATGACTTTAGCTCATGTATTCATCTAAATTAATACATGCTTTACAATAAATACTGCAGCATCATCAATTAACATTTTTCTTACACGAAGACCTGCCAATCTGCTCAGTGACTGATGTGTTTTCTTCCTCTGAATCGCTGACTACATCCATATTTGCTTTACCATTGAACTAAAAATACAACCAAGGTTGCAGAAGTATATTAACTGGAAAAAAATAATTTAATTTTAAGCCAGAAATCCATCTATAACTTTAGAGACAAGTTGGGCAAGGTAATATCTTTTATTGGACCAACTTCTGTTGCTGAAAGAGACAAGCTTTTGAGCGACACAGAGCTTTACAGAGCTGGGAAAGGGAATCAGTGTCAAAGCTAAATACCAGGTGGGACAGATTAAGCATAAGGAGTTAACATATGTCTCAAGAGACCATTCAAGGTCGAATTGCCAATTACATCTTTGCAGCAATAGGATAAAGGCGGTTTAGTGGGATACAGGTTGTTGTAATGAGACATAAAACGATGTGTCTATTGAGTCCTTGATTTTTAGTGTCTAGCAAAGTTATGAATTTAAGTCCCCAGGCTTGTTTTTTGAGAGTGCTATGCAGGTTTTTTGTATGGATGAGGACTGAGAGGTCAGATATGGAGTGATTGCTTTATGAAAAACGTGTCTGAAAATGCGTGACAGTGTTTTTTGTGTTTTATCATTTTTCTGTGAGAGTTGCAACATATGCTAACTCCGTATGCTTAACAATCTGTCCACCTTGTATTTAGCTGTGATACTCTGAGTATGTTTTCCAGATCTGAAGAAGAGCTCTCTGTAGATCAAAAGCTTGTCTCTTTCAGAACAGAAAGTTGGTCCAATAAAAGATCTCACCCAGCTTGTGTGTGTCATTCTGGGACTAACCTGTTTATGGTGGTGTTGTGGCCAATCTATAAACTTCTTCTTTTCAGCCTTGTTGTAATTTTGCTATTGACAAAGGTATGCTAGTAACAAAGGGAGAGCATGGTTTCGTGATCTTTGAGGTTCAGTCCACATGCTCTGAGTTTGACTATGGGCAAGTGATGTAACAGCTCTTTACCTCAGTTTCCACACCTGTAAAATGGGTATAACTACACTCTATTATTATTCACAGCAGGTGGTGAAAATAAATGAATATCTGTACACTGCTGTGAGTTACTCTGAGGAAAGGTTCTTAAAGTGTAATGTACTATTAGTATTATGAGCTCCCCAGTGAAAATAGTCATAAAGAAAGACTAGGTGCATGAGCGTATTGCTTTTGAGTATGCCAATGTTTGTCTCCTTGTGTTTTTTTTTCCTCTCACCAAAAATTGAAACCATTGCTATTTCTCATTCAGAAGTCCTTTTTCAGAGCTAGAGTATTTAGAGGCTTTTAATGTACACCTTCAACTGATAAGTACTATGACAGACTAGCATTGTTGGGATCCAGCCATCACTCACCTGAGCAGTCTTGCTTTTGGGGACCTCTTCCCTCCCCAATACATTTATTCACCTTATGCGACAGTATCACTACCAAAAGCTGCAGAATCTCTTGAGGATGCAATACCATTTAGTCTATTAATTCATGCTAATAAGCTGCATGTTGGCATCTTTCATTTGAAGATCTCAGAGCTTCATAAATATTGGTAAGTATTTTATTACACCATTATTATACATGAGCAAGCTGAAGAACATGGAAGTTGCATGCTCAAGATCACACACTGACATAGTAGCAGGGTTTTAATTTCAAGATCAGACTGACAAAGACTTGCTAAGCGCAAGCCTTGCTTAGGGCATGATGCAGCTCCCTCTGGAACCAATAGAAGGTTTTCCATTGGCCTCAGAGTGTCTACATTGACATTAAAAACTCATGGCTGGGGACTGTGCCCAGCTGACCTGGCCTGTTTGGGTTAAGGGGCTGTTTAATTGAAGTGTAGACATTTGGGCTAGGGATGGAGACTTGGCTCTAGGACTCTGTGAGGGGTCCCAGTGCTGAGGCTCCCCCTTGAGCCAGAATATCTACATTGCAATTAAACAGCCCCTTAGCCCAAGTCAGCTGGCCTGGGCCAGCCAGGGGTTTTAATTGCAGTGTAGGCATACCAAAGAAGAGTTGGATCAAACCCTGAAAATTTTTAGCTACCTTTTCCATTCAGCACAGCTCAGTAATGCTAAATTGGCAAAGCAATTGGTTTTTCAAATACATAAAATCACAGTGAGTAAAGCTGTTGTGTGAGTAAAGCATTGTGTATCTTAATTACTAAAAATCAAAGTGCACACACAATACATTTTAACCGGTCTCTTAACTTTGTGAGGAACTTTTTATCTTGGCGCGCTGTGGCTGCCTAATAGTTTGATATCACAATCTGAACTTAAAACTGAAACTACATCCAACTCCAGCAACGGCTTGTCACTGACCTGTTGAAATCTGCATATATATGGTTAGCTTTTTTCCAGAACTGTGACTAATGGAAAGGGAAGATTATTTCCTACTACTTACTTGTATTTCCAGATATTTACCATAAGAGGCCCAAAGATAAGAACTCCAAAATAACAAACTTCTGCATAATCGCCAATGCAAGGAATATTTTCCTCTCACAGAAAGCATAATAGTATCAGAACTTTCTCCTTTTATTGTTTATGCTCTGTGTATATGGACATTGGGTGAAACAAGAAAAGCGTTTCATAGTCTCTCTTCTAATGGCCTTGAAATTGACATTCAACAGCCATACATAAGCAATTAAAGTTTTTTCCCCATCTTCAGATTCTTTCAAGACAGGTGCATCTTAGACACAAACCATGTAACTTTCTCAAGTGAGCAATTCACACCCAGTATATTATCTTCAGGATGTTTGGGCAACTCTGTCGTATGTTAGGAGCCCTATTAAACCATTGTGTTATCAGTGGTCTTCTAGATGGAGTGAAAGCAGTACATCTCAAGCTATGGTCTTGTCAAACTAAGCAAAGTTGTACCACTCTGGTGCTTTGGTGGGAAACTGCCAAGGAAAACAAACAGTGATGGTTGTTATTCAGTAGAGGGCAATTGTTAGAGCACAATGCTTGGGAAACTGTGTTGATGGAGGTCTTTTGGAAGAGACATAAAAGCAAGGTCCTGACCCACCCTGGTTATCAATCCCAAAGCTGTTCTTGTGGAAAAATTGGGGGATTAGCCGTGATGTAAAAAAATAAAATAAAGTAATCCCAACATCACACCAGTTAAGGTCACTAAATCCTGCCTTTCTAAATTCCTCAAGTTTTATATGCATAGGTTCTCTCATTTCATGTTTGAAATGTTTCTTTTGTTCTGTTTTGTGCTGTTAGAGCTGCATGTTCCATCTCAGAAGTGGCTGGATACTATTAATGGTTATTGTATGAAGAACTAGGGAGCTCACCTTTCCATGTGCTTTGTGCTGCTTCTGAACAGCTAAGGAGTCCCCCTGAGGCAGGGGAGTCCCTCTGTGGTGGAAATGTGTCTGTGTAGAGGATGACTGGACTAGAATTCAAAATGATCTTGACAAACTGGAGAAATGGCCTGAAATAAATAGGATGAAATAATCAATTGCATAAACACAAAATGGGAAATGACTGCCTAGGAAGGAGTACTGCAGAAAAGGATCTGGGGGTTGTGGTTCACAAACTAAATATGAGTCAACAATGTAATACTGTTGCCAAAAAGCAAACATCATTCTGGTATGTATTGGAAGTGTCTGTAAGCAAGTCACAAGAAGTATTCTTCCATTCTACTCAGCAGTGATATGGCCTCAACTGGAGTATTGTGTCCAGTTCTGGGCACCACATTTTGGGAAAGATGTGGACAAATTGGAGAAAGTCCAGAGGAGAGCAGCAAAAATGGTGAATGGTCTAGACAATGTGACCTAGGAGGAAAGTGGAAAGAAATGGGTCCGTTTTAATCTGGAGAACAGAAGACAGGGTAGGGGGCAGTCTTCAAATACATAAAATGTTGCTGTAAAGAGGATGGTGATGAATTGTTCTTCTTCCACACCAAGGACAGGACAAGAAATTGTCTTAAATTGCAGCAAGGGAGATTTAGGTTGGACATTAGAATGAAAGCTTCCCAACTGTAAGGGTGGTAAAGCACTGGAACAAATTACCTAGGAAAGTTGTGGAGTCTCCATCATTGGAGGAGTTTTAAGAACAAGTTAGATAAACAGCTATCAGGGATGGTCTAGATCAGTGGTTCTCAAAGCTGGTCCGCCGCTTGTTCAGGGAAAGCCCCTGGCAGGCCAGGTTGGTTTGTTTACCTGCCGCGTCCGCAGGGTCGGCTGATCGCAGCTCCCACTGGCTGCGGTTCGCCGCTCCAGGCCAATGGGGGCTGCGGGAAGCAGCGCAGGCCGAGGGATGTGCTGGCCCACCAGGGGCTTTCCCTGAACAAGTGGCAGACCGGCTTTGAGACCCACTGGTCTAGATAATACTAAGTCCTGCCTTAGTGCAGGTTACTGGACTAGATGACCAATCAAGGTCCCTTCCAGTCCTACATTTCTATGATGCTATGAGGTTGCAGTGCCCTGTGCTCCAGGAATCCCTGTCTGCTGCAATGGAACTTTTGAGATATAGGCAGATTAATGCAATTTATAGCAGTCTCTAGATCTTTGTATTAGAGGCTGGGTGGCCACTGGCTAGCCCCATGTTTAGGGAGCCAAAACAGGACTACTTTTAGGCCTCTTCACAGATGCTCTGAATATTTAAGCTGCAGCAGCTGAGGAACCAGTACCTTGCATGTAAAACTGGCAAAATGCTTATAAATGTAAAGTAAGCTTATCAATAAGCATTCACCTACAGATATGTAACTGTGGTAGTTGATGGTCTGAAGCTTCCCTGTCTACATTTATTTTTGATTCAGAATAAATAAAATCCCCATCCACAGACTCAGAGTGCCATGCCAGTTATTTAAAAATCACAAAACCAAAATGCAATGCAGTTGGCTAATCCTTCAACTAAGCTGCACATCACAATTGTATACAACACCCTGGGTCATTGGCCTGCACCTCAATCCATCTGCCCTTCTTCAAAGATCCGGTGAAGCAAATAGCCCCTGCAGCGTATAAGGGGCCTAGCTTGCTTAACTTGCTTAACTTTGGGGGGAGGGATAGCTCAGTGGTTTGAGCATTGGCCTGCTAGACCCAGGGTTGTGAGTTCAATCCTTGAGGGGGCCACTTAGGGATCTGGGGCTAAAACCAGTACTTGGTCCTGCTAGTGAAGGCAGGGGGCTGGACTCGATGACCTTTCAAGGTCTCTTCCAGTTCTAGGAGATAGGATATCTCCATTAATCTTAATCTAAAAACTGACCAGTGTGTTTCAAGTAGGTCAGACAACCAGACCAAAGAGAGGCCAACAAAAGAGAGACTGTTTACCTACTTGACCACCTCAAATGGCACCCCAGGAGAAGGCCAATGAACTTCAACAGACCCCGAACAATAAGTGGCAGGAACCAGAGTTTTCCATTAACCACTTCTGAGGCTGTAGGGACATCTCTCTTTAAACACTCCAGCTTAAGGCAACTGAACGGATCAGCAGGGATTTTAATCATTGTCCGATGAGGACAACCATAAACAATCAAAGGGATACATCTTCCCTGACATGACCCTTAATCACTGCAAATAAAAATTGCTGCCCTTGATTAACATTGTGCTGCTGAATTTGATATCCCACAGATCTCATTGATCATGGATTCGAACAGACTGGAAGCTGTAGCGCCTCTATTTTTGTTCCTTTTATTCAGTTTCAAAATAGACATAAGGTCAGAATGAAGAAGGGTACAAAAGATCACTTGCTTGTATAATTTTCTGTCTCCTTCTGACTAGGAAGCTAAAGGAGGAAGATCTTACTTTCTCATTATGCCCTAGAAAAAATATTTTACTATGATCAAGCATTCAAACACAGGAAATACCAGGGTTAAAGTTGCAAGCACACCAGTAACTCTCTCCCCTTGTGAATGTACACTGGAATACTGCCTTTTATTACATGGTCACATACAATTTCTCAAATACTACATCATTATTCTAATAATTCAGGTGTTGTTTTGACCACCTAAATGCTTGTGTAGCATTTTTGATTTATTTATTTTTTTGCATTCTCAGACTAATTTCATAATTACTATGGCCCATGGTATCTTTATTGACTCATGGGGCAAACATTAAAATCTTGGTACCTAAACTTAGACATCTCGGCCCAGTTCCACAGAGGTACTCAGATTCCTGTGCTTCAGATGTATATGCCTAAATCTCAATTCTAGGCACCACTGCTATGCACAAAACTGCTTGTCTGACTAGCCTTATGGGCACCTAAATTTCTGCTGTAAAAGTTTCTTAGGTGCCTATGTTTCTGCATGTGGACATGTGCACTGCTGCCTTGCTCTAGGCATCTAGAGGCTTCATTTAGGCCAACATGATCCATAAACCAAGGGAAGATAGGAGATCCTCTGCCTCTCATGCCCGTTTAGGCATACTTGACAAACCAGATGAGGGAGGAGGAGGACCTCCCTCATAATCTTTAGCTGAGTGGTTGGGGACTCATCTGGGCTGTTCAATTCCTCTCTTCCCCACCACCGCCGATGAGAAGGGTTTTGAATCGGGAACTCCTGAACTATGGGATATTCTGATATGGGTCATGCTCCATCTCTCCTGTTGGAGTTTTCACTTTAGACACTTGAATAATTAAATATTAATTAGGCCAGAGAGAGAATCCCTATAATTTGATGGGTAGGGCACTTACCTTAAGGCTCTCACTATATGACACAATTTAGCTTTACGATAGATCATGTGGAAGAAATTATCATGCATGTGCTGCTTTTTGAGAAGTCTGTGCCCTATCAAAGGAAGGTATTAAAAACAGTTTCTCCTTAAGGTAACTAGAGCTGGTTAGAAAATGTGGCTTTGGGGTTCTCTTCAGCCCCCCACATAAAATTTGGACTTATCAAAAGCACAGTTTTCTATTAAAAAATTAACAGAAAATTTTTCATGAGACCTAATTGTCACTCCAATGCAAGGTGAGCAATATTTTGTGAAGCAAAACCTTTTTCAATGGAACATTTTCCCAGCCAAACAGTGTTTTGTTGAAATAGAAATCTTCAAGCTTTTCCCATGGGGGTTGGTGGAATATTCTATAGAAAAATAGACCCTAAATGAAATGTTTTGTTTCCGTGTTATTCTTTATATCCTGCTGTGCTGTTGAGATACCTCTGAGGAGATGTAGTTTCAGTTCCTTCATGCCTCTGTCCAAGGAGCAAGGCCCATAGAAGAGAACAATCTCCTATGACACACCATGTTCTTTACCCATGGCTAAGCTGCCATGGTTCATCATAGGATGAAACATTTGTGAATTTCTAAATAGAATTTTTTCTGAAAATTTTCATTCCACAAAAAAGTTGATATTTTGACTTTTTGTTCCATTTTGGGCCTAACAGAATTATGAAAGTATCAGATTCCCTTGCAGCAGAAATTCCGGGTTTTTTTTTTTTTTTTAAATCAGCTCTATCCTTGGGCTATTTGAGTAATACATTCATGTTTGTACACATGTTTCAGAACAGTGTTTCTGATAGTAGAAAAGGCATTGAAAAATTGGCAATGTCCTCCTTCTGAGATAAATTATTCCATAATTCGTTTCCAGTCTCGTCTCAGTCTTAACCTGTTTCTAATACAACAATCAAATCCATCTCTTTGTATCTTTAATGTGTGTCCTTCAACAAACTTAAAGAAAGCTTCTTACTTCCCTCCACCTCCATTCATTTTCCCTGAAGCTTATCGATTGTACCAGAGCATGAAGCCACCATGTAAGATAAGTATTATCCATTTTAGCTTCAGTCTTCTGATTCAGTCAAATACTTAGATACTGGAACAGGGCTCCGCTCACTACACTGGTGCCTCCTGCTGGCCTTCTCAGGGATTATTCTGCAGGTTGGTATGCCCTATCTCGATGTTGCCTCACCTGCTGTCACTTCTGCTCCTGGACCCACGTCACTCCAAGGATCACAGCATCCTCTTAATCCCTTTGGCTGTGTCAGGATATGTGCCCCACACACACACTTCCAGGGGCCCTGCAGTCAATTTTTCCCAGTGGAGACTGCAGCCAATTGTCTGGTCACTTCCTCAGTGGTGAGTGGGGGGAGACCCGGGCCCACCCACTACTCCAGGTGCCAGCCCAAGGACCGTATAGATGGCAGCCATGGGCTGTGTCCCCTATAACTCCTCAGTACATTTTCCTGGGCCACTTCTCCACAGCCCCAGCACCTTCTTCACCCTTACCTCAGGGCCTCAGCATGACAGTCTTCGCAGCCAGCCAAGAACTCCCTCTTGCTCCCCTGTTTCTGCCCAGCACTGTTCTGTCCAGGGTTCTAGCTTCCTTCCACCTGCAAGGCACCCAGTCCTCCCTCCTTGAGCTCTGGGGAGTAACTGACCCTACTCTGCCCCACAGCTCTTATATGGGCCTGCTGGGCTGCTCTTCACTGTCCCTCTCCTATGGGCTGCTTCTTCTGCAGCCTCCCTAAGGTTCTATTAGCCCCTTACAGGCCAGTGTGGGGCCAACACCCCATCACACCTCCTCCTCCTCAAGCCTGCAACCCTCAAGGATAGAGATGTCTCCCACCTTGTAACTGCCTAAGCTTGACTCACAGGTCATCCCTCTCTTGTTCCATATCTTTCAACAGGAAACACACATTGGCCTTCTCTATAGCAGATCAGGCCTGGTTCCTCTGAAAATCTAAATTCTCCTCCACTGTTTGCAGGGCCTCCTTGTCAACTGCCAGTTTTCCCCCCACAGTTTTTACCTGGCCCACCAAATTCCCCAGCACCCTCTCCTCCATAGTGTGAGTCCCTACCACAGCTTCAGTGTGGGTTCCCTTGTGTGTCTGGGTCCTCTCTGTCCCAGTTGGCTTCTCCACCACCTCCCTACCCCTCCCTGTTGGGTGTGGGAGATGGCTCCCTGCCAGGTCATCACTACCCTATGCTTCTTGACAGTCTCGGACCTATCCTGGTTCCCAGGCACCCCTTTCCTATCCTGCCTTCTCCTAAGGGGGCAATGCCTTTTTATATGGCCCTCCTCATGGCACCACAGGCAACCTCCTTGTGGCTTCTTAGCCATGGGACTCCCATTGTCCTTCCCTTGCTCTGATTCCTGCCCTCCCCGCCCAGGCTAGCCTCAACCCTGCAACTGATGTACAGGCAGTCCCTCAGTAGGTGCCCCTGTTGCCCACAGGCCCCACATGCCCACCCCTTCCCTGTTCTCCTCATAGGTGGGACTGTCTTGGGCTCTCTTCTTCCCACTCTGAGTGAGGCTTCTGTCTCCCATCCTTGTAGGGGCATTCCCTCCTCAAGGGTCCCTCTCACCCACAGGTGTAATATGGCCCCGTCCCAGTTGCCGGCCTCCTGGCACTTATGCCTTGCTTCCTCTCTCACTCTTTTCGACTTCTAGTGACCTCTTCGTGCATGAATATAAACAGCTGCTGCTCAGCTAGCTGTGCCAAACAGGCCTGTAGATACTACTGTGCCTCTCACTGTCTCTGATGGGTTTTGAGTACCTGCAGCAGCAGGGCCTGGAGCCACCATTACTGCTTGTCAGCCCCTTTCTGCTGGGATACTGACCATGGAGTCTAGCCTAGGATGGCACAAGAACCCTCAACAAAGAAGGTCTCTGCATACCCTGGCTCCATTGTCTTCACCTTCAGTGTCTCTCAAATCCCTGTGATGGACAATTGTCCCCACAGTCCTCAATCCACCCCTTATATCAGAGGTGACACTGTGCCACATTCTCCATCTCACCACACTGGCACCTCCTGCTGGTTGTCTAGGGTATTCGCTCTGCAAGTTGGTATACCCTCTCCCAATGGTGCCTCACCCACCATCAATCCTGCTCCTGGACCCACATCACTCCAAGGACCACAGCATCCTCTTCAGAACACAGCCCTCCAGCCAGGTCACAATCTGTCCTCCTCTCTTCCAGGAACCCTGCAGTCAGCTGTCCAGCCACTTCCCCCAAGTGGCAACTGCAGCCAATTGTCTGGCCACTTCCCCAGTGGTGAGTGAGGTGTGTGTGTGTGGAAGAATGAGATGACCAGGCCCACCCATTACTCCAGATCTGGCCAATAGCAGCCACATACATTCCCTCAAACTCCTCAGCACATTTTCCTGAGCCACTTCCCCACAGCTCCAGCACCTTTTTCACCCTTACCTCAGGGACTCAGCATGCCAGTCCTAGCAGCCAGCCAGGAATGTCCTCTTACTCCCCTGTTCCCGACCAGCACTACTCTGTCCAGAGTGCTAGCTTCCTCCTGCCTGCAAGGCCTCCCTCCTTGAGCTCTAGAGAATAACTGACCCTTCTCTGTCCTGCAGCTCTTCTTATATGGGCCTGCCTGACCCTGACTGGCTGTTCTTCACTGCCTCTATCCTATTGGCTGCTTTTCCTGTGGCCTCCCTAGGGCTCTCTTAGCCCCTTACAGGCAGATGGGACCAATGCCCCATCACAAATACCAAACAAAGAAATACATCACACACGAATGTAAACATTTTCACAAGTGACTCAGGAGCTTAAGTCCCATTAACTTTTATTAGAAAGTGCCTAAGTATTTGTATTGCGGTAGCACCTAGCAGCCTCATGCATGGACCAGGACCATATTGTGCTAGGCGCTGTACAAATACTGAACAGAAAGATGGTCCCAGGGCTAACCTTTCAAAGATATTTAGATGCCTAAAGATGCAGATAGATGCCTAGCCTGCTTTGGCATGTAGGAAAATGTAAGTAGGCACCTATTTGCATCTGTAGGCAAATGAATACCTTTTAAAAATTTGGTTTGCTGTACCAATTGAACTTCGGCTTTTGGAAAAAATTACTCCATGACGGCCAGTTTAAATGTCCACTCTGCATCTAGGCTAGCTCTGTTTTTGCAATCCTGGGTTTGTGTATTTGCCCACAGTTGCAATGGATAAAACACTAGGTGGAACCTCACTGAATGAGATTTGCATGCTTATTTCTCCGCATCTAAAAATAAACCTTGAGCCTTGTTTAATTTTGTGATCAAACCAAAGGAACAATATTTCTTTGGATAAACTGGAACGTATTACCATGACCAGTGCATGCTCTGTCCCCCCAAAATCTTATGCACTCACAAAAAGGCTGAAATACTTTTATATTTATTTTTTCCTATTAGGTTATGGAATTTCAGGTTGTGCAGAGAAAGGCATGATATGAATTCACATCCTGTATACAAGGCTGCTTAGTTCTTTCTGCAACACATCAGAATCTACCTTTGAATCAGACTTGGGTGGCATGGGCAATGTGCAATGTGATGAGAAGGCCAGCTTCATGATCTCATAGCTTTGGGGGGGTTATCCAGTAGTATTGCTTAAACTGTGGTCAGATTGAACTAAATAAAAACGCTTTCCTTTAGCTTTGAAGGAAAGCTTTTCTGTTGGAAAATCTCTGCCTCTTACATATCTTATGTGCTCATCTGAGAATTTGTATCAGCTTCCAGGACTGCCTCATTGTACAGGTGAAGACAAGTGGAACTTGATGCAGCTGCTCTTAACCAGAGTCCCTTAGGGAGGAGCTATCAGAAGAAGTTGCTTTGCTTTGTTGGCTGCTACAGAAAACAGATTCCAAAAGTGTACCTTATATTCAACAGATTAGCATTTTAAATCCTCTCCTCTTACAGATCTTGAAAATCTCCCCACAGCAAATTCCACTTCTTTTGTAGCTCACATGTGAGGTTTAGTTTTGTTTTTTAGTGATACTGCATCTTCCTGAAGCAGGGAGAATTGTGGTCAGATTCACTGGAGTGTGATTGTTTTTCAGTTCCAAATAGAGTTGTTTTTCCTTCATAGTTGTTTTAAAATCTGGTTCCTGGATGTTCTCTCCATGAATCTATCTGCATCTTTCTCATAGACCTGGCTATATTTATAGTGCAATCTATACAGATGAGACATGAATTAATAATTTGTTGTGTGGCACTTTTGTTACTGCTGCCTATAATGGTCAGACCCAAAGCTCTGCAACCTAGACCCAAACACTCCAGCCTGTGCACCTGAGCTGTTAATGGGGGAGGGTTCGGGCTGGTTGGCCCTTGAAGGTGAGTCAGGCACAGCTTTGCCTGTCACTAGCATTTAACCCCCAGCTGATCCTGTTCTGGACTCAGTTACAATTAGTGATCCCAGGTGTGGGATCCCAGGGAGGAAACAACATAGAGAAGGAAGGGAACTCAGTGAAGGGAGGACAAAGAAGTTCTTTCTCTCTGGGAGGGGGTCTGATGAAGACAACTTGAAGAAGTCTAAAGACATAGAGTTAGTTCTTGTGGTGGGCTTAGGAAAGGGGGCAAGGCCCAGGGAGGAAGCCCTGTAGGTTGGTATGTCAGGGGAGGAACAAGGAGCCGGTGGGGACCTCTGAAGAAGCCCAAGGTCTGGGAACCAGAGCAGAGGCTGTATGAACCACAGGCTACTGGGAAACAGTACAAGGGGCTTGGAGGTTGGAAGTGGCTTATAGAAGCAGCAGCATATCTACAGGCACAGACCTAGCTGCTTAATGCAGAGTCTATGGGCCAGAATCCAGAGCAGAAGATGGGTCTGTGTTCCCCTACCAACACCAAGGAAGGGACATAAAAGCCCCTACACAAGGACTATGGGACACAAGGTGGGGCTGAAGACTGTGCCTACAGGATGGCTGGAGGAAGAGCCCAAGTGGGATGACAGGATCTCTTGGTTGTTTTTTTGTTATTCTGGAAGGGACTGAACTTAAAATGGCCAGAGGGCTAGGCTATGGAAGCTGTGGACAGAAACAGGCCAATGTGGATGGAAAGTGGTGGCCAACAGGAGCTGGTGGAGGTGAAGGCCCAACTAACACCCTTCTGTGACCCCAGAAGGCACTATGGTTGTAAGTGTAACTGCTTACAGGAGGCATTGTAATTTATTGTTTGTATAGGCCATCTACCAACCATTTTCTCCATCCCTTTCCTCCACACCCCCATGCATAGCAAAGGAGTATCTCTGGGCCACTATGACTCTTGGAGCTGTGCAGCTAACTCACTATACCTTCTTCAGGCCTGTGCCTAAAGGCACAATCTAGCCCTATGGGAGGGAGACTTGCTTTGAAATAAAAAATATCTCTGGGGAAGATAATGAAGGCAAGTTCTTTTCTTCAGAAGGGATGGGATCAAGTGCATATTTTGCAATGTGTTTGAGATCTTTTATTTGGTGCAGTATGAAACTAGGGGTCACCAAATGAAATTAATAGGCAGCAGGTTTAAAACAAATAAAAGGAAGTATTCTTCATACAACACACAGTCAACCTGTGGAACTCCTTGCCAGAGGATGTTGTGAAGGTCAAGACCATAACAGGGTTCAAAAAAGAACTAGATAAATTCATGGAGGATAGGTCCGTCAATGGCTATTAGCCAGGATGGGCAGGAATGGTGTCCCTAGTCTCTGTTTGCCAGAAGCTGGGAATGAGAGACAGGGAATGGATCACTTGATGATTACCTGTTCTGTTCTTTCCCTCTGGGCACCTGGCACTGGCCACTGTAGGAAGACAGGATACTGGGCTAGTTGGACCCTTGGTCTGACCCAGTAGGGCCATTTGTATGTTCTTATGGTAGGTGGTGGGAAAACAGCAGGAATCTATAAATATCCCTGTGATCGAATGGTGCTCTCCAAACCAAGCATCTATACCTTCCAGGTAATCCAATATGTCTCATCAGCACTGACTAAATAAATCTCTAATCCATGCACAATATGGACAAAGTGTGCCCCAATTTAATGACACTGAAGGAAAGATGATTTATTAAATACATGTGCTAACTCTGTCAGTATAGGATAAGCATTAACTGAGACAAGTGGATTAAAAAGTGAGCGTCTCATTCACTGCTTGTGCCAGATGTGGAAAAAGTGAAGGACTGTGTCAAAGGAGCTCATTTACCCCAAGTCTTAAATGCATGCACTTGTTAACTGTGGGCTGGTTATGTCCTGACATGAAAAATGAAGTTTACATTGTGTGTATGTGAACCAGTAATTTGCACTGATTTGCACATGACGTGTCTAATTCGCTAATTATTAAACTGCATACGATATGTAAATAGGTATAAAGTTTGAACTGAGGTTTTAAATCAATTTATGTGAACAACTTAATCTTACTGGCAGGCTGCTTTGGGTGTACTTGGGACATAAGAATGAAATCTGCTCCCGTGCAGAGGGACGGCACAAGACGGAGAGATGTGTTTGAGACTGTCACTTTCTAACACTAACAAAAGGTTGATCGACCTTCCAAAGCAGTGATCCTCAGCCTATGATTCCTGAGATATCTATTGTGCTACACGGTTATTCAAATAGCTCCTGTTATGTCCACATGTGTGACCTAACACTCCCTTACTCAACTTCCTTCTCCCTCTCTGCTTGCCTCCCTGAAAGTGGAACCCACAGCTCAAATGCGGGAAAAGGAGATCAGGGTTTTTATGCCTTTCTCTGCAGCATGGGCCACAGGTCTTTTGCTAGGATCATCTGAATAAATCTCACTTATTCCTTGCCATTGGAAGGGCTTAAGGCATTTGTGCACCTTTGACCCTCTTCTTCTCTGCTTGTGGCACACAAGAGCTTAGTCTCCTGGGGGCTGTAATACTTTTGTCTAATTCTGGTTGTTGGCTTTGTGCAGAGGGGCTGGGTGGTGTTGGGTGGCCTGTGATATACAGGAGGTCAGACTAGATCTGGTGGTCCATTCTGGCCTTACCCACCGAGTCAGGGTTTATGTTTACACTACACACTAAGCCCAGGCTGTGACTCAGTTTTGAGCCTGAGTCCCCCATTTGTCCCCCATTTGTCCACACACACATCAGTCTGACTTGGGTCAGCAAGCACTCAGATTCAGAGCCCAAGTGTCACTGACTTAGGTCACTGCAGTGCGGACACAGCTCAAGCTTCAGACCCAAGTCAGAAGATCTGTATAGTGCCGTATGGATGTGTTGGCACAACTGTGAGATGTGGGCCAGCAATTGTAAACCTGGGTTTACAATCCAGTGTAGATGCTCAAGCACGCACTTGGAAACACTGAGCCCAAAAGCTGGGGTCTCAGAGACCCGCATTTAGTGTGCACTGTAGACACATCCTAACTGGGCAAAATCCCTTTCTTTCCAGGGAGTGCTAAAATGAACCTGGAGAATATCTGTCATGTTGTAATGTGGCATCAATGCCTGATGGTCTCATCTTAATGAGGCAACTTCACCACATATTGATATAACGTGGGAATGTTACCTTTGCAATGCACCATCAGGAGGCTGCTGTTTTGTGATTCTCTAAGGCTCCTTCAAGTGATAAAGTGGCTAACACTGGAATTATATTAACAATTCCAAAATGAAAGCAAAAATAACCCTCAGTAAATGAGATTTTCATAGCTTGTTTATGGTTTGGAATGAGTCAATTTTGTGAAAGCCCTGGGAAAATTTCTCATTTGGCAAAAGAATGAGAGAGGGAAGCAAAGCTTGAGGTTCCCCTTCCCCAAATCAGTTTCTTTTGGAAAACATGCAAAATTTCAGATCTGAAAACAATTATTTTGTGGCCATTTCATGGTTAACAAGAGTCCGGGATTGCAAAAGAGTCCAAAATTTAAATGATCATTTTACAAAATATTCATTGAAAAAATTATTCTCTTTTCCAAGGTTCTGCTCTTCGCCTATAGAAAACAGAGTAGCAGTGCTCCTAGAGAAGCAGGCCACCAGTAGACTGGTTGCATGTCTTCCTCAATAACAAGTTATCTCTCACCTTTTCTATAAATTATTTTTGTTCATTTTTTTTTCTTACTGTGTTTTTGGACAAAGAGATGAAACAGGTTTTTGTGTTTTTTGTGTTTTTTGTTTCCGCCTCCCCCCCCCCCCAAAAAAAAGGCTCATATCCACTTAACTCTGGTCCCATTGGAGTCAATGGTAAAACTTCCACTGAGTTCGATAGGAAGAGTTAAAGCAATTTTGAAAATCCCCCCAGAAGCCTTAGGAGTCCCCTGTGTGCTTCAATTTATGTAGCAGAATAATTGACAGTGTACATGTCTCTTGCATATGCAGATGGGAATATGAAAATTAAATCTGAACATCACAGGTGACCTGATTTTCCCCCCTCCCCCCCTGGAAATCCTGGGAGCTGAATGCTGCATGACGAATTGTGTGTGCAGCTGCATGACGAATTGTGTGTGCAGCTGCATGACGAATTGTGTGTGCAGCTGCATGACGAATTGTGTGTGCAGCTGCATGTCTAAACTTGCGCACAACCAAATCCTGGCTCCCTTTGAAATCAATGGCAAAACTCTCATTGGGTAAAGAATTTGCCCCATAGTTACTATCACTGTGTGCACAAAACAGGCTTTTGTTCATGCAAATACTGGATTGTTACATGGAATTGCTGCAACTACTCATGCAAACTAGTTGTGTGGAATGTTTTCCTCGGCTTTGGGGTCCTACAATTTGAAAATTGAATTAAAAATGGCCAGTCATAACTGGTAATAAATAATTCCCTATCTCTCCTTGCCTAGAGATAGTTGTATGCCACTGAATGCTAGCACATGTACAGCTAGGCATGTTTTGCCTCTAGCTTCTAGGAATTCATGATTTATTGTTTTTCTTCACCCAAAGAGATCCAGTCCATGGTCTCATTTTTGTTGTGTTCACATCCTAATAGAAATTATGTGCTTAGTTTTCAGAGGACCTTACTAGTGATGTTTATTCATAATCTGAATACATATATTTGAAAAAAGTTTTTCAGGATATTTATAGTGTTAAAGATATTCTACCTCTTGCTGACTTTTTTGCTTTTCTTTACAAAATAGTATCAGCAAGCAAAGGTAATGTTTGCTATTCAAGTTTCCTTAATGTTTTGTGTTATTCCACTTGACATCATGATGCTTGTGGGTAATTACCGAAGTTTGAAGTTAAATTGGTGATTCATTATTGTGACCAGGAGAAATGGAGTTAATCAGTCAGAAAGTCACAGGTAACCTGGTTTTGCTTTTGTGAAGCTTAGCTTTCACACCAGTCTGGGTAATTCTTCTTTGGTGGTGGTAATTTTGGGATCATAATTATTTTGTCAGAGGTGATAGACTAACATCCTTCTATCTTGCTAACATACCGCTTGGCTTTGTCTGCAAAAACTAAAAGAAAGTTAAACTAATTGGTCTTGGGAACTGCTTTCTGAAATGATTATTCTTGCAGAATAGAGGGGATATGGGTACCAAGAAAAACACCTACGCTGAGTATAGAAGGGAAGAGAGAAGTTGTTTTCAAGAGACTTTCTCGCTTGTTATGAAAACTGACCTATATGTTCCCATCATGCATTGTGCCCAAAAGTGATTAGATTAAGTGCACAGAAGTGGTAGATTGAACAGGAAAGGGGGGGGGGAAATCAACATGATCAGTCATTCAAGAGAGATCAGCAACGTCTTCCTTCCCCATGCTGATGAATTTATCAAATCCTATACTTCAGTGACTACTTCTGGCTTACATAAGAGATGCTAGTGTGGCTTCAATTAAAAAAAGAGATAACGAGAGCCAGAAAGCACTTTAAAAATGTGCTCTCACTGCTTCCTAGAATTCAACTGGAGCTAAATACTTAAGTTTGTCCATCATCTAATGTAAGTTTTCAATAATAGACCAGACGCAAGGACTGAACTTTATGAGTAATCTCTTAGCAATCAATAAGCGCTTTGACAGACATTTATAGTACAAATATATGGTAATGAATGACAATGGTAATAATAGTCCCTCTTCCTCAGGGGCAAAGAGAAGTTTTCTGCCTAAGATGGAAAAGGCAGGGGAGGCTAAAACTGTCTCCATCACGCCACACTGACTTCAACATTTTAGGCTTCCGAGTGAGACACAGAGCAACAATCCTGGAATGATAGTATATGTCATAGACTAAAGAAGAAAGTATTGGGTCACTGGTTACAACTTCCTAGATCCAAGTTCAACTCCCATCTCTATCAGATTTCCTGTGAGAACAGCACCGGTGTTAGCCTCCTGGGGGCCCTAAACAGGAATATTGGGGGAGGGGGGGGCTCCCAATACACAATACTAAAACAGGCGCATTCCTATATTAAAGAGCTGCTCAGGGCCCTAAACAATTGCTTAGTCCTCTTATGTCTAGCACCAGCTCTTAGAGTATGGGCAAGTAACTTGACTCCTCTGTGCCTCAGTCCTCCATCTGTAAAATGGGAACAATACTACTTTCTTTGCCCTTCTTGTCTAGATAGATACTTCCTGGATACAATTAACAACTTCTTCCTGTGCATTATAGAATATATCCTAATCTATGTAGGGACATATGCATCATTATGGACACTGTGTGTGTGTATGTATATGCATGATAGTAAAAAGTTCATAGAATTTGGAAGTCAAAGCTGATTAAATTTGGCTGGCATGAAGTTCTGATTTTAAGTAGGTGGAGAGGTAGTGAATATAAAATTATATTGCATTCATAATATTTAAAATATCAGAAAAAGAGAAATAGTTTCAGTTGGTTCAAAACAACAATGCTAAGTATGCTGCACAAATACCTGCAGTCTCAAAATGTCAAGTGACAAATTATTTCATAAATGAATATTTAAGTCAAGTAGTAATTGAGTTGATTTTTCCTAAAAATGATAATTGAAGTGCTTTATTCTTTTTTTACTGCCAATATAAAATAAAATTGCATAATTAGTACAAAATTACTTTCAGGAGTGACTAATCTTCGTTTCTGCTAAGTATGCCACAAATGCTATGCTGACAACTGCAAAAAATGTGAAAATCTTCCCTTAAGGTGAGTATTTGTATTACAGGGCAATCAAAATGGTGTTAAAACAACAAAACAGTCCAATATACAATGGCAACAAGAGACCAAGAGGTAAAATAGAAAGAAATAGTAAAATAGGGGATAACTCATAATAGGTAACTGCTAGATCTCTGGTTTGCATCAGATTCCAAGACCTGATCCATTGAAGACAAAGGCAAAGCTCCTATTGACTTCAGCAGTGCAGGATCAAGCCTCACCTGATTAGTGACTGGGTGGCCAATCTTATGCCCATCAAAGCAAATGGAAAGAACTCCCATTAGCCTGATTGGTGGAGGACCAGGGCCTGGAAGCAGTTCTCTCTGGGTGATTATTCAAAGGCTTATGTGAAAAGCCTGGTTCTGCACCACCTGCTTATCATCCATTGTGCTTACCCACATGAGCAGTCCCAGGAACTAGTGTAACAGACCAGAATCGGGCCAATGGTTTCTAGACTCCCATGTCTCATTGAATTAGTTTGTTTTCTTTCACATGTGAATGGGACTGCTCATGTAAGGAAGAACTACTCAGCATGAGCAAGTGTTGTAGCACTGGCCCCTGTGGGTCTTCTCCAATAACCACTGAAATCAGCAGGTGTCCTGTAGCCTCATTCCCCAGCGAGCAGATGATCATTATTATTAGAAACATTATCTATTCAGATTGCCAGCCCGTGTGCTAGAGTGGCTAAGGATTGGGCTTTGGGAGTGTCTTTGAGATAATATAATAAGCAGTCATGATGGACAGCAAAAAAACAAGATCAAATTTGGTGTTCCCACTTTCCCAGGTGGCAGAGCCACTAGTATGGGAAACACTATTTTTTCTTGTTAGCATGTGCCCTTCTTCTCACCCCAATCATTCTGTTAGTTGCTGATTTTTTTTTTTTTTTTTTCAGGACAGCATTGCTGATGGTGGCAGAGGAAAAGTGATGCATTGACAGCAGGGATCTCTTAGCATATAGAGGGGGAAACAAGTGTTCTAAACATTATTCCCCAACCCCAGAGCAGGGGCATGAAGCCTTGGCTCCCCTTCCCCACTGCAATGCATCAGCCAGTGTGGCTGAGCCAGCTACAGCCGATTACCTATACTGCCAGAGCAGCACAAGACAAATGTTTCTCACAGGGGTATCTGAAAAATAACGCCTCACGGGCTGGTGCTGCTTATGCATCACCCCTTGTTCAGGCTAGCCCTAGAGGAACCATTTTCAATGGCCATTTAAGGGATCTACTGCAAAAATAGACAAACAACAGAACTTTGCATTCCAAAGTTATAGGTGCCCAAAAGAATGAGCTTGATTCTGATTCAACTTTTGCTATCATTATGCTGGTGTAAGAGAGCAGAATCACTCCCAAGGCCTTCAAACAGATGTTCTAATATTGCATATTAGGCATCCTCAAGTGTAGTCACCATGGGAATAGTTTTTTAAACCAGTTTTAAATATTAAATAAATCCTTATACTAAAATGCTTGCAAAAGAGACCATTAAAAACATTCCTCATCTATCCTAGATAATCTGGGGAGCAGTGAGGCAGAGTTCAGCAAGTTGCTGATTTTGAGTTGCTACAAGTTTTAAGGACCAAGTGGGATTTGACCTAGTGTTAAAAGAGGCCTTAGCAGAAATTTACCCAGCGGTGACACACTTGGTTGACTTTAAGAATGAGGACATTATGTAGATGTTAAAAAAGACAAAATGGCAGTGTGTAAACTCAGATGCAATTTTTGGATGTGTGGGAAATACAAGTGACACAAAATATTACCAGCATACCTCTATGAGAGACAGTGAATAGAGCAACTGAACGTATACTCTTGTGGTCTAGGTTCTATAACTGTCTGTCCTCTGCCTGTTTTTCCTCTACCTTTTGTATGTCTTGTCTCTTTAGACTATAAGCTATTCAGGGCGGGGAGCTTCTGTCTCATGCTATGTGTCTGTAGATTAGAACAATGGGGCCTCAATGTTGGTTGGAATCTCTAGGTGCTACTGTAATACAATCATACACTGTGCAGTATATATCAAACATCTACTCCATACAGCATAGTCATGCCCAAAATAGCACTTCAACAGGCTAAAGCAATATACAGAAGCTAAATATATAACATGTAGCAACTGTCAGAAAAACATCATAAGGTGGGAAGAAAATAAACTAATTCAACTCCATTTGTCTAGATTCGGCTCTGGGTTGGGAGAAAGGGCAATTGCTATGGTGCAAGATGTCTCTTCCTTTGTGGTGGGGGGAGAAGATAAGAAGAACCAGCACAACCAGAAAAATGAGTGGGGCTGACTGGGGAAGAGTACAGTGGGGGTAGCAAGTTTCATATTAAACCCTGATTGCAAGAACAAGCCACTGGTGGGTGGGTATTACACCCCGCACACACACACACACACACACTCTGTGCCAATCCACAGAGGAGATGAGTTGTTATACTCCCTGCTCCCTCCCCAAGGTACAGAGCTTTGGCTCAAAAGGGAACAGCCCATGTTTTTAGTTATTGAGGTCCCTGGTTCAATCCTCATTGGGTCAGCCAGAGGGCAGTTGTCACACAAGCAAAACCTGCCTCGTCATGGTGAAATCTTAGCTAGGAGGGCAATGGTGCAAATACAAACAGCTATCTTCATTAAAATGCTCTGTGGCTTGACGTGCCTTACTAGTTCGAGGACACAATATTTGCACCTCCCTGCTACTGCTGGGATGAATTCACCCCCCAAGTGAATAAGTACTGCTAATGAGAAAAATTGGAATTTAGTAATTGCAAGACATGACTGGCTTAGATGCTCACCCAAACTGTTGTGTAAAAATAATTTGTGCCCTATTCTGTGACTTTTAGTCATGCTGAGTAGTATGACCATTCAATGTTACCCGGGATTCTTTCAACCCAAAGCTCTTGGTAACTTTTACTCTGTGCGAGGTGGTGTCAGGAAATAAATCAGGGGAGACACGTCCGTCCGACCGATAGATGGCTGGCACAAACAGGACAACATGAGTGCTTTCACTTAAAGCTAAACTTTACTTAGTATCAAGCACTTACACACGTCCGCAACAGGCTAGTAAAACACCCCCAACCCTTGATAATTACCAAAGTTGAGTGTGGCTCTCGAGTGACACAGCAGCAGGTTGCCAGTGGCCAAATCTTCCGTCTGCCTGTGGGGACCGCAAGATGTATCCAGAGGGAGAGTTCAAATGAGTCCAACTCCCTCAAACTTTCCCCCCCTTATTTATACATTAGTAATAGAATGACATATACCTTAAATAAAACTTGTTAAGTAAGCAGTTTTAATGGTCAAGCAAGAGGCTCCTTCTGATGATTGATTAACCAGATGTGGGTTTTTCCAGAGTTTGCAGCTTGAGGCCCCAATAGACATTCCTGGGGCACATTCTGCTCTTCTAAAATGCATGTGTCAGCAACTTCAACACAAATCTTATCAGGAGGGATGCGGGGTCAAGCTGCCCTTTCTGTGGCACCCAAAACCCCCTCCCCTCCTGCCTTCGTCAAGCTGACTGCTGACGAGGCTGCTTTTAGCAATAAGCCATAGTGGTTTCAGGCACTTTACTGGTTTGCCAAAATCTTCCCGTACATCAAGAACTCCCAGTAGGGTGACCAGATATCCCAATTTTATAGGGACAGTCCTGATTTTGGGGTCTTTTTCTTATATAGGCTCCTATTACACCCTCCCCCAGCCCCATCCCAATTTTTCACACTTGCTGTCTGGTCACCCTAACTCCCAGTATTGCATAATGATGCACCCTGCTTGTAAGTAACCATATCATGATGGGGTAGGTGGGGGGTATGCAGGGAATTCCTGATCTACCTCAGCACCTGTGGTTGTAGCTAATGCTATCTGTTTCATGGAAGGAGTTCTGAGGGTCCACCCCCGTACAAGCTACTCCTGGTTAATGCTGCTCCTCTTTCTGTAGAGAGTGTAGAAGCAGCTGAATCTGCTGTTTTCTTCTGGATTTGGTGGGAAGTCCTGGAGATGGGCTGGAAGGCCCTGACATCCCTGTTGCTGCATAAAAAGGAACAGTTTAGAAAGACCAGCAAAGGGTTTTCCCTCTTGGCTACCCTTCCTACTGTGTTTTCTGTAATTAATTTCCTCTCTCTCTCTCTCTGTCTTTTACCTCTGCCAGCTTGCACAGCCTTGATTGACAGGCAACTAGAGACCACGGAGTTGCCAATTTACATCGCAATCAATAAAGTACCTAGATCTCCAGCAACATTATTAACATACATTTAATAAACAACAAGGTTAACTTTCAGCAGACATTTATGGCTATTTATTGAAGCAAAAGCTTTCTCACATGTTTAAACATGCTTACACAGAATTCTTCTTTGATGCAATTGCCTTACATGCTTCTGCTCTGTGCTTTCCATTCCAAGGGAAACACTCAAAGACATAAACGTGCAGCTGCTCGCCTAATGCGAACAAAAAATACTTTTGCCTTACTGAGGAAATGTCTTTCGCTGAACTGCTCAAAATTCTTTTGCTTCCTGCCGCTGCTTTAGCTTCAGAGAACGTGTGCAAGCTGGCTTGACTGACAACCAGTTAGCTCCCGAAGAGCTGAGCGGGAGACACGAGGCATGTGGCTAGGAAACACAGTTTCCGTGGCTAGTATTTATGTAACGAAGGAATTGACTGAAAAAGGATCGGTCTTTGCTGCAGAGTTGGACTAGGTGTGAGCAGCCACACTACAAAGCCCTACTTGAGTGACTGGGTCCTCATTAATATTGTATTCCCATGTATGTCCGTAGGATGTCTAGGGGTAGAGCCAATGGTTCTTTGTGCTGCAATAAGCCAAACTGCTCTATCATTCTTTGCCAGTGACTTGTGGGAGAACTTGCATGTCCTGAGCATAAGGAGGGAATTGTGGGAACGTAGAGGGTCATCAGCACTCGAGAAATTTAGCCTGTGCCCTCACCACAAATTGAACAGGTCACTAGCCGGAGGAGGGGGATTGGGGGGAAGAATCTGGGCTTTAATCCCCCCCTTCAGCCATGCCAGATAGTCAAGGCTGAAAGCACCGCTAAACTCAGCTAAGAGGGCTTTGTGTGTGGATGGGAGGGGACTATAGGCAACAGGTGGGTAAAAGCATGAGCTAACTCTGTAGTGAACATAACCTTATTTTAGATTAAGGGAAATGACAATGAAAGAAAAGACTCAGCGAGAGCACGGTGTGTGCATCTCCTTCGTTACAAGCTGCAGCAAGGCTGAGAACAAAATGTATGCTGTGATCTGCACAGGAAGAGCTCTCAAAAATATAGACGTGAATTATACAGAGGGGATCATAATTCCATAGCTTCATACACCACTTTTCATTCTCTGCACTCTGCCTCACGTTGTAGCTACATCCTACATCAATGTGGCATAATAGACTTGAAATTCTGTGTGAAATTAAAAATGGGAGGGTTGCATGAATTTAAATATGAACTGAAAATAATCAGCACAGTAGACCTTGTATTTGTTCGTTGTTGTTTTTTTTATCAAACCCACTGTTTTACTTTTATTCCACATTTCCAGTTCCAAAAGCTATGGCATATCAAAAAGTAAGAATTTATATCTACATTATAGAAGTGGTTAGGAGAGAAGTTGGAGGTTTTGGCAGCTGAGTATGGGACACTTGGGACTTGTAGCTCCTGAGGAGATATGAATCATAGAAAAGTAGGGCTGGAAGGGACCTTGAGAGGCAATCAAATCCGACCCCCTGTGCTGAGATAGGATGAAGTAAACCTAGACCATCCCTGCCAGGTGTTTGTCTAACCTGTTTTAAACCTGCAATAATAGAAAAAGGACCGGGAGATAAGCATTTTAGCTGTGTCTGTTAGCCATTTCCATGCTGATCACTTTAAAGTTAATATTTAATATTATTTAATATGATTTAAATTGCCTTCTTTAAAGTTCCATAACTAACATCCCATCAAGATCTTGCCAGTTCATTCCACTCTGAGCTATAGTGTGAGACTCTCTGCAGACTCAGGAAGGCAGCAGGGCATGGGTTACACTTGGTTCAAAATTTCAAGGGTTCACTTTGACAAATGTATTTGTTTCGTTTTGGTTTGGAGGGGGAAGGAGAGGCAGTGGGAGGGGGTGTGTGCTTCACCTTAGCCTAGCCAACTCAAATCCTCCTCTTCTTTCCCCCTCCCCCATCCTCCAGCATGTACAGGAAAACTTAGATTCTGGAGAATAATTTTGCAGTTGGGGATAGATTCCGTGGTTGCAAATTTCTGGAATACTCATGTCACTGCCCATAAATAAACAAATTTCCAGCAGAAAGAAAGTAACGAGGGATGGTGGTGGAGGGACAGTCTTCCTGAGGTGTGTGTTTCAGTTTTGTTAAAGGTACACCACTAGAAATGTTTTTAAAGCACAAAACAGTCTGTAAAAGATTAAAGAAACTATTTCGTATTCAGGGGGCCTTTTGAAAAGGGCAGTTTCCCTTTTACAATGCAAAGAAGGTGCAGCTGGCCTATATATGCTGCGTTCACTTTGATAATCGGGGCTGGATTATTGCCCATGCTGAATAAAGACTTCAAGAGTAAGCCTTATAAAACTACAATTTTACATCAGTGTTCTTGAATATTCTAATATAGAATAGTATATTTTCAGGGGAAAACGGAATCCCATACTGCCTGAGTAAGGACTTCAGGTGCTAGGGCTGGTATGGTTTGAACCATTATTATATAATTCTGTAGCATATAGTCCATTAAAAATAAGTTTATTTTACTTGCATCTTCGTCAAGATGTTTGGCCTTCCTGTATGGTCAGAAACTTCGGCATATATGTCCCTGGACTCTCTTCAGTCTTATGCCTTCCAAGTTTAGTATGGGTATTCAGGAGATTAAAGGAGTACGTTCCTGAGACCTCTGAGTTTCATAGTTTAATGGGAATAAACAATCCATTTTGATAACAACTGCATGACGTTGCAACAACCAGGCAGCTAGGATTGACGTGGGATAGCTCTAAGCTATGATCACAAAATGTGTCCAGTTTGGGTGTCCACAATTCAAGAAGAATGTTGATAAATTGAAGAGGCTTCAGAGAAGAGCCAAGAATGATTAAAGGATTGGAAGACATTCCTTACAGTGATAAAACAGACTGAGCTCCTTGAGTCTAGGAGGGACTTGATCATGGCCTATAAGTACTTACATGGGGAACTAAAGTTTGATAATGGGCTCTTCAATGGCTGGAAGTTGAAGCTAGACAAATTCAGACTCAAAATGAGATGCAAATTTGTAATGGTGAGGGTAATTAACCTTTGGGGCAATTCCTCAAGGGTCGTTGTGGATTTAAAGACTCCAAGTGCAGGAGAATCCACCACATCCCTTGGTAAATTGTTCTAACGGTGATTAACCTTACAGTTAAAAAGCTGCCCCTTACTTTGTTTGACTCTTTCTAGCTTCAACTTCCAGTCATTGGATCTTGTGATGTCTTTGCCTGGTGATGTCTTTGCCTGGTAGATTAAAGACTAGTGTCAGATTTCTTCTCCTTACGGAGTTGCTTACAGACTGTGATCAAGTCACCTCTGAACTGGCTCTTTTTAGAATATACTTTCTTTCAAAAGTATGTGCTTTAAAGTTCATTTTACTTGAGGAGCTTGTGTGTCAGTGCAGGGGGAGAAGAAACAGGGTTTGTCCTTAGAATTTCTCTCCCTGAATTCAAAAGACCTTATGCTTTTAGGATGGTTCTTAAGGTGTGTGTCTGTTCCACTGAGTGACTTCTGATTTCTTCAGTTCAGTCTCTTAATCTGGTTTTTACTGAATATTGATTTTAATTCACTACCTTTTGGAAGTACTGTACCAAAAATTATCTTTCAATAAACTCCAAGCATGAGTGGCTTATTCAGTCTCTCCTCTATTAGTGGTTTATATTCTTATAGCAGGCTTTCTACCTCTCATAACATATCAGTTACTATTGAAGGCAGATCTTCCTAAAAGGTGTATCTTAACCTTTTAGTGAACGGTTTAATTAAACACTAAAAACATTTCCCCCCTTCCAATAAAACAGCAGAGTTATCATCTGAATTTAAAGATATTTGGAACTAAAGGCAAGTCTGGGCCTATTAAAAGGGTGAGGCTCAATGGGATTTTTCCTCTCTAGAAAAGTTTTAAACTAAATCTAAATTCATTAGACGATTTTCTTGGCTGCACCACAACAAATTTGTGCTGCCATGTCAGATGGCATGGCTCAGATTCCCCTCCACAATACATACCCCCAGGCGCAGTTTCTTCCTCCTGGAGCCATTTTCTAATGTTGGAGCTGGAGGTGTGGTTCCCAGTTCGCATAGACATACTTGTGCTAGCTCTCATTAAGCGGTGTGTTAAAAATAGGGAAGTTGTGGTAGCCAGGGAAGCAGTGGCATGGACTAGCCACACCAAGTATCTACCCAGCAGGTTCAGGTGGGTTTGTACTTGGGACAGCTAGCTCGTGCCGCTGTTTGTTGCTACTGTGGCTGTACTACTATGTTTAGCTTGGCTACTGCAAGTATGTCTACGTGAGCTGGGAATTGTCCCCCTAGCTCCTAATGTAGATGTAGCCGTAACAGCCCCACTTCAGGATGAGTGGAATGAAAGCTTTGCACTACCTTTCCTGCCCACACTGTGGCCTGTTTTCCCCTCTATCTAGGAAATAAAAAATGACATTTCCTGACTTACTAGACAAGTGATAGTCTCTGAGATGGTTTTGTTCAGTTCTTGCAAACAGTTGGGGAGTTCCTTTTAGAATAAAATGGGGGTTGGGCAGAGGGAAAGTAATTTACCTAATCAGTTAGATTAACAGTTAAAAAGGTAGTGTCCAGGAAAGCATTCTAAGTATAACAAGGTATTTCCTTATCGACCACTGATACATCTCCTTAGTTTCAGATAAAGGATATTCTCTGATTGCATATTTGAAGCTTGCATTAGGATGTGATGACAATCCCTGGACAGGCCATCTGTGAAGCCTGAACCCAGAACCTCTAGTTCTAAAAACAGGTCTCTGCTGCTTGAACTAATGGGCCAATTCCATTAAATTGGAAGTGATAGCAGTCATACGTTTTTATATCGTCTAGCCACCAGAGGGTGATAAAGAGCCCCACTGTGTTAGCCTGGATTACAACTAAGTAGACTAGCTGGGCTAGAGTACCCTGTCCTATGGGGCCAGTCTTCCTCACTCTCTGAATGTAGGGTTAGATTAAATTAGACTGGGCTTTGTATACTGGCCTCCCCTTGTGCTGAAGACTGAATTCCAACACTGCTGTATGGCAAGTGTATTGAAAGCCTGTTGGGAATAGACTATTAAGAAATAAGAATACATGTTTCTGGGTTTGAACAAAAGACAATTTAGTGGCTTGAAAAGCCAGTCCCCTGGAGAGAACAGCTAAGAGTTTCATGCAGAAGCTTAGAATGATTTAGTTAGAGTGACTATGTCTAGCGACTGTTTCACATATTTGGGATTCTCTGGGGACAAAGAAAAGACATTTCCTTGCATCTAGTTTAATTTTTTTTTTCTATCCGTTCCTGATGTGCCCACTTGCTTCATTATCTGTAGTAGAAAGAAAATGCAAATGAAAGTTGACTTGATATGTCAAGTCACATGGACTGAATTTACCCGGGATGTAACCACATATGACAGACTTATATATGTGTGATCCCGACCCTAGTAATTTCATTGGAATTACACCAGCCATGAATCTGGCCCACAGAGTTTCAGTTCCATTCTCTTAACTTTGTCATTTCTGTGCCACACAGGATTCAATTTTCCTTAACCCACCATTTTACCCTTCCAACATCAATTCCCATTGCCTCTTAGTCTTATGGGGTTTTCTGTAACATCATGATTTTCCATTTGAAAAGGAAAGGTTCTAGCTCTGATACCTAGAAGGATATTATTCAGTAATATAAGAGGCCAAACTTCATGTAGATGTAAATCTGGATGGCTCCATTGGCTTCAATTGATTAACACCAGCTGAGAATCTGGCCCAATGTCTTGAAATTTCGGGCTGGATTTTGCAACATATACTCATGTGAGTAATACTTACTTAAACAAATACTCCATTTAATGTCATTGGTTATTCACATGAGTAAGGATTTGTAGGTTCAGACTATATCCCACACCACTAACTGATTAGCTACTGCTGCTCAAGGTTGTGCTAACACATGTCATAAAAGGTTCTGCTTGCATTTGATATCTGAGTTACTTTGCCATTCATAAAATGCTTTGAAATTACCTGGAAAGGCAAATATCTGTAGTTTTGGGTTGATGTGAATTCTTGAGAACCCTTTTATGTTTTTCAGTTTTGAATAGACCCAAGACCCGTGTGTGTCCATCCATCTGGATTCTTATAGTGGCACCAAATCAGCTAATTCTTCAAAGGCTGGCCTGATCTCTTGGGATCAAAACCACTCAGTTACAGATGAGTTTTTCCAGAAATGAGACATTAATCCAGGCTTTCTGAAAGATTAGTGAACCTTTCTGTTAGTATGACCACAACTTTGAGGTTGTAGTGTGACCTAGTTTAGGGGTTTATAATGAAGCACTAATTCAGATGAGTTTTGCCTCAAGTCTCCTTTCACTGTGCTCTAATCTTAAAATAAGGTTTACAAGTTAAAGAATAAAGGTGTGGGACTCTTTTGCTTTAAGACAGCAGTTGCTTTAAGCAGTTTTTAAGCTTGGGGGATAGAGAGGAAGTGGGTTTGGGGGGACACTGCATGGATGAACTAGGACAAACCAGTCTCCTCTTACCCCATTCTCTCAGAACTGACTACTGTAAACAATAAGGCCCCATACTGTATCTGAGGAAATAGAGAACATGCTCACAATTGTAATTAATTCTATTCTCCACACACATCACAGCATTTTGTAATGAGTGAACATTACAAACAGTATTCCCACTCTCTCTTGCATCTGCACTACTGCAACCTCCTCTGCTTTTGTGGCCTTGGAAAATGCCCTTGTGTCCCTTTAAATCCAATTATAATGTTGCAGCAAGATCATCTACCTAACTCATTGCTCAGATCATATTCCCCCCAGCCCTCCCTTTTTCCATTTCTCCACTGACTCCCTCTTTTCCACAGCATCACACACAAACTGTTTGTCTGTACTTTTAACTCCATTCCCGGCTTAGCCCTGGTCTGCCTACAACTTCTTATCTGATGGTGAGCTGTAATTCTAGTCCAATTTAATATTCTATTTTTCATTTAAATTCTAATTCTGTTTGCAGATAATTTGCACACAGAAAGAGGGGCTAAATGAGGTGAGTAAATGTTTCACTGAGAATACTTCACCCAGTTCTGCTTCATACTCTGAACTAATCTAAATATTGTTTGGACGTGATGAACCGTGTGGGGTTTTTTTCCTAACTCTTATTTAGTGAACATAATGTTCTTGAGGGTCAACATTTTAAGAGTTCAAATATTTTATGTTCTTGAGCATGTACCATGTCCCCTATCCCCTGGATTGGTCGTAAATCTACTCTGTCTATATACCATTTCCTCAGTCTCTAATTTCAGTACTTCCTTTCCCACTGTTCGATGAAACAGGGCAGTTCATCAATTCACGTTTCCAGTCTGTTTGTAATATCTGGCTAGAAACAAGGCACTAGGCATAAGTATTTTTGTCTAAAGCAGAATGAATGGTGCATAGCAAAAAGGGGTTTGATGCAGCAAAGAAGGGTGCACCAATCTTTATAAGCAGGAAGCACAGCTTGACAAATTGATTTTTTTCCATGTGAAATATTTGCTGCTGTGGGGGGAAAAAAAAGCTCACTTGCATTTTCAGATTTCAAGCTCACTGGGTTGCTTGGGGTCACTAGCCTATATTGTGGGATTAGTTCTGGCTTCCTGATTGGCTGACCCTGCTCCTCTATAGTCAGGATATTAGCAGCAGTCATTTTGAATCCCTTTCTCAGCTGGTTAGATTATAGTTGGCCCTCACACAACCACACAGTAAGGGTAGAGAATCACCATATTTTATTGCTGACCATACTGTGTTATAATATACAGCACATACTTTAGCTATTTGAGGGCTATCATGTAATGTAGACTCTGGGACCTTGCCATACATTTTAATGGAACAGGGTGAAGTATGACCAGAAGACCCTCACACAACCACACAGTAAGGGGAATCAAGGACCCTTCCTTCCTTTACATCCCTTTGCAGCTGCCTTAGGCCACCCCAGACCTTGGGCCTGGGTGTGGGACAGAAAAGCAGGGACTGAGAACCCAGTACTGCTCCCACAATCTGTTGGAAAGGGAATAGGCCAGAGGATGGGGAGTGTGCTGGCCCCACCCCTTCTCTGTGCTGGCCAATGGAGTTGAGCTGGAAGGAGGGGATATGTATGCTACACCTGGTAAAAGACCAGCAAATTACTCTCTGTGCCCTGTCCACTGAGCAAGCAAACCATTTCTTTACCTTTGTAAATCGATTCCATATTAGGCTGGTCTACATGTGTATTTTTGTACTAACTTAACTATTTTGGTTAGGGATGTGATTTTTATATCAACATGTGCCTACAGAAAGATGTTTATATGGGTATAATCACATCCACATTAGCAAGTTGTACCATTTTAACTGCAACCTCACTATTCATAGATTTTAGCCCAAGAGTCAGATTTTTTTTTTTTTTTTTTTACAGCTAGAAGTGACCATTATAATCATCTAGTTTGATGATCTGAATAACACAGGCCAGAGAAGCTCAGTCAGCAATTTATATCCAGCCCATAAGACACTAGGCAGAAAAAACTGTCAGATTACATACAAAGCTGAAATCTTTCCACTGGTCCATTAAGCCATTACATATGGCCTGCAGGTATCTCACCAACACCTTGACCCCAACTGATGAGTTATTCAATATATTCTCCAGTACTTCCTGCAGTTTAGTTTTAAATAGCTGAACTGATGGCGCCACCACTTTGTCTGGGAAGCTATTCCTCCATCTAATAGCTCTTGCCATTTGATATTCAACCAAAGTTTCCTTTGGCTTAATTTCATACACTTAGGAGTAATGGCATCTCCCTTGTGCCACCTTAAACAATTTTGTTTCCTTCCTTGGTGTTTACTTTCTTCAAATACATGGAGATAGGTATCAGACCCCCCCTTAGTCATCATGTGACCATGCGGTACATAATTGGTTCTTTTAATCTTTTCTAATAATGCTTCATTTGATTAAAAGCTAGCAAGCCATGATAGAGTGCACTTTTATTTTAAGTCAGCAAAGCTAGGCCATGTCCCTGAAGAAACTCTGCACTTGAGCGGCGTTCTGTTTTTGACATGCCAGTTCTTAAATGAGCAGTCAGGCAGGTAATAGAGGGGAGCGATTTGGGCTTATGCATAAGGAAAGTTGAAGTGGTGATTCCAGCTTCATTTAGTCTAGTGCAAGACATAGACAATTACCTATACTTGCATGGAGAACCTAAACACAGAGTGAATAATAACAGGATCTTTACTCTTCCTTTGTCCAGGCAAGGAGATCAGGGTAAGCAGTTTCAGTGGTAGAGAATCACCATATTTTATTGCTGACCATACTGTGTTATAATATACAGCACATACTTTAGCTATTTGAGGGCTATCATGTAATGTAGACTCTGGGACCTTGCCATACATTTTAATGGAACAGGGTGAAGTATGACCAGAAGACGTAAATATGTACTGTATCACTTGGCTACTTCCAGAAGACGTGGAAAGGATTATTCAGACGCAGCATATTTACACTGTAGCAAAGAATTATTAATTAACAAGGAACAGGATCCAATCTGAGCTTGTGTGATTCAGTAATTTCAATTTATAAAGGTTCATGTGAATATTTTCCTTTTAGTTTCCAAAGCATGTCAGTTCAATCTTATGCCTCTCTAATCCAAGCCTGAATGTTGTTTTGAGTTTAGGTCTCAAACAAACCTCTGGTTCTACCCTGAATCCCAATCGGAGAGAATGTAGGATACCTGGAGGCAATATAAAATGGAATAACCATTTTTCCTGAAGCTTGTTACTATCTCTTATTAATGAGATTTTGGTTCTGTGGATGGCTCATAAAATAAACCAATCTACCTAATTTTAAGGGGTGTGTGTGTGTGGTATAGAAAGGGAGTCTGAGACATAAGGCCTTGTATCAGAGGCCCAATGTGAGGCCTGAACTAAAGTAGTGGTGTGTGTGTGTGTGTGAACAAACTCAGGCTAAAAGAATAGTAGAAAAAAGTAGTAAAGTATACTGGCTGCTGATTTCTTTAAGATGGTATTTTCCCTCCATCATTTTTAAATCATATTTTCTTGTTTTGTGAGTGTTTTTTGAAAGATGTAGCTTTCTTTGTTGGTTCCCTGGACCGGTCTGCCTCCCCAGTGAGTTGTCTGTTTCCATGCTTCTCTAACCTGCCACTAACTGGAATGCCACACAATAAAAAATCAGTGTCAATTCTGTCTTGTTTATTATGCATTATCATTGCTGATGTTGACAAATGTCATTTAGTTTAATGACCATAGTTATCCATTGTCATAATTAAAGGAGATCATTTAATGAAGCTGAATGTAACATTTCTTAACTTGATGTATTAAGCAAAGATGTCATGGCCAGGCACACAAACATCACCCATCATTTGTGCAGATGAGTCAATAAATTAAACAAATCCTTCTTATTAATGTGACAATGTGGCCCTGCTAAGGTTCTGTGGGGACAATGAGAGAGGGTGCCAGAAGGTTGTGTTCCATGCAACTCTTTCGCCCCATCCCCCCCCACTATCGTGATGACTTGGGGGGGTTGGACTCCTTCGTCCCCCTCTGGCACCATACTCAGAATGCTTCTTGTGCACTGCAGTGTACTGGCTGATGCATACGTGTACCACAATCTCCTGTTGGATGGAAGTTAGCCCTGTCCAACATCTGTCACCCTCTAGTGGCTGCATTCCAATATTGCTATAGCTAACAGACTGTCCCTTAATTTATGTGAGAGAGCCTGCATTTTTGCAACAAAGTCATGAACTCTAAGTTGTTGGGCTGACGTCTGTATATGGAGCCTGTGTATCCCTCACACCACTGCCTTAGGGTAGCTAGAGCGTGATAGGGTAGCAGTACTTGTAATGGTAGTAGCACTCATCTGTTTAAAGGGGCTGGTGAGAGGGGAACCATGGCCACATTAACGCCACTGGTTGGGGTGGAAGACAACTGCTGAGTACTATACTGCATTCAACGGTGGGGTCTGAACACCAATTAGGGCCTCATCTTTACTAAAGATGGACCTGGACCAAAACCCTGGATTCAAACAGCCCAGAACCAGAATCTGGTTCCTATCTGTGTAAAAGGCTATGTGAATACCTGTGAACTTTGGAGTGATTTTAGTGGCTTGAGCCCATCTCTTTTAACCTGTCTTTCCAGGCTTACAAGAAAGTGAAGTGACTTCTTGTCACGTGCCTCAGTCAGTAGCTGGTTCAGGATTAAAATTTCAGGCTTTGTGTTTGCAGGCACCATTATGCTGTGTGGCCACCCTGCAATGAAAAGGAAGATGTCAATGAGTGCAGATCTACTACCTGTGTTTTATGGCAGTGGTACAGTGTTCATACCTTCTTGAACAAAGCTTGCAAGAAATTTCAAAAATCACAAGTGATGGGTTCCTTTCACTTTCGACTAGTGAAATCCAGTTAAAAATCTAGTGTGGTTACAATCCTCTAAAGATTATGTCTCTTTGGGTGGTAAGGTTGGAGTCTGCAATTTGGCCATTCACCCAGACACTTCTTTCCAGTGCCCCACTCCCCCCATCCAAACCAACACCCACTCCCTTTCCCTCAGCAGACTGGTATTTACAAAACTAACATCATGTTTGCTATTGTAGGAAACTCATCTGGGTTGAGTCCTAATGTACTAGGCAACCTCTAGGAAACTTAACGACCACCTGCATTGTGAAATGCACTCTGCTGCCTAGGCAGCGATTTCCCTGTGCCCCCCTCGGGTGTGTGTGTGTGTGTATACACCCTCGTGAATTCATCCACCCCCCCGCCCCCCAATGGTCAACTAGTTACATCATGCAGTGTTGCCAACTTAGAACTAGTTGGAAAATAACTATCTTTAAAAATATTTTGGTTGGAAAAAAAATCCATTTAGTTGTTTGTTGGAAATTTGAATTGAAATTGAAACATTTCTACACACTTTAAAAGCATATATATGATAAAATATTTGTATCTGAAAAAACATAGTAGGTTTGAAAAGTGTGAACAAAGACTAGCTTTCTCACACAGCTATGGTTGTTATGACAATATCTGCGCATTCATTTCGGCCATGTTGGCCGACCTAATTTAAAATTACGATTTATAAACAACAATAAATCATAAATTCAAATGCTGATGTTTGTTGGTGTCTTATAATGTTTAAAATGTGGGACCGTGAGTTAGCACTGAATCGCCTTGCCAAAGAAAACGTATGAAACTTGCTTACAGCAACCAGGCAATCACAGTAAGCTTAACGCTGTTGTGGTTTTTTTTTTAATTGAAATTTTGTAAAAGTTTATGCATATGTAGAAGAAATTTTGTATAATTTCATTCTTGGGACAACTAGATTACTATGTTTTAGTCACTTTGCTCCAGAACACTAGATTTGTAATTGGTAACATTATATAAACGTGTTTTCTAGTAGGCTAAGATTTTTAAAATGCATTATTTGCAAAAATCATTATTTTGCATTGTCACTATCTCAAGAGGTTGTTATCTCAGAGTTTCTGTACTAAACATTTTTATTATTTTTCAAAAATCAATTTAATTTTTTTTAAGTTGATTTTTTTTGTTTTAGATTTCTAAAATTGTGGGTTTTTTCAGTTTTTACTATGGTACCATACAATCCACCTTCGCCCTCATGATCTCACCCCTCAGCCAATCCTTCCCCCACCACCCATCCACCGTAAATTCGAACACCTGCTCTAATTTCAATTCCTGGAGAAAATACTCTGCCCAGGGAACTCGGGACATGGAGTGAGTGGTGTTATCTGGTGGGGCAGAATATCTGGTAGATCAGGACATAGGGAAGGACAGAGCATCCAAGGAAGACTGGAAAAATGAGTGGTAAAGACTAGAAGGGAAGGAGAATCTTAGATACTGGGACAAATGGGATGGAAGAAGCCATTGAGGAGAATGTAGCAGTAGAATGGGTAGGAGGTTGGTCTTGTTAAGGCACTGCACTGAACTCAGGAGGTCAGGATTTAATTCTTCACTTTCCTCTAACCTTCCTGGTGAGCTTGGGCTAGACACTCTATCTCTGACTCAGTAAAATAGAGACAATATTTCCTTACCTCACAGCGTCATTGCAAAGATAAATCCCTCAACATTTCTGAGATGCTCAGGCACTATAATTATAAGGGGTAAAGGAGCAGGTACACCGATAGGAAGCAGCCCATGATGAATGAGTGGGAAGGAGCAGGTGGGAGGTTGATGCCCCCTAGCATCATACTGAGGGATTCATTTGCTGGCTCAGAGGAAATGCTGGCAGCAACTGTGTCCTATAGCACACTTGTATTTTTTTTTTCCCCTGGAAGTCACACACATCAGAGTTCTAAAAAGGCCTGACCCTATGTAGCTCACAAAGTCTGAGATCCCAGATTTTGATGGCAGAGCTATAGGCTAAACAGATAACCTGTTTTATTTAGTGATACATGAAGAAAATCTGATGTTTTGATTTAACACCGAGTCTTTGAGGTTATGTACTCTGAGAGTGAAGAGTGCATTAGGACCTAAAATATTAAAAATTATGCCCTTCAGGACTGCATATCTGAACAGTATTTTCCCCAATTTTTCAGGACATTCAATAGTTTTTTTAAAATGTTGTTAGGAGTTGTCAGCAAATCAGTGGACAGTTACTCCCACTGATTGGGACTGATGAAGCTGTAAAGAGTTCTGCATTCTCCAAGGATTTTTTTCCCCTTAAGTAATAAGAACAATTTCTTGAACATTTTCATCCTCAAGGACAGAATACATAATTGTGCTCATGAGGTTCATCTATCACAACTGGAAAAGAATTCCCTTGTAAGTTTTAAATACAAGATGTAGGATTAAAGCCCATTTTACTTTTTGCTTCACACCCTTTAGGTCTCGTTTTTTGGTGCAATTTAAATCAGAGAGCTGCATCATGCGTAATATGCGTTCAACAATTTTCAGTCCCACTGATTCTCGGGCCATGTTAAAGCTACATGAAAGGGTGTGTGTCGTCGTATCCAACAAAGAAAGTGAGGATCATTTTAAAAGGGTTTACTTGTCCAAGGAAACAAGTTATTGCATTCTCCTCTTTCTGTAGAAGAGGAACTGGTAAAAGCATAGCCATGTAATTTATAGCTGCCCTTGGCCAGCTCTGAGTTATTCACTGTTCTTACAGTACTTATCACACCCACACTATCTCAAAGAAACATGACATGCTAGACTAAAATGCTACTATCTTTCTTTTTATCTAGCATTGTATTTGGATTAATGAACAGAAGTATTTTGTTGGCGGAGTTTCCCCACATAATGAGCAATTTAAAACCCCTTTGCTAAGACATACGAATTCCATGGCGCATACACACTGCACTCTGGGAAAAGGTCTTAGCATTTAAGCATGGGCTGGATTCTGTTTGTTTATTTATACATTACATTACAGTGGTATATACAGGCCAGGATCTCATTGTGTTATGTCCTTTAAAGACATGTAGTGCCGGACCCCAGATGTACAGTACCTTCCCTCTTAACTTGTGTATATTTAATTTTAAACATTAACTTCAATAAAATTTTTAGATACTCCCCACCCTGAAGAACATATGGTCTCAGTAGACAAGACAGACACAGGGTGAAGGAAACATTATTATCCCAAATTTGCTGGTAAGGAATTGTGATGAAGAATTTAAATGACTTGCACAAGGTCATGCAGCCAGATTCCCCAGTGCCTTTCCTGAAAGAACATTCTTCCTCTTTACGCTGCCTCATCCTGTCCTGTATAACACCTGTATAACCACAGAATTGCACTGGTGTAACTGGGGGGTAGAACTGAGTCATCTGAGTTTAGCTGAAGCGAAATTAGATACAGTAACAAAGAGCTTGTTGGTAAAACACAGATGCTATGGAATAGTTTTCAACTATAATGTAATTACACATGAAAGCTGTGATTAATGAGCCACAATGTTTAATTGTGGCATGGAGATCCACACTAAAAAAGCAAGGTGCTAAGACATAGCCACAAAATCTGACAGCCACAGTTAATTTACAGTCATGGAGACAGTGTTTATGTTAAAGTTGGAGGGGCTTCTTTGTCACCGGTTATTTCCAATATAACTCTGCATTTATTAATAGATTTCAAAGTATTGAGCCAAATCTTGCTCAGTTGCTTTACTATAAATCCATAGTAATGTAATTGAAATCAATGGTGTTCCTGTGGATTTACACCAGTTCCATGTCAATGAAATTACTTCAGATTTACACCAGTGGAACTAAGAGCAGGGTTTGGCCCATAGTATTTTATTTAATACAAGAGTCTGTCTATCTTGTGAGATTGAATGTGCAATCAACCCATGCACTGAACTGCTATTAAAGTCAATTGGATTTGCAAGTGCAGATCAGTTGCAGGACTTAAGCCAAAAGTGGTCCTGGATACTGATTTCACGGCAGGATTCCTAGTATTATCCTAATGTAACTGCATGGCAACCCTTTTTTTTTCTTATAAAATCCTATTGAAGATGTGATACTTTCTGGGGATGAGACTGCACTTTTCAGTTCTGAGAGTTGTCTGTCACTCTGCTGCTTACTTGATAATAGGAAAAGGGGAAGGAATATCAAAGAAGCAAATTGATTCATAGAAATGTTCAGTCTTCATATTATAACGCGCAGTGTGCGTGTGATCTAGACTCCAGAGGTGGAGAGCTCCCTCAACTCCTGTTGGCTTCAGTGGGAGTTATGGGCCCTCAGAACCTCCTGAAAATCACAGCACCCATATTTGGGCAGGGGGAGAACAGATGGCAGGATTTCTCCATTCTGGCAGTGACTTGTCTTTGGATCCAAGTTTTCTCCTCTGTAAAGTGGGGGAATATAAATTGCCTCCCACAGGTGTTGTAAAGGTTTCTTTAACATTTGTGAAGAGCTTTGGCATCCTTGAGGGAAGGGTGCTATAAAGTAAAAACAAAGATGTATAGACTTCAGGTGCAAATAATTATTATTGTTACTTTGGCTGGTGTGTATTGCATCTTGTGCAGTGGTCTGTTTTGGAATCTGTAACAAGGAAAACTATCCACTTCAATGTATTGGCAAATGCCACTGTAGCTTCCCTCCTCAAGGAAGTGCAATTCACATGCTGGAGAATCATAACTTATGTATTTTTTTTTCTTCCATAAGGAAATTCTTGCCTGACTAAGGCAAGGGGCAGGGTGGGTGAGAAGAAGGGAAGTGAGGGTGGAAAGGGAAAGAGGTAACAGTGCAAAAACCTTCATTGGTTAGGGATAATTCTGAGAGAGAAAATGTGGAGCTGGATCTAGATATTGGAAATGCGCAACCTGATCCCCTTTGCTCTAACTTCTGGGGGAGGGATTTGGATTTGGTAGTAGTTCACTGCTGCCAACTAAGGTGCTAAGGACTTATTTTTCTGCAATTTAACATTGCAGGGGACTGAAGGATGAACTTGTCATTACGGCACTGGGCTAGGACTCGGATCTGGATTCAATTTCTGGCTCTGCTGCACTTTTTTGGGGTAACCTTGGGCAAATGACTTCATATTTCTATGCCTCTCTTCCCCACGTGTACAATGGAGACAACTTCTTTCTTCTACCCTTTGTCCGACCTGGGGATTTGCTGTTTCTGAAATCCATCTATTTATACTGTTCACATCACCATAGTATCTAAGTGCCTATCTGATGTGTTGATTCAGCAAGTTGCAGAAGGGGGCTACTCTTGGATCCCGATCCAGCCATCCCAAAATTTGGAGGTGTTTGGATCTGGAGCTTTGGCTTAGGGCCCTCTGTGGCTTTTTTCCTAGTGTCCGTTTACCTTGAAGCCATTCAGAACTTCTTGTGATAACATACTTTATGAGTGCTACTGTAGTTGTTTCTTGAGTGCTAAGAGCATGAACTTTTGAATGCTTTGAGTGACAGACCTTAGAAATTAACTGGAGTGGTTCTGTCAGTGAAAATAAAACTGAGAACAAGAAGGTGCTCTTAGCACTTAAGTCAAAGTACATGTCCAGTGATATTTTGTGGTTGAAATGTGACTGTGAAAGATCATTATAAAGTCTATTTCCTTTCAAATCAGGGGCTTCATCATGACATTTAGAACCTGACAATCTCTTGGTGTCAATGAAAAATTCCAGGAGTGGTGAGGGGGACCAAATTGAGGGGTTTGGGAGCCCTTCACTGTATTATTGCACATGGTCCTATCCCTTTACAAATCTCTTCAATTTCTTTTTCTCCCGCTACACAATCACTTGGTCTTTCATAACAACACCAGACAGTTTCATCAGGGTCAGAACCTCAGCTGGTGTTAATTAGTACTGCACAAAATCAACATGGCACATATTAAATGGATTAAAAGCTGGCTATCTGATGCCTCTCACAAGGTGTGGGGTATCATTAGTTAGTGTGGGTGTTTTCAACTGTAGTCCTGCAAGAGTCAGTTATCAGCCCAGCTCTGTTCAACAATATTTATACTTGTAGTGAGGTGGTGTGGTTCCCTGCCACCCCAGAGAGAGATGAGTCCCTCCGGACACCAGAGTGGGCGGAGCCAGGGAGCGCTGAGCCCGCCCCCCCCCGCCCCTCGAGGGTCAGGCGTTGCCCTGGAAGTATAAAGGCCCGACCTCAGAGCTCACTGGGAGAGCAGCTTCCGGGGAGGCCAGACGCCTCCGGCCTAGCTCGTGATTGGGGAAACCCCAGCGGCCTGCGGTAAACCCGAGGACTGGCCCAACCTGCCCCGCGCCAGCTACCCGGAGGAATTGCCGAGTCTGCCCCTCGCCAGCTATCCCGAGGAACCCATGGTGCTGGACCCCCAGGAGGACACCACCCCGACCCAGATACCTCAAGAGGGGGAGACTGGAAGTAGCCCGGGGGCAGCCAACCCTAGTCTGGCTGCAGCACTGCCAGAGCCCATGTCAGTGTGTTGCGGCCAGGATCCCCACTGACAGCAGCAGCGGGTCTTCTGCCACTGCTAGGGCCCGAGCTGGGACGTAGTGGAGTGGGAGGGCCTGCGTCTCCCCTGCCACCCACCCCGCGGGTGGCCGTCTTCCCCCTCTCCCAGGCCCTTTAGAACCTAGGGCCTGGGCCTATTGTTTTTGCTCAGCCCCTGCCTGAGGGCCTGAGCGCCTGACTCACCATTGCCCCGCCCTGACCTAGGGCCTGGGCTTACTGTGTTTTATTTCTGCCCTCACAAAGAGGAAGACTCCTGCAGCCGAACTAATTCCCCACAAGACATTTTCCCGAGTTTAGTGAGGCGGTGTGGTTCCCTGCTGCCCCAGAGAGAGACGAGCACTGGCTAACCTCTCTACAGTACTGATCTGGAAGAAAAAATAAAATCATTACTGATAAAGATTGGTGAGGTGGTAACTAATGAAGATGGGTCAATGTGATCTGGATAGCTTTATAAGCTTGAGGCAGTCAAATAACTTGTAATATAGCCAAATGCAATGTCATATGTCTAGGAACAAAGAATGCATTGACTCTGAAAGGACCTTATTGGTCATTGTAGACAGCCATCTGAATGTGAGCTCTCATCCTGACACTATTGCAATTTGGGCTAACATAGTCCTAGTATGTATACACAAGGGGATATTGAGCTGGAGTAGGGAGCTGATATTGTCTCTGTATATGGGATTGGTAAAATCATTACTAGACTACTGTGTCCAGTTCAGGTGTCCATACTAAAAAAATTGCTCAGAGAAGAGCTATAAAAATGACTCAACGTTTGAAAAATACCCCTTGCAATGAGAGACTTCAGGAGGTTAATGTATTTAGCTTATCAAAGAGTGTTAAGAGATCAAGGTGTATAAGTATCTATACAAGGAGAAACCATCTGATATTAGGCGACTCTTTAATCTAGTGGACAAAAGTATCTCAAAATCCAATGGCTGAAAATTAAAAGTTAGAAAAGCCATGCAGGAAATAAGACATGAACTTTTACAAATGAGAATTATTAACCATTGGAACTGCTCTCCAGGGCATATGGTAAATTCTCCAGCACATGGAGTCTTTAAATGAAGACTGGATGACTTTCTAAAAGAGAGATTCTCTAGTTTAGTTTAACCCTATTTATTGGGCTTGGTGATGGAATTACTGGGTAAGATTGTATAGCCTGTGTTATGCAGAGATTAATAGGTTTTAATACCAGAAAAAGATCAGTATGATGATCCAGTTTGATATTCTGCATAACACAGGAGGTCATAGTGGTATCTTCTAGTCTTTATGGGCCTGAGCTTCAGCTGGTCTAAATCAGTATAACTCCAGATTTATCCCAGTTGAGGATTTGGCCTCCTATTTTTATTAATTTAGTGATATCAGAAAACATGCCTTCTTAAAAGTTATCCAACTTACTATGAAAGTTCTTGTTGCATTTGGCTTCATATCATGTGACTCTGGTGATTCTTGATATGATTAGTTAAAGCTCTAGCTTGACTTTAAAATAGCACCTGTATTGGCAATGCAGTTCAACCTCAAAGAATGAATGCCTGCCTGTATTTTCATTCTTCATGGGGAAAAAAAATAATTACAATTTTTTGTATGTTCCACTGACAAACCATCTGCAGGTATGACATTTAGCATCTGTACTTAAAAGTGGCCAACTGTTACGCTGTGGTGATCCTGATGGTGAATCACTCAAGATAAATTGAATTCATCATTGAGATTCTGCATATCTTACGATCTGTCATTTCCATGACATTTATTATTTTATGTTATCTTACCAAGTGTCTGAAGTACATCGGTGTCTGGTTTATTGCATTGCTTTCAAAAGTACTCAAATAAAGAAAAATCATAGGCACATTTTATTATGTTGCTGTTGCTTCTCTTCGGACTTCTGGGAGGGTGGAGGAGAGGGCTTTGTGGTAACCCCGTATTTTATATATATATATATATATTTTTTTTTTCTCCCCAAATTTTCAAAGTTTGAATGTGATTTCTTCACACAAATATTTTTGAAAAATATTGATTACATGTTCTCACTTTTTCTCAGTTGGCTGTATTAACAATGCCTCGAAGGGTAGGCCTACACACCCTGCAGTAGCAAGTCTCAGATCCTGGGTTGACGGTCTCGGGCTTGCACCATGGCACTAAAACCAGCTGTGTAGATATTGTGGCTCAAACTCTGAAGCCCACCCCCTTACCTAGGCTTCATAGCCGGAGCTCAGGCCAGAGCTCTAATGTCTACACAGCTATTGTTAGCACCACAGCATCCGACTGAGTCTGTAGACCTGGGCTCTGAGATTCACTGCTGCTTGTTGTGTAGATGTTCTCCAAGAGACCCAAAGGAGGAATTCAGACCCTACTCCAGGAAAGGATATGACTATTTGTGTGGAAATATGCAATAGTTTCTTGAAGCCAAAGGCTTACAAATGTGACTTCAGTGGAACTACTCATGCCTGAAGTTAAGCATTACCAGGTCTATACTTGTAGGATTGGGGACTTAATTGATGAAGTAGTTCCTTATAACCAATAGCATGAGAGGTGGTATTGCCTAAGAATCCTTGGATAGACACAAAAGGGATAATAAGGACAGCCAGTGAGACATGGCACATGCTGCAAGACTAATAAAGAGGAATGTTTTGTGTACCTCTGTAACGACCAGCTAATAAATAACACACTTGCAGATACCTATTTTCCCCCCTGAGTTATACTCCCTTGAAAGATAATGTGGGAGCCAAAGTCCTTCTTCTATTTGCAAATGGTGATAGACGTCAGACTTTAGAAGCATGGAAACTTCAAAAGACTATTATGTTGAAATGTGCCAGACACTATAGGCACAGGGACTTTTTATAGGCATGTGTATCTATAAAGGTTATATGTATCTACTACTACTATAAGGTGGGTGCATAACTGGCTGGATAACCATACTCAGAGAGTTGTTATTAATGGTTCCCAATCCTGCTGGAAAGGCATAACGAGTGGGGTTCCGCAGGGGTCTGTTTTGGGACCGGCTCTGTTCAATATCTTCATTAACGACTTAGATATTGGCATAGAAAGTACGCTTATTAAGTTTGCGGATGATACCAAACTGGGAGGGATTGCAACTGATTTGGAGGACAGGGTCATAATTCAAAATGATCTGGACAAATTGGAGAAATGGTCTGAGTTAAACAGGATGAAGTTTAACAAAGACAAATGCAAAGTGCTCCACTTAGGAAGAAAAAATCAGTTTCACACATACAGAATGGGAAGAGACTGTCTAGGAAGGAGTACGGCAGAAAGGGATCCAGGGGTTATAGTGGACCACAAGCTAAATATGAGTCAACAGTGTGAAGCTGTTGCAAAAAAAGCAAACATGATTCTGGGATGTATTAACAGGTGTGTTGTGAGCAAGACACGAGAAGTCATTCTTCCGCTCTACTCTGCTCTGGTTAGGCCTCAACTGGAGTATTGTGTCCAGTTCTGGGCACCGCATTTCAAGAAAGATGTGGAGAAATTGGAAAGGGTCCAGAGAAGAGCAACAAGAATGATTAAAGGTCTTGAGAACATGACCTATGAAGGAAGGCTGAAAGAATTGGGTTTGTTTAGTTTGGAAAAGAGAAGACTGAGAGGGGACATGATAGCAGTTTTCAGGTATCTAAAAGGGTGTCATAAGGAGGAGGGAGAAAACTTGTTCACCTTAGCCTCTGAGGATAGAACAAGAAGCAATGGGCTTAAACTGCAGCAAGGGAGGTCTAGGTTGGACATTAGGAAAAAGTTCCTAACTGTCAGGGTGGTTAAACACTGGAATAAATTGCCTAGGGAGGTTGTGGAATCTCCATCTCTGGAGATATTTAAGAGTAGGTTAGATAAATGTCTGTCAGGGATGGTCTAGACAGTATTTGGTCCTGCCATGCGGGCAGGGGACTGGACTCGATGACCTCTCGAGGTCCCTTCCAGTCCTAGAATCTATGAATCTTTGAACTAGGGATTGCATTATAGCTCCTTGGGGGAGATTTGCCAAGCTTCCTCCAGGAACTAAAAACTCTGTGTGAGGTGAGGTGCAAATACTGCAAATCTCAGGAGAGCTAAACAAATCCAGAGAAGTACCACCCTGGGAGGCAATCGCATAGACTGGGTTCATGAGGCCCAGGAGACAAAGGAAAGTGTTTTGATATAAAGGTTCAGTCTGAACTGGGTGAGGGATCTTCATTTTGATTCTTGTTGAACTGACATAAAATGTAACTGATGGAAGAGTTGGAAAGTCTGGCAGCCTGCCAGGGTGTCCATGTGGAATATGGGTAACACTTGGGACACTTAGCATGCATGTAGACTGTTTGTTGTTTCACTATACATTACAAAGACAATGCTTTTTGTTCGATTGGAACAGCTTACCTAGGCATGTCAAGGATTTTATGCTGCTTGTCATCTTTAAATCAGAAATGGAGGTCATTCTAAGAGCTATCTCTAGCTCAACCAGAAGTTATTGGACAAATGCAGGAATTGCTGGGTGAAATTCTATGGGCTGTGTTATGAGGATGTCAGACTATATTATTATAATGGTCCTTCCTGAATCCAAGGGTAAAATTTGCCCTTGCACAGTGAGCCAACGCAGGTCCTATGCATTACTTAAGTGCTATTGTTTTCAGAGTTAAAATGGGACTTAAACTGTGCCTCTGCCTTTTGCTGGCCCCCTGCACAAAGGTGGACCCTTGCCTGTCCTTAACCTGCAATGGTTGATTTCAGAGTAAACTGTAAGGGAGTGAGAGAAGGCTAGTATCTTTCCCTTAGGCCTGGTCTACACTAGGCTTTTATGTCGAATTTAGCGCCGTTACATCGAATTAACCCTGCACCCGTCCACACCACGAAGCTATTTAGTTCGACATAGAGCTCTCTTAAATTCGACTTCTGTACTCCTCCAAAACGAGAGGAGTAGCGCTAAATTCGAAATGGCCATATCGAATTAGGCTAGGTGTGGATGGAAATCGACGGTAATAGCTCCGGGAGCTATCCCACAGTGCACCACTCTGTTGACGCTCTGGACAGCAGTCCGAGCTCGGATGCTCTGATCAGCCACACAGGAAAAGCCCCGGGAAAATTTGAATTCCTTTTCCTGTCTGGCCAGTTTGAATCTCATTCCCTGTTTGGACAGCGTGGCGAGCTCAGCAGCACTGGCAACGATGCAGAGCTCTCCAGCAGAGATGGCCATGCAATCTAATAGAAGGAGGGCCCCAGCATGGACTGATCGGGAAGTCTTGGATCTCATCGCTGTGTGGGGCGATGAGTCCGTGCTTTCAGAGCTGCGCTCCAAAAGACGGAATGCAAAGATCTACGAGAAGATCTCTAAAGCCATGGCAGAGAGAGGATACAGCCGGGATGCAACGCAGTGCCGCGTGAAAATCAAGGAGCTGAGACAAGGCTACCAAAAAACCAAAGAGGCAAACGGACGCTCCGGATCCCATCCCCACACATCCCGTTTCTACGAGGCACTGCATTCCATCCTAGGTGCGGCCGCCACCACTACCCCACCACTGACCGTGGACTCTGAGGATGGGATATTGTCCGCGGCAGGTTCCTCGTCGGACATGTTAGCGGACGGGGAAGATGAAGAAGGAGATGAGGAGGACGAGGCAGTCGACAGCGCTGGCACCGCTGATTTCCCCGACAGCCAGGAGCTCTTCATCACCCTTACCGAGATCCCCTACCAACCGTCCCCATCCCTTACCCCGGAGACAGAATCAGGGGAAGGATCAAGCAGTGAGTGCTTTAAATATCTAAACATTTATTTTTACAAGAACTAGAATATTTATAATATTAACAATGGCTGTTTATTAAAGTGCTTAAACATGTAAACAATTAACTGCAAAAAAACTGGAATATTTACAATCGTAACAAAGGGTTTTTCATGATTTGTCTGCCTTAGGCTCTTCACAATTTAGTCCCAAGTATTTAAAATTTTTTTTACAATGTCCGGTAAGTCATGATTATGCTGCCCAAGACGCTCCACTCTTTAGTCCCAGTGCACCTACGCGAAAATCCGGTCAATATGGCCGGGGATGGAGGCGAAATCCTCATAGGAGAACTCCTCGTAGGTCTCAAGAAGGTACATTTCCAGCCTGTTCATCAGGTTCCTGGGTAGGGCGATCTTATTGGGCCCTCCGTGGTAGGACACGTTACCGCGCCACGACACCATCAGATAGTCTGGTATCATCGCCCTGCAGAGCATAGCGGCAAACGGCCCTGGTTTCTGAAGGCTTTCTCGAAACATCCTTTCCCTCTGGGACTCCGAGATCCTCAGCAGGGTGATGTCGCTCATTACGCCCTGCTTTGAATTAGGGAGGGGAATGTTAGTATTGGGACTGCTTTACAGCCACGCGGTGGAGGGAGAGGGGCAGCATACAGGGATCTTTCCCTGGAACAGCCGCGAGGGGGTGGGACAGGGGCATAGTTCATGCTGTCCTGATTGCTGGCAGCAGAGACTGGCATTGCTTTCAATGTGAAAGGAGGCCAGTGCTACTAGTACAGTTTTAAGCAGCCAGAAGTCTACGGCTTACCATGATTGCACGCTACAGAAGTTCAGGTGTCCTGCCACGCTTCTCAGATAACTGCAAGACCACTGCAGGACCCCAGGCACTGAAGGCGATGGCCGAAAATTCGACCTTGTCCTGAGTGCGCATGTGAGAGGTGCAGTGCATGGTCTTGTTCACAGAGAAAGACTAGGTTCTTTGTACACAACTTCATTTATCTGTCTCAGGAATTCACTCCATTTTTCCCATTCACACAGACACATCTGCGAGTGTCTCCCAACCCAGCCTGTCAGCACACTCCCAGAGGCTAGCGCAGATTAGGAGGAGGAAGAAGAAGACGCGGGAGGACATGTTCTCAGAACTAATGAGCTGTTCCCGAGCCCAGGCAGCCCAGCAGACACAGTGGAGGGAGAACTTGTCCCAAATGCACCGAGCAGTCATGGAACGGGAGGAGAGGTGGCGTCAGGAGGACCAGCAGGCTACTGAAAAGCTGCTTGGACTTCTGAGGGAGCAAACGGACACGCTCCGGCGCCTTGTGGATGTTCTGCAAGACCGGAGGCAGGAGGACAGAGCCCCGCTGCGGTCTATCTCTAACCGCCCTCCCCCGCCACCAAGTCCCACACCCCCCTCACCCAAAGTACAAAGAAGGAGGGGCGGCAAGGGCCGTTAAAACTTTCAGTCAACCCCTGCAGACTGCTCTAGCACTAGAAGGCTCTCATTCCCCAAAATTTTAAAAGTCCTTTCCTACACACCTCACAGAAGCCCCCGTGCAAGTTTCAACCCCCACGTTTCATGTGTGGTTCATAATAAAATATTCGTTTCTGTTAATTACTGTTTCCATGATTTTATTTTGGAGGAGAGTCTGTCTGAACGAGGGGAAGGGGCATGGTAATTGGACAGGACAGTCACCTTTACCAGGGTACAGAGGCGGGGTCAGGTCCAGGATCAGGACACATACCCAGTGCAGTGACTAGTGACCCTGTTCAATCTGGGAGGTGGTTTTCGTGTTCTGGGGGGGGGGGGGGGGTTGCTCTGTGACTTTGTGGCGGGGGAGGGCAGTTACAGATCTAATGCATCACAGAGCCCCGCAGCAGGGGAGCTGTAACCCTCCTCCCCCTGCCAGACAGTCACATAGCCGACACATACACGCTGTCCCGCCCAGGAGGGCTGGCAGGCTCTGTTGAAACAACCAGTCCACCACTGCGGAACCCGTCATTCCTGGAGTTTAGAAGCATCATTTGCATCACAACAGTAAACCCGCACCCCGCCACAGTCTGCGTCCCAGGTTTAAAACATTCCCGCGAAAACAGTAATAAAGACAACGGTGTTCATTAACAAAACAGAACAGATTTTATTATTTGGGAAGGGGGTGAAGGGGGTATGTAACTGGAGAGGATAGTCAACGGTAACTGGGTAAAGAAACGGTGGCAAGTTCAGGTTCTGAGTCCACAAACTTAAAATTCACTGGTGACCCTGCTCAGTCTGGAAACTGTCTTTCAAAGCCTCCCGGATGCACAGTGCGTCCCGCTGGGCTCTTCTAATCTCCCGGCTGTCTGGCTGGGAGTAATCAGCAGCCAGGCGATTTGCCTCAACCTCCCACCCCACCATAAAGGTCTCCCCCTTGCTCTCACAGAGATTGTGGAGCACACAGCAAGCTGCAATAACAATGGGGATATTGGTTTCGCTGAGATCACAGCGAGTCAGTAAGCTTCTCCATCTCCCCTTGAGACGGCCAAAAGCACACTCCACCACCATTCTGCACTTGCTGAGCCGGTAGTTGAACAGTTCTTTTTCTGTGTCCAGGGCGCCAGTATAGGGCTTCATGAGCCAGGGCATTAGCGGGTATGCTGGGTCCCCGAGGATCACTGTAGGCATCTCCACATCCCCAAGAGTTATTTTGTGGTCCGGGAAGTAAATACCTTCCTGCAGCCTTCTAAACAGACCAGAGTTCCTGAACACGCGAGCGTCATGAACCTTGCCCGGCCATCCAACGTTGATGTTAGTAAAACGTCCCTTATGGTCCACCAGTGCTTGCAGCACCATTGAAAAGTAGCCCTTTCGGTTGATGTACTGGCTGGCCTGGTGGTCCGGTCCCAGGATAGGGATGTGAGTCCCATCTATAGCCCCACCGCAGTTTGGGAATCCCATCGCGGCGAAGCCATCTATGATGGCCTGCGCGTTTCCCAGGGTCACTACCTTTGACAGCAGTACCTTCACGATTGCCTTGGCTACTTGCATGACAACAACCCCCACGGTAGACTTGCCCACGCCAAACTGGTTCGCGACTGACCGGTAGCTGTCCGGCGTTGCGAGCTTCCAGAGGGCTATGGCCACTCGCTTCTGGACAGTCAGGGCTGCTCGCATCCGGGTGTCCTTGCGCTTCAGGGCAGGGGACAGCAACTCACAAAGTTCGAGGAAAGTCCCCTTCCGCATGCGAAAGTTTCGCAGCCACTGGGATTCATCCCAGACCTGAAGCACTATGCGGTCCCACCAGTCCGTGCTTGTTTCACGGGCCCAGAATCGCCGTTCCACAGTATCCACAAGACCCATTGCCACCGTGATGTCCTCGGCACTGGGTGTCGTGGTTTCAGACAGGCGTGTGCTACTCTCGGAGTTCAGGTCCTGACCCCGGTGCCGTAGCCTCCTCGCCTGATTTCTCTCTATCTGCCTCAGTGAAAGGTCGATGATGAGCTGCGATGCGTTGACAACGGCCACAACTGCAGCGATGGTCACAGCGGGATCCATGCTCGCAGTGCTGTGGCGTCCGCGCTGTCACTGACCAGAAAAGTGCGCGAACTGATTTCCCGCCGGCGCTTTCAGGGAGGGAGGGCGGGAGTGACGGTTGGATGACGACAGTTACCCAAAAGCACCCTCGACACATTTTTTTACCCAGAAGGCAATGGCGGCTCGACCCAGAATTCCAATGGGCAGCGGGGACTGCGGGAACTGTGGGATAGCTGCCCACAGTGCACCGCTTCCAATGTCGACGCTTGCCCCGTTAGTGTGGACTGACAAAGTCGAATTACTGTCCTTAGTGTGGACACACACGTTCGACTTTGTAATATCGACTCCACATATTCGATTTAACTAAAATCGAACTACTCTCGTAGTGTAGACATACCCTCAGGCTAGTCAAAGATATTTTTTTTTTCCTTTTACACATTCCATTTGTGCATTATCCATTTTTATTTCTGATTTCTTCATTTCACTTGCACTGTGTAGTTACCTTTTGAATAAGAACTCATACTAGTATAAGAACATAAGAATGGCCCTACTGGTTCAGACCAAAGGTCCATCTAGCCCTGTATCCTGTCTTCTGACAATGGCTAGTGCCAGGTGCTCCAGAGGGAATGAACAGAACAGGTAATCCATCCTCTGTCGCCCATTCCCAGCATCTGGCAAACAGAGGCTAAGGACACGATTCCTGCCCATCCTGGCTAATAGCCATTGATGGATCTATGTGTTACACCCAACATCTGGATATACTGTAGGACTCTTGGTTTAAAAAAAAAAAAAAAAAAAAAATTCCATCCTCCACATATCAAGGCAATGTAACAAAAATGCACACTGGGTTTCTGGCCCATTAAAAGGCAGAAGTAATTAAATAATGGACTCAGATGGGTGTCCACGTCCTAACTCTTACAGATCATGTACAGTGAAAGCTTCTTACTTAGAAGATAATTAAAATTTTGAATTAAGAACCAGGAGATGCCACTTGTATGAAGAAAAGAGATGTAGCTGGAAAATAGTGATTCATTTCGCTTGATCCCTAAGGAGGGAACACAAAATCTTATAACAGCTCTTAACACCCACTTCTGCCATGATGCTTGTAAGAAATCAGCCAGCTGCTGATGATGATTTGAGGGACACATGGGGGGGAGTTCACTTTTACAACAAGTAGATGAAACAATTTTAAAATACTCTATCTTTGACTGTATCCTTCTCCCACTCCACTTTGTGTATCGCTTCCCCCCCCCATGCGTCTAAGTCCTATAAGTTGCCCCATGTGGTTAGACCCCTGAACCCACTCAACGCTCTATTAAATCAAGTTTTGGGGATTTAGTGTTAATTGTTTGGGGCATGGATAATTTCTCTTTTCTTTTGTACATTGACTAGCCCGTTAACTTCATTGGAGTTGCTCTGGAGTCACACTGGTGCACAGATACTAATGGCTGAATTTGATCATAAGTGGGCTTGATTTTAATCATAGAAGTTATGTGGAAAAGAAGTAGTAGGTCATCCACTGTAAGAGAGGTCTCAGCTGGACTGTTCTCAGTTTAACTCAAATTCCTATGATCATGACCCCGCATTCTTTATATTTCAAGAGGGTCTCAGTTTTCACTATCACCTAGATTGAACAAGAATTTATTCCTGATATCCCTGCATTACTCCCATTGGAAGCACAGTGAATAAGCCACTCTGTGAATGCTTATGTATTTACCTGTTTTCATAAAGTATTCTGCAGATACTTTTATAACCAAAGTAAATGTGCTGAAATGAAAACGTTGAAACCTTCTATTGGAAATCATTTGTGCAAAGTGCATTCTTCCAGTGGCAATGTGTTTTTTTAACATCGGCTGTATGGGGTAAGCATCTTGCTGGATTCTGTAGATCTAGCCATAAATAGGCATTTAATAATCCCAATGCCTCAGTCAACATCTTTCCAAATCACTTTGTGATTTATGAAATTCTTCAAGGAGTGGAAGGAGTGTCATTGTGTATTTAATAAATGGCAAATGCAAACCTACAGAAAACCACAGTTTTTTCCTCTCCTATATATCTCCTGTGTAGGAAGTTATTTTAGAAGCAATCTAAAACTAAACAAAGAATTAAAGAATATATTGTAGGGAATAATCCTGCCTATGCAAGCGGTTGGACTAGATGACTGAATAGGCTGGATTGATCACAAGTTTCCGGCTATATAGTTCTGCGTTTGTGATACAAAAAAGTGATACCAGTTAAGCCAGGTTTAAGGCTGATTTGCATTGCCAGAGTGGTGCAAAGCTTCCTGATTATACTGTGGAGTCTGAGCATTAGTCCGTTCCCTTATATATGCAGGATTGTTCTCTGTAATAAACACTTTCCATTTCTAATATTGCTGTTTTGCCCTTTATACAACTTACTTACTATGAAGGAATCACAAAGACAAAAGAGGTCCCACATAACCTTTTTCACTAATTATATCCACATATACGATTTTGCAGTTGTCATTTATTAAATACACAATGGGGGGAGGGATAGCTCAGTAGTTTGCGCATTGGCCTGTTAAACCCAGGGTTGTGAGCTCAATCCTTGAGGGGGCCATTTGGGGATTTAGATGGGGATTGGTCCTGCTTTGAGCAGGAGGAAGGACTAGATGACCTCCTGAGGTCCCTTCCAACCCTGATATTCTATGAGCCTCAGAAACAACCCTGACATCATTATCAAAAAGGCTGACAAAGGAGGTGCTGTCGTTATCATGAATAAATTGGAATATGACCAAGAGGCTGCTAGACAGCTCTCTAACACCACATTCTACAGGCCATTATCCTCTGATCCCACTGAGGATTACCTAAAGAAACTATACCATCTGCTAAAAAAACTCCCTGACAAAGCACAGGAACAAATCTGTACAGACACATGCCTAGACCCCCGACCAGGGACATTCTATTTGCTACCCAAGATCCATAAACGTGGAAATCCTGGACGCCCCATCATCTCAGGCATTGGCACCCTAACATCAGGCTTGTCTGGTTATGTAGACTCTCTCCTCAGACCCTACGCTACCAGCACTCCTAGCTATCTTCGAGACACCACTGACTTCCTGAGGAAACTACAATCCATCGGTGATCTTCCAGAAAACACCATCCTGGCCACTATGGACGTAGAAGCCCTCTACACCAATATTCCACACAAAGATGGACTACAAGCTATCAGGAACAGTATCCCCGATAATGTCACAGCTAACCTGGTGGCTGAACTCTGTGACTTTGTCCTCACCCACAACTATTTCACATTTGGGGACAACATATACCTTCAAGTCAGCGGCACTGCTATGGGTACCCGCATGGCCCCACAGTATGCCAACATTTTTATGGCTGACTTAGAACAACGCTTCCTTAGCTCTCGTCCCCTAACGCCCCTACTCTACTTGCGCTACATTGATGACATCTTCATCATCTGGACCCATGGAAAAGAAGCCCTTGAGGAATTCCACCATGATTTCAATAATTTCCATCCCACCATCAACCTCAGCCTAGATCAATCCACACAAGCGGTCCATTTCCTGGACACTACTGTGCTAATAAGCGATGGTCACATAAATACCACCCTATACCGGAAACCTACTGACCGCTACACTTACCTACATGCCTCTAGCTTCCATCCAGGACACACCACACGATCCATTGTCTACAGCCAAGCTCTAAGATGTAACCGCATTTGCTCCAATCCCTCAGATAGAGACAAGCACCTACAAGATCTCTATCAAGCATTCTTAAAACTACAATACCCACCTGCTGAAGTGAAAAAACAGATTGACAGAGCCAGACGAGTACCCAGAAGTCACCTCCTACAAGACAGGGCCAACAAAGAAAATAACAGAACACCACTAGCTGTCACCTTCAGCCCCCAACTAAAACCTCTCCAGCGCATCATCAGAGATCTACAACCTATCCTGAAAGATGATCCTTTACTCTCACAGATCTTGGGAGACAGACCTGTCCTCGCTTACAGACAACCCCCCAACCTAAAGCAAATACTCACCAGCAACCACACATCACTGAACAAAAACACTGACCCAGGAACCTATCCTTGTAACAAAGCCTGATGCCAACTCTGTCCACATATCTATTCAAGTGACATCATCATAGGGCCTAATCACATCAGCCATACCATCAGGGGCTTGTTCACCTGCACATCTACCAATGTGATATATGCCATCATGTGCCAGCAATGCCCCTCTGCCATGTACATTGGCCAAACCGGACAGTCTCTACGCAAAAGAATTAATGGACACAAATCTGACATCGGGAATCATAATACTAAAAAACCAGTGGGAGAACACTTTAACCTGTCTGGCCATTCTATGACAGACCTGCGGGTGGCTATCTTAAAACAGAAAAACTTCAAAAACAGACTCCAACGAGAGACTGCTGAGCTGGAATTGATATGCAAACTAGACACAATCAACACAGGATTAAATAAAGACTGGGAATGGCTGAGCCATTACAAACATTGAATGTATCTCCCCTTGTAAGTATTTTCACACTTGCTTCTTATCAAACTTTCTGTACTGAGCCATCTTGATTATCACTTCAAAAGTTTTTTTTCTCTTACTTAATTGGCCTCTCAGAGTTGGTAAGACAACTCCCACCTGTTCATGCTCTCTGTATGGGTGTGTATATATATCTCCGCAATATATGTTTCACTCTATATGCATCCAAAGAAGTGGGTTGTAGCCCACGAAAGCTTATGCTCTAATAAATTTGTTAGTCTCTAAGGTGCCACAAGTACTCCTGTTCTTTTTATGATTCTAATGACACTCCTTAAAGAATTTCATAAATCACATAGTGATTTGGAAAGATGTTGACTGAGGCATTGGGATTATTAAATATTCCTTGACTTTAGCAAAGCTTTTGATACGGTTTCCCACAGCATTCTTGCCGGCAAGTTAAAGAAGTATGGGTTGGATGAATGGATTATAAGGTGGATGGAAAGCTGGCTAGATCATCAGGCTCAACGGGTAGTGATCAATGGCTCCATGTCTAGTTGGCAGACAGTATCAAGCGGAGTGCCCCAAGGGTCGGTCCTGGGGCCGGTTTTGTTCAATATCTTCATTAATGATCTGGAGGATGGCGTGGACTGCACCCTCAGCAAGTTTGCAGATGACACTAAACTGGGAGGAGTGATAGATATGCTGGAGGGTAGGGATAGGATACAGAGGGACCTAGACAAATTAGAGGATTGAGTCAAAAGAAATCTGATGAAGTACAACAAGGCCAAGTGCAGAGTCCTGCACTTAGGATGGAAGAATCCCATGCACTGCTACAGACTAGGGACTGAATGGCTAGGCAGCAGTTCAGCAGAAAAGGATCCAGGGGTTATAGTGGATGAGAAACTGGATATGAGTCAACAGTGTGCCCTTGCTGCCAAGAAGGCTAACCACATTTTGGGCTGTATAAGTAGGGGCATTGCCAGCAGATCGAGGGACGTGATCATTCCCCGCTATTCAACATTGCTGTGGCCTCATCTGGAGTACTGTGTCCAGTTTTGGGCCCCACACTATAAGAAGGATGTGGAAAAATTTGGAAAGAGTCCAGTGGAGGGCAACAAAAATGATTAGAGGGATGGAGCATGTGACTTATGAGGAGAGGCTGAGGGAACTGGGATTGTTTAGTCTGCAGAAGAGAAGAATGAGGGGGGATTTGATAGCTGCTTCCAACTACCTGAAAGGGGGTTCCAAAGAGGATGGATCTAGACTGTTCTTAGTGGTACCAGATGACAGAACAAGGAGTAAAGGTCTCAAGTTGCAGTGGGGGAGATTTAGGTTGGATATTAGGAAAAACTTTTTCACTAGGAGGGTGGTGAAGCACTGGAATGGGTTACCTAGGGAGGTGGTGGAATCTCCTTCCTTAAAAACCTCTAAGGCCCAGCTTGACAAAGCCCTGGCTGGGTTGATTTAGTTGGGGATTGGTCCTGCTTTGAGCAGGGGGTTGGACTAGATGACCTCTTGAGGTCTCTTCCAACCCTGATCTTCTATGATAAGGCTAGCTCCGGGAATACACATGTGCTCTGGCAGGGTTTTGGTGGCTTCTGAAACAATGAGGGTTGCCACAGAGATCACAAACTTATTAAAGGGACACTTCCAACTCCTATGTACTACAGATATCTATGGGCCAAATGCTTGGAGATTTTGAACACTTGCAATTAGCTTGGATAAATCTTGCAGATTTCTGAAAAGTAGGTATTTCATACTTAATTCCTAGAAAACTACACAATCACCCACAGTTTTGCTACATACGACATGAGTGAGCATTCAGTCCACAATGGTGACATCAACATAAATCATTTGAGGGAACTGCGGGGGGGAGGGCGGGCTAACAGGGAAGAGGGTAAATATTTCCACTATTTATTTTTAAGGGACCACAAACACTGAGAAATCAACTTTAAACTCAGGGGCCCAAATCCTGTGTGCTCAGCAGATTGAGGTATGATCTCGGTGTTCTTTCTGTGTTCTGCCAGTACCTGAATTGGCCTCTCACCTGTCCCATAGAGTCTAAACCTAATCCCTAGTCCAGTATTTCTTCCCTGATGTCTCTGCTCCTGATGGGTCTAATTTCTGCCTTAAATTAGAGAGATCTCTGTTAATCCTTTACTTCACATATCAACAGCATGGCTGTGAAAGCATCAGCCTTGCCCTCTGAGCCCTAACCAGTTAAACCCTTGACTTCTGATAGCTCTTCTCCCATTGAATTATGGGATTGCTAATCCAGAGGAGAAGATCAGCTAAGGACAGGTAACTAACTAAAGTCTACCAGATCACCTCTGGGTCAACTGGTGGGATTAGAGTCCCTTGAAAAGGGGGTCCTGATGGCTGAAATTGAGAAGGCTGCATGGTATGTTCTGCTGCTTGAGAACATAGCTAGGGGATAGATAGGTTATGGGGCAGTCTGGATGCATGGCCATGTAAATCCAAGGAAATTTATCCAGAGTAGAAACCAATGTAAAAGCACCCCAACCACATGACCTGGTGAAAGGCCAAAGACTGCTCTCTCTGCAGCAGTTTCTGATGTACAATAGGTGGAGGGTCACATAGGAATAGCAGAGTGGCTGCATAAATCACAAAGGAAAATTGCTGCTCTAAAAGATATTGAATAATTCTCTGTGGGATACGCTAGCTGGGGAGCCCTGGACACACACTTCATAAGGAAGGAACAGAGAGGTTGTGAGATGGAGGGAGGGCCTCAGGCATTCACCAGAACTTGCAAGCCTGTGCTAGCCACTTTGAAAAAAAGAGAAGCTGCTCATACTCCTAGCCAGAGCATACAATCCTGTGAGCAGCCTGTAAATGATTATCTTTCTCTGAGCTTCATTTCCCTGAAGAGTCCCAGATTTCTCAAACATACCATATGGCTGCTGTTGATTTATGAAGATTGACTTGATTTCATTTGTACACGTAGTTAACAAACTGTTTCCAGATTCCTGTATTTATACTTCCAAACCTCACTCTTCTTCCTTGAAGAGTCCCTGGGTGTGAGATCAGATCAAGAAATAGGGCACGTAATGGAGGGGAATCAGATGTTTCAGGAGGCGGTCTCCATAGCACGGTTCCCTGTACAACACCTCTAACACTCTAATGAACTTGATCAAAGTTCTATAACTCATTTTATTGCTTTCCAGCTGGTATGGGTGAAGAAAAATGAATTCACTTAAGACTGAAACTTGTTTGAACATCTTTATTTTGCCACTGTATTTTTAGAAGGACACTTGGCTATAACAAAGGAGCAAAGCAAATTCTTTGAAAACACTTTCTAACCAAATCTAAAGTCTTGGTTTTAATATCAAGCCTGACATTACCTTTAACCCACCCCACCACCCTTCACGGGAGGGGGGATGCAAAGCTATGTCTAGCAAAGATGCAATCCTTTTGAAGTTCCAATAGGTTTAATTCAAACACACCCCACCCCATTCACTGTTCATCAGCAGACATTCAACTGGCAATGCCTAGAGCTTTGGTGGGCTGCTCTATCTTGGTTGCATTGATCACTAGCTGGTGCTACTTATGCCCAGCCCATGGTAAGCAGGTGGTGTGGAGCTGTACTATTGTGTCCAGAGACAATGTACCTGCTTCTTCACCCCTCTTGGTGGAGTGCAGCTTACTACTTCCTGCATAACTAGCTTGCACCAAAGCTTCCTAGCCTCATGATAGTTAAACCTTATCCCCTACTTCTCTCTGCCCATTTTGAGTGCTGTGTATCTTGGCGGGCGGGGGCTACAATTGTGCCTGGTTCTTACACTGACTTCTTATGACCTTCCACCCCAGAAGGGCCAAGGAAAATCTTGCCCTTCCAAGCATTCTGTCTCTTCCTTTTCTCAAGAGCCGGAATAGTTTGCTGTCTAGCGTGGGGAGGTTTAGAAGAGATTTTAGTGTGGCAAGCTGTCCCATAGTATTAGCATATAACATGTGGGTTTTGATATTAACATATGTCAGGGAGAGATGTAATTAATTAAAGTGAGATCAGAGTAACAGGTTTACACAGCTGCTACAAAATATGTTACGATCCTTTGTCATAGATCATGAATCCACTGGAAACTTCACAAACCTCCAGGTATGCCTAATTCAGAGAGACAAGTGGCTATTCTACTGAGTAGCATTTCATACACTACTAGTCAATTCTTGATCTACATAACCAAATCTTGACCTTTTTTTTTAAATGGTCTCACTGGTAAGGCAGCTTGGAAAGCAGATCCAACAGCAGGTAAAACAAATCTGAACAAAAATTATTAACTTGCAAAGGAGAAGGTTAAAATCAAGCTAATTTGCAACTAGATAATTTAAATGATGATATATTGGTTAATAACAGCAACAGAAAGGCACTACAGTGTAAATGAATGACCACTGATTTGGGATTCAAGAACTTTTCAAAAGCACCTAAGTAATTTAAGAGCCTAAGTCAATAGAACTTAGGATCTTAAGTGATTTAGGTGCTTTTCAAAATGGTACCATAGGTAAAATTGTTTAAATGTCGGTGCCTAACGTTCGGTCCCTACCTCTGATTGTAGACAACTAAATAAAAGTGGCTTCATTTAAGGCCCTAGTCTTAAAGTTGATGGAAGGCTCCTATTAAATTTAATTGGGCATTGGATCAAGCCCTTAAGGTGGGAAGGGAGTCAGGTGTTGCAACACTGAACATCACAGTGCCTAACTTTTAGGTGCCTAGAAAAATCACAGGAACACACTGCTAGCCACAAAGTCAACTTAGGCATCTAGGCTCCCTATACAATGCATGGGGAGAGATGGGTACCTCAGAATGGGATCCACAAAAGCCAGCATCCTAAGCCAGCCAAAGGGAGATGTTGCTGATCGGGGTCTATGCTAAGCCCTGCCCCTCTCTGAGACAGACGCCCCCTGAAGCCTGTGTTTAGGTGCCCATCTCTGCTTAGTGATACACAAAGGGGAACCTGCCACCTGGAGTCAGGTGGCTTAGGAGCCTGCCTCGTTCCACACAGAATGGCCAGAGAAGGAAGTGGTGGTGGTGGTGCCACCCAGGAGAGTGCTCTAACCACTGAGCTAGGAGATATTCTTTATAGAGGGGAGGGGCTCCCTCATTCTCAGTCTTTCCTGCTTTGCAGCTATTCCCTGATGGATAAATAATAAGAGGATTTGGAGCAAAAGGGACTGAACTCTGGGTCTCCTACATCTCAGGTGGGTGACCTAATGCCTGCATTAGAGAGTCATTCATACTCTCTCTCCAGCCCAATGGAACAATCCTGAAAGTTGGGAGACTCCATTGAAATCCTTTCTTCCCTTCAGGCAGAAATAGGGGAAACTGAATCTGAGTCCCCACATCCCAGGTAAGCGCTCTAACTAGTTATAAGGTGGGCAGCACCACCTCTACCTCTTCCTCTGGCCAGATTTTGAATGGGACCCGATCTGATAGCTGTGGAGTTAACATATGTTTCAAGAGACCATTCAAGGTGAAATGGACTGTGATGACCTTGGGGTCGTAGGGCAAAGGAGAGTTAGTGGGTTCCCGATTGTAATGAGTCATAAATCCAGTGTCTTTTGTGTCCATTTTTAGTGTCTAGCAAAGTTATGAATTTGAGCTCCCATGCTCACCGTTGAAGTTGTGCAGGTTTCCTTTGAGGGTGAGGACTGAAAAGTGAGATATAGAGTGATTGTTCTGTGAAAAGTTGATTTCTTACAACATTGTTAAGCTAAGAAGTTAACACCACCTTGTATTTAGCTGGGTTAACACAGCTACAACAGCCTTGAAAACCACATTGGAAAAGGTCAGTTTTGTGTATGTTGTGTATTTATTTAATCCTAAAAAATATTGTAGTGGAAATCGAGATGGATTCAGATTCACATGATAAAAATGACATAATAGATAATCACATAATCATTGTCTTGTCATATATTTCACAAAGGTACAGTAACATTAAACTTACGAGTTACAATGGGTGCCCTTACAAAGCTAATTTCTTTTCTTATTGTATGCTCTATTTTGAGTACAGAGAATCTCGCTGAAATTTTTAATGCCACTAAAAGTGGAGTAAGCTTTTAAGGGCACTCAATCGTCTTATGAGAGAAATGGGACTCTAATAAAGTGTGTGTATGGTGCCCATTACAATGGGCCCACCATCTACTGTAATATTATTAATAATAATAATTATGACACAGCATCTTGTCCTTTGATGTCTATTACCTAAATTGTCAGTCATTCAAAAGCCTTATCACTGGCATTTAATCAACGCCTATCATAACATTAGAATAACAGTAGCTGCATACATTTAATTTCACATTCAATGTATAATTTGAAATAGTCATCTGCTTAATTGATAACCACAAGAGCATGCTTCTTGGGACCACCTGTAGAAATTAATAGGCTAGGCAGCAGGTTTAAAACAAACGGAAGGATTTCTTCACACAACACACAGTCAACCTGTGGAACTCCTTACCATGAGATGTTATGAAATCCAAAAGTATAATTGGGTTGAATATGTTCATGAAGGATATGTCCTTAAATGGCTATTAGCCAAGATGGTCAGGGACGCAACCCCATGCTCCAGGTATCCCTAAACCTTCAACTGCCAAAGTTGTTACTGGATGACGGGATGGATCGCTCAAAATTGCCATGTTCAATTCCTGGATCTGTCACAAGCTCTGTGACCTTGGGCAAGTCACTTAACCTTTCTGTTCCCCATCTGTAAAATGGGAATAATAAATACTTAATTTTTCCCACTACTTGTCTGTCTTGTCTCTTTGGCATGTAAGGTCTTTGAGGCAGGAACTATCTCTGACTATGTGTGTGCAGAGCCTGCCACAATGGCACCCTGATCTTAGATGCGGCCAATAGGGGCTACTGTAGCATATATTACAAATAAAAAGATTTGCTCAGTTTGGACAGTATAGTAGAATATCACTAATTAGGTTCTTTTCAAGGCTACGTTGTTCTGTAACCAGAATTACTTTCTACATCACCTTTCTGATCCTTTGCAAATGCTGAAACTGACTTACCTTGGAAAATGGCACGGTAAATAATATCAAGGCTGCACTATTAAACAGAACTTCAAATTAGAAATAATGTCAAGCATATTGAATTTTTTTCTTGCACAATAAAACGTTAGTAAAAAGTCAGTTATTAACTCTGCTACTTGATTTATTCCAACATTTTGAGTGTATTAGAGGTCAATGTATTTAAGTTTTTTATTCGGATTCCAAATGGAAATTAGGTTCTCAGAGGGTAAGTAGATTATAACAGATCCCAGCTCCTGGGCTTGTTTTCTGACATGTTACAGGGATTTATCATAGCCCCCACCTTCAGAGGATAAGAATAACATGTCATTTTCTCTGTCTCGTTAATGAGATTAAAATGTGGTTCAGTGGGTGTTTTCAGTGGGATGTCTTGATGCTGAAAATTCACTCAAAGATGCAGATATTTAGCTTTATTGGCTGAGTTTCTTAATTTGAGCACTTACTCCTGTACATTTCTCATTTAAAGTACAATTCACCGTTAGCCCAGCGGTAAACTTTCAGGTTTCTGAGTCCACATTGTATCATTTATGAAATATTAAGCTTTTCAGGTCCAGTGAAAGCTCATTGGGCAGCTAAATGAAAACAAATCTGCAAAACAGGAGTTTTATGCTAGAGATAAACAGGCAAGTTACATGTTTATGGGGGGTGGGGGGAGGGAGTTGAGAGAACATCACTTTCATTGTTGAAACAGAAGCTTACCATGCAAATTACCCTCACAATTTTTATGGCATATATTATTATGGAATTGATTGGTAACTAAATCAGATCTTTGCTACCTAAAGGCTTTTTAATCTCCTGATTTCATTTCATTGATATGAAGAAGCAAAATAAAGGTAATTTGGTTTATGAAGTGATTTGAACTGACTTGTTCTCTCTGGGTTGTGTGTGTTTTTTGGAAATGAAGCAAGCCCGGAGAACGAGGATGTGAAGTGACCTGTGGCTGGGGCTTTTATTTTTCCCTCTCCTGCTGGTGAGTCCACATGCTGGCATACATTATACAATCGGGCCTGGTCTACACTAGGAGTTTATGTCGAATTTAGCGCCGTTACATCTAATTAACCCTGCACCCGTCCACACCACGAAGCTATTTAGTTCGACATAGAGCTCTCTTAAATTAGACTTCTGTACTCCTCGAAAACGAGAGGAGTAGTGCTAAATTCGAAATGGCAATATCGAATTAGGCTAGGTGTGGATGGAAATCAACGGTAATAGCTCCGGGAGCTATCCCACAGTGCACCACTCTGTTGACGCTCTGGACAGCAGTTCGAGCTCGGATGCTCTGACCAGCCACACAGGAAAAGCCCCGGGAAAATTTGAATTCCTTTTCCTGTCTGGGCAGTTTGAATCTCATTTTCTGTTTGGACAGCTTGGAGAGCTCAGCAGCACTTGCAACGATGCAGAGCTCTCCAGCAGAGATGGCCGTGCAATCTAATAGAAAGAGGGCCCCAGCATGGACTGATCGGGAAGTCTTGGATCTCATTGCTGTGTGGGGCGATGAGTCCGTGCTTTCCGAGCTGCGCTCCAAAAGAAGGAATGCAAAGATCTACGAGAAGATCTCTAAAGCCATGGCAGAGAGAGGATACAGCCGGGATGCAACGCAGTGCCGCGTGAAAATCAAGGAGCTGAGACAAGGCTACCAAAAAACCAAAGAGGCAAACGGACGCTCCGGATCCCAGCCCCACACATCCCGTTTCTACGAGGCACTGCATTCCATCCTAGGTGCGGCCGCCACCACTACCCCACCACTGACCGTGGACTCTGAGGATGGGATATTGTCCACGGCCGGTTCCTTGTCGGAAATGTTAGCGGACGGGGAAGATGAGGAAGGAGATGAGGAGGACGAGGCAGTCGACAGCGCTTGCACCGCTGATTTCCCCGACAGCCAGGAGCTCTTCATCACCCTTACCGAGATCCCCTACCAACCGTCCCCATCCGTTACCCCGGACACCGAATCAGGGGAAGGATCAAGCAGTGAGTGCTTTAAACATCTAAACATTTAATTTTAACATAACTGGAATATTTATATTTTTAACAATGGGGTTTTCATTCACTCATTTAAACATAGAAACTTTTATTTATAACACAACAGGAATATTAACTATATCAGCAATTGGGTGTTCATGATTTCTTTGCCTTAGGCAACTATTTAGTCCCAACTATGTATAAAAAATCAAATAATGTCCGGATTTTCATGATTAGGCAACCACAGGACGCTCCACTCTGTAGTCCCTTCCAGTACAGTTACACGAAAATACGGTCAATATGTCCGGGAATTGACAGTCCTCCTGGGAGAGCTCAGCATAGCTCTCCTGGAGGTACTGCTCAAGCCTGCGCATCAGGTTCCGTGGCAGGGCGATCTTGTTAGGTCCACCGTGGTAAGACACGTTCCCACGCCATGACTCTATCAAGTAGTCCGGGATCATAGCACGGCAGAGCATGGCGGCATACGGCCCTGGCTTCTGCATGCTCTCCCGAAGCATCCGTCCCCTGTCGCTCTCCGATATCCTCATCAGCGTGATGTCGCACATGACGCCCTGCTTTAAATTAGGGAGGGGAATGTTAGTATTGGGACTGCTTTACAGCCACGCGGTGGAGGCGGCAGAGGGGCAGCATACAGGGATCTTTCCCTGGGACAGCCGCGAGGTGGTGGGACAGGGGCAGAGCTCATGCTTCCCTGATTGCTGCCAGCAGAGAGTGGCATTGCTTTCAGTGCGAAAGGAGCCCAGTGCTACTATTACAGTTTTAAGCTGCCACAAGTCTACGGCTTACCATGTTTTCCTGCAACAAAAGTAGAGGTGTCCTGCCACGCTTCTCAGATCGCAACTGCAAGACCCCAGGCACTGAAGGCGAGGGCCGAAAATTCGACCTTGTCCTGAGTGCGCATGTGAAAGGTGCAGTGCATGGTGTTGTTCACAGAGAAAGACTATGTTCTTTGTTAGCAACTTCATTTATCTGTCTCAGGAATTCACTCCCTTTTTCCCATTCCCACAGACACATCTGCGACTGTCTCCCAACCCAGCCTGGCATCACACTCCCAGAGGCTAGCGCAGATTAGGAGGAGGAAGAAGAAGACGCGTGAGGACATGTTCTATGAACTTATGGACTGCTCACGAGAGCAGGCAGCCCAGACGACACAGTGGAGGGAGAACTTGTCACAAATGCACCGAGCAGTCATGGAACGGGAGGAGAGGTGGCACCAGGAAGACCAGCAGGCTACTCAAACCCTGCTTGGACTAATGAGGGAGCAAACGGAGACGCTCCGGCGCCTAGTGGATGTTCTGCAAGACCGGAGGCAGGAGGACAGAGCCCCGCTGCAGTCTATCTCTAACCGCCCTCCCCCGCCACCAAGTCCCACACCCCCCTCACCAAAAGTCCAAAGAAGGAGGGGCGGCAAGGGCCGTTAAAACTTTCAGTCAACCCCTGCAGACTGCTGCAGCAATAGAAGGCTCTCGTTCCACAAAGTTTGAAAAGTCCTTTCCTACCCATCTCACACAAGCCCCCGTCCAAGTTTCCTCCCCCCCCCTTTTCATGTGCGGTTCATAATAAAACATCTGTTTCTGTTAAGTACTGTTTCCAAGATTGTCTTTTAGAGGAGATTCTGTCTGAAGGGGGGGAAGGGGTTTGTTAATTGGACAGGACAGTCACCTTTAGCAGGCTACAGAGGCGGGGGCAGGTCCAGCATCAGGACACATACACAGTGCAGTCACCAGTTACCCTGGTCAGTCTGGGAGGTGGTTTTCATGTTCTGGGGGGCGGGGGGATTGATCTGTGACTTTGTGGCGGGGGAGGGCAGTTAGAGATCTTATGCCGCGGTCCTTATCCTGGATCACAGAGCCACGCAGCAGGGGGTCTGTAACCCTCCGCCCCCTGCCAGAAAGTCACTTGGCCGACACATACACGCAGTCCCGCCCAGGACTGCTGGCAGGCTCCGTTGAAACAACCAATCCACCACTGCGGAGCCTGTCATTCCCGGAGTTTAGAAGCATCATTTGCATCAGAACACTAAACCCGCCCCCCCGCCACAGTCTGCGTCCCCGGTTTAAAACATTCCCGCGAAAACAGTAAGAAAGAGAACGTTGTTCATTAACAAAACGGAACAGATTTTATTTGTTGGGAAGGTGGTGAAGGGGGTATGTAACTTGGAAGGATAGTCAACAGTAACTGGGTAAAGAAACGGGGGCAGGTTCAGCATCTGTGTCCACAAACTAAACAGTCACTGGAGACCCTGCTCAGTCAGGAACCTGGCTTTCAAAGCCTCCCTGATGCACAGCGCGTCCCGCTGGGATCTTCTAATCGCCTGGCTGTCTGGCTGGGTGTAATCAGCAGCCAGGCTATTTGCCTCAACCTCCCACCCCGCCATAAAGGTGTCCCCCTTGCTCTCACACAGATTGTGGAGCACACAGCAAGCAGCTATCACAATGGGGATATTGGTTTCGCTGAGATCACAGCGAGTGAGTAAGCTTCTCCATCTCCCCTTGAGACGGCCAAAAGCACACTCCACCACCATTCTGCACTTGCTCAGCCGGTAGTTGAAAAGTTCTTTCTCTGAGTCCAGTGCGCCAGTGTAGGGCTTCATGAGCCAGGGCATTAGCGGGTATGCAGGGTCCCCGAGGATCACTGTAGGCATCTCCACATCCCCAAGACTTATTTTGTGGTCCGGGAAGTAAAGACCTTCCTGCAGCCGTCTAAACAGACCAGAGTTCCTGAAAACACGAGCGTCATGAACCTTGCCAGGCCATCCAACGTTGATATTTGTAAAACGTCCCCGATGGTCCACCAGTGCTTGCAGCACCATTGAAAAGTATCCCTTTCTGTTTATGTACTGGCTGGCCTGGTGGTCCGGTCCCAGGATAGGGATGTGAGTCCCATCTATAGCCCCACCGCAGTTTGGGAATCCCATCTCGGCAAAGCCATCTATGATGAGCTCCACGTTTCCCAGGGTCACTACCTTTGATAGCAGTACCTTGACGATTGCCTTGGCTACTTGCATGACAGCAACCCCCACGGTAGACTTGCCCACACCAAAGTGGTTTGCGACTGACCGGTAGCTGTCTGGCGTTGCAAGCTTCCAGAGGGCTATGGCCACTCGCTTCTGGACAGTCAGGGCTGCTCGCATCCGGGTGTCCTTTCGCTTCAGGGCAGGGGACAGCAACTCACACAGTTCGAGGAAAGTCCCCTTCCGCATGCGAAAGTTTCGCAGCCACTGGGATTCATCCCAGACCTGCAGCACTATGCGGTCCCACCAGTCCGTGCTTGTTTCCAGGGCCCAGAATCGCCATTCCACAGTATCCACAAGACCCAGTGACACCGAGATGTCCTGGGCGCTGGGTCTCGTGTTTTCTGAGAGCTCGGAGCTACTCTCCGACTTCATGCCCTCACGGTGGTGCCGTAGCCTCCTCTCCTGATTTCTCTGCAGCTGCCTCTGGTAAAGGTGGATGAGAAGCTGCGAGGCGTTGAGAACTGCCACAACTGCAGCGATGGTCGCAGCGGGATCCATGCTCGCACTGCTGTGGCGTCCGCGCTGTCACTAATCAGAAAAGTGCGCGAACTGATTTCCCGCCGGCGCTTTCAGGGAGGGAGGGCGGGAGTGACGGACGGATGACGACAGGCACCCAAAAGCACCCTCGACACATTTTTTTACCCAGAAGGCATTTGGGGCTCGACCCAGAATTCCAATGGGCAGCGGGGACTGCGGGAACTGTGGGATAGCTGCCCACAGTGCACCGCTTCCAATGTCGACGCTTGCCCCATTAGTGTGGACTCACAAAGTCGAATTACTGTCCTTAGTGTGGACACACACGTTCGACTTTGTAATATCGATTCCACATATTCGATTTAACTAAAATCGAACTACTCTCGTAGTGTAGACATACCCTCGGTTTGTTGTTCCCAGTCAAGTTGTTTAACTCTAGGCCACACAGTACCACAAACTTTAAAGTTCTCCCTCAATGAGGATAATACATTTTTTCCTCCTCTTTCCCCTGCTTGTATTGTGAGTAGACTTTCCCTTGCAGTTTCCCCAGGTACAGTACTACACTCAGGAAACTACTAGATATGTTTATGTAAGTGTACAGAGTTCCACTGTGCTAGCAGAAGGTGAAATCAGAAATAGTCATCAGTTGGATTATGCCCCAGTATTAATTGAGCGGAGGTTTGATAATCTCAGTTGTTCAAGGAGCTGGAATAGCAAAGGTTTTAAAAATCAGTCAGTTATTGACAAATTTGAAGATATGTAGGACTGACTGACAAAATGGGTGAGTGGGATGGGGTAGTCTGCCCCCGTAAGGGTAATGGTGCTTAGCAGTCAGCTCCATCACCTGGCATGGCCCTCAAAGATTTTTGGGAGGTTCTGATGTATGAGAAGGCCTTGGAAATAAGAGGCACAGGTGGAGGTAGTGGTCCCAGGATTAGGTAGTGTTTGGGAGAATATCAGTTTTTCTTTAAGATCCTGAGTCCAAGAGCTTGCAGAAAGAGCAGGGCAAAGCTCTCTTCTCACCTGACCAGCTGGGGATGAGCTGGGAGAAGGGAACTAGTGTTATCCCAGCATTTGACATTCCTGCATGTACCCCATAACTTAACAGTACTGCAGTCAGCCATTTTCTATGGTCAGCCACTGCCAGCTGAAAACCAAACATCACATAGCTAGGAAAATCTTAGACCTTTGTGAGGCAAGGTCAGACAACTGAATACTCGAGATTTGTTAATCAGAATGGGAGGATGGGACAAAGTTATGGAAGAGTGCATGAATAGCAACCTTGGTTTTAGGTGACCCTGACACATTGTCATTATGGCTAGAAATACTAGAAACTTGAGATAAGTAGTTTGTTGAAATCAGGAGAATTGGTGACCCAGTACATGTTGTTATGCTGAACCAATAGGAGTCCCTATAGATTATATGCTTTCTTAGATTGAGCTATAAAATTATGTAAAAGTAAGTACCTCGGAGCAGTCCCAGGAAGCTTTCCTTCAGGCAAGCAGCTGACATCTAAATTCCCCATCAGCTGGACAGAAAGAGGACCCCTGGAAGCCCAGCTGGTGATCACTCAAAACTATCTCAGACTGTGGGTAACTATATCTGGGATGTCCTAAACCTATTGGGTATGTGTGTGCATGCTTTACATCTAATAAACAGTAGTTTTAGATAAGAGCACTCTTGCTTGTGTCAATCATTTATCAGACAGAAGCGCAGTGTTCCCATTGATTTATTCCTGACATCGCCTGGAGAGAAAGAGTTACATTACCACTGCTTTGGGTTCTGCGAAACCCCGGGTAACACTAACATATGCCACCTGCTCCCTCATAGCAGGGCAGACCCCAAGATAAGACTGTCAGCCAAACCCTCTGAGCCAGAGGACTAACTGGGGAAGGGGGCCAGATGAAGGAGAAGCTTGCTAAGGCTTTACAGCTGGCCTGAGTTGCAACCCAGCTCCAGAGAGCAGAGCTGGGGACTCTTGGCTTAGGCTATGCCTAGACTATAATTGGGCAATGTGACTGTAGCTAGTGTAGGCACACCTGAACTTCTTTGATCTAGCTAGCTCAAGGCTAACTATCTTGAGTAACAATAGCAGTGTAGCTGCTGCAACAGGGGATCGTGTGGGCTAGCTGCTTGAATATCTACCTGGGGTCCTGGTCAGGGTTGTAATTGGGAGGCTAGCCCAAACTGCTGCTGAAGTTATACTGCTATTGTTCCTCTGGCCAGATCGGAGCTAGCTTGGGTATGCCTACATGTGCTGTAATCACATCTCCTGATTCTAGTGTAGACATACCCTTAGGGAGAGACGGAGGGGCTGCCTACATTACAACCCAGTTCCAGGAAGAAGAGCTGAGGACTCCTGTCTTAAGAGAGAATGGCCATTTAAAGTACAACCCCAGATCCAGGAGATGGGGTGGTGGAAGACTCCTGAACAGAGGTCAGAAAGGTTCCATTGATTGTTGCATGGACCGAACAGGAGGATGAACTGAAGGGACTAATGAGGTGAGTTACACTTTGTAGAACAACATAATGAATCAGACCCCGCAAAAGGGCGATGTGTTTCGAACCGATCTAGTCTGTAATTGAAAGAACCTGAGGGGGCACTGAATGCAATATAGCTGCACAGCCATGAGAGGGCATGGCTGTGAGAGGGAAGGCAGCCATGAGAGGGAAGGCAGCACCTCATGAGCATGAGATTCTAACTAACGGAATGGAATGGTCTGACTTTTGGTCAGTGCTGTTTTGAGTGGTTTGCTCCCTACTAAGCATTACAGGATCAAGAATGAGTTTGAAGTAAATACTCTGTGGTCTTCTTTAAATTAAGAGCAACATCTATGGTGTTTGAGATTACAAAGTTGACTTATACCAGTATACAATGTGGTGATCTTTCATGGTACAGCCAAGATAATATAGAGCTATTCTTCTATATATTTTGCCTAATGTTTTTCACTTCATTTAGTGATATCCATGCTGGTGAGGAAGGTTTCAAGCCTGACAGTCCTGAATCACAATCTATGCAGAACAAATCCAGCACAGTCTGTGACACTCCTCTTTCCCTCTCTCGGTGCTGTGATCTGATGGATTGTCCTTGGGTGTAGCACTCAGGAATAGAGCTTGCTGGGAAAGGGACTTCTAGTTCCATGAAAAAAAAAGTTGAAGGGGGGATTTTTCATCCTAAATCAGGGCAAAAATCCAAATACTAAAATATATATCCTGGAACTAGGAGGCTGCAATATTTTTTTTCAGAAACACCAAAATGTTCACACTGTGGAACACTGGTGTTTCTGAAACAAAATATGTTCCCTAGCTTCCTTGGAATCTAGAACCTTGTGGAAGCCCTGTTCTGCTGCAACCCGTGGATTCCTGTCAGAAACCAATCTGACTTCTGTCAAAATATCAAAATCAACACATTCCCATGGAAAGCTTTTATTTAGACTAATCTGGATTATTCCAATGGAAAAATCTTCCATTGGAAAAATTCCAACCAGCTTTACTCAAGAGACATGGGTTCTGATTTTGATTCATCCGGGACATTCTGTGTTAAATTGGGTAAATCACTTGGCTTCATGGAGAGCTGCTAATGCTCAGTAGGTCTGGAAAATAAGATTTGTTTCATTTGAGTGCCAAATGAATCCATATTTAGGCAACTAAATTTGTCTCAGGGAAATATTCAAACCTCATTAACCAGAAATAACTTTGTATCAGTCACTGAAAGGGGTATTCTTCTTAATGCACTGATGTTTCTGAAGTTCTTCAAGATCCTCAAATGGAAGTTTTAGTAACTCAAGCCCCAGAATTATGAGTTATTACTATTTAAGTATTGCCCAAGCATCAAGGCTGTTTTAGAAAAGATGGAACAGAGGGCTGAGAGAATAAATACTCAAGGTATAATGGCTAGATTTTTTTCAATAGTCTGCGGAAACTGATTTACTGCAGTTTTCCCCCAAAGTACCCTGCTGGTGCAGCTAAAGACACAGCCTCCTTTTCCATGTCTGTGAATTAATTACAAATTAATATCAAAGATTTAAGGTATGATATGATGTTGCCATAGTAAAATAGGGAACTTAATGGAGTTGAATATTGTGATTAAATGAGGTTTATAAAAGGAATGTCAAGTATGAGGGATACAGCTTTGGGTAAAATATTGTAAACTTCAGTGACAGGGTTTATCTCCTAGGCAATCCTGTTAGGGAAAGAAAGGGATTGTGTATATTTTGATTATTTTAGTTAGGCTGATATTTGTAATCAAGCATGCTTATGCTTTCAGCTTAGTGTTATATATCTAAGCTGAAAGAGGCAGTAAATAAATGGAACTGAAACTAAATAGTGAGTTTTTATAAGGACGCTTGCCACAGAATGGCATAATCGGAAATGTAACAGTTTGGATGATAATGCACAGACTTAGCTTAGCCATAATACCATTGTTGTTGTTAAAACAAGGAGAACAGAAATAGAAGATTTATACAGCTGTCTCAGCCTGCTTGAGCACAACGGTTTAGAAGTGACTTTGCATTGTACTATGGACTGTTAAAACAAGTTTCGGGAGCATCAAGGAATGGAGGAATGTTGTATAGATATGAATTTTAAACTGGACATTTTGGCAATTGGAGGAGTGTTGATGGAGAAAAAGTAACTTGAGGAAGCATAACTGCAAAGTTGGCCAAGGGATGCATTGCAAATGGGCCCACAGAACGCTTGCTGAGATCAGCTGGTTTGCTCTGGTCAGCAACTTGTGTTCAAGGTATGTCCCAGGATGCTTATACCAACAGTTATGACCTAACTTGTCTCTCACAAGGTGGTGTGGAAAAAATGTGTTGCACAAAGAAATTGGGGGGGAAAATTAGATGGTGAGAGGACAACTCTCATGTTGGTTGGACACTTCAAATCTTTGGCAGAAATACGGGTCACCATATGATTGGTCCACGACAGCATCTCCAGGAAAAGGTACCAAGTTGAACCACCCAGCAGAAATGGGTCTGTCTCCTTCAGGATATTGCTTTCTGGAAGGTGAAGACAAGTTGAGGGGAGAAGACTGAGATCCTGGGTTGGCCATGTGGGAGTCCTTCTGGTGACATGAAATACCTATCTTGGAGGGGCACCTTTATCTGCCTTTCTATTTTTCAGCAATTTGGGTTGCCCATTAGTGCATCAGGGGGATAAAAAACTAGTGATGTCCATTCTCTGTTCCACCTGTGTTTACAGTGTCAGCTCCTTCTGTAAACGATAACTGAGCCGAAAACTGTCAGCTTAGCAGATCTTTTGATAAGTAACACAGAGACTTTCTCTTGGGTGACAATGCAAATCAGTCAAGTTAGGTAGTAAGGAAGTGTGTATGTGTTTTAAAGAGTCCGAGTTACAGTATGCCCTTCTTTTGTAACAGGTTCTAATCCAAGTACATTTGAAACTGAACAAGTTACTGTTAAGATTGTAGGCCGCTTCTTATTTGTCTACCATAGTTAATGGTTTCATACTACCTATTGTACTGGGGAGTGCAGCCATAAGACTGAGTACAAGCCTCTTGAACTGTGCTGTGTCTATACATCATAAATGTAGGAGTTTATATGAAATAGTTGGGAGTGTTAATCGGATCCTGGGGCTAATATAATTCATTGGGAAATAAGTGAAAGGGATTGAGTATAGAGCCATTAGGGACAAGTCCTTGGTGAACTGGCATGTAAGTAACTGACAGAATTGCCTCATGCTTTAGTTTTGATGGTCGTTTCCCCCCCTCTTGTGTTAGCAACACTGGAGTTTGATAACCTGTTGGCACAAGTGAGGCTTTATTCTAAGAGACTCCTAAGGTGTCTACAGTGCAATTAAAAACCCACTGCTGGCCCATGGCAGATGACTTGGGCTTGTGGGGCTCAGACTACTGGCTGTTTAATTGCAGTGTAGACATTCCGGCTAGGGATGGAGCCCAGGCTCTAGGACCCTGCGACAGATGAGGGTTCCAGAGCACAGGCTGCAGCCCAAGCCCAGACATCTACACCACAATTAAACAGCCCCACAAGCCCGAGTTAGCTGGCATGAGCTGGCCATGGGTGTCTAATTGCAGTGTAGACATGACCTTAGTTGAAAATCTAAACAAAGTCACCTTCCCAGGATAAGAATTGAATGCTATTTTCCATTTTTGGTTGTGTGATTTTGTTTCTGAAAATGTAAATCGTCATAGCTAACTATATTCTAGCTCATGTAACCAAATTATAGGTCTAGTACTATTTTTGTCATCTGATATATTAGTTGCTGTTTAGGATATTTAATAAAACCCTGTAAAACTGAATTCAACTCAAGTCCTTTTCAATTAAGCAATCAAAATTAAAAGAACATGAAGAAAGGTGGTATGGATAATCAATTAAGCAGTTGCGTAACTGAAGTTTGTTTTACAGCCTATCTTTCTTACAAAGTGCAAAAAATGTATTAACATGTTTCTTATTCTTTTTCTCCCTTTTTAAGGTAATATTTCTTAATTTATGTGATAGTTCAATATCATCCAGAAGACTGCATTTTAAATGCAATGTAGTAGTCAGTTACATAACATGAGAATTTCTGTCTCCATTAAAAGTATATCGCCAGTAAATTTGGCATTAGAGTTGCAAAAGATCCAAACAGGAAAAAAATCAGCTATATATTGAAATCATGATAGATAACTTGCAACCAATATATAGAAATATGTAAGTAGCTAGTGTATTAATTTTCAGTTTCAATATGGTTTTAGCTATTTGTTTACATTCTATATTGCTTAAATATTTATTTATATATCACAAACAATTGTTTCTGTAGTAATAGCTTCCATTCATGCCGGGCAAACCCCAGAGTTCTGGAGTTTCATTTCATTTCAGATATGCTCAAAAAATTTCAGAGTTTACCTGACCCTCTTGAGTATGAACGATCAGGCATATAAAAACCTCACCAGAACAATCTTTCCTCTGGAAATGGCATTATTTTTTCTGCTTTTGGAAAAGCTGCAAGACAACTTTATGTTGACACTTCTGCCTTTTGTCGTGCGATCACCAGGGGGAGGAAAAGTATGTAAAACTAGTGGGGAAAAGAGGTAACTAATCACCGTGACCCTTATGGACAAATCCGATTGCATTCAATAGGGATTAAAGCCCTAATTCAGAAAAACACTTAATCAGGTGGTTACCTTTAAGCACGTGCTTTAAATTAATCCCACATGCTAAAGCAATTTGCTGAATCAGGGACTCAAACCAATAGGACTCTGTACATTATATGACATTACTTGGCAAATTTAATAGAGAATGAGAACTTCCTGTAATGAATCTATAGAATTTAACAGACCATTATATCCCTGCAATAGAATTCAGTCCAGTCCAGCAGCTATAAAATTCCAACTTCCTTGAAAGATAGAAGGGCCTTTATTTTATAGGTACTTAATGTAATTTACTATGTAGGGCAGCAAATCCCCTGCAGGAAGTTTAAGATTACAGATGGTTAGGAACCATTAGGAAAGGGATAGATAATAAGATAGAAAATATCAATCTAAATCTATGCCCACACCTTGAATACTGTGTGCAGTTCTGGTCACCCCATCTCACGAAAGGTATATTAGAACAGGAAAAGGAACAGAGAATGGCAACAAAAATAATTAGAGGTATGAAACAACTTCTATATGAGGAGAGATTAAAAAGACTGGTCAGTTTAGAAAAGAGACGACTAAGGGGAGATATGACAGTGGTCTATAAAATCATAAATGGTGTGGAGAATGTAAATAGGGAAGTGTTATTTACCCCGTCACATAATACAAGAACCAGGGATCACCCAAGGAAACTAATAGGCAGCATGTTTTAAACAAACATAAGGAAGTACTTCACACAACACACTGTCAAGTTGCCTGTGTTGTCAGGGGAATGTTGTGAAGGCCAAAAGTATAACTGAGTTAAAAAAAGAATTAGCTAAGTTCATGGTAATGGAGGGTAGGTCCATTAATGGCTATTAGCCGAGATGGTCAGGGACACAACCCCATGCTTCAGGTGTCCCTAAACATCTTATGCCAGAAGCTGGGACTCGACGGCACTTTTTAATTGCCCTGTTCTGTTCATTCCCTCCTCAAGCGTCTGGCACCAGCCACTGTCAGAAGACAGGATACTGGGCTAGCTGGACCATTGGGCCACCCCAGTAAGGCTCTTCTTATGTTCTATCATTGTACGTAGATTTCCATTTAGGTCATCAGAACTGAACGTCATTCTAACTGCTAAAACTCTGGGCTAGAGCCTCAGCTGGTGCCAACTGGCATTTGCTTCAATGGAGCTACGTTGAATTGCACCAGCTGAGGATCTGGCACTTTCTCTTCCAGTTAAGAGTACTATCTTGTGAATGTCCAGGGCATTTTACTTTTAATTCAATAGCATGCTGTAATAGAAATTTCATCAGACTATAAATAGAATCCACACAGCAAAGTGCGGATTATTGTTTGACAATAGCACAAATAATTCAGGTTATGATTTATGATTAGAGACTTGAGAAGTTGATGTCCAGGATGTGGGCTGAATAAAGTGCTTTTCTATGTTGTTGGAGGCTTATGTCACAGAGTCTATAGAGTCAAGAAAGGTGCATAGGGTAGTGTTGTTATTATTAATACGTATTATTTATGGAGTACTGTCAGTGTGCTTGGGGCTTAACGCACATAAGAGAAGACAGGTCCGTCCCTTAAGGAGCAGATGGCCTGATTAGAGACAGTGCTGGAACAGGCATTACAAAGAGAGGAAATAGGTCCTCTCCCTTCTTCCTTCCTAAGTTGGGAAGAAAGTTACTCAGAGTTGAATCAAAGACGGGAGTTGGATAGAGGAGTGGGGCTTGCAGTAAGATTATGTCACCACAGATGAGGAAATAGAGGAGGCAGAGGAATGGGTGGAGATAATGCTGTCTAGTTATAGGTTCTCCATAATGTTACTGATGAGCCTGCTATGATCTGTATCTGAAGGGGAAGGGTGTGGTTTCCTGGTTAGCTTGTAGATGAACTAAGGGTACGTCTTCACTACCCGCCGAATCGGCGGGTAGTAATCAATCTATCGGGGATCGATTTATCGCATCTCGTCTAGACGGGATAAATCGATCCCCGAACGCGCTCCCCGTCAACTCCGGAATTCCACCAGAGCAAGAGGTGGAAACGGAGTTGACGGGAGAGCCGCAGCCATTGATCCCACGCCGTGAGGACGCGAGGTAAGTCGATCTAAGGTATGTCGACTTCAGCTACGCTATTCTCGTAGCTGAAGTTGCGTATCTTAGATCGATGTCCCCCCCCTCCCCCCCGTGTAGACCAGTCCTAAGTCTCTGGAGATTGGTGCTGTATAGGAGCAAGTAGAAACTTCAGCTGAGCCCGATGAATGGAGATGCAGGGCAAAATGTCACCTGCATATCAGTGGCACTGAAGCTCATACTGCTGTAATCCCAGGGCTTGTCTACATGGGGAAATTATTCCTGAGTAAAGTAAAGCACTGTGGCTCTTCTGAAATAACTCCTAGTGTGGACATAAATCTGGAAAAGCAATGAAGGAATGGTTATTACAAAATAGCTATGCCAGTCAATTTTCCTATGTAGACAAGCCCATCCAGTTGTATAAATGGCATCTTGAGAATAACCGTATTAAGGGCCACCAGAAGATCCAATTCTGTTAGCATGGATATGACTCCTATCCATCATCATGAGGAGAGTGTCAGTCACTTAGGCCTGGTCTACACTACGACTTTAATTCGGATTTAGCTGCTTTAATTCGAATTAACGCTTGACCCGTCCACACAACGAAGCCATTTAATTCGAATTAAAGAGCCCTTTAATTCGATTTCTGTACTCCTCCTCGACGAGAGGAGTAGCGTCAAAATCGGTATTGTTAATCCGAATTAAGGTTAGTGTGGCCGCAATTCGATGTTATTGGCAATTAGATGTTATTGGCTACCCACAATGCAACGCTCTGGAAATCGATGCTACTACGGTAGCTTGGACGCACACCACCAAATTAATGGTGCCTAGTGTGGCCGAATACATTCGAATTTATAAAATCGGTTTCCTAAATTCGAATTATATAAATTCGGATTAATCCTGTAGTGTAGACATACCCTTAGTAGAACTCTACTCCTATGCCATAACCAGCTCTGAGGAGCTTGGCTGACTGGGATTCCCCACCCACTAAAAGAGTAGATGCTGCTAGATTTTACTGCATATTGAGAGAGAAGATGGACCACAGCATGTTTGAGGGTGATTGCAAGCTTCTTTTCACAAGACCCAGAGGAAGCCAGCAAAGTATTTTAAATAATTCACATGCCAAAATTCATCCAGACAGCTTACAGTCAATAAAGCTGCTAGCTCTTTACATTACTCTGACTGAGCCTTTAGTGTATTAATTCAAAGCTCTCGGAAGCCAAAGACACCCCAAGATCCAATGGCTGAGGTGGAAATGTGAGACACCATATGGGACTAAGTCCCAAGAAGGAGGACATAATAAAATTCATAGTGTGGAAAGTTTAAATGAGAAGGATCAATTTCTTTAGCATAAATAACGTGTTCTCTACCCTACATTTCATGATCCTATGTTTCTAATGTGAATAATTCAAATAGAGAAAGTGTGATTATACCAGGTCTGTGTGGGATGGAAGATAAATTTAGGACTGTAATGAGGGACAGTCAAGTTTTTATGTGCCCAGTATTTCAGCTGTTAAAAATGTTTTCTCACTACTGAAAAAGAAGAGCTTGCAAAATGTTTTCCAACCAGCTCAGTTGCCCTGTTAATTTGGCACTTCCTTTTTTTTTACTTTTAAGGACATTGTGGAATATTTTTTTTAAAATGTGAAAATAACATACCAAGCCTTTTAGTATTGTCCAGAACTGTTTCTATGTACTATAACACCAGAATAATGAAATCTGGCTCTGATCTTGTACCATCTCAGGGAAACAAAGGACACATGGTAACGCTTTGTTAGCACATTTTAAAAACAGTTAACTCTGCTTTGAGTTAAGACTAATATCTTGTTACTGTCTAATATAGTGTGTTTCAGTTTTATTTCACTGAAATGTAGTGAAAAAACTTTCTGGCTAATTCAAATGGAGCAGAAGAGTGCTGCATAAAAACCTCTTTGAAGTCTGTCAATGCCATTCCTTAACCAACTGGAAAGCTTTGCTGATCTGTGGAGTGCGGAAATACAAGAATTGAAAAAGTGGATCAGAGCTAAAGGACATTTTATTCCATTTTATATAGGTTTGTATATGGTGCTTATCACCATACTATCTGAGTGCCTTCTTTCCAGTAGTGCATTAAGCAACATGACTACACATCTGTCACATGTCCATCTCTTTCAAAATCCTATCTCTGACAATGGGGGGCAGACACTTCAGAGGAAGGAACAAGAATCCCATAGCTGGCAGATATAGGATAATCTGCCCCCTACATAATAGGCTTTATCCTAATCTCTAATACTTGGAGATTGGTTTAAACTCTGAAACATGAGATTTAATAACATTTAAAAAATTGTGTTGGCAATAATTGTTATAACTCTGGATATTTGTGTTAGCCATATAAATGTCCAATCACTTTTTTAGACTTGTTAAATTCTTGGCCTCCACAACTTCCTGTGGCAATTTTTTTTTTTTTCAATTTTGACTTTCCCACTTTTTCAATTTCATTGAATATCCATTTGTTCTTGCTTCACTTTCCATGGGCTGAATCTATTGCGTTCATACTGCTCCCAAGGAAAAGAGGGTTAACTTTGTGCAGGTCACTGCCAAACTGAGTTTCCATTTCCAAACCATTATCGTCCCCCTTTTTTGTGCTGTTTTGTTATGATGATTCAATATCACTCCAACACTAGAGTGGCAGCTGCATTTCCCATCTGCTGATAATGTTACCTGGGGTTATCGAAGTCTGACACTCTAACTAATCTGTGTTTTCCAGGCCTCTTCAGGAATTAAATCAATGGGGGACACAGCTCCTTCGTCCGATAAATGATTGGTACAAACAAGAGTGCTTTCACTCAAACCTCCTAGCTCTTAGACATCCTCCGTGAACTGTTCCAAATTGCGCGCACTCAACTAATCTTTTATAAATTACTCAAAAGAAAGCACATAACTTATATTAACCTCTAAAAGGCTAACAATTTCCCTAGCAACAGCAAAAAACTCATGCTACTTATGAGCAAAGCAACTCCTAGTCATAATAGTAAGACACAGATCCAAGGTGAGTTATCCACGCTTTTTTTTATTCTAATAAATCTGTACAAAGCTGCAGCTGTTCATCTGCTCTGCGTAGACAAAGGCCAAATTATTTCTAACTATGTGGTGGTCTTGTTTTCAACTAGTGGCCACAGTTATGTCAAGTCCAGGTTACATCAAGTCCAGTTCTCTCATAACAATAACACTGTATATAAATTACCTATCTCTGCCAAATACACAGCCATCTCTGGTAGCAGATCTGGCATATTTAAGGATATATTTGAATTTCCTCCAGATGTTGTGGAATTGTTAAGCCTCTTCCAGAGGGAGCAAGGGCTGCTCTGATGCTGCTGCCAAACCTGCAGTCGAAAGAGAGGACCCTAGTTCAGGCTATGAGGGACTGGTTGAAATGCTAGTTTAATGGCTACTGCTCACACTCTGCTATATGGGGTGGAACATGAATTGTTCTGTGCTAATTGAGAACCCCGGAGGGAAAACTTAAGGTTTGAAGGAATTGGGACACCTCCTCTAGTATGAAAGGTCTACATACTCTACACATTCCTCTCTCATGTTCCTCAGGAGGTCTTCATCCACAGCTTCCCAGGCTCCTTCCACAAAGACACCTAGTGGTTCTGGGTATTTTTGCTATTGTCCCAACCCTCGTAGAATTGTATTCCCTGTCCCCTCACCTCACAAGCTGGAACAGAAGTATGGGGTAGGTGCACACTGAACCTTAAGTCTTGCATCCAGGGATCCTATTTGCATGTGGTAGGGACAGGGGGCAGATTTGTTTGAACTTGCCCTGAGAGGCTGCTAGGAAATTCCTAGAATCAGAAGAAGATGTATGTCAAGGATCCTATCCCCAAAGCCGCCCTGAAGCTCCAGTGTCAATGCAACATGCTGCCAGGTGGAGTAGGTGCAAAATTTAAATCTTCAGCTGATAGAAGGTGGGAGGGCTCAGAAGGCAGCATGCTCAGCTCTTGGCAAGTGGGACCAGGGGAAGAATCACTTCTCTAATTGCTCCTTCTGTTGGAATGACTGAGTGCATCTGATGGGCTGTAAAATCAATGTATATCCAACCCCTCTTATTGTGTTAAGCCATGACACCCTTGGCATTACCATCTTCCTCACCTGAAGGATGATTACCTTAATGAGGGATATGGGGCATGCCTTGAGGCCAAAGGATATTATAGATTGACATAGACAATGCAACATTCCAAACTAACTTTTCTCAGAAATGTTGTGAGATGAGCAATGTATTGTGTGGTAGGGCTGGTCAGAGTAACTGTGCCCAATGAAAGGATATATATTTTTTTTTTGGCAGAGGGGAAAGGAATGTTAAATTCTATTAAATCCAAAACATAATCCTGTGACTGGATGACACAAAATAATTGCTTGGATGGAATGGCTTGGTGGAGTCAAGTTTGAAATAAGGCCTGCTAGTGCCGGCAGAATTGAGTCAACCCTTCATCTTTTTGAGTAAAAGCGACCTTATGCAGTGTACTGTGTTTAGTTAATGATCTTTAACAATTGCCATGGTATGACTTTTTTTATTTTCCCCAGGAGTGTTGAGCACCAACAGCACCACTGAGTCAAAGGCCCTGGGACAGGAAATATCCCATGCCACCTCACATGTTGATGTTTACCCTAGAATTGTCATAAGTAGTAGTAGAACAGAAGCACTTACGGGACTCAGTCAGGATCAGAGCCCCATTGGGTTAGGCACTGTGCAAACAGAGACATGTCTAAAATTCCATTATCCACACTGCAGTGCACTGTTTCTGACAGTGCGTAGGGTGAGATGGCTTCCTTTCAGCAGTGTGTAGGTGATGCCAAATCCTAGCATGACAATGACACTGAGCACCCTCAGTTCCTGCTGAATTTGACAGGCGTTGAGAAGTTCTGCAGAGGACACTTGGCACCTTGCATGATCGAGCTCATGGTATGTAAATGTGCCAGAAGCATCATATGAATATTACAGGCCTGACTTTCAGAGGTGCTGAGCACTCATATCTCCCATTTACATTAGTAGAAGTCATAAATGTTCTGAATATGAGGCTCGAGATATATTATTGGTGCATGGAAAACTGGCACCATAGTTGTTGGCTTCTTTTCTTGCACCTTTCCCTTTGGAAGACAATAAATAGGAGTTTTGCCACTGGGAGCTGAAAAGGGATCTTTGTCCTTAGCTCTTGGTGTTGACCACTGGTATAAGAACTCACTTTCCCCTATTGTCCTAATATTGTCTACAAAAATAATTATTTCCCTGGTATGATGCGTTACATGCTCTCTCAACTTTCGTCTTTGGAATAGCTCCTCCTTGTTTTTAATTCAGATGGATATTCTGTACTGTGCATCTCTCCTAAACCTCCCCTGCTTGTTAGCTGATCTCACTTTGTGTTCAGTCTTTCCAATGATTCCTTTCTGCTTCCTGAGAAGAAACCTTCATTTGTAGAGGATTTACTGAGACACTGCGGCTTTGTATTTAATTAGCCAGGGGATATTTTGAAGAGGATATGTTTCACTAGTGATGTTGATCTTTACATTGTCTTAGCATTGAGGGTTTTCAACTGGATCGTTCAGATGTTTCCAAATCAGTTTCTCTATTTTGATGGTTGGTATTTTTTCTCCCTAAAGAGAAGGGGAAAAAGGCTGGCTTCAAAGCATGTTACAGCAAATGCTAAGCAATACTGCATTATCTCCCCCGAGTTGCTCTTCATGCAAAGCAAGGCTAATGATAAGAACCGTAATTCGGCAGCCTGTAATAGCAGTCTAAAATACCTGGATTGAAATAATGACTAGTAGAATTGAGTGAATCATGCCTTTCTTTGCCACAGATAGGTTACTATGTAACTTAACAACTTACATGCACTTAAAGAAATCTGGCACATCATAAAAAGAGAAATATTGATGAGATAGGAAACAAGGGATGCCTGTAAGCCTTTTGACTAGAGTTGAGTTTGACTCCTGCCTACATGTTAATGGATATCAGTGTTTAATGTCCACCAGCCTCTTCAAGTTGCAGGTATTCTGGGCAACTCATTTCAATTACTCTCCTATTAAAATCAGAAAGATCCCTTTCCCGCCTCCCATCTGTGAATAAGTAAATGAATTAAGTCATCTTAAATTAATATCAAATATTTATATGATGTACCAGCTACAGTAGAAAAATAGGGAACTTAATGGAATATAATATTGTAACTAAACTAAAATATGTATAAAAGATCCCATCTCATCCAATCCTTTTTGCTGCATAGAAATAGTTACTGCAGAATGGTGCAAAGTCAAGCCTATAGCTTGAACTCTATAGCCATACTTATTTGTAAGGAACAACCTCCTTTTTATCCTATACTTGACTCTTGAGGCACCCAATTCCCATCTGTTTGTAATGGGATTTGAGAACCTAACTCTCTTCAGCGCCTTTGAAAATCCCAGGCCAAATATGACCGAGAAGAGAAATGGCTTTACATTGTTTCTGCTCCTTTTATATTCTTCCTTTAAAGTGTTACATGGCCAGGGATGCATTTCTGTTGATGCCTTGGCTTCTTCCGTGCAGTATTGTGAGATCTCACCATAAAATGGAACATATGTGGTTTTATAGATCACCTGACAGCATCTGGTAGTTGTCTAATGTTAGTCTTGTGCGGAAGCACAGCTAATAAAACTGTATCAAAGCTATGCCTATATGGACCTGGATTTACCCTCTCTGAGGCTGTATGTGTCCACAAAAGTTTAGTAAAGCAGTACATTATATACTGAGGCTCTGATTCTGGTTTCATGCCTGAGTGAATCTGGGGTACCTCTATTTACTTCAGTGGAGTTACTCCAGGTTTACACTATATAGTAAAGTTACTACAGGTTTACACTGGAGTAACTGAGATCAGAATCTGGTACTAAGTGATCTTATTCTGATCTCACCTACATTGAAGTAAATAGATTAATAGATTCGAAGAACAAAAGTGACTTGTGTCAGTTATGGAGACTCCATTCTGCCCGTTGGTAAATTGTTCCACTGGTTAATTACACTCACTGTAAAGCTTCCAAACAGCCTTCATCATTTTCTTTGTAAGGAGAGGGGTTGTTGTGAGACTATCAAAGAAACTAAAGATGCGAGAGACCTATTAGAGGATACAGCCAGTACACAATTGTGCCTTGTTCCACATGTCTATTTGGGCCTGTCTCACCAATGCATTACCCCAGCGTCATGCTGTTGTAATTCTATTGAAAGTAATGGGACTATACTGGTGTAAAATTGGAGTAACAGGATGATGATGATTCTAGTCTGATTTAGACTCATAGACTCATAGATTTTGTTCCCTTCCTCTCTTTCAGCAGTACCCTGTTTTGTTGCTGTTTATTCAAAATATGCAAAATTATGTATCTGGATGTAAGCAACAGCTAACCCCAGCACAGAGTTACAGAACCACTTATCCTACAAAAGCAGTCTCTTCTACCTCTTGTGGGTTGGGTCGGGGTTTGATGTCTAACAATTTGGTCTAATGGCAACATCATAAATCTCCAATCCAACCATTCTTGGAGGAAGTTGCCTCCATTTTCAATAATGCACAGGGCTCTAAATTTACTATATAGGCATAGAGGTTGCATAGTTTGTTTGCTTTTTTGAGGTGGGGGTGTTTAAAGGACCTAACAATTCTCCTGCTTAAGGAGTCTGGGCTGGCTTAGTTCTTCATTCCACTCCTAAGCAGAGGGCAGCTCTGGAGGAAGAGAGATTATAGATTTAAGCAGCTTCCTGAGCCCTGAAGTGCAGTGCAAAACTGGGGCACATAATTAGGAAGACACAGTGGAGAAGAAACCGAGAGAGTAGAAAAGCAGGTACAAGGGGAAAGGTGGAGGGAAAAAAAAACAGAAATTAATAGCTTAATCTTATGGAGGGCGTTATATTCCAGTTTCCTCTGGTTGCTGATCAAATAACTTATCACTCATATTTAACTTAGTAGCTCAAAGAAACTCAGACATAAAACTCCCTCCCAACTTCTGAATTTCCTCTTAGCTTCTCCCCCAACACCATTTATAAGAGACAAATAAAAGTAAAGGTCTTCAAAAGGGGAGCATCTCCTTGATGAGGCCTGCACAAAGTGATGGCACATTATATCCCACTTCCTAAGGTTCATGGTAGCCAAAGTCTCTCACAAGCAAGGATCATAGCAAATGGGCTGCAAGACCTTTTCCCCCTATAACTTCCCCACTAGCGGCAGCCCTTGTATCAAGTGGCCACCATCATTTTAACTGTTCCATCTAGACCTGCTTAACTGTAGTGAGCATTTGTGTCTCTGCCAAGCCTTCCATCGTTAACGACTGCTTTATGCCATAGTCTACCTCAAATGTGATCATTACCTCACATTCCGTTCCTACTTTATAGGTTTGCTGCCTGGCATTTGGATCTGAATTTGTAACTTTATTTTCATACTTTTCTCTTTTTCTCTGCTCCAAATAAAACACTTCAACACGTTTTCTGTCTCTGCAAGGTGCTATGTACCATAAACTTAAATTAGCGTTCGCCACATATCCAACACCACCGTTTAATTGGTTTTCTGCTCATTTCATCTCTCTCGAGCACACACATGTACACTCTTGTATATTTCCCTTCCTTCTCCTACTCAGGATGCGGACGGAACATGAGAAATCAAAGTCAGCAGTAAGGCCACGGCTGTTTGAACCAGCGTGCACTGTACTGACAGCTTTATTGATTGTCTGCAACTTCCTGGGAGGTAACAACTCATCAGCTGCAGTGTATGTTCTTCTTAAGTCAGTTCTGCACTGTGTGGTGCAGGCAGTCTCTCTACTCAGCTTAGTACCATGTGCTGTGTTCTCATTTCAGAGTGTCAGCAGTTTTGTTTTAACTGAATTCTGGGGGGGGGGGGAGTAGCTGCTTCTGCAGGCAGTTCATGAGAAACAAGAAGAGTTAAAACCTGTTTTCTTTCTATCTATTGTAGGTACGTGGCCCCCATTGTCATAGTATTTGAGCACCTCTCCATCTTGAATGTACTCTCAGTCCTCCCCTATAATTTAATTAAGAAGATACAGACGCTGTTGCATGTTTTTTTAAGCCTTGAACAAACATTGGCACTAAAAACCTGAAGAAGAGAGCTCTGTGGAGTTGGAAAGCTTCTCTCTTTCACCAACAGAAATTGGTCCAATAAAAGATGTTAGCTCACCCACCTTGCCTTGCTCCTATCCTAGGACCAAGGGCCATGGCAAGATACATGCTAAACATCCTTCCTCAATCACTTTGCTTAATGTTCCATCCTATCCTTGTTCTCCATCCAAATGATGTCGAGTTTGACTTTAAGATTTTTGTGCCAGAGACTTTGCTCCTTCCTTGTGTGCAAAATGTCAGAGCACAAAAGGTGTGTCTATCTATATAATGCCAATTAGTATTAATCATTGGGATAATGAGGTATTTTGATATATTGCAGGACAGGCAGAGTTTCTCCAATGGTGCTGGCTCCTGGATCCACTGCTTGCTGCTCACATGCTCTTTATAATAAATGCATCATTTTTTCCCCTCCCTAGATCTCCCTGCACTTTAAACAGGTGGGAGAGAATTTTGTTTACAGATTGGGGAAACTGAGTCACAGAGGTGCAGTGATTTGCCTAGATTTTCTCTTGGCCTGATCCAGTCCCTATTTAAATGTATTGAAAAACTGCATTTTACTTCAATGACCATTGGATCAGAGTCAATGACAGGACTAGGAATAGAATCCAGATGTCCTGTGAATAGGGTACAGGACTGGTAGGTAGGCTAATTCTTGCCTCTCTGCAGACTCCGAGACAGAGGAGCCAGGAAGCCTGGCACACATGACGATAGAAGTAGCTATCCTTCCCTAGATAGCAGCTTTGGGGAAACCGCAGCAAGGCACAAGTCAGGAGATTGCTGGGCTTAGTTTGTGATTCTAGGGGGTGTTGGTGTCCTGTGATACCCAGGAACTCAGACTAGATGATCTGGTGGTCTGTCCCAGGTCGCTCTAGTCACCACTAAGACGGCGCTTCCTCCTGGCAGTTCTGGGGATTAGCTTGGTCAGGCTGACACCCCTTCCAGTGGTTATAACCCATCAGTTTCTTCTCTGCAGCCCATTTCTCACTCTCAGGAGCCACAGCATCCTCTCTGTAACTCAGCCCTCCAGCCAGGTCGCTTTTGTGGTTTCCCCTTCTGAGGGAGAGCGTACCAGGTTTCCTGCTCTCCAGCAATCTTCATTGCCTCATGTTGCCATTCCCGCAGAGTCTGGCAAGGGAACCCGGGCCCACTCTCTTCTCCGAGTTCCAGCTCAGATACCCTCTACACAGCAGCCAGGGTCCATTCCTTGCACCTTGCTGCCTTTTCTTGAGCCGCTTCCATATCTTAAGGCCTTCTCCACTCCTCAGGATTTGCCAGACTCTTCACTCCCTCCTCCCAGGGAGTAACTTTAGGTAATTTGTCTCTGCAGCCCCTCAAACACTCCCATGGAGTGGCTGCAGACTTCTCCCTGCTGCCCCTCTGCTTACAATTTCCTGTTTTTTGTGATGCCCCACCTGTGAGGGACAGGAGAGCTTCTCTCTAATTAGAGGCCTCTAGCATACAGCTCCCCAGTTTGCAGCCTAATTAGCTGATTGTGTGATCATGGGAGACTTTAACTTCCCAGATATAGACTGGAGGACAAGTGCTAGTAGTAATAATAGGGCTCAGATTTTCCTGGATATGATAGCTGATGGATTCCTTCACCAAGTAGTTGCTGAACCAACAAGAGGGGATGCCATTTTAGATTTGGTTTTGGTGAGTAGTGAGGCCCTCATAGAAGAAATGGTTGTAAGGGACAACCTTGGTTCGAGCGATCATGTGCTAATTCAGTTCAAACTAAATGGAAGGATAAACAAAAATAGATCTGTGACTAGGGTTTTTGATTTCAAAAGGGCTAACTTTAAAAAAAAATAAGGAAATTAGTTAGGGAAGTGGATTGGACTGAAGAACTTGTGGATCTAAAGATGGAGGAGGCCTGGATTTACTTCAAGTCAAGGTTGCAGAAACTATCAGAAGCCTGCATCCCAAGAAAGGGGAAAAAATGCATAGGCAGGAGTTGTAGACCAAGCTGGATGAGCAAGCATCTCAGAGAGGTGATTAAGAAAAAGCAGAAAGCCTACAAGGAGTGGAAGATGGAAGGGATGAGCAAGGAAAGCTACCTTATCAAGGTCAGAACATGTAGGGATAAAGTGAGAAAGGCCAAAAGCCATGTAGAGTTGGACCTTGCAAAGGGAATTATAACCAATAGTAAAAGGTTCTATAGCCATATAAATAAGAAGAAAACACAGAAAGAAGAAGTGGGACCGCTAAATACTGAAGATGGAGTGGAGGTTAAGGATAATTTAGGCATGGCCCAATATCTAAACAAATACTTTGCCTCAGTCTTTAATGAGGCTAATGAGGAGCTTAGGGATAATGGTAGGATGACAAATGGGAATGAGGATATGGAAGTATATATTACCACATCCGAGGTAGAAGCCAAACTCGAACAGCTTAATGGGACTAAATTGGGGGGCCCAGATACTCTTCATCCAGGAATATTAAAGGAACTGGCACATGAAATTGCAAGCCCATTAGCAAGAATTTTTAATGAATCTGTAAACTCAGGGGTTGTATCGTATGACTGGAGAATTGTTAACATAGTTCCTATTTTTAAGAAAGGAGAAAAAAATGTGATCCGGGTAACTACAGGCCTGTTAGTTTGACATCTGTAGTATGCAAGGTCTTGGGGGAAAAAATTGAAGGAGAAAGTAAAGACATTGAGGTCAATGGTAATTGGGACAAAATACATGGTTTTACAAAAGGTAGATCATGCCAAACCAACCTGATCTCCTTCTTTGAGAAGGTAACAGATTTTTTAGACAAAGGAACTAGTTTACCTCAATTTCAGTAAGGCATTTGATATGGTTCCACATGGGGAATTAACTAAATTGGAAAAGATGGGGATCGATATGAACATTGAAAGGTGGATAAGGAACTGGTTAAAGGGGAGACTACAATGGGTCATACTGAAAGGTGAACTGTCAGGCTGGAGGGAGGTTACTCGTGGAGTTCCTCAGGGATCAATTTTGGGACCAATCTTATTTAATCTTTTTATTATTGCCCTTGGCACAAAAAGTGAGAATGTGCTAATAAAGTTTGTGGATGACATGAAAATGGGAGGTATTGCCAATACAGAGAGGGACCGGGATATCCTACAGAAAGATCTGGATGACCTTGTAATCTGGAGTAATAGTAATAGGATGAAATTTAATAGTGGAAAGTGCAAGGTCATGCATTTAGGGATTAAAAACAAGAATTTTTGTGTTAAACTGGGGATGCATCACTTGGAAGTAACAGAGGAGGAGAAGGACCTCAGAGTAAAGATAATGTGGTCTTGGGATGCTTCAGGTGAGGTATTTCCAGGAGAGATAAGGAGGTGTTAGTACCGTTATACAAGGCACTGGTGAGACCTCAGCTGGAATATTGTGTGCAGTTCTGGTCTCCCATGTTTAAGAAAGATGAATTCTACTAGGATGATCTGAGGAATGGAAATCCTGTCTTATGAAAGGAGACTCAAAGAGCTTGGCTTGTTTAGCCTAACCAAAAGAAGACTGAGGGGAGATATGATTGCTCTCTATAAATATATCAGAGGGATAAATACCAGGGAGGGAGAGGAATTATTTAAGCTCACTACCATTGTGGACACAAGAACAAATGGATATAAACTGGCCATCAGGAAGTTTAGACTTGAAATTAGACAAAGGTTTCTAACCATCAGAGGAGTGAAGTTCTGGAATAGCCTTCCAAGGGGAGCAGTGGAGGCAAAAGACATATCTGGCTTCAAGACTAGCTTGATAAGTTTACGGAGGGGATGGTATGATGGGATAGCCTAATTTCGGCAATTAATTGATCTTTGACTATTAGCAGTAAATATGTCCAATGGCCTGTGATGGGACACTAGACAGGGTGGGATCTGAGTTACTACAGAGAATTATTTCTTGGGTGTCTGGCTGGTGAGTCTTGCCCACATGCTCAGGGTTTAGCTGATTGACATATTTGGGGTTGGGAAGGAATTTTCCTCCAGGGCATATTGGCAGAGGCCCTGGGGGGTTTTCGCCTTCCTCTGCACCGTGGGGCATGGGTCACTTGCTGGAGGATTCTCTGCACCTTGAAGTCTTTAAACCACAAGTTGAGGACTTCAATATCTCAGACATAGGTTAGGGGTTTGTTACAGGAGTGGGTGGGTGAGATTCTGTGGCCTGCGTTGTGCAGGAGGTCAGATTAGAAGATCATAATGGTCCCTTCTGACCTTAAAGTCTATGAGTCTGAGACTATGATTAGGCCCACCTGGCCTAATTCAGCACTTGTAGGGCCAGTGTGGGGAGCACACTGCATCACGTGGTCCCTTCTGGCCTTAAACTCTCCGACCTTGGTAATATGGTAGTTTGCAGACAGGACTATACACGTTTGTGTAATGTAAAATATATCCCCTTTATTTTTCATGCAGTAGTACCACTAGAGGGCTGATGAGGTCTAAGGATTGCCTACCTTTACACAGCCTGCTTGGGTTACAGGGGCCAAGGCTATTTTTGCCTGGAACTTGGTAAAGACACAGAACTGAATGCTTAACTTTTCCAAGATAAATATTAGCACATTTATTGCTTTCCACAATGATTATGAAAAGGCTGCAAAAATTGTTTTTAATCAATCCAGTAAAAGTAATGGTGCATGATACCTATTAACTTGATAATGACTTCTAATGGCACAGAGTCCATCCATACTGACTCTTATGCACTGAAGACCACATTCTTGCCTACCGAGAGAATGGACAGGACATGAAATGCTTTGCCAGAGGATGAACTCTCCCTGAGAGATGATTGCATTACTCCTGATTCCTTTGAATAGACACAAGGAACAATAGCTCAGAACAAACTCATTTTTGTAGCAAATATAATGACCCGATGGAGCTTGTCACAGAGAGATGTTCTTTCATTTATGATAAGGGGAGTGTGCCAAAGGAATCTTCACAGTGAATATTTTGAGAGTGTCTCTTCTCCCAGTCTTGTGTGTCAATAAACATTCCTGGGCAGACTGACAGAGAAAGGATGGTCCAGTAGTTGGGGTGATAGACTGGAATTCAGAAGTCCCATGTCCAAATCCCTGCTGTGTCACAGACTTTGTGTTATTTGGCCTCTATCTCTGCCTCAGTCGCTTTCCCATTCATTAAACAGGGCTAATAGCACTTCCCTACCTCCCAGGAGTGTTGCAAGGACAAATATGTTGAAGGTTGTGAGGTACTCAGGTATGACAGCGATGGGGGCCAAGTAAGTACCTTAGATAACTTCTCAGCTATAATTCCTGCTGTTTGGGTGTGGACAATGTTCTTGTACTAATGAGTGAGCAGACCTTTCCCTCGGCTGTACATACTGTTGCTGTAACAAAGCTATGAAGTCAGCTAGAGGAGGCCATGATGGAAGTTTGCTTTTGAAAATATATCTTCCGGTGTGTGGGTGTAACTGGGCAGATGTCTGGTCAGAGGGGGAAACAAGTGAGTCAGCCACCATGTAGAAGTAGCCTCTCATAGGAGCTTAAGAGTCACAGTAAATGGATGGATTCTAGCATGTAACCCATGAATTGTATCTTCTGCTAATTCACAGGATTCACCTTCATTGCTAAGGCCTAGATTGTGCCTTGTAGCCACAGTCCATAGAAAAGGGTGATATGGAGCTTAGAGGCAGGACCATCAGGAGCTGCAAGGCAATACCTTCTGCCAGGCCTCTCTGCAGTCCATGCTATGAAGGGGAAAGGGTTGTTATGTCCTCCACTCCACACCTGTGTAAGGGCCAGACAGAATATGTCCTTATATAAAATGACTTAAACACATCTTGGGTGCTTTACACCTCTGGACTCACCCTGCATTGCATATGGCTGCTGTGGATGGCAGGTGATTGACAATGGCATACGTTGTGGCTAGCTTCAGGGTCAATTGCTGGTTCTGCTTGGCTCCCATGCTTTAAGTTAATGGCCCTTAGCTACGCTGTAGAACGGCACGACTCATATTTGCTTACCCAACTCTGTGAAGTTCTCCAGATGGAAAAGAGCTATGAGTGCTGTTGGGCCCATCTCTCAGACAAGAAAACTGAGAGACAGAGAGGATAAAGGCATCATTGCCTGGGCAACATTGCTGGCCAGAGGGCCTGGAAACTAGAGACTTGTCTGATTCTTCTCACACTGGTGTAAGTCAGTAGGAACTCCTTTGAAATCAATTGTGAGTGAGCAGAGAATTGGGCCTCTAAACCTCTATTTTCCTCATTTTTACAATTATAATAATACTTATCTATCTCATCATGTAGCTGTGAAGTTTAACTGAGAATGTCTGTAGAAACTTTTGTAAAGATACAGTCTCCTTTGGAATTAGACACTGGATTTGATCAATAGTGGAATTGCATTTGCTTCTGTAAATACTGTAACAACTTCTCATCTTGAACACACACCCTCCTGTATCTTTAAATTTACTAAGTTGTCTTTTTTTTTTTAAAGGGATTGCAAATCTGCTTAATATTAAGCTCACCTTTGTACATACAATACGGTTGGTAGTTCTCCTGTATACACAAAGCCATATTTATTTTCCTGACATAACCTCTGAAATAATTTCATCTTTAATTTATGCTGAGATTGTTATATTCTAGCAAAATACTGTGTTCCAGGCACTTTTCCAACTTCTGCACAAATGTTTGACTTTGGAAACAATATTTTGTATGTAATAAGTGTTGAAAAATGTACTTATTGTTGGCAAGATATTGCTACTCACACTTCAGCTAAATAGTACCTTAGTCCATGAGTAGTCCTACTGAAGGCAATGGGACAACTCAGAGTAATATGTTACTCATCATGAATAAGGGTGTCAGAATCTGTCACTCCGATGTTTCTCTGCATTTTTAAAGCACCTGTACTCTGTTGTATAAGGTCCTGGGCCTCCAGGATGCCGAATGTTGAGGGTTCTTATCTAGGTGAAAGGTGCACTCAGCACTTTGAAGAATTAGGCTTTAGTACCTATGTCTCATAGACCCTAGTCCCTTCTCCAGTTTTCTTGTAGATGAATCGGTAAAAATGTATGCAACTCTGTATCAAACCAAGCTGCAATACTCCTGTAATCAGAGAAGCCATCCTATGAAAGTGTGACAGCCACCAATTTGGCTGAAATACCAGGGATTGAATTTGGGATATCCAGAGATAAAAGCATGAACTGCTACAGCTTGAGCAAAAGAGGCTACCCTTCTCCTGCTGGGGCTGTAACTTATTCATAGCCTTTGTGAGTCCAGCACAGAGGGGCATCTGTATCCTACAGTGGTGAGTGGATTACACCATTCTATGGGTATCTTCCGACTAATATTAAAAAAAATTTGACTAAGGCAGCGAGAAGTAGTTTGGTAGAGTTCTAATGACCAATTTCAGTAAGTTGGAAAAGGAATAGTAGAAAGCTAAATAAGTGAGACTGGTAGTGCTCTTTAAAAGCTAAAACAGGACTGGGTTTAGCAGCATGCTGTCAGTTTCATGAGACAAACAAGCAATTTTCAGTAATGATTTTTCCCCCCCTGACATAAAGTACATGTTAGAATGCAAAGTTGCACATTTTTTCTGGGGGAGAAAAAAGGGGGGTGAGCTTAAATAATTCACTTTGAATAATGTGAATGTATCCTTTTTTTTTTTTTTTTTTGAACAACTCTGTTCAGCACAAAAATCATGCAGTCAAAAATAATCACATTCATGACTTCACGCTGACAAATATCCTGATGGTGCCTTCTGATTCCTATCAAACGTTTTCCCATCAAGAATTACAAGCATTGCTGAAAATTGTTCAAAACAAGAAACTCGCTATCAGGTTTCACCATCAGGCACCATCATATTTGCTAGCATATTTTAACCTAATGCAAAGCTAGCACAGGAGAATCTCTGAAATTAAAGAGAGATTTAATGGAAACTAGAATCTTTCCCCCTCCAGTTCTATATGGATGTGTCCATAAGTTATAAAGCAAAGCAGGAGTTGGTTTGGCAGTTTCTAATTACATATGTCTTGGCTATTGCAATGTTTCTGACTCTTTGGCTTATTCCTATAAGTACCAGCTGCTCATTCAGGCCTTGATTGCCAGCAAAGCACTTAAGGCTAGGTTTTCATGGAAGTCTAAAGATGCATGCCCAAGTCGGACTTTCAAAAGTGCTTAAGCAGATTGGGTGTGTAACTCCCATTGAACTCAGTGGGACTGCTCTCATTCTTAAAGTTACATGCTTTGTTGAATTGAAGCCTTATGTATCACACTGGTGAAATCTGATGGTTATTCAGGCCCCATGTAGTCTTTATCTACCACTGGTGAAGCATCATCACCCTCGTGAGATATAAATACATGCAAAAACCCCCAAAATTAAAAGGAAGTTATTTAGGTTGCAAATTCAAACATTTGAAAGTTGGGGAATGCCAGCTAGGTTCCACGGACAAACATTAATTGTGCCTCGGTGTGTGTGTGTCCAAGCTGGGCACTTAATCAGGCAGGGATCCTACAGAAAAATAGTATATGGAGATGTAATTAAAGGTTGTATCATGCATATAAACAAGGGGATATCTGTAGAGCACTACCAAAATATTAAATAATAAGTTGTAGTGACTCAGAATAAAAATGCCTGACAATGAGATATTCTACAACAAGATAGGTGTAAGATCATAACTGCAGGTGATTTTAATATCAAATATTAACTGGAACACTTAGTCAGAAAAGGGAGTTGTAACCCTTTTGCCAGGTGGAGCCAGCAGCAACCAGGTCTGGGTTCAATATCTAGGGGTTCCTTTCCATCGATTCAACACAGAACTGGCCCGAGCCCCCAGCCAGTAACCTGGGAAATTTACACACCACCCCTAGGTGCCTCTGAGATAATACTTCCCCACTTGCAAGTACAGAGTCTGAGTGTAGAAAAACTTTTAATAAAAGGAGGGAAGTAACTCAGTGTTAATTTGGGAAAACACAGCAAACAGGGTTCATAAACATAAACCATGAGTAAAAGACCGACCCCCAAATAGGTTGGGCAGTGCCCTTTTCCCCTCAGTCCCAGCCATCCAAAAGTCCCTTTCACGTGCCCAACCCGTCTCTGCACCCCACTCAGAGTTGCTGTCCTTGGTCAGTGCAGACCCAGAGTTCAGAGGTGCATCTGCAGAGTTCACCTCCCACCCTGGGTTGGGTAAAGAGGTACCTTACTCGCTCTGCTGCTCGGGCACTCGCTCACTGCCCCTCTCTGCCAGCCACCCTGCTGGCCGCTCCTACCAGCTGCCTGCTCGCTGCTTCCGCTGGCTGCCTGCTGCGCCTCTCCGCCAACGCCCTGCTGGCCGCCTGCTCACCGCTCTTGTGGTGGTTCTCCACCAGCCACCCTGCTGGACGCTTATTGTGCCTCTCCGCTGTCGCCCTGCTGGCCGCTTGGTCACCATGCCTCTCCGCCACACCAGCCACTCATTCATCAGCTGACTGTCAGTCTCCTTCTGCTGACACCCGCCTCTCTGCTGTGACCTCTGCACATCAGTCTTTTTTGTAATGTTTAGCTCTTAGCAGACTGGGCAGAGACACTGCCCATCTCAAGTGATTTCAGTTCTGGTTGGGCATTTAACATAACAAAGAGGCTCCTAATGAAGCCTATTTAGCTCTATCCTTTGAACAGTGGGAGAAACAAGTTAAACCAGTCTAAGGAGGACCCTTGATGAGAATGTGCAGCCTTTTGGATGGGAATACCTGTCCCTACCCCTTTTACTTTCACAGGGTGCTGACATTTGAGCCCTTGGCTTAATGAGGTTCTTTCAACTGAGAGTGGCCTCCTCATTTGGGACAGGTTCAGCACAGTCCTGCTTTCCTGAATTCCTACAATAATTACAACATTAGTAACCATATTTCACTACCCCTGCATTCAGTACTAAGGTGATTTGTACTCAACACCACCCAAAGTTGATCACTTTGACACCGCTGTATTTGCTGAATATGTAAGCAGAGCAGGAGCAAACTGTATTTACATAAACACACCCAAGTCATTCCCCCTCCCAGCTAGCTGTCAGAGAAGCATTCATTCAGACATTACTTACAGAGTGAAAGCAGAAATGATAGATCTAATAAATAATTTTGAATCAAGGTGTTAAATACTCTAGTACTGCTAATTATACATGCCTGGATTTCATCTTCAAAATGACTAAGACAAGATAAGGTAAATTAGAAGTAAGCAATCCATTAATATCAAGTGAGGGTAATTAATTATATCTGGCCCAGTCTGGAAATAAAAGCTGGTTAATATTATGAAGAAGCTTCTTTTGTTTAAATGAAAATGGAAATGCTTATGAAAGGGCCATTTTTAATTAAACATCTTGGCACAGCTGATGAGAGAATTACTTTTTAAATAAGGTGACAAATTCTTTATTGAGTGGGCACTTTGTATTTTTCCATCAGGGGTTAGGCATGCAAAGTTGATTTAGATGTCCATGGGAAGTTTTCCCCAGCATAGGGGGAAATCTTTTGAGTGGCCACTGCACCCACTTGCAGCTCATGCCAGAGGTACGCCCATGGAAAAATGAGGTATGACCATACAGCACAATGTCTTGCTAATTCTTGACAGTCCTCTGTGGCTGCTGCTGTGGTGTAACTTCCATTAGCCTTCAGTCTACTGTTTATCTTAAAAAGTTTTGAGATTTATGTGTGTTTTGCACAAGTAAATAAAAGGTTTGATCCCACGTAAGGGGATCCTTACACATGCTAGTTCTAGGGATACTGAGGAAATGCTTAACTGGCCATGAATTGATATTTTCATAATGGAATCTACATTTGAAGTAGACACTTTCAGATGTACAGAAGATCCCATTACAACATTTGATTGTGTTTTTAATTGGTGTCAATTCATTAGTGGCACAGGCAATGAGGCTCATGCCTTTTATAAATGTATACAATAAACAAGAGAGGTAGCTTTGATGAAACATTAGCCAACTTTTTATTGAACTGCTTTTGCCATTTTATAGACTTATTTGAGACAGTTAACTATCATATGTTCAACCCAGTCATGATTTTATTTGTGATACTGATGCCAATGGACCAGATTTGAAGTTGTCTTTTTGTGACAAGTACACTGTGGGCATGAAGGAATGGTGCAGTGGGTACCATCTAACAAGGATGCAGATACAGTTTGCTGCTGCTGTTGGTGAGGAGAACTAGGAGGTGCCAAGGGCTTGGGAATGGGATGAGGCCCTCCTACCTCTCTCTCATCAATTCTAATCCAGTTTGGGTTGGCAGTGACTCATAAGACATTCTGGCTGTTTAATGGTCTCTGGGAAATAAGTAAGAGATCTCAGTTCAGTTTCTAGTGAACAGTTGTCCTTGCACCACAAAAGCACAAACACAACTGGCATTAACTGGCATTCCTGTTGACAGTCTCCGTAAAGAGACCAAGAATTGACCTTTTCTTTCACCTCCATGGATGTTTCCCACTGGCAAACAAATGGGGCAGAAGACTGCACTGTTCTGTGGATAAAGAAATCTTCAACCCCCAGGGCTGTCAATCCAGCATAATTTCCCTGACATAAGCAAAAGGAAAAAAGAAGATCCAGATAGGTAGGTGTGACACACTTCGACTTGAGTTTCTGATAACCACTATAGAGGATATGAATCAACCCGTAGATTTGACATAGATCCATAATTTTGAGCTGGCCAATCAGCATGTAGCTTGCTGGACTTCTGTTTCAGCTTGACTAGGAGAGTTGGCTAGAGAAGATAAAGCTGTTAATTTATTTGTCTCTAATCCAGATGAAAGAGCAGAGAGAGTGTATCAGACCGAAGCACAAATGCTGCTGATAAAAGTACATCAATTTTCAAAAACTGAATCTGAGAAACTGAAAGAGGACCCAGAATGGATGGAGCATCTGCTCAACTTGCTATGACATTCTCTTCCCTAGAAATAAGCCAAAACATGAAGCTTTTGCTCAATCCCCAAATCTTTAGTGGGTCACTTAAAATGAAACCTGCTTTTAATCTTGGGTTTGAGCAGGGCCGCCTCCAGCTTTTTTGCCGCCCCAAGCGGCGGAAAAAAAGAAAAACCTGAGCTGCCGCCGAAGAGGAAGAGAGGGACTGAAGGACCCGCCGCCAAATTGCCGCCCCAGACCCTGATGTGCCGCCCCAGACCCTGATGTGCCGCCCCAATAACGGTCGGAGTGCTGCCCCTTTCTATTGGCTGCCCCAGGCACCTGCTTCCTTTGCTGGTGTCTGAAGCTAGCCCTGGGTTTGAGAATCCAGAACCTGATGCATGAGGTTCTGAAAAAACAAAATCCAACGAGCACAATTTTTTCAAACCAAAACCTGGCCCCATCCATTGATCTCCATTTGTCCCACAACCACAAAAAAAAGTAGATAACAAGCTGAATACATGTTTTGACTATACTTAATTTAAATTGGTATAGGCCTACTAAACTTGCTTTGTATACAAGAATCAATGTGAGCTCCACTTGTGAGACATTTGCATCTGAAGAAGTGAAATTTTTACCCACGAAAGCTTATGTCCAAATAAACCTGTTAGTCTTTAAGGTGCCACCAGACTCCTTGTTGTATTTATATCCTTGTATCTTAATTTTGCATGAAGTTTTGGAAGTGTCTGCTCCTTCCAACAATAAGCAGTATCCCTTTTCTCATACTCAGCCTGTGTGTGACCCTGGCTAGTGACTGTCAAGTACCACTTATCTTCCCTTGTATCTGAGACTTTAAAGACCACTCACTGGGAAGAGGAAAAAATGAATGAAACCGCACGGTGGTTCATGTAAATATTTATTTATTTATGCTACTAGCCCCATTGACTTTAATGGACCAAGTTGCATGACTAAAAACTATTTCCACAAGTAAGGGTTTTCAGGATCAGGTCCTATATCATTATTCTGTCATACAGGGAGCATTGATTTCTTTCAAGACTCTAATTCAGTTTGCACATAATGAAAGTTCTGAATAGTTGTTTTTTTCCAACATCCTTCTCAGCTGATCATCTAATACCAGAGGAGTGTAAAGCATTATTCCAGTGTATAATTACAGTAAATAGATTACAATAGGCATTCTGTAGCTTTGACTGGGACAGATTATTTGGGTTTACAAACCTCTTGACTACTTCACTCTTGATGCATTATGTTCCTGTTGTTGGCGAGAGGTAGCAGGCATCTTCCACTCTTGCATTTGTAGAATGACTTAATAAGCAACAAGTCTGCAAGATGCACTATGGTTCAGTGACTAGAGCACTGGTTTGTGACTCAGACCTGTGCTCGACTCTTGGTTCTGCCACTTACCAGCAATGTGAACTTGTACCTGTCACTCTGAGTACAAATCTACATTGTAGTGTCCATTTCTGGGCAGATGCCGATACTGTATTAGCACAGTCCAGGACTGATTCATTATTTTCCGTAGTTTTGTTCCTTATGTTGAAGACTTTGAATAATGTACTTCCAATTTTTTGCTGTTTAATTGTCAAGCAGAATATTTCATTCCGGCTACACCAATTATATTTATAAATACCTTTCCCATCAACTCGACAACCAGGCTTTCTCTGCAGTAAACAGGCAAAATTATGGCAGTAATTAGATATAATTGTTTTGATTTCCCCCCCACACCTACCGAACAGATGCAATTGAGCTTATTTTCTCTATATCTAACAATGATGTTGGAGGAAAAGTTTGTTTTTTCTTTTTAAGTTCAAAACCACAAAACGTACATAAAAACTGAACTGCACTTGTCTCTGAGATCATAAACTAAAAGTGCTTAAGGGCATTGCCTGGATTTAGTGTAAAGAGTTGACGAATAGGGAAGCAGAATAGTCCTTTAGATAGATTGTGATTTGGGAGTCACGGAATTCTATCCCTGTCTCTGTCAATGTCCTGCCCTCTGACCTCGGGTAAGTCACGTCTCCTCTTTCCATTTTAATTTTCCCATCTGTAAAGTAGAACTCTCCTATGCAGCAATGATAGGTAGAAGCGTGCTCATTCTCCCTCATGCATATAAGGCTGTATGTCCCATAAGTAGTATTACATTGACATGAGGTCAGATTTTCCAAAGTGACATTATTTCCAGTGAGCCTACAGGGTGCTGAGCACACTGGAAAAGCTGGCCAATAATGTGCCGGTGCCAACACATACACAACATTGTCATGAGCTTGACCCTAAACCAAACAATAGCACTCATCCACATAAATAATATATGGAGATAGTTATATCTCATAGAGCTGGAAGGGACCTTGAAAGGTCATTGAGTCGAGCCCCCTGCCTTCACTAGCAGGACCAAGTACTGATTTTGCCCCAGATCCCTAAGTGGCCCCCTCAAGAATTAAACTTACAACCCTGGGTTTAGCAGGCTAATGCTCAAACCACTGAGCTATCCCTCCCCCAAGAGTATAGCAAGAGTAATAGACTCTTCCTCCCCAACTTGGTCATCATAGTACCTTGGTTCCATAAGAGCCCACCTGCAAATCTGATGTGGCCTGTTCTGGTAAGCCAGGCAAACATACTGCCCTTTCCCACAACTGGGTGTAAATGTTCCAAAGAACATACAATGATTTCCAACTACAGATCACACGTGGCACAAAACCCAGATATTTTTCTTAAAAAGTGATACATAACCAAATTGTGAAATAGGGCCACTCCCACCCACCAATGTGCAGAATGTATATGCATGCAAAGATGCAGAAGAATGATAGTTACGTCGTCAAAAGAAACAAAAAATTAGGGAAAAATCTGATTCAGAGAGACAGGGAGAGAGCGAGAACGCTGACTTGTTCCATGTCTGTATTTCTAAAGTATCCAATACCTTGGTTTCTAAGCAGCAATTGGCAATGGTGGGTTTTTAGAGGTCTTTAAGGTCAGGCTTGACTAAGCCCTGGCTGGGATGGTTTAGTTGGGGATTGGTCCTGCTTTGAGCAGGGGGTTGGACTAGATGACTTCCTGAGGTCCCTTCCAACCCTGATATTCTATGATTCTGTGGTTATGGATTGTCAGTCTGGGCAGGTAGCATACGTATGGAACTTGTCAATGTACAATTGAACACTACTGTGGCATCTTATTGCTCCTTTAAATTGGCCATGCTTAGGTGGTGAGGTCTGATCCGATTGCTGCTTGACGTCCTTCAAGTTTGTTTACTTGCTTGCAGTCTTTTCTGGAACTGCACCTTTGGTAAGTAGCCATCAGAGGCAGCGGCGGCTCCAGGCACCAGTGCTCCAAGCGCGTGCCTGGGGCGGCAAGCCGCGGGGGGCGCCCTGCCGGTCCCTGCGAGGTCGGCAGTCAGGCAGCCTTCGGCGGCATGCCTGTGGGAGGTCCGCCGGTCCCACGGATTTGGCGGCAATTCGGTGGTGGGTACACCGAAGCCACGGGACTGGCGGACCTCCCGCAGGCATGCCGCCGAAGGCTGCCTGACTGCCGTGCTGAGGGTGGCAAAAAAGCTAGAGCCGCCCCTGATTAGAGGATCTTGTGCTTCGTTTTAATAGTGCTATCCTATAGCACTGCTCAACATAACGGTTGTGAAAAAAAACATAAGTTTCCCAAAGAAGCTGTTCCTGGAAAGCTCCCTTTTGATTTTAAAGGAGAGCTGCTCTAACATCACAAAGCATGGCACAGCAGGAACAAGAAAAGAAAAGGAGCTTGCAGCTCCAACTGTTACTGCTCCTTTTCCCCTAATTGTTTCAAATACATTGATTAATATTGATTTGAATGAAGGAGTGCATTTTTTTTTTTTTTTTGCAGTGGGTGGAGAAGAAATGCACTCTGCACTGCAGACATAACTATACAGCTCCTTTCCCACTTGCAATTACCTTAAAAAAGGCTGCTCAGAGCTCTGTTCTCTTCAGCTGTTTGCACTTCAAAAAGAAAGCTAGAGATAAGTCACATAGTCCCTCCGAAAGTCTGCTCCCAGAAAAACAATTGCTAGACTGTGCTAAGAAAAAAAATACTGCAAGCAGCTACTGCTGCTCCTACCAATACAGGGGCAGTCCTTGCTCACAGAGTAAGTCCTATGCAGCGGGAGTAAGGATGGAAGAATCTGGTACTTTCAGATAGCTACAATATATCCCTGGCGACCAATGTTAGTCCCATTAAAAAGGATTCTGTGTGCGTGTGTTTGCAGAAATTTTAATAATTACTAAAGTACATCAGTGACAGAAGAAATGAGATTTTACAGCAGGTGAGCTGCAGTCTCCTAATCAAGTAATGGTTCATCTAAGATCCTCTTTAACATGGTTCATATTGAGGCATCTCTCTGCAGGGTTTCTCTAATGAAAAATGTTTTCTCTGCTGGCATTAAGCATGGAGCAGGAGCTCAACCACAAGCTATTTACTCTCCATTGCGGTATGGTTAATTACCTCAGTTATACAACATGTATGCCCTCCTACTTTAGTCTGGCATGCTCTGTCCCAGTGGGGGCTCTAAGCAGAAATATTTTTGCCCCCTCCTCACAACACATAACTATAACTAATGGGGAGGGGCTTGAGCTACTCGGGGCCTTAAGTAATTGCTTAGTCTGTTTATGACTAGCACCAGCTGTGTGTGCACTGTCCTGTTAAAGGGACCAGGCCTGTCGCTGGTAAACACTGCAGCGTTGTTCTGCTAGCGGAGGGACATGGGGAGATATTCAACGACACAAATGATAGTTCGGCACAAAACTCCCATTGACTTTCAATGAGTAGTTGGGTGTTTAACTCCCTCTTGTGCCTTTGAAAATCTGTCCCCTAAAATGTACAAAAGCCTAATTCTACTTGCAAGGTCCAGTGGTTAAGACAGAGAAGTGGAGGTGAGAAGGTCCAGGTCCTATTCCTGGCTTGGTGACACACTCACCGTGTGATGTTAGACAAATCACTTACCCCCTCTGTGTCTTTTTACTCCATCTGTAAAATGAGGATGACAGTGTTACAATCTGTATGGAGCAAGCCATTTGCAGGGCACAAGAAGTTGTACTGGGGTTACAAAACTCATAAACTATGCTATGTACATTTGAGTGCCATCTATTGGAACTTGTGTTAATTATTTACATATATACAAACTTAGAGCAGTCTTACGAGGGGACTTGCCCACCTTGAAGAGGGTGTGTGCCCATCATGATCAAAGAGAATCCCAAGCTGAAAAGCTCCTATTTGCCTTGAATGTCCCCAAAATTCAGGGAGAAAGGGGATGTGTTTGGATTTGGGGTTCGGTTCTGAATCCGTACGGGGGTAAGGAAATTTGTATCCACGTCTGAATGCTCAGATCTGAAAGCCCAGAAGTTTGGATGCTGGATTTTGGTTCAGGGCTATTTCTAACTATGATGAGATAAGAGCCATGGGCAGATGGAGAAACGTGGAGCCCAATGCTTGGTGTCCATAGCTGGGCCAGACACTGAAAGATTTGTGAATGGTGAGGGATGCTGTTCAGCTCATTGTGGGTACTGGAATTCTGGGGGTGCTGCCACAGATCTCTCAGCCCCACTCTGCCCCCCCACACTCCTCCATAGCCTGCCCATACCACACCGCATCTTTGTTGCAGTTCAGGCGAAAACCAGAAGAGCTGTGCTCTGCATTGTGTAGCATATGCACCATCCTACAATTTGAGAGTCCCCCTTTCCTCTATCCCACCATTTCTGTTCCTCTACTATGGGTTGCTCTTCAGCAGTGGAATTGGGGCAGGATATTTCTACCCATTACTTCCCCTTGAAAAAGAACATCTAGAAAAAGGCAAAATTTTCTTTTCCTGGGGTTCATTTTTAGCAATCAGAAGCAAGTGTGATGGTATATGTACTGTTTATTTAAAGCTGTAGCTAATAACCAGGCAGGAGAGAGCTGGATCTAGTCACAGGTTCTACAGTGAAGTACAGAAAGAGGCAGAGTTGCTTTAGGGATAACAAAAACAACAAGGAGTCCGGTGGCACCTTAAAGACTAACAGATTTATTTGGGCAAAAGCATTCATGGGTAAAAACTTCACTTCTTCAGATGCAGCATCTGAAGAAGTGAGGTTTTTTCCCCACGAATGCTTATGCCCAAATAAATCTGTTAGTCTTTAAGGTGCCACTGGACTCCTTGTTGTTTTTGTGGATACAGACTAACACCCCTGATACTTTAGGGATAACATTGTTCTCTTGCTTAGAACAAAACTCCTTGTTAAGTGGTAGAGGAAAGTGACTCTAGTCATATGCCATAATGTAGCTGATTAATCCGGGCAGAAGCATCCTAGGTACACAAGACACTTGGGCACAGATCCACAAAGGGACTTAGGTTGTTTGACACTCAGCTTTGCAACGCCTACATTTTAGGTGTCCAGAAAATCTCTGGAATCCCACAGAGCTTGGATTAGGCTCCCAGGCTTCCCCCCAATGAATGGGGAGAGAGAGGTGACTAATAATGGGATCCACAAAATCAAATACACTAGGCCTGTCTCCCTCCCTGGCCAGTAGTGGATGCTAACAAGTACAAGAGAGGTGTATGCTAAGCCCTACCCCTTTCTGCAACTTGGATGCCTAAATGCAAGTTGGAGGGAGCACACCTACCAGATCAGACCTGTAGGTGAGACGGGAGGGGTGGGGAAACTCCCGTCTTTATTTGGATTGAGGATTCCAGTGGAGCTTAGGTGTTCAGGTGCCCAGGGTCAGGCTGCAGAGCCCATGTTGAGAGGCAGAAACTTAGGCACCTAGGAGACTTTTATGGCAAAAAATTAGGTGCCTAGGGATTTTAAGTGCATACAGGGTTGTTGAGGATCTCAGTGGTCCCTACATTTTGGATTTGGGCAGGGCCACCCAGAGGATTCAGGGGGCCTGGGGCAAAGCGGGGGAGCTGCGGTGCTTGTACTCACCCGGTGGCAGTCCGGGCCTTCGGCGGCATTTTGGTGGCGGGGGGCCCTTCAGTCGCTCCGCATCTTTGGCAGCACTGAAGGGCCCCTCGGTGCCGAAATGCCGCTGCCGGGCCAGGGCTCGCGGGGCCCCTGTGGGGTCCAGGGCCTGGGGCAAATTGCCCCACTTGCCCCTCCCCCACTCCCACTCCGGGCAGCCCTGGATTTGGGGAGTTAAGTGCCTACGTTTTTTGTAGCTCTGAACTTTTGTCAATGTTTTGTGTTGACTGTTGATTACATTTCTAGTGAACCATCTGAAGCCTTCCTGTTAGTAATGCTTAAGCGTCTAAATACCCAAATTCAACTCCAGCCGGTTCCCACCCTCCCGTGCCCACCTCATGTGCTGTATTTTCCATGCATTTACAGTTAATGAACAAATTGCTCTCAGAATAACATGATCGGAAAAACACATTTAATAGTTTACTGCCAAACAGTTTGCCTCATTCCTCTGGCTGAAATGACTGAAAATAGAAGTCCAGGAGCCAATAAGTGACATTACTCAAACAAGTATGAAAATCTAGCCCGGTAATTGAGGTATTTGTCTCAAATTATATATATATATATATATATTTATTTCCTACTGGCAGAGCATGGTTGAAAAACAAATGGAGCATTTTGTCTATCAGGAGGTAAGCAGCTGCAGATGTGATAACATAATTGAGAACAAACAGCACCCATTCTCTCCTCATTATTTCTGTGTGTTTTAATAACGGGTAGGATTAATGGGGTGTTGTGAGTTCTCATTCACAAAGCTGTTTCAGTGGTAGACCACAGAACCAAAATTGCCATTTGCACTCACCCGATAATTCTGTTTATGATCAGAATAACAACTACACAAATCCCACTTCAACGTACCTATTTTACTAGGGCTATAATTGACGGGCCATGCTAATGCTTTCCTTGTGTAAAATTCATGTCGGATGCAAAGCAGCAGAAGTTTTTCTTGCTAATTTGAGTCTATGCTTAACAAAAAAAACAGAGTTCTAGTAAAGGGTGTTCCTTCAAACTATGTTGGGGTGGAATGATTTAAATCTGTTATTTAAATCACCAATTTTAATCCTGATTTAAATCAGCAAAGAGGAAACTTTAAATCATCCATGTAAATCTTGTTTTGTATTTGTACTATTTAGTTAGTGTCCTAAAGTAAGGTTGGAGCTCACTGGTTGGTAACCAAACTGATTTGCAACTAAATACAGCCTTCACACTAAAGTTCATACTTCTATTTGCTAAGCAGGAGGATACACTATAACTATATACATTTATTTAAGCATTTATACTGTTTAACATACACTTATTCAGATTCTTAATTTTACATCTTATGTTATGTTTGTTTTTTACATTTTTATGATATGTTTACTGTGGTGAATGAACAGGATCTTATTTACTAGATTTTTTTAAAAAAAATTGTGATTTGTGTCAAGCTTCTCTTGGATTGAAATTGGAATTCAATTAAAGTCAGCATTTTAAATTTGTTTTTATTAGTTAAATAAAACTACCTCAAATGTTCTGGATAAGTAATATATATATATATATATATATATATATATATATATATATATATATATATATATATATATATATATATATATTTTAGCAAAACATGTTTTGCATTTAAAACTAACTGATTTATTAAATAAAGAAGTATTATCTGTAGTTAGTTAATAGAATTGATTTTTTTCTGGTTACTGTGTCCTTCTAGAGTTTAGAGCTAGTAGATCTCATCCTCTCACACCTCATTTTAATCAGAATTGGAAGACTTCCTGCTTTTTCACCTCCTAATCAGTTTCTCAACTTTCAGTGAACTAATCATTGAACTGAACCAGTTGAATAAACTAAAATAAAGAAAATATTCTCTCAAATGTTACCTCTGCCCCAGGTGCAGTCTAAAGCTGGTTTAGGACTTAAACAAACACTGATTCCAGGTGCTTATCCAGTGACTACCCCTAGTTCAGTGCTGATTTTAAAACATTGTCAGCAAATGTGTGCTGATTAAATAAAACATTTCAATTATTTTAATAAATTATAATATGTACAGGCCTTAACATAGTTTGTAATTATTTCAAATTTAATTTTAAACAGGTTTCTTTAAAAAAAAAAATCTAATTTAAATAAAAGCCCAACTTAAAAAAAACCATTTTAATCCATCCACTGAGAACTTTGCTTTGTTGATTAGATGATGTGGCTGCCTGTGATCGGACTTGTGGTACAAAGTCTTTTCTGGTTCTGTATTTCTAAAGTGTTCTGTCTTCACAGTGAAAGTGGAAGGGATCCAATTAAGAGTGGAGGAGGCTAGGCAGAATTTACCTTAATGACTTTATAATAGACTTTTAACTTCTGTATGTCACTTTGTGCTACCATAAAAGAAGAAAAGGGGAATTTGAGGCTGTGACGTACCTAGAATCTACCAAAATGGGAGCTACAGAAGTCTGTTGACTTTGTGGACTAAAAACCCCAGTATTTAATATATTTCAGTGGTGATTAATTGCAGAAGACCCCTTCATTACCATGACATGGCATACCAGTTTGATAGTCCTATCCCAATAGGTAGTAAGCACCGTGTGCTGCCATGCAGGAACTTGAGAGACCGAGACCAGGAATGTGTTCTCTTAACTGGCGAGGACACGGGAGGGCTGTAGGTGTATCACACATGGTTGTGGGAATGTAGGAGAAGCATGCCTTGTATTGCTCCATGATGACCCTGAATATAGTGGTTCTAAAGACCTTCAAACGAAACCCATCATGGTAGGTTTGTGGCTGTAATGGAAAGCCTGAAGGACTGGGCTGAATAATGGTGGGGTGGGGATAGGGGAAAGGATGTGACACGTTGAGTCTAAGGTTAAGGAAAGACTTTAATGAAGACAGTACAACTAGTGTTAAGGTAGTTTGCAGGTATTTGACATAACCAGCATTGGGCAACTGTCCAGTAATGCCCCATGCCCTATTCCAGTATACACTGGCTTTCATGTAAACCAAAGACTGTCTCTAATTTCAGTTTCAAGTCATGGTCAGACATGTGGTGTGGTTCTTTCGAGGATGTTATCATAGAATCATATAATATGAGGGTGGGAAGGGACCTCAGGAGGTCATCTAGTCCAATCTCCTGCTCAAAGCAGAACCAATCCCCAACTAAATCATCCCAGCCAGGGCTTTGTCAAGCCAGATCTTAAAAACTTCTAAGGAAGGAGATTCCACCACCTCCCTAGGTAACCCATTCCAGTGCTTCACCACCCTCCTAGTGAAAACCTCCCCCACTGCAACTTGAGACCATTACTCCTTGTTCTGTCATCTGGTACCACTGAAAATAGTCTAGATCCATTCTTTTTGGAACCCCTTTTCAGGTAGTTGAAAGGCGCTATCAAATCCCCCCCTCATTCTTCGCTTCTTCAGACTGAACAATCCCAGTTCCCTCAGCCTCTCCTCATAAATCATGTGCTCCAGCCTCCTAATAATTTTTGTTGCCCTCCACTGGACTCTTTCCAATTTTTCCACATCCTCCTTGTAGTGTGGGGCCCAAAACTGGACACAGTACTCCAGATGAGGCCTCACCAATGTCAAATAGAGGGGAATGATCACGTCCCTCGATCTGCTGGCAATGCCCCTACTTATACAGCCCAAAATGCCGTTAGCCTTCTTGGAAACAAGGGCATACTGTCGACTCATATCCAGCTTCTTGTCCACTGGGTCCTTTTCTGCAGAACTGCTGCCTAGGCATTCGGTCCCTAGTCTGAAGCAGTGCATGGGGTTCTTCCATCCTAAGTGCAGGACTCTGCACTTGTCCTTGTTGAACCTCATCAGATTTCTTTTGGACCAATCCTCTAATTTGTCTAGGTCCCTCTGTATCCTATGCCTACCCTCCAGCGTATCTACCATTCTTCCCAGTTTAGTGCAATTTGCAAACTTGCTGAGGGTGCAGTCCACGCCATCCTCTAGATCATTAATGAAGCTCCTTTCTCTGAAGCATCAGGGTTTGCCGTGGCTGGACATGGGACACTGGGTGGGGTGAGTCAGGGCTCTGAGGTAGCACCAAGCAGTCTCTCTCTCAGGTACTTGGCTAGCTGGTTCTTGCTCACATGCTCAGGGTCTAACTGATCGCCATATGTGGGGTTAGGAAGGAATTTAACCCAAGGTCAGAATGACAGTGACCCTGAGGGGTTTTCATCTTCCCCTGCAGTGTGTGGATGCGGGTCACTTGCCAGGATTAACTGGGTATATCTCATTTAATCATTTATCTGCCATTGCAGGGGCCTCGAGCACTGGTGCACCTTGGTGCCTCCTATTCTCTGCCTGTGGCACGTAATAATCTAGTCTCCTGTGGGCTGTAATACTTTGGTCTCATTTCGTTTGGTGTGCGAGTGCTGAGTGGTGTTGGTGACCTGTGATATACAGGAGGTCAGACTAGGTGATCTAGTGGCCACTTCTGGCCTTAAACTCTATGACAATGACTCTAAAAGACTCCTGCCCTAGGAGTCACCTACCAGGTTCTGGTCCTTTCTCTTGTCATTTATAAATTGTGCACAGTCTTGCCATTCAGCACTCCAGCATTCAAAAGCAGCAGTCACACCCCAAAAATCATGTGATTTTAAAAAAAAAGTCAACACTGTGGTCTGTTTGCTCTCTGCTTTTTGAGCCTTTAGGGTTCACGTTTTCCGGCTTTCCTCCACAACCAGGAAGGCTAGAAACTTACTTTCATTTTTCAGTGAAAGCTAGAATTCTCACCTGACTGAAAGAGCTGGGGCTTTGAGAAAAACACCAAATATCACAACACTCATGATAATATCACATGAGCTGGCAACACTGGTGCCACCTTCACAGGCAGAAACATAAAGCCAGCCCATAACAGGAACTGATAGTCTTAGCTTCAGTGAACTCTAGCCTCAACCCAATCATAGGCAAAAGCCTCAGACATGATGATGGACTATTGAACAAAACCGGCCCCAGGACTGACCCTTGGGGCACTCCGCTTGATACCGGCTGCGACTAGACATGGAGCCATTGATAAGTACCCATTGAGCCCGACGATCTAGCCAGCTTTCTATCCACCTTATAGTCCATTCATCCAGCCCATACTTCTTCAACTTGCCGGCAAGAATACTGTGGGAGACCATATCAAAAGCTTTGCTAAAGTCAAGGAATAACATATCCACTGCTTTCCCCTCATGCACAGAGCCAGTTATCTCATTGTAGAAGGCAATTAGGTTAGTCAGGCATGACTTGCCCTTGGTGAATCCATGCTGGCTGTTCCTGATCACTTTCCTCTCCTTTAAGTGCTTCAGAATTGATTCCTTGAGGACCTGCTCCATGATTTTTCCAGGGACTGATGTGAGGCTGACTGGCCTATAGTTCCCTGGATCCTCCTCCTTCCCTTTTTTAAAGATGGGCACTACATTAGCTTTTTTCCAGTCATCTGGGACCTCCCCCAATCACCATGAGTTTTCAAAGATAATGGCCAATGGCTCTGCAATCACATCCGCCAACTCCTTATATGGTTGAAATCTCAGGATTCTGAGATACAAAAAAATAACAACCAGAAAAACCCTTTATCACCCTCATGGAAATAAACCAAAAAATATGGCTTAGTGTTACGGGGAGAGGGGGAAGCCACTGAAAAGCTTGTGTGTCTAGAGTTTTGTATGCACTTTGGTGCTCTTAACAAGTGACAGCACAAAGAGCTCCGTTAATCCACAAAACAGGCATGAGAGGAGGATTCAGTATATAATGTCCATCCAATTCATGGGATCACTGCCTAAGACAGCCAGGAAGTGAACCAGTTGCAACAGTGTTCCCCCCCCTCCCCATGAGTGGACATCACCACACTAACTTCACACTGGCCACTGCCTAATCATCAGATAGTAGAAAGTATCTTGAATTCCAGTGCTGGGTGCAACTGCTATATGGTGTTGGGCAAAGTAGGTAATTTCTGCCTCAGTTTCCCGATCTATACAATGGGGATGATGATAATATCTCCTGGTAGGGGATAGAGATGATTATTGAATCCTTTGTAAGCTAAGATGAATAAAGCACTACATAATTGCAAAGATTTATTATCTGCCTAAATAATTTGATGGATGTAATTAGAAAAAAATAATCCTAAAGAATAATAGATTGAGTAATGGTATTTTTTGTTTCAATTTTTTTTTCTAGAGAGTTTAGATATACAAATGAAGGTTAATTAGAAAATCAGGCAGTGAATCATGATCAGATTAAATGAGGTGTATATTAGCTCAGTCTAATGCACATGCAGGAGAACCTAGAAGGCATATGACTTGAGAATCACAATTGAAAGCATGGTATTTTTAGCTAGAATCAATAGAATTTCCTTCCACTCAATTAATTTGTGCATAATGTGGGGAAGGAGCATCTACTTGTCTTTCTGTCCGCCCTATGGCAAAAGCGAGACATTATATCGACATTCTGACATGCAGATGTGCTTGTGAAGGTTTGAAAGTATTTATTTCAGTGGAGAGAAATGTACCTGTGAGGGGAACTGTTATTTATTTATTATTATTATTAGCACTTTTCTTTATACAGCACATAAAAAAAAGCAACCAATGTCTCTTTGGGGGCAGTTAAAGGGGGCTGGAATATGGTATAGAAAGGTTACTAAAATATTTTGGTGTGTCTGCTTGCTGGCTTTTCCAACAATAAGAGTATGAAAATATAGCATTTGCTGTATAGATCCTAGTGACTTTTACATGTGATTCACACTTAATATTGTTTATGTGAGAGTGAAAGAGAGAAATATGTGTGGGCACTTTGACCACCAATGAAGTGTGGTGCCTCTCAAAGGCATAGACATGTATGCATCTATAGACCCTCTTTGCTGTGATAACTATTAGATAAAAAGACTAGAATGGATAGAGGATGATCCTTCTGGCCATAAATATAGGGTAAAATCCTGACCCCCATTGAAATCAGTGGGAGTTTTTAGCTATTTACAGCAATGGAGTCAGGATTTCATCTACACTGCCTATGAACAGCCAAGTTCCTCATTTTGGGCAAAGAAACACTTCTGGGATCTCTTGGTCATCTTACCTGTGCTTAACAGCTGTGTGTATGATCAGTCATCTGCAGATATCTCTTTTGGCAGGAGAGTGCTATAGATAGTCATAAAAAAATAAGCCATCCTTTTCAGTTTTGGTTTGGAAAATCCCAAGCATCTGGAATAGTAGAGAAGAATAAAAAAGGATAAATTTCCTTACCTGATAATTTCCTTCCTTTTTGAGATCTTATGTAGCAATCCAGACTCCAACTATGTAGCTGCCTCAGTGGTTAAAGCTTTTAAATTGTAACATGAAATGTTCAAAGTTCTGGAGTAAGCCAAAAACACTTGGGCCTGAGTTTCAATCTGCCTTTTGGGGGATTAGAGAGACAAGGTGGATGAGATATCTTTTACTGGACCAACTTCTGTTGATGTGAGAGAGAGAAACTTTCTAGCTTACACAGAGCTCTTCCTCACATCTGGGAAATGTATTCAGTGTGTCACAGCAAAATACAAGGTGAAACAGATTGTTTAGCATAAGTAGTTAGCTCATATTTTAAGGGACCATTCAAGGTGAAGTGGCCCATTAATCCCCCTCCAGTCATAGAGGGGAAAGGAAAAGGAGGAAGGCAGCTGATGGGGCATTGTTAGTGGCTTATATAGATTGTTGTAATAAACCATAAACCAGTGTCTCTATTCAGCCCATGATTTTTAATGTCTAACAAAGTTATGAATTCACACTTCCAAGGTTGTCTTTTGAAAGTGTTGTGCAGTTTCCTTTCAGGATGAGGACTGATAGGTCAGACCTAGAGTGCTTGCTTTGTGAAAAGTCTTCATCCACAGGAGATGTGGTGTTTTTATCTTTTAATATTTTCCTGTGTGAGTTCAATCAAAAGTGTAGTGATTGTCTGGTTTCACCCACATAGTTGTTATTGGGGCATTTAGTGCACTGGATGAGGTACACCACGTGTTGTGATGGGAATGTGTAGGACCCATGGATCTTGAAAGGTGTGCTGATCATTGTAATAGTGAAGATAAGTCTGCAGGTTTTGCATCTGTTGTTCTGGCAGGGTCTGCTGGTGCTTTGAGTTGATGTGTCCTGGTCTGTGGGGAACTTGCTTCTGATGATGAGCCTGGAGAGGTTGGGGGGGTTGTTTGAAGGCCCGAAGAGGGATTCAGGAATGACTTCTTTCAAGATGGGGTCCCCAACGAGTCTGGGTTGTAGCTATTTAATGATACCCCATATGTGTTCCATTCTGGGGTGGTAGGTGACAACTAGGCGTGTGCAGTCCAAGGTGATTTTATTTCTGTATTGAAGCAGGTTCTCTCAGGGTATTTGGGTGGCCCGTTCCATGATGCAATCTACTTCTGTGGGGGAGTGTCCTTCTCTGGTGAAGGTGATTTTGAGTGTGTTAGGTGTATATCCTGGACTTTTTCCTTGGAGAATATTTTGCGGTATCTGAGTGCTTGGCTGTAGATAACAGATTTTTTTAAAGTGTTTGGGGTGGTTACTGGAGCTATGAAGGTACGTGTGGTGATCCATGTTTTTTTTGTGTATGGTTGTCTGTAGGGTTCCATTGTTGAAGCTGATCATGGTGTTCAGGAAGTTGACACTGTTGTGGGAGTGTTCCAGAGAGAATTTAATGGATGGGTGGTAGGTGTTGAAGTTTGTGGTAGAAATCTATGAGGGAGTTTAAGTAGTCTGTCCAGAGAATGAAAATATCATTAATTTATCTCAAGTATATCATTGGTTTTGTGGTGCATTTGTCCAGAAGTTCTTCTTCAAGGTGGCCCATTAAGAGTTTGGCATATTAGGGAGTACCCATGGCTGTTCCCATGGTTTGGATGAAGTGTTCGTTGTTGAATGTAAAATTGTTAGGGGTGAGCATAAAATTGATTATTTGGGTTATCTCTGTGGGGTGAATATCTGAGGGTTGTCCATTCTATTGTAAATATTTGAGGCAGGCATATTTTCGATCGTTGTGAGGGATGTTGGTGTGTAGGGAAGTGACATGCATTGGGGCAAGGATGGTGTTCTGAGGGAGGTTGTTAATGTTGCAGTTTGTGGAGGAAGTCAGTTGTGTTCTGGAGGAAGCTGGCCCTTTGTGGAGTGAGTGCTTTGAGGTTGGTTTCTGAGTCCTGATATTCCTTCAGTAAGTGTGCCATGGCCAGAAGTGATAGGTATTCCTGGATTCCCTTGTTTGGGTATCTTGGAAAGCATGTAAAAGGTCCATATGGTGGGTTCTTGATGGATGAGTTTGTAAAGTTTCTCTTGGAGTTGTTTGGGGAAGGATTTGATGATATCCTTAAATTCCTGGGTACATTGTGGTGTGGGGTCTTCTTTGAGTTCTGCATAGTAGGTGGTGTCTGAGAGTTGTCCATTGGCTTACGCACAAATTGAGGGAGTTTGGGCTGAAAAACCTATGTCTGCAGAGCTTATGGTTATTCATAATGATAAATGTGTAATGTGCAGAGCTATTATCCAAGGGTAGTTCTTACGGGCACATTGGGCAGTAATGGGTCCCATTTTTACTTGCTTTTAAATCAACTTGGTTTTACTGTGGGTCACTACTCTTTAAAGGATTTAGTGAATAGACTTGTATGCAAATTTGCATTTCGGAAAATATATGTGAAGTAGTTTGGAAGTCTCAGCTAAAGAATTGCAGCTCTCTAGACTGTCTAATACATGAAGAAGACAACAATGTGCAAAACCAGCTGGCCTGTCTCCACCTGCTGGCAGGGAGGAGTGATACTCAGGTGCTGGACCGGTATGAAATACCGTGAAGAATATGATTAGTGGAAAAATACCCTGTGTTTCACTTATTTATTTTCTTGCCATAATATTTCTCCTGAGCTAAGAAATTATACCTCAAAATATCTGGGAACCTGAAGGGAAGTAAATGCAAATGAAGCAATGAGAATTATGCTGTGAAAACTACTATTTGCACAGGTTAAGCTAACACATTATAAGGAAGTTGTAGTATTTACAGTAAAACATGGTTTTGTTTTAATTTATAGACTACTTTACGTTCATACTTTTGTATCCCAAAGGGCCATAATGCAGAACATAAACAGAAAACACAAAATGAAGCAAACGTATCTTGGCTTCATTTGTGTCAAAATTGCTATAAAATGAGGAAATATGTTTAGCATAAATGCTGGTTTGTTTTTATTTATAAATGGTACAGTCTCAGTTTCAGGTTAATTATCTTCATACTGCTTGCTAGACTATGGGCGGGTCTACACTGCAGTGCTTCTCCTGTTGGTGTAGTTAATCCACCTCCGAGAGGCGGTAGCTATGTTGATTGGAGAAGCTCTCCTGTCGACATAACACTGTCTACACTGGGGGTTAGTTCAGTATAACTGCATTGCTCAGGTGTGTGGATTTTTCCCACCCCTGAGCAAAGAGGTTATACCAAGGTAAGTTTATAGTGTAGACCTTATCTGTGGGCATACAGCTTGTTGCTGGCTCTAAGTAGCACAGTGAAGAGTGTGATTTTAAAAACTAGACAGATAAATATCTCTCTAGTAAATAGAAGCAAGTGTGGAAGGCCTTTTATTCTGCAATCTATGCTGCTTTGGCCTCAATCCACCATCATATGCAGGTGCATCTCATTCTCCTTAATTCTGCGCTCCTTATCTATCTGGTAAAATGTCCTGTTTTTCCTTGCATGTGAACCAAAGAAACTTAAAGTTGCACATGTATAGTGTGTACTCAGATGCAGCCCTTTTCTATTTCTCTGTGAATGGTATATGGAGCTGTGGCTTTTCCAGAGAGACCCAGAATGTATTGAGCTATATGTCATTTGTTGAAATACAGTAAAACTTGTTTTTTTATCAACAAAGTAGTCTGACAATGGTAAAATGGGGAGAGAGAAAATCAGAAATTGCCTAAGATTGATGTAGGTATTTTTTTTAATAACTGCAAGTCATTTGAGAATTATTTTCTTTACAGAAAATCAAACAAACAAAGGCTTTTATGTTGGAGTCACTTTTTCTGCAACCCTTTTAAGGACCCAACAAATACGGATACAATGTTGATTGAATGACAGTAGTTTAGTGCAGTGTCATTTGTTCAGAGTTGTATAGTCTGTGTTTTATTGCTGCTTACTGAAAGATGCATTGTTTGTTTGTTTCTGTTTTTTTGTGAACAGTGTCTAGTAGCAACAATACAATGGATCTTAATAAAATCTATCCTGAGAAAATAAATAGCCTGGTGACACTTCCATTAGGACCTGATGCAAAATATTTTGTGATGAGGTTCCCAATCATAGCAATTCACAGAAATATATATTATATATATATAGAGAGAGAGAGAGAGAGAGAGAGATCAAGTTCCGAAAAGCAACTCAATCCACATGCTCCACTCCTTTCCCAAAGAATCACTTGCACAATCTGGCAATGTTGGTGTTTATAATATGACAACAACGTAAGCAAGAAAGACTAGGTTGACCCAATTAGGATAATTTGCCAAGCCATTGGCGCATTAAGTGTACTATGTGTACATTGGAGTGTGGCAAGATAGTATCTTTCTTAATGTCACAAACAATGGAATTCAAATAAAAGGGGAATAAAAGTCTGTTGTACTGAGTGGCAGTCTTCTGCTCCTAGCACTAGACAACACTCTGAACAGATTATCTTTATAGATCAACATCTTTATTAATGATCTGGATGATGGGATGGATTGTACCCTAAGCAAGTTTGCAAATGGCACTAAGCTGGGGGGAGAGGTAGATATGCTGGAGGGTAGAGATGGGGTCCAGAGTGACCTAGACAAATTGGAGAATTAGGCCAAAAGAAATCTGATGAGGTTCAACAAGGACAAGTGCAGAGTCCTGCACTTAGGACGGAAGAATCCCATGCACTGCTACAGGCTGGGGACCAACTGGCTAAGCAGCAGTTCTGCAGAAAAGGACCTGGGGATTACAGTGGACGAGAAGCTGGATATGAGTCAACAGTGTGCCCTTGTTGCCAAGAAGGCTAACGGCATATTGGGCTGCATTAGTAGGAGCATTGCCAGCAGATCGAGGGACGTGATCATTCCCCTCTATTCTGCACTGATGAGGCCACATCTGGAGTATTGCATCCAGTTTTAGGCCCCATACTATAGAAAGGATATGGAAAAATTGGAGAGAGTCCAGCAGAGGGCATCGAAAATGATCAGGGGGATGGGGCACATGACTTACGAGGAGACGCTGAGGGAACTGGGCTTGTTTAGTCTGCAGAAGAGAAGAGTGAGGGGGGATTTGATAGCAGCCTTCAAATACCTGAAAGGGGGGTTCCAAAAAGGATGGAGCTTGGCTGTTCAAAGTGATGGCAGATGACAGAACAAGGAGCAATGGTCTCAAGTTGCAGTCGGGGAGGTCTAGGTTGGATATTAGAAAACACCATTTCACTAGGAGGGTAGTGAAGCACTGGAATGGTTTACCTAGGGAGGTGGTGGAATCTCCATCCTTAGAGGTTTTTAAGGCCCGGCTTGACAAATCCCTGGCTGGGATGATTTAGTTTGGGATTGGTCCTGCTTTGAGCAGAGGGTTGGACTAGATGACCTCCTGTGGTCTCTTCCAATCCTAATATTATATGATTCTAGGCTCAGCAAGTCGAAATAAGGAGGATTAATTTCCTATAGCTATTGCATTCAAGTGTACATCAGAAGGTTTGCTTAAGAGAATGTTTTTCCCCTCTCTGCACTCTGTTTGGGTTCAGTGAACAGTGTTACATTTGCATTGCTGATTTAGAGGAATTCAGCTCTATCGCTAAACACTATTTCAAGGGCCTTTTTCACATCAGGAACCTACTGATTCACACTAAAAAAACATAAAAATAAGCTTTTCTCCATCAGCTATGGTTTTACAGCATGAAGATGGGATTTCTATCATTGTTATCATTGTGAAGATCCACATAGCCCATGGTGTGCAGTACCGTGACAAGTCTGGAGTCCAACATACTCATGAATTTGCTACAGTATCAGTTCATAAAAGCTCTGAAGGTAAATTGATCCTCCTATTTACGTTTCTAATAATACAGGAAAGTGAAGATATTCAATGGGTCTGCAAAACAACAACTGATTAACCTGTGGAACTCATTGCCACAAGATAGCAAAAAGGCCAAGAGCTTAGCAGGATTGAAATATATGCATTTGTATGAATTATGAAAAAATACAGAATGGCATGAAAGTGTATTCCTTAATTGTCCACTGTGGGTTTTCCTGCATCTTTACCTATTGTATTTAATGCCCAAGATCAGATATCTAGATGGACAACTGGTTTGATCCACTGTTTCTGTTCTTATTTTAAGCTACATATCATTAAAAGTTGCAAAAAAAAAAAAAAAAAACCCTGGAGCTGGCAGAAGTAGTTGGGATGAAATAAGAGTCAACTCTAAATTTACTCCAAACTCTAACTACACCTTTGTAAAGAGTCAAAAGTAGAGTTAACTTTTTCTCCCTGGGATGGGGTTTATTGCCCATCAGTGGCCTCGGGTGTTGGGGAGCGTGCCCAAATATGAGAGCCACAGTGCTCCTGGCTGGAGGGACATGGATTAATTGACAAAGCCAGATACAGCTGTGGCTCATTTGTCTCCTATCCAATCAGTCTGACTAAGGGATGGGAAATAAATTGCTAGGCAACTAAGATAATGTTAGGGTTCTTTGCTATCTAGCCGGTCTAGTCAGACTTTGACTGGGGAGAAGAGGCGGAACTGCAGAAGTGCAGGTTTGCTGACTTATCTAGTAACTTGACAGACAGAGCACTCCTGTTACTTTAAGCTTGCTTCCAAGTCTTCTTTACTTGTTTTGCTGAGGAAGGACCTCCAAAAGACTGCGTTATTACCAGCATGGCTAGAGGCTGAGCTTTGCTTTGAAAAATAAAGGAATCCTAAAGGCAGTGTTTGTTTATATCCTGGGTGCTGTCTTCACTACCCTTAGCATGGAGGGGGAGTTGCTGGTCGCAGGAAACGCCATGGGAGGGATTTTATGGGGAATCAGGATCCAAGACTGACATTTCCAGATACTGTACAGTGCAGATAAGAATGCCCCTCCCTCATATGAAGGGATAGCTGTGGGAGTCCCCTGCTATATACTTATATACACCTTTGTCTTTCTAGCCTCCATCTTGGTCCAGAAGGGATTAAATAATAATGAAAGGGGTGTTCTTTATTTCTGGTCTCACCAGATGTGCCAGGTACTCCAAGGACTGAGAGAAACCTTGTCCTTGTGAATTTTTTTGGTCTTGTTTCAGAGGCTGAGATAGTTTGGCCAGGCTTTGGGCATGAACCTGACTTACTGAGTGCTTTGGAGAACAATACTTTTTGTGCCTTCAATCCAAGGGTCTTAAAGAGCTTTGTAACATTAATTAATTCATCCTCGCAACATGCCTGGGCAGTGTGTTTACAGATGTGGAAAGCTGAGGTACAGTGAAGTTAAGTTGCTAAGCACCCTCAACTCCCACTGACCACAATTACTGCTGAGAGTTTTTGAAGTGTCTGATCTAAGGGACATGCCTGGGGAATGCAGCAAATCTGTGGCAGAACTGGAAATGGGAAGGCTGATCCCACAACTCCCCATCAATGTCTTTAGCCACAGAATCGTTCTTTTAATCGTTTTCCAAATCACACCTCCAGCCCATCACTAGCAAAACACCCACTGAGAGGTGATTAAAGGAGAACAGTGAGAAGAACAGCATGTTTTGTTTAATTCTGTCTCTTCACGCTGGTATCCAAACAATGCGAAAACATACATCAACAAAATCTGTTTGGTGGAGAGGAATGGTTAGCATAAAACCGGCTGAAAAGCTACCTATTCATCAAGAGGTTGATTAAATGAATTCTTTTCCTATGTGGGAATCTTTCATTGGTAAAACTGAAAAATGAGAAGATAAGAAATTTTGTTATTGATGGAGATTATGCATTCCGGTGGTAGTGTTTAAAATAAATTCATTGTTTAAAATAAATTTATCTTGTGTAATACTCCTCAATGAGGTCTCAAATCGGGAAAAATAATCATAAGAAATAGCTATGCGAGAATGAAAAGTATGTTGGAAGGAGCCCAGGTAAAGGTCTGTCAGGCTTTCCACTAACACAGCATTGTGTAAACATAAGAATGGCCCTACTGGGTCCGACCAAGGGTCCATCTAGCCCAGTGTCCTGTCTTCCGACAGTGGCCAGTTCCAGGTGCCCCAGAGGGAATGAACAGAACAGGCAATCATCAAGTGTCGCTCATTCCCATCTTCTGGCAAACAGAGGCTAGGGACACCATCCCTGTCCATCTGGCTAATAGCCATTGATGGACCTATCCTCCATGAACTCATGTAGTTATTTTTTGAACCCTGTGTAGGTAGATTGCTTAGAGTGCCCTGCAAACACTATGAAAATGAGAGGGAGACAGCTTAAAAATAAATGAGAAATAGACAAAATGCAAGGGGCAGAGTCATAAGAGATGTGAGAAATAATGGCGGGCAAAAAACATTGAGAAAGGGGATCTCTGAAACAGCTCTTCTAGAAATGAGCAATTAAAAAAATAGCAGCCAATCAGATAGGTCCACATGTGTCAGTTGGAATGTGGCTGTTTTACATTGGCCAGAGCCTACAACCCCTTACTCAGCCCTATATTCTTTACTAGTGCAAATATTGACTTCCATGAGCCTTCTGTTGAGGAAGAATGCTCACATGTTATGTAAAATATGTAAACAATGGAGAGGTAGTTTTGGAGTTGTCAGCACAGAGGTGATGGCTGAACCTATGGGACTGAATGAGATCACAGAGGGTGGGCCAATTAGGGGACATTGAATAAATGGTGGGGAAGGTGTCCCTTCCACCCCCAGATGAGCCCTCAGCCAAAGGAATTCAGGGTGGGGAGAATATAGAGGAGATAGGAATGGACAAATGGGTCACAGGCAGCACCCGGGTCAAGGAAAACGAAAAGGAACTGGCTTTTTTTTTTCTCCAGCATGTTCTTTTTGTTTGACTGGTTTGAGGTGGATGTGGATGTTCTTTAATTTAATGCTGCTTTTCCTGCATTGTTGATCTGGGTTTCATAAAGGTTCTTTTAAATATCTTTCACTCAGAGCAGGGCTCTTGCTCTCACGTAGACCAGCCTGTTAAAGGCTATGGGCAGAGCATAACCTCTCAGAGTTGTTAAACTCTGAAAGCAGGTCTAATTGCCCATTTATGCAGTGTACAGAGAGTATTAACTAGAGGCTGAGGGTGGGGTATACCTCGCTCAATGTATTTGTGTCCATATGCTCCTTCAGTAAAGGCATCCTTATTGGAACAGGACACCTTTTGTGCCATCAGCGATGTGTCATTTACCCACTTGTTCAAGTCTTTGAAAACTACTTCAGTTGACTTTTACTCTGGTGGTTGGTTCTGTTTGGCACACAAATAGCTCTAAGGGATTTAGGTGCCTAACTCCCATTGAAATCAATTCTTTCATACACACACATCTCCTGTTGCAAGTCATCTCTTTTAGCGTCATTCACTTGTTCCTTTTCTATGAGCCTGTCTTCATGTTCAGGACTCACGCGAGCACCACGTCCATTGAAATGCTTATAGGTGTTTTGGGTTTTCACCTTTGTTGGAATACTGAAACTGACATAGGTGGTTCATTTTCTCACCACCCACTTTTTTCGCCAGTCCGATTCTTTTCAGTTGGTAAAGACCTTATTTTGGGGTGGTAAAGATCCTAGGTTTGATCTCTTTTTCTTCTGTGTGTGCTGAAGATCCTAGGTTCAATCTCCTCTGATGATTGTTATGGTTGTATTTGTTACTGGTTATTGCAAAATTGCAGAGGGGACTCGAACACCTGCGGAACTCTCATACTTGGGGACAAGCTTGTCTCATAGGGGGAGTAGGTTTGATGCTGACCTGGGGAGTGTGATTGTTACCTAAGTGTTCCTAAGCCTGCTCTTATAGTAGGAACCTGTGTTTTGTGTACTGTAAGTCCAAGAGCTGATCCCTACTGATAAATGTGCTGACTGCACTGTGTGAGTGCGTGTGTGAGTGTGTGTGTGTTATGGTTTATTATACAGACGTTTTGTTATGAAAACATATTCGATTTGCTTCTCAAATGGAAGTTATCGGGTCCCTTTTATGTGTTCTTGTCTGAGGAGTCTTCCTGTTGTATTGTACTTCCATTCTCTAAAATGGTAAATGTCTTGATTTGCATCTGCATGTGTTGATTGAACGCTTGTTCTCTTGTTTGCATGCATAACGGTTGCATTTCATCCTTCTCCTTTTCATTGTGGCTCTAGTCCCACGTTACCCTCTCTGAGCTATTGTTCCATAGCCCCAATTTTCAAGTCACTTTACTTTTTTATAACATTGTCTATTTTCCTTTGTCACCGTCAATGGTGACTTTTTTCAAAATAAAAAAAGGGCTTTTATTTTATTGTCTTCCCATCTCGTTTCAAATACTTCTCACCTTTGAAATCTCGCGTTACACTTTCTGACAGTGGATAAATGACACGCTGTCTTTTGTTTGGAAAATTATCCTACGCGATAGCTGTGGACTTGTCAAATTACAGTTTTTAGAACCACCACATGTTTATAGCAATTCAGCGGTTAAGCAAAATCTGTCAGAATATTATTATGCGGGTCTGTGTGGGAAGCTTGGGAAAGAAGAGCCAACGTGTTTTGTTTTTGTTTTGTTTATTTTTTTACTAGGCAGAGCCATTTTCTGCTCTGTTACACCAACATCTATTGACTTCATTGAAGCTAGTGGACATTTATACAGGTTTCAATTATAACAAGTACACAGAGCTTAAACATAGGACCTGAGAGTGAGGAAAACGTTGTGGTGGTGAGGAATTATAATAATAATGAGACAAGACACTCGTTAGGTCATCTAAATCAGTGTTTCTCAATCTTTTTGATACCAGGGACTGGCTTGCCGCCTTCCTACACTGTGTCAGGAAGAACAATGAGGAGTCCTTGTGGCACCTTAGAGACTAACAAATTTATTTGGGCATAAGCTTTTGTGGGCTAAAACCCACTTCATCAGATGCATGCAGTGGAAAATACAGTAGCAGGTGTATATATACACAGTACATGAAAAGATGGGAGTTGCCTTACCAAGTGCAGGGTCAGTGCTAATGAGACAATTCAATTAACAGTAGAATACCAAGGGAGGAAAGATCACGTTTGTAGTGGTAATGAGGGTGGCCCATTTCAAACGGTTGACAAGAAGGTGTGAGTAACAGCAGGGGGAAATTAGTTTTTGTAATGACCCATCCACTCCCAGTCTTTATTCAGGCCTAATTTGATGGTGTCCAGTTTGAAAATTAATTCCAGTTCTGCAGTTTCTCATTGGATTCTGTTTTTGAAGGTTTTTTGTTAAAGAATTGACACTTTTAAGTCTGTTATTGAGTGTCCAGGGAGATTGAAGTGTTCTCCTACTGGTTTTTGAATGCTATAATTTCTAATGTAAGATTTGTGTCCATTTATTCTTTTGTGTAGAGTCTATCCGGTTTGGCCAATGTACGTGGCAGAGGGGCATTGCTGGCACATGATGGCATATATAACATTGGTAGATGTGCAGGTAAACGAGCCCCCGATAGTGTGGCTGATGTGGTTAGATCCTATAATGGTGTCCCTTGAATGATATGCGGACAGAGTTGGCACCGGGGTTTGTTGCAGGGTTTGGTTCCTGGGTTGGTGTTTTTGTTGTGTGGTGTGTAGTTGCTGGTGAGTATTTGCTTCAGGTTGGGGGACTGTCTGTAAGCGAGGACTGCTCTGATTCCCAAGGTCTGTGAGAGTAAGGGATCGTCCTTCAGGATAGGTTGTAGTCAGGCATAAAAATGTTGGCATACTGTGGGGGCATGCAGGTATCCATATCAGTGCCACTGACTTGAAGGTATAAATTGTCCCCAAATCTGAAATAGTTGTGGGTGAGGACAAAGTCACAAAGTTCAGCCACCTGGTTTGCCAAGACATTATCAGGGATACTATTCCTGATGGAAGCTGTCAGGACTGGCGCCGATCTATGGACTGGTCATTGAGAAACACTGATCTAAATTTTGCCACCCCCCAAAAAACACACTTACATCTTAACGGCATTTGGCCAAATGTCCTGTCTTTATATTGAACGGTGGAATCTCTGATTTTCAGACTCAGGCACCTAAACATTTAAATTCTTCAGGTGCCTAAATGAGTGTTCTGACATATATTTACTTTAGGATGTGCTAAGCTCCTCTTGACATCCCCTCTGAAAACTAGGTCATGTATTTAAGTGCCCAAATATTAATTTAGTTTAGTTTTGGTGTCCAAGTTTGAAAAATCTCAGCCAGAAATTCACTATGAAGACTGAAGGAGTATGACCACTTTAATCTTTGACCCAATGCTTCCAGGTATATGACCTCACTCTCTTACTCCCTCAGATAATCTCACTGTAGCAGTAACCATCCCGTGAGTGAGAATTACTCACATATGGAAGGACTGCAGGATCAGGGCCTTCTGTAATGTTTTTTTCCCATGCCATGTCAGAAAAAGTTAGTGCCCCTGGAGGATAAGATGAACTGATTCCTCTTTTTTGAAGACCTCTGCTTGGAATGGATTAAGAGATAGGCACTTCCCCATTTCCCTCTGTCAGATTGTCCACTCGCCTTTCTTTTTCCTGTCCACATTATCTTGTGCTTTTCCTTTTCTTTGATCTGTCTTCTTGTACATTTTATCTTCTATTTCTTATTCTTTTTTTGTTTTGTTTTGCTCATACATGATTCCCCCCCCCCCTTATCTCTCCCTCTCCCCCAGCTAAAATGAATTGAGTTTTGCATTTAGGCTGGAATTTCTGAAGGAACGATCCCTAAATCCCATTGAAATTGCTTTAGGGTCCTTTGAAAATCCCAGGTTTAGTTCTGGAATAGGCAAGATGGATGGACATTCTTATCTCGGGAGGGAGAGAAGGAGGGAGGGAATTTCACAGCCTAGGTTGGGGGATGGGCTTGGGATGATCTGGCTCCCTTAAAATGATAGAGTTAGGCTGTGACATCTACTATGTTGTTGTTCTGTATTGTGATAGAGCCTAGAGATACCAATCGGCTATCACGGCCTCATTGTGTTAAGCGCACACATGCAATCAGAAGGTATTTCAGCAGAAACTATAACTGAAGCACATGACAAGATACCATCATGGTTGACATATCAGGAATTGAACCAGGAACCTGCGGAGCTAAAAGCATGAGCTACAGCAGCTAAAGAGTGAAGCCTCTGTTGCTGTGAGCTGTATTCTTGTATTCTGTGTGGTTGGTATAGAGGGGACAGCCTGTAACACACTCACCAGTGGGTTAAAACAGCAGGGGGAGAAAAATCAAATTGAGGGAGAACATTATAACTGTGATGTTGACTGGGTTTGACATAATAAATAAGTCTCCATATACCCGCCATCTACCTATGGCAAAGGTGGACATCTGGCCCACGGGACTGTCCTGCCAGGCCCTTGAGCGCCTCACATGCTGTCCCCCCTCCCCTGCAGCCTCAGCTCGCCATGCCGCCAGCGCTCTGGGCGGCGGGGCGCCGAGCTCCTGCCGGGCAGCGCGGCTGCAAGAGCCGCCAGCCTGCCCCTGTGCTCTAGACTGTGCGGCGGTGTGGCTGGCTCCGGCCGGGCGGCATGGCTGCCAGTCCTGGTCCTCTGAGCGGCATGGTAGGGGAGTGGGGGGGCTGGATAAGGGGCAGGAGGTTCTGGGGCGCAGTCAGGGGACAGGGGGCGGTTGGATAGGCGTGGGAGTCCTGAGGGGCCTATCAGGGGGCGGGGGTGTGGATAGGGGTCAGGGCAGTCAGGGGACAGGAAGCAGGGAGGGTTGGATAGGGGGTGGGGTCCCGGGGGTTGGTTAGGGATGGGAGGTCCCAGATGTTTCAGGGTTTCTGAGGGGGGCAGTCAGGGGGTGGGAAGCGGGAGGGGGCGGATAGGGGTGGGGACCAGGCTGTTTGGATAGGAACAACCTTCCCTACCTGGCCCTCCATACAGTTTCAGAACCCTGATGTGGCCCTCAGGCCAAAAAGTTTGCCCACCCCGACCTATGGGTTACATCTGTGCAACATTGCTGAATTCATTGTGAATACACAAGTGAGAGGAGAAATCACCAAAGACTCCTAAACCTACACATTTTACCTGTTACCTTTTTGTACCATCTTCCTTCTTTGTACCATTTTCTTTCATTTGGAAAGATTACAAAGCGAGAAGGAAGATAAATGATCTTTGGTGACTTAATTTTATACAAATCCCCTATTATTTAAATATTTAAGGTGATGTACATGTGATTGATTAGTGTGTGTTGTTCCCAGTGAATTTGGAAACGAAAATGTCGGAAGGAGGGGGAATTCAATAGCAAAGAGGAAATGGTTGTCATCAGAATTAATGTTAAATGATCATTCATGTCTGCCTTATCTCACACTACATTTTCTTTAGTGGAATTTTAATAATGTAGGCTTTATTTTATATTATGGCAATAAAATTCTGTGGGTATTTAGTTGTGTTGGTTAATTTATAAGAGTTAATTTGAAATGCAGCTGCTATATTAGGAAATCTGTCCTTCTGAAATGATAACACAATTTTTAGGATTTTTTTCCACTGGAAATTCATCTTCCCCAGCCCCCTCCCCCCTCTTCCGGCTGTTGATTTATTGTTTGTAGTGAGGCAGTTGTAAGCAAGAGGGAAGGGGTGTTTGGGTTTTAACCACAAGCATTTTTAAAACAGGATTTTATAGACTAATTGATCTATAAAACAAAATTATGCGTATTATTTTTGCTTGTAAAGTAATCCTATGAAAACTTCCAATAAATGGTGTTAAAATGTGATCATAAATATAAACTAAATTGGATATAGTCTTTTTGGAGAGAGACCGAGAAAAATTCCTTTTGCAAACATTTAATTTTTCTGCTCATAAGTTTTTTCCCATCCAGTATAATTATTTTACATTGATCGCAAGTGATCCTCTGTTGCTTTACAAACAGGTATTACTTTCTCTTGCTACTGAAATTTAGCCACTTCTGTGGCTAGACGTGGCAGGTACGTAACAGTGCTCAGCTATGTGATACTCATTTCTGTTCTAAACTGTTGTAAGTATTAAAGCTGAACAAGTAATGCCAAATATTTTCTGTCAACGTTCATTCAACTACATAAACATGCATGCAGCAAATACATTTAACATCCATCATCTCTGGGGCCTGAACATGAGATCTCCAGAGCTGCAATGGGAGACTCTGTATTTTGAGTACAAGAATTCTCTTCAACGCAGTTTCTTATGCTCCTCTCATCAATGTAGTTAGTATCTGAGTGCCTTCGAACAATGCATTAGGTGATGTGACTAACGTCTTGGCTCTAAATCCTCTAGCTGGCTGTTATAGCAAATTTATATTTTCTGTGGATCAGGCACAGAGGAGATACAAACCACACTCAGAGCAGTGGGTTTCACGTGCTCACATTCCTTTTGTGCTTGGTTTCTGCATGCATTAGTGCAATAATGTTTTACTGGCAGAAAGGGTCACAGCATATGAAATTCAAAGTCCCATATATAAGCATTTGCAGAAATTGAAATTTGAATGCTTGTGTGTGCTCATCCATTCAAAGAACAGAAACTATATTATGTGTCTATCTTTCCAATCAAAAGTGATAAGCAACACATCTTGAATCTCAACTATTTGGAGTCCGTCCCAAGGGTACATTACGGGGAAAAGATCATGGTGAAATAAACTCAAACAGCATCCAATCCAACTCCCATTAAAGTCAAAGGATTGGACCTACTGGACCCAGTTCAGCAAGCTGCTTACGGTAATCACATGTAGGGGACTGGATTAGATGACCTCTTGAGCTCCCTTCCAGTTCTACAATTCGATGTTTCAATATATAGTCCCATTGTCTTATGTGAGACTAAGCATATGCTTAAAGTTATGCACATGCTTAAATATCATATTGAATCAGGGTCATAATGAATTAAATCAAGGCAATGGTGACCTGCTATTAGGAAAAAGGGGCTAAATGTATTGAATAAATGATTTGTAAATTATGTACTCAGGTTTAATAAGGATAGCCAATCAAAACTGCTGGATAATTAACATGGGAAGCATGTAATTACTCAACTATAGTGGAGAGAGCACTACAGCTAGCACTCTTACTTTTGTAATAAAAAAAATAAAGTAAAATAAAGACTTTCTTCAAAGACGTCTCCTGTTCAAAAGAGTACATTTAACAGCCCATAACACCATGCTGAGCATAGTGTATGAATCACTGTAGAATCAGAATGCACTGGACCGAATCACCAAAACCTCTTTCTGCAGACCCTGTGGATTTTCTTGCAACTCTTTCACTCAAATACTAGCACAATCTAAACAAGATCAAGTTTGGCAAGTTAATGAGGGCAGAGAGCTAAATGATATGACTGCAGATGTTTAAGAAAGTTAAGCCACACGCAGCCCAGGAAGGAATAGATTCCGCCACCCTTACTCACATTGAGTGGGACCATATTCTTGACGCAGTCTTGTTAACAGTCTGATGGTACTGCTTGTAGGCAGAGCCTGAAAAACAGTGGCAGGATCTAGCCCATATTTATTTACTAGTTGGTATTTTTTAATTTTTCCAGAAGGATGGTACATCTAAGGTATACCAAAATACCAGAATGTTTTGTGTTATGTATGCATTGATGCCTCTAGTTTTTTTTAATTACTTTTAACATGAATAAAAAGCACAGATGCACAATCAGTGGGAAGTGGAACTAGTTAGTTAAGATTATGTAATGAGCATAAATTAGGGAGTTGACATAAGCAACATACTGTCCCAATACTTTAAGTTTTATTTAAAGTTCTGTTCTCTGATTCTAAACATTTGCTTATTTTAACATTTAGCATTTTAAAGTTCTATTCAAGAAACGTGCCAGTTTCCAGGTAGCTCATCAGACAAATCATTTTTATTCTCAGAAATGTGAAATCTCTTCATTACTCTCCTCATAAATGTTTCTGTTCCATTAACAGTATTGACTTTGTCATGAAATGAAAGCAATTCAATTTCAGATTATATTATAAACCGAAAATTGTTGCCACTTTGCCTGCTGCTGTCACGATAGTTTCCATTCTAAAGACTTAAATTCAGCAGCTCTCAGATGTTTTAAAAAAAGAAACCCTGGCTTTGAACTGAAATGTAACACCCAAGATATCTGCTCAAGATTTTCTCCCACGGGGAGGCTAAACTTACTTACATTTGAGTTCTTCTTCCTGGAAGTATGTATCCAAACTGTATTACACTATATATTTTTTCAACTGTGTAACACCATTAACTTATATAAAATGGGAGTAATCCAGTGATGAATCCGTCTCTGCTTATTGAGCTGAGGGGCGGGGGAGGAACAAAGATGAAGAGAAGTAAAGCATCAAGAAGTGAGAGAGATCAAAAATGAGATAAGCAAAATGGCCTGACAATGATATCTATAATTTTGGTGTAACTCCATTACCTTTAATGGAGTCACATCTGGCTTTTATACCAGGTCACGGGAGAGGAGAATCAAAACCAAAGAGAATGAGACTTTGCTACGCAGGAATCAATACCCTTTCTGCTGAACTACGTTTTGATAGGAGGAAAAGCTGTGCATTGTTTGCAGATCTCCAAAATTATCCTGCCCATGCTTGGGTTCTGGATGACTTTGTTAGCTGAGCCCATGAAAAACTTAAATCAAGCAAGTATCTCCTCCCACGGACCTCACTCTCTATTGCCTTGACCCCTGTGTAGTTGTCAACACCTGTGCAAGTTGGGTACAGAATACCACCCAATTCCAACTGGAAGCACATTATGCATACTGTGCAGTAATGCAAATGTCTACACAAGAAAAAAGGGCAGTGAAGAATCACTGCCCCCTTCTTGAATCCCTGCTGAATTGCTCCTGAACCTTGCTCCTTCTGCCAAATCAGAATAAATATGTGGCTAGCAGGGACAGTAGTAAAGCACCTTGGGCTTTAAGAATGTTTGACACGAGTGAAGGCCCTAGGTTTCCATTTCAACTTACAAATATTGGTCTCTTGTCCTCCTGCAATTCTGAACCACCTCCCGACTCTCATTTCCATTTTAATGGGTCATTTTCTGTTGCCTCTCTCTCTTTTATTGACAAAATGATTTGCAGTACTCTCGTGGCAGGAACATGTGGGGTTCATTATCCACTTTCTTTCCCACATGACCCTGAAGGGAGAAGGCTCCCACAGAGAAGACCTTTCGCCCCCATTCGCAGTACTTTTTGAAGGAAGGTTTCATAGTCCCCTTCCTAGCCATAGCAGCAGGCCATGGCATTCAGCCGCTGGTTTGTAGCTTGCCTGGAGCACGGCACATTTTGCATCATATCACTATGACCAAGGCCGGGATACTGCCCAAGGAGCATCGGGCCCTATTTTCAGTTGGAGTTTAGGCAAAGATTCCAGTCACTTATGTATTATCCCAGTTGCCATCCATGTTCCATAATAGGGGAAGATCACAGTGGTTAAAAGAGTGTCCCTGCAGGGCAGTCAGGAGACCTGAGTTCTACAGACCAGTATAGAGGATGCATTAACAACTGTCAGACAAACTTTCTTTTGAAGAGGACATTTGATAGTAAGTGCTTTAAAAACCTGTCTGACATCAGTAAGCTTCCTGAGTTTGACACTCCTGTCTTTTTTCCCAAATTTATTGATTTTAAAAAATCCTTGTGCTCCTTTAATTAGACCTTGCCTGTCGGCATCAGCCTGAATGCAATTTTTACAGCCAAGTAAACCCCTGAAAATCAGGATTCCTAATGGAAACCCCTCTGGTGTGAACAGTGATGCTCAGTGGTGTACTGTAACGGAGTCTTGCGCTGCTCGTGCCACAAATCAGCCGGAGACCGCTTAGAGTGCAAGCACCAGTGCCCTTTTATGCGGAGTGTGAATTCCCACTACCATCTATATACAGTCTGTTCAACCCAGCTCCCGGGTTGAACAGATGTTCAAAAACATATTTGCAGGTCATTCCTGCATTGTGCTGGGTGAGATGTGAGACAGAACATCTCAGCTTCCTCAGCCAGCAAGGATCTACAGTCCCAGACTCCTCCCTTTCCTCTTCCCTCTCTTGGCTTCTTTCCTGCCAGCTTTATGTAGCCCCTTTGCTAATAAGGCCCGCAAGTGTTTCTCCTCAAGCCCTTAGGCAAGCCACACCCAGTCAGTGTCAATTAATTCCCCTTAATTGGAGCTAGGCTAACAGGGCCCTGGCTCAAGCCCTCCTGGCCAGCACCCTGTTACACGTACCTATATTGTTTATCATAGAATCATAGGGTTAAAAGGGACCACAAGGGTCATCTAGTCTAACCCCCTGCCAAGATACAGGATTTGTTGTGTCTAAACTATCCAGCTTTCTTTTGCGAATAATGCATGTTGTAAAGGGTGGATGGACCAGCTGCCAGATACTGTCTGTGGTTCACATATTTGCAGGTCATTCCTGCATTGTGCTGGGTGAGATGTGAGACAGAACATCTCAGAACATAAACATCTGTGTTGGGCCCTGAAGTCTGCCTATGGTAGCACAGCATTTAATCAGATCGTCTGTATAGCTAAAACTGAGTGTGCAGGTAAGACCTGTGTCCTGCTTCCACCTGTCATCACAGCTGCTAACACTGTAGTGTGCCGCTCCAATCTCTGGGAGTTTGTAGTGGAGAGGCAAACATTGTGGACCGTATGCCGCTTTTGATCTTTGCTCAGAACTCCACCAGTAAGAGTTTTGAGCAAAGATCAAAAGTGGCATATGGCGCACAATGTTTGCCTCTCCACTACAACCTCCCAGAGATTGGAGCGGCACACTGCAGTGTTAGCAGCTGTGATGACAGGTGGAACCATGCTGGCAGGTGGAACCATGACATAGAGTGACATGAGGAAGAGAAGTAGAATACTTGCCTTTGTGAATTACATGCTATAAAGAAGGGACTAAATTCTTCTCTCGCTTACCAGGACAGCTGTAAATATAAAGAGAATATTACAATAGAACATAGAAACACTTACTTAGATTGGGCTCCACTGTGCTAGGTGTCATACAAACCCCTATAAGACACAAGCCCTGACCTGAAGAGCTTACACTCTCTAGACAAACCAGACAAAGGGTGAGAGGGGAAATGGAGGTACAGAGGGGTGAAGCAAATCATTGTCAAAGGGAGTGTTTCATTCGCAAAGTGTGACGCTGAATGCAGTTTCAGTTAAATACGTGAAACTTTGTTATGGCCTGTGGACTGCTCTGTCCAAGGGTCTGTGTTCCTTCTACTCCTCATGTTCCCTGTTCCTCTGGTGTCCCGTCAATAACAATCCCTCAAGGGAAAATTGGCCCTCTAGCTCCCATTCCACTGACCATGATACATGTCCCCAATTTTACAAATATTTTAATATACAAATTTAAAATAATTAATTGATGCCACTCCTTGTTCCTTTTGGCCAGAGGTTGCTAGCAGAGAGACAAGTGACAGACTCAAATAGTTACACAGTCTTTGAGGTGGTTTGGTCTCCGCAACTAGGAATAACTATCTCTGTCTCCCTGTCCCTGCCTCTGAGTCTGGTCAACTATCTCTCTGTGGAGTCTCCTCTCTCCCTGTGAGGTTGGTGTCCAAATGGTTCTCTGACTCTCTGTTCTGTGGTGATCTCTGTAGCCTTTCTCTGCGGGTTGGGTCTACTAGCTCGTAAATGGCCCCTGCTTCTCTGGATCACTTGTCCCTCTTGCATACTCACCTCATATGACTTGGGTGTCACTGCACCCCTCACAATGCCATTAGTCCACTCGTTCTGATGTCTCTCTCATGGCTGGATCCCCATAGGAGTGCCTGTTTTCAGGGCTGGAAAGTCCTTAACTGACCTGTTGTATTGTAGTGCCTGCTTTCTCTGATTGTTTTAGATTCATAGATTCCAAGGCCAGAAGGGACCACTGTGATCATCTACTCTGACTTCCTGTATACGCGGGTCATAGAAATTCCCCAAAATAATTCCTAGAACAGGATTTTTAGAAAAGCATCCAATCTTAATTTAAAACTTGTCAATGATGGAGAATCCACCACAACTCTTGGTAAATTGGCCATCTCCTCTCAGCAGTATCTTCAACCTTCTGGCTGCAACAGGTCTCCCCTCACTGGTAGCAGGGTTTTGGACTGGGTTGGACTGTTCTGGCATCCCTGTGATGGGGTATTCCTGTGTGCCAAAAATGCCAACAAAAGGTCTGAACCAGTAGAAATTGCCTTGTGAACTATCTCTTAGCTGTTTTCATAGCTAACTCCATCTTACCATTAGTCTATGGGTATGCTGGGGAGAAGGTATGGTGGTCAAACTCCCATTTGCATGCAAATTCTTTTAATTCTTCTGAGGAAAATTGGGGTCCATTGGCAGTGAATATAGTGCTGGGAATGTCATACTGCACAAACTGGGCCTTCAGTTTACCAATCACTGACTTGCTCCTTGTATCATGCAGAGCATCGATCTCCCAGAAATTCAAATACTAGTCCACGGTAATCAACTACTGCTTTTCCTTGAATGTAAGAAAGTCTGCACGCATTTTTTTCCCATGGTTGGTTGGGTAGTTCATGTGGTAACAGAGTCTCTTTGTGCTGGCAATTATCACATGACTGGCAGGAATCACACCCTTCTATCAAGGAGCAGAGTTGTATATTAGTTTCTGGCAGTAAAAACACTCTCAAACCTATCTAAGACAGCTGTCAGATGCCCCACATGATTTTTTTGCTTGACATCCTCACATAATGAGATGGGGACAACAGTTCTCTGTATCAAAACATGACTTCATCCTGCACACTCAATTCATCTTTAATTTGAAAATATTGCTTTGCTGTTATTGGTACTTGCTTTTGTCTTCTGGCCACCCTGCTAGTATCACTTTCTTGACTGTGTGTAATTGGGTGTCCTTATCCAAAGCCTCTTTGATTTTCAACAGCAAAGCTTACAGAAATCATACTGAGACATAGTGAAGCATGTTAATGTAATGTCAATATCCTGATTCCATTATCCCAATTTGCTAATGCTGGGTATGTGTGCCCTGCTCATGGGGTCAGCTAATATCAGTAACTGTCCTGTACAATATCTGATCTCTACCTGATAGCCCTGGAGGACCATCAACATGTGTTCTAAGAAGGAGCTTTCCCATGATTGTCTCTAGGGATCTGTGGTATGATTGCACTATTACAGGGTGGCCATAGGGGTATAAATAGAATTGCTCCACTCCAAACACCCCATTTAGAAGTTATTTTTCTATTTGGGTGATTCCCCTGTTCATTCTCTGACAGGGATCTGCTGGCATAAGTGACGGATTTATCCTGCAAAAGAGCTACACCTTATTTCTTCGATTCATCATGCTGGAGTGTCAGTGGTTCTCCGGGCTGCTAGTACTTCTGGATAGGGGCACACACTATCATTTCTTTCAACATTTCAAATGCTTGCTGTTGGGGACATGCCCAATCCCACTCAGCATCCTGCCTTGTTAGTTGACATCTGGATTCTGCTACTACAGCCAGATGCGGACAGAACTTGGACCAAAATTTTTTATCATTCCTCTGAAGTGCTATACCCCTTTCACATCCACAAAACCAGGTATGTCTCTGACTGCCTTGATGGTGTTGAGATTTGCCTTCAGTCCCTCTGCTATGAACAGATGGCCAATGTATGTCACCTCACTGTTTGAATCATATTTTTTCTAGGTTGAGTTTTATGTTCTTATCCCTACATCACTGTGAAAAAGCCTGTAGTTTTATGTTTTGGTCTCGTTCAGCTTCTGTAACATTGCTCCATTCACCTACAAGGAGGTTATCATCTGCAATTATTTTTACCCTAGGCAGTCCTTCCAGCACTAGGGTGAGTCTTCTCTGGAACAACTCTGGTGCTGGGCTTATGCCCATTGGCATCTGTAGCCATCTCTAATGACCAAAAGGTGTTGCAAAGGTTGTCAGCATGCTGGACTCTTTATCAAAGCTTATCTGGCAAAACTTATTCCTCACATCTCTCTCTCTCTCTCTCTCTCTCTCTCTCTCACACACACACACACACACACACACACACACACACACACACACACACACACCAAAGATTATGTCATTGGAAAGTTCTTGTAAGATGTCATCACTTGTGGGTGATGGATAGTGGCATCGTGTCAATGCCCGGTTCAGTGGCTTTCGGTCTATGCAGTTGCATAATTTGCATCATGTCTTCTTTATGATACCCCTGCTATGCAGACTTTTGAGCTCTTTGTGTACCTGATTATGTACTGGCACTGGAATTTTCCTTTGTGGGAAGCACACACGTGCCACTGTGGGATCTACTTCCAGTCACAGCTTTTCTCTGAGGCAGTCATCTCCTTTGAAAACATCCCCATTTGCTTTTAAAATTGTCTCCACTGTCTATAGGACTCCCCTTTTTGCTTCTTGCACTGCAGCTATAAATTCTGACACTGCACCCTGATCAGATCCACGGCTTGCATGGCTCTCTTCTCCAAGAGCAGTCTGTAATGCTTACCATCCACTACCACACACTTCAGTTGGTACTTCCTGTTATTTTTAGGGTTAGTTACTCTGAGGTCACATTTCCCTATGGGCTGCATTGTGCTCTGGTTGGACATTATTAGATTGTGCCTGCTTTTTGTAATGGGCGTGTTCAAGTCCAGTTCACCCCAAGGAAGCATATTGCAGAAAGCCCCACTCTCTAGCTGAAATCAAACAGGGTATTTCTCTATTGACATTGTTGCATGCATGGAGGTTGGTATTATACCTTGTTGCTTTCCAGTCCTGGAAGCCTGGTCTGATATTCTCTTGGATTTAGAGAGTCATGACATCATCACCACTGCCTGGTGTGTCAACCCCCTCTTGTACAAGTCTGGCTGAAAGTTTCTGAGATTTTCTGCTCTTGCACTCACTGATCAAATTATTTAACTTGCCACATCCCTTGCAATGCTACCTTAGTGCAGGGCCTTTCTTCTCTACTTGCTCCTGGTGTCTCCCACAGTCAATGCATCGCACTATAGGTATGGAACCCTGGCTACCTGCTCTCCTTCACTGTTGTCTCACTTCTGAAGGTGTTGTACCTTCTTGGGCTTTCATCCTTTCTCTTGAGGCTTCTGCTCCACTTCCCGTGTCTAAACATCTGTCTAATGTAAGATCACCTTCCTGGAGAAGCTGTTTCTGCAGGTGGTGATCCCAGGTGCTACAGACTATACTGACTTGAATCAGGGAGTCTATCAAGTGTGCAAAATTCTATGTAGCAGCCAGTGTGCATAAGGCAGTAACGTAGGGGTCTACCCCCTTGCCTTTGGATTGGTATCTAGTGAAAAACCTATGCTGCTCCACAGATTTTTTTTCTGCTTTGGGGAGCAATAGGTCCCCAGGGTTCTGAGGACTGCTGTGAGGCTTGAGGCAGCAATTAGCTTCAGAGTGGAGCAGATCTCTCTGCCTCATCCCCCAATAAGATTAAGTAACAATTTTACTTTCCTGATGTTGTCATCCTCCTGCATGGCAAGGTCTGTGGACAGCTCAAACTCCTCCTTCCACTGTGCCCATCACTGGGTTTGTGTCTGTAAAATCTAGGGTTCTGGGGGATCTTAGAGTTCCATGGCTCACGCTGCCAGCTGCTGCATTTCAGAGAACTCAGCAGCTCAGACTCTGCCACCAAGTTTCATTTACAGAGTGAATCTGAATGCAGATTAAATTGAACAAGAGAAGTGTCACTAAACCCTGTCCACATGGCGGAGTTGCTTGCAGCCTAATTCCCCACCCTGTCCCTTTCCACGGGTGTCCCATCCAGGGAACATTAGCCTTCGGACTCCAGTTCCACTGATCATAATACAGGGGGGTGTTTCTAGTGGAATTTCATAGGTATTGGTACTAGGCTCAATGCTGTGCAGTATTTTCATCTATGTTCTGGAAGTAATTATAAAATCACTGCTGGTAAAATTTGCAGGTGGATGGGCAAATAACGATGAGTCAAGGTCGTTATACAGAGTGATCCTTATTGCTTGGTATTCAGGCCCATTACAACAAAATGTGATTTTAATACAACTATTTTGGAACAAGATATGCAGGCCAGCCCCTTGGCACGGGGGATTGTATCCTGGAAAGCAGTGACTCTGAAAAGGATTTATGGGTTATAGTGGATAAGGAACTCAACCAGAGTTCTCAGTGTGATGCTGTGTCAATAAGGGTGAATGTATACACCTTTATTGACACGGGGGAGTGAGCAGGAGCAGGGAGGTGATTTTACCTCTGCATTAGTGAGACTGGTACGGGAATACTGCATACAGTTCTGTTGTCCACTTTTAGAAAGGATGTTCAAAAACTGGAGAGAGTGCAGAAAAGAGCCACAATAATGATTTGATGACTGGAGAAAATGCCTTACAACAAGAGATTTAAACAGCTCAGTCTGTTTAGTCACCTCTCAATCTTCTTTTTCATAAACTAGATTATAGTGTGTAAGTACTTTCACAAGGAGATAATACCAGGGACTAAAGGGCTCTTTAATTTAGTAGAAAAATACATGACAAGAACCAATGCCTGGAAGCTGAAGCGAGACGAATTCAAACTGGAAGTAAGGCATGATTTTTTAACAGAGAGGTTGATTTAACATTTTTGAACAAAGTAACAAAGGAAGTGATGGATTCTCCATCTCTTGATGTTTTCGGGTTGAGATTAGATGCCTTTCTGGAAGTTATATTTTAGTCAAACTTAAACTATTGGGCTCAATACAAGGGTAACCACATGAAAATTAATGTCCAGTGATATACAGAAGATCAGACCAGATGATATAACAGTCCCTTTTGGCCTTAAAATCTGAACACTATGAAACTGACTTGCCCAGGACTACACAGCAGGTCAGTAGCAGAGCTGCAAATAGAATTCAGGTCTCCAAGATCCCAATCCATATTTATTGTTGTCATAACTATAAAGGGAAAGGTAACAGCCCTCCTGTGTACAATACTGTGGAATCCCTCCTGGCCAGAGACTCCAAAGTCCTTTTACCTGTAAAGGGTTAAGAAGCTCAGGTAACCTGGCTGACACCTGACCCAAATGACCAATAAGGGGACAAGATACTTTAAAATCTTGGGGGGGAGGCTTTTGTTTGTGCTCTTTGTTTGGGGGTTGTTCGCTCTTGGGACTAAGAGGGACCAGACATCAATCCCGGCTCTCCAAATCTTTCTGAACAAGTCTCTCATATTTCAAACTTGTAAGTAACAGCCAGGCAAGGTGTGTTAGTTTTATCTTTGTTTTCTCAACTTGTAAATGTACCTTTTGCTAGAGTGTTTATCTCTGTTTGTTGTAACTTTGAACCTAAGGCTAGAGGGGGTTCCTCTGGGCTCTTTAAGTTTGATTACCCTGTAAAGTTATTTTCCATCCTGATTTTACAGAGATGATTTTTACCTTTCTTTCTTTAATTAAAAGCCTTCTTTTTAAGAACCTGATTGATTTTTCCTTGTTCTAATATCCAAGGGGATTGATCTGGACTCACCAGGAATTGGTGGGGGGAAAGGGAAGGGGGGGAATGATTAATTCCTCCTTGTTTTAAGATCCAAGGGGTTTTGGATCAGTGTTCACCAGGGAATTGGTGGAGGAGTCTCTCAAGGCTACCCAGGGAAGGGAGTTAGCTCATTGGGAGTGGTGGCCGCAAAAGCAGATCTAAGCTGGTAGAGAAGCTTAGAGGTTTTCATGCAGGTCCCTACATCTGTACCCTAAAGTTCAGAGTGGGGAAGGAACCTTGACAATTGTGATTCAACTTTATTTCTGTAATGGGATGTGACAACCCTCTCTAGTATGAACTGCATCGCCAAATCCTCTTCAGAGTAATAGCAGACTAGTGGGAAGGGGGGGAGGAAGGGTATGCTTGGAGTATATGCTGGTGGAGGAAATATTTTCAGCTGGGACTTAAAATGAGGAGAATTGACAAAGCAGAGAGATACAGGAAGGCTGGTCCAGAGCACCCACAGAGGGGAGGATAGGAGAAGGCTCAACCAGGAGGTGGCTCCCTCACCAAAAACTCTGATATATTGTGTGGAGAGATAGGGATGGGGTCAATAAATACTAGGTGAGTCGAGGAAATGGTGAGGGAGATGGAGTCTTGAGGCAGGCTGAAAAGAATGGACAGCCAGCTGAGAGACCTGAAAAGAGCAATGATGTGGCCACACAACTTTCCATGCTTGGAAATAGAACAGCCCCCTGTTGGTTCCTCATTTCTCTCTCGAGAAATTTTGTCAATTTTAATTTCTCTTGTACTGACGAGGCAGAATAAAAGCAAAGTAGAAACATATTGTGCCCCAGGTGAGACTTTGAATGGTCTTTTATGCAGCTTTAAACTATACATCTGTTGACAATATCTGGGGATATGCTGTCCATGTGCAAATACATTAGGATTCAAGTGTATATCAGGAGGGGAGTACTGCATAAAGGAACTGCAGACTTAGATGGGGATTTAATGAAAATGTACATTTAAAATATTAAATAGGAAAACTGTATTAAATGGCACAAACCAAAATACATTAGGAAATTGAATCTGTAAATCTCATGAAAGAACTTGTTTATCATTCTATTTCCAGCCCAGTTTCTGAAAGAGAGAGGTTTGGATAAGTTCAGCTAAGATACAAATGTACTTTTGCATGCTTATCCCAACAAACCTCTTGAGGTTCACCGGTACCATTAATCATAGTTAGGGATGGGAAAACATCCAAAGGTTCAGCATGCTGATTCAGTTCGGATAAGCAGTCAGAAGTCTGGATGTTTATTCAAAGACTTTTTTATATCTTCACAAGGGTAAGGCAGCAAGGAGACCACGGCACAGATTTTCCATGCAGCCGCCACTTAGGCAAATAGCATTTCGCAACTGAAATGTATTAGCTGTTGGGCATCTCAGCATGAGTTTGCAATTAGCACGTAGGAGCTGTTTCCAGATTTTCTGGAGTCCGGTGTGATCTTGGCCATGTCACTCAGCTTTATTCCTTTATATATTGTGACAGACCCAGACCAGTGGGGTACAGGAGTCTGGTAGAGGGCAAATATACTGGTGACTGGATGAGTAGTTTTCTGTTCCCTGAGTGACCAGAGCAGGGGCTGCACTAGAGTAATCAGGAACCTGCTAGAACCAGTTCAGGCAGGCAGGCTAATTAGAACACCTGGAGCCAATTAAGAAGAAGCTGCTAGAATCAATTAAGGCAGGCTAATCAGGGCACCTGGGTTTTAAAAAGGAGCTCACTTCAGTTTGTGGTGTAAGTTTGAGGAGCTGGGAGCAAGAGGCGCAAGGAGCTAAGAGTGAGAGGGTGTGCTGCTGGAGGACTGAGGAGCACAAGCGTTATCAGACACCAGGAGGAAGGTCCTGTGGTGAGAATAAGGAAGGTGTTTGGAGGAGGCCATGGGGAAGTAGCCCAGGGAGTTGTAGCTGTCATGCAGCTGTTACAGGAGGCACTATAGACAGCTGCAGTCCACAGGGCCCACCAAGATAGAGGAGGAACTTTGTCACTATCTATATTTATATCGGTATAATTAATAGATTTTTAAAGCCAGAAGGGATTGTTATGGTCATCTAGTCTGCTTGCCTGCCTAATACAGGCCGTTGAATTTCACTAAATGATTCCTTCATCAAGCCCATTATAACATCTGGTTGAGCTAGACCAGGGATAGGAAGCCTTTGGCATGCAGACCATCAGGGAAATCCGCTGGCAGGCTGGGATGGTTTGTTTACTTGCAGTGTCCACAGGTTCAGTCAATTGTAACTCCCACTGGCCACGGTTCACCATTCCAGGCCAATGGGGGCTGTGGGAAGCCGCGTGGGCCGAGGGATGTGCTGGCTGCCACTTCCTGCAGCCCCCATTGGCCTGGAATGGTGAACTGTGGCCAGTGGGAGCTGCGATTGGCTGAACCTGCGGACGCTGCAGATAAACAAGCTGTCCCGGCCCACCAGCAGATTTCCCTGATGGGCCGTGTGCTAAAGGTTTCTGATCCCTGAGCTAGACCATATCTTTTGGGAAGACATCTAATTTTGATCTGAAGACTTCAGGTGATGGAGAGGCCACCATATCGCTAGGCAAATTGTCCCAATGGTTAATTTGCCCTCACTTTTAAAAATGTGCCCCTTATTTCTAGCCTGAGTTTCTCTGCCATTATCTCCCAGCCATTGACTCTTCTCTGCTATATTAAAGACCTCACTATTGTCAGAAATCTTTGTTCAATGTAGGAACATACTTAGAATGTGATCAAGTCAACTCTGAACCTTCTCTTGGATAAAACTAAATAGATTATGCCTGTTTTGTGTTTCACCATAAGACAGGTTCTCTAGAAGATAATTGTAAGAGGGATAATATGTTCATATCTTGCAGGAGTATTGTGAGGCTCATTTAATGTTCATAAAGCATTTTGCAGCCCTTGGTTAGAAGATTCTCTACAGGTGCAGATCACTATGGTGGAGTTGGTGGTGGTGATGTCTGAGGATGCAAAACTTGAGACCTCATGATAATAGCATCTCATCAAGTTTGTGACACTCCTTGTACAGTATTCGAGTAGAGAAAGAGAGAGACAAGACAGTGCAATGGTCAGGCTTCATTCTTGCTTCCACTTCTACTGTCCTCTCTCATCTAGCACTTCCTGAAAGCAAGAGCTTGTCTAGATGATTGGTTAGTGTGCACCAAGCTGGGGTGTAAATCTATAGTGCATTCACGTGTCACACACTAATTGTCCATTTGGACCCTGCTACCACACATTAAAAGTTCCTGCGAACACTTTGATTTACTTTGCTTTAAAATGGGAGTAGGTCAGTGTGCACTAGGGAACTCTTAGTGTGTGGTAGCAGGGTCCACATGGACAGTTAGTATGCAGCACACTAGTGCACTGTAGATTTATACCCCAGCTTGCAGCACTCTTAACTGTTCATCTAGAGAAGCGCTACTTTTCCAGACATTACTCTATATCCGTCACACAGAAGCATAAAGGGGAGTAACCCCTCTGTTCTCTGCATACCTGTGTAGCCTTGTTGGAGATTGCACCTGGAGAACAGGTGCGGAATAGTCAGTGTGTTGGGGGTTATGGCATCCTCCCCACACCCAGTACACTGACCACTGCAGCTGAGCTGGCCCAGGGCTCATAGGTGCTGGAGCTAGAGATGCTGGGGTGTTGCCGCACCCCCTGGCTTGAAGTGGTTTCATAATATAGAGAGTTTACAGTTTGGTTCAATGTCTCTCAGCACCCCCACTATACAAATTGTTCCAGCACCCCTGCCAGGGCCAGGGTAGTAATTTTCTCCAGGTAAGAGCAAGCAGCAGATTATTGCATTCGCAAGTATGATTACTTCCCTGCCTTGCTCATGGGGCTGCACAGTCATATATAGTAACTCCTTGCTTAACATTGTAGTTATGTTCCTGAAAAATGCTACTTTAAGCGAAACAATGTTAAGCAAATCAAATTTCCCCATAAGAATTAATGTAAATGGGGGGTTTAGGTTCCAGGGACATTTCTTTTTGCCAGACAAAAGACTATATAGATAGACACATGAACAGATTACGTTTTAAACAAACAATTTAATACTGTACACAGGAATGATGATTGTGAAGCTTGGTTGAAGTGGTGGAGTCAGAGGGTGGGATATTTCCCAGGGAATGCCTTACTGCTAAATGATGAACTAGCACTCTGCTAAGCTCTCAAGGGTTAATACGTTCTTAACCTCACACTCTACAAGGCAGCACAAATGGAGGGAGGAGACATAGCATGGCAGAGAGAGACAGACACACCGTGTGTGTGTGTGAGAGAGAGAGAGAGAGAGGGAGAGACCTACACCGTGTGTTAGAGAGAGAGAGAGACACGCACATTGCCCCTTTAAGTACGCTGACCCAACTCTAAGTACACTGCCTTTTTAAGTAGATCAGCAAGTTGAGACAGCAGCTGCTGCCAGCAAGCTCCCTCTGTCCTGAGCCCTGTTGTGTTTTCCCCCCCCCTCCCCATGGAAATGGGGTACAGGAGTGGGGGGAGGGGGGACACCGTGACATTAGCACCCCTCCTCCCCCCGCCCCCTGCACAGCAAGCAGGAGGCTCCTGGGAGCAGTTCCAAGGCAGAGGGCAGGAGCAGCACACGGCAGTGGGGGAAGGTACAACTGAACTGCCTGGAAATTGATAGCCTGCTGGGCGGCTGCCGCACAGGGAATTTAGGGGAGCTGATAAGGGGACTGCTGGTCACCCTGGTTCCAAATGCCCAGCAGCTAGCTCCAACAGGCTGCTTTTCCTGCAAGCAGTGGACAAAGCAGGTGGCTGCCAAACCATGTTATAAGGGAGCATTGCGCAACTTTAAACAAGCATGTTCTCTAATAAATCAGCAATGAAACAACGTTAACTGAGCCGACATTAAGTGAGGAGTTACTGTACACCCCTTTATATGGGCTATATCTGAATGGTCCACTGAGAACAATGCTATAACCAGCACCTAGCTCTCAGGCCAGCCTCGATCATGCAAGGACTGTGAACAATGTGATTTTTCTAACACAGCGCTGAAATCTACAGGTTTCATGTAAAACATGCTGAAATCACACATTTCTTAGCATACATGCCATTTGTTGTGAACAAGTCTTAAATTATTCGGTAAATTGATCAGAATTAATGTTAGTCTAATTAAGTCTGAATTTAATCTACCTTAGACATTCTTATTTTAGTTCTTTTCAAAATACAATTAAGTTACAGAACTGATTAGTTTGACTAGTCTCTGATTTTACAGATGGCAAACTTCCTTAACCATTGCAATCTCTTTAATTATATTGTCTTCAATCCAAATATCACCAAGAGATTTGACAAAGTACTGAATATTATGAGGTTTATATTCCAAGATTACATGTACTGTTGTCATTAGATATTTTTAAGTGTCAAACAAACCTCATTAAAGTTTAAAAAAAGAAAGGTTAGAGATAAGAGGAAGAAGAGCTGTTATCTGTGACTAAACCAGAGGTTTTGTAGAAAATGCTTAACACTCCTCCCCCAGCCTTTTTCTTTTAACCTCAACAGCTGCCTTCTCTAGCTGAAATGTAATTAGGAATATCCATGACCTCACAGGAAACACTGCAGTATGGGCCAGGTTCACAAGTATAATTTAGCTGTTTGAATGATATAAAGCAGCTCCAGGTTTATAATTGCTTTGTATCACCAGAGAGGCATAAACCAGTTGTAGCACCCTAGTGAATTTTGTGTAGTCTATACCACACCCACCACCAGGGTCTCTGAAATGCATTCAGTGACAGGATTAGCATCTGGAATGTCTGTGGTTCTTTTCCTACCCTCCTTTCCCCAGGGGCAAAGTTGCATGAAAATCTCTCAACAAAATTATTTGACTTTAATTCACTTTTATTACATATATGTGTTTATAATAGTGAAGGCATGGTCAAACAAGCAGGCCTGACATGTGATGGTGTGTGTGTGTGTGTTGTCTGATCTATTGATTGTGGATTAATTAGAATTCCCAATTAATATTCTATGATCTGGCAGGGTTCTGCATCAAGATCAAATCCAGAATTATTACAGTTCTCACTAGGATAAGTACCCTGGTTTTCACAGGAGTGACACTCATGCTTAGGAAAGATCTTCTGACTTTGTGATTTTGTTAATTGTACTAATAAAAATACTACAAACACTCCAACCCAGTAGTAATACAGGATGGTCAAAATGTCTGGCATTAGAGTATTCATATTGTGACAAACTTCTGTCCTTGACTCCATGGGTCCTGCGTTTCCTGACAGATTTAGCTAGCCTCAGAGGCTCACTGTGACCCTCCACATAGCCCTTCTCTCTCTAGAGGCAAGGGTCACAGTCTACTGAGCCATTTTCATCATAAGCCAGCAAGGGAGGTGAGGAGAAGCAACCCTCCCTCACACAGTCTCTGTTGTCTCCCAGTATCAGTGATTAATCAGGGAGGGGAGTGGGGAGCCCGGGCCCGCCCTCTACTCCAGGCTCCAGCCCAGGGACCCTAAAATTAGCAGCTATGGAAGCTGACTTTTTGGAAATAGGACATGTACAATTCCCTGGGCTACTTCCCCACAGCAGCCCCCCACTCAATATCTTCTTCACAATTACCTCAGGGCCTCCTTCCTTGCACCTGGTATGGATTCATACTACTTCGTTCCTCCAACAGCACAGCTCCCTCCTATAGCTCCTGACACCCACCCCGCACTGACTAACTGAGAGGCTTTTAACTAGTTCCAGCCAGTCCTTGATTGGCTTCAGGTGTCCCAATCAATCTAGCTATCTCCACTACCTTCTAGAAGGATCTTAATTGGTCCCAAGTGTCTTGATTAACCTGGAGCAACTGCCATTTGGTTACCATGGTACCAGGGATTTGTTTAGCCTGGGGCTAACATACATGTTCCTCACTACTTTACTGTAGCCATCTGGCCTTGCCCCATCACAATATATATACACCATTCTCTGCGGAAATGTAGAACTGGTGAGACAAGTGATCCACGAGTGGTCCTATCTCTGGCATGCCAGGAGAATCCCGGTGGTCAGCCCTTTTATAGGGTTATATGGCCGCCATGTGAATATTCATAAGGATGTTTGGCCTCCTCTATCCATATCCGAACTTCCTCACCCTAATAATGTTGGGGTGCGATCCTCTCATAGGTTATCATATCATCTATCTCAAGCTTATTAGCTTGGTCAATAGGTTACTGTAGAATTCTTATGATTGAACATCTGCTGATGTTCCTATTATAGAATACCCAAAGCTAGCATCAACTGGGATTTTGCTGGTACCTATCAGTAGTTTAGTCAAACTAGTGTATAACAAAATTTTATCTCATGATATCTTATGATCTAGGGTTACTCTTGGTTAGCCTTTAAGCCTCAATAAGTTTGGCTAAGCTATTGTCTTACAAGCTTTAAGGCCTTTAGGCTTATTGCATTACTGCCTTAACTTATACCTGTGCCTTACCTAGCAAATAGATATTCCTATAGGCTACAGTGTTGCTCCTTTAAATTCTAAAATTTCATAGTTTTAAGCCCAGAAGGGACCATTGTGATCATCTAGTCCGATCGACTGCATAACACTAGCCAGCGAACCTCAGCCGGTGATTCAGTCCCCAAGCCCATAACTTCTGGTTGAGCTAGAGCCTATCTTACAGGGTATATCTACACTTGGAGCTGGAGAACAGCTCGAGGAAACATATTCATGCTAGCTCTGATTGAGCTACTGCATTAAGAATATTAGTGTAGCTGCGATAGCACGGGTAGCCGCTCAGGCTAGCTGCCTGGGGATGTACACACAGGGCTCAAGGGGGTTTGTATTAGGTGCAGCTTGCCCCTCTTACCACTTTCTGTTGCCCATGCTACTGCAACTATGGCACTATTTTAAGTGGGCTAACTCAATAAGAGCGAGCACAAGTACGGCAGAAAGGGATCTAGGGGTTATAGTGGACCACAAGCTAAATATGAGTCAACAGTGTGATGCTGCTGCAAAAAAAGCAAACATGATTCTGGGATGTATTAACAGGTGTGTTGTGAGCAAGACACGAGAAGTCATTCTTCCGCTCTACTCTGCTCTGGTTAGGCCTCAGCTGGAGTATTGTGTCCAGTTCTGGGCACCGCATTTCAAGAAAGATGTGAAGAAATTGGAAAGGGTCCAGAGAAGAGCAACAAGAATGATTAAAGGTCTTGAGAACATGACCTATGAAGGAAGGCTGAAAGAATTGGGTTTGTTTAGTTTGGAAAAGAGAAGACTGAGAGGGGACATGATAGCAGTTTTCAGGTATCTAAAAGGGTGTCATAAGGAGGAGGGAGAAAACTTGTTCACCTTAGCCTCTGAGGATAGAACAAGAAGCAATGGGCTTAAACTGCAGCAAGGGAGGTCTAGGTTGGACATTAGGAAAAAGTTCCTAACTGTCAGGGTGGTTAAACACTGGAATAAATTGCCTAGGGAGGTTGTGGAATCTCCATCTCTGGACATATTTAAGAGTAGGTTAGATAAATGTCTGTCAGGGATGGTCTAGACAGTATTTGGTCCTGCCATGCGGGCAGGGGACTGGACTCGATGACCTCTCGAGGTCCCTTCCAGTCCTAGAATCTATGAATCTACGTGTCTCCAAGCAGAGAATTGCAGCCACACCTCCAAGTGTAGGCATACCCTTAGAGAGATCTCCATTCTTGATTTAAAGACGTCAGGTGACAGAGACTCCATTACACCCCTAGTTAAGTCGTTCCAATGGTTAATTACTCTCTCTGTTAAAAACATGCACCTTATTTCTAGTCTGAATTTCTCTCTCCCTGTAGAGTTGTGTAGCCATTTTATTTTCAAGAAATGTTGCAGACAGAGTAGACATACTCTACTCTCCCATGCAGACTTTCCTTGGTACTTTCCTTGTTGTTTTCCGTAATCTAAAATAAGTCTTGTCAGACTGAAAGTACATACCTAGTTCTTTGGTGAATGGAAATACAACATTGCATCACATGCTATTGCGTCTGGAGTAGTCTCAAAGGGTAAGGACCTAGTTTTCAGAAGTGCTGTGAGCTCACAAATCTGATTAATTTCAACTGGTGTTTGGATGCCTGGCATTTTTTAAATCAGACCCTAAGAACAATGGGATCTGATGCAACCTAATCTGTTGAGTCACCTAATCTCTGTTTTCTAGGCCTGAGACTCTTACAATGGATTGTGCAGGATATCAGCAAAGAAATGGGGTTGGTTAGGGAGAGACAAGAAGTCCTTATCGAAATCAATTCCAATGCTGAAAATTTGGTTTTAATTTGTGATATTTGGGCAAGCATGAGTCCGGTTCTTATTTTTAATGAATTACTGGTAGTTAGCTCTCCTATTCCTTATTAATCACCCAGCTTGAAAAATGTAGAGGGTATGTCTTGGACATATGCTCAATTTAGCTGAGTGATCAAGGTTACAGAAGGATGGAAAGCATCAGAGATTCTTGCTGTCCAGCCCTGTTAGTGTCAACTAATCTCTTATTGTTATTTTGGCTCATGAATTTAATCACAATTAATACAGTACCTATTTACATACACAAATATAATTTCTGCATTTGGAAATTGTAGGATATATTGAATTCTTGGATTAAAAAATCACATGGTAAATGTGACTATGTAAATATAGAATTAATTTGCATTATTAAATGGTTTTCATCCCAAACCAAAACAGATGGAAGAAGTAAAACAGATAAAGCAAAGAAAATAAGAAAAAAACAATTGCTAATAATGCTATTTATTAATGTTAACAAATAATCAAAAGTTACAGGGTCTCCCACTGAAAGAATGTTGCTCACTTTGTAATTCAAATGAAGATACAAAGGCCACTCAGGTTTAGATTTAGGCTAGGTCTACACTGGGGGGGGATCGATTTAAGATACGCAAATTCAGCTACGCGAATAGCGTAGCTGAATTCGACGTATCCTATTCGACTTACTCCGCTGTGAGGACGGCGGCAAATCGACCGCCGCGGCTCCCCCGTCGACAGCAATTACTCCTCCTGACGAGGTGGGAGTACGCGCGTCGATTCGGGGATCGATTTATCCGTTTAGATGAGACGCGATAAATCGATCCCCGAGAGATCGATTTCTACCTGCCGATTCGGGCAGGTAGTGTAGACTAGCCCATAGAAAGAAAAAATGTCTCACTAGTTTGCAAGCCACTGATGCTGTGCTAGGTGCATTACTACACAAATAATTAAGACATTTTTCTTATACATCTACTAATTGGTGGTTCTTTGGTGCAAAACTACTTTGAGGACCAGAGTTTCTTTTTGTTGTTGTTTCTTCTTGGGAAGAGATAGGAGGATTTAAAAAGAAGAATGTGTTAAGGTGTCTAAACGTTGCTGACATAACTGCTACCAGTGTCAAGTGGGTACAGCCCCAGGGTGTGACTATGAATAATGGGATAAAACTCAGGAGAGAAAAATGTAAGCCAAATATCAGTCGGGGACAGTTTTCTGAGTAATTGAAAACTGGGCTGGACAAAGAAGTGTAGATTATATTAGAGGGCAATCCTGTATTGTCACGAGGGATGGACTAGATTATCAATACTTGTGGGTGTTTTCCATTTTTAACTTCTCTGATATTTATGATTTGAGCAATGGGTTTACTGCCATGTACACAACTGAGATCAGAGACTCTGCTATGAGAATGGCTTTTTAAATTCTAAACTAAGAACTAAGTGGTCTATATACAATGCTGCCTGAAGAGTTTGAAACACAGATGATTAAATTGTCAAAAAAAATGAGCAGTGATTTTTTTTTTCCAGTGCTTCAATTTTTGGTTGGCCAACTTGAGATATTAAGGTGCCATGAAGAGGGACCTGATTTTCAGCAAGTGTAAAGGACTCACTCTTTTAAAATCAGACCTTGTTAAAATATTTTAGGTTGTGCTTTCAAACGCAGAGTTACCAGAACCCTAGGAATAACTAACTAAGTATCATCAGTATCATGATGATAGCATTTTGGCCATCATTCTGTGAATCCCAAGGATAAGATATTGATCAATGGATTCATTCCAAGGATCATGTCTATTTACAATCCTGGAAACATGAATGTACCTTCTCTTAATTCTGTTTTCTCCATCATTCTGTCTTTGAGACTACTCTGTTAAACCTGCTATATATCTGCAGCTCATTCTCCCGCAGGTGCTAAAACCCTCTCTTTCATTCTTTTGGGAACTGTGAAAATAAATAATAATATGCAGTGTAACCTACTTAAGGTTCAGGAATTATGTCTACAAATGCAGAACACTGTGCCACAAAATCCAGTGGAAAAATATTTGCAATAGGTTTCAAGGCCATTTCATAACCCACCCATGTAACTTTTTGTGAATTTTTCACATTGTGACCAATTTTGCTTTGAAACATGAAAACTGCCATTTTTTTGGTAAATGTTATGAGAAATTTAATTTCATCCGAACAAAATTTCAGACTTTGAAAATATTGATGACATTATACAAAACAACAAATATTTGAGTTAAATATACAATTTTACTAAGTACTCGTCCTGGTTTTGATTAAAAGATTTTCAGGGTTGGGGAGGATTTTTGTTTTACTTTGATTTTTTTTTTTTAAATTGGACCTTTTTTGTATATCCACAATTCCCAGTTAGCCAGGGAATTCACCACAGAGCCATATAATTGTAAATGACTAGTTTCAAACTACTACCGAGAGAAGGGACTAACCATCAGTGATTGTAATATGAATCCTGCTTGGCCTACTGTATGTGAAATGATTTGGTGTTTACAGATGAGTTTCTAATGGATCAGAACCACAACCAGGTAAAGGACTGAATGGGCATAGAAAAATAACTGCACACTTCCCCATAACAGAGATGTCTCTAAAACAGAGCTGAGTCACAATGCTGGGACGAAACTTATATTTGTCCTGCTTGTACTGTACTTTTCATGGAGGATCTAACATCTTCAGATCTGTCAATCTCACACCTTTAGCAAGAATGTAGCTCACTTAAAAATGAAGAATATGTATTTTAGTTATTTTTAACTCATTATCCTACATTTCAGCTATGAACTTTTACACTACTTCGCTGTAGTTACATTACTTCACTCCTTTTCTTTTTAGCATCTCACTTCCCTTGCTATTCACCCACCACCAGCTTCATTTATTCATAATGCCGTAGGTGAGCTGTTTTTGTCTGTGGTATTCTTAAGAACACTAGTTTGCAAAAGGATCTTTGCAAGAGAGAATTATGCAGACAAAAGAGAAGTCGGCAACACTCTCAGCAAGGCGAGATTATGCGAGGTGACTTCATCCTGACACTTAAATGCAGGCAAATATTCTTACAATATTAGTAGAGCATGGGATGTCAAGAATACACAGGGATATTTGTATTCTATTAGCAAATAGGTGTGTTTGTACATTTAAAAAAATTCAAAACACGAAATGCCAGGGTGGGTGAGGAAAAAACGGCTAAGGAAGTAATCCTCTCGTGAAGAAAACAGTATTGTACTATGTAACAGATGAAAGCCTCTCTCTGTGGTATGAAAGAGATAAAATAGACAACCAATAAATATTCCATAATCCAAATTCATTGTTCAACCCATCTACACCTAGCTCCTGGCCAGCAGCCCAGATATAAACATCAATGGCCTATATGTAAGCACTGCCTTCATGAGTACTGAAAAATACTATACTGAGTTGCTGTGTAGCAGATAATACTCTGTATTGAAATAAATAGAATAGTGAAATATGAGCACATGCTATCAGCAGCAGTACACAGGGCTTGATCTAATCCAGTCCAAATTCTGGATTGACAGTTTCAATCTAACCCAGCAATGTGAGATTTCTCTTACAATATGTACAGTAAAATTCAGGCACTGCTATTCTGGTAATAATAGTTTTATTTTATTAGGGCGATTTAAAAATTGAGATTCAACAGTCTTGCTTTCTGTCTTGATCTGGTTCTTGTCCTTTCATTTTTATCATACACTGTTAGAGTTCCACTTCCCTGTGCCATATTAAACCCTTGTTCCTGATTTGATGATATGTTTGGAAAATGTACTATTAATTTGTTGTGATACACAACTTTACTATAGCATTGTCTCTGCTTAATGTTTGCTCATTGGGATTGAAAGTGTGTGTGTGTGTGTGTGTGTGTATTTAAATAAAATAAATACACAATTGGAATAGATGTGGAATTACATATATTTATGTTTTGGATTGTATTACAGCAATGTTGATGTTACACAAAATTAACCAAAGGATTCAACATTCATAGTTAAGGCTCAAACCTTCTGTAGGTAACTGTAATAATAGGACCAAATTATATAATTTTGAAATGGAGCCTCACTGTTGGTGAAATAGGTATTGGAGGTTTGGTTCATTACTGTAGATTTCCATAACTCTGAACCCTTAACTTTTGTCTAAAGTGACTATTGTATGTGAATTCTCATTATTTATGAGAGAATGCTTTCTTATGCTAGCATTGTCACATCAGCGGTTGACCTCATTGGTTGCTTCCAAACAACTACTGTAATATTTAGAATTAGGTATATGGAGAACTTTCCCATGTCTATGGGACTATGTTACGCTCTTAGCATGGACTTAGTGTGACTTCTTTGGAGTTGACTACCATCGCGGTGTAAATTCGGGGGAAATATGTTAAAGTACGGATGTCAAATTTTTCAGTTTTAGTTAGATTCACATGAGTTTTCATAGACATGGGTAGCCTCACAGCAGGCACATAAAGAAGCTAATTACGATGATTATTCAAATAGTTTTGTGTGAATAAAACAGGAGGGTATGCCGTCCTCTTTCATGTCCAACCATCAGCTGTCGAGCCTCATCTTCACCTTCCATCATGGGGCAATAGCTTCAGTAGAAGACAGTTTCACCAAGTCAGGGACTCTTTGAAGAGTGACTCTGTTTTGAAAATCATCTCCATAGGAATAACATCATGGGGTCATTCATTGAGTCTTAATGACTCCAGATCAGATTTGTTCAGTTGACTACAACCCTCCCTGCAAACTCAATGTGGGTTCTGCAAATTAAAATGTTGTCCTCTCTGGTTGGTGCATCATCACCAATGATAAAGTTTACACCAATTGAATTCTACCCTTATTTGTGCCTGTGTTAATTGGTGTAACTGACTGCAGATGTTTTGCCTGCAACTGTGACTTGATTAGCAGTTCTGCTGATAGGCAAACCAAAATAGAATCCATCTCTCTGCTATAACTATATTGGTTATTCAGGGCAATGGGAATATAGAGTAGTTAGATTTTTATAGTTGTCACTAAAATAAAAAGAGAATACAGGGGAAAAGCAGATCTGATGAGTAGGAAGAAACCGTATTTGTGAAAGGGCCTCTGGGCTACTGGACATCTGCCTTATGTTTTCCTGGGAGCATTAGCTATTTCCTGCATCAAGCCCATAATAAATTCTGCTGGAGCTAGAAAATATATATATTAATCGCAGTTAACTCACGCAATTAACTCAGAACATTAATCATAATTAAAAAATTAATTATTAAACAATAGAATAGCAGTTGAAATGTATTAAATATTATTGGATGTTTTTCTACATTTTCAAATATACTGATTTCAATTACAGCATAGAATACAAAGTGTACAGTGCTCACTTTATATTATCATTATTGATTAGAAATATTTGCATTGTAAAAATGATAAAAGAAACAGTATTTTTCAATTCACCTCATACAAGTACCATAGTGCAATCTCTTTATCGTGAAAGTGCAAGTTACAAATGTAGATTTTTTTTTGTTACATAACTGCCATGAAAAAACAAAACAATGCAGAACTTTAGAACCTACAAGTCCACTCAGTCGTACTTCTCATTCAGCCAGTCGCTAAGACAAACAAGTTTGTTTACATTTACAGGAGAGAATGATTATTACAAAACACAAATAAGGTACAAATGTGAGATTTCTAAAGATAGCTACAGCACTTGACCCAAGGTTTAAGAATCTGAAGTGCCGTCCAAAATCTGAGAGGGACGAGGTGTGGAGCATGCTTTCCGAAGTCTTAAAAGAGCAACACTCTGATGTGTAAACTATAGAACCCAAACCACCAAAAAAGAAAATCAACCTTCTGCTGGTGGCACCTGATTCAGATTATGAAAATGAACATGCTTCGGTCCGCACTGCTTTGGATTGTTATTGAGCAGAACCCGTCATCAGCATGGACGCATGTCCTGTGGAATGGTGGTTGAAGCATGAAGGGACATATGAAACTTTAGCACATCTGGCATGAGAATGCCTGTTCTCACTTGCAGGTGACATTGTAAAAAAGAAGCGGGCAGCATTATCTCCTGCAAATGTAAACAAACTTGTTTGTCTAACAGATTGGTTGAACAAGAAGTAGGACTGAGTGGACTTGTAGGCTCTAAAGTTTTATATTGTGTTATTTTTGAAGGCAGTTATTTTTTTACATAGTTCTACATTTGTATGTTCAACTATCATGATATAGAGATTGCACTACAGTACTTGTATTAGGTGAATTGAAAAATACTATTTTGTTTTTTACAGTGCAAATACTTGAAATCAAAAATAAATATAAGCACTGTACACTTTGTATTCTGTTTTGTAATTGAAATCAATATATTTGAAAATGTAGAAAACATTCAAAAATATTTAAATAAATGGTATTCCATTATTATTTAACAGTGCAATTAATCGCGATTAATTTTTCTAATCGCTTGACCGCCCTAATTTTTTTTGTTTCCTAATTGAGCAGATGCCACCGCTTCTACTAAAGTTAGCTTTCTGTATAAAACAGGTTTTCTAGAAAGTTGAGAAACATAGTGCTTGACTTTAAAGTAATGGCACTAGGAGACAGTGAGCCAGTTAAAGTTAGTTTTGATATCAAAATAAATTAGAAATCTTTCTTTACTGGTATCCATGTGTATTCCATGGCTTTCCCAATCTTTGAAGCACTCTGGTTTGTGATTTGGGTTAATATCTGGATTATTTGGAATATGTGCCATTGGTGAGTGAAAAGAACTGATCTTATGTCTAGTTTTATCCTAGACCCATAGAGTATCCTTTGTTAGAGGATGTATGTAAATTTCTGGTGGGTGTGACTTTAAAAAAAATAGTATTAATACATGGTAGCCTACCAATGTTTACACTGCTGACATTTTCTTGTTCAATAATGACCCAGTGTTTGACTGGATTAGAGCACCCCCAGTCCACTACTGCTTTGAACTGGCTTGCTGCATAGTTCCACAGAATATTTGGAGTACCTAGTCCACACTGTTTAATGGGTCTGTTTCACTCTTGGTCTTTTCTTATTCCATATAAACTCTAACAACATCCTCTGAATTTTATGTTGGATAATCATAGAAAGATTTTGAAATAAGAAAAATATCACTGGCAGAATATTCATTTTGACTGTGGATATTCTTCCCAACCAATAAAGCATATCTCTTAGAAAGATATCTAGTCTTGATCTGAAGACTTTAGGTAATGGAGAATCCACCACATCTCTAGGTAAATTATTCCAATAGTTACCCTCACTGTTAAGAGTTCACCTTATTTCTAGTCTGAATTTGTCTGCCTTCAGCTTCCAGCATTGCATCTCATTATGCCTTTGCTAGATGAAAGATCCCTCTTCTGTCATAAATCTTCTCCGCATGTAGGTCTGTGATGGGGTGCGTACCCCATACAGGCCAATTATTGTATCTGCATGCATCTGGAGGAAGAGCCAGGCTTAACTGATCATGAAGCCCAGCTGGCCAGGAGCAGACTGATTAGTATAAACACAGGACATTGAGAGCAAAAGGAGGCTGCAAGGAGAGAGTCTGCTGTCACTCTGTGGGAGCAGAGAGATGGGAAGGAGAAAATCCAAGCGGGGGGGAAAATCCAAGAGGGAGCTCTGGGATCTTAGCCCTGGACAAAGGGTCAGCCCCAGAGGAACTGTGGGGAAAGATAGCCTGAGAGGGCTGAGTAGGAAGATGCCCAGGGAAATAGGAGTAAGGAGTGGGACTGAGAAGACCTTGGCTGCTCATTATAGGGTTTCTAGGCTGGAACCCAGTGTAGTGGGTGGGCCTGGGTTCCCCTACTAGCCCCTGGAAAGGTGCTGCAGGATTGTTGTAGACACCAACCAGACAGCTGGTTCAGAGGCATTTTGGTACCCTGGAAGGGGAGCACTAAACAATGGCCAGAATCAATGAAGGAAATTTAAGGCAGGAGCCGAAAGGATCATATTCTCAGTAGCTCTGGGGTGAGTTCAGATGGAAAAGAAAGAATGACATGATTACATGTGTCAAATAATAGGGTATTGGCCTTAAACAATTAAGTCTCTGCAAGCCTATGAATGAGTTAAGGTGACCAGATGTCCCGATTTTATAGGGACAGTCCTGATTTTGGGGTCTTTTTCTTATATAGGGTCCTATTACCCCCCACACCCTGTCCCGATTTTTCACATTTGCTGTCTGGTCACGCTAAAGTAAGGGTCATGCCACCTCCATTGGACCTTGAGACTAGGAGATTGGGCCGGTGCTTCTATCACCCTCTGCTCTGTATATCATACAAGCTCAACTGGTCTGTTGGTGATTTAGATCCAGATGAGAAAAGACTAATTTAATAGATGCCAAGGCCAGAAGGGACAATTACAATAATTTAGTCTGATCTCTTGCATAACACACGCCATAGATGTTCTCCAAGACAATTCCTAGATTATATCTTTTTAGAAAAACATCCAGTCTTGATTTTAAAATTGTCAGTGATACATAATCCACCATGACCCTTGGGAAGTTGTTCCAATGGCTAATTATTCACTGTTAAACATTTATGCCTTATTGCCAATCTAAATTTGTCTAGGCCCAACTTCCAGCTCTTAGATCATGTTATACCTTTCTCTGCTAGATTGAAGAGCCCATTATTAAATATTTGTTCCTCATGCAAGTACTAATAGACTGTAACCAAGTCACCCCTCTACCTTTTCTTTGTAAGCTAAATAGATTGAGCTCTGAATCTCTCACTATAAGGCATGTTTTCTAATCCTTTAATCATTCTAGTGGCTCTTTTCTGAACCCTCTCTAGTTTATCAACATCCTTCTTGAATTGTGGACACCAGATCTGGACACAGAATTCCAGCAGTGGTCGTACCAGTATCAAATACAGAGGTAAAATAGCCTCTTTACTCCTACTCAGGATTTCCCTTTTTATGCATCAAAGTATTGCATTAGCTCTTTTGGCCACAGTATTTCCAGTGTTTTCTCTTCTAACCCTGGAAGATAGAGAAATAGAGGGAGGGGGGAACACATGTTCCAAAAAGTCTTTATAGGAAAAATCAGTGCAGCGGGGACCAACTATCTATGTACAGCTCAGGAATCCAGCCTGAGTATTACTGGAGTAGGCAATTATGTTTGCTTCAGTTGCCTAGACAGCACTCATATATTTTGGTGTGAAGGGGAGCTGTGTTTTTCAGCTGAGCAGGAGAATTCTAATGTATGACAGTGTCTGCAGCCTCATTTTATTGTGCTGGTGTGTGAACCACAGGAAAAATATGATGCTGAAACCCGAACTATCCATGATATCTCTTCTAACCTCCCAACATATACTCTCTAGGATGGTTCAGAGAAAATGTTGAAAAAGGATGTTTTTCCATCTTGTCCTAATGCTTGTACTACACTTTATTTCAACAAACCCATTGCATTAGGCAGCCTGGTTTGAAGATCAGAGGATATTTATCTCAATATGCATTAGCTCTAGTGCCTATTTTTATACCGAGGTTTCCCTGCAGAGGAAGCGAAGGATTTGCAGTTGAGTCCCATTTAGGGTTTCATTGTCTGCATTATGGTTTATATATTTACCCACATATAGCTTGAACATGCTACCTGTTCCCTGAAACAAACACCCACATCATTTGCTTCTCAGAAAGGTTTTTCCTGTATCTGTAGAAGTTTTACTATGTGCACAACCGAAAGTGTGACTACTGAGTGTTATCTGCTGGTTTAAAGTGAATACTGACACTATATTATAGCTAAGGGATAGGCTTTCATTGTTAATACCAATTCACTACAGACATGTAAATTTAGTACAGAAGCAGCTCTTGCTTGGCACAGTTGCTTGTCTTTCTTTGTGGATGGTCACATGTGCATCTGGTTCCAGCTAACACATGGTAGTATCTAAATATTAGCCCATGCTAAGATTATTAGTATTGTAGTAATGCATAGAAGACCTAGTCTTGGATCATGACTCCATTGTGATAGGCACTATAGAAATACATCACAAAGAGATGATCCTTGCCCTGTAATCCTACAGCTGAGAAGGGTCTTCCAACTATTGCCACCCTTTTTTGTATCCTTATTGTGGCAAGAGGCCTGTTACATTTCATCTATTTCCGGTGCTGTAATCAGATTTAGGTTTAAACTAGACCCTGAACCAAAATGCCACAGAACTTTGGAGGAAACTTGGATCTGGAACTGAACTTTGTGGCTTGGGCTCACATTAACCATAACATTTAAGAATACAACACCCAGTTAGGCAATTCTTCCTACTGCAGTAAGAGATTATCTGTTGCATCCAGTGGCTACACCTAAATATTTACCAATAGATGCCAGTTACTATAGTAATCTCCTATTCTGATACTACTGTCTGGTCTCTCAACAAATGCTGACTTCTTAATTGCAACCACTGTATCTCCTTCCTCCCAAGGATAATATCATCTCCATGTATATTTGGTAAGAAATCTAATCCTGCTTTTAATTTATTTTAACAAGGTATAACTGGTGTACAGCGAAGTAAAAAATGAAGTTAAATGGGAGAGAACTATCAATACCACACAAACAATATTACCATTAATTAATTATAAACACTATTGATAGACAGTCTATTTAGCAAGTTCTGGGGCAATTAGATCATAATAAAGTGCTTGAAATGAGCTAACACTTCTCTGTCTCTGGGAATGTGAAGGCTAACTGCATGATGAGCACTGATGAAAGTTCTTGGACAGTCAAACAATCTTTTTTTGGCATTCAGGATCCACATAAACTTATTCTGCTGGAAAAAGACAATAAGGAAAAACAAGCTATTGCAACATTTCCTGATCAATCAGAATATGTTGTCTCATTCCTAGGACCTTATTGTATTAGGTCACTATCTCAGTATTGTGCAGTTCAGAGTCTATCAATCCCTTTAGTAAAATCATTTCTAAACACTGGGGAGAATGTCATCAGTATCCCTACAATACACAGTTATATGTGTGTTGCCCTATGGGCCTTGCAAGCATGGTCTGTGCTGTGGAGGAAGGATTGATGAATATACCAGCTTGATGTAGCAGGGCCATATAGTCCTCCACCCTGAGAATCTGATGATAAAGACTGCTTCTCCATCATGCTGCTGAGCAAGTGCAGAATGGTGGTGGAGTGTGCTTTTGGACGTCTCAAGGGGAGATGGAGAAGCTTACTGACTCGCTCTGATCTCAGCGAAACCAATATCCCCGTTGTTATTGCAGCTTGCTGTGTGCTCCACAATCTGTGTTAGAGCAAGGGGGAGACCTTTATGGCGGGGTGGGAGGTTGAGGCAAATAGCCTGGCTGCTGATTACGCCCAGCCAGACAGCCGTGCGATTAGAACAGCCCAGCGGGATGCGCTGTGCATCCGGGAGGCTTTGAAAGCTAGGTTCCTGAGTGAGCAGGGTAACCTGTGACTATTAAGTTTGTTTACAGAGAAGCTGAACCTGCCCCCGTTTCTTTACCCAGTGAATGTTCACTATCCTCTCCAGTTACATACCCCGTTCACGCCGTTCCCCCCCTTCCAACACACGTTTAAAAATAAAATCACTTGAAATTTGTTAATGAACATCATGCCCCAATAGCTGTGCAATTTCCACAGACGGCACCTTCATTTCTCCAGTGATGAGGCAATGTAGTGCTGTTATGATGTCATGACCCACCAGGCTTAATCATTGTCTTTCTTTGTGGCCTGTTCTTGCAGCTTTCTAGTCCAAGTTTACAGACTCGATGAGGGGAATAGTGGGTTAGGTGGATATTTGGGATTTACCAACAATGTATCTGGGTAGGTCAGGCAACTCTACATCTAACCCGTCCCTCCATATAATACCTGTCAATACAGAGCTCTCAAATTACGTTGCGTCACCACAAAATGCATTGACTCACAGTATGGGGGTCACGGTTTACTTAAGGTGTTGGATGAATACAGAAAAAAATCACAAATGCTGGAATTAAAACTGGCAAATCATTCTGCAGATATTTGCAACCCCTTTTATTTGCTTTTCTGATAACATTTAAGCAAGTAGATCCTTACCTGGAAGAACATCAGGAAAGTGGAAGTGTGGAGAATACTTATGTAAAGTAGGTATGTTTTTGCACAGGAAGTGCTGGCAGCCATTTTGAAAGCTAATTGTGGATTGGGAGTTGGAAGAGGAAAATGGGAAGAGGGAAAACTAAATCAAAGCCAAATTAAATAAAATAAACACTGCTAGCAATGCCACCATAATTAAGTGTAAGAGCCTCAGGGGATAGTGTGTACCTTCCATATTTGTTGGCTGACAGGTGTCTCATCTGGTGGCCAGACAGTGTCATGGGGATGATTGTCCTGGGCCCTGCTCTCTCTTGAATTACCTTTCAAATTTATTATATTATTGGTAGTCAATAAGTTACTTGTATTCTTGTAACGCCTAAGGCACAGAACTATACGCACAGAGAACAGAGCGCGGCCCTCGCTCCAAAGAGCTAACAATGTACAAAAGACAGACAGACAAACTGATACAGACAAACAACAAAAAGACAATATGTCAAAAGAGTAATAAAATGGTGTCCCAGTTTCCCTCTTCTCCTGATGATCACCTATGTGGTCATCAAGCTACCAGTCGAACTGCTTCAGAACGTAGGCTCCCTCAACCACCTTCATATGGAAACACAGCCATATTCTAGGGAGAAAATGCCAAAGGATTCTGAAGACGTGCACTTATCTGCTACCTCTCCCATGCTCATATCTAGGAGGAGGGGGCAGGATTCATGTGGCCACCCTTTTGATGTCCTGGTTTTAGTGGTAGCTTTCAACCACTACCTGTTTCTGCAGGAATGCACCAGGGTATTAGCCCTCTTTGCTTTCACTTAGAAGGATGTTTCTAGGTCAACAAGCTGACAGCCTAATAACTTCCAAATATTTTTTTCCCCAAAGTTTTATGTCTTGGTTATTTATTTTTAAGCAGTTTTTTTAATCTTGGCCCCACATCCTCCATGTGTCTGCTTAGATCAGAGCACAGGCATATATGGGGTTTTAAGGATCCTAAGTGTCGATTTGCACCATGACTGTGGAATTAAGCATCCAAACTTAAAATAATTGGGTATTCAATCTTTCCTACATTCTCCAGATCAATGTGAGTATGATCCGGCAAACCCTCTGCTTACATTAGTAGTACCATTGACTTTAATGGGAAACCTTGAGTGAGTAAAGCATACTCCTGTGAGTAAGGGTTTGTGAGGTCTCGGCCCCTAGTAGCATTCAGCGATGTAATCTTTGCTTTCTCTCTTAGCAGTTTTTAATGAATATTCTCTTGGCAGTGCTGCAAGAATTAAATAACAACATCACATACACATTCTTAGGGGAAAAGGACGAGGACTGTGACTTGGCGGCTCTGCATTGTTATGGGCTATGCTGCAGAGTGCCTGTGTGACCTTGGATAAATCTTGTTCCTCTGTTTCTCCATGTATCCAGTGGTGATAGGGAGGTATACCTACCTCCATAAGGCTGTTGTGAGCTGCATTCGTGTTTGTAAAGCATTTTCGCAGCATTTGATGGGCAGTACTATATAAAGTAAAGAACATTGTTTTCATGCAAATAGAAAATTGGAATAACTTAGAGTGTGACAATGTTTTGATCACTCCATGCCTAGTGTTAGGTTAAAGTATCTATCAGTGAAAAGGGGATGGGAATTCTTCCAAATACAATAACCACTCTCAATTCAGATAGTTAGAACCTTCACTGATCCAGATTTATGGCAATGGGTATAAGTAGTACACAAACTCTAAAACAGACTCACTGTTCATAAATTGGCTGAGCGCATGGTATGTCGTGCCAACACTTCCACTTCTTTTACTGCACCACTTTAAGGCCAGGACCTGGTTATATTTCAGAAGAATAAAATAGACCTTGTAATTCCATCAGTCTACAGGTAATACAATAGTTCTGCAGTACTCTTAAGGGAAACATTGACTCAGTACTAACTGGTATTCTGTTTTAACTCACCACCTATATGACAGATTAGGGAACAATACCCGAGGACTGTATTACAAAGAACGGCATACTTGACTGCACATCAATAAATGTATGAATTCACTGCAGAGAGCCTGGAGATTTTACCACTAATTCAGAAAGAAAACAATCGACAAAAGGAATTCAAGCTTGAACATGGGGCAGTTGCACGCCCAGGTTGCAGAACTGCAAATGGATGCAGCCATGTTTTTGTTTTGCCATTTTTTACTTGCTTTATCTATGAGCAGACTTGTTCTGGACAAATTTCCATTCCCTTCGTCCCCCACCATCATATCAGGTTGCAGATACTGTGAAAAATTCATCAAGGAAAAAACGTCAGATGAATGTGACTTTACATTGCTAAAAGTCAGAGTGTTTTGTTTGTAGGGATGCATGTGTGAATTGTTTTTTAAATTTTTGATTTGTATGGGTTCATGCCCTCTGAGGTTCAGGGTCAAATGAACTATCAAAATTCAGTCAAAATCACCCACTTTCCTCTGGTTTCATTATGAACCCACAGAGAATATTGAGTTTCATATTGTTGTGCATAAAGGGCCTGACTTACCTCTTCATTACTTCAGTTTTGCCCCATTTGTAACTCCATTGATCTCAGCATCTGTGTGATTTCACTGATATTAACCTGACATAAAACTGATGTGATGCATGGCTGAATCGGGCCCGATATCCTTAAATAGAGTGTTATCCAAAGATGACCGTTCATTGACTTGTGTAGGCTAAGTATGGCGATCTTGGTCCAGTTCCCAGCAGATGGAGGTACTGAACACCATCACAGTTGGCACGGATAAACTCCCTCATTTGGCAGTGCTGGAAACAAATGGTTCAGACTGAATTACCTTTGAGCCTTTGACCTGATTATAACAGGAATGAGGCACAATGGCAACGAAGCCTGAGGATGGTTTTGTTGTTGAGCCACTGGATTGAGACTCCAGAGAGCTAGGTACAGCCCCCTCTGCTAAGGACTTCCTGTGTGACCTTGAGCTCATAGACTCATAGACTTTAAGGTCAGAAGGGACCAATATGGTCATCTAGTCTGACCTCCCGCATGATGCAGGCCACAAAAGCTGACCCACCCACAACAGAATCCTCCAGCCTGCGACCCCTGCCCTATGCTGCGGAGGAAGGCGAAAAACCTCCAGGGCCTCTGCCAATCTACCGTGGAGGAAAATTCCTTCCCGACCCCAAATATGGCGATCAGTAGAACCCCGAGCATACAGGCAAGATTCTACAGCCGGACCCTCATTTTACCAGCGATGGCACGTTAATGCCTAATTGACTAAAATCACGTTATCCCATCAAACCATTCCCTCCATAAACTTATCAAGCCTAATCTTGAAGCCAGAGAGGTCTTTCGCCCCCACCGTTTCCCTCGGAAGGCTGTTCCAAAATTTCACCCCTCTGACGGTTAGAAACCTTCGTCTAATTTCAAGCCTAAACTTCCCCACGGCCAGTTTATATCCATTTGTTCTCGTGTCCACATTACTACTGAGCTGAAATAATTCCTCTCCCTCCTTGGTATTAATCCCTTTGATATATTTAAAGAGAGCAATCATATCCCCCTCAGCCTTCTTTTGGTTAGGCTAAACAAACCGAGCTCCTCGAGTCTCCTTTCATAGGAAAGGTTTTCCATTCCTCGGATCATCCTAGTGGCCCTTCTCTGTACCCGTTCCAGTTTGAGTTCATCCTTTTTAAACATAGGAGACCAGAACTGCACACAGTACTCCAAATGAGGTCTCACCAGCGCCTTGTATAAAGGAAGCAGCACCTCCCTGTCCCTACTAGAAATACCTCGCCTAACGCATCCCAAGATCGCATTAGCTTTTTTCACAGCCACGTCACATTGCCGACTCATAGTCATCCTGCGATCAACCAGGACTCCGAGGTCCTTCTCCTCCTCCGTCACTTCCAACCTATGCGTCCCTAACTTATAACTAAAATTCTTGTTAGTCATCCCTAAATGCATCACCTTACACTTCTCACTATTAAATCTCATCCTATTATTGTTACTCCAATTTACAAGGTCATCCAAGTCTCCCTGCAGAATATCCCGATCCTTCTCCGAATTGGCAATACCTCCCAACTTTGTGTCATCCGCAAACTTTATCAGCCCACTCCTACATTCGGTTCCGAGGTCAGTAATGAATAGATTAGATAAAATAGGACCCAAAACCGAACCTTGAGGAACCCCACTGGTGACCTCCCTCCAACCCGACAGTTCACCTTTCAGTACTACCCGCTGCAGTCTCCCCTTTAACCAGTTCTTTATCCACCTCTGGATTTTCATATCGATCCCCATCTTTTCTAATTTAACCAATAATTCCTCGTGCGGCACAGTATCAAACGCTTTACTAAAATCGAGGTAAATTAGATCCACCGCATTTCCTTTATCTAGAAGGTCTGTTACTTTCTCAAAGAAGGAGATCAGGTTGGTTTGGCACGATCTGCCTTTCGTAAACCCATGTTGTAATTTGTCCCAATTGCCATTCACCTCAAGGTCCTTAACTACTTTCTCCTTCAAAAATTTTTCCAAGACCTTGCATACTACAGAAGTTAAACTAACAGGCCTGTAGTTACCCGGGTCACCTTTTTTCCCCTTCTTGAAAATAGGAACCACATTAGCTATTTTCCAGTCCAACGGTACCACCCCCGAGTTTACAGATTCATTAAAAATTATCGCTAAGGGGCTTGCAATTTCTCGTGCCAGCTCCTTCAATATTCTAGGATGAAGATCATCCGGTCCGCCCGATTTAGTCCCATTTAGCTGGTCAAGTTTGGCTTCCACCTCTGATACTGTAATGTCAATCGCCCCTCTGTCCTGCTCCCTCTATTCCTAAGCCCTTCATTAGCCTTATTAAAGACCGACGCAAAATATTCATTTACATATTGTGCCATGCCTAGATTATCCTTAATCTCCACTCCATCTACATTCTTCAGCGGTCCCACTTCCTCTTTCTTTGTTTTCTTCCTATTTATATGGCTATAAAACCTCTTACTATTGGATTTAATTCCCCTCGCGAGGTCCAACTCTACACGGCTTTTGGCCTTTCTCACTGCATCCCTACATGCTCTGACCTCAATAAGGTAGGTTTCCTTGCCGATCTCTCCCCTCTTCCATTCTTTGTACGCTTTCTGTTTTTTCTTAATCGCCCCTTTGAGACGCCCGCTCATCCAGCTAGGTCTAATTCTCCTGCCTACTAACCGTTTTCCCTTTCTCGGGATACAGGCCTCGGACAGCTCGTGCAACTTCAGCTTGAAATAATCCCAGGCCTCATCTGCCTTTAGCTCTCTAAGTATGTTAGCCCAATCCACTTCCCTAAGTAGTTGCCTTAATTTATTAAAGTTGGCCTTTTTGAAATCGTAAACCTTAGTCAGAGTTTTATTTGTGTTAATCCTTCCATTTAGTTTAAACCGAATTAGCTCATGGTCACTCGAGCCAAGGTTGTCCCCTACAACCATTTCCTCAACGAGGTCCTCACTACTCACCAGCACCAAATCTAAAATGGCATCCCCCCTCGTCGGTTCAGCTACTACTTGATGAAGGAATTCATCTGCTAGCACGTCTAGGAACATCTGAGCCCTATTATTGTTACTAGCATTTGTTCCCCAATCTATGTCTGGGAAGTTAAAGTCCCCCATGATTACACAGCTCCTATTAGTTTTTACTTCCTTAAAAACATTAAATAGTTCTCTGTCTGCATCCAGGCTAGATCCTGGCAGTCTATAGCACACCCCAAGCAGTATCTCAGGGGAGGCTCTAGTAGTTCTTTTACGCAGTGTAATTATTGCCCATACAGACTCCGTCTTATCCATTCCATCACTTATTATTTCTTTACATTTTAGCTCATTATTGACATACAATGCCACACCCCCACCTTTACCTTTTTTCCGGTCATTCCTAAACAGCACATACCCTTCCATACCTGTACTCCAGTCATGACTACCGTTCCACCACGTTTCGGTTATTCCTACGATATCAGGTTTCATTTCTTGGACCAGGAGCTCCAATTCCTCCATTTTGTCACCTAGGCTTCTCGCATTTGTGTATAAACATCTTACTGTATGCTGTCTATCCTTTCTCCCATTAGTTATGCAATTTGGTACGGACCCCGTACTGTCCATCCGCCCCCTCCTTCTTATGTCCAATTCCCTACCCCTACCTATATCTGTGCTTATCTCTTCGCCCTCTTTTTCAGTGTTGGAATCTGGCGTGGAGATTAACTGGACATCTCCCAACCGTCTCCCCCAAGTTCCTAGTTTAAAGCCCTTTTGATGAGATGAGCCAGCCTCCCTCCCAGAAGTCTATTTCCTTCCCTACTCAGGTGAAGTCCATTCCGTGAGAACAGCTGTCTGTCCCCGAAAGCCTCCCAGTGGCCATACATCCCAAAGCCCTCCTTATAGCACCACTCCCTTAGCCAGCTATTTATCCTCACAATTCTGTCTGCCCTTTGCTGTCCTTCTCTAGGAACAGGCAGAATCCCACTGAAGATAATCTGAGCCTCGACTTCCTTAAGCGTCTTCCCCAGCCTGGCATAATCTCCCTTGATTCTCTCTAGCGAGAACCTAGCCGTGTCATTCGTTCCTACGTGAAGGATGATCAAGGGGTTCTTACCTGCTCCTTTTAGGATCCTTTTCAACCGCAGGTCCACATCTCGTATCTTAGCGCCCGGCAGACAGCACACCCTTCTGTTTTCTGGGTCCGCCCTGGTCACAGGCCTGTCTAACCTCCTCAGTAAGGAGTCCCCAATCACATAAACCTGCCTTTGCCTGGTGGCAGCGCAATCTACTAATCTATCCCCTGTTCCCTGCGGCCATAACTCCTGTCTGTCTCTATTTTCCCTTATAGTCCCCCTATTGCCATCCTGTATCCTCCTGGGGCCGAGTATTGAGGCTGTTTCCATCAACTCCTCCCCCCTGTCTATTGGACTAGCTGCCCTTCTTTTCTTCCTCTGCCTCCCACCATCAGTTGCCACCTGCTGCGTCCCCTCCTCGTTAGCCAAACACCCAAACCTGTTCCTGAGTTCTATTTCCCCCTCACTAGCCCTCCTTTTCCTTGGCCTGCTTCTCACGGTCACATGCTTCCACTGCTCTTGTTCTCCCCCCGACATTCCTCCCTCACAGACCATAGCCCCCGCTTCCATCTGCACCCCCGAGCATTCCCCTTCAGCCGCCCCTTGCCTTTGCTCCATTAGCTGCTCGAACCCCCTTCTAAACTCTACCAGGGTCTCTACATGCATCTCCAACCCTCGGACCTTTTCCTCTAACAGGGCAATTAGGCGGCATTTCATACAGACATACCTCTGTTCAGGTGCCCCTGCTAGGACTATATACATACTGCAGCTGCTACATGCTTTCATCTGCATTGTGTCCCCTGCTGCTTGGCTCATGGCCGCTGTGGTCTCTGCCTGCAGCCTCTGGGGAAACAGAGCACACCGCACACCGCGCCCTCCTGCCTCCCCTTCCACCTCCCCCTGTAAACTCCCACTTAAACTCCCCTGTTAGCAGCCCTGTTTGCCGGCTCCTGGGGGCCGCTGCTCGCTGGTCACTTCACTTCTCAGTTTCCCTTCTGTAAAATGGGGATAATTTATTTAGTATTTATTTGTATTGTCATAGTGCCTAGGAGTCATGGCCCAGGAACCTATTGTGCTCGGTTCTGTTCAAACACAGAACAAAAAGACAGTCCCTGCCCCCAAAGAGTTTACATAAGTATAAGACAAGAGAGAACAGATGGAACAAATTGGGCAGTACCAGGAGACAATGAGACAATATTTGTTAGCATGACAGGCAGCGGTCTCAGCACACCCGCAACCTAACTATTCCTTCCTAGCTTCTTTCCTAGGAATATTTTGAAAATAAATGAATTAATGTTTGGGAGGCATTTGAATATTGCCTATGGGGGTCACATAATGCATAGATTCTATGGATTTAAAAAAATGGGTTTCATTCTCCATCACCCAGAAAGCTGTATTTTTTTAAAAAGTGAAACAAGCTGTATTTGTGATGGTCAGCACCATGGCAAAATTCAAGCAGGAATGGCCCTCATCATTTTGAGTGTGTCTAAGTGTCTTTCCCCTGTGATTGTCAATGAGTTGTGAATAAACCACTACAGAATGATGGATAGACATGTGAATGGGGAAAATCTTTTCATGTTGGGGTTGAGGGACAACATGTATAATGACATACAGGTATGTAAAAGTCATGCACAATGATATGCCAGTGGGATATGATACTTACCTTAATATAATTTCTTGTAGGCTGTAAAATATAGCATTTTATACGGTACGTTTAAATTTAAAATCCTCTTTTTTGTTTTTAGAAGTCTTAAGATATAGTAAAATCAATATGAATCTTTGGGACTGAAAGTCTCTTCTGCATGAGCCAGCCAATACAACATTAAGATCTCAGGGCAAAAAAAATTTCTAGTGACTAATAAATTATAATAAGTTTAATCACTTGGTGAATTATTAGAATATTGCCCTTTTTGATTCCAGGACTGTCCCTTGCAATCTGGGAAATGTGTCACCTTTTACTAACAAGAGGCCCAGTGTCTCTGACCATTTCACAACATGTCCAAATGTAGAGCACGTTGTCATGGAAAATAATGAATACCATAAATCTGTACTATTCTGTGCTATACAGTAAAACATGACAAATAGTCTTTTCTCCAGGTCTAGCCATTATTTCATTCACTATGAATTCTCAATACCTTGTCACGTGTAAACTGAAGATAGAGCAAGCTGTGGATCTCATCCATAAACTGGCCTATCTCCATTAATTGGCTTTCATAGAATTAAGCCAATTTACCATAGCTGAAGAGTTGGCTTTGTAAACCTGTTGGAATTTTGGCACTTCAGACTTGGTTTTCTCATTGGTTGACAGTGTAACAAAAGAAACTATTGGCATTTGTATTTACCATTGGTATTAATGTGTTTCCAAAGAAAAATAAGGCACATTGCCTCATTCAATAATATAAAATATGGGGAAGATGGACTCAAAAATTATGTGGGGGGAAAATCTTTGTAAATGAATCTGGTGGTAGTGAAAAGTGCTGGACAGTCAGACTATAACAGTTGCCTATAGGCAAGTAAAAATCACTGGCAATATGAGAGCATATAATTATCCACCTCACCAAAGTGTATGCTTGCAAAATAAAAGGTCAATTGATGTCTTCTGCCATGGTGTTTTTGGTACTTGGTGATTTAATGATTCTTTGGGTGGATGTGAATGATATTGTCACGCTGAGCATTTTAAAATCATACCAAGAATCTAGATGTTAATACTAGGCTACTAAATGATTAATCTGGTTCTCCTGTTACATAATTCAACACCCCAACATCCCTTGTTAGTTTGACATAGCATTTATTTCCTTTTATAGTTTGGAATGTCAGGCCCACATTTTCAAATGGAGGTGCCTGAAATCTAGTAATTACCCACACATTTTTACTGTAACATTTCTCTACAGCATCTTCTTTCATAAAATTTCATACTCTCCTTCCTGCCAACATTCAGATTCTTTCTTATTCTAGCATCTTGTTCCTTTGTGTTTACAATGTAAGTAGTCCTACTATCTATTCTTTCTAACCTCTGCCATTTCCTTGTGGAACTCTTATGTTTCAAACCAAACTTTAACCATAGGGAACAGCGTTTGTCACATTGCATTATAAACTTGTATCTAGAATTTTCTGTATAGGGGGAGATTTGGCAGCAGCCATTGGATCTGTCCGAAGAAATAGTCATTTTGCTTATTTTTTTTCCACATCTGGGAGCTGAGAGTGCCCTTTCTTTATATTGTTTAGTATTCTTTTAAATCTAGGCATGTTCTCATATTTGTTTGGTTTCTCTTACTCCCACCACTGCAATTGGTTTCAGTGTTTTTTTTTTTCCATATGGCTTCTAATTGCACCATACTTATTAATTCCTTCAGAAAGTAATTTCTCACAACAAATTTTTCCATTCAGAGTTTTCCAGGATGGAAAATAACCTGAGTTAACTCAAGGTTTAAATAAGCATGACCTGTGTCCTTAACAGAATAGAATTCAGATTCCTCCTCAAACAGCGGTTCAACCAACTAAGCTGAGTGGCCATATAAAAAACACATCAGCATACAGCAGTGTGATCCAGTGGCTAGCACACTACACTGGACCTCTGCAGACTTGGGTTCTATTCCACCCTCTGCTCCTCACCTTCTTGGTGACCTTGACCAAGTCACTTAGTATCTGTGTTTCTCTGTTTCCCCATCTGTGAAATGGGCAGAGGAAGGTCTTCCTTTTCATGAAGGGTTTTGAGGTTTTTGAAATGTGGCTTAGTTCTGAATTGGAACAAAAGGTAAAAATTTCAAAATTCTCTGTGTACGGGGATAGCTGCCATGGACTGAGGCAGTCCTGGGGTCCCTGGCCTCAGGGCAGACAGTCTGGTTGGCTGCTCTGCAGCCACAAACTCCTGGAAGCCCAGGCTCCTCAGGAGGCCACCAGGCAGGCTACTGAGGAAACACAGTTTCCTACTGAGGAAACCACCTGGTTTCCAGAGAAATGTTATCAAAATAACATTCCACGGAATGTTTCAATTTCAATGAATTGGCCAATTCCATCAAAGAAAGATTTCATTTGAATATTTCTGTCGAGATCTATGGAAAGTGCTTTGAGAGCTGATGATGAAAAGTGCTATATGACACCTCGGTATTATAATTGCACCAGAGTCTATAAAGCTTATTATATTAATTATCTTTATGGTAAAGAACATTGTGATAGGGTGTACTTGCCCTGCATTGGACAAGGATGGGTTGACCCCATGCTCTGCACAGAGGAAACCACACCCCTTTGTCCTTGCTGGGCATGTTCCAGCTGAAGCATCAGTATAAAAGGGAGAAAACTCTTAGAGGGCTTTCCTTTCACCCCCTTCCCTGGTTCTTGTCACTCAGACAGAAAACAGAAGACCAGAAGTCCGAAGTGCAGGCAATGAGATGCTTATTGGGGTTAATTCCAAGCAAACATATTCATAGCTCTACACACCGGCAGAGTCTGTTCCCCAATGTTCTGTTTCCAGCTCTGATGCCACCGAGCATTTACCCCGTGTCCCCCTTCAGAGCTCTAACATCCCAGAGCCTTGCCTGTGTCCCTGTCCACCATACCCTGTAACACTTTAACTGTGCTATGCCTTATCTCTTCCCCTTGTACTAAAAGCCCCATCTGGTTGTGGGAAATGCAACACACAGTGTCTTTGTTCATTGTTCTTCACATATATTAGTATAAGATATCAAAAAGTCAAACCCAAAATTCTATCTCTGGCAGACAAACAAGCCTATATACTAACACAGCCCAGCTCAGTCAGGGTGGACTGCTGAGGAGAGAGGATGCATGTTGTAGGCTCCTGCCCGGGAGCTACTGAAGCCCCAGACTGCAGAGGCCAGTCACATTGAGACCCAGGTGGATACCCAGCTACCAGAGGATGCCCGTGAGACATTGGAACCGTTGGGAACTTCACAGGTCTCCTAGTTCTTCAGCCTGTGGACCATGTCACTGGAAGACAGGGTAGAAAGTAGCCATGGGAGACTAGCCATTGACCCGGTTGTAGAACTGAGCAATAAGTCAGCGTGTTTCAGTCGGATCCCCCCTGACCCAGTGGTGAATGCACTCGACGCTGACAGGGCCCTGGACTGGGCCATTGGAGTAGAGAGGGCCTGGTTCACCCTACCCTGGCCACTCCCCGTCCCCCTCCCGCGGGTAGTGGCCCACCCCCGTCTGGCCATCAGGCCACACAACCCTGCTAAGGAAGGCAGCCATATTGACTCTGGCCACTGGGCCATGCAGCCCTGCGAGAAAGGACAGCCATATTGACTCTGGTTACAAGGCCACATAGCCCTGTAAGAGAGGGCCACCATATTGACTCTGGCCACTGGGCCATTCTTCCCTGAGGCTAGGTGGACTCAGCTGCAGAGCTGTCATGCCTTTTCTCCACCCCAAAGGGGGACAGGATGTGCTTGCCCCGCGACAAACATCATGGATTGATTTTCATTTTTATTTATCTTTGACTGCTTGCAAACATGTCCTATCACTGACAATCGTGAAAACATGTAGAATTTGAATAGTTTTGTTACATATGTATGTATCTGCGGCAAACCAGAGAGAGTCCTGATTATATTCCCTGTCATCAGCCCATGAAAATTATCAACTTTGTCTATGATTTACACACAGAGTTCTAATCATAAACTATCTTAAAATGAAAACGCACAAGGCAGACTGCCATCAATTGCAGAAAGAACTTGTCATAAATCAACAGCTGGAGCAGTGTCAGTTCCTAAAACCAGATTTTTAGTCTCAAAAACATTTGTATTTTAAAACTCAACTTTCAGGGGTGTGTGTGTGTGTGTGTGTGTGTGTGTGTGTGTGTGTGTGTGTGTTTTGATAAAACTTAGTAAACCACAAGATGTATGGATGGATTTTATGTGTTTGAGGCCATATCCATTTATAGATTTTTTTTTCTTAGAAATAAGATACCGGTAAGAATTTGTTAAAATTGTTTGTTTTTCAAATGGATATTTTGGTCTACTTTGGGAAGAGTATTAAAAACATGTGCTTTCTTCATGATGGTTTCATGCCGGTCTAATACAGGTAATCATCCTCTGAGTAATTAAAGTGAGTTTTACGTGCCCTGTTCTGTGATAAACTTTGTTCTGGGAGGAAGATCTATGTTGTGGAGGAACTTAAGTTTTTAGAGTATCTCCACAGTACGGCAATGGTAATCCCTTGAGGTCATTTGCTGTTCATGGTTCCAACTTTTACTTGCACAAATTGCAATTTTGGCATTTTCTATAATTTGTCACCTTCTGCTTACAATTTTTGGATCCAAATAATTATAGTGGTTAACAGGACACGGTCCTCTCTCAGCCTGACTTAAAAAGAATTTGAGACACCAATCTGGCAGTCAACAGACCTGGGTTCTACTCCGAGCTTTGTCATTAACTTGTGATTCTGCCCCCTTGGCGTGACACTCTGTAAAATGGGGACCATGATGGCTTATCCACCTTTGTAAAAGTTCTACATGTACCAATGAAAAATGCTAGGTATTATCAATATGCTGTATTCTCCTATCCACTGATTTCATAGTCTGGAATGTATAGTGCCTATCTGGAGGAGAGATCTCCAGTGTAATGCTTTAAGTAAATAATGGGGTGGGATAGATCAAAACTGTAAGGACTGGAATTACACCCACTTCCTAACTCAAATTGGGTCCAAATCATCCCCCTGTGCTTTAAGGCATGGAAGCAGTTAAAGGCATTTATGTACTGACCTAAAATGACTAAAACATGAAACACATGGGAAAGGAAGATAAGTAGAAGTATACCTCAAATTTGCAGAAGCCTCTGGGCATGAACCATGTGTCATTAGGATGAGAAGGCATGGCCAATTGAGAACTGCCTTTTGCAATGTCACTGAGGGGAGGCATGTGTTTAAGAGAGGATGGCTGGTTCTGTGGGGCTTTGGAAGATCTGGGTTTAGTGGTCTGCTCAGTCACAAATTCCTCATGACCTTGTGCAAGTCACTTAATCTCTTTTTGTCTCAGTTTTCCTAAGAAATAACACTTCCTTTCTCACTCCTTTTTTCTTTGCTTTCTCTATTTAGAATGTAAGCTCTCTGTGGCAGGGATTTGTACAGCACCTCACACAAAAGCATAGCATAACCTGATATGGTGATGGCCTCTAAGCACACATGTAGCACTATTAATACCCTTAAGTACTAATAAATGTCATGTTTCACACTACATGCTTGTGTGTGTGTATGAGAGAGCGAGAGAGTGAGAAGCCCTCGTGTTTCTTATGCTTTGTAGTTATCTCATCGTCCAATTAATAATCCTCAGCTCCCTAAAAAGTTATTCTATTCAATGTAAATGGGTAAATATATATATATATATATATATATATATATATATATATATATATATATATATATATATATATATATATATATATATAAAAGCATTTAGCTGGTAAAATTTGGCTTAATCTTCTGTCCCAAATCAAATCATGTTAATTCAAATCAACTTTGTTGTGTGATCTGATTTTGACAGATAGCCAAGTTCTTTCCCTCCTTGTGACTTAAGCTAGCGATGTGAAGAAACAAGTTAACTTTTAAGGGGCCAGATGGTCAGCTGAAGTAAATCAGTGCAGCTCCATTGATTTCAATGGAACCTTTCCAATTTATACCAGCTGATGCCCTGGCCAAAAAAAAAAAAAAAAAAAAGGTTACTCCATCCCTGGATTTCATGAAGTCAAAGTAACCTACCCAAATCTCCTCATCTTACTATTTTGTAGCTTCCTCTTGTAGTGTTGTGTTTTGGTTCAGAAGTCTTTGCATTCTTGAGTAATTTCAAGAATAGTAATACAAATTCTCTCATGTTTTTCTCCATATGTATATTCCCACACTTAGTTATGCTGTTTGTTTTTGTGCTGCTTCACAGTATTTATTTCACAATCTTTATGCTTAAGAAAATCAATCCAAACCTAATTTTTTTTAAAGTCAATAAATAGTTTGTGGAAATTATAGTAAATGAAAAATATTCTTGCAGATAGATATTGACTTGACAAGATTTTTCAGTGACATCCATCTTTTCTTTCTCTCATGCTTCTGAACTAGTCGGTAGCCAGTTTGGTCTAGATTTCCATTTCCAGTGGAATGCTTTTTAGTAGCAACAATCCCTAGTGATCCTTGATTGCTTTAACATACTAATGTGCAGGTTTCAAAAGGGTGCTAGCTGGGAGGTTTTTAAGAGCATGCTAGACAATCACCTGTCAGGGATGGTGTAGATCAGTGGTGGGCAACCTGCGAGAAAGTTTGTTTACATTGACTGTCCGCAGGCATTGCCGCCCGCAACTCCCAGTGGCTGCGGTTCACCGTTCCCGGCCAATGGGAGCTGCTGGAAGCGGCGCGGGCTGCAGGGACATGCTGGCTGCTGCTTCCCGCAGCTTACATTGGTTGGGAATGGCAAACCGCAGCCACTGGGAGCTGTGAGCAGTTGTGCCTGCAAACGGTCAATGTAAACAAACTGTCATGCGGCATACCAGCAGATTACCTTGGCGGGCCGCAGGTTGCCCACCACTGGTCTAGAAATACTTAGTCCTGCCTTGAGTGCAGGAAACTGGACTAGAAGACCTTTTGAGGGCCCTTCCAGTCCTACAATTCTATGACTTGGCAGAGCTTAGTTCAATTCCCTGCTTTGCAGAGGCTTCCAGTGTGATTTTGAACAAGCCATTTAGTCTGTCTGTGACTCAGTTTGTGATCTGTAAAATGGGGATAACAGCACTGCCCTACCTCGTGCGGCTGTTGTGAGGATACATTAAAGACCGAGGTGTTCGGATACTGAGGTAATGAGGGTCCTATAGGCACCAAAGATAATTGAAAAGGAAGTAGGGGAATGTGATAACTGAATTTTTGAAGGTTGCAAACACCAGTAACTGCTTAGTGTATCGGGAGCTATATAACTAGGAAAAAGGGAATGGAATTGAGGGAGAGAAATGTAAGCTAGATATCAGGATCCACTTCCAAATGACTATACCTATTTAACTGTGGAACAGTCTCCTAAAGGAAAAGGAGCTTGAGAACTTGAGATGTGAAAACAAGGCTAAACAAAGCAGAGGAATATGCAGACAAGAATACGCTGTATTATGCAGAATGATGCTGTGTTCACTGAGGGATGAACTGGATGCCCTATGAGTCTTGTTCATCTTTAGTTTCTATAGTTCTGTCTTTTTGTGATGATTTGTATGGGACAGACACTTGGCATTCAAGTTATCAGTCTGGATGTGACATTGCAGAGCTCATGTGTTATGCTAATGAAGGCTCGAAGTACAATAGCTGGTTTTGAAGCAGTGGTTTTTACTGGCTATGCCATTGTGTTTTCAAAGGAGTCTGTTCTACACCCCCTTTCTAGTGGCCGAGGCCCTGATCCTCAAGGGATAGGCACCTACATACTTTTGAGGAACTGAGCCTGGGGCTTTAGATTCAGCAAAGTATTTAAGCACATGCCTAACTGTAAGCATGTGGGTAGTGCCCTGGAGTACCCTATTGAATCAGGGCCACAGATCGCTGGGGCGGGGGACATAATTTGGACGCGATTGCAAACACTGTTCTCTTAACGAAGTTCAGGATAAAACCTTATTAAACTTTAACAGGGACAACAACATCGGCCTTTTTAGTGTTGCCAAATTAATCCTTTGAAATCACCAAAATATCTTGATTTGAAGTGTGTCTGAGTACACACAATAGGAGGCTTCCCACAAGTCACAAATTTCTCAAGTCACAAATTATTCATCTGAATGGGTCTGAGCTCGGTCTCAGTGATCTTATGACAATATCAATTATGAAAATAACAAGATGTCAAGAAGAAAGGAAACAATGCCAGTGCAAGTTTATGGAGACAAACACTCCATTGTCTTGCAAGCCTGTGGAGGCAACGTTATCTGATGTCAAAGCAGAAGGAAATAGTGACAGTGGAAGAGTACAGGGGCCAGTCGCTGCTGTCCTTCAAACCCTTTCTCTGTCCTCAGAAATACTTAGCTGCCTTTTAAACACATGCACAATTTGCAACTGTTTATTTTAAGAGCCCTTTGACAGCCTGATCCACAGTGGTTGAAGTGGTCTGAAGTGCTTAAAGTAGGTGAGTCCATCATAACCCCAGCCAAAGTAAGTTTTCATGCACTTGGTACAGACAATTCACAATTTCATGTATACAGATATTACATAAACACATTCCAGTTTAGGTCACTAAATATTTATATTTGTTGTTGTTGTTTTTAAATGAGGCAACAGGCCTCATGCAAATTATTAAAAGGAAAGACAGCCCATGAGTTTGAGAGACAGGGGACGAGGAGCAGGACATAGTAAGATTCAGTGGGGCTGTGGGAAGTCTCTGAGGATGGGGACTGGTGGGGGTTTGCAGTTATATTGAGTGGAGTTGAGGGGGGTCTCTGGGCATGGGGATGCAGTAACATTTCATAGATTCATAGATTCTAGGACTGGAAGGGACCTCGAGAGGTCATCGAGTCCAGTCCCCTGCCCTCATGGCAGGACCAAATACTGTCTAGACCATCCCTGATAGACATTTATCTAACCTACTCTTAAATATCTCCAGAGATGGAAATTCCACAACCTCCCTAGGCAATTTATTCCAGTGTTTAACCACCCTGACAGTTAGGAACTTTTTCCTAATGTCCAACCTAAACCTCCCTTGCTGCAGTTTAAGCCCATTGCTTCTTGTTCTATCCTTAGAGGCTAAGGTGAACAAGTTTTCTCCCTCCTCCTTATGACACCCTTTTAGATACCTGAAAACTGCTATCATGTCCCTTCTCAGTCTTCTCTTTTCCAAACTAAACGAACCCAGTTCTTTCAGCCTTCCTCCATAGGTCATGTTCTCAAGACCTTTAATCATTCTTGTTGCTCTTCTCTGGACCCTCTCCAATTTCTCTACATCTTTCTTGAAATGCGGTGCCCAGAACTCCAATACTCCAGTTGAGGCCTAACCAGCGCAGAGTAGAGGTGCGGTTTGGGATGTCTCTAGGAATTAGGGTTTCTGGGATTTGGGGGGGTCTCTCTGGGGATAGAGGGTGCGGTGAGATTTAGTGAGCAAGAGGGTTCTCTCTGAGTTCCTGGGTCTTGACCCAAGGTTGATGCCTCTGCCCTCCGATCCCTGCTGCTCCACATCCCGTCCCCCTGCTGTCCAAGCTCTGAGTCCCTACAATTTGCTAGGATGGGCAACTGGCAGAGGAGGGTCTGTGTTCTCTGCAGCTTCCACCAGTCCCTCCCTGACTTCTTGGCTGCACTGCCTCTTCCCCCCACCCCACACACCCAGAGCAGCCAATCCCCAGGCTCTGTTATGCTCCCCCATGGACACACGCCCCTGTGTGCATGACGGACAGGCAGACAGATGAATGAATGGACAGTGCCTGCCCATGGAAGAGTGGAGCAGAGCCCAGGGAGATGTAAGGGGCAGCAGCAGGATCCCAGGGCGCTGAGTGAAGCAGCATCTTTGGTGGAAGCTCTGTGCCCCTCAATCACCCCTCCCACTCCAGTTTCAAAATAGTTTGCAGGGGAGTGAGGGTCATGTCTTGTAGGTGAGCTACACTGACAGACATTGATACCCGTTTTGGGACGCTGATTGTCTGGGTAGGGGACAGAATTGGGGGCCTTTGCATCCCATGGAGCCTCTGATATCAGTAATGATGGTAACAGGAATGGGTCTTGTGCTGAGGGAGGCGATTAACTGTCAAGAGGACATATGGGGTGTTCTCAGGATGCCTTATTTGAGGTTGCCATCTGGAGGAGTGATCTGCTGGTAAAGAAGGATAGAGGAAGAGAGGGTTGCAGAGCAATGGGGATGGCTGGATATTGGATGAGAATAGAGCAGGGATATGGATTTAAGAGTGAGGGGCACATGCTTTGATTATGAGGGAACATGTGGAGGTCAGGTAAGGGTCAATCTGTCTTGGAAAGGGATTTTAGTGGAGTTTTGTGTGAGTTTTATGCATATTGGGGAATACATTTTGTAACAAAAGGGATATTTTTACACCTAAGTGATGGGGTGGCCAGCCCCCAAATCCTCTCTGCCCATCTTATTTCCCCATCCATTCTTGTTGCACCATGTCCACATTACAGCATGAGCACTTCAGTACTGGGACTGTCATTGTATATATTGGGGAAAGGCTTAGAGCTTTTTAGGCTCAACCACAAAGTGACATGCCCCTCAAGTCTATGCACTTACCTCTCTTTGGGCAAGGTGGCTGTCTTCTAGGCAGTAGCCCTCAGAAGTGTTTTAGCAGGAGTCATGTATCTACTGGGATTTTGTGGGCTTTCCATTAAGATAAATCTGGTCCCAGATTAAACATATGTGGTGCCTCTATTTGATCCAAGATTAAACATATAGATTAATAGATTATAAAACCAGAAGGGACCATTGTGATCATCTAGTCTGACCTATTGTGTAACATAGGCCCTGGAACTGCACAAAAATAATTCCTAGAGAAGATCTTTTAGACAAACATCCAATCTTGCTTTTAAAAATTGTCAGTGATGGAGAATCTACCTCAATCCTTGGTAGATTGTTGCAATGACTAATTAGTCTCACCATTAAAAATGTATTCCATATTTCCAGTTTGAATTTGTCTAGCTTCAACTTTTAGCCATTGGATCAGGTTATAGCTTTCTCTGCTAGATTGAAGAACCAATTATTAAATATTTGTTCCCCTTATAGGTACCTACAGACTGAAATCAAGTCACCCCTTAATCTTCTCTTTATTAAACTAAATAGATTGAGCTCCCTGAATCTATCACTATAAAACAAGTCTTCTAATCTTTTAACCATTCTCGTAGCTCTTCTCTGAGCCCTCCCCAAGTTGTCAACATCTTTCTTGAATTGTGGATACCAGAACTGGACACAGTATTCAAGCAGTGCGTACACCAGTACCAAATACAGAGGTAATATAACCTCTCCACTACTACTTTAGATACCCTGGTCTATGCATCCCAGGATCGTATTAGTTATTTTGGTCACAGCATCACACAGGAAGCTCACATTCAGCTGATTTATCAACCATGACCACCAAATCTTTTTCAGAGTCACTGTTTCCCCCATACAGTAAGTGTGGCTTATATTCTTTGTTCCCAGATGTATATATTTTCATTTAGTCATAATAAAAATGTATTGTTTGCTTGTGCCCAGTTTACTAAGCAATCTATAATGCTCTTAATCAGTGACCTGTCCTCTTAATTACCACTTCCCCAATTTTTGTGTCGTCTTCAGACTTTATCAGTGATGATTTTATATTTTCTTCCAGGGCATTGGTAAAGATATTAAATAGAATAGGTCCAAGAATCAACCCCTGTGAGATTCTACTGAAAACAGACCCAGTTGATGATTATTCCCCATTTACAGTTACATTTTGAGACTTGCCGATTAGCCAGTTTTTAATCCATTCAATATGTGCCATGTTAATTTTATATCATTCTAGTTTTTTAATCCAACTGTTGTGCATTACCAAGTAAAACAGCTTACTATTTAGAAGTCTAAATATATTACGTCAACAATATTGCCTTTAACAACCAAACTTGTAATCTCAGGGGGGGAAAATCAAGTTAGTTTGGCCGATCTGTTTTCCATACACCGGGTTGATTTGCATTAATTACATTACCCTCTTTTAATTCTTTATTAATCGAGTCTTGTATCAGCGCCTCCATTATCTTGCCTAGGATCAATGTTAGGCTGACAGGCTGATAATTACTTAGGTCATCCATTTACCCTTTTTAAAAATTGGCACCACATTAGCTTTTTTCCAGTCTTATAGAACTACCTTATTGCTCCAAGATTTATTGCAAATCAACATTAACACTCCAGCAACTCCTCAGCCAGATCTTAACTTGCATCCAGGAGTTTTATCTGTACCTGCTGATTAAGGAATCTCTACCTTTGGTAGTTTCTGTTTAACATACTCCAGAGATATTAGTGGAATGGAAAGAGTGTTTATCATCACCATATGATGAAAATATATTATCTATTTCCCCCCAAATGCAGTACAGAAATATTTATTGAACATCTCTGCCTTTTCTGCATTATTATTAACAATTTTAGCATTTTCATCTAGTAATGAACCAGTACTAGTATCAGGATTTTTTTTGTTCCAGATATAGCTAAAAATAAACTTATTGTCATTAACGCTGATGACCATAGATATCTTTTTGTGTCCCTTGGCTTCCCTTGTCAATTTTCTACAAATCCCAACTTCTCATTAATATTCATTACTATAAACTTCCCCTTTCTTCCTTTTGTGTTTATTTTATATATATATATATATATATATATATATATATATATATATATATATATAGAGGGTAAGTGAAGACAGCTGTAAAAAAAAAAAAAATATATATTTTTTTTTTACAGCTGTCTTCACTTACCCTCTAAACCAGGTTGTTTTTTTAACCAGCACAGCCTTCTTCCTTAATTGTGGGATTGTGGCTTTTTGGGCATCTAGTCAGGTGTTCTTAAATGATTCTCAGTTATCATTCACATTTTTTCTGATTAAATTATTCCTCCCATTTTATTTGACTCATAATTGTTTTCAGTTTTGTGAAATTGGCCCCATTAAAACACCAACTATATATTTTCCTGGTCTGGACTTTATTCTGCTTCCACATTATAAATATGATCAAGTCATGTTCAATTGTACCTAAGTTATCATTAATTTTTAGTTCTATGATCAGTTCATCTACCTGTTAGGACAAGGTATAATATAGAATATCTCCATATTGGCTGCAACACTTTTTTTGAGTCAGGAAATTGTCATCTATAACGTTTATAGATTCCAAGGATATTTTTGTGCTGGCAGCATGAGACCTCCAGCATATGTCACTCAAATTGAAGTCCCCTGTGTTCACACAATTTGTATTCCCTACACGTTATGGATAGGTGCAAAGGAGGTGGTCATCCTGTTCCCTAATGTGATTTGATGGTCTGTATCAGACACCAACTAAAACCCTAGCTTGTGCTTTATCTGTTAGGACATTGATCCATAGGCATTCAGGTTCATTTTCTTCTGAATTATCAGTGACTTGGAAACAGGTAATGCTAATTTGGATATGAAGTGCCACTCCCCCTCCCCTTTTGCTCACTTGATTCTTCCTAAATAAGTTATAACCATTGATTTTAATATTCCAATTGTGCAAATCATTCCACTAGGTTTTAATAATACCAACTAGATCCAATTTATGTTAATAAATGAGCAATTCCAATTCCTCTTGTTTGTTACCCAGACTTCTAGAATTAGTATATAGGCAATTCAATAATTCCTTCTCTTAATGTCCTTTTTTTTGTTTTTTTTTTGTTTGTTTTTTTAATATGTGGTGTCTTCAGTCTCTCCATCTTCAGTTCAATCTCTAGTCTCCCTGGAAACTTTGCAGGGAAATGCAGAGCAAACCATATATGATAATAGACGTAAAGCTTAAAATATGGAATCTTTCTTGTTGCCCAGTGCAGTAACATCTCTAGGGCACCTATTCTCTACTTATGGAAAATGCATCTACTTGCACTACATCTCATGACAAGCTGCACAATGTTGTTCTATCTTTAAATGTGAAAAGAATAGATTTTATTGAAAGTATCTGATGAGATTTCAAACTTGAGATCATTGGCTAAGGTACAGTGAGTCATGGTTTAAGTAGGTAAAATAATGTGTTGTTCCAGAAATAGTATAAATAGCTGAGTCAACAAGGCTGATGAGAATACTGACTACAAGGTCGACCTTTGTTGGTGTATGTCACATTCCAGGGTGCAATCCAGACTAGTGAGAGGCTATGTCACACCTGACCTGCAACCTCACCATGATTTGCTGTTGTAGCTTCCAATCTGAGCCACTCCCAAACAGCATGCAGGTCGCACCCTGAGTGCCTGTGTATAGCTCCAGCCCTGGAGCAGCAGCTCTGACCCCAGCAGCCTGTCAGCAATACACCTACCACACTCTGGCTCCTACTAGCCTTGGTTACTACTTGTAGGGTGGCCCCAACATACTCCCAGTCCCAAATTTCCCCCCCCAAAATGTGTGTTCTGCACTTTCTAGCCCTCTCTTGGACAGTTGAGATATTAGAGATCTATTGCCCCTGTAAGAGGTCAATATGCAACTCTTTGCTAACTTAACTGGAGTTACCAAACTGCTCAGTTTAAACATAGCACTGGATTAGTTTTGATTAAAAATAAACCAAGTGTATTTAACAACAAAGAGGTTTTATGTGGGCACAAGTATAAGGCATTAAAGTGAGAAATGGTTACAAGAGAAATAAATATAAAATGCTTTCTAGTAACTAAACGTAACAAACTAGACTCGGTTCAAGGTACAATCCTTACTACATGTTTCCAGCAACAGGGCTGTCCAAATTCTCAGGTCAGAACCACTCCCAAAGTCCAAAGCCTGCCATCTTGGTGAAAGAGAGAGAGAGAGAGAAAGAGAGAGAATGCTTGGGGTGTCTCCCCCCCTAGTGTCCAGTCACCCTTTGAAATGCATTTGCCCAAGAGTTATTCCTAGATAAACTTCCTTCCCACTGTGAGAATGGAGACATGCTGTCTTGTTGTGATAAAGGTTCCATGTTGTTGTTTATTGAAATGCAGATTGATCTGTTGCTGTCCCCCTCCATTGCCAAAGAATGGCCACTTGACCAGTGATTGACAGTCAATTTTGATGACACCTGGCTAGAGGCGTCAACTTGTCCTTTTGTCTTTGAAGAACAGGTTTAGCCCTTCCCCAGACTTTTCTGGTAAACACATTTCAGTCATAATTTCAGTTTATGTTCAAAACTTTACACACAGTGTTGCTACATACATTTCACCATGGTTTAATTGACCAGTGAATTATTAGTTTTCCAATGATTCCTCACAAGGCATATTTTGCACAAAGATTATTACAATAGTGTTTAGAATGTGCATACAAAGGTGCATTCAGTCACAACATACCTGGACTCAGTTCTACCCTTGTCTACCTGTAAATCAGTCTCTTGAACTGTCACCTCTGTAGGTTTGTTCATGTGACCCATTATACATGATATACCTGTCCCAGGACTCATCTGCAAGGCCCCTGCCATCTCCAGACTTAAGTCTCTCTGAAAACCGTCTTCTGCTGTGCTCCCTATAGTGAATCTTGCTGACTTGTGTCACACATAGCCCTGGTAAGGCTCCTTCTGCTGGACACTCAACAGACTGTTGTGGTAGGATACCAATACACTAGATCTGTATACTTAAGTTTCACTTGGTCTAAGTAGTCTGCAGCACTGTCTTTTTTTCCTTTGGACTCTTTGGCACATTTCCTGGGCATAGGTTCCCTGTCTGCTACCCCTTCACAGAACTTGGGTCCTGCAACCTAGTCCCCAGGACCACTGCTGATCCCCCTTCCCCAGTCTCCACAGTAGCTTAAGTACATTCTCTCCATGAACTCCAGTCTTGTAGGTGGTCTGGGTTTGCAGTTTTATTTATCAGGGACACGGGATAGTGAGAAGCAACAGACACACAGGCTACCTAAGTGGCATTACTGTTTCTGTAATAGCAGAAGAGGTACACAGATCTGGAAAAGGTCATTTTCTTCACCACTCTGGAGCATTCTTTGGGCTTAAGTAAGAGTCCTCTAAGGAGTCTAGGATCCTTCCTCTCCCCCGTCCCTCCTTCAGTGAATGGTGTCTTCTCCAGAACATGGAGTCTTTCTCTTGCCCAAACTTCCTATGTGTCTGTGCCAAGTCTATAAATCTTCGTATCATAAGAACATAAGAATGGCCATACTAGGTCAGACTAACGGTCCATCTAGCCCAGTATCCTGTCTTCCGATGACAATGCCAGGTGCCCCAGAGGGAATGAACAGAGCAGGTAATCATCAAGTGATCCATTCCCTGTTGCCCATTCCCAGCTGCTGGCAAACAGCTGGTTTCTGTGTTCTGCATTTGGGGATTTTCAATTCTTCAAACCCCAGTCCCATATATGGAAATTCAGAAAAAATGGCTTACTTCAGACATCCTGTTATTCTGTCTAGGCCAGATCTATTCACTAGTTAATAGTCCTTCACCACCCCTTGCAACTTCAGTCTATCCTGGAGGTAAAAAGACAACAAACAAGGCAACCAGGCCTTTTAAAATGGAGTCTGCAGTCTGACACAGATGAACAGAGAGCATTCATAATAGCAAACAGAATTCACAAAGTGTATGTAGACAGATTCTCCAAATGGTCACAACTTACATAAAACAATTCCTTTTATTGTTCTCCTTCACTGACTTCTGTCTGATCAGCCTTAATCTGTGAGCTCATGGGAGCAGGGACCCCTATTCTTGAATGTCTGTGTGACGTTGCACTCCATATACTTTATGAAAATATGCTTATGAATGTGAATATGATGTAACTGGAATATGCTTTATGCAAAAGGTCTCTTGTAATGTATCGTTACAAAGCTTATCTACTGAGTGTGTTCATCCTATTTGTTTGCATGTATTATTTCTATGTCTGGAGTTAGGAGAATAAGATATAAACTTGTATTACTTATGCAGGGCTGGCTCCAGGCACCAGCTTGCCAAGCAGGTGCTTGGGGCGGCCACTCCAGAGAGGGGCGGCAGGTCCAACTATTCGGCAGCAATTCGGCGGACGGTCCCTCACTCCCACTCGGAGCGAAGGAACTCCCGCCGAATTGCCGCCGCAGATTGCGATCGCGGCTTTTTTTTTTTTTTTTTGCGCCGCTTGGGGCGGCAAAAACCCTGGAGCCGGCCCTGTACTTATGTAACCATATTAAGTGGAAGCCATTAAAGGTACTTCAGAATCAATGAACTGTAAATGGCTCTGTTTACTTGCAAACCTTCCTGTGTACGTGTGGGCCACCCCAGGAAGAATGGAGGCTGGGGTCTCACAGGACATGTGACCATGTCACATGATACTGGAATCCATCTTAAATCTGGTTCTTTTCCATTTAGGAGGAGGAGTGGGGGGCCAAGCAGAGACAAAAGTTTCCCGCCTTGTGCCAAAGCTATAAAAGGGGGTGGAGCAGGACAAAGAGAGCCCTGTCATGAGAGAGCCCCTGCTTACCACCTAAGATTTCTGCTGGAACTAACAAGGACTGTACCGGGGAAAGGATTGGGCCCAGACTAGGAAGGAGTCTAGTCTGTGAAAGAAATGTATTGGAACATCTCTGAGGGTGAGATATTACCTATAATCAGTTTCTTAATGTATTAGGCTTAAACTTGCGTGTTTTGTTTTGTTTTGCCTGATGACTTACTTTGTTCTGTCTGTTATTACTTGAAACCACTTAAATCCTACTTTTTATACTTAATAAAATCACTTTTGTTTATTAATAAACCCAGAGTAAGTGATTAATATCTGGGGGAGCAAACAGCTGTGCATATCTCTCTATCAGTGTTATAGAGGGCGGACAATTTATGAGTTTACCCTGTATAAGATTTATACAGAGTAAAACAGATTTATTTGGGGGTTGAATGCTATTGGGAGCTAGGTGTCTGGGGGCTGGAGAAGGTAACCTGCTAAGCTGTTTTCACTTAAAGTCTGCAGCTTTGGGGGCATGGTCTAGACTCTGGGTCTGTGTTGCAACAGGCTAGCGTGTCTGACTCAACAAAGCAGGATTCTGGAGTCCCAAGCTGGCAGGGAAAGCTCAGAGGTAATTTCAGCACATCAGGTGACAGTCCCATGGGGGTGTCTGTGACCGAACCCATCACAGTCTGTAAAATTCATACTGCATCATCGGGACTATCACAAACAAATAATAAACAACTCTCACATTCTGGGGTGCAATCCAGACCAGTGAGGAGTTGTCTCCTCTTACCCATAACTCTTAAGTGCCTTGGAAGCACTGCTACTGTAGTTCTCTGCCTGGGGGAGTCTTACAGTCAGCAACAACCATGCATTCTATGTCTATGTATTGAACAGCCCTGGTCTAACACTTTGGATCCAGGAGCCTGCCTGCTATACCATAGACTTCCACTGGTCTCCACCAGCCTTGGTTAACAACTGGTAACATGACTCTAAACTCTCCCCAGACCTGAATTTACACAAAATTGTATGCTCTGAAATGTCCAGCCTGTCCTGGAACAATCAGAGGAATGTTAAGGTCCAATTGCTCCTTTAAAGAGTCAATAGCCAACAGCTTGTTATTTTAATTGGAGTTATCAAACAGTTCAGTTCCAACACAGCACTGGAATGGTTTAGATTTAAAATAAAACAAGTCCATTTAATTCCAAAGAGAGAGGTTGTGAGTATAAGGATTAAAGCCTGAAATGGTTACAAAATAAATAAATATAAAGCACTTTCTAGTGACTAAAACTTAACAAACTAGGCTTTGTTCAAGGTAAAAGCCTCACCCCATTTTCCCAGCAAGATGGCTGACTGAAATTCTGGGTCAAGATCTATCCCCCAGCGTCAAAGGGCTGATACCTTTGTCTTCTTAGGTGAAAGATAGATACCTTAGGATTCTGTACCCCTCTCTTTTAGCATCCATTTAATCTTTGAAATGGATTATTCTGAAGGATATCTGCAGATAAGTCTATTACCATCTGTGAGGCAAGCAACGTGGAGTCTGTCTTGAAGGATGTGTCCTGCTGCCTTGTCTCCCAGTGGAAGCTGTCCACTAAAATACAAATTATTTATTTTCTCCCCCCTTCAGTGTAAATAAATGTACATTAAACAGATGATTGTCAATCTCATCCCCCAACCATGATAGCATGAAGTTTACCTCCACCCCTTGTTAGCTTGATGATCTGTTGACGCAAGATGTAAATATATTCTTATGGCCTTTCAAAGTACTTTGGCAATAACTCCCAGGTGGGGAAACTACATTCCTTTGTCTAGGGTGGGATAATTTCTGCTTGGATGGCAAACACATTTTAAGAATTATAATTTTGGTTTCTCCATAACTTTGTATCAGTTGCTTGCACCTACTTTATGCAATGATATTAGTAACCAGGGAGATAGGAGCTTTTCATTGATACCTTACATGACACTTAGATACATTTCATAACGTTAAAGAACTAGGATACACTAGAGCTGGTTAAGCCAGATGAAATTAATTACTAGATATCAGGGTGTATGTGACCCTCTGCTCTTGGGTTGTTCTTAATGTCAAGACAACAACACACCAAACCTGAAGGTCCAAAACCCAATATTGCCCATACTTCAATAGTAAAACGTCTATTGACTTAAATGAGTGAAGGATCAGACCCATCAAGTAAGTAGCACACAGGCAAACCTATGGTCTCTGATTCTGTAGCCTTACCCAATGTCAACAGCTTTCACTCAGATAGTCTTTCATATTTTTACAAACAAAAGCAACCATCTTCCCTCTTCCAACTGGAACACAATTTAATTAGCCTGAATATTAACAAATGAACAAACAGAAAACAAAAGTCAGGAATGAGGGAGTGTTTGTTCCCCCCCCACACACACCCTTTTTTCCAGGCCCTTCTTTCCACGGCCTCATTTATTACTATTTTATTTACAGATAGAAGCAATTAGATCCTCTGATCAGTCTTAATAATTATTCAGCTCCTCAGACCTGGCAAAGCATCAGATGAAGGAGCAGATATTTTATCCAAATGTGAAATGACCAGCATGAAAAGCTCTGCCTGGAACTGGATGGTAAATGTAATCCATCAAAAGCCTCTGGCTCCATTTAAATTAACACAATTAGGACTTATCGAACCCTCCCCCGGACCCACTGTCAAACTGGATAAACAAACTTTCAGCAGTGTGTGAATGTGTAATCAAATAGCATCTGAAATTCACCGTGAGATGAGACTGTGCTTTGGACACAAGGTCAAAATCATTATTTTCCCTTGCTCTTTTGCTTCTTATTCCTCAACTTCCAGCTCAATACTTTATCTGCCCTGCATTCAGAAGAACACAGGACAAACAATGAAAACCAGCACATAGAAAGTATCCCAGATCCTTGTGGCACAATGGGAATAAAAGAGGCATGAAAATAAATAAATAGATAAACTGGATTGCAAAACTAGCCTGAAATGTAACAGTGATTCAGTGGGACAGATTTTATTATTAACCTTGGTGAAATAATAAGATCTTCTGTTTATAGTTCCTGTTTTATTTCACAGGCTCTTGAAATGCTTTCTAAAAAGGAATGGCTTCCCCAGCATAAGTAACGCATCCACTTCTGAGGTTAAACGCTACATCTGATTAGGAAGAGATAGCAATACATACAGCACTTACAAAAAGGATGGGAAAAATCATTATCCAGTTAAAATTGCAATAATAGTCCACGTTGGAATCTGACTTGGGCATTGGGGTTAACACCCAAACCTTGTAAAAGAGCTGGCAGCACAAAAACAGCCTCTGTTTAACAGGCTGGGGGATTGGGTTAGTATTCACTCAGAGGGGAAGACTGCCCACTCCCAAATCACCAATACATTGTTTTAAGGTCTCTCAATCAATTATTGACCTGGCCTAACTGTGCTGAACTTATGAGAGCGAACACAATCACAAACCCCAACGGGTCATCATTTAGCATAACATAATTTCCAGCTGCTTTTCCCCCCGTGATGGGGTGTTCACCCCACATTTGCCCTGAAAGGGTTCATGAAGACCAAGAAAGGGGCTAATCAGGGCCGGCTCCAGGCACCAGCCCACCAAGCATGTGCTTGGGGCGGCACCTGGAGGGGGGCGGCGCGGCGCTCCGGCCCGAGAGCGGGGCCGCGACTGGGCTCGCCGCCCTCCCCTGGCGCTCTGGCCGCCGGGGAGAGCGGAGCCCCGGCCGGGCTCGCCGCCCTCCTCCTGGCACTCCAGCTGGTGGGCCCGCGCGGGGGGCAGGGGGGGCGGTGGCGGGAGGCTTTTTTGCCTGGGGTGGCAAAAAAGCCAGAGCCAGCCCTGGGGCTAATGAACTGAATTAGCCACAGCTGAGGGTACTCAGGCGGCCCAGCAATCCCCTGAGGGAGAGAGCTCAGCTGGCGAGGAACAAGCTGGGCTGGACTAATAAAGACAGGAAATTGGCAGTACAAAGAGGGTGCTGCTAGGGAAACCTGCAGTTACTGCATGGAAGAAGGGAGGAGTGTTTTGAGGCTACAGTGCTATGTGGCCTACTGTTGCTCCCTGGGAGGGGGGAGTTAGGAAGATTGAAAACCCAGAGAGGGATGTGTGCCTGATGGTAGGAGAGAGCACAGGGAAAGTCCCTACGGTCTAGCAGGGAACAGGCCGTGACTGCTGGCTAGAGGTCCCTCAGCCGGAACCCAGACTAGAGGGTGGGTCCAGGTTCCCCTACCAGTCACTGAGGGAGTGGCACTATGAGGCACTGAATAGGAAGACTGCCTGAGCCTGTTTGTGGGAAGAGACTTTCCAACCCCAGAATGGGAAACCATTTGGTGACCTGTCTGGAGGACTGAATCACGAAGAGGCAGTAGCAACTCGTGGAGTGAGAGAGGGTCTGCCAACCCAGAGAAAGAGATGGAGAAACAGAGTGAAAGCTCATGAAGGGGTGTTGATCTTGCAAGGTATTCCTCAGAATGAGCAGGAGGAGGCACCATCCTAGCGGTGAGTGGAGCATCATGTCACACCCCTCTTTCTGTTCTCCCATAATTAACGCAAACATTTGGCAAAGCATTTCAACCACTCTGAATAAAAATGTCTTCCTCTCTCATTTAGTTGGGTTTCAGTTCCTCAATATGCATAGTTTCATAAGCCCTCCAATCCTCCATATAGTCGTCTAAGAAAAATGTGATAGACAAGACCTGAATTTCTAAGGCAGTAAAGCAAACTTTCAGGCCTCTACACACCAAAAAATATTTTTCCCCTTTGCAGGTCACATTTAAACAATAATGTAGGCTTAGATTGCCTGCAAGGCTGATTTCTTCATCTCTGACCTACCAAAACATTAACATTCCTCCATAAAGCTAGAAGTGTCCCAAAGGTAAAATATATAAGAGCCAGGTGGCAGGACATTCTCATCAGTGGGCTCATGCCTCTGGAAGGTAATTCCTCAGGGTACACGCTTAAACCACAAGATGGCCATATTTTTATAAAACTGCATGATGTACCTCTTTGCCCCATTAACTGTGGGGCTTTGAATTCCTTTTGCTCTGAATTGACTGGCCCAGTGTTTCTTCAACTTATGGGCTTGATTCTCCTCCCGTACTAATGTACATCTGTTGCAACTCTATTGATTTCAATGGAGTTATTCCTAAATCACACCAGTCTCAGGGGAGAATCGAATACTATCTCTTAAAGCGGCAGAGACTTTTATCGCTCTCTCTTTGTGTCAGAAATTTTAATAGACCCTATTTTAAAGCATGTATAGTGGATTGGTGTAGCAGGGAGACAGGCACCTTATAAATGCATGTAACATTAATAATACCTAATTTTCTAGCAAGTACAATGCGGCATATTGAGTGTCAAGGAATTTTCCTTGCTAGGACTGAGTAGAAAAGTGAACAGTATTTGTAATTAGTAGTGTCAGTTTGTTAGCTATTGTGCGAAGGGATCGGATGGTAGAGATAGTGACACAGGTTGATGTTTCCAGGAAGATCAATCAATATTAGCATTTTGCCAGTGACATGTGGTTGATTTTAGACTCAGAAGAAATGACAGCACTAGTGACATGGGCGGTGGTGTGCATGTGTTTGTAATGCAGTGGAGGAGAAACAGACTGACAAAGAGCATGACTAGGAAGGTGAGGTGTGGTAAAGAGACAAATGACAACTGTTCAACTGTAGGTAGTGCCGCTGAGAGTGGTTTGGGAGATGGGACTGCACAACACAAGGGAAAGGAACACTCTTGAAAGAGTGAGAATATTGATTTTTTTTTCTTTTAACTGAAATTTAAAGTGAATTTTTAGTGCTTATGAATGCTGTTGGATTGACAGCCCTGGAGACTGAAGTCCTCAGTTCAATAGGACATGTATGACATAAGCAGCATCAGCATGAGTTTCTCTCCATTATAGTTCAGACTTGTTCTGGAAGGCCCAACCCTCAGGGCTAGAGGGAAGCTCCATCTCCAGTTGTTGGCGTATCTGCGGGCTCTGCCAATGAGGGTTCCAATTAGAGCCAGTTGTGTTCGTGATACTTCCTGTTATGTGGACATCTGTCCACTAGAAACTATGTGAGTCCATCAGCTCATTTCACTAAGTGCTCATCAGGTCGTAGTGACTGTTGTTCACTACAGACCTGGGCTTTATTAACTAGTCACCTAAAAGTGACAGCAATGGTGGACAGACCTGTCTTCTAAGTCATGTAGCCTGCAGAATAGAGCAATATTTTTAGTAAAAGACTCAGAGGCCAGCATCAAAACTGGTGCCAAAAAATGCAACTTAACAGGGAGGCGCTGATCGGTGGGGCTACCGGTGGGCAGGAGGCGCTGGGAGCCGGGGCGGGAGCTGATGGGGGGGGGGCTGCTGACGTATTATTGTGGCTCTTTGGCAATGTACATTGGTTTACATTCTGGCTCCTTCTCAGGCTCAGGTTGGCCACCCCTGGCTTAGCTCCTCAAAGATTAAAACTTATTCTCTTTTCAGCCCAGAAGATCACCAAGTGGCCACATTAGTTCACAAGCTAATGAATCTAATCAGATAACTGTCTGGTTAGAGGTGGAGCAACATATGTGTTCTTAGAGGAAGGATGGTCCAGTGATTACGGTGCTAAGCTAGGATTAGGGTGACCCAGTTTCAATTTCCTGCTCTGCCATAGATTCCCTGTGTGGCCTTGGGAAACAGAGCCAGATTTTGGAAGCTACTTAAGCACCCAAAGATAAGTACCTACTAGGATTTTGAAAAGCAGGTAAGTGCCTAATTCCCATTGACTTTTAGCTGGAGTTAGATGCTTAGACATTTTGAAAATCCTATTGGGTGCTTATCTGCATCTTTAGGCATCTAAATACCTTTAAAAATCTGGCCATCAGTGTCTTGGTTCCCCATCTGTAAAACTTCCCTACTACACAGGGGTGGTGTGAGGATAAACACGTTAAAGATTGTCAGGAGCACAAATACTACGATGATGGGGACAAGATAGGGTACCTAAGATTGAAGGCACATGCTGCTGGACTGGTAGTTGACTGTGATTCATGCAGCTGCCCTGAAAGATTGGCTATGCCAGTCGGTTTGAATATACTTCTGGGGGAATGACCTAGTTTGTTAGCAAGGCTTGAAGTTGACCACTAAAATAAAGAGAGGGCGAGAGTTGTCATATGTCAGTCTCCTTGGCTCAGAGACATTTGTTTCTGTACGGATGAAGCAGGCAGATGAAAGGGGGGCAGAAAACCTTTGAGCCCTGATTGTGCTAGAACAGTGATTTTCAAACTGGAGTAGTGTACCCCTAGGGGTACATGAGCTGTCATCAGGGGGATACATGAGAAAAAATTTGTAATAATGGACAACATATCATGTTATCCCATACAGACCTCCCCGACGCTAGCCCATTTTCATAGGTCTATTATGACCCTATCTCCTTATGACCCTATTTGGAAAGGGGTATGCAGCCTAAAAAAACTGAAAACCACTGTGCTAGAATAAAAGATTCCTGTATGATTCTTCCGCTTTTTATTTTTTTTTTGGTCTTCCTGTTTTTCACCATTGAATGCGATTCAGTTGATGGCATCACTTCCTCTGCCTAGGGTCAGGGGCTATTGAGCAGCTGGAAGTCTCATCTTTCAGATGAGATTTAAAACCAAGGTCCTGGCTGTAATGACGAACAAACATTCAGTAATCTAGCTTGTCAGCAGAGAAGGCACCGCACTTTTCATTAACTGCACAAATACCTGGGACAGCCTGTGGCTACTTAGTTCTCTGGAAACATATGGAACATGTTAACAGGCTTCCACAGACATTATGACAGCAAACACCCATATTGTCACAATGTCAGGGTGACTACACCTCTATCTCCCCCTCCATGGTCTACTCCAGGATTTCCCAGTCAGGTTGAGATTTCCAGCTGTCACATGTCTCTGGGCAGGGTCCCGTTTCCTACCCCCTACTGACTGGGGGTTTGAAGGATGCACAGCTCCCTGCCTTACACTGTGATATCCCCAGCAGGCCAGTCTGTCTAATGGAAAGAACCTGTGCATTTTTTTTTTTGCTCTGAGGGCTATGATCAGTGTATTGCTAGCAGTTACAAATTACCACACAGCCTTTTCTAAGCAAGCACATTTATTCTTAAGTAAAAGCATTATAGAAAAAGCACATCAAAACAATAAACAGATTTAAACACACAGGGAACATACCACGAGTCTCCCAACGGTCTGATGCCCTAGTAGGTTAAGGTCTTTCCAACCTTCCTGCAAGGGTGAGGGTCCAGATAAAAAGTCCTGCCCATTTGCTGGATCAGAAAGAAGGCCCCAAGTCCATTTAAACCCAGACTTTTTATATCAAAAGCCCTTTTGTTTTCTGTTGGTTTCTGGAAAAAAGCAGTGTGAGCCAGTATAAACCAGACTTCCCAGGGGATGGTACCTCTCTGGCGGTGTTTATAACCTGAGTCATTCACCTTAATTATCTCCCATTGATTTTAGCTCACATATAGGAGTAACTCTCCTCCATGAAGTAGAACACAATCACACATAAACCATTCATGGATTTAATTGGTCTCCAAAGTTACTGCATGTGATTGCAATGTCTGTCTCACTAACATTAAACCATGTATTACAAGCAGTCTGTTACCTCTCCTTACATTAAAGGCCCCATGGCATTTTGTATCACAAGAGAGATGACTCCTATCTATAGACAGGAAGGATGGCCCAGTAGTTAGGGCATTAACCAAAGACTTTAGAGATCTGTATTCAATTCCCTGATCGATCACAGACTTCCTGGGTGACCCTGAGCAAGTCAGCCTCTCTGTGCTTCAGTTTCCCCTCTGTAAAATGGGAATAATAGCACTGCCTCACAGTGGTGTTACATTAAAGATTGTGATGTGCTCAGATTCTATAGTGTTGGACAATATAAGTACCTTAGATAGATACACCCAGGCTCCTGGACAAAATTCATTTAGTTAATTGCATTCTATCTACCTAAATTTCCCTGCAACTTAGTATAGTACAGTGGTACATGCATGTATATCACATCTTTCCATAAGTGCAAACCTAACAAGCTAGGAAAATCATATTCTATTTAAAACCAAAACTAATTTTCACTGAAAGGTCATGTACGAGCTTCTGAGTAGGAGCTGTTCCCCACCAAATTTCATCTTTCAAGCCTGTGAGGCTGCTTTAAAATAAAATTGCAAGGTGTTTTTTTTTTTGGACTGTTTATCATAAGGAAAGATGTACTTTTCACTCATTTCTGGCTTTTAAAAAAAACCTAGCTGTGCCCTTAGTGCTCCAACAAGATTCCCTGAGGTCAAGCATGGAGACTTTCAACCTAAAAAATCAAATTCTCACCAAGGTGTGGATGAGTGGTAAGTGACTATTATTAAAAATTCTTCATTTCTAGCGCAGCCCCAATCATGACCAGGCCCCTGTTGTGCTAGGTGCTGCCCCAAAGGGATTACAATTGAAGCAATGGAATATGCTTTGCAGCCTTCAACTCCTTTCTCTCTCTCTCTCTTGAATTTATTGTTATACTAAGATTGGGTTATTGTTTCCTCACAGGATTTCACTTCAACAACCAAACCTTGAATTGTGATTGTAAGGCGGCATTGAAGGTTGGATGCCATGAGAGATTATAATGGATACTTACTGCACCCTCTTAATAAATCTGGCCTTTCACCCTCTTAAAGGGCTTTGTGTCAGCTGTGTAGCCTGAACAGTGCCGTTCTCTTGAGGTGGAAGCACTGAAATGTCTGTATATAGTGCTGCAATTTAAAAATTAACGTGGGCTTTATAATGCATCTGCAAAAGAATAGAAAGGAGAAGATAATTACCCGTGGCTGTTTCAGCTACCTCAGAGCTGAAGGTATTATAAACTGAAAATTAGGAATCGTGAACTAAATCTTATCCAGATGTTGTGGTGTCTGATATTGCCCTTTTAATTAAAACATTTACAACAATGATCACAAAGGTTATGTTCGCATATCAGCTCGGAGGATAGCTCCTTCATGACCTCCGCTTTCCTTGTCACTTGGCAGATGATTTTAAGGGGGGCACTGATTATGAATAAATTTAAAATGAAGCCTTTTCATTATTGGACACCATTCCTCAGGGTTATCACTGGGCCACTCAGAGTTAGTGTAATAATAATGATAATGACATGCTACTACAGCAAATTTCATCTCAAAGGATGCTATTTCCAGACTGAATTACACACTTTCCACACAATAATAATCACCCCATCCGAATGGAAGTGCAGATACATCTAGGGTGAAACATGGCAGCCATTTTACAGTGCTCAGTAATGCTATGCAACAGTATTAGCACAGGGTGCGAAGAAGAATAGTGCACCTAAATGAAAAGGGGAGGGGCAATATAGATATGCAGATTTTTTTTGCAAAGATTTCTTCAATTATATGATTTTTGTTTAGTTTTCCCCACTGGCTAGTTAAAAAAGAAAACAAAACCAACCTTTCCAGAGGAGGATTTGTATGCAATATATATATTTTGGAATGATAAACAGGGTTACCTTGATAACCATATCTGATTGTCAGAGGATTACACAACCATAGATGCCAGGGATTAAAAAATGTATTAGATCACCTGTTCCTCCCCAGCCACTGCAAGGTTGCTTCCTGGAGTATATTCTTGACCGCTTTCTGAAGTCTAGTTTTAAATTTCTTAAAAAACGAGGCTTCCTTTATTTGTCTTGGCAGATGGCAGTATCACAATGGTATACTCCCCATTCTTAATGCAGGACTCAGATTTGAGTGCAGTGCAGAGAAGCTAGGGTTCTTAGTTCAATCTAACACACACGCCAATCTGTAATGAATCAGTGGCCACAGACTGGGCCTGAACCTATCAACTTCCTCATTTCAATGATCTGAGAGATTCCTGCAGGTATCTAAAAGCCAGAGAGGAGTGTACACAGCACCAAAGTGAAAATCAGATAGATAGTAATTGGCCAAGAGTCTCAAAAGTGATTAGTGATTGGGGTGCTTTGATTTTTTGGGTGGTTAACTTGAGACACCTTAATGAAGGGGCCCTCTATTGAATCAAAAAGGTGCTTAGCACTTTCTGATAATCAGGCCTATTTAAGACACGTCTATCTAGGTCCCCCCAAAACCCACTAGTCACTTGAAAATATTGGTCATTATCTCTTCTATAGAGATGAGGGAAATAAAAACAATTGCTTGTAGCCAGTAAGCAAAATCTAAGGCAAATTCACTGCATGTACTGATAAGACGTACTACATAGTATATATACTGGATGCCCTGTAGAACTAGAAGCTAGGAAAGGAACACCTACTAATGAATGAAATTAAGATATTTTGATGACTACTTTAGCAATATGAAAATTATTTTGAATTCTACAGCGCCTTTCATTCTGAGGACCTCAGTGAGCTCTTTGTATTCAGGAATAACTTTATCCACCACTGATGGGCATAGACATGAACCCAAACCAAATGTAGGGAACTCTACAACCTGAATTAATTTTAGGGTGGAAACCCAGATTCAAATCTTGCAGCTTCTGATAGTCTCTAAAATTCAGCCAACTCTAAGAAAGACAGATTCAGACATCACTTACAGCAGGGTAAATTGGTAGTAACATCATTAGAGTCAATGGAAATCACAATGGATTGAAACTAGTATACAACCGGTGTAAATGTGACCAGAATCAGATACTTTCCATCTAATAACAGCGTGCCTTTGATCCTTACACTATGCTATGGTGATAATTCAATATAGACTCAGAGGAGTGCCACCTACAGAACTACCAACATCACTTCCTATAGCACCCAAGTATTACACTGGTCACATACTACTTAGCTTATAAGACGTGATGAGCTCAGTAGTCATCCTCTGTCCACCTAATGATGGGTTTCATATAGCTCATGGAATATGATGTGTCATGAATGAAATCTTAAAAGTGGGAGAACAAATTGTTGCACAATCTACAATGAACACATGGTGGCTGAACCATTTTACCATTTCAATTGAGTAAATTGTAGCACTTTCCTTAATACAATATATATGATGCGGTCAAACTTTAAAGCAATGACACAAAGCTTGTTATCTCTATTTGCGATTTATGATCCATTCCTTTGAAAACAGAGGCTGCTGGGTGTTTATTTTTAATACAGAAAGGGATCTTACCTTCTGTGCATATAATATAAAAGTAACAGTCTATTCTTTCCAGTATTTAGCTATTTTAATGGTACACGGGGAAGTTGGTGCATTTTGGTTTGCTGAAGAGGAAGAAATGGAACACTCAGGGTTGCTGACAAGGAGGACTGGTTGAGGGGAGTAATTCTGGATGCAAATGCAACAGTAAAATCATAGGTAGAACATCTGTAACTTTCATTTAAATTTTATTGTTAAATCTGTTATAAAATAATTTTATAGTTTGGGAAACTGAGGCTGAGATTTTCAAAGCTGTGTGAGGGGTTAAGGGTGCCCAGTTCCCATTAGTTTGAGAACTGGAAGTCTAATACCTATAGGCAGCTTTGAAAACTCAACCTGAATGACTAAAAGATTGGCAAATACACTTAATGCTGAAACAACAACCTTAACTCTGCCCCTATTCCCTGCTCTCCTATATTTCCATCTGTCCCTTCACTTAAGGACCCTCAATGGCCTTCCCCCTAACCTTTGCAAGGCCCATGTAAAGGCCAACAACTGCCTGCCCTCCCCTGTGGTGAGAAAATCTTCTCTGAGGAGCAGAGTGGATGAAGTCATTGGCTTGCCCTCTTCCTCCACATCACACTGGCTCACAGAACAACACTGTACCAGTTACTATCCACCTGGCATAATAGCCCTTTTGGAATGGGGGAAACTGGCAGATAACAGTGCTCAACTCACACCAGGGAGCCGACTGGTGATGGGATGGTCCCATGATCAGAGGAGTATAATGGACAGGTGTGATATCAGAACTAGTTATAGCTCCAGAGTGAACGTTAGTGAAGAAATCTAGACATCACTAAAGCATGTTAAATACGTGTCCATGTTTCCAGCTGTGTAACATTTCGTTGTCAAATCAGGATAACTAAATATTGAGACACTGATGCTTTCATCGTTGAAATATTTAGTCATCAAATTCTTCATGAATAATTGTGTCTGCCACTGGAGTGTTGATGAGTAACAAGTCAGTTCTCAGTAAAACCTTGAAAACTTGAGCACTTGCTCAAGATTATCCTTCACCATAGGGGCTGGAAGTAGGAGTGCGGCAGCCTGAAGTGATTTATATCATGTACAGGGTTTATAGTTTGGTTCAGTGGCTCTCAGAACCCCCACTATATAAATTGTTCAAGCACCCCTGTCCTGCACAACCGATTTCCAACAGTGTCATCTCTCTGACTAGAACCCAGATGGTGTACTGGGTTGGGTAACTGCAGGGGCAAGGTGTGATGTTCCCCTGGTGTTATCTGGACGGTGATCTGCTAGGTCACTCCAATCCTCGACTCTGGGAGTCTGTTTTACCCTGCTCTCCTGTGAGAATCCCCACTCCTGGGCTGTTCGCGCACAGCCTTTAGCATGTAAGCTGCTCCCAGCTACGTGAGTGAGCACTTTTGGCTAGCTGCTGCTTGGATTGGGCAACCGAATGACACTAGACAATATCTCCAGTCCCAGACACAACCCCAGGAACCTCAGTCTTGCAGTGTCCAGTTATGCCCATTGGATGCTGCAAGCTTATATGAGTTCATCAATTTAACAAATAAATTGATATGTACCAGGCTTGTTATCCCAAGGGGAGTCTCTGACATGCTTCAAACCAAACACACTGCTTCAGGCAGAATAAACAAACAAATTTATTCACTACAAAAGATAGATTTTAAGTGATTATAAGTCAAAGCACAACAAGTCAGATTTGGTCAAACAAAATAAAAGCAAAACACATTCTAAGTTGATCTTAACACTCTCAGTGCCCTTACAAACTTAGATGTTTCTCACCACAGGCTGGCTGGTTGCCCTTCAGCCAGGCTCTCCCCTTTGATCAGTGCTTCAGTCGCTTGATGGTGGTGTCTGTAGATGGAGGTGGAAGAGAGAGGAAGAGCATGGCAAACTTATCTCCCTTTTATCAGGTTCTTTCTTCCCTCTTGGCTTTGCCCCCCCTCTTCAGAGTCAGGTGAGCATTACCTCATCATACTCCCAAACTGACCAAGAGAAGGGTGGTGACTCACTCGAGAGTCCAGCAGATCCTTTGTCACTGCCTAGGCCAGTGTCCTTTGTTCCTGTGAAGCTGGACTGAGTTTGTCTCATACATGCCCTGATGAGGTGTGAACTGCCCATCTGCTCCTGGAGAGCTTTGTCTGGGCTTGTTTTAAGCCATGAGGACACATTTTCAGCCTCATAACTATATACATGAAATTACAACCTATAACATTACTATAACAACAATGCTCAGTGCATCATGAGCCTTCCGAAGACACCCAACATGACAAACTGTGCATTGGATACCACACAATCATATTATATGGATGAACATGTGGGTGCAGGGTGTTCCCCCGAGGTACAGAGCATCACACAAGGGTATGCAGTGTTGTTGGTGGAGGAGTGGACTCCATTGGGAATGGCATGATGGAGTGAGATGCAGCTCAGGGGCCCATGAGAAATCTGTTGGTGAACAGAAAGAGGGGATCTGGTCTCCAGGAGACCAAGCTGAGGGACAAATCCAAAGGAAAATGACCTAACACATGGGTAAAAACAATGAGGAGTCCTTGTGGCACCTTAGAGACTAACACATTTATTTGGGCATAAGCTTTCGTGGACTAGAACCCACTTCATTGGATGCATGGATTGAAAAATTCAGGAGCAGGTATAATTACATGAAAGGATGGGGGTTGCTTTACCAAGTGTGAGGTCAGTCTAACGAGATAAATCAATTACCAGCAGGATACCAAGGGAGGAAAAATAACTTTTGAAGTGGTAAGAGAGTGGCCCATTACAGACAGTTGACAAGAAGGTCACACCTTTGCCTTCAGAAACAATCTTCAAATATTAATCTTTCTATGCAGATAGCCTCAATGAGATGTAAAACTTTCTAAGCAGAAAACTGGGTCTGTGTGATTTGTGAACATTCATTTAAATATAACTTCATTTTGCCTGTTTTTTCACTAGTGCAATGAGGGTTTACATACCACACCATTGGACACCTTTAAAAATGTGATGGGTGGGTAAGTAGGTAAATAGTTCATTAAAAATTGGTAATTTGCCTATGAAAACAACTGAAATCATGTGCGATTGCAATGCAAACAATTCACTTGAGAAATGACAAATTTTCTCAGACAGTGCTCTTATTTTTATCATGATAATTTATTGTAAGTGGAGCTAATTTAGAATTTGAAATACAATGAACAAATGTCCTGTAAATTGAATTCCACGGTATACATCTTTCGCACCTCTACAGTGGTGCATTTAAGAAAAAAATCTATGCAGATCACCCTTTCATAGGGAAACAAATTACATGCAGAAAATGCCTTCTTGACTTTCAAAAAACCTCTCATTTGCAAGCACTATTTGCATAGAAAACTTTGCATTGGAAAAAGTTCAGTGGCAAAACCACTTTCATGTGAAAAACTTCCAGTGGCAAAACACCTTTACCTTCTATATAATTCTACATTAGCAGTTACAGTGAACTGGTTAGCTGAAAATTTTCTAAAATACTATAATTGTAAACACCTATCCGCTTCAGTAGACCTCTGCTGACTTTTTTCTCCCTCAAAGGACTAACGGTATGTTAAATGTCATCTGTTGATACCAAGCATTTTTATGACTTCTTAAGAGCCATGGGACAAATTCTGCATTGCACTAGTCTAACCCCATTGACTTCAGTGTGGGTTTCTACTGGTCTAGGTGAGAGTACAATCTGACCATACATCTTTGTCTGACTCCTACAGAGTTCAGTGAGCTTTGGATCAGGGCTTAAAGTAGGCCAAGGACACAAATCCTTTAGTGGGTCAGATTCCATTCTGATGAAGGAAATGGGATATTTCAAAATATTATTTGTATTACTACAGTGTCTAGTTATGGACCAGGCCTCCATTGTGCTAGGTGCTGTACAAACACAGAAAAAAAGACAGTCCCTGCCCCAAGCAGCTTCCAAGCTAAGTGTAAGACAAGAGACAACTGAATATTATAATATTTTAGCAGACAGAAGTAGGAGTATGAGTAAACAATATTGGTCAGCATGATAAGCATTGGTTTCAAGCTTTCTCAGTCAATAGACCATTGAGTGGGAGAAGAATCTGCTCATGGACACATTACTCCTATGCTAACCCCCACTACTTTGCACACAGTTTAAACCTTCAGGCTACCCCAGTCACTAAATAATCCATAGAGCCTCAGATAAGCTACCTAAGAGGCCACCTTTCTCCCTGCCTTACACCCATAGCTGCAAACAGTACTGGTGTCAGAGCTGGAGCCCCCTCCATTAAAAATAACAATAGAGGCCAGATGTTGGGAAATCTAGGCACTACTGTAATAGAAAATAATAATAATGATTGTTGCACTGTAGCCAAATAATACCTATTGAATATTTGTATTGTCATCAAAGAACAAAATGACAGCTCCTGCCCCCAAAAACTTACAGTATAATTCAAGAGACAAGAAGCGGAGATAGACAGATGGAGAGCAAAAGGAAACAATGAGAAAATGCTGGGCAGGATGATAGGCAGTGATCTCTGCACACCAGCTGCCTAACTGTTGTCGAGTTTTTTGTAGACCTCACGGCAAAGAAGAATGTCAAATCAGTTAGTAATGATAACCTCATGCTTCAGGGTGCAATTGGACCACCACATGAGTCGGGAAGGATATTTTGCTGCCATGAACAGTGTCATACAATTGGTTGGGTGAATCATGGTTATTGTTTTTGCCATTTTTTTTAAATATCAGGCATTGGCCACTGATGGTTGTGAAGGAATATCAGAAATGGTGGGTCCAATGATCTGATCAAGGCCACTTTGAATGTTCCAAAGTTCAAGCCAAGCGAGGCCAGAATCAAAAAGATCTGATATCTGTCAGTCTGTCTATCTATCGTCATTATAAAATCATTTAAGGCAAAGTCTGTCAGGATCTCTCATTCAACTTTTAATAGGCAGAACTGAATTTAGCAATTAATGTCACCATCTGTTATTTTCTTTTTAAATAATTATGTATTTTATCTTCAGAAAGGGAATGCTTTGTACTAATCCACTTTGGTGATGCCTAAATCACTTCCTATTGGGATAAAGTTCAACTCAATTCTTTTGAGTCTTATGAGATGTCTTGACTGCCACCTGCCTCATTCAACAGCGGGGGAGATCGCCAAGGTATTTTTATTATCAATTCATCTCAGAACATATCTGTGAACATAACGGAAACTATTAGCTTTAGATTAAAAAGAAAAAGCATCAGATGATTTGGCAGAGTGCTTAGATGTTATCAACATTGTAGAGAGGAATTAATACTGAAAAGGGCAGGTGGGTGGTTAATTTTATGGACTGGATTAATGGTCCCTGGGCTGGAATCTGAGCCCAGCAGAACCAGAACCGTCTTTTCTAACTGAACCAGATCTGCCCTTTTCCTGGCTTGGGTTTGGCAGTCCCCCAAATTGATTTGCTCCTAGATCCCTTCTCAGTGGAGTTATTTTATTAGGGATGTTTGTGTTCAGTCCTTTGATAGCTAGCTGTGTTCCAAAATAAATTAAGGCTACCTCAATTTCTTCTGCCACATCTCTGGTTACACTGTGATTTTGATTTATGCACACACAGCTTAAATAATCTGGGGAAGGGCATACAGGTCATGATCATAGAATATTAGGGTTGGAAGAGACCTCAGGAGGTCATCTAGTCCAATCCCCTTCTCAAAGCAGGACCAACACCAGTTAAATCATCCCAGCCAAGGCTTTGTCAAGCTGTGCCTTAAAAACCTCGAAGGATCTAACCATTCTTTTTGAAACCCCCTTTCAGGTAATTGAAGGCTGCTATCAAATCCCCCCTCACTCTTCTCTTCTGCAGACTAAACAAGCCCAGTTCCCTCAGCCTCTCCGCATAAGTCATGTGCCCTAGCCCCCTAATCATTCTCGTTGCTCTCCACTGGACTCTCTAATTTGTCCACATCCCTTCTGTAGTGGGGGGACCAAAACTGGACACAATACTCCAGGTGTTGCCTCACCAGTGCTGAATAGAGGGGAATAATCACATCCCTCAATCTGCTGGCCATGCTCCTACTAATGCAGCCCAATATGCCATTGGCCTTCTTGGCAACAAGAGCACACTGCTGACTCATATCAAGCTTTGCCACTGTAATCCCCAGGTCCTTTTCTGCAGAACTGCTGCTTAGCCGGTCAGTCCCCAGCCTGTAGCGGTGCATGGGATTCTTCCTTCCTAAGTGCAGAACTCTGCACTTGTCCTTGTTGAACCTCATCAGAATTCTTTTGGCCCAATCCTCCAATATGTCTAGGTCACTCTGGACCCTATCCCTACCCTCCAGTGTATCTACCTCTCCCCCCAGCTTTGTGTCCTCTGCGAACTTGCTGAGGGTGCAATTAATTCCATCATCCAGATCATTTATAAAGATGTTGAACAAACCGATGAAAAACAAAAAAAAATGATACAGACAAATTTCAGAATTGTCAGATGCACTCCTCCTGGCCCTGGAGTTGTCAGCCTTGAGACTTTCAAGTATCTAGACATCATTTCTTCTATGATCCCGTTTTCCACCATTTCCCCTTTTTCTTCCCTATTTTCCCCAGCCTTGCTCCTTTATTATGATGGAGGTAAATTGTACATTTTAGGAACACTCAGTAGTACTCCTTTCAATAAATTACCTTTCCCACATCCACAGAGGTCTCTGCCTTTAGTGATCCTTTGTTCTTTAGTTAGTTGATTATTTTCATCACAATTTCTCTCTGTGTTTTTTTAACATGGATACATAGGTTTTAAGGTTTCAAGGGATGATAATGATTAATTATTGGCATTACATTAGCACATAGGAACCCCAGTTATGCACCAGAACCCAATGGAATTAGGGGGCTGAACCACCACAAAAAACAAAGATGGTCCCAGCCCCAAATAAGCTACCGTACTGTAGTACGACTGTATGGGGAGATTTTGGCACACCAGTAAAGTGCCTGAAACCACTATGGCTTATTGTTAAAAGCAACCTAGTCAGCAGGTTGTAAAGTGGCCATGCAGCATGACCAAGGCAGGAGGGAGGGAATTGGGGGTGCCACAGAAAGGGCAGCGTGATCCTGCGTCCTTCCTGATAAGAATTGTGTTGAAGTTGCTGATACATGCATTTTAAACGAACAGGATGTGCCCCAGGAATGTCTATTGGGGTCTTAAGGCTGCAAACTTTGGAAAAACCCACACCTGGTTAATTAATAATCAGAAGGAACCTCTTGCTTGACCATTGAAACTGCTTACTTAACAAGTTTGCTTTAAGGGACATGTCATTCTATTACTAATGTATAAATAAGGGGGAAAATGTTGAGGTAGTTGGACTTGTTTGGGGACTGTTTTGGACTCTCCCTCTGGATACATCTTGAGGTCCCCACCGGCAGACGGAAGGTTTGGCCACCGGAAGCCTGCCACTGTGTCATTCGAGAGCCACACTCAGCTTTGGTAATTAGCAAGGGTTGGAGGTGTTTTACTAACCTGTTGTGGATGTGTGTAAGTGCTTGAGACAGTAAAGTTTAGCTTTAAGTGAAAGCACTCTTGTGTTGTCCTGTTTGTGCCAGCCATCTATCGGTCGGACGGCCGAGTCTCCCCTGATTTATTTCCTGACACCTCCTCGCACAGAGTAAAAGTTACCAAGAGTTTTGGGTTGAAAGAACCCCGGGTAACATGCAGGGCTGGCTCCAGGCACCAGCGCAGGAAGCAGGTGCTTGGGGCGGCCAACGGAAAGGGGCGGCACGTCCGGCTGTTCGGCAGCAATTCGGTGGTGGGTCCCTCAGTCCCTCTCGGAGGGAAGGACTTGCCACCGAATTGCCACCAAAGAATGAAGCGGTGGCGGTAGAAGTGCCAATCACGGCTTTTTTTTGTGCTTTTTTTCCCTTTTTCCTGCTGCTTGGGGCAGTAAAAACACTGAAGCCGGCCCTGGTAACATGACCTCTTGCATAACACAGACCGTAGAACCTCACCTAGTAATTCCTGCATCAGACACATAGCATCTTGGGGGTTGATGCTTATCAAAACGTGGCTCTGTCCCCCACTGTGTATGGTCACTAATCTATTGTGAGTGAACCATCTACTGGATCCCATATGCTGGGACTCCTGACTCTGGGACGCGCCTGTCACTATTCCTCGTTTTGGGTCTCTAAGGCTACCTTTTCTTGGGCTGTGGGGCTCCACATCCTAGCTGCCAAAGGGCTGGTCTACACTAGGCGTAGCTGAAGTTGCGTATCTTGGATCGAATTACCTGGGGTCCAGACGGCGCGGGATCGACAGCCGCGGCTCCCCCGTCGACTGCGCTACCGCCGCTCGCTCTGGTGGAGTTCCGGAGTCGATGGTGAGCACGTTCGGGGATTGATATATCACGTCTTAACGACACGCAATATATCGATCCCGGATAAATCGATTGCTACCCGCCGATACGGCGGGTAGTGAAGACGTACCCTTAGATCCTGAAATCAATGCCTCAGTCCCCCCGGGCCACCCAGTGGCTTATGTACCTTCCCACAGAGTTCCACTTCACTGTGGCACTCTGAGCTTCTCCATTAACCTCTTCAAGGACAGCATGGCAGGCAAGCAAGGAACACAGGCTTAGCAAAGAAATGTTTTAATCACAGTCACTTTTATTCTTTAAAACACTATAGAGTTAAGATGTACAATAACAAAATAACAGTCCTGAGACTCTCACCCCATTAGTCTGATCCCGCTTCTTCTGAGAGTGTCAGAATCACAGAAATGTAGGGCTGGAAAGTACCTCAAGAGGTATGTAGTCCATCCCCCTGCACTGAGGCAGAATTAGGCATAGCTAGACCATCTCTAACAAGTGTTTGTCTAACCTGTTCTTTAAAAACCTCTAGTGACAGGGATTCCATAGTCTTCCTAGGGAACCTGTTCCAGTACCTAACTATCCTTATTGTTAACAAGTTTATCCTAATATACAACCTAAATCTCCCTTGTTGCATACCAAGCCAATTACTTCTTGTCCTACCCTGAGTGAACGTGGAGAACAATTGATCACTGTCCTTTATATAACCATCTTTAACATATTTGAAGACTGTTATCACATCCCTCCACAGCCTTGTCATCTCTGGACTAAACAGGCCCAGTTCTTTCAACCATTTCTCATAGGTCATGTTTTCTAAACGTTTTATCATTCTTGTTGCTCTTCTCTGGACTCTCTCCAGTTTGTTCACATCTTTTTTTTAAAGTATAGTGCCCAAAACTGGACAAAGTATTCTAGCTGAAGCCTCACCACTGGTGAATAGAGTGGAACAATTACCTCCTGTATTTTACATATGACATGTCCAGTAATACATCCTAGAATTACATTTGCCTTCTTTGCAACAGCAATACATTGTTGTTTCATATTCAAATTGTGATCCACTACAACCCCCAGATCCTTTTCAGCAATACTATTGCCTAGCCACTATTGCCCCCATTTTGTACCTGTGCATTTGATTTTTCCATCTTAGGTGTAGTACTTTGCACTTGACTTTATTAAATGTCACCTTACTGATTTCAGACCAACTCTCCAATTTATCAAGATCCTTTTGAATTCTAATTCTGTCCTCCCAAGTGCTTGCAAACCCCCATCTGCAAATTTTATAAGCGTACTCTCCACTCCATCATCCAAGTTGTTAATGAAAATATTTAGTCTGAGGTCTAGTCAGCATTTTAGGCAAGGCAGACCCCCCCCCCCCCCGCCCCTCCAGCCTAGTCTCCGGAGATGTGATAATTGCCCCCCGGAGAGCTTTCCACCTTAATAACAATCTCTGACCCTTTTGACCATGTGCCCAGGATGAGGAAAACCAGCCACTTTCCCCAACCAGGCTTCTGTGTAGAGAATTCATAGTTCTTGTAGGTGTGCCAGTAGGCAAGAGAAAATCAGAGCCAATATCTCTTGCTGGAGCTCTCTCACTGAATGACTTTCCTGAGATAGCCCACACCCCTTCTGAGCCATGTCTGGAATAGACTGACCTTGTCAGGGTCAGGCTGGTAGCTAACACACAAAATGATAGATACAATCTGGTAGCTAACACACAAAATGGTAGATATAAAACAACACAGAGTTCACAAAACAAAATGGAGTTCACAGTTCGATACAGACATATCCCCTTCTGTCAGCATGCTACTTTCAATGGAATTAGTCTGCCTGTGACTTCATTGGAGTTACTCTGGATTTACACTAGTGTAACTGAGAGCAATAAATTACCCTAAACTTATCAACAGATCTTATAATTTATTCAGGATGAGTCATGTTTCGGAACATGCACATTAAGATGTTGAACAAAATTAGTGCAATTTACCTTTAAATAACATGAAGAACACTGTTATTTCTTACAGAGGAGAAGGAGATACTATGTTTGTTTCATTCTCTCTCTCTCTCTTTCTCTCTCAGTACTTATAAAGCCCTCATCATCCTACAATTTGAGGGGCTTCTATGTATTTAAAAATAGAAATACTAACAGTCTCTTCCTTCCCAGTCTGCAGAAAAAAATAGCTGGGTAAGTTTATAAGGCTTTTGTTTGCTTGTTTATGTCTGTGTTTGTAAGTAAGTGGGTGTGTTGTGTCTGTCCGTGTGTGAGACAAACTTAGGCTTGGTCTACACTTACCCCCCAATTCGAACTAAGGTACGCAACTTCAGCTACGTGAATAACGTAGCTGAAGTTCGAAGTACCTTAGTTCGAACTTACCTCGGTCCACACGCGGCAGGCAGGCTCCCCCGTCGATGCCGCGGTACTCCTCTCGTCTAGCTGGAGTACCGCAGTCGACGGCGATCACTTCCTGGTTCGACTTATCGCGTCCAGACAAGACGCGATAAGTCGAACCCAGAACTTCGATTCCCAGCCGCCGAACTAGCGGCTGTGTGTAGACATACCCTTAGTGATGGAAAGTTAAGTCAAAGAAGTTATGTTCTACTTAGTTCTGGGGTCATTCTTTGCTTTTGCTGGAATGAGTTCCATAGTTTAGTTCCTGCAGTTCTGACTGAAGCAGTTTTGAGATTCCTCATATTGCATGACAGCTCCACTGCTACTGAGGAAAGCAGCGGCTGTGGGTGGTTATGATTGTGGAAGGCGAGGTGACCTGCCAACTAGTGAGAGCAAAGTACTTGAAGGTTTTGGAGCATCAGGACAGAAAACTGAATTCAGTATTCAATGGGAAGCCAGTGCAGAGAGCAGAACACTGGAGAGAGGGTAAATAGGTGGGCTATTTGCATTCCGGACCAGCTGGAGCTTTTTCAGGGCATATGGCTTCATTTGTAGAAATAGTCGACAATCCCTTCCAAATGTATGCCAAGCCATGCAAAAAGAGTTACAAAAATAGGCATGTCCTCCTAATTACTAGACTTTCATTGGATAAGTGATTTAGCTGAAAGTTATGTACATTCACATGTTGCCAGATATTTCCATATTGGTGTCTACGGGCTGCTTTACAGATCCTACTCAGGATGGCACATAATTCCACAAAAGGCTAATGTTAATTTATGGTTACTAAACTCTATAAACTAAGCCAAACCAGCTCTATGCCTATATTGCATCCGACCCAGCCAGTGCTGGTGAGTGCCTGAATTTTGCAGAGACGGGATCATAGATGAAGGTTATCTGGCTGAAACTCAATCCACAAAAGATGAAGTGAAGCTTGTAGTAAAGAAGGAACAGCCAAAGATGTACCAAGGATTATCTGGCCCTTACGGACACAGGAAGGTGAAGGATGGATGTTAAATCATCACTTGTTTCTTGGGCTGGATCCCCAGCTGCCATTAGGCTGACCAGGATGGTGTTTTTAAATCTCCATCTGGCTAGGAGATTGTGGCCATGACTTTGCACCTTGAGGTTATAGCTTCCTGCAATGTGCTCTGTGTAGCACACAGCTGCACCTGAAGTCAGTTAGAAACTGAAGCCAGTGCAGACTGTATGTCAGCTTGCTTCCTAAGTGGCATTTCTCATCAGGAGTAAAACTTACCCCACACCTCTAGGTCCTGAACTGGTTAGTTTTTTTGCGGGGAGTTGAATAAAGTTTTAAATACCCTGGGATCTGCTTATTTGCAGGGCCGGCTCCAGGCACCAGCCGACCAAGCACATGCTTGGGGTGGCACCTTGGGGCAGGGCGGCACTCGATTTTTTTTTATTTTATTTTTTTTTTATTCGGCGGCGCGGCGCTCGGAGGGGGGGCGGGGGCTTCGGGCGGCGAGGTGCTCGGAGGGGGGGCGGGGGCTTCGGGCGGTGCTCGGGGGGGCGGGGGCTTCGGGCGGTGCTCGGGGGAGCAGGGCTCGGGGGCGGGGCTTCGGGCGGTGCGGTGCTCAGAGGGGGGGCGGGGCTTCGGGGCGGCATGGTGCTTGGAGGGGGGCGGGGGCTTCGGGTGGCATGGTGCTCGGGGGGGGCGGGGGCTTTGGGCGGCTCTCGGAGGGAGGGCGGGGGCTTCGGGTGGCGTGGTGCTCGGGGGGCGGGATCTTGGGGGGGCGGGGGCTGGTGTGGTGCGGCGCTCGGCGGGGGGGCGGGGACTTCTGGCGGCGCAGCGCTTGGAGGGGCGGGGCTTCGGGTGGCGTGGTGCTCGGGGGGCGGGATCTTGGGGGGGCGGGGGCTGGTGTGGTGCGGCGCTCGGCGGGGGGGCGGGGACTTCTGGCGGCGCAGCGCTTGGAGGGGCGGGGCTTCGGGTGGCGCAGTGCTGGGGGGCGGAGATTTCGGTGGCGCTCGCGGGGGGGTACGCCGGGGTGGCGCTCTTCTTTTTTGCCTGGGGCGGCAAAAAAGTTAGAGCCGGCCCTGCTTATTTGAACAACTGTCATTCTACAGTTGTAATTAACAGAGGGGCTCAAGATGAAGCCTCCTGGGTTTATGAGTAGTGGGGCAGCTGGCAGGGTATTCTCTACATTCCAGTTGGAATTCACTACCTTTTCCTTAAACCCAACTCTGATGACCTTCCGGGACTCTGCAAACCTATGTCCACCCAGACCTTTGAGGGTTGGCATTTGTGTATTGAGGGCTGTGATCTGTGGTTGGGAGAGAACTCTGGTTTTCATTTGACTGTTTTGGAGAGGCTGTTTCATTAATTCTTGTCTTGTATTTTTGTCTATGGCTACTGCACTGAAATCCCCAGATAGGCACTTTTGTAAATGTACTCACAGATTTTAAGGCCAGAATGGACCCTTATGATTATTTATTCTGACCTCCTGCATAACCCAGACCATAGAATTTTACTCAGTAATTCCAGTACCAAGCCTATAAATATAGATGTGTACATCTAAATAAATAAATTATGGGCTGGCTTAGCATCTGCCTCTTTGCGAGTCACCAAGAGTTTATGCACATGGGTAAATCCACTCATTTTTGGACAATACTCCATAAAAAACACAAGCCCCACCGACCTACAGAGCCACATGTATAGGACAATTTTCAAATAGTGGCAGATCATTAGTTAGGAGTTTGAAGTTAATGAACCTGATTCTTAGGTCCAGCTGAACTGCCCTCGGCAAGTGACCGCGAGTGTGGGGAAAATACAGGGAGCTTTAAGCCACCTTTATAGCCTCCTGATCCTGAGGTTGGTACCAATGTGCCCTAGGGGCTGTTTTGCAGGCTGGGGATCTAGCCTAGCCATAGCTCCTAAGCTGAAGGTTGTGATATGAAGTTGATTCTAAGCTATTGTGGGATTTCCCCAGGCTGGTAGGATATTCTGCTAGCCAATTAAATTGGTTCTGTGGCCTCAGAGCAAGGATGCCATTTGCAATGGGGCAAAGAGGGCGGTTGCCCCCAAGGTCCTGGTTTGCCCCCTCGCCCCAGATTTTTCATAGGTCTCAGTCATCCACTCTTTGCCCCCTTCCCATCTGACTTCACAGAATATAATATAATCATATAGACTGTTCTATAGGCTGATAGAATTTGCCCCTTCCCTCCACCCCTGAGTTTTTCTGAAATGATGCCTTTTCCCACCAGAGGAACACTAAGGGCTTGTCTATACTTACGCAGTAGTTCAGCGGCTGGCAATCGAACTTCCGGGTTCGATTTATCGCGTCTTGTCTGGACGCGATAAATCGAACCCAGAAGTGCTCGCCGTCGACTCCGGTAATCCTGCTCGGCGAGAGCAGTACGCAGAGTCGACGGGGGAGCCTGGCTGCCGCGTCTGGACCGCGGTAAGTTCGAACTAAGGTACATCGACTTCAGCTACATTATTCACGTAGCTGAAGTTGCGTACCTTAGTTCGAATTGGGGGCTTAGTGTAGACCAGGCCTAAGTGGCTGTATAGGTCTCTGGCCCATCCCTTTTATGCTCTGAACTGGAGCTGACAGCCTGGGAAGCATCACATCTTGCCGAGACTATAGAACTCTTCCAAGTGAGGTCCTGTTACTCTGAGAAACAGTCCCTTCTAAACTACTACAAGGAACATGGAAAGGCAGGAGGCGGGGGCTGGAAACAAAGAAGGCAACACATTGTAAATATATGGTATAACAGTCAGTAAAACTCCCACACACTCTCTCCTCCCTCCCACACACACACGAGTCAGCACCAGCTGTAGCCCAATTAAACTCAGCAGTTCACAGGTGTTCAGAGGAATGATTAGAACATAAAAGCACATTTCTCTTTAGGGCTCTTTTAAATATTTTTTAGTGCTATTTAAATTTAATAGAGCCAAAAAAAACCCTAAAAACAAACAAAACAAAAACCCCAATCCCATCAACCAACACAGGGAGAATCATACAAAAGAAGAAAATTACACAGCCACACCTGTAGTTTAATTGTACATAACAGTCAGTTGTGGTGAGTGGCAGTATGGTCTAGTGGAAAGGGTTTGGACGTACAAGCTAGGCCCAGTGGTTCTCAACCTTTCAAGATTACTGTACCCCTGTCAGGAGTCTGATTTGTCTTGCATACCCTAAGTTTCACCTCACCTAAAAACTTCTTGCTTATAAAATCAGACATAAAAATAAAAATGTATCACTGCACATCTGGGTACGCGTTCCCCTGGTTGAGAACCAATGGGAGACCTGGATACAACTCCTAGTTCAGCCACACCCTTCCTATGCAACCTTGAGCACATTACTTAACCTACCTTCTTGTTTATCAGTTCCACATCTGTAAATGAAGATGTTTTCCTACCTGGCATGGATGTTGTGAGATTTAATAATGACCACAGAATCATAGAAATATAGGGGTGGAAGGGATCTCAAGGCACCTGTGCTGATGCAGGACCAAGTGAACCTAGAATGGTTGAAGACACTTAGATACTGTAGTGATAAGGAATACATAAGAAACTTGATAGAAGTTGTCTAGTGGATGGGGCACTGGGCTGAGAAGCAAGAGATCTGATTCCTATTCCTGGCTTGAGCACTAACTCCTAAGAGACCCTGGAAAAGTCACTTCCCTTTGCTGTGCTGTCTTTTTAGAGGATAAACACTTCAGTGCAGAGACTATCTCTGACTAGGTGTTTGTACATGGAAAATGTGATTTTTACAGTCTGCAAGAAAAATAAATAAAGGTCAGCAGCTTTATTTACAGTTGCTGCCAACAAGAACAGAGCTGGGAAAGATAATGGAAATCAAATAATTCAAGGAAAATTATACAGGGGGGAAAATTGCCAGAATCCACAATGGATGTTATTGACAATGAACTGTTGGCCCAGCTATAGCCAAGAAGACACTGTCATTTCCATAGGAGTTCATAGTGTTGAGCTCTGTAATAAGTTTATTTTATACACCTCCATTCCTCAAAATAATTGTCCACCTCAGAAGGCATCAATAATAATAACACTGCCAGTCAGTTCTAGAAATTAGTGATGAGGAATTGTGATATTTTGAGCAGAGAAGGATGTCTCAGGTTGAATGCCATAGAATCGATCTCAAACCCTGGTTAAAAAAAAAAAATCCCAATATCATCCTCCTTAAATAACAATTGTTCTTTACTGGAGAGATAACAATACAAAGGGTGGAGGACAAGAACCTGGAAAATCAAGATGGATGTATTTCTGTTTTAACCATAAGCCATTAGACTCGATGCAGGAATCACTGGGTGAGAGTCTCCGGCCTGTGTTATACAGGAGATTAGATTAGATTAGATTATCACAATGGTTCCCTCTGGCCTTAAAATCAATGAAAATTCAATATTATCTGCCCTTCCATTCACAATGGCAATTGGGTCACAGGCTATAATTATAAGAGACAACCCCAGTGATGGGAATCTAGTGACAGAGGATGTGGAAAAAGCTAATGTACTCAATGCTTTTTTTGCCTCTGTCTTCACGAACAAGGTCAGCTCCCAGACTGCTGCACTGGGCAGCACAGCATGGGGAGGAGGTGACCAGCTCTCTGTGAAGAAAGAAGTGGTTCGGGACTATTTAGAAAAGCTGGACGAGCACAAGTCCATGGGGCCGGATGCGCTGCATCCAAGGGTGCTAAAGGAGTTGGCGGATGTGATTGGCCATTATCTTTGAAAACTCATGGCGATCAGGGGAGGTCCCAGATGACTGGAAAAAGGCAAATGTATTGCCCATCTTTAAAAAATGGAAGAAGGAGGATCCGGGGAACTACAGGCCAGTCAGCCTCACCTCAGTCCCTGGAAAATCATGGAGCAGGTCCTCAAGGAATCAATTCTGAAGCACTTAGAGGAGAGGAAAGAGATCAGGAACAGTCAGCATGGATTCACCAAGAGCAAGTCATGCCTAACTAACCTAATTGCCTTCTATGACGAGATAACTGGCTCTGTGGATGAGGGGAAAGCAGTGGACGTGTTATTCCTTGACTTTAGCAAAGCTTTTGATATGGTCTCCCACAGTATTCTTGTCGGGCTCAATGGGTAGTGATCACTGGCTCCATGTCTAGTTGGTAGCCGGTATCAAGCGGAGTGCCCCAAAGATCGGTCCTGGGGCTGGTTTTGTTCAATATCTTCATTAATGATCTGGAGGATGGCATGGACTGCGCCCTCAGCAAGTTTGCAGATGACACTAAACTGAGAGAAGTGGTAGATACGCTGGAGGGTAGGAATAGTATACAGAGGGACCTAGACAAATTAGAGGATTGGGCCAAAAGAAATCTGATCAGGTTCAACAAGGGCAAGAGCAGAATCCTGCACTTAGGACAGAAGAATCCCATGCACTGCTACAGACTAGGGACCGAATGGCTAGGCAGCAGTTCTGCAGAAAAGGACCTAGGGGTTACAGTGGACGAGAAGCTGGATATGAGTCGACAGTGTGCCCTTGTTGCCAAGAAGGCTAACAGCATTTTGGGCTGTATAAGTAGAGGCATTGCCAGCAGATCAAGGGATGTGATCATTCCCCTCTATTTGACATTGGTGAAGCTTCATCTGGAGTACTGTGTCCAGATTTGGGCCCCACAATACAAGAGGGATGTGGAAAAATTGGAAAGAGTCCAGCAGAGGGCAACAAAAATGATTAGGGGGCTGGAGCACATGACTTACGAGGAGAGGCTGAGGGAACTGGGATTGTTTAGTCTGCAGAAGAGAAGAATGAGGGGGGATTTAATAGCTGCTTTCAACTACCTGAAAGAGGGTTCCAAAGAGGATGGATCTAGACTGTTCTCAGTGGTAGCAGATGACAGAACAAAAAGTAATGGTCTCAAGTTGCAGTGGGGGAGGTTTAGGTTGGATATTAGGAAAAACTTTTTTACTAGGAGGGTAGTGAAGCACTGGAATGGGTTACCTAGGGAGGTGGTGGAATCTCCTTCCTTAGAGGTTTTTAAGGTTAGGCTTAACAAAGCCCTGGCTTGGATGATTTAGTTGGGGATTGGTCCTGCTTTGAGCAGGGGGTTGGACTAGATGACCTCCTGAGGTCCCTTCCAACCCTTATATTCTATGATTCTATGAATCCAAAAATTTTATTTTACCGGCAAAGCCTTTTTATATGTCAAACTTCTAATGCATTATTCAAACCTTGAAGATACTCTATCATCAAAATACCTTTGGGAAATACTGAGGACTTCAAGTAAATTGCAAGAGGGAATGGATGGAAACTCTTCAGGGCAAGGGCATTCTTTTTTTGTTCTTTGTGCAGCATAGTACAAAGAGAAAATATAGTGCCCATAAATAAAAAGAGAAATAAGGATAACCCGGGGAATTACAGACCAGTCATCTTAACTTCTGTAGCCAGAAAGATAATGGAGCAAATAATTAAGCAATCAATTTGCAAACACCTAGAAAATAATAAGCTGATAAATAACAATCAGCATGGATTTGTAAAGAACAAATTGTGTTAAACCAACCTGATAGCTTTCTTTGACAGGGTAACAAGCCTTGTGGATGGGGAGAAGCAGTAGATGTGGTACATCTTGACTTTAGTAAGGCTTTTGATACTGTCTCGCATGACCTTCTCATAAACAAACTAGGGAAATGTAACCTAGATGGAGCTACTATAAGATGGGTGCATAACTGGTTGGAAAATCATTCCCAGAGAGTAGATATCAGTGGTTCACAGTCATGCTGGAAGGGTATAACGATCGGGGTCCCGCAGGGATCGGTTCTGGACGGGTTCTGTTCAATATATTCATTGATGATTTAGATAATGGCATAGAGAGTACACTTATAAAGTTTACAGATGATACCAAGCTGGGAGGGGTGCAAGTGCTTTGGAGGATGGGATTAAAATTCAAAATGATCTGAACAAATTGGAGTAATGGTCTGAAGTAAATAGGATGAAATTGGACAAATGCAAAGTACTCCATTTAGTAAGGAACAATCAGTTGCACACATATAAAATGGGAAATGACTGCCTAGAAAGGAGTACTGCGGAAAGGGATCTGGGGGGTTATAGTGGATCACAAGCTAAATATGAGTCAACAGTGTAATGCTGTTTCAAAAAAAGCAAACATCATTCTGGGATGTATTAGCAGGAGTATTGTAAGCAAGACATGAGAAGTAATTCTTCCGCTCTACTCCGCGCTGATTAGGCCTCAACTAGAGTAGTGTGTCCAGTTCTGGGCGCCACATTTCAGGGAAGATGTGGACAAATTGGAGAAAGTCCAGAGAAGAGCAACAAAAATGATTAAAGGTCTAGAAAACAAGACCTATGAGGGAAGATTGAAAAAAATGGGTTTGTTTAGTGTGGAGAAGAGAAGACGGAGAGGGGACATGCTAACAGTTTTCAAGTACATAAAAGGTTGTTACAAGGAGGAGGGACAAAAAATTTTCTTCTTAACCTCTGAGGATAGGACAAGAAGCAGTGGGTTTAAATTGCAGCAAGGGAGGTTTAGGTTGGACATTAGGAAAAACTTCCTAACTGTTAGAGTGTTTAAGCACTGGAATAAATTGCCTAGGGAGGTTGTGGAATCTCCATCATTGGGGATTTTTAAAAGCAGGTTGGACAAACACCTGTCATGGATGGTCTAGATAATACTTAATCCTGCCTTGAGTGCAGGGGACTGGACTAGATTACCTCTCGAGGTCCCTTCCAGTTCTATGGTTCTATGGGGCCTGCATCCAAAACTGGGGTTCCCAGGTAAAACTGCAATACAAATAAATAATAATTATTTTTTACACATTAGCTTACAACACCTGTTCCTTCCAGCCCTATAGAGCAGTCCTTGTCACAAATCAGATGCATAGATCAAATTGGTATTCACATTAATGTTGGCATTGCCTGTTTACTTGACAGCATCCTCTTTAGCTACCGTAGTACTGTACCTCACTTCATTATTGTGATGTAAGGAGAAATTGAGCCCTTTTCTCTATTGTGCTATTAAAAATTTGTGAAGAGAAATGCCTTAAAATAATACGGCGGTTTTGTCAAGAAGGGAATAAAAGGGCTGGAGAGTTAAATGACCTCCAGGGCGGGGCTTTCATGGGAATTAAGTAACCCAATTCTCAGCTTTGAGAGCTCAAAGTTAACCTCCCTTTTAAAGCAGCCAGTGCTTTGCATTTCTGGTGTGCTGCTAGCTACACATACCGCCATCCATCTGTAGATTATGCAATCTTATGAAAAGGATCCTGCTAAATAATCTAAACCCTTTTCAGAAGTGATGAATTTGCATGAGATGGAATTTTCTTAACTTTTGACTATAAGGAAGTTTAACTTTCACTAAAAATGTGGCATCAGTTCTTCTTAGAATTTGTGCTATCTACTTATGCGGAACAATCTGTTCCCCCTTGCATTAAGCTGTGACACGTCGAGTACCTTTCCCAGACCTGAAGAATATCAACATAATTAATTATCAGCTCTCACAGGACAGAAAAAAATCCACAGCTGCTATAAGAAGAATGAAAGAGACAAGTTGGGTGAGGTAATAGCTTTTATTGGACCAACTTCTATTGGTGAGAGAGACAAGAAAGATAGTGGGTATCTCTACATAACAATTAAACACCTGCAGCTGGCCTGCGTCAGCTGCCTTGGGCTGTAAAATTGCCGTGTTGACATTTAGGCTTGGTCTGTGTAGACAGACCTAGTGTGTTCCATTCATTACAGGTCTGGGAGTCAGGACAGCTGGGTTAAATTCCCAGTTTTTCTATTGACTCTTTTGGTGACTGTAGGAAAGTGATGTAACTGCTTTGGGCCTCCATTTTCCCATCTGTAACATGAGGATGATCATGAGGAACACATGGATGAAACGTAACTTGTTAGTGTTTGTAGAATATCTTGAGCTCAAGAGATGAAACACGTTAAGTAACCGTTTGGGGGTTCAGAAGCCAGGGCCAGATCCTTTGCTATTGATGAGGAGTGCACAGAGTGAATCGAGAGATCAACAGAGCAAAGAGAGCATAAAGCTCAGCTTTGCACTTCCTAACCTGGAGCCACAGTGTGCGAAGACTTCCCCTGCAAGAAGTGAGTACAGCACTTGTGAATATCAGTTCTTGTTTAGACATTTTCTTTTTCCATATGCAAAAATGACTGATAAGGCTGTGACATCAGTTAGGGTGTGAACAGAATTTTCAAAAATGCCTGCATGATTTAGGCATCTAAGGGCTTACATACATGTAGTGTGAGTCTGCACTAGACGGGTTTAACTTCTAGTGCACAAGCACGATGTGTACTAACTGGCCCATGTGTACCCTGCCGATGAGCACTAGAAGTTCCCCAGTGAGTGTTTATATAGTCCCATTTCAAACAATACTCCATTAATGTACACCAGACAACTTCCTGAAGATGAAGATAGCACCTAGTAGGATTTTTAAAAGTTCCTAGGGACCTAAATCCTATTGAAAGCAATGGGAACTAGGTGCCTAACCTGCTTTAAGTGCTTTTGAAAATCCCACTAGGCAGCTATCTGCATCTTTAAACTCTTAAATACCTTTGAAAATCTAGCCTTTGGGGATTTAGGATATGTCTACAATGTAGCGGGAGGGCGTGATTACCAGCCTGGGTAGACAGTCTCCTAAGGGTATGTCTCTTCTGCAGATGGGAGGTGCGATTTTCAGCATGGGTAGACATACTTGCACTAGCTCAGCTCCAGCAAATACACTAAATAGCCACTTGAGTCCAAGCCTGCCTGAGATCCTGGGTCCCAGCTTGGGTGGGTGTCTGCCCATGTCACAACATCCACACTGCTATTTTTAGTGTGCTAGCTGGAGCTGAGCTCGTGCATGTCTGAGACTCGCACCTCCCAGCTGCAGTGTAGACATACCCTTAGAAGACTAAATTGCACAGAGAGTCAGCAGAATTAAATTTCCAAAGTGCCTAAGTTACTTTTAAAAATGGGACTTGAGCTCCTCACTCAAGTAGGTGCTTTTGAAAATTGTACTCTCTGTTCCTGACTCAGAACTCCCTTATCCCTGATTTACTCAAGTGTAACTTCATTGTACTCAGTGAAGTTACACTGATAAAACCAACGTGAGATCTGAATCATGCCTTTTGCTGTCTTAGCTTTTTATTGGCTGCTGGCTTCACCAACAATGTTGGCATCATGTCAGGAAGCCTTTCCCCCAAAAAAACATTCTTTTCATGTTTTCAAATTAAGTTCACAAACATTTATATTGCAAGAAGTCCTTAGTATAGTCAAAGTCGGTCATTTCTTTGTTTGTCTAGCATATAAATCAGCACCAACATTAATTCATCCCAGAATTTAAAGTAAAAGTTTTAGCTATTTGTTTGCACCCTTAGAATACTTGATATAATGGTACATTTTATTTGCTGCTTATAACTTGTTAAAAACAAAGTCAAAAATTCCATTGATTCAAAATATAGACTATATCAAGTTGTAATAATGTAGTTTTAACACTATTTTTACATTCTAGGTCAAGTCTTGAGGTGGTGTAAATTGGTATAGCTCCACTGAAGTGCAGTTGAGGATGTAGCCCACTGTTTCTTTGTCAAAAATCTGTATAAAACAGATGTAAATATAAAGAAAATCAGGCTCATTAACTCCCAGGTTAAATCTTTGCCTGAAAAGCATGGGAAAGGAGAAAAAAGTCTTCTTTCATGGTAAGTCTTGGTAAATGCATGTGCTAACCTTGAGAAACAATCAGTTTCTATTTCACAACACACCAAAGCTGTCTTTAACTCATTAAAAAAGCGAATATTCTTTTACATTTCACATGCTCTACGCCTCACTCTCATACAAGTGATTCTTTTTCTCACAAAATGAATCATTGCAGCTACTGCAGTTGAACTTCTTCACACCTCTTTAATACAGGGGGTCCCTGGTATACGTCTCCCCCTTATCTGTCATGTTGCGTATCCATCACTCATTAATAGGGGAACATGTTCCGATTCATGTCGGTCCTGATTCGCATATCTGTCGCTTCACCTTTTGCGTGGCTTTTCTTTGGGTACTTCCCCCAGCATCCAGGAGGTGCTGGGAGGGAGGGGGAAGAGCAGGGATGGGGCAAACTTGGAGGAGGGGGTGGAATTGGGTGGGAAGAGGCGGGGTGGGGCTGGAGGGGGGTGGGTGGAGGCGGGACTGGCCATTATTTCTTATGGGGAAACATTCCCTGGTATCCGTCGTTTCAGTATCCATCATCCTTTTCAGGAACGCAACCTTGATGTATACCAGGGGTATATGCCATATTTAAGTGTAGAATACTTGAAAGCAAGCAACCTCCTCAGTGTCATCGGACTTCACGTGGGCTTATGTTCCTGCAAAGATCAGGACTGAAGGCCCCTCATGTGGGAAATATCCTTGTTCAGGATAGCACTTAAGCTTGTGCTGAAGTCCCGCGGAAGTCAAGTTAATTGGGGGGGGGTGTGTGGAATCATAGAATCATAGAATATCAGGGTTGGAAGGTCATCTAGTCCAACTCCCTGCTCAAAGCAGGACCAATTCCCAACTAAATCATCCCAGCCAGGGTTTTGTCAAGCCGGGCCTTAAAAACCTCCAAGGAAGGAGATTCCACCACCTCCCTAGGTAAAGCATTCCAGTGCTTCACCACCCTCCTAGTGAAATAGTGTTTCCTAATATCCAACCTAGACCTCCCCCACTGCAACTTGAGACCATTGCTCCTTGTTCTGTCATCTGCCACCACTGAGAACAGCCGAGCTCCATCCTCTTTGGAACCCCCCCTCAGGTAGTTGAAAGCAGCTATCAAATCCCACCTCATTCTTCTCTTCTGCAGACTAAACAATCCCAGTTCCCTCAGCCTCTCCTCATAAGTCATGTGCTCCAGACCCCTAATCATTTTTGTTGCCCTCCACTGGACTCTTTCCAATGTTTCCACATCCTTCTTGTAGTGTGGGGCCCAAAACTGGACACAGTACTCCAGATGAGGCCTCACCAATGTCGAATAAAGGGGAACGATCACGTCCCTCGATCTGCTGGCAATGCCCCTACTTATACAGCCCAAAATGCCATTAGCCTTCTTGGCAACAAGAGCACACTGTTGACTCATATCCAGCTTTTCATCCACTGTGACCCCTAGGTCCTTTTCTGCAGAACTGCTACCTAGCCATTCGGTCCCTAGTCTGTAGCAGTGCATAGGATTCTTCCGTCCAAAGTGCAGGACTCTGCACTTGTCCTTGTTGAACCTCATCAGGTTTCTTTTGGCCCAATCCTCCAATTTGTCTAGGTCCCTCTGTATCTGATCCCTACCCTCCAGCGTATCTACCACGCCTCCCAGTTTAGTGTCATCTGCAAACTTGCTGAGAGTGCAGTCCACACCATCCTCCAGATCATTAATAAAGATATTAAACAAAACTGGCCCCAGGACCGACCCTTGGGGCACTCCGCTTGAAACCGGCTGCCAACTAGACATGGAGCCATTGATCACTACCCATTGAGCCCGACGATCTAGCCAGCTTTCTATCCACCTTACAGTCCATTCATCGAGCCCATACTTCTTTAACTTGGCGGCAAGAATACTGTGGGAGACCGTATCAAAAGCTTTGCTAAAGTCAAGGAATAACACATCCACTGCTTTCCCCTCATCCACAGAGCCAGTTATCTCGTCATAGAAGGCAATTAGGTTAGTCAGGCACGACTTCCCCTTGGTGAATCCATGCTGACTGTTCCTGATCACTTTCCTCTCCTCTAAGTGTTTCATAATTGATTCCTTGAGGACCTGCTCCATGATTTTTCCAGGGACTGAGGTGAGGCTGACTGGCCTGTAGTTCCCCGGATCCTCCTTCTTCCCTTTTTAAAGATGGGCACTACATTAGCCTTTTTTCAGTCATCCGGGACCTCCCCCGATCGCCATGAGTTTTCAAAGATGATGGCCAATGGCTCCGCAATCACATCCGCCAACTCCTTTAGCACCCTCGGATGCAGTGCATCCGGCCCCATGGATTTGTGCTCATCCAGTTTTTCTAAATAGTCCCGAACCACTTTTTTCTCCACAGAGGGCTGGTCACCTCCTCCCCATACTGTGCTGCCCAGTCCAGCAGTCTGGGAGCTGACCTTGTTTGTGAAGACAGAGGCAAAAAAAGCATTGAGTACATTAGCTTTTTCCACATCCTCTGTCACTAGGTTGTCTCCCTCATTCAGTAAGGGGCCCACACTTTCCTTGACTTTCTTCTTGTTGCTAACATACCTGAAGAAACCCTTCTTGTTACTCTTAACATCTCTTGCTAGCTGCAACTCCAAGTGCGATTTGGCCTTCCTGATTTCACTCTTGCATGCCTGAGCGATATTTTTATACTCCTCCCTGGTCATTTGTCCAATCTTCCACTTCTTGTAAGCTTTTTTTTTGCGTTTAAGGTCAGCAAGGATTTCACTGTTAAGCCAAGCTGGTCGCCTGCCATATTTACTATTCTTTCTACACGTCGGGATGGTTTGTTCCTACAACCACAATAAAGATTCTTTAAAATACAGCCAGCTCTCCTGGACCCCTTTGCCCTTCATGTTATTCTGCCAGGGGATCTTGCCCATCTGTTCCCTGAGGGAGGCAAAGTCTGCTTTTCTGAAGTCCAGGGTCCGTATTCTGCTGCTCTCCTTTCTTCTTTGTGTCAGGATCCTGAACTCGACCATCTCATGGTCACTGCCTCCCAGGTTTCCATCCACTTTTGCTTCCCCTACTAATTCTTCCCTGTTTGTGAGCAGCAGGTCAAGAAAAGCTCTGCCCCTAGTTGGTTCCTCCAGCACTTGCATCAGGAAATTGTCCCCTACACTTTCCAAAAACGTCCTGGATTGTCTGTGCACCGCTGTATTGCTCTCCCAGCAGATATCAGGGTGATTAAAGTCTCCCATGAGAACCAGGGCCTGCGATCTAGCAACTTCTGTTAGTTGCTGGAAGAACGCCTCGTCCACCTCATCCCCCTGGTCTGGTGGTCTATAGCAGACTCCGACCACGACATCACCCTTGTTGCTCACACTTCTCAACTTTATCCAGAGACTCTCAGGTTTTTCTGCAGTTTCATACCAGAGCTCTGAGCAGTCATACTCCTCTCTTACATACAATGCAACTCCCCCACCTTTTCTGCCCTGCCTGTCCTTCCTGAACAGTTTATATCCATCCATGACAGTACTCCAGTCATGTGAGTTATCCCACCAAGTCTCTGTTATTCCAATCGCATCATAGTTCCCTGACTGTGCCAGGACTTCCAGTTCTCCCTGCTTGTTTCCCAGGCTTCTTGCATTTGTGTATAGGCACTTAAGATAACTCATCGATCGTCCCTCTTTCTCAGTATGAGACAGGAGTCCTCCCCTCTTGCGCTCTCCTGCTCTTGCTTCCTCCCAGGATCCCATTTCCCCACTTACCTCAGGGCTTTGGTCTCCTTCCCCCGGTGAACCTAGTTTAAAGCTAGGAGGGGGCTAATTACACTACACATTATTCATGGTTATGAATTCAGAATCTGCTTTGTGTGACTATTCTCCAGTGTTCCCTTTAAATTCCCTATACCTGGGACAATGCCTGCCAGCAAATTTCTCCACTGGAATTGTCATGGAAACCAAACAGGGGAAAAGGGAGTGAACACAGACTAAGCAAATTTGGTTTAAAGATTCTAAGGAACAGTTGCAAAACCTGTTTTGCACTATGCACCCTGCTCTGTTGGTGAATGAGGTAAGCAGCTAGAATAAGGGGATTGTGTTTCCGTATTTTAAAGGCCACGTCAGTGGAAGATGAGGAGTCATAAGACTACCCCACCTTCCAGTATAGCCTCTCTGTGTCTCACCGCAGTCATGGGGGGATAGCAGGGGCTGCAGGGGTGTAGTCATTTAGGGCCACATTATCAATGATATTTAGGCTCCCAAAGACACAGGCGGACACCTTGAGAGATTTTCAACAGCACCTAAGCAGGTTAGGTGCCTAACTCCCATTGATTTGTTACCTCTCTCAGATACAGCATCTGGCTCTTTGACTGAAGTTGTAAAGATTCACACCTTTAGATCTAGAAGCCCCCAGTTCAGTCCCTGTGGTTGGGCAAGATGGAGGCTGTTACACATGGTCAGTGCACTCTGCCACCCTCACATAGCTAGGTAAGTCGTGGGTGGAAAGGGGGTGGGGGCAAGAGGCTCTGCTCCTCCCCCAAATGCACCGGACAGAAGGAAGGGGTTTGGAGTTTACTATCAGTCAGTTCCAGTAGTAGATTTTTATCTCCCAGAAGCAAGGGGAGAGCAGGGAAAGACTTGACTTTGGGTGGCACAATTGCTTCCTTGGGCTGTTCCTAGTTCAGGCAGCTACATGCAGCCCCTTTTGTAGGGCCAGGAGCAAAAGGTCAGCTTCTCTCTCAATCTTTAGTGAAAAGGTTCAAAAGAACAAATAAGCATTAATTGTGCAATGCGCACAAATGTCTGAAGGGAAGAGTGGAACTCAATCCTGCCGCCAATGATGACACAGTAGTATGCACAACCAATCTGTGCATGTCCTGTCTTTATACTGATCATCTATTAGCCATCAGTATCCTATCTCACAGAAGTAAAAGCATCCTATAATGTGATACTGGCCAAATGAGACAGACCCCAATGTTCGGCCAGGAGCAGAAGTGCAGAGCAAAACTCTCTGAAATTCTTAAAATCCCATGGGATGGTTACAGCTCACTTATAGGGATGTCAGGGGTGAGGCTCATTGCTGAAGGTGCATCCTTGCCATCTTCAAATGTATGTGTGGAGGGTGGGAGGAGCCAGGGAAGAGACCTCATGTCCCTTGATTATATAGAAATGGTGGACCTACCACCTCCTACCAGTGGCACAAAGGAGCTATAGCTGTTATTCTACTGGAATTATGTTGGGGTACAGATTTAATCTCCCCTAATCTCCCCCTAGACACGTACATTCTTCACTATACTAAACCCAATTGCTTATCTAAAGATTATGCCAACCAATGGTGCCTTTCTGGCTATTCCCTCCCAACCAGGTCTGCTTTCTCCCCATGCAAGCCTCCTTTGCAACAGGATCTTCTCCCCACTACTTGTATATATTTGCATGGAAGAGTCTTGCTGTGCTGAGAATATTCATCTGGCCCTTAAAAAAAAAGAGAAGGCATTTTGTTAGAGGGTCCATTTGACTTCACCTTGAAGATCAGGTTTTTAGGTGTTTTCTATAGGTCACCCAAGTCTCACAGCCATAGAGGAGGGTTGGGGTTACCATTGCTTTATAAACTAAAGGTCTAGTGTGTGCTCTGATGTTGTGCATCAGCACTTTCTTTGGAAGATCCTCAACATAAGGTGGGAGGATTGCCGCACTAATGTCAGTGTCCTCACAGAGGCCAACATCTTCAGCATTGAGGCCCTGATTATCCAGCTCCAGCTGAGGTGGAACGGGCACTGTGTGCACAAGCCTGATATACGCTTACCAAAACAACTGCTGTATGCCCAACTCACCAAAGGAGAAAGGAAATGGGGAGGCCAAAAGAAATGTTTCAAAGACATCCTCAAGATAAACATCAAGAGATGTGGCATCTACACCAGACACTGGGAGAAAGTAGCCAGGATAAGGATAACTGGCAAAGACTTGTCAGAGAAGGAACGATCACTTTTTAGGAAAATGTCCTTGTCCTAGATGCAGAAAAATGCTAGAAAAGAAAGGACGGATGGCCATCACGCAGCAATGGCGCCCAACCCTGACTTTCAACACCACCTGCAAGGTCTGCCGACAAGCCTGCAGTTCAAGGATTGGACTCCTCAGTCACCAGAGGACCCATAAAAAAATAAAACCTGTGAAAGAGATCATCCTTGACCTCCAGGGATCACCGCTGTTGAAGATCAGGGATAGGGAAATCGTCTTCACAACCTCCTTTTGAAGAGATTGAATGGGACTAATTTTCTCCCCCCAGTCTCTCCACCCAAGCAAAGCTGTCACAGCAAGTAAGTCAGAGGGATAGGGAGTAGCAGCTGGGAACAGTGAGAACTAACTGAAGATTTTTCCAACATTACAAAACATTTGCTTCAGGTTTGTTTCTAGTGAAGAGCAAAACTGCCAGGGTTCTTTCCTTATTTCCAAGTCAGTTCACCCATCCTTAAATAAAATAACTGCAATATATTTTTAATTAAAAAAACAACAACAGACCAATTCTTGTGCCAGACTGATTTGCTTTCAAACTCAGTGGAAGTAAAGCAGGTAAGCAGGTTCCTTGTTTTGTTTGGTAGCTGGAGGCATGGCCAGCAGGCAGCACTGCTTAAATAATTGTAGCCCTGAGCTTTGTTTTGCAACAACTAAGTAATTACTTTTTCATTGGTTCCTTTAAGTTCAGAGAATTCTGAGCTTTGGTTTCCAGGACATTTTCTCTAAGGTGATTCATTTACTGTTGCACTCACTGTGTGCATAATGGGAGTGAAGTTGCAATAAGTTATAGCTGGTCACAAGTGGTGTCTCATGAGATACTGTACATAAAGTCCTTGTTCCTTCCTCTTGTTTTCTGTACAAGCATCTCTTGCCTGTCTTGTTTTGTTCATTTGCTGCAAATTTCTGTATGGCATCAAATGTGCTTTATCTTTTAAGCGGGCTGTCCTGCCATTCAGGTCTCATCCATGAATCCTCATATGATTTTATTCTTCACCAGACAGTGATTTGCAGGTGCTGCTCCTCACCTTGCTCTGCCCATAGGGAAATAACCATCTCACTCTTTTTAACTATTGCTTCATTTATAAAAAGAAAAGAAAAAGGTGTGAGAATCAATTTAACCTTCTCTGAAATTTGTAATTGCTAAATTAGAACATGAGACGAAAGGATTTGCCCTGCTGCATCAATTCAGTGCTCCAGCTATTATTATTATTTAACATTTTTATTGTAGCAGTGCCCAAAGGCTAATCAGGTCAAGATCCCACTCTACCAGGTGCTGTATAAGCATACAGTGAATGAAAGTCAAAGAGACCCCAAAGAGATCTAGGGGTCAATTTTCAAAAATGTCTAAGTTCTATTTCAAAAGTACTTTAGGACCTCGGGAGCCCAAAGTCCCATTGACTTTCAATGAGACTTAGGCATTTTTTGAAAATGAGACTTTGGGGCTTGTTTACATGGTGCTTTAATCTCCACCAGAGGGCTGTAAATTCTAGTGTGTCACACGCTATTCGGTCCAGGTGGACACTGTTGGCATAAGTGAAAAGTTCCCTAGTGCATATTAATGTAGTCCCGCTTCAAAGAGTACTACATGAATGCACACCGAGCACCAGCAGGGTCCCCACACAGACCAGTTAGTGCACTACATGCTAGTTTGAACTAAAATTTACACCTCTCTGGTGCAGGGCCGCTCAGAGGATTCAGGAGGCCTGGGGCAAAGCAATTTCAGGGGCCCCTACCATAAAAAAAGTTGCAATACTATAGAATACTATATTCTCGTGGGGTCCCCTCCGGGTCTGGGGCAAATTGCCCCACTTGCCCCCCCCCCCCCCTCTGGGCGGCCCTGCTCTGGTGCAGACTGTAGACAAGGCCTTAGGCTCCTATGTAAAGGAACTTTTTAAAATTTCACCCCTGCTCTGAAGTCCTGTCCCCAATAGTGGTCAATACCAGTTGCCTCAGAGGAAGATGCAAGACATCATGAAATAGTTGTGGAATAACCTGTCCTCAGGGAAGGTTTCTTCGTATCCCCTATTAGTCAGAGGTTGGATTATTCCCTGAAGCATGAAGTTTTATATCCCTTTCAGAAGTGTGTTTTTTTAAGGAGGTGTGGTGGTGGTTAGTGTACGGGTGTGCACTTTTGATCCTTTCTAGTGTATCTCTGGATACTCTTGTTTCCATATGACTGTCTTAAATGTGTTTCCTCTTATTAACTTTAACTTTGCTGCCTTTCAGTTTAATTGAATACCTCCTGTTTTGAGAGTGAGAGGTGTATGTATCTACAGGCCTACACAGTGTGGGCCAGATGCTTCAGCTGAAGTCAATAGAGCTACATCGATTTATACCAGCCGAAAATCTGGCTCCATGATCCTAGAGAACAGCTATTTTCCCTTAAATCTGCCCACATGGAAACTCTCACATGCATAATAAACGGGGGGGGGGGGGGGGGGGTTCAATTTTTTCATGCAACAGGAATCCAGCAGGGCCTTATTTCAGAAAGCAATTAAGAAACCTCATTAACAGCTTTAATTTTCTTAATAGTAGTTTTACATTAAGGGAAGTTTAACAGTAAGCCCTTTTCCCCTTGTGTAAATTAAAAGAAAGACCCTTAATCCCTTGAATGGAGATCCTATTGGTTTAAAATGTAAAACATTATAGTGTCCCACTTCCAAGTCTCCAGGAAGGTTTGCAGTGAAAAAAGAGGGTTATTACCATTCTATGAGGAGTGGGAAGTAGCCACAGGTACAGGATGGCTATGTATCTTCATTCATTTCAGTTATAATAGGTACACATCCTGTATCATAGAGCTATCTACACACAATTGCACATAGCACATACCCCCCCCCCCCCCAGAACTCCAGAAATCATTTCTTTTCCAGCTCAGTGCATTTGTAATAGTAAAATTCTTTCCCAGAGCTGCCATTTCTTCTAGCCATCGGGTTTGGCTGGAAAGCTGGTGGTTTACCTTCACTGCAGGCCTTGTGGACTCTGTGCCTGATGCTGCTGTTCAATATAAAAAGGAAATATTAGGCTTTGCACCTTAATTCACTTCAAAAGTATCTCTTGGCGGGATTGCTAAAAGTGCCTAAACTATTAGGCTCTCAACCTCCCCCTACTGACTTTCAGTGGGACTTAGGTGCCTAACTCCTTGAATTGCTTTTGAAGATCCCATTCTCTGCTCCTATAAACACAATGCAACATTCAAAATATCTGACCTTAAGGTTTCATACTGGTGCACATCTTCAGAGAATCTGAGTGCCTTCCAAGGAAAACTGAGAGCAACAGCTAAGTCCTCAGTGAACTTAATGGAGTATTTGGCTCTTCTCCATTTTGGGGATTAAAAACACTGCTTGAGGTTGATGGGATATTGATTTTTGTTTTAGTTAGTTGGTTTCTTTCAGGTTTTTTGTTTTTTGTTTTTTGTTTTTGCAGGGGATGTAAGTAAATACAGCTCCATCATAAAGGGGATTTGTGGGTAGAAAGAGATGTTGAAAGCGTCATTCTCACTCGGATGGAAAGGCCTTTTTGAAGAGGAAAGTCTTGCAGCATTCCCTACACATGGCCAAACTCTGGATTTGCTTCATTTCCTCTGAAAGACTCCCTTGACAAAGAATGCTTTGTCTCTAGCCGTCACATGCTTCGACCTAAGCTTTGTGAACTGCCTTGTCGTAGAGGAGCACAGCCCTTGCGGTGGTTCATGGATGAAAAGTCCGTCTTTGGTGTAGCTGGGACTTAATCCCTTAATTGCTTGGAAGATGGGGAGCAAGTCCTTAAGGTGACATCCGAAACTGGCAGGGAGCCAGCAGAGGAATTTGAGCATGCTTATGGCAGTCTAGACCAAGAAGGAGGAGGGCAGCCACATTTTTTTAATAGTTGGATCCTGTGCAATGTCTTCACATCCAGCTTTGGCTACAGTTAATGTATTTAAATACGTTTTTTGACACAAGATGGGAAGAAGGGTGTCAATAAAGGTTATAAACTATTTCAGGCCCTCATCTCAACTTCAAGTTGGCATTAATTCATGAATGTTCAAGGACTATTTGCAGAATCATATCTTGGAACCTGATGTTAACAGCCCTGTAGACTTAATGGGCCATATCTTTAGCTGGTACACCCCAATGTAGTTCAGTGACTTCCCCACATACACCAAGCCCTTTCTTTCTCCCCCTTAAAAACGTACATTTCCCAAGCAACTTTGACGCTCTAATGGCCATGCACTATTATATATAAATCTGTCTTACATTTCCTGGCTGGTTCCTTTCCAATATTAGGCCCTCAGAACAGAGACCAATGACCTGTTTGACACTGATCTATCTCTGTGCAGTGCCATGTATATATGAGATGCTTCATAAGTGATTATTACAACCAATCAATAAATGCAGTGGGAAGGAGGTGCGGGGAGGTATCATCATTGAGAATACTTGCAGAAGGAAAAAAATAAGTTGAATTAAAAATGAAAACCATCCAGAATCCTTGACCCAGGCCGGACACGTAGCATTGTATATTGCTTGAAACTGTCAGTTAGAACCTACCTCCTGCTGTATTTTTTTGGGGAGGAATAAAAAGTAAATGTCTCCCTGTTTTGTCCTTCCCTTTGGTAATTACTCAGGGCAGACATCAGGAAAGAGAAATACTTTCCTACAGTTTAAGAAGTAGAGATCTATTAAACATGAATGTGCCATTCCTAGTGAGAGTAGGGAAAGGGTGAGCTTCAGCACTGAACTGATCATTAGTTTCGTCTTTGTCTTTTTTCACTTGACAGAGTGAATCAGAAATATCATTTTCAGTGGCTTATGCATGCAGTAACAACCAATACCCCCCATGTTTTAGCACTTGACAGTGCAAATGTTGGCATAAATGATTGCGGTGATGTGTTTAAGCCTAAGGCAATTCACCTCAAACTTCCATTTGAAAGACGTCTGTTGAGAGTGGCTGTTCTGCTTAGAATCACACGCACCAAATATTTCTGTTTATCAGTAAAGAAAAGAGGAACTTTCACCTTCTGCTTTTTTAAACCATGTTCTTCACTATTATCTGAAGGAAGAGATCTTGGACTTATTGCGAATAGTTCTCTGAAAACATCTGCTCAATGTGTAACTGCAGTCAACAGAACCAACTGAATGTTAGGAACCATTGGGAATGGGATAGATAATAAGACAAAAAATATCATAATGCTACTATATAAATCCAAGGTACACCAAAACCAGGAATACTGCATAAAGTGGTGGTCAATGCATCTCAGAATAGATGTCTCAGAAAAGGAAAAGGTACAGAGAAGGGCAAGAAAAATTATTAGGGGTCTGGAACAGATCCCATATGAAGAGAGATTAAAAAGACTGGGACAGTTCAGATTAGAAAAGAGACAACTAAGGGGGATATGATAGAGGTCTATAAAATCATGATTGGTGTGGAGAAAGTGAATAGGGAAGAGTTATTTACCCCTTCACAGAATACAGAAGCCAAGGATCAACCAACGAAATTAATAGGCAGCAGGTTTAAAACAAACATCAGGAAGTACTTCTTTACACAATACACAGTGGAACTCATTTCCAGGAGATGTTGTGAAGGCCAAAAATATAACTGGGTTAAAAAAAGAATGGGATACGTTCATGGAGGATAGGTCCATCAGTGGCTATTAGCCAAAGTGGTCAGGGACATAAACCCAGGCTCTGGGTGTCCCTAAACCTCTGACTGGCAGAAGCTGAGACAGGGTTGTTGGTGTCACTAGGCATAGCTACCAGGTAACTCAGGGGAGTGGAAGGCCAAAAGAGCCGATGAAGCTCCTTTGCTCTGGGCCTACCTGAACCACAGAACTCCATCTTGTGAACTCTCACCTACTTCTATGCTAACTGCTTATATGTTGAAGCAGAAATGTAAGGGTCAGCTTTTCTAGAAGGCAGCTGCTGTAAACAGGCCTTGCAAGGCCAAAAGATAAGCAGACGAATGGGAATTTTTCTAATTGTAACTGCTTGAGGTGGGAGGGGTAAGAGGGAGTAACAGAACAAAGGCTTACACAGAAACAGCTTGGAATATAAAAGGGAAAATGTTATTTGTATGTGCTGCACTGGATTTGAGACATGCTGGTCTCCTAGTGCCATTTCAGAGCTCTGAAATAAACTTGGCTTGCTTTCTCCCCTCGGTGTCTTTATTGGTGCCAAGCACACCGGGCAACGAACCCTGTTTGCCATCTCGAGGCCCATCTGGGCAGGCAACAGGGTGATGGGATGGATCACTCAATCATTGCCCTGTTTTGTTCATTCCCTCAGAAGCATCTGGCACTGGCCACCATCAGAAGACAGGATACGGGACTAGATGGACAATTGGTCTGAGACAGTGTGGTCATTCTTATGTTCTTATATGTTTTGGATCTCATGTTGGAGATTTTGTGCAGAGCAGATGTATCCCTGCATTTGCTGGATGAATATTTAAAATCCATGAAGCCAATAATTCTCTGTGAATGAATGCAAGCAAAATAGGAATCTCCATTCTAGTAACAGGGTGCTGTGGGTACAGTCAGAATCACATGGTAGAGGAAAGATGTTCTTGTGCCTAAGGCATAGACTGGATTTTCAAGAAAATGGGGTGATATTACTGAAGTCATTTTGGACCTGTCCACATTTGAGGAAATTTTCTGAACAATTTTAAAACCAGCTCAGCTAAACTTATTTTCAAACCAGTTTCAACCCCCCCAACCTTACTGTATGATTCCCTTTTAGAATGCAGAGACGAGGCTCCTTTGGTAATTGCTGAGTGAGCAGTCACACTAGAGAACCTGTTGGGTTTTTTTAGTTCTGAATATTGATTTAAATTACTGTTGCTTGTAAAAATCTAGAATGTGCCTCTTTCCCCATGTCACAAGCGTGAGCCCTGGCAGCAACTCTATATGACGTGGAGGCAGTATTGAACATCAGAAGAGACAGCATCAGCATCTTGTACCAAAGCAGCTCTACCATGAATATATCTTTGAGTTGGTAATGGAAAAGGTGAGCTTTGTATTGTGCTTTCAGTGAGAATGCTTCCTACAGCTCCAAAGTTGGAAAAGTCCTCTTTTGGGACATCTCTCCCACCCCCACCTTCTACTACGCCTGGTTTCATTACCTTTAAACCATCCCAGATGGGTATCGAGTCTTGCCCTGAATACCTTTGTGATGGGATCCCCAGGGTGCAGTCTGGAACTGTGGGACTGCTGTGCCTCCTTAACTCTCTCCAGCCTGGGCTTTCTCTCACAATGCCATGCTAGTGACCAGCAGCAAACCCCTCCAGGCGCTGTGATCACTCAGCACAACCGCATGTGGAACCCCCACATCCAGCTGGATTGCAGATATGCTTCCAGAGCCACTCATGAATCACACAGAGAAAGGCACCAGAGCCAAATCCCCCCAGCTCCCAGCACTGTACCCCAGGAATATATCGTCTTGCACTGCTCAAGATGAGCAGTGCAAATTTATTAATTGGTTCACCACTTCAACAATGGAAAGTGGACATACACCGGCCTTTGCCAACCTGAGCAGATTTGCCCCACACTTCATACAAACTCACTGGGACAGATAAACAATTAAACAAATGTATTGACTATAAAAGGTAGATTTTAAGTGATAGGCAAAAAGTCAGAGTTAGATGCCAAAAGAAATAAAATATAAGCACGCAGTCTAAACTCTCAACCCTATTAGACTGGGCAGCAACTAGATTAAGCAGTTTTTCTCACCCCACTGGATATTGCAGTCCTTAATATACAGGTTTGGCTCAGGCTTAAGGAACAATCTCCTGTGCTGGAGTCTTGTCTTCTTCTCAGTGTCTTGGTTGCTTGCAGCACAGGTGGGGCAGGAGAAGGGCCCAGTATGTGTCCACTCTGTCTGTTTTATACCGTCAGTCCATGTGCTTGGGGAGCACAAGTCCAGGCGTGTCTGGAAGGCATTGCTGAGTCTCTCCAAGTGAGGTTGAGCAATTCCCCTGGTGTAGCCTCATGAAGGTGAATCATTGCATTGTAGCTCCTTTGCTGGACAATGGCTGTTGGTGGGTTGTTTGACACCCCGCCCAGGTGTTGGTTAGTTTCCTTGCTGTTGCTTCTGGGGAGCTAATATCTAGCTGATTCCCCAACTTTACAGCCCGTTTTAGTGACCACCATACAACACAATTCTCATAACTTCACGTGCATTAATGATACACATATATTGATAGAGAAATGACTTTCAGCAAATCATAACCTTTCCCCTGATACTTTTCAAGGCATGCTTTATATGTAAGATCATGATTATATGAAAATGAGGAATATGAGGGTTACAGTACGCTCCCCCAAGGTATAGAATGTCACAACCTCCAAATAAGGTTATTTCACAAACTCCCTATAAGCTAATTCCATTGCCTAAACAGAAATGAGATGATGTTTGAAGGAATGCTTTCTTAAACTACCAGATGAAACACCGTGCTGTAAAAAAGAACCATTGCATCAGCTGAAAGGAGTTGAGGCAGCCAAGCCCATAGAGTAAAATGTCCTACAAACAACAACAACCCAAAAGGGATTTCCCTCCAGTGAGATCTTTTATCCTGGTAGTAAATATCCTGTGTACAGAAAATGTAAATACATGAATGAGGCATAAAACCGTTCAAAGAAATACATTCCCTTTGTACCAGTTTGACAAAATAAATAGCTATAAAACCAAATTAATGCCTGAAAAGAAATAAAGCTGTTAAGTGAATAAGTTACATACTTGCTATCTAGGCACTTTCAGTGCAGTAGTTAATGAACAGGGAACAAAACCAATGCTGCATGTTTTTTTTCATTTCAGAGCTGTGGACAAGGAAAAAATGTAAATGTAAAGTGAATTGAATAAGCCTTCACGTAATTTATTGGATTAATTTAAAAATACACCTCATAATGACTTCTTATCCTCTGAAAAGTTGCAGGAGATATTTAATGCCTGAAAGGCCAGATGCTGAGCAGTACTGTATGTTCAGTTATAGTAGGTCATACAAGATGAAGAAATAACATCCTTAAAAGGTTTTTGTGACTCAGAAATGCACACATGGGTAATTTTCCCTGACATTTTAAAATTTTAATTTAGGTTTCTTAGGAAAGAGACATAATCATCAAATAGCAGCTCACTAACAAAAAAGGGTTTCCATCCTTAATGGTTCTAAATGCAATGCTTATGCTGAAAAATTATTTGACTTCACAGCCGTGAACTTTTAACACAATTAATTTAATTTGTACATGGAGCAGTATGCATCATTAATAATTTGCAATTTCCAGTTTGCTGAATGGTTTCTGCCTCGCATCTCAATCACCTTGACCAAGCCATTTTGTGCTGTTTTATGCAGCCCTTAGATTGTATGCAATTTCCCCATCCTGCTTTAACTCCATAACATCCAGTTTGCACTGCACTAGTGCTGTTGGACAACAGTCTTATTAAATGGTGCTGTACACAGACAGTATATGCACTTGGTTGCTGTAACCTGCATTCAGCTAACAGGTGATTATTTTAATTGACAAAGCCCCAAAATGGTTCAGGAATTGGCTACCTGAGGCTGTTCCAAAACCAGAAAGCAGCGGAGCAGTACATCCACACTAACCAGCTCTGTCCGGTGCAGTATTGTCTTGCATGCACACTACCAGCCTGCTCCAGCATAGAATCTTCATTGCTTCCTGGGTAGCTGTCCCATAGCTCCCTGAAATGGCATGTGTGAAAAGCCTTCTGGGAGCTCCAGGCGTTTGTGGCAAAAAGGGAGTGAAATTCCCATAAGTCCCTGCTATTTCCAGGATAGTTTTTCATAAAAAACATATTCTTTGTTCAGCCAGACAGTGTTCTGCTGGAGCACTTGCCAAGCATCTTAGGCAACCCAGTGGAGGGCTACCAGTGAAGAGCCAGAGAGCAAGATCCAGTGGGTATTAGTTTTCCTATTGCATTGTTCATGCCTTCCTTTGCCGCCAAGTGACTGGATCTGTGCACTATTTCCAGATGAAGTTCAACCCAGGCTTTTTTGTCTGGACCATGACCAACATGCTGATGGGACCAAGTATTCCCAGAACTTTTGAATGAGGAAAGAGACTTTTCTGTCCCTCTGTGGGGATCTCACCCTGACTTTACAGAGCATGAGAGAGACAACACCACCCACTCTGAAAAAGAGCATAATGATTGCCCTGTGGAAGCTAGCTACACGAGTTACCAATTGGCACCAGTGTGGGCCTGGGAAGTCCAGAATGAGTGGTGGTACCATGGAGAGATGCATGTCATGATAAGGTGTGTTTAGTTTCAGGGGTGTCTGATGATGGAGAAAGTGCCATCACAGGACTGAGGCATATGGAGTGACTGGGCTTCCCCAACTATGTGGGAGCGAAAGATGAAAGCCACGTGCCCACACCTTGTTTCCTGCACCAGGTCCAGGAGTAGATTGACCACAAAGCGATATTGTTGATGGAAGCCATGGTGGATCATATGGCCAGTTCCGTGACATTTACATAGGATGGTCAGGCAAAATTAATGATGCTGGAATTTTTAAAAGCTCTGGATTTTTCAAGAGTCAGGACACAAGCCCCTGCTTTCAATGCTGGCATTGATGGTGTCTCTGTCATCACAGTGGGTTTTTTGCTTTCTTCCCATTGTTGCCATGGCTCAAAAAACATCCTCTGGCTAGGCACACCTGGACCGGTAGCAATTCACGTATAAACTCAGCACATGCAACATGGTGGGGGAGTGCGTTTTTAGAATGCATAATACAAGGAGGTTTGGAGATGGCTGTTGATGCTTAGTGACAGTGCAGTTATTGGCGTGGTTGTTACAGTATCTGCCTTTTTCCTTTTATACAATATCTGGGGAAATATGGGTGAGATATTCAATACACTGTGGAGTGAGAAGACAGTGGGACTTACTGTTAATTATGCACAGGTGGAAAGACAACCACCTGAGTCCATAGCTTACATCAACCCACCTTTCATTAAGGCAGCCAGCATGCATTAAGAAAGCTCGATGCACCTATCTATCAATTCAGGTAAGGATTTGGGGATGAACACATGGACCAGAATTAAGTGCCAGCTATTAGCATGGGTTGACAAATTTAAAATGAAAAAAAAAAAAAGATCTCTTTGAAAATGATTTTTTTCCACAAAAAAACAGTTAGGTTTTTTTTAAATGACATTTTTTCATGATACTTTGTATCAATGTCTTTATCAAAAACATTATGGACAGCGTCGCTGAAATGTTTCATTTACCCCCCAAAAACAATTTCCGTAACATTTTCAATCACGTTTTTAAATACAATTTTTGAATTAAAAACTTTCTGAAGCATTAGCCTGTTTTGAATCCCATGAAATGGCAACAGCTTTGAAATTTTTAGCAATTTATTTTTCATTTTCCTAACTGCTCTAACGGCTAACAAACATCATGGTTTGCTTTGCGAGTGACACTTGAGAGTAGCTGTGAGTTTCTTTTATTTTTCCCTAGGTCTGATTTACAAAAAATCTGATCTAAGATGAGGCAGCCTGTGAAGGAAATAATTGGCGAATGCATTGTTTCAACAATAAATGTTATCCATTGTTGCTAACAAGAAGTATCCCTGACTTGGGGGTGGGTTTATCTTTGTGGAACTGCTATGGACTTTTTATTTAGGATTGCTATGTGAATTATATTATTTAAAGTAAGGTAGTTTGTGGAGGAATTAATTGAGTTGTATTGGCGCTGAAATATAGTACACTTGATGGACTCTACTCAGAGATAATTAATCATAATAAACTTTAATAAACACAAACAGATAAAGGCTGGCTGCAATAAGTAAGCAGGTGGTACTGAGTGTTTTCTTAGGAAGGCATAAATTGTGCGGTATAGGAACAGGAAATGCATGTCCCCTGGAATCCAGTTTTCTTCCCAATGGGGTACAGACAATGGCAACACTGGAGTAGACTTGCTTTGAGGAAGGTTAATCACTGTGCAGAGCTCCACTGTGCCAATTCACACTGTTGCTAGAAGTTAAGTGACCCACTGAATATTCCCTATTGCGAGTTGGGCCACGGAAGTCATCACAGCAGCCAGGAGGTAACTGTACTGAGTAATTTCTTCCACCAAGCCTCTGTATAATCCTTCGGTGCACAGCCTGGTTGCGTGGGCTATGTGACGGGATTGAATCTGCCCATCCCTCCATAATAATAGAAAGTCCTTCAGTTTGGGTAATAAGGCTTTTATATAAGTGGTAATGTCAGCTGAGTTCTACAGAGCCTATTCCTGATTGTTTCAGAGCATGTCCTGGGGTTTTGTGATGAGGACAGTTCTGTTTGTATTATGTTTTATATTAAATGTAGGTGTGTGTGTGTTTTGCTTTGCAGGCATATAGGAAGGCAGTATCCCTGCTCTAATGAGGTAGCAATCCAGCAGAACAAATCTCGATTTATTATAAACTTCCCTTGTGACTGGAGATGAGTGAACTACTCTGAACTATCCAAACCTACTGTATCTGCTAAGAGTCTCTCTTGAGAGAATATGCCTGCTCATGAAACTTAAGGCACCATTCACAGCCAGAAATACTGTGAAAAAGATATTTTTGTGGTATTTTGGCACTTGCAGATCTGATCCCAATTCCCTTTGCTTTGGGCCTGGAAATGCAGAAAGAGAAAGGGCTTATCTGCTTATCTGAACTTTTTTTAAAAAAGAGAGAGAGAGAGCTGAACTCATGTTCATTTCTAGAAATGAGTAATGGTTTGGCAAAGTTCTTAATTGCACTGAACCAATTCACCCTTCCATTATTATGGCTTGGTTAGGATATAAACCCCAGTCATTAGAGTTGTAAGGAAAGTGTGTTAACCAGCTGAGCTGCCAACTAATGAAAGACACTGGGATGAGGGGGATTATCTTCATTGCTTGTTATGATGTTCTAAATGTTTCACTTATAAATAAAAAGATGAATAAAAAACTGCTTCCTTTGCCTCTTTGTAAAGAATAATCCACAGTGGAGAAATGTTTAGTCCATTTTTTTTTCTTTTTTCCAGTCTGAAAAATCTTTTAGAATTTAATAGGGGTGGAACCAATAGATTTCTTTAAAAATGTACCAGAGGTCTATAAAATGTTACTGTAAAAACAAAACGTATGATGGCTTTCCTATATGATTTTTGAAACATCCTTTAAAATTTCACAGCAAGGAGATAATTCTCTGTTTAATTCTCTAGTGTGGCTAAAATAAAAAACTCTCCAGAAAGGTCAACAGGTTCTATTACGTTCAGCAGAACTTCCCCATATACTTTTATTAAAGTGGCAGGTCAAAGTTTTCAATAGCTTTGTCATCTAATGCATCTGGCTAGGTCACAGCTGTTTCCATTTTGCTTTTATGTTGCTTTGAAATCCTCCTTACTTATGCATTCTGTGCATAACTCAGTGCTGAAAACTCATTCAATCTGTAAGGTGAATGCCTGTGTTAAGTTTTGAATTGCCTGTGTAACTGGTAAGTCAAAGCAGTTCTATAATTCCTTTTGACTGGTTGGTATTTGTTGCAGTTTCAGTCCATTAAGCACATTCTCCTTTGTCACATGGGAGATACGAGTTCAGTTTGCAAACTTATCTTAGTTTTCTAATGCAGCAACATATATTGAGCTTTTAATGTGAACTCATTTTAATTAGAAAAGAGAGTTTGTTAAAGACAAAAGGCCCATTTTCTCCCCTTTGTTTTACAGGAGTGACTCCTACTGAAGATAATAGGAGTTACCCTGGAGTAATAGATAGAATTAGGCCTAAAATGTTTACAGACACATACCCAGTTTTCTTTAAAGTAAACTCAGTCTGTCACTGTGTCAAAATCAGACATTTCACTTTGCATGGGGTTCCTGTAATCCTTTTTTCTTTTATCCACTACATTTTATTTTGAATTTTAGGATCAAATACATTCAAAGGGCCTTATTTATTATCATATTCATCATTATATTAGTGTATTCCAGTTATTAAAGTTGTATTAAAAAGCCCCAACCATGAAAGGGACCCTGAGATGGGGTAAAATGCCATCATGAGCTGGAAAGGGGTTCATAGTCAATTAATTATGCCACAGGTGCAATAGATGTACCTAATTAGTTGCTGCTGGGCTAGAGGGGCAGGACTGGGAGGTAGAAAGTGAGAACTTAATGGACACCTGGGCCTTGTTAAAGAAGAAGAGAGTGCAATATGAAGGGAGGAACCCCAAGGAATTCTGGGATGGTGACTGAGACGGAGTTTACCAGAGAGCATAGACCCATGCTCAACACCAGAGCTTGGGGAGAAGATGACTGAAGGAGATTAAAGATGGAGCCCAGAGAAGGGTAGGTTTCTTCAGAGACTCTGATGACTAGTTTGAGCTTTTGTTGCCCTGAAAGGGTTGGACTTGGATGTTTCTCAGCCAGAGGGCTGAATTGCGCACAGAGGCAGATGACCCACAGGTGGTGCTAGAGATGCAAATGACTACAACATCATGCAAGGGGGTGCTCTCATGATGGGTGTGTAACATAACAGTCCCCACTGCGCTAGGTTTGAAATCAGTGGAGAAAAAAGGTGGAGTCACACTGAATTCATTGGTGTAAGATTTGACTAAAACAGTGGTGAATCAGGCCCACAGTCTCGCCGTTGAGTTTCACTTGTTTTTTTTTTTCAGTGAACTACTAATTTAGCATGATTACAGTGCATAAATCCTCTCAAATTTGCTTGAAAGTTTAATAGATTTTAGTGAATCTTTTCTGAAACCTGATCTCAATTTCACGTTTGTATAGATGCATAAAATTAGGCAAGTTTGACATATTTGACATTATATATAGCTAGAAAGCTATATTTTAGTGGCCAAAGAAATAAATTTAAGGCTTTATCCCTATTTAAGGCCTTATTTCTATTGAAGAAATGTTGCAGTTTTGAAATCCTGAGCATGTAAAATCCTGAGCAAAGAAATCAAAAGTTAAGGAAAGGTTAACTAAGGATGTACTAATGTAATTTTGCAGATTCTAAAAATAACATTAACTCTGCACTCATATCTCTGCCCAGTCACAGCCTATAGACTGGAAACTCTCTTACTCACAATCTACATTGATCATACAGTGATCAAAAGTTGCATCTTTTTAAATATCCAATGTGAAATGAGTTTGGTGGTCTCTGCATGCTTGCAGTCACAAAAATTGATACTGCTTTTGTAATCTCGTTGACTGTCTCAGCACACCGGCTATACAGACTGATTGTTTGACCCGATTCACATTGAAGTCAGTTCCAAAACTCCTGTTCACGTCAGGAGACCTACATAATGGCCTTCTGACCCCTGATGGAGGCTTCCTCTGGAGCAGGGCTGACAGCTGGCAACCCTGTCTTCTGAGGCTAAAGAGGTCATCCTCTCTAGCACTTTGCACTTTTCACAAGCTGTACATTTACACAGATATTTAATAAAATACGTGCATGTTCATGAAAAAAGAACTAGTGGAAGAGAAAATGAATTCATGGAAAAATTACCCACAAAGCACAAGGTAGATTCTCCACAGGAATGCGGGTTTTACCACACCAGATGAAAACATTCATCTATCAAGCCTAGCATATCCTGTCACTGGCAAATAATCAGTGCCAGCAAGGAAGGTGGAAATAATCTACAATGCAGTAGGTCAATTATCTGATATTAGAGGGCATTTTAATCTAGTATCCGAAGATAGGATATCTCCATTAATCTAATCTATCTCCTAGAAGTGGAAGGGACCTTGAAAGGTCATTGAGTCCAGCCCCCTGCCTTCACTAGCTAGACCAAGTACTGATTTTGCCCCAGATCCCTAAATGGCCCCCTCAAGGATTGAACTCTCAATCCTGGGTTTACCAGGCCAATGCTCAAACCACTGAGCTATCCCTCCCCCCTTGATTAACTTCCAGCCACTGAATCTTAAGCTAGACAAATTCTAACAATGGGATATACTTCAACAGTGATGGTAACTAAGCATTGGTACAGCTTAACAAGGGATGTGAAGATGGATTCTCTGTCCATCCTGAAGTCTTTAAATAAACACTGGATTTTTTTTTTCAAAAGATCTGCTCTAGTTCTACCAAAAGTTACCGGGCTTGCTTCAGAAATCACTGAGCAAAATTGTCTGACCTATTTATGTTAGGCAGGAGGTCAGACTCCATGATTATGGAGTTCCTTCTGGCCTTAAAAAACTCTATAGCTGACATTCTGATCCCATTTAATAATAATAATAATAAATAATAATAATTAATAAATAATAATACCTAGCTTTCGTATAGCACTTCTTAATCAATGGATCTCAACATCTGTAATGAAGGAGATTAGTGACATTATCCCCTGTTTACAGATGGACAAACAGAGGCATAGAAAGGTGAAAATTACTTCCCAAGGTCACCAAGGAATAAAACCCAGGTCTCCTGAGTCCTAGTCCAGTGTTTTACCCACAAGACCACACTGCCTAAAGCCATTGGGAGTTTTGCCTTCACTCCCTACAGCCAGGATTTTGCCCTTTACATGTAAAACATTTATTTCTGCAGTGATCATCTTATGCAGAGGAGAATGGTCAGATTTTCACCTCCTTCAAGGCTTAAGAGCCCTACTGTGAAAGATGAGAACAATACACATGCTCACCCAAGTAAGTGACTTTTCAGTGGCAAAGCAAATTTAAGAGCTTTGCAGGACGTAATACTCAGCAACTGGGAGATAGGAAGGAAGGATTCATGCAGCAAGAGAGATTATTCTATAAAACATACTTGCAGGAGACACCCACATAAATCAGAACTAGGACTCAGATAGGGATTTGCTGCATTGCAGATAACTCACATAGATACTCCTTAAACACTTCTGGTTTCATTAATAAAAATACACCCATCTATACACATGTATGCCCGGGGGGATATTTCCATCTATATCGATTGTTTCCTGTAGAACAAGACTGATATAAAGTCATAATTGTAAACCTCTGTTTGTTTGCAGTGATGCTGGAAAAGTGACTTAGGGCAAGTGTACACTTAAAACGCTGCATCAGCGCAGCTGTATGGCTTCACTGAAGACGCTACCATGCTGATGTAAGTTTGTAGTGTAGACCTAAGAAAACACACACAAACTAAGGATGGGTGAATCAGATGTAATAAAACCTAACCAGATCATTTGCCCCAAATATGAATGGTGTTGTGTTGGTTTGTAATTTGCGACCAGAATCGAATACTCTTCTTATTTACACTGAGGAAGATCTTACTCCACACACAATACTCTGGTGTCACAGGGTGGGTGGCCCCTTTTAGAGGGAGCAAAGTCAAATGTGACTGATTAGCTGCCTCCCAATTGGGGTTAAAAGAAGGCACCTGGGCCATATAAAAGAAAGAACAAGGAAAGAGGCAGGTGAGAACTGCCTGTGATAGACAGGGAAGCTGCAGAGAGCAGAAGCTTCTAGAACTAGCGCGCTAATGCTAGGAGACAAGAGAGGGGCTAACCTGCTGAGCTGGAGAGCCAGCGCTGGGAGGCTGAACAGGGCTGAATTGATGGCCTGTGTTTGGGTGGAAGAGTTGGGAGACTGGCCACTCTCAGGTGGATGGCTTGGGGAGTGGGGCCCTGGAACAAGAGCAGAAAGGAACTGGGAACTGAACACTGGTGGACTCTTGGAAGGCTGATCAGGAAGTGGTGTCCCTGGAGAGGGGAAAGGAACAACACTATACCATTCTTTGTTTTACTATTGGAATTAGGAGATAGGTTTTACTATTATATGTTTACATGAATAATTATGGTCAGTGAGGGAGACTGCTCTTTTATCACTGGACTGAGGAGAAAGTGAGTGCAGGTGTGCTACTTCTGCCATGGCCTACTGAAGGAAGGGTGTTCCAGATGGGGATTGCCTTATCACTGACCATTTTTAAATCCAGGTCTGATGTTTCTCTAGCAAATTATTTGGGGGAAGTTCTATGGCCTGTGCTATACAGGAGGTCAGACTAGATGATCACAGTGGTCCCTTCTGGTCTTGTAATCTACGAATTACACCTTGGTTTCAATTTGTGCAGTAGTCTCAGAATCCGGCTTGTTGTGATCATTTTTGTGAGCCTCCTTAGTATAGGCCATTTATTTATTTATTTACAGAAATGTAATTGTCCATAGTGCTTTACATACAAATAAGAGACACTTTCCCTGCCCCCAGGAGCTTATGATATATGGGGCAAATTCTGCACACAGTTTCATTAATATTAATGGGACCACTTGCTTGATTAAGGAATTTAGGATTTAGCCTTCTTTTATTAGATTATTTATGCCTATATTGTTGAGAGATTTTTGTCCTAATTCTTCATGGCATAAATGAATCACTGATTTACAAGATTAGGGGGGGGGGGAAACCTTTCCCTAAATGCAGGTCATTCCATAATTGCCTGAACCAGTGTTTGAACTGGCTTCCATTCAAGTTTTTGATTCGCATGAGAGAGATTCCTATGGTGTCATTGCGTTTTGTCCTGATAGAAGGACCAGCATAAGGATGTAGCACCAGTATCAACTGAACAGGAGTAAGTGTTCCTGCATCATAGAATCTATGGTGACAAGTGAGTATTATAAGGTGAATCAGAGAGGTTACATAGGTATGCCAAGATAAAGGGAAATACAGTACTCCTCGTTCCTACATCACTCGACGCTGAGATACACTATATGTAAGTCTGCCCTCTTGACTTATATTGTCTCTATCCCTGGGTTGCCATAAGATATAAGTAACCAAATCGGGCACACAACAGTAGGGTGAAACTCTGAAAGATCAGAATAGAATACAAAGGATGTTACATGGACTAACTGAAAGTGCTTTATTTTTTGACTCGTTAGCCATGGCTTCAGTTATACCCTAAGGATGTTAAAAGGGCCATGACCAAGCTGCAAAATTGAATCTGATATTTTCCACTAGGCCATGTATCACCGCTTAGATAAATGCCGCAGTATGATTCCCAATCCTGTACAGCCTTAAAAATTCATAATCAAGATCTTAGAGTAGCATGCAGAAGAGGCTTAAGGAAAGTATGTAGATTTTTCAGTGCTTTGCTTTTCCCATCTTCCTTTTGACTGCTGTCCGCTAAATGGCAATTACTATAGATAAAATAATACTGTACATCTGTTTCCACTTTCCCTCTTTCATACCATACAACCAGAATCTACAAATGTTTGGAATAGATATCAGTAGGTGGGTTGCTGATTGCTTTCTTCATAATTCAGATTGTTCTGTTGGCCCCACTAAATTAATCTACAATTAAATTGATGTTTAGGGTTACATTCATAAAGCGATGCATAATTTTGTGTGCTAACTTCCTAGCCACCGCTTTAAGCAAACAAACTGCCCTTCAATGTGTTCATTATTGCACTAGCCTTTTGAATTCTTGCAGCTCTTAATACATATTGGAATTCCTCTAGGGTTCAACTAATACATTTCCTGATTCCTAAACTGCTTTAAGAGCAAGAATTGAAGATAATAAATGAATCCCCAACCCATTGTGAAGCATGTGAGTTTTGCATGTTAAATATTTTGTTGTTTTAAGGTAGCAGAACTGAACATTATCTCCTGAATCAAATGAATAAAATTGTGAGTCCTAAGATGCTCCCGTTACCGTCTCAGTTGCGAGTCAAATTAAATAATTTCACACTTTCCTTACAAACATGCAAGTCAGAAGTGACATCTTTCACAGGACTAATTTAAGCCAAATGAAATAATTACTCTGAAAGATGTTCAGAGTCTACAATTTTCGTTGAGGAAAAAAGTCAGTTTTGTTTTTTTGTTTTTTAATTAGTTGTGCAATACCTACAAAAATGTGTTTGCATTGCCCTTCTCCAGATATTCTGGGTAAACAGCAGAGCTGTGGTGAATAGTTTAGAAACACAGAAATTAGAGAAGAAAAATAAAAGACCTAACTATTAGTGTCTGGCTGGGGATACTGAGGCTTGGTCTGTATTATAAAACTGATCAGTCGAAGCCCCTAGAACTTTTGAGACCACGCACAAAAACATCCCAATGGTCTATACATGGAATGTAAACAACCTGTTAGAACAAACTACCTTTCAACAGGTTTGCTAATCAGTTAAAGTTTAAAATGTGTAGTCTAAGCTAGTTTAGTGCCAATGTGAATGCTGGAAAGCTGAAATAGTTCAAGTAGTCCTCCAAATACCCAACCAGGGAGCATTAGTGACCTTGCAAAATCTCCCAGAATGCCTGGCTTCTGGGAACTGAGTTAGAAATTGTGGAATAGGGGCCCAGAGGCAATGTTTGGGGCAGCACTAGTGAAAGCAAAACTTACACCAATTCAGGGTGGCTAATGTGAATGCACTGGATTGTTTGTACTTAAACCAGTACAACAGGTTCAAATACAAAGGTTTGTTCCTTCAGTGTAGACAAGGCTTGATTGTTTAAAGGCAAGCTCTAATTGGTCGGCTGGGCATTTTTAGTAATGTCACACGTACATCATCATCAGTGGAACTACCCAAGCCCAGGGGTTACATGCAGCACCCTATAACAGGATGTTTGGTTCAGCGGCCATGGCTCTCACAACTGTGGAAGGCACTGTGGCTACCAGAAGCACAGTGTCTTAAAGAAAGAACTTGGAGAGCTGCAATCAAAGAGAGGAAACATGGTCTTAAAAACACTGGTCTTGTGATTAAGGCATTGAAGCTGGATGAAGAAGATCAATACTCCTGGCTGTACTACAAAGTTCCCATGTGACCTTGGGCAGATCACTAAATCTCTCTGTGCCTCACTTCCCAATCTGTGAAATGGGAAAGATAATACTTTTCCTTCTCCTACCCTCTGTCTGCCTTGTTGCCTTACAGTAAGTTCTATATGGCAAGTCTGTCACAATGTTTCCAAAGAGCCTAGCACAGTGGGACTTTGGTTTCCATTTGGGTTCTTAGATACTACTGTAATGCATGTAAACCGTGACCACTTTCTATGGTGCTGTCCCCCATCTAGTGGTGGCGAGGTCAACTAGAGATCAATGAACGTGCCATAAGGTTGGCTAAGAGAACTGGGTCTTTCAGCTCAGACAGTAGCAGTTCATGCTTTAAAATCTGGAGATCAAAAGTTCAACCCACACTGCCGATGACCCAGCTTGGGGCACCTGCATTACATACACATAATAAAATTCCCTGACCTTGGTGACTCATGTATTGCAAATTGCTTGGATATGCTTCAGAAAAACTTTAGGAATTTGGATGTTTATCTGAACTAAACTCACATTTTAAATCTTCGGAGGTTCACCTGCCATTGATAGATAGGACGTAAAATCCATAATTTTGCTCAGAGCACAACTCCTTCCAGTACCCATCAAGTCTGTCCTTTAAAAAAGCTAACAAATATAGGCTAGTCACATAGGGACACTAGGTGTGGAAGACAGGCTGAGTTTTGCTGTCCAAAAGGAAGAAAGGGAACTCCAAGGCAAAGAGGGTCAAGCTCAGGCAGTATTCCATCAATTTGCTTTGCTGTGCTGTTGGTCTGTTCAGTGCTGACTGTTTGATCTCACTGATTAGGGACTTGGGCTTTGCTTTTGCTTTGGGTTTTGCTTGACAGCAGTAGAGAGAACCAGGGCCATTACAGCCATAAAAAAAAAAAAAAAAAAAAAAAGCAGCAGCAGGGGAGATGAAAAGAGATCATAGGAGGCAAAAATGGGAGTAATAGAATAGCTAGATTAAAAAGGAAACTAAAATGGAGAATAAATGACTGAGCAAGTTAAAAAGCAAGGAGCTGAGTTGGGGGTGGGGGACAGCGTGAAGCAACACCCAGTATAGTGGCAACTTTTGCTATTAAGGCTTTTTCCTTTTTTGTACAGTGTTTCCAATCTAAAAACTAAATAACTTGTAACAGCTAAGCCCATATACCACAGCAGCTCCCTTCTCAAGACACTTCAAGGTGTGGAGAGGGGAGCAGTTGCAACAAAGGAACGGACCCTGTGCCTCTAACTCAGTTTGACATCAGAGATGATGGCAAAGGACCTTTCAGCAATTTCAGGAATGCAGGGCAGAGTCCATGGAGAGAGAAGGAAGGGGAGAAATTAACTGAAGAGGTCATGAGCATCGACAGGGATGAATATCGTAGAGAAGTCCATCAGCGTATTAATACGGTTTTAAATAATGGGCAGTAAATAAGGCCTGGGGACACACAATGAATGATGCAGATGTAAAGAAGTAAGCACCATTCAGCTTGTGCCCTGAAAGCAGCAGAGGTCCTATGGAAAACATAGTGTGCAATCATGTAAACAGACTGTCATAATGCATAATCACAAGGAGGTTACACAGGCAACATTTTATCTTTATCTTTAATTGATTACTTATAGTATGTTCCAAATGGCCCAAACATCTTTAAACACCATTTCATCTTTTTTCTTCCCTATATCTACTATACCATTAGAATCTTTTATCTATCTATGTGACTCCTTATAGCATTAGGCACTCCAGGTAATAAATAGTGTAGCAGTAATGTTTTATTTCACACTAAAATTACTAATTCTAGCAGGCTTTCTACATCATGGCCTATAAATAAATCCGAAGCCTACCTACTATAAACTGAAGAAGCCATTGATTTTTCTATGCAAGTTGGAATGCAACTTGAAAAATTGTATGTGAAAGCTGCAATGTAGCAGATCATGCTTTATGAATGAAGAACATACTTTGTGGGTTCTATTCACTATAAGGGCAAGTGTTTCCTTGCACATGCCAAAGTGTTTTTGGAATACTCATTTTTATGGCATACAGTTCATAGACTCAGACTTTAAGGCCAGAGGGTACCAGTGTGATCATCTAGTCTGACCTCCTGCACATCGCAGGCCACAGAACCTCCCGCACTCCCTCTTCTAATAGACCCCTAACCTCTGGCTGAATTCCTGAAGTCCTCAAATCATGATTTAAAGACTTCAATTTACAGAGACTCCACCATTTACTTTAATTTCAATAAGCAAGTGTGTGAGGCCACGATCCGGGCGCCGGTGGGACCCCCCCCCACACACATTTCTCAGGAGCTTCCAGCAGCGCGCTTTCTGTGATTCTGTGTTCTGTCCCCCCTTCTCCTCCAACACCCCCCCCCCCCCCAAAATACTCAGCATAATCCCATCTGACCACACAGTCCAAACCTCCATGGCTAATTCACATACATGATTTTGTCCTAGGTGGGGGATTGTGATTAATTTATCCTTATAATTATGTTAATTAAAGAGTGCATTCACACCAATCAACCTAACTGAGGTTCTAACTGCACCCATAACAAGGTTTCACCTAGCTCATAATAAACCATGTGTCATTATATTGTTAATAAAGCGGCATATCATATGGGGTATTTCCCCTCTGGAATACGCAGAATATAGATCCTTATTTAAAAAGCAAACAAACAATAACGTTAATCTTTTCCCTGATAGATAGAGAAGGATCTTTCAAAGCACAGCTATGCTAACAAGAAAATATGAACTCGTGTATCTAGAAACAATACCCTCAGAAAGGATCCATGCTTTAACACATATTAGAACTCAAGAACAAACATTTTTGGTCTGGGTCATGATTATTCACTTCTGATTGCCATTCAGGATAATAGAGGAAATGCCCCAGAGTCTGTCACTGCAAGATTTCTATCTCGGTTCTGCAGATAATATTTGGATAGGTCTGTTAAACTTTGGATACACATCTAGGGCTGGAATCTTCAAAGGGGTGCATGAGAGTTAGCTGCCCAATTCCCACTGGAAGATTCTGAAAGTCGGGGGGAACTGGGCACCTAAATCAGTTAGGCACCTTTGCAAATCCTAGCCTACACTGTGTTCTCCCACCTCCTTTGTAATGCATCTATATGTGTTTCAAGTATGGGTAGAAGGAATCCTACTTCAGTGAAGTATAACTGATGACTACCTCAGGTCCTAAGTTGCATTTACTGTGGGGGCAGTGTGTGTCATAAGCATCACTGGGAAGGAACTGAAGCTCAGAGACTCACAATTCCCTCCCTGCTCCCCTCTGCTGCAGGAAGGTAATAATTTACTGCTGACCTGTACCAGCTGCAAATTACTATCTTCTTCATGCTGGCTTGGCTGAGCTGGCCAGTGTGTTTGCATGAGGGTAAAGATCAGACTCAAGGTTCAATCCACTTTCTGTCCTATTGCTCTGAGGTTGGGCACAAGGCGTAAGTGGACACAGCCCTGCCTGGAGCCGAGGTGTGGTTTGCCAGCACAAGTGCATAACAGGAGTTCTTATTCCTCTTTATGCTCCTGTGCAGAAATGTGGCTCAAGCCAAAATCTAGTCTTGTGTGTGGTACCCTTTAGTGCTCACAGAAGGCACCTCAATCACTTTTTAAGGAAGAGGAAGACCATAGTGAGAGAACTTGACTAAGCATAGTCTGGTGCCAGGTTGTCACCCACTGTTGGGTTTGATCAGTAAGGTCAACAACAGTTGCCCAAGGGCCTCATGCCAAGAAGAAACAAGGAACCTTTAAAAAAAATGGTACTAAATGACAAACATTCAGGCGCTTTTTAAAACAAGGTTATTTTTTCAAACTTTCTTATGGAAATTATTCCATTTTAAAGATTAATAAAACAAAAATTAACTTTTTTACATTTAAAAAATAGAAAATCTTGAAAGAAATGAATTTTATTTCCCAAAACAGGTAACATTTTTTCAAACCCCCCAAAAACCCAAAACAAAAAGAACAATCTCTAGAGGAAACTCACTTTCATGTAAGCATGAGTGAAAGTGTTAGTTCAGAAAGCTGTTTATCAGTGATAGTGGCTTTATTATGGCACTTTCAAATGACAGGGAGATGGCGATAGAACAATAGTCCCACAAAATCCTGAATCTGATCAACCATCCAAAGTACTTAAGGAGGCAAAGGGGGATTTAAGGAACAAAGGGCGAATATGTGTAAGTAGAAGTATCCCTGTCTGTAGACAGCAGTGCTACCAGAGAGTGGAATAGACCATGTGTTGTGTCACCAGCAGGGTGATCACAAACTGCTGGGGTGTGGTGATTACTGAGCAAATCAATCTGGTCAGTTCAGTTTATGGTGGTTCCTTATGTCGTTCAGGCTTCTGGTCTTCCTACTGCATTGAATTATTTATTTGCATTGCAGTAAGCACGTAGGAGCCCCAGTCATGGCCCAGGACCCTACTGTGGCAGACTCGGTACAAAAGACCGTCCTTGCCCCAAAGATCTTATGGTTGAACCCAAAATCCTAGTAATAGGAGCTGGCAGTTTCACTGGCAGGATTTGTGTGCATCATTTCTTCATTGTCCACTTTGTTTTGTATCCCTTCAGTTTCACGCTGAGCTGAGGGTTTTGACCAACCTTAAAATTTTAAAGCCAGCTCAGCTGGTGCAATGAATTTCAGATGATTTTGCATCAAAGCTGCTCAGAACCAAGCAACATGAAACTTTAAGTTGGCCAGGAGTCTTCAAAACATGTTTAACAAACCTTACTGAACTCTGGAGCATGCCTGGCTGTAACAGGGTTCTCACTGTGCCCCGCTGGGTTCAGCCTCCTGGCCCCACTCCCCAATGAGTCAGGATCACTTCAAGCTGGTGTAATATCCATGCTCTTTATTTGTGTGCCCAGTCCCCACCACCAAGCTCCAACTATTTACAGATTATTTACAGGTTTGGCCTAGCACAGTCCTCAGTAGTAACAGGCTCCTAGCTTCTTCTGAACCTACTCTCCCCTCCTGGTCACTGCCATCACACCTTCCCCAGGACTCACTTCCTCACAAGCTTTTAGCCCCTGTTAACGAGGCTGGCAGGTGTGACCAGTTTCCAGCCCAGGCCTAGCTTGTGGCCCAGCTCCAACCCATTTCCCCTAATTGGAGCTGGAGTGGCAGGAGCTGATTAGGGCTTCCCCTGCAGCACCTTGCCTCACCAGCCCAAGTTTTCAGATTGTAACAAAACATGAAACCAGGCAAGTTTCATTCTCGTAATTAAAAAAAATATATATATTTCAGGGTAACTAACATGCATGAACTAACCTGAGGTAAAAATGCAGTGAAGACCAAGCAGTTCAATTTTACTGTGAGATAACAGCTGTATTCCCCAGCCTGGGGTTAACCTGGGCAACTTTACCTTAAGGTAAAACTAATTTTACTTTATTAGATGCTCTCATGCCTTGTGACACAAGAGGCAACCCAGACTTTCCACCTCCATCTATCTAAGGCCATATTTCTTGCTCCATTAAAATGGAAGTGTCTGGCCTTCATTATATTTTTCTGGCTCAGTGTAGCTCATGCCATTATTTACTCTGAGATTAAAAAGGCATCTTTTTTAGCAGTTAAGACAAGGCCTTTGTTAAATATCCCCCTGTGCGGAGGGTCTGTCCCATGTCTGGTACAACATTTCAATCTCGCTTAAGTCCTCAGAACAGGACTTAAGTAGAAGCTGGTGGTACATAGGGGTTTTTGATGGTTCTCTGCACAGGCGTGGACTTGGCCCTGTATGTGTGAGGATATCAATAATTTACTTTTCTAGAAACAATTCAAGACAACAGAAGACATTATTGTAGTTCATCGTATTAATACATAAGTGTTTTTTCTTTTTCAATGAGGTTTACAAAGACAACCACAGACCTCATTAAAACCAATAGATGTGCCAAGACCTTTCTTTCAGACTCAACAGGGAGAGAGGAATCAAGCCCTATGTATGTAGTAAAAATGGGGGCTACTGCATCAGGCCATATGGCAGGTCAGAGAGCTAAGCTGTGTGGACTGAAGTATTTCCCTGGTTGCAGGTGCAGGGGTAGGATTTGGTTGCAGGTTGTGAGTGGTGGAGGCAGAAAGCTGGGAGAAGGGACTGAGCAGGGCCCTGAAAGGCAGGAAAGAGACAGTTTGTTCGGGCCAGAGCTTGCTCGAGTGGCAGACTTGGGGCTTTTTGAGTAAGGAAATGGCCTGCAGCTGTTTGTTTCTCCTGTGTCCAGGGAAATGGGATTGTGTTTACCGTTTTTTCCCTGTAAATGAACAAGAATATACCTGACTGATATCATCTATTTCTAAGAGGTTTGGAAAACATGACCCTGCGGGAGGGTTGAACTAATTGGCCATGTTTAGGCTAGAGAAGAGAAGGCTGAGGGGAGGACATGACAAGTCTTCAAATATGTAAAAGATTGTTATAAAGAGGGTAATGACCAATTGTTCTCCACGTCCGTGGGGGTAGGACAAAAAGTAATCCTCTTAGTTTGTACAAAAGGAGATTTAGGTTAAACGTTCTAAGTATAAGGCTAGTTAAGCACTGGAATAGGTTTCTAAGGGAGGTTGTGACCCTCACTGGAGGTTTTTAAAACAAACACCTGTCAAGGGTGGTCTAAGTATACTTAATCCTGCCTCAGCATAGGGGAATGGACAAGATGATCTCTTGAGATCCCTTCTAGCCCTATACTTCTATGATTTCTCATCCAAATGGAAACAACCATGCAAGGCCTTGAATACTAGCTAACCACTTGGCCCAAAGAGGCAAAATCATTTAAGCCCTTAGTGGAAAATACTCAGCATTTCTGCATTTAGCTTGGGGGAAAGGGGAATGAGGCGTTTTTTTCATTTCTGAAAGATCAGTATGTTGGTTGCTGGATCATCTCTCTGCTTCTCCTGACACCACCTACAAATACAAAACCAATTAATCCTATTAAATCACATTTGGGGCTGTACAATAATCACACAATGACAAGACATAATACCATCCCACAATTCCTGATTCCTTCCTTCTGATTTTCTGAGCTAAAGCAAATAAGATGATGATAGATTAAGATGGGCACACTTGCAGAAGCAACCAAATACAACTACATTTGAAATGATAATGCCTTCAATTTGGTTAACAGTGGGGTAATTCAAACTGTATGTAGAGAGGTATTAAGAAGGGCAATCAGATAAAAAAAGTATGAATACTATCCTCAGCTCCTCGCAGCATGCATCTTTTCTCTAATCACATGATAACTGAATGTTCTCCTACAGGTTACTCAAGAATAAAATGATTTTCTTTGTGTGGTACATGTACCCTGTGTTTTGCGATTGGATGTGTCTTCTTGAGGAGATTAAGAGAAATGGAATATAAAGCAGGATCAGTGCCTTACTGTGTACAGTAATTGCACAAGTTAACTGTGCATTTTAAGTGAAACATTATTTTCACAATCACTACATTGGAAACAATGATGATTGTACAGCAACGCCTGGAAATACGATTGTGTTATTTCTGGATTACATCATCCCACCAGGCTTTATTTTAGTGTGTGTGTTTGTAATTTTCCACCCTTAAAAAAAAAAAAAAGCAGTGTAAAAATGTAAATAAGAATGAAATGGCAAACAATAATATCACAATATACATAGCCACATTAAGGAAAAAAGAGGTCTAATTCACTTGTCCTTCTAATCTAAAACTAGTTAATAATAAATACTCTTATATAGCACATTTCATGCATAGATCTGAAACTGCTTTACCATGGAGGGCAGTATCTTTATCCCCATTTTACAGATGGGAAAAACTGAGGCACAAAGAAGGCAATAAACCTGCCCAAGATCACCCAGCAAACCAGTGGCAGAGCTGGAAACTGAACCAAGGCAAAAGCCCGTGTTCATCTCAATGGGATTACTCCTGATTTATTCTAGCCGGAGAGAAGAACTGGGCTGAAGAAGTCTATTTTCCTTATCTCATGGTCAAATTCGCAGGTACACTCCAGCTACATTGTGCTTCTCCAGTGATGCAAAGTGTTAGAGGGCTTTCCCTTCACCCTTTCCCCTGGTTCTTGTCATGCAGACGGAAAGCAGAAGACCAAAAGTCCGAAGTGCAGGCAATGCAATGTTTATTGGGGTTAGTTCCAAGCAAACATATCCATAGTTCTACACCCTGGCAGAGTTTGTTTCCCAGTGTTCCATTCCCAGCTCTGACACCACAGAGCCTTTACCCCATATCCCCCTTCCCAGCTCTGATGCTGCAGAGCCTTTACCCCATATCCCCCCTCCCATTCCCAATTCCCCATTCCCCCTCCTTAGCAGGCCTATATATACCTTCAGTGCACCCCCCTAGTCACACCCCTTACAACTTATGGTCATGTTCCATTTGGAAGGGTCGTGAGTTGGGGTCTTCGTCCCACCTCTTTTGTATCCCATGGAATGGGTAAGGAGTGAGGTTGTACTCCTTACCCATTGTTGTAGGGGCAGGCATTTCTCTGGTCTCTCAGTGTTTTACCTTCCCCTCTCTTCCCCCACCCCCCGCAATCTCCCCTTGCTCCTCCCAACTGGTTGTTTGACCTTGCCTTGAGATAAGGAGTTGAGGCAGTCTTCAAGTGTGCGCTCATATATAAAAATTTTATTAAAGCTAATGTTAAAAATATATATATATATAATACATAGGTTGGGAAAAGAGAGTCTGTACCTCTGGGTATAGTGCTTAGATTATCCACTAATACAAAGTTTGTTTTTAAAATTCATACGATACATAATCAGCAATAACCCATGCCCAGTAACACTTTAGCTCTATCCCTTATCTTTTCCCATTGTACCAAAAGCCACATCTGGTTGTGGGAAATGCAACATACAGTCTCTTTGTTCATTGTTCTTCATACATATTAGTATAAGATATAAGAGTATCAAAACGTCCAACCCAAAATTCTATGTCAGGCTGACAAACAAGCCTATATACTAACAGAAAGCAGCTGTAAACCCAGTTAAAACAAAGAGTTAACTGGGTTAATGACGGTTTCATGCTAACATGGTTTCGCAGCACCTTGTCAATTAGAACGATAGAGTTGTGTCTAAAACCCAGCCATGGGCCTGACCATCCTGAAACTTGTAGGTGTATGAAATCCATCTGCAGATCTAGATCCAAAATTCATAGCTTGATCTCTAAACAATACATCAAATTAAAATATCTATTAGCCCCCAGTGGAAGTTTGTTTATTCGTCACCAGTGGCAGAAATTAGTGTGTATAAATATTTGCACATGCAAAACAGAATTTTCATGCACAAACAGGATTTGTCAGTGAAACCTAGTAAATTTATCTGTATGCACAAATCCTGTCTGCTTGTTCTGTGAGCATGCAAATGATTGGGTGTGCAAATTTAGAGGCTATTTTTTAATAATTGTGGAGTTTTTTTAATTAAAAGAAGTCTGAAAAGTTTAAATATAATCTAACAGATCTCCTGATTAGGAAGTGTTTTTTGTGTGTGTGTGATATACAGCCTAAACTATCTTTCACTTAACTTAGGATGAGCTGTTAAACTGGAATGTCCTGTGTGATGTTAGAAACCCTCACTGCTTGGGACATTTACAGTTGATGGACAAAATATTAGAAATATTGTAGAGAAAATCCTTCATTGGCTGGGAGACAAGTGGTTATACCTAAAATAATGGTGCTTTCCATCTTCTGTGTTTTGATGACTTACTTACATAACCTGGGTTCATGCAGTCACATCTTCTGGCATAGGCGCTGACTTTTTTAGTTTTCCCCGGGGGTGGTCTGCCCCAACTCTGCCCCTTCCCTTGAGGCCCCACCCCCATTCCACCTCTTCCCACTCCCCCTCCAACTCTTCCCCAGAGGCCCCCCCCCCCGCTTGCTGCTCGCTGCTCGCTGCTCTCTGCCCTCCCCCAAGCACCTCCCCCAGCTGCCAAACAGCTGTTAGGCAGCACCCCAGATCAGCTGTTAGGTGGTGCCTTGAAATGAACAGATGATCGGCGGTGCCGCAGCTGTGGCTGCTGGGTGTTGAGCACCCACTATTTTTTTTAGCATGGGTGCCTGAGCCACGGAGCACCCACGGAGTCAGTGCCTATGTCTTCTGGGATTCCTAGATCAACAGGGGCCACTAGAGATACAGAGCAAGTGGGCTTGGATTGGGCTGCCCAAAAGGTGAAATCTGTTTTAACACAACTAAAATTGTGTCTAGTTTGATATGCAAACTAGACACAATCAACTCAGGATTAAATAAAGACTGGGAATGGCTGAGCCATTACAAACATTGAATCTATCTCCCCTTGTAAGTATTTTCACACTTGCTTCTTATCAAACTGTCTGTACTGAGCTATCTTGATTATCACTTCAAAAGTTTTTTTTCTCTTACTTAATTGGCCTCTCAGAGTTGGTAAGACAACTCCCACCTGTTCATGCTCTCTGTATGTGTGTATATATATCTCCTCAATATATGTTTCACTCTATATGCATCCGAAGAAGTGGGTTGTAGCCCACGAAAGCTTATGCTCTAATAAATTTGTTAGTCTCTAAGGTGCCACAAGTATTCCTGTTCTTTCTGTTTTAACACAGTAGACCAGCTACCGCTGGTATAAAATAATAATCATAATTAATAATAGAGTGACCACGGTTGGAGTTAAACAAAATCAGACTAGTTCTGAAAGAGCAGGATCTGAAGCAAAAATCAGATAAATTCTTTCCTGTGAGAGATATAATGTCTGTAGAATTGCAATTTGTTGTATAGAATCATAGTGCCAGAGAAGTGGGAAATGCAGTGCTAAATTCACTAGATGGAATTCTATGGCCTGTGTTATGAAGGAGGTCAGACTAGATGATCATAGGGAATTCTTCCAGACTGAAAATTCATTGATGTAGAGTACCATCTCCAGTTTATTTGGATTAGAGTCAAATAGATCTCACTGTTGCATACAATCTCCTCCTTTCACTGGAATTCCAGCGAGCTTGACAATAACCCAAGTACTAACAGATTAAATAAATCAACAAGTCGTTATAAAAACTAGCCCATCAATGACATTTCTGCAGAAATCAATGAAGCAACTGAAGATAGTTAACAAGTTACTACTGCTATGTCTGCACCTCCTGTTTTATTAGGCCGTGTTATAGAAGGTTAAGTTTTACAGTTTAAAAAAAAAGCAGATGAAGAGTCAAACTTCTTGAGTTCTATTCCCATCTCCATCACTGAGTGTAAGGAAATCATGTAGGGCCAGATTGTGGACCCCTTGCTCAGACTAGTGGGTACTTACTCATGTGAGTAATGCCACTGAAGTGAATAGGCCCACTTATGTGAGTATGAGTCATTAGTTTTAGTAATTGCTGTGCAATCTGTCCATTAGGCTCTCTGCACCTGAGATTCTGCCATGTATAAAATGGCTTACCGCACTTACCCGGTGTTGTGAGAAACAGTTGATATTTTTAAAGTTCCTTGTATCTCTATTGCTGCTACAGGCTTTGGTGGTAGAATTCCAGAGGCCTGGCTTAAGCTGCCCCAGATATCCAAAGGGCAAAGAACACATGAGGTCAGTTTTTCCCTTAACGTATCGCTGCTTTAGCATTTAAGGCAATAACCCATCCTGTGGGAACTTGTGGCTAGAGAAAAAGGGAGAGAATTAATTTTTTTTTCTTTTGCAAGCTACTCCAGCTATGCTAGAAGAAAATCTGCAAAGTGTGTGTGTGTGTGTGTGTGTAAGTATAACCTACTCCAGGTGTATTGAATTGTTAGGAATTTGCAAGACATTACTAATATGATGTGAGGGAAAAATCCTAGTAAATCCCAAATTCATGTTAAGGAAGAGATGATCCCTTTAAAATAAAGGTTCAGGTTCTCAGTCCTGCTCCCCTCCCTTTGTGCTGCTCAGGCTACAGAGATGGCCTTTAACCTGCCAGCTGGAAATACCGCTAGGTAGAGGTCTGTGGAGCACATGGAATGGCTGGAGAGTGATGTGCTCCAGAGACCCCCAAATGGGAGATGGTCCCTTGGAGACCATAGCCAGCTAGCATAGTTTAGTGCAGTCTCCAGGCTGTTCTAAGCTTTCTTCAGGGTCAGGGATTGACCAAAAACAAAACAAGGTGCTGCTGTGACTGGCTCCCTGACAGCTCTTCCTCTCGGTTTTGCAAGCAGAGGCTGAAAATAACAAATAATCTGGTCCCTGAGCTGCATCCTACTGAAGCTGCCAACATGGGTATAAGAAGACCGATTTATCTAGATAAATGAGGGATTTAGTAGGATTTTTAAAGTAATTTTTATTTGACATTAGAGAGGATCATCATGGCAATAATTTTTAGTGAAGGTTTTTGTGGGCAGAGATGTTAATAATCTGTGAGCAGGCAAAAATGAAAGGGCAAATTTTCTGCCTTGCATCAGTAAGCAAATCCAGGTACAAAAGAACTCGAGATGAAGAGAAAGCTACCTTTTTTGAATAACAGTAGCACCATTTAGATTTTTTTTGTTGTTATTAAAAATACCAACTACAGTATGAGATGCTGCATGAGAAGACCTCTGAGAGGAGTGATAATGGAGTAGCTCCATAAAGCAGACTACTTACTATCCGAACAAAATGATCGGATTAAAAATATGTTGCTCCTTAGTACCATATGTATAATGTGTTTCCTTTTAATTTGGAGGAGCAGATGACGTGCAAGAAAATTATTCATGATTGATGTAATCACTCCTTCCCTTGCCAAGATAATAACACAGTTTTACAATGGATAAGATATTCATATTCACCACATAATAAATATTTCTGAATGTTTTTCCTTATTAACAGGAGGAAATGAGAGAGCAGAAAAACTTGGGAGCTAAATCCACTTATGGATAACTATTTGATCAATTTCCAAAGCAATTTTTACTATATTTTTATTTTATTTGTATTTCTGCATGGAATTGGTAAATTTTAAAAAAATAAGAAAAATTCATAAAGAGAACATTATACTTGCAACATTAAGAGCTCAGATGTCAGGAAATGCTAAAGTTAATGTCACCCATATAACCTTAATTTTGCCCCCTTGTGCTAATTCATGACCCAGTGCTGGCCCAAATGCTCAACTGGTATAAACTAGCATATTTCCATTGGCTTCAAAGCAAGGGACAGATCTTCACCTTAGCTTTTAAATACATGATCCCAAACTGTTTCCTGAATAATATAATGCTGAGAATGTCCACACTCACCCCAGAGCCTATGTATTGTTCTCCCCTTCCAATTCCTACACCCTATGGAACAACCCCTCCTCAGAACCTGCCATCCCCATAGGGTAGTCTACATTGCAGCTGGAGGTGTAATTTCCAGCTCAGATAGACATACCCATGTGAGCGCTGATTGAGCTAGTGCTCTACAAATAGCAGTGTAGCCGCAGTGGCAAAGGCAGCAGCTTGGGCTAGCTGCCTGAGTACGTACCTAGCATCTTGCATAGGATTGTACGCGGGCAGATAATCTGTGCTTGACATGGTCACGCTTCTGTTGTTAGGCACTAGCTCGATCAAAACCTGTACATGCATGTCTACCTTCAGCTGCAGTGTAGACATACCTTGAGTTCGACAGTAGGACATGGCCACTGGCATTAAGACTAGAAGACCTTGTATCCATGTCCTGGCTACAGCATCTCCTGCTCCTCCACCCTCGAAGCACAGTTTTGCTGCCAGCTCTGCCTAGAACCCTCCTGAAAAGGTGAGTTGCACAGGGAAAGGCAAGAGTCAGCATAGCCTCAAGGCACATGCACGTCTTAGACTCTCCACAGAGCTTGATGGAAGGAAGATGTCCATAGCTGTGCTCTGATGTTGCCTGCTCCCACCCTCTTCTCTCACAGATTCCTGACACAGTGACATGCCCTATAGGGAAGGAGGTTAGTGCCACCACAGGTATCCTCCCTTTCACATATGAAAGAGAGACTCATGAAGCTAGGGTGACCAGATGTCCTGATTTTATAGGGACAGTCCTGATTTTTGGGTCCTTTTCTTATATAGGCTCCTATTACTCCCCCCCCCCATCCTGATTTTTCACATTTGCTGTCTGGTCACACTACATTAAGCAGAGCATCTCCTGTACATGTGGGTCATTGAGGGGTCATTCTCCCACCTCAATAGCTTTTTGTATGCAATGTAAATTCCCAATATTTCTCAATCTACTGGGGTTTGCATATTTGGAAAGATTTATTCTTCATCCTGGGAGAAGACTATTACTTCCCTGAGGGTCTTTTCACTTTTTCTAGTCTGGCGCAGCCAGCTGGAGCTCTGACATAGGCCTCTACATATACACTCCTGTTTCCCCCTAGACAGTCCATCCATATTTCTTTCATTCATACTCCCCACTGGGACAAGGGCTGTCTTCAGTGTTCTCCAGAAACAGCCTCCCTGGTAGTGAATACTTATCGGTAAGGCTAAGATTTTGTCATGGTTATGTTTAGTAAAAGTCATAGACAGGTCATGGGCAATAAACAAAAATTCACAGAGCCCGTGACCTGTCTGTGACTTTTACTAAACATAATCATTCAAGCAGCAGGTCAGGGGTACATGGCCCTGGCTGCCGCCGCTGACAGCTGAAGCTGAAGAAGTCATGGACGTCCAGTAAAGTCAGGGAATCTGTGACTGTCATGACCTCCGTGACTAAATTGTAGCCTTACTTATTGGTAACTGCATATAAATCATCTTTATCTCCAAAGTATGGTTTCTCGTCCGCTTACTGTACAGCCACACAGTAATTCAGAGAATAAACCCAAATATAGCAATGTTTAAAAAAAAAAAAGTATGGAATTGTAGCCATCTAATGTCATTAGGTCTCCTAACCTCATAGCAGCAAATGAATCATGGTAGTTTATATCTGAATGTTAACTCTTATCTGCCAGCTTTTATACCATGTTAACTGACTATATACACGACTGTTACCTTTACACCTCTGTGTTTGTTTTAGTATTGTTGTTTGTGGATGTAGTTGACTAACAAAGAGGCAGAGTCATGAAATATAACTGTGTAATTCTATGCAGAGTGAACCACAACACTCTGGCACTTCCATCCAGAGGAAACGTTTAATAAGCAGAGATTGATTTTGAGTGGAGGCCATGCAGGATAAAGACACCCTATCAGCACAATCAGAGTACAGATCTGATTCCTCAAAGTAATAGATTTGGACATAGTCCATAGTCCAGGCACTGGAATAATAGAGGGTAAAAGGTTCCATCTGACCAGAGCACCTTTAATTGGGAGGATTTTAGTACAGTATCTTTATTATTTTTTAATTATGTTATTACTTATTCATTACAGTTATTAAATTTACAATACCTTTTTGTTCTTAAATAATTCCTATATTTTATCCTCAAGCAAAATCTCTTCAGCCTCCAGCACTTAAACTCAAAAACATCCAGCTCATCTGCAATAACTAGAGTGGCTAACTCGAAGCAAAACATAAATGGATTTTATCATATAGTTGAGGGACCCAACAATGCCCTAATTTAATGCATTAGACCAGCGGCTTTCAACAGGTGATCTGCATACTCCCTGAGGGTCCGCAGACTATGTCTAAGACTTCCAAAGGGGTCCGCACCGCCAGTTGAAATTTTTTAGGGGTCTGCAAATGAAAAAGAGGTTGAAACCCACTACAATAGATTGTCTCCTCAGGAAAGTCTGATAGCAATTTATGTTGGTTCACAAGTGATGGAGATGTAGTGCAATCAGAATGAGTGGTAGTGCCTGCTGGGTGCAGAGACAATAGGGTCATAGTCATTAGATTTGGACTCCAGAGCTTTAAGCTCAGTTCATGGCTCTACCAAAGAGTTGCTATGTGACCTTGGATGTGGTAACTAAATCTGTCTCCACTTCATTTCCCAATCTGAAAGACAGGGATGAAGCATAAATGAAGGAACATATATGAGATGCTTATATACAGGGTTGGTTGATATATAGGTACTTAGAAAGAAAGGAGAGTTACAAGGGGGGCATGAATAAATACCTAGGTGGGCAGATGGTTTGACGAACTAAAGGACATTGATGTAACAATTAAAGTTTAAGGGGCAGCATTAGACATTTTCATAAGCGATAGAAAATCATTTGGGTGTATTCCACTCTATCGTTCTTTGTGTGATTTTACCTGAAATATCATAGAATCATAGACTTTAAGGTCAGAAGGGACCATTATGATCGTCTAGTCTGACCTCCTGCACAACGCAGGCCAGAGAATCTCAATCCCACTCCTCTTTCAAACCCCTAACCTATGTCTGAGATATTGAAGTCCTCGAATCGTAGTTTAAAGACTTCAAGGTGCAGAGAATCCTCCAGCAAGTGACCCGTGCCCCACGCTGCAGAGGAAGACGAAAAACCCCCAGGGCCTCTGCCAATCTGCCCTGGAGGAAAATTCCTTCCCAACCCCAAATATGGCGATCAGCTAAACTCTGAGCATGTGGGCAAGCCTCACCAGCCAGACACCCAGGAAAGAATTTTCTGTAGTAACTCAGATCCAACTCCATCTAACATCCCATCACAGACCATTGGGCATATTTACCGCTAATAGTCAAAGACCAATTAATTGCCAAAATTAGGCTATCATCTTTGCTCCATCATCTGCTCAAACCCCCTTCTAAACTCAACCAGAGTTTCCACCTGCATCTCCAATCCTCGGATCTTTTCTTCCATCAGCTCTATCAGGCGGCACTTCATGCAGATGAAACTCTTTTCAGGTACCCCCTCCAGGATCATGTACATGCCGCAGCTTCCACATCCAGTCAACTTTATTGTGTCTTCCACTGCTTGGGTCTCTACCACTGCTGCCTCTGTATCTGTCATAGGCATCCCACCTAAATCCTGTAAATCCGGGAAACACAAACCAAATCACAACACCACCACCCACAGAAAGAACAACCCCCCAACGAGCACCAAAACACTGCCAGAACTCCATACACTCCCTTCACTAGCCTGTCTGTTCCTCTGCCTGCCTCTTAGTCTTCCCCCCAAACTCCCCTTGCAAACTCCCCTGTTTACAGTGCTGTTTGCTGGCTACTGTGCCGCTGCAGCTGTCTGTGCATCCTATGTCGGCAATAAGGGATGTGGAACATTAAGCACCAAATAAATATCCTGCTCAAGACTGGAAGAGTAAGAGAGTATTGTGAGGACCTCCTCCTAACTGCCCTACCACTTAGTCTTAGTCTGACTCCTGTCCCTAGAGGATGAAATTCTTGAGGTGAGTGAGTAGTTCTTTGTGGAATAATGAATCCAGAAAAGGTTTGGGAATTCAGACTAGAATTTTGTTTTTTGTAGGTGCTTATACCACCCCCATCACCACAGTGTCTGAGCAATTTTCAGTAGTGTATTAAGCAACGTGACTAACATGGTTCATTCATTCTCTTTCTCTCCCCAGAGGGAGTGTGTTCAGTGGAGTATTTTTGCTTGGAAAGATTTTGGTAAAAAAATAATGAATAAATACTACTACATTATTTTGTGCATATATTGGAGAAGACCAGTCAATGAAGTGTGCCTTGCACTTGGAGCAGATGGTGGTGGCCACCCTTACATCCTGGGAGACGTAATTCCACAGTCTTGGACCAGCCTCCAGGAAAGCTCTATTCTGCATAGACAAGCTTGGGGGTAGTAAGTTCCATTTTGTCACTGGAGCAGAGTTGTGAACCGTGGTTCTCATTCTGGAGCTTTAGGCAATCTTTAAGGTATCTTGAGCCCAGGACTTTGAGCACCTTAAAGATAAGGACTGAGATCTTGAACTGTACTTGATATTTTAGGGGAAGCCTGCGGGTGGAAAATAGAAGGAAAATATCTTATGGGGAGTAGTTACCCAATTGACTTGCCTGCTAGAAGGTCTTCTCCTTGTCATATGTAGTCACCAGAGCTCAATGTCCAGGTTCCATAACCACAGGATAACCTCTGTAACAAGGGCGGCTTAGGTGTTGTAAACTGTCTTCCAGGTGTCAAGTTGGGTACTCTTCCACCACATGAATTATTGTCTGCAACCCTTCCCCATCGTCACAGTGTGGAGAGGAAACCAGGTCAATTTGATGCATAGTTGTGGCAACTGTGGATGAGCCAGAGAGTAGCCTGTTGAGCCTCGTCTAGGATCTATGATCAAGTGGACAAGGAGGGAGGTTCAGTGATGGACTCCTGAAATTACTTTGTGATGTGCTAGACTCTCTTTCCCACTGATACTTCCACTCTATAAGAATGTACTTTTCAGCTCCTTGGTGGTGCGGATCATCCATGCAGTAGTGCTCTTGTTCAGGAGTGCATGAGCTGCAGGAGCAAAGGGATGCTGAGAGATCAGTCATGCTATCACACCCCATTTGTCCAGGGTGGAATTCCTACGCTGAATGTAAACAGATCTTCGAGTTGGCACTGTGAGTTTCCTGTCGGAAACTAGGGCATCAGTCAACAGGAAATGTAATAAGTGGAGCAAGTCTACTGCCTTCACGTGGCACCTACCCGTCAGTAGCAAAAGCCAAGCTAATGTAGACAAAATGCAAAATCGGAGCTCAAGTTCACATCCTAAAAAGCAAAAGATAAATACTGTCCCAATAAGTTATGATGTAATGTGGCAGCTAATCAGGCCAGGGTTACAAACCTTAGTGGAAGGCCTAAGTGCTTAAAATGCTTGTGTTCAAATAAGAAAAAAATAGGACAGACAAAACTTAGAGCTGGACAAAATTTTGGTGTCAAAGGTTTTTCAGCTTTTTGAAAATGTGAAATCTTATTATGAATGCTCTGATTCTAAATTGTCTAGTGTCTTGCAGCTATTCCTTCTGTTGTGTTTGTGTCTGTTTTATTCTCCTACACCGGTCACCAATTTATAGTTGCATGATGATGATAAAAGGCAGATACACTAAAAGCTTGTCATACCCAATATACCAATGGGTATTCTTATTTTTAAAATAAAGCTTTGTTTTATTTCCCATATGAAGAACATTAAATTCCTGAATACATCCTTCACCGTGATTCAGACAGAATATTTTTGCCTCTTTCTGTCAATCACTGTTGCCTCTAACGTTCTCTCAACGGTGAAACATCTTTCCAGATTCTTATCTCTTTTTTTCCATATGCTCGTTCCTGTGTCTCTTATAGAACACCAGTCAACATGGATGCATACCCTTGCCATAGTTGGTGACACCGGTACAGCTTTTGAAACAGTATGGGTTAATTAGTGGCTATTTCTTCTGTGGATTGGGTGACTATCGCTACAACAGCAGAGAAGAAAATGCTTTACTGTGCACAGGGGGAGGAGAATGGTCTAGGGGTTAGGGTTCCAGTTGGAGACCTGGATCTAATTCCCTACTCTGCCACAGCCTTACTGTATAACCTTGGGTCTTATTCCTTCTGTTCCTCAGTTCCCTATCTGTAAAATGGGGATAATAGTAGTTCTCTGCCTCACAGGGATGTTGTGAGTATAAATATATTAAAGATTGAGGTACTTCAATTCTATTGTGATAGGGGCAGTATAATTACCTAAGATAAGGAAAAGTTATTACACTGAAGAGATTTTCAAAGGATCCTAAAGAAGTTATGTGCCTAATTTGGGGGCTTAACTTCCTAAGGCTATGGCTACACTGGCGCTTTACAGCGCTGCAACTTTCTCGCTCAGGGGTGTGAAAAAACACACCCCTGAGGCCGTGGCTACACTCGAAACTCCAAAGCGCTGCCGCGGGAGCGCTCCCTCAGCAGCGCTTTGAAGTGCGACTGTGGTCACGTGCCAGCGCTGGGAGAGAGCTCTCCCAGCGCTGCAGGTACTCCACCTCCACGAGGGGATTACCTTACAGCGCTGGGAGCACAGCTGAGCGAGAAAGTTGCAGCGCTGTAAAGCGCCAGTGTAGCCGTGGCCCCATTTTGCACATTCAGGAACAGTCCCATGCCTAGATCTCCCTCTGATGTCAATGGGAATTCTGGGCATGACATGGTGCACAAAATGCAACAGAGCTCAGTTAATAATGCACATTGCGCAGTGCATATTGGAAAATAATATATCCACAGTGACTAATGCTTTTCTTTTAAAAAGTTCTTAACTGAGCGGTAAATTATTAATAATAATGTAGAGGGACCTGGCTGCGCATCCCTTTACTCACATTACTCTGCATAAGTACGGCTTGCAGAATCAGACCCAGAGGTATTCAAAATCCTGGAGACTTTCTCCATGATGCTTAGCAGATGTAAATTGAATAAAACCGAAAGCAAAATCCTGGGAGATACTGAGTACCTCTGTGCAGTGCTCAGTGTCTTCAACTCCCATTGCATTTAGTGAGTTGAGGGTATCAACACCTCAGAGAATGTTTGTACCTCTCATTTGCCAACCTGCCTAAGAAATTACAATCTAATTTTGTGAATAGGTCTGGCACAGTTAAAGAGCAGAGTACCTAGGGAGGCATTGTGGCCTAGTGGATTGGACAACAGTGCTGGGAATGAGATGTGGGTTCTAATCCTGACTCTCTGCCCCAGTCTGCTATGTGATCTTAGCCAAATCACTTCATCTCTCTTTGCCTGTATTCTCCTCTCATCTATTGGGAGTAGGGACTCTCACTATGTGCCTCTACAGTGCTTAGACTTTGGTCGGTGCTACTCTTAAAAAGTAATATTAATAACTTAGCAGAAGCTGGTGTTTGCTCATAGGCTTCGTGGAGCAGATGGGGTATCAGATGTGATTTGAACAAGGCTACTTGGTATACGGTGATGGTGTGGCTGTCCCAAGTGTAAAAAGTGCCAAGGAAAGAGATGTAACGTTGGGAATGGGGAGGAAACAATCCTGTGAGTAACACGGTTCTTGAAGAGATGGTGGAGGAAGTAAAGACCTGAAGTAGGGATAGGAGAAGAGTTCTGGACAGATTTGAATCTCATTGAGAGGAACTTGAGGGTGTGTGTGGGGGGGAAGCAAACACAGAGATTCTCGGAGAGGAGTGATGACCTAGTCATAGCACCATGAGAAATTTAGGTATGGCCCTCATCATCCAAGTGTTTGAGTGATTCACAATCTTTCATGGATTTTATTCTCACAAGACCCCAGGGGTACGTACTAAATCCATTTCACAGGTGGGCAAAAGAGATACAGCGTTGATTGGGTATCTTGCCTCAGGTCACCCAGGAAGTTTGTGGCTGAGCCAGGAAATAACCCCAGATCTTTTGTGTGCCAAGCCAGAGCTGTATCTATTACAGCACACTCCCGATTCATGATGGTCTTGGCAGCAGCATTCTGGATACACAGAAGGAAAGAGAGATGAAAGAGGGATGGGCCAGAGTTTTTAAGTAAGTCATAATAGGATAAATACTTGACAGTGACCCTAAATGTGCTACTGGAGGAACATGTAGAAGCCATATATATGCTATAATGCATTTTCCTCCCAAGTAGTTTCAATTAGCCATTTGCCAATCAAACCTCTCTCTCGCTCAGATCACATTTTTTTTCTGTCCATCCCCACCCTCTGCGGAAACATTGTTAGGAAACAGAGAAAGTTTCTCCACTGAAAAGATTTCCTGTAGGCAATGTCAGCACTAATATGAAATGTCCAAAAACAGATGTTGGTTGCTTAGGACAGCCTGATGATATTCTTTTCTTCCTTGAGACTGGATACTAGTTAAACTGTATTCATGCAGACAAATTCCATAAAGATTTAGAGGATAGTACAATACTATGTGCAAAATTTATGCTGTCATTTTTAATACTCCATTGCAAGAAATAGGCTTATCCAATGCACAAGATTTTCAACTAGGCTACAGTTGAAAGAACATAATTATAAGTGATAGCCATACAAAAGCATAAATACTGTACAATGGCTCCAAAAGGATACAAAAAAATCATGCGTGACTGCAGTAATTTCTAATTGGCCTTCATTTGTATGAAGATTTAGTAGTGCAAACACAAGTGCTGTGCTGGTATCTCTACCAATGTGCATCTTATAAATTAATCTCAGGAAGCAGTGGAATAAAAAAGGCATGCAAGATCATTACTGCATGATTTGGCAGAATGGACTATAGGGAAGCTAACAGAGAGTTCTTCTGGCAGTGCAGCAGGCTAGTTAACTGTACTAATGCTATTATTTTGGTATAAATAAATAAATAAATAAAATGTTTAACAGCAGAAGTAAAGAAAACATGTGTTGTACATATGCAATGGGTAGTATGCGCTGCTGCAGTGATGGTTGCCATGGAAACTGTTGGAGGGCTACTACAGAGCAAGTAAGAATGCAATATAAACAACCTAAGGGTCCAACTCTGGGGTGCTGAGTGCCTCCTGGAGGTTTCTGAATGCCCTCAGCTCCCATTGAGGTCTGTGAGAACGGAGGATGCTCAATACTTGTTGCTGAAGGTGTCCAGAACCTTGCAGGATCAGACCCTAAATAACAAGGACTTAGTCTCTAAGCCTATGTCCGCACTGGAATAAAAGACCCGCAGCGTGGCCATGGCTGGCCCATCTCAGCTGACTCGGGCTAGTAGGGCTTGGGCTATGGGGTTAAAAATTGCTCTGTAGGTGTTTGGGCTTGGGCTGGAGCCTGGGCTCTGAGACTCTCCCCCATCATAGGGTCCCAAAGCCCAGGCTCCAGCCCAAATCCAAACAGTAACACAGCAATTGTACAGCCCCCCCCAAGTCTGAGCCAGCTAATCCGGGTCAGCTGACTGTTTAATTGCTGTGTAAACATACCCTAACAGGACAGTCTACTCTTCACCACAAGAGGGGAAGAGAAGAGAATAAATTGTCACTCAGACACAGTTCTTTCTCTGATCTCCCATTTACTTGACCTCTTTTTATGGAACATCTTGCACCAGCCACTTGACAGGAGCTTGGTCTCCAACCTCATTATTCACCAGCCCACTCCCTATTCCTCTCTCCAAACCCTCCCCTCCCATTGGCTCACAAGCAGGAATATCAGTCGAACGGCTTCTGCTCTCCTCATTATAGCCGCCGTCATAATCTGAGCAGTGGCATTAAGGGGGGAGGGGGTTGTTTCCCTGGTCCACTGAGTAAGGTCTGTGACAGTCCACTCCCAAATGGCTTGGTACACACACTGTTCCACCCCATCATTCATATCACCCATAGTCTAACCAACAATACAGAGGGGTCGATTGCACCATGACTTTCATGGGCATAAAGCCTGATGGAGTCATTCAGTGCTGCTGTTTAACCCTGCATTGCCATTGACTTCAATAGGTGTAGCATTCATTGATGCTAGACTGCTGTGATCATCCAGTCTGACTTCCGGCATAACACAGCCCATAGAACTTTCCACAAATAATTATTGTTTGAACTAGAGTATATCAGGGAAAAAAACAACCCACCTTGAGTTAAAAGTTGTCAGCGATGGAGAATCTGCCAGAACCCTTGGTAAATGGATCAAAGTGTTAATTACCCTCAATGTTAATAATGTGTGCCTTATTTCCAGTCTTAAGTTGTCTAGCTTCAACTTCCAGCCCTGGGATCTTGTTATATCTTTGTCTGCTAAATTGAAGAGCCCATTATTAACTATTTATCCCCCATGTAGGCACTTATAGACAGTGATCAAGTCACCTTTTAATCTTCTCCTTAAAGATTGTGACCTATGGCCCTTTTCTGCAATTGGCTCATTGCACAGTGACCTTTGTGCCTATGTCGAATCCTGTTGAGTTTAGTGTGACTCTGGCCACCCGCATGAAATAAGTTGCAGGACTGACGTTTTCCTGAGGAGAATATTGCCAACCAGAACATCCAGGATCATGAGTCAGACCCCAAAAATCAACAGGCTGGACTTAAGCAAGGCTTTTGACACAGTCCTACATGACGTTCTGATAAGTAAGCTGGAGAAATGTGGGCTTGGTAAAACTACCGCTAAGTGGATGCATAATTGGTTAAACAACTTCAAACAAAGAATAACTATTAATTGAATGATGTCACAGTGGAAGGAAGTTTCAAATGGGGTCCCACAGGGATCTATTCTGGTCTGGTGTTGTTTAACATCTTTATTAATGACCTAGATATAGAAATGGAGAACACAAAAGAGAAATTTGCAGATGAAGCAAACGTAGGGGAGGTTACAAACACTTTGGAGGAGAGAGCTAAAATTCATAGGGATCTAGATAAATTGGAGAATTGAGCTATAGCCAACAAAATGATATTCAACAAAGCCAAATGTAAGGTGCTACAATTAGGGAAGAAAAGCCAAATGCACAAATACAAAGTGGGGGATAACTCAGCAATGCTGCTGAGAAGTCTCTGGGAGTTGTGGTAGATCACAACCTCAACATGAGTCAACAATTCAATGCTGTTGCAATTTTGGGTTGCATTAACAGAGGTATAGCATGCAAGTCATGGGAGGTAATAGTACTGCTCTACTTGGCCCTGGTTAGGCCTCAGCTTGCGTACCGTGTCCACTTTTGGTCTCCGCTATATAGAAAGTATGTAGACACTGATGATCAAGGGGATCAAATGCAGGACATATAAGCAAAGGCTGAAGGAACTGGGTATGTTCAGTCTGGAAAAGAGGAGATAATGGGGGAGATGATAGTGACCATCAAATACTTGAAAGGCTGCCATAAAAAATGGAGAAAAATTGTTATTTTGCCACAGAGGGCAGGACAAGAGGCAATGGCCTAAAACTACAGCATAACATATTTGGATTAAATCCAAGGAAAAAACTTCCTAACTGTAAGAACAGTAGGACAATGGAAAAAACTGCCTGGGGACATCATGGAAGCTCCTCCCCTGGAGGTTTTCAGAAAGAGGTTGGATAGCCATCTGTCTCGGATGGTCTAGTCACAACAATTCCTGCATCTGTAAAGGATCAGCTGTTGTGACCTGCACAGGATGTGTCATGTCCTTCTTTCTCCAGAAGATAGAAGTGGCTTTGTATGAAATGCAAGATGGTCTCCATACTAGAAAAGGTTAAAGGACCAAAGAACCAATTATTGACCCTGTTTTGCATTAGAGAAAATGAAGACTTCCTGGATCAAAGTCAGGATTTGGTACTACAGTCATAGTATGCTGAAAAATCAGAGAGGGCAGTGCAGAGGGGACTGAAGAATAGGGAAGAAAATTGGACCTCCAGAAGAAGGAGGAGGAGAACCAGACACAGAGGTACACAATCGCGTTCAGGCTCTCAGAACAGGTATTACTGCTGAAAATGCCTTGGAGTCATCTGAGGGAAGGGATCAGAAGTAGACACCATCGACTGGAAGGCATGGGATGCATTGTTCTAGGGATGGGGGTTCCATGACTATCACTCCCAAGAGGAAGAGAAGGGTAGTGATGATCTGGGACTCCCTCCTAAAGGGAACGGAGACCTCCATCTGCATTCCAGACCAAGATCTAAAAAAGAGCCACCATGGCTTAACAACCATGTAAAAGAAGCAGTGAGAGATAAAAAGGCATCTTTTAAAAAGTGGAAGTCAAATCCTAGTGAGGTAAATAGAAAGGCGCATAAACACTGCCAAATTAAGTATAAAAATGTAATAAGAAAAGCCAAAAAGGAGTTTGAAGAACAGATACCTTTTGAGTTTTTGGCTAATAACAAAATGTTTTTTTAAGTACATCAGAAGCAGGAAGCCTGCTAAACAACCAGAGGGGCCCCTGGACGATCGAGATACAAAAGGAGCACTTAAAGATGATAAAGTCATTGTGGAGAAACTAAATACATTCTTTGCTTCAGTCTTCATGGCTGAGAATGTTAGGGAGATTCCCAAACCTGAGCCGTCCTTTGTAGGTGACAAATCTGAGGAATTGTCACAGATTGAAGTGTCACTAGAGAAGGTTTTGGAATTAATTGATAAACTTAACAGTAGCATGTCACCGGGACCAGATGACATTCACCCACGAGTTCTGAAAGAACTCAAATATGAAATTACGGAACTAACAACTATGGTTTGTAATCTGTCCTTTAAATCAGCTTCTGAACCCAAAGCTTGGAAGATAGCTAATGTAACACCAATATTTAAAAAGGGCTCTAGAGGTGATCCCAGCAATTACAGACCGGTAAATCTAATGTCAGTACTGGGCAAATTAGTTGAAACAATAGTAAAGAATAAAATTATCAGACACATAGAAGAACATAAATTGTTGGGCAAAAGTCAACATGGTTTCTGTAAAGGGAAATCATGTCTTACTAATCTATTAGAGTTTTTTGAGGGGGTCAACAAACATGTGGACAAGGGGGATCCAGTGGACATAGTGTACTTAGATTTCCACCAAAGGCTCTTACGTAAATTAAGTTGTCATGGGATAAAAGGGAAAATCCTTTCATGGCTTGAGAACTGGTTAAAAGACAGGGAACAAAGGGTAGGAATAAATGGTAAATTTTCAGAATGGAGAGGGGTAACTAGTGGTGTTCCCCAAGGGTCAGTCCTCAGACCAATCCTATTAAACTTATTCATAAATGATCTGGAGAAAGAGGTAAACAGTGAGGTGGCAAAGTTTGCAAATGATACTAAACTGCTCAAGATAGTTAAGACCAAAGCAGACTGTGACGAACTTCAAAAAGATCTCACAAAACTAAGTGATTGGGCAACAAAATGGCAAATGAAATTTAATGTGGATAAATGTAAAGTAATGCACATTGGAAAAAATAACCCCAACTATACATACAATAATATGGGGGCTAATTTAGCAACAACTAGTCAGGAAAGAGATCTTTGAGTCATCGTGGATAGTTCTCTGAAGATGCAGTGTGCAGTGGCAGTCAAAAAAGCAAACAGGATGTTAGGAATCATTAAAAAAAGGGTAGAGAATATCTTATTGCCCTTATATACATCCATGGTACACCCACATCTTGAATACTGCATACAGATATGGTCTCCTCATCTTAAAAAAGATATACTGGCATTAGAAGAGGTTCAGAGAAGCGCAACTAAAATGATTAGGGGTTTGGAACAGGTCCCATATGAGGAGAGATTAAAGAGGCTAGGACTTTTCAGCTTGGAAAAGAGGAGCCTAAGGGGGGATATGATAGAGGTATATAAAATCATGAGTGTTGTGGAGAAAGTGAATAAGGAAAAGTTATTTACTTGTTCCCATAATATAAGAACGAGGGGCCATCAAATGAAATTAATGGGCAGCAGGTTTAAAACAAATAAAAGGAAGTTCTTCTTCACACAGCTCAGTCAACCTGTGGAACTCCTTGCCTGAGGAGGTTGTGAAGGCTAGGACTATAACACGGTTTAAAAGAGAATTAGATTAATTCATGGAGATTAAGTCCATTAATGGCTATTAGCCAGGATGGGTAAGGAATGGTCTCCTTAGCCTCTGTTTGTCAGAGGGTGGTGATAGACGGCAGGAGAGAGATCATTTGATCATTACCTGTTAGGTTCACTCCCTCTGGGGCACCTGGCATTGGCAACTGTCGGTAGACAGGATACTGGGCTGGATGGACCTTTGGTCTGACCCAGTATGGCCATTCTTATGTTCTTAATCCCAAGAAATGGGCTGCTTGCCTGAATTCAGGATGTGACAGTATCTGCCAAGACTCATCAAGCCCTCGGACAACTGCTCTTTCCTTCTTCTCCATGTGGGCACCAATGATACCGCCAAGAATGACCTTGAGTGGATCACTGCACACTATGTGGCTCTGGGAAGAAAGATAATAGTTTGGGATGCAAGTGGTGTTCTTGATCATCCTCCCTGTTGAAGGAAAAGGCCAAGGCAGGGACCATCAAATCATGGAAATAAATGTGTGGCTATGCAGGTGGTGTTGGTGAGAGGGCCTTGGCTTCTTCAAGAAGCTGATATTCCAGGAAAGAGGATTACTGCGCTGGGGTGGGCTCCATCTATCAAATAGTGGGGAGAGCATCTCTGGACGTCATCTGGGTAACCTGATAAGGAGAGATTTAAACTAAGTCTTATGGGGGATGATGACAAAAACTGGCAAATGCACATCTAGGCTCAAGTAATGAAGACCAGGGGAAGGAGCTAAATTCTGGAGAAGGGACTAGAAACCACAACTGCATTAAAGAAGCAAGAAGAAAAACAGGGCAGTCTGCAAAATATCTTCAGTGCCTGTACACCAATGCAAGGAGTATGGGGAACAAGGAGGATGAACTGGAAGTCATGCTAGATGAAGAAAATTATGACTTAATTGGCATTACAGAGACTTGGTGGGACAACTCCCATGACTGTAGTACCAACACTGAGGGATGTAGCTTGTTCCAAAATGCTAGGTATGGGGGAAAAAGGAGAAGGCATTGTGCTGTACATCAAGAATGTACACACTTGCTCTGAGGTCCAAGAGGAAGGAAGCGGCAGATCTCCCGAAAGTATCTGGGTGAGGATAAAAAGGGGGAAGACTAGTAGTAATGTTATGGTGTTGGGGGGGGGTCTATTATTGACCACTAACTCAAGAAAAGGAAGTGGATGAGGCATTCATCATGCAGGTAAAAAGATTAGCTAACATGCATGAGCTAGTATTAATGGGGGATTGTCTCTTCCCTGATATCTGTTGGAAGACTAATACAGCAAAACATAATATGTCCTGCAAGTTCTTAGCATATGTAGAGGACAGTTTTCTGATTCAGAAAGTTGAGAAAACAACTAGGACGTCATCCATTTTGGATCAGCTTTTGACCAACAGGGATGAATTACTTGCAAACGTGAAGATGGTTGGGAACTTGGGAGGAAGTGATCATGATCTGCTAGAATTCAAGATCCTAAGGAAAGGAGGGTGTGAGAAGAGCAAAACAAGGACACTGGACTTCCAAAAAGCCGATGTCAACCAATTCAGAGAAATAGTGGGCAAGGTTGCATAGAGAGACCAATTTGTAAGAAAAGGAGTCGAAGTGGGCTGGCATTTCCTAAAATATGTAATACTATAGGCTCAACATCAAGCTATTCCAATGAAGAAGGCGGACAAGAAAAGCCATAGGAGACTCATGTGGCTGCACAAGGAGCTTTTTAGCTATCTAAAAACCGAAAGGGATACATACAGGAAATGGAAGGAGGGGCATGTCACCAGGGAAGTATACATGGGAATAGCACAAGTGTGTAGGGATAAACTCAGAAAAAACACAGTGAGGAATGAGTTACAACTGGAAAGAAATATTAGAGACAACAAGGAGAGCTTCTACAAGTATGTCAGATAGAAAAAAAAGATCAGGGATGGTGTGGGTCCACTGCTCAATGGAGAAGGTGAGCTGGTAACAGAAGATGTTAAAAAGGCAGAGCTGCTCAATGCCTATTTTGCTTCAGTCTTCTCATAAAAAATAACATGTGACTGGATGACTAGTGAAGTTACCATAGACAGCAAAGGGGAAGGGATGCAGATCAGGATAAATAAAGAACATGTCAGAGATCTTCTGACTAATTTGAATGAATTCAAATCAGCAGGGCCTGATTCAAATCAACCCCAGGGTGTTGAAGGAATTAGCTGAAGAAATCTCAGAGCCACTGGCAATAATATTTGCAAACTCATGGGTGACAGGAGAGGTCCCAGAAGACTGGAGAAGGGCAAACATAGTGACCATCTTTAAAAAGTGGAAAAAGGAGCCAGGGAAATATAGACCAGTCAGCCTGACCTTGATACCTGGAAAGCTACTAAAGCAATATAAAAAACATTCAATTTGGAGGATGAAGGGGTGATCACTAGCAGCCAGCATGGATTTACTAAGAACAAATGCCAAAGTTAAGGTTGTCTGCACAACCTTACCTCTGTCCCTTTACGCCTATGTGCTACAATACAGCCTTTAAGTATGTGATCACATATAGAGTGTGTGTGGGAAGAGGGGGTAATGCAGGACATCTGCCTCATTTAGTGGGCACATTGTATGGTGAATAAGTCAGGGCTCTGTAGCAAATCAGAAGCTTCAAGATGTAATGTTACAGTTAGAGATGGACAGTGCGTAGTTCATTATTCCAGTGTGGTTGTATGGGCACAAATGAAGTGTAGGAGCTGACCTCAATGCACAGTATACACCGCTTTTAGTTCAACACTTTTTTCACAATGGAGAAATGGTTTCAATAGCTGTCTCTAATCTGTAATGACAGTCATCTCTCTCCTTTCAGCCACTTGTGTACTTCGTTGATGGGAATGAACCAATTTGAATATAGATTTAATTAGTTGTAGCTAAAGTAGTGGCTCTTGCAGGTTAACAGACCCTAAAAGGTTGTCAAATTGTTGCTTCAGCGCCTTATTCTTATTCCATTACTTCCCACTGCATCATGTTGCAGGTTAACAGACCCTAAAAGGTTGTCAAATTGTTGCTTCAGCGCCTTATTCTTATTCCATTACTTCCCACTGCATCATGTTGCAGGTTAACAGACCCTAAAAGGTTGTCAAATTGTTGCTTCAGCGCCTTATTCTTATTCCATTACTTCCCACTGCATCATGTACTGTGCTGCTTCACAAAAGTCTGTAATTTGATGATACAGCCCATTGAGCCTCTTTGCATCGCTGCTAGACGGAACTGCACTTAACACATTTTCCTATACAGATACATTACCATAGGTCAAAGAATGCATCATGTTTGGATGGCTTTGGTCATTCTTTGTTCCACAAATCACCTAACAATCAAGGGCAGAGTAAATACTGGGAGCACAGGATCTGTGGGAAGAGCTGCAAAATCATTAAATTTACTAATTAAATAACTGAGGGTTCAAAAAGAATCAAAATTTTCAGATACCTCAAGTCATTATTCCAATGTTAGTTCTTGGCATAGTGTGATGTAACAACTACTTTATTATTAATGAAGGTAAAATGGACAAACAACCCCCTCCTCCATAATCTCTGCTCCTTGGCCTTGATACTAGTCATTTTACCCCATTCAAAATTCTGCTGCTAGGACCATCTTCTGGGCTTTTCACTCTGACCACATCACCCCTTTTTTGGCATTCCCCTGATGGTTCCCCTTCTTCCTGCGCATCAAAACCAAGATCTCCGTGTTTGTCTTTAAGGACCACACCATTTATCCTCTCTCTATCAGATCTGCTTACTCCTGAGGCTGTCAAATCATTCCCTTTGCTCCGTTAATGATATCAGCCATGATCACCCATTTCTCCCTCAAGCAAATCTGCACTTTATCCCCTGTTGCCCCATCTCCACATCAAAACGGGTCAGACCACTCCCATATGCTCTTTTAAAATCAACCTATGCATCAGTCCCATCTAGCACTGGATATGACTTCTGCTTTCCTGCTCAGCTCCTTTTGTTTTATCAGAAATGCATCCTCCCAACTACCCCCCTCCACCCTCCTGTCACTGCCTGTGTTGCTTCCTGTACAATGCCTAGCACAACAACACACTGCTCTTTAATTGGGGTGTCTTGATGCTACTGTAGTAACAATAATTGATCATTAGAAAGTTGCTGGTTGATCAAATACGGTTAATAGGATGCAATTAAAAATATTAGTGAGACTATCGAGCAATCTCCCAAGTGATTTTGTAGGAGCCTCATTGTGTGAAATATTCAAAGCTCAACTTGATAAAGCAGTGGAGAATATATCCTAGGGAGCAGTGCAGGGCTCAGGAATAGAATAAATCATACTAGTTTTTTCTATATCTTATCCTTTTGATTTAAAATGCATTGCCACCACAACTGCTCATGCAACATAAGTCTGAGTAGCAGTCAAGGATACTGTGATCTGCCCTCTGGATGCCCCAGTAATGTGGTTGTGTATAGAGAGTGTACTTTGAGTTTCAGAGGAATGTACCAAACTCCACTTCCACAGCTGCATTACTAAGAACTGTCATGGTAACCAGTGATGTGATCAGCGGGGTATGACAAAGAAGGCAATTGGAAGAAGAAAAGGAGAAATAGTCTCAAACAAGCTGAGAATTGTTTGCTTCTGTACTGGCTGAAAAGCATCTCTGTACTAATGGAAAATGTCAGGGAATCCCCTTGTGGAGGTAGGGAATGTATAGCAGAGACGTCCTGGTTATTTGCTTAAGGTTAAAAAAACCCAACAGACTTCTTCTAAAGATGCATGGCTCAAAACTCACTTCCTCAAGAAAGTTCCTCACAAGGATCAGTGTGACATGCCAGTCAACTAAGAAAGGACTGGTAGCAATTCTAGTCCCTAGAAATCTGATATCAGTTCAGTCCCACCTGTCGGCCAGTCACTCATGCACCCTCATGAACATGTCTCCAAGCACATTCAAGTTATTAAAATCAGATCAAATAAAGGGATCTTGAAATATGTATGTTTCCATGCATAAAGAGCAAAACATGTACTTCATCGGCATGTTTTTTTATCTGAGATAGAGGAAAACAGCAAAGAAAGAACAAATGTAAGTCTCTAATGTCAGCAAGGGAAAATAGTGATTAAAAACTGGCATGCTATAACCCCAAGAGAAGGAGTTAGTTATGTGTTTTTTAGGGTTTATCTTAAGCTGCCTCTCTACATTGCCAGCCTGTTTACATTTAAAGGTGCAGTACACAGAAAACACAATCACAACATCTCTGCTACGCTTGCATAAGCTACACACGCCACAGATTTCAAGTCAGACAAGAATTAGGAGCCACACGTGTAAGAGGGAAGAGAATTCCCACAGAGGTGGCATGTTACAAAAATGAACTACTTACTAGTAATTCTGATGGTCCTGGACCTGGGGACATTGACAAGAGACATTAAGAACCAGAGCAAAAGGCGTGCTGCTGGGCAGTAGAACTATGGCACAGACCAAATAAAGACACTTAGGAGAGAGGAATAATTTCCACTATTGGCAGGATAAAAGAGCGTCCCAACCCCTTCCTTCCACTCTAATTGTTTCACATGTTAAGTATCTATCTCCTTTCCTGCAAGAGTCTCAATGTGCTTCATAAATATTAATTGATCATTGAAACACCATGGCACACTGTATAGTTATTACTCCAAACTCCACACACTACTGCCCAGGACAAACTTGGCTTCTTTCTCATCCCTCTCCTCATACTGCTCCCTGCTGTAGTGGAGGCCAATCCCAACTCCTTCCTCCCCCTCCAGCTCTACTACTCTTCTGCCCCCTCTGTGTTAATCCACAGAGGGTACAAGTCTCTTACAGTCCCAGTAAAAGCCCAAGTGGTAGCCGCTCATGCTTTTAGCTCAGGATGTCCTCGGTTCAATCCCTGGGGTGTCAGCCCAAGATGGCAGCTGTCATATAAGTGGGGGAAGCTTGTCTGGAATAACTACTGTTAGCCTCAGTCAGATAAACTTCCTTTCCCAGAGGAAGCATGGGTGGGATTCACAAAGGGAGTTAGGTGTTGTGATACTGAGAGTCAAAATGCCTGACTTTTGTAGGCACCTAGCAAATCACAGGAACACACTGCTATCCACAAAGCCGAGTTAAGCACGTAGGCTCCCTGTTCAATGAATGGGGAGAGATAGGTGTCTTAGAATACAATTCACAAAGCCAGCAGGCTAGGCGAGGCACCACTTAAGATAGTGAGCAGGGGGATGTGCTCTAGGGCCCGCCCCTCTCACAGAGATAGGCATCTAAGACCAAGCTGCAGGGAGGTGCCCATTTCTGCTTTATGATCCACAGACCAGGAGACAGTAGATGTTCGACCACCTAAGGAGTGTTTCGGGCCTGATCTGTTAGGCATGCTAAGAAGACACCTATTGGATAGGGCCCCTCAGGCAACTTCATACAATACAGCTGAGCAGGGAGCTTGACTTCCCTTAACTTTTTGCCTAGTGGTTAGAGCACTCATCCAGGATGTGGGAAATGCCCAGTTCAAGCCCTGCCCCTCCTGAGGTGAGTGTCCTAACCAGTAGGCTACAGAGTCATTCTAATGCTGTCTTTCCCAATTAATATTTAATTATTCCATTATTTAATTAGAGTGGAACAACTTCAATAGGAGAGATTGAGTGATCCCTGCATTGGAGTATTTCATAGCCTAGTGGTCAGGGCATTCAGCTGAGATATGGCCAATCTCTGTGAAAATCCATTTTCTCCTTCAAAAGGAGGGTGGACTCGAACTGGAAGTCTCCCACATCCTGAGTACCCTATCCACTAGGCTAAAGGTTATAAAGAAGCCCTTCCTTCCCTCTTGGCTGTTTGTTGGGATTCCCACTAAGACCTTTATACTCAGCTTATCCTGAACACCTCTGACAGTTCTGAAAGAAGACTTCATCCAGTTCTCTGGGATCCAAAAATCTCAGTTCAACTCCAGTTTGTTGCTCAGGTTCCTTTATTACGCATGTAACAGCTCTTTGCCCATGCTGACCAGGCTCAGAGCCAGGGGGTTTAGGTAACACCGCAAATCCAATTCATGTCACACACTACACGGTTTATATACATCGGTGCTAGCTACTAACATCTATACTTCTTGCATCAAAGGACCAATCCCTTTGCAGACTGTGCAAGGCAAGCTTATCAGCTCAGGGTGTTTCTTTGTGTGTGTTTTACTTTGTGAAAGTTTTCCAGACCTGAAGAAGAGCTCTGTGTAAGCTGGAAAGTTTTTCTCTCCTACTAACAGAAGCTGGTCCAATAAAATATATTATCTTACCCAACTTGTCTCTCTAACATCCTGGAACCGACACAGCTACAACACGACATACTCATAATAGTTTAGCTAGTTTCTGCCTTCCTGATTTACTATAAACATATTCACAATAGCTGTACTTGTTTTGTCTTAAATTCAGTCTGTTCATGTCAGCTAAGTTATCAATACGATATTTTGTATAAACTCACTTGTTGGGCCCAATCTGGTAGATGACCTCTGAGCATACTTAATAGATCAAGCCACCAAATACATGTATGCAGCCAAATTCACATCTTCTCCAGCTCATGAAACGTTCTGGGCCTTCTGGGTCTTGGCGCCTAGCGGGAGAGAGAGTGGTGCACATGCTCAGAGGCAGTAACATAGGAACCTAGGGCATTTTGATGACAAAAACAAAGGCACCGAATGAGGCTAATGTTCAGCAGGAGTTTTGGGAATCATGGTGGAGCCAAAATGGGGACTTTGGCACCTAAACCCAAGACTTTGATGCCTAAGTCTGGGGTTTAGGCAGCTAAGTCCCTTTGTGAATCATACCCCATGTAAACCACTGGTGATTGTCTGAGACTAGCTCCCTTTGAGGTGGGCTGAGGTTTGTGGTGTTTGGATGCTGGCCAGGATCTGTATTTTGTAGCTCAGACTCTCCTGTGTTATGCTGTAACTTTGCTGTAACTCTGTCAGCCAAATTTTGACAATGGAGTTGTCTGACTGCGGCAAATTAAGCTTTTCTTTATAATTGTTTAACAAAACAGATTGAAAGGCAGGAAGTCACTTAGGACACGCAGCAGTGTACCTTCAATAAAGAATACTCAAGACACAGTAAGGGCCTAGGCCAGCAGTCATTGCAGTGGAATTTTCTTGGGTGAGTTCGGTGGGGGCAGGAGCATGATCTAAATATGAAAAACTAGGAGCCAGATCATAGCTCCAGTTACTTTTGCCACTCTGGTGGCATACAGCAGCCATAGAGCCAGCTAATCTGGTGTTCTGGGAGTTCCCTAGGTGATGCAGGCCCTTCATAATAGACCCTATGCCAACCCCTCTCCTAGCTCTTGGAGCAGGTACTGTGATCTTGAGACAGGCCATAAGGCTGGGATATTCCTACATCCACTTAATTTCTGGCTGCCAGACTGGCTCTGTGAGGTCATAGATGGGCATAAATTAGAACAAACTGTGTATTAGCCAGACCCAGGACTGGGGACATGTAAAAGTATTATTACTTATACCAATAAATAAATAATAGTAATAACTATAGATCCTAGGAACTTAATCATGGACAAGGACCCCTTTGCCCTGGGTGCTGCACAAACATGGAACAAAAACACAACCCCTGTTCCCAAGAGTTTACAATCCAAGTATAAGACGAGAGACAACAGATGGATATAGAGGAGCCACCATCCTCTACTTATAGCTTTGTGCTAGGTGCATCCCAGTCAGACTAGTATTAATACTAGCTCTAGTATTGAATCTGTCAACCTACTATCAGCTGAAGGGAAGACATGCCAACCGTATCAATGAGTCAGATGCCTCACTGACATGTATTTTCACAAGTTTTATAATTAAAATATAATGGGCCGAATTAATCTCTCAGTTACGGTGATGTGCCTCTCGCCCTATGTCAGTGGAGTTACTCCAAATGGACACCCGTGAAACCAAGCAGAATTTGGCCCAGTATTTGTAGGATGAATGCCTGAGCGACAGGGGTACAAATGGACCTGTTTTTCCCCCACTAATGTAACTGTATTATGAATATTATTAACACTCCATTTGCAGGTGATCTAATAAATTAACACGTGCATTTAAAATATTGAAATACTGCCCGTGTGCAAATGGGATATTTAAGCTGTTAGAAATCTCTTTTCATGCTTTTCATTGCAATATCCCTACTTCTGATTCTAGTGCATTACATTTTGTAGGGGATTGTTAGACTGTCTGAGGCATACAGAAATCAGTATCCATAGGCTAAAAACATGGTTAGAAACAAGTGTGAAAACTGCAGGGTTTCTTCTGAAAGTAATGGCTCTTTATTCTCTCTCTGACTGAAACAACATTTCTGCATCTGGCAAAAATACATCAACAGTTTTCATTAAAAAAAGCATTCCTGTCAGCATTAAGTGTGTTCTCATAAATTTTGATGGGACATTAATGCATGTGTGTGAGTCAGGAAAGAAAAATCAGAGATGGGGAGTACATCAACATCTATTTAGGAGAAGTTCTTCTTTTCTGTAACAGAGTCATAAAACATCTCAAACTCATGATTCATCATAAAATAATTGGAGATCCCTCCACTACCCCCTCTCTCAAGTTCCCCCACCTCTTGTTTTACATTCAGCCGCAAGGCTGTTGACTAGCATAACCACTTCTGAAGCTGTATTTCCAGAAACAACAGCAGCGATTGTGGTCTTAAACCAGGCTCCTTGCTATTTCACAAGGCAAGCATATACTAGTATTTCCTACTCCATAGCATCCATTTCCCTTGATGAACTTCAGTGAGAAAAGTGCAAACTCAAGCAAAAGAAAATTCAGTGTTTTTATTTTGTGTGTGTTATTGCAAGAAGAAAATGGACCTTCTATTTGGAGCTATAGATAAGAAGCTATTTGGGAGGAAAGAGCCTGGCCATCTTCATTCTCTAGGTGTGACACCCATAACCTTGCCATCTGTATAGTGGATGCATAGAACTGAGACAGTGATACTATAGTTGTATGTCCAGACCTATCAACTCTTTTTTCTTAGTACAGAGATGATTGTTTTGAAAGGAGGTTGCGTCAGACAAAGACAAAGGTAGAAACACAGAGACAATGAATAACTAGGTCTGCCTATGAATCCTCCAGCCCAGAGAGTTTCACATAGCTGGGACTAATCAATTGCATATCAATTTATCAACTCAGTATTTCACTGTAGTCCGTATGCCTAGATCATTAGCTGTATTCACATGCCTGCTTTAAAATGCATTCAGAAAAAAAACAGAATTGCGTGATCAGAATTACTTGCTTAAAGGAGAATCAGGAGCTGATCCTGCAATCAACAAAACAGGAAAGAGATGAGTGTGTACATGGAGAGTATTCATATGTGGGTGAGGAAACAATGCTTCTACACTGCCTGCTTGACACAGATATTACACCACTTGCGTACGTGACTTAATCCTCATGTAGATGAAGAGCACACACGTTTTCTGCTTCTGCCATGTGTGTAAAACACCGTATGGTCCAGGATGTAGTAGGAGTCTTGGCCACAACTGCAGACATCTGGGGGTCCCCACACTCATGGCCATTCTGCCACTCCAGATTAAATAATCAGGTAGCATCATAGGTGAAAAGCCCATCTTCTGCCTTCAGCTTGCTCGATGAGGGTCTGGCCACACATATGCCCCGCCAGACCAGATTGTTTGAAACTCATTGTATCTGTTGATGCAATGCAGAGGCTCCAGCTTGTAAAGAATGTGGCTGCTCTCACTGGGCTAAGCCACCTTGAGCAGATGATTCCTGTGCTCCCACCATTGGCTGCCAGGCGCAGATCCACAACACAACATGCAATGCTTACACTTGAGTGCCTAATAAAATCACTGGAAGCCACAAACTGTGGGTGAGCTGCCTAGCTCCCTGTATAAAGCACAGGCAGAGAGAGGCACCTGAGAATGAGCTCCACAAAAATCAGCACTCTAGGTGGGGAGCTGTCTAAAGTGGCCAATGGGAGATGCCAAGAGGGGTGTGTTCAAAGCCCTCATGGAACTAGGTGCCTATCTCTGCTTGCAATCCACAGCCAGGAACCCTCTCTTGAATGGGAGGCACATTGAAAGAATCGTAGTGGCGCGTGCCTATGTCCACACAAAATGCCCTGGAAGAGGGGGTTGAGGAGGAGGTGATCTACCATCTGAACTTTAGCCTAGTGTTTAGGATACTTACCCAGGATGTGAGTACCCTAGCCACAGTATTATTGGATATGCCGGGGGGGGGGGGGGAAGAGGGGCCATGTCTCTCTCAGTCTCTCCTGTTGAAGCTGTTTCACTTTGTCCGACAATTAAATATTAATTGGGGCACAGAGAAAATAAGAATGACTCTAGTTTAGTGGTTAAGTCACTCACCTGACACCTTGTTCAAATCCCTTTTCCTCATCAGGGAGAGGGGGGAATTGAAGTGGGATCTCCCACATCCCAGGTTCGTCCCATCACCACTGGGCTAAAGGAGGCCTCTACCATTGTTATCTTCTGTGGAGTTAGGCTTGGCTTTGAGCATGGCTACCGGATTGACACGATAGTCATGGGAACACCAGTCAAGGGAACACCTATCTTTACCTGAGGTTTAAGTGTGAGTTAGATGTCCAGGTATGTGCCTGGACAATGAGAATTGTGCTGAGGTTTAAGTGTGAGTTAGATGTCCAGGTATGTGCCTGAAGCAGAAGTGCACATGTCCAGAGGAAAAAACTTAGGTGCCTAAGGGACTTTTACAGCAAAAATGTAGGTGCTGAGTTAGTTTAGGCCCCTACGGGGTTAAGCAGCAGCCAAGGGAGCAGTGGGTTGTGAATTGAACGGGCACCTACATCTGGGGTTTAGGTACTTAAGTCCCTTTGTGGATCAGGGCACAAGTTCATTTCCTTTGCCAGTTCAAAACAATGGTCCTAATAGATTCATAGATTCATAGATTCTAGGACTGGAAGGGACCTCGAGAGGTCATCGAGTCCAGTCCCCTGCCCGCATGGCAGGACCAAATACTGTCTAGACCATCCCTGATAGACATTTATCTAACCTACTCTTAAATATCTCCAGAGATGGAGATGCCACAACCTCCCTAGGCAATTTATTCCAGTGTTTAACCACCCTGACAGTTAGGAACTTTTTCCTAATGTCCAACCTAGACCTCCCTTGCTGCAGTTTAAGCCCATTGCTTCTTGTTCTATCCATAGAGGCTAAGGTGAACAAGTTTTCTCCCTCCTCCTTATGACACCCTTTTAGATACCTGAAAACTGCTATCATGTCCCCTCTCAGTCTTCTCTTTTCCAAACTAAACAAACCCAATTCCTTCAGCCTTCCTTCATAGGTCATGTTCTCAAGACCTTTAATCATTCTTGTTGCTCTTCTCTGGACCCTTTCCAATTTCTCCACATCTTTCTTGAAATGCGGTGCCCAAAACTGGACACAATACTCCAGCTGAGGCCTAACCAGAGCAGAGTAGAGCGGAAGAATGACTTCTCGTGTCTTGCTCACAACACACCTGTTAATACATCCCAGAATCATGTTTGCTTTTTTTGCAACAGCATCACACTGTTGACTCATATTTAGCTTGTGGTCCACTATAACCCCTAGATCCCTTTCTGCCGTACTCCTTCCTAGACAGTCTCTTCCCATTCTGTATGTGTGAAACTGATTTTTTCTTCCTAAGTGGAGCACTTTGCATTTGTCTTTGTTAAACTTCATCCTGTTTAACTCAGACCATTTCTGCAATTTGTCCAGATCATTTTGAATTATGAACCTGTCCTCCAAAGCAGTTGCAATCCCTCCCAGTTTGGTATCATCCGCAAACTTAATAAGCGTACTTTCTATGCCAATATCTAAGTCGTTAATGAAGATATTGAACAGAGCCGGTCCCAAAACAGACCCCTGCGGAACCCCACTCGTTATGCCTTTCCAGCAGGATTGGGAACCATTAATAACAACTCTCTGAGTACGGTTATCCAGCCAGTTATGCACCCACCTTATAGTAGCCCCATCTAAATTGTATTTGCCTAGTTTATCGATAAGAATATCATGCGAGACCGTATCAAATGCCTTACTAAAGTCTAAATCTAAATCTTCAGAGTCATCAGGGGACTGTCCTCCCAGATTCATCACTGACTGCATTTCTGTTCAGAACTTAACACGATGCCCGTGACTGGGAGAGTGCAGCTCACAAAGCCTGGGAAGAGGCATGTGGGAGTCAGAGACGAGGCATGATCTGTTGAGGAGATTCAACCGTGGAGCAAATTTCTGGAGGAGATGAGACTTACGTCAGGGCATGCTGCAAGACCCTGCTTTTTGAGAAATCATTTCCACCAGAACTAACATGATGATGACTTTAATTAAATTAAAATATTTTCTAAGTGGAGCATCCTTTTGCAAAAGGGGTAGAAGAACAGAAAACTCTCTGGAGATCCCTAGTAAACCCACCATGAAGATTTAATTGATCACAGTGATAGGGGAGGCAGAAAACAGATAGAAGTTTCCTTACTCCCTGGCGGCGAATGGTAACCAGCGGACAAATCTTCCTGTAAACCAGCTGATAAATCTTCCTGAAAGCTCCTGCCAGCTGCAGTGTTTTTGAAGGAGGCTGCTCAGGGATATGCAAGGAGATTACACAAGTACGCATTGACATCACTCTTCGTTCAGTGTCCCATAGTCCATGACTCTACCTCTGAGGGAGATTTTGCTCGATGGCTTTTACTGCATGGAACTGTCATTCTGAGGGTGAGAGTCATGCTCTGGGTGGGCCAATTTTCCTCCATGGCTCTGCTGGGCTCTGAACCCCCAGAGCAGGAGGGTGAGCATTTGACCCTTTAATAATAATATTTTACATGTACACAGCAATTTGTATCCTGAATTATCTCACTTTATACACTCTATGGACACTTAGCACCACTGAAATGCAGCCTCTGGTGGTGTGGAGAACAGCAGCCAACAGAAAAGGGAAATTGGGCCAAAGACACCAGAATACAAGTGCCATGGGATCTATAATAATACTACATTTACCTTTATAACACTTCCCAGACTTCTATCTTAGGGTCTATCTACCTTTCCATAGAACCCATCATAGTAGTATCTAGCAAATGGCTTACAAACATTTAATGAATTAAGCTTCCCAGCACCCATGCTATTCAGGTATCAAAATGACTTATCCCAGGTCACAGAGAGAATTACTATTGGAGCAGGGGCTAGAACCCAGCTCCCCTGGGACTAGTTCCTTGATTTAACCTCTAGACATTTACACTAGTATAAATCATGAGTAACTCCACTGTACAACCAGTGTGAGAGGTAGCTCAGGGCCCCTTTCTTTAACATCCATACAAAATAGTTTAAAAAAAAAAAAAAAAACAGGGGTCAATTCTGATCTCATGTACACCAGTGTAAATCACCAATAGCTACAATGAACTCCGTGGAGTAACCCCATTGTAAAATTTGTGAGTGGTCAGCATCAGTTCCCCTACGTTTTCTTAATCTCCTTAAATTGCATTACCTGGGCCTGATACTGATCTTCCTTCTGCTGGCTTCACAAATTGCTCTGGGATTGCTGACTGACACCAGTCAAACTAAGGTTAGAATCAGACCCTAATTATGTATCGAAAAAGATAAGCAAGACTGCAAATCTAGGTCTATTGCAGCAGCTTGTCTGTTCCCATTGAGGAATAAATAGCATCACAGGGGAAAAAGGAAATGCTACTAAGCCAAGCTGCTTCTCATCACAGCACAGTCGATCCTGGCACTAATACTACATTTACACAGCACGAGGCCTTCCAGGATGCAAGTGGTTTTTATAGATGCTTTGAGTATTTTGTTGCAAAAAAGAGAGAGAGAAAATGGGTTTTGTGTAGTCAATAAAGAATTGCCTAGCAAATTCTGATGACTTTTTTAAAGCCCACAGCAGGGGCTGGATTGTGTGGTTTGCACACTACCCTGTGTAGTGGGTGGTCAGATGGCAAACTGCCCTGGAAAAGCACTGAAAGCGGAGGCACAATCTCCCCTAGCATGCAGAAGGGGGTGACCCAGCAGAATAGCACAGACTCTCTTCTTTAAATCAGTATGGAGGCAACATGTGACCACTGCTCTGCCTCCTTCCCACCCCATCTCATCTATTTGCTGTCTGGAGGGAACAAGGACTGAGCAGTCACAGGGATTGCTGTTGTGTTTGGTCCTTGCACAGGTTACAAGGGGAGGGAACTCCCTGTGCTCCACACTGGCTAAGTCTATTGTGTCGTCCCTCTAGTGGGTGCTCCAACTAGAGGATAATAGCCTAATAGTGGGACTAGATAACAGTACTACTGCTTTAGTTCAAGTGGTAAAGGTCTGTGTTTTAAAGCTGAAAGTCTAAGGTTCCAGTCTTGCCGATGGTCCATAGTGGGGCTCTTTTCAAAGTGTTGACGAGAATGGGATTTTGAACCCATTTACCTCACAAGCTTGGGATGCACTGCCTGTGACACACTGGCTAACCACATTACATCCTCCTCTAATGGCTGGTACACACCGAGTAGTAGTCTACTACTACTATTAGCAAACATAGCTATTTCTTTAGCTCAGGTAATAGATACCTGCACTCTGGCACTGAAGAAACAAGGTTCAGTCTCTACTGATCACCTTTGATGGTGGGGTTGTTACATTACCCCCTTGCTTTCCCCCCTAAATAATGTATGCCTCCACTTTTTCAGAAAACATACCGGCCGTTTCCCACTCTAGCTTACATATCCTCTCATGCTTCCACGTCTTGCTAATTGCTACTCCTGCTGTACTCCTCTCTTCCAGCCCCTCAGCATATAACTTACCCCAGTTCTCTTAGGTGTAACTTAAATACTGAAGGGGCCAGAAGAAGGTGCAGTCGCAGCCGGTAAGATTTCCTCTGAAACTTCCCCAACGTCTCTGAATTACTTGTACTGCTGCTTACTTGTTTTCCAATAAGTTAAACATACAATAACTGAATTGCCATGGCAGTCCATGTCATTTAAGAATGTTACCCTCCTGTATGCCAGTGGCTGTAACAATGGCATTCTGCCTTGTTCTCTGGCTTGCAGAAGTCACTTTTATTTGGTTGCCACTTTGGTCAGTGTCTGCTTATAGACCCAGAGAAATAACTTTATCTGGCACTCATTTTGTTCTTCCCAAAATAGATTTGGAGCATTCTAGCTTTTTATTTTTTAAATCTATATAGCACAGTGCTGTCACACAGTGACAGTTCAAATGAGTGAGATTTCAACAAATTATAAGTGAGTGAGATTTTAAGTGTCTCACTGAAACTGATAGCAGAAAAGTCTTCATCACAAGATGGAGGACTTTAAAACCTTTCTTAAAAATAATCCAAGATCAAGCAGTTCCCCTCCAAAAGAGTGGAAGAGTTGGCATAAAGTCTTGCATCCAGATTCGACCCAACTATCAGTGTCAGGTTTGGGTCGGGTCTGAGATGAACCCGAGCCTCTGAGGCTTGGTCGGGTCACCTCTGATCACCTCCCACTGCTCTTGTCATCAGATCTGTGGTGGCGGCATGCCCCACTCCTGCTGGCCCCCACCACCTTGCTGTGCTCTGTGAAGTGAGTGTGTTGACAAGTCACAGTACCTCTCACTCTGGAGTGCACACAGCACAGTGTGGTAGTGGTAGCCAGCGGGAGTGGGATACACAACTGCTGCTATACTGACCCCAGGGGCAGGAGGTAACCGGAGACGGATCACAGGCATGGGAAGCGGGAAGCCCCACCGAGGCTGCAGGAGGAGGAGCTGATACAGGTTCAGGAGAAGTATCAGGTCTAGATTGGGTTGTCTCTGAAAATCGCTTGACACTCTTGGGTTGGGTTTGGGTCAGCTGTGCCGAGGTCGGGTATGGGTCCTGTTTGGACTTTAAAATTAGGTCCAGGCACACCAGTAACCTTGCAGTTCTGTCCAATGTGGAATTATTGGGCCTGATTCTTTTTTTATTTACACCAGTTTAATATAGGTGTAACTGTATTCAAATCTATGGTGTTGCTACACTAACATACATGAGAGGAGAATCAGGCCGATCAGATGCAAATATTCGTCGTTATGTTAACAACACACTAATAAACAAATCCCTGTGTGATAATAATTAGCACTTTTCATCTTGCAAGTGTACAAACAGCTCTGCTAACGATGACTAAGGGGGAAATAAGAGTCTACAAACAGTGTTAGAACCGAGGAGACCCAGATAAATTATTTAGGTGCTGCATGGGTGTATTTGGTGCGCTCACCGCACAGAAGAAGGCACACATGATATGTGTTTTAACCAGGCTGCAACTTTATTAGTCAAATTAAATCCAAGATTCCTTGTTGAGGATAACCCAGTGCAGCCACTAGCATCCCATTGAGCCTTTGCCAATTCCCGGGGTGCTCCCATGGCAGGAAGAACCAATAATCACACTAGGAGGTTCCTCCACTCACCCACTAGCATCTCTCCCGATTTCAGAGGTTGAGGCAAGAGGGGACCTTAACCCCCTGCCAGCACCTCTGTAAAGCGTGGTGATGGGGTGGTCCCCAAGGAGAGTGGCCCAGCTCCTGGTTCATGTTTGCCCCCAAGAGGTTAGACACGTTGCCCGCATTTCATAAGGATATGCCCTCGGAATGCCTACTATGTTACCTTTTTGGATCTGGAGCCCAAATCAGTGAATTCCTGCACTGAGCACCTGTCAAAAGTTGCAACAGCTCAACAACTCTCCCATAGCTCCAAACTGCGCCCTCTGGCAGAGGAGAATTCCAGCCCTCTGGTGGCCTAAAACCCAAACCCTAGGTTTCCCTGTGAGGAAGGTGAAGAAAACCTGACCAGCCTCAGCCAATCTGGTGGTACAGGGACAAATTCCTTCCCCGCTCCAAAGTGGCAGATAGGGTGGTTGGCTGCCTGAAACCAGCAAACAGGAAGTGGCCCTCAGCACAGGGCTTCTGTCATGGTTCCAAATCTCATGAGACCCAGACTATCTTGTCATTTTTTTCCCTTCTCCCATCATGGGAGCCACGAAACTCACCCCTGGCTGGCTCAGGGCTCTCAACTGAGGGCAGATCTACACTGCTGCACCACTGTAATACTTCAGTGAAGCTGCTGCTACACCAGCAGGACAGCTTCTTCTGTTGGTGTAATTAATTCAACTCCGTGAGAGGCAGTAGCTATGTCAACAGGAGAACCCCTGCCGTCAACACAGCACTCTCTACAGGGGGAACCAGATCAGGGGTGTGGATTTTTCACACCACTGAGCAACATAGTTATACCAATGTAAGTTTATAGTGTAGACCTGGTCTAAATCAGGGATGAAATTAGGAATGATAAAATTAATGGCCAATCATGGGCGGCGCGTAATGGAGGCTGGGGAGGCTAAGCCTCATGCCACCAGGGGAGAGGGGTAGTGGCAGATTTGGGGGCCCCTGAAAAACCTCCCCCCCCCACCATGGTCTTGGGGCTGGAGGTGCTCTCGCTCCCCACTGCAGTCCCGGGGCTGCAGCAGGGGCGCAGAGATTTTCCGGTCTCGGGGCTGCAGCGGGGAAGGGGGAAGGAGTGGGGGTGGGGCTTTGGGGGGGAAGAAGTGGAATGGGGGAGGCATGGGGGCGGGGCCACAAGGGAAGGGCCAGAACGTGGACAGGGCCGCAGGCAGAACAAAGGCGGGGCTGTGGGGGAAGGGACCGAATGGGGGAGGGGCTCCAGGATCAGAGCTCCAGCCAGGGCAGGGTCCCAGACGAGGCTGATAGCTTGATCCCGGCCAGGGCCAAGCTCTCAGTCCCGTCCCCCCCCGACCCTGACCAAGCTCTCAGCCCCCACCCCAGCCCCAGCCCCAGCCCCAGCCAGGGCCATGGGGGGGGGAGCAGCCGAGCTCTCAGCCCCACCCTAGCCGGGGCCACGGTGAGGGGACTGAGAGCAGCGAGTGGGGGTGGGGCCTCGGCCGGAACAGGCGGAGCCTCAGCCAGAAGAGGTGAGGTAGGGGGCTAGTCTCCCCAAGGGAAAGCTTCACCCACCACCTATGTGGCCATGTGGCCAATCCTTCAAACACCCGCCACCTTGTGTCATGCTTAGAACTGTGAGTAGCTCTATTGACATAAAGCCTCCCAAATGATTTCTATCTCCACTTGGTGCTAACATCCTTCAGATATATGTAGACATATATCACATGGCTGGTCATTGCTAACCAAAGCAGCCTTCAATGTGACTGCTAACAGTAGCGAATGTCACCTTGATACTAAATGTTTGCAGGATCAGGCTCTTCAATTGTATCAGAAATAGCTTCCTGGCAGTGAAATGCATAATCTGGTGTAATATTCTTCCAAGGGAAGTGGTGGAAGCACTATCACCAAAAATTATACTATAAAAAGATCCAGCATTGGAAGAGAGACAGTGCGAATGCATCAACTTCAGGGATTGCATGGTTGGCTACCATAAGCACAACACTCCTGTGAGGAAAGGGAATTGTTAGCATCCCCATGTAACAAAAGAGGAAATTAGAGCAGAGAACTCACATGGATCAAAGAAGGCAGAGATTAGAAGTCAGGAGTTCATGGGTAATAGTGTTGGTCTCAGGCCACTACATTACGTTCCGCCTCAAAGAGCATCATCCGTTTTCAGAATTACTATCACACAAGGTACCGTGAGCAATGTGTGCATGAGAAACTATGGGAGAGCACTGGTGACTCTGTGCTTCATTCTTTATGGCAAGTGTTAAGTTTCTCCTTGTGATTGTTCTTTGTCTTTCTTTCTCTGTTTAGCATATATTAGCTCTTACCTAAATCCTTCACACCGCATTTAGAACCAAATAACGCATTAATATGTTCATCTATATGAAATGTTCTCTTAACTATTACCTTAGGCAGTCATTTAGTTGAATCTGATAGTGGGAACACATTGACATTGTTAAGGTTAATGATCCAATGATTAACAATACACATTTGGGTAGAATGGTTTCAGTCATTGTTTCATAGAACAATAGGAAAAACTATTTGTCTGTTTAGGCTACAATGGCTTGGAATGGTGTCTTTCTTTTTTATGGTATAAGATCAATGTCCTCACTCTCACACTAGTAATTCCAAATTATTGTCAAAGTTGTCTGCTTACTCAAAATATTAGTTTTAGGTGATTCAATTTAACACATATGCCACACTGTTTATATGTCTATGTGAAAGTGTTGAAATGATATAGCTTAATACAAGTGAAATAGGGAATTCCAGTCTTGCAAGGGAGGTTAAAGTAACACCAACATTTGATTGCAGTGTTGTGGTCCCAGAATATGAGAGACACAAGTTAGGTGAGGTAATATCTTTTATTGGTCCAACTTCTGCTGGTGGAATATACAAGCTTTTGACCTATACAGAGCTCTTCTTCAGGTCTGGGAAAGGAAGCAGAGTTTTTGAGCTGAATACAAGTTGAGACATCTTTAAGCATAGGGGGTAATACATGTTGTAAATGGTCACTTGAAATGAAGTGGGCAACCGAAGACAATACCAATCCTCAAAGGAAAATTGCACAAGATTTTCAAAAATGAAGCTGGAAGCCTAAATTCATAGCTCTGCTATACTCCAAAAGCCATGGACTTAACTGGGACACTGATTTATGGCTCCCTACAACAATTTGTAACACATCACATTGCCTGCTACCCTTAACTGCCCACTTCAAACCCTTTTTGAATAACGATCTAACCCTCAATTGCCCTTTTTATTTCAAATGACCACCTATAACATGAATTGACCCTTAGTCTAAACAATCTGCCCCAACTTGTATTTAGCTCAGAAACTCTGCTTCCTTCCCCAGACCTGAAGAAGAGCTCTGTGTAACTCTGGCTATGTCTACATTGTCAGAGTTTATTCGCTGAAAGTTTTATCGACAATCCAAAAGCACTAATAGAAAATAGTTGTTGCATGTTCACACTGTCTTGCTCTGTCGTCATAGCGCATCCACTCTTGGGTCAGCAGCATCAACAATGAGAGCAATGCACTGTGGGAAGCTATCCCACTGTTCAGATCTCGACCTTCTGCCGCTAGGTCTTGCATATGTCCAGTTCTCATTTAAAAAGGTGTTCGTGGAGGTGGCGCAGGCTAGTGAGAAATGCCAGACAGAGGAAAGGAAATTGCAGGTGGAATTTGGGGACAGCAAGGGAGAGAGTTCTGAATGTGCTGAAGGGGAGGGCAGGCCTGCATCTGCTCAATCTGGAACATTATGAGGGCCCGTAGCATGTCTGTTTGCTTCTCCATCATTTTAATCATCCTCTTTGTTGCGTCTCTAGAGTAGGCCTCATTTTCTACTCTTTGCTCATTTTCTTTCCCTCCTGTGTTCCCTGTTTTCTGCATCCGAGTGTTCCATTACCGCCAGGAACATGTCTTCCTTGCTCTGTGTCTGGCGCTTTCTTAGCCGGCATAGGTGCTCTGCCAGTGTGTACGGGTGCCTTTCAAGGCCACATCTGCAGAAGCACAAAGAACAATACACAGAGGCATGATTGTTAAGTACACGCACGACATTGAAACCAGACAGTAAAATACACCTTGACTAACATGCCAAAGACGTTCACACTGAACCTTGAGAAGCCCACATGCTGGTGAACACCCCAGGCATGGTTAGTTCCCCCGGGCCAGGGGACATTGTACATGAGGAGAAATTCATTATGAAAGGGTGGTGGTGCAGTGGTCTAGGGATAATATTCTAAAGCTTCCCATGCTTTTCAACAGGTGGGGTTCATTCTGCCAGACATCTCACTCCTGAGAGTAAAGAGGGAAGAAAAGGAGTATCTACTACACGCTACATCGATGCCAGACAGATTATTGTGAGACGTTGCAACTGGAATTTCCCTACATACTATCAATGAGGACAAAAGACTTTTGTTGTCATTCTGCCTCCTCCCTGTGAAGATGAGTCAGGCAAGTGGACTCCTTCCATCAGCTGAGTTTGCAACTCAGAGCATATGGCAAGAGGGGGTTAAAAATCCCAAACAAAAGGAACTTGTTATCTCTATGCAGCTTGGACTCTGGGGGGCAAAGTGTTTCTAGGCATAAGTGACAGATCCCCAGCTGCTTAGTCTGGGTTAGCACTAAAGGACATATAGAGCTTGCCGATTATAGAAGCTTCTATTGCCTTTTGAAACTTTAAGATTGCAACTCATTGTGTATATCTCTTTACCTGCTTCAACCTTGTAAATAACTCCCTAGTTTCCTTTTCCTATTCTTTATATAGTTTATTATAAGATTGGCTACAAGCATTGTCTTTGGTGTGAGATCTAAGATGCAATTGACTTGGGGTAAGTGACTGGTCCTTTAAGACCGGGAGAAACCCGAATATTGCTGTGATTCTTGATGCAAGAGACCATCTATCACAAAGGTACACTCACCTGGGTGGTGAGACAGATCGGAGCAGCCAAGGGGACTGTCTGTGAGTGTATGTTGAGGATGTTTTAGCGCCTGAGGAGTTTACACTTGATAATTGGTTGGTGACATCTGAGTATAGAGCGCACATCCAACAGTCTGCCCTGAGGTTGGTATTCATGCTCTTGAGTCACTGCAGGCAGCATTACAGTCCTGACCCAGGGCTTCAGGCACAGCTCTGCACTGACATGTACACCCCTGATATGAGCTCCATGAGGCACAGGACAGAGGAAGTGCTATTGCTGTGAAGAGATTTGTGCAAAGGCCAGGCATGTTCTTGTTTCAAGATTAGTAGGCTGGTTTATGCAGTAAAAAGTGCACCGGGGATGCGGGGGAAGGTGGGGGTAAGATAGTTCCTTATTTTACAGTGACAATTATCTGTACTATGGTAATACCTAAAGAACCTGATCAAGTTCAAGGCCCCATTGTGCTAGGTACTGTACAGCTGGAGACCGTGCCGGCCATAAAGAGCTTACAGTCTAATGGATGAGACAGAATTATTATCCCTGTTTTACAGACAGGGAACTCAGACAAAGAGACATTAAGTGATGTGCCAAAGATGATACAGGAAGTCTGTAGCAGGAATGGGAATAAAACCCAGATCTCCTGAGGCCTAATCTGGCACTTGAGCCACAGAAGTATCAGTCATCTCTTATTGCTGAGTAAACTGGCATACAGTAGTCCAAACAATCTGAGGGGTGGTTGGGCTTGGTGTGGAAGTTTAGGGAGATGCTTGAACATAGAGGATTGGGGGGGGGTCACATTTGTGAGATTTCTCTGCCCCCCTTCAAAAAACTCTCTGCTTATCCTACTTCATTACATTGGTGCTGCAGAAGTTATGCCTTGTGATGGGACATGCCCCTATCCCATTGATAGAAAGGTTAAAAAGCATTTCTGCAATCAGACAGCACCAATTATAAGTACTTGTAAAATATGCTCCATCAGGAGAAGGGGAGCTTAAGAAAGTGAAGGTTACTAATAGAATTTTTTTGAAGTACAGGTACCCCGCCCCTGCTGGCGTGACCCCACATGTATGGTCTGGAGCATGGAAAGTTACGATGTGCTGAAGATTCCATTTTGCTCTACAAAATGGCATACTCCAAGTGGCCACATGGAGGACACCATTTTGTTTCTGTGCTGGCTTGCCATTCCAGTGTGTTCTGGCCCCACTACAAGACCTGGGGAATGCTGCCAGGGATTAGAGGTTATTGAACTCAAAAGGGATCCTAGTAGAAAACTGAACTCTTGCCAGGAACCCAGAGATTGCCTAAGAGTGTGTGTGGGGGGGTCTCACATCAGGGACCCAGAGGGAAAAGACTGAAAGATACTGTGGCCTTGCCCAGGCTGAGGGTCAGGCAACTACTTGCTTAGATTCTTTTCTTCTCTCTCTCCTTCCCCTTCATCTTTCCTTCTTCCTCTCTTCCATTTGGTATATGCGCAGTTGCATAGCAACAGCACATTCCCTTATAAAAATGACTTATTAGACCTACAAAATTCTGTGAAAAAAACAAATTGTACAAGATCTTAATGAGATCATAAATGGGCCATATTTTCTGATGAATTCTTTACAAACCAGTAACAAAGGAGATGGTGGGGGGAGGGAGAGGAGCGTGGGGGTCAGGGAGAATTGGTCTCTGTGCTGTTGGCTCTCTGCTGCCCATTTCCAGGACCCCATGCATATTCCTGTGCAGTTCCCAGTAGCTGTGTTGAAGAGGTGGAAGAACGGGAGGGCTGAAAGAAGGGCTGGGTTGGAGGTACGTTGCCCCAACCAAACCTTCAGGAAATCCATGAAAATGTTCACGCAGCAAGGAGATGCAATAGCTTTTGCATCCAGTCCTTCCAATTACCTACTGAGGAAGCTCAAGCTCAACCGGTCCCTTGCCGGTTCTATCTGTTTTCCCTTTATTCCCCTTAAAACCTAAAACTTCTTGCTTAAACAACCCTTTCAGCGGACAGGGGGCTGCAGACGGGAGTTTGACAGAGGGAGGCTTACGATGGTTAGGAAGACCCGCAACACCTGTGCCAGCACTGCTTCTGTCTCCTCCACCTGCGCCTGTAGCCAGACAGAGCGCCTGAGCATGGATGCTTCTACCCAGATCCTGGTGTGGTTTTGCAGAGACTGTAACTTGCAATTTCCACTTACTGATATCCAGGCTGAGGGGACCATCCAATGTGAAAGGTGCCTGCTGGTGGAATCTCTCAGGCAGCAGGTGGGAGAGCTACAGGAGGAGGTGGCTAGGTTGAGAAGCATCCGAATCCACGAGCAATTCCTGGACAGTGTCCATGTGGAGACAGCTGAGGTAGCTGTCCCAGTACACAGGACTGCTGATACACCACTGGTGGAGGAGGAGATGGCTCAGGGTGGACACTGGCAGCTGGTTACTTCTGGCAGCAGGCAGTGCTCCACCCCTGCTCCGAACCCTCCCGCTGTGGTAATAGGTAACCGTTATGCTCTTCTTGATACAGGAAAGAAGGCATCACCCCCTACAGTAAAGGAGGAGAAGCCTCGTACCCCTAAGGCTGGGAGGTCTGCTGCCACCACTGCAAATAGGAAACGTAGGGTAGTGGTGGTCGGAGACTCTCTGCTGAGGGGGACGGAGGCGCCCATCTGTCGCCCTGACATTTCATCTCGGGAGGTATGCTGCCTGCCGGGAGCCCGTATCCGAGACGTTACGGAGACATTGTCGAGGATTATCCAGCCCTCTGACTACTACCCCATGCTACTCATCCATGTGGGCACAAATGATACTGCGCGGTGTGACACTGAGCGGATCAAGAGTGACTGCAGGGCTCTGGGAGTACGGGTGAAGGAGTTTGGAGCGCAGGTGGTATTCTCTTCGATTCTTCCTGTCAAAGGTAGGGGCCCGGGCAGAGACAGATGCATCATGGAGGTGAATGCCTGGCTGTGAAGATGGTGTCGCCAGGAGAGCTTTGGCTTCCTAGACCACGGGATGCTATTTGAGGAAGGACTGCTAGGCAGAGATGGCGTTCACCTTTCGAGGAGGGGAAAGACCCTATTTGGACACAGACTGGCTAACCTAGTGAGGAGGGCTTTAAACTAGGTTCGACGGGGACAGGTGAGCAAAGCCCGCGGGTAAGTGGGGAACATGGAGACCTGGGAGATGGGTCGGAAATGAGAGGGAGTGTGGGCTATATTGGCAGAGAGAAAGGAGGGTCAGGACAAAACTGGGAGGAAAGATCAAACCAGTATCTTAGATGCCTATATACAAATGCGAGAAGTATGGGTAATAAGCAGGAAGAACTGGAAGTGCTAATAAATAAATACAACTATGACATTGTTGGCATCACTGAAACTTGGTGGGATAATACACATGATTGGAATGTTGGTGTGGATGGATACAGCTTGCTCAGGAAGGATAGACAGGGGAAAAGGGGAGGAGGTGTTGCCTTATATATTAAAAATGTACACACTTGGACTGAGGTAGAGATGGACATAGGAGATGGAAGTGTTGAGAGTCTCTGGGTTAGGCTAAAAGGGGTAAAAAACAAGGGTGATGTCATGCTAGGAGTCTACTACAGGCCACCTAACCAGGTGGAAGAGGTGGATGAGGCTTTTTTTAAACAACTAACAAAATCATCCAAAGCCCAAGATTTGGTGGTCATGGGGGACTTCAACTATCCGGATATATGTTGGGAAAATAACACAGCGGGGCACAGACTATCCAACAAATTCTTGGACTGCATTGCAGACAACTTTTTATTTCAGAAGGTTGAAAAAGCTACTAGGGGGGAAGCTGTTCTAGACTTGATTTTAACAAATAGGGAGGAACTCGTTGAGAATTTGAAAGTAGAAGGCAGCTTGGGTGAAAGTGATCATGAAATCATAGAGTTTGCAATTCTAAGGAAGGGTAGAAGGGAGAACAGCAAAATAGAGACAATGGATTTCAGGAAGGCGGATTTTGGTAAGCTCAGAGAGCTGATAGGTAAGGTCCCATGGGAATCAAGACTGAGGGGAAAAACAACTGAGGAGAGTTGGCAGTTTTTCAAAGGGACACTATTAAGGGCCCAAAAGCAAGCTATTCCGCTGGTTAGGAAAGATAGAAAATGTGGCAAAAGACCACCTTGGCTTAACCACGAGATCTTGCATGATCTAAAAAATAAAAAGGAGTCATATAAAAAATGGAAACTAGGACAGATTACAAAGGATGAATATAGGCAAACAACACAGGAATGCAGGGGCAAGATTAGAAAGGCAAAGGCACAAAATGAGCTCAAACTAGCTACGGGAATAAAGGGGAACAAGAAGACTTTTTATCAATACATTAGAAGCAAGAGGAAGACCAAAGACAGGGTAGGCCCACTGCTTAGTGAAGAGGGAAAAACAGTAACAGGAAACTTGGAAATGGCAGAGATGCTTAATGACTTCTTTGTTTCGGTCTTCACCGAGAAGTCTGAAGGAATGCCTAACATAGTGAATGCTAATGGGAAGGGGGTAGGTTTAGCAGATAAAATAAAAAAAGAACAAGTTAAAAATCACTTAGAAAAGTTAGATGCCTGCAAGTCACCAGGGCCTGATGAAATGCATCCTAGAACACTCAAGGAGCTAATAGAGGAGGTATCTGAGCCTCTAGCTATTATCTTTGGAAAATCATGGGAGACGGGAGAGATTCCAGAAGACTGGAAAAGGGCAAATATAGTGCCCATCTATAAAAAGGGAAATAAAAACAACCCAGGAAACTACAGACCACTTAGTTTAACTTCTGTGCCAGGGAAGATAATGGAGCAAGTAATTAAGGAAATCATCTGCAAACACTTGGAAGGTGGTAAGGTGATAGGGAACAGCCAGCATGGATTTGTAAAGAACAAATCATGTCAAACCAATCTGATAGCTTTCTTTGATAGGATAACGAGTCTTGTGGATAAGGGAGAAGCTGTGGATGTGGTATACCTAGACTTTAGTAAGGCATTTGATACGGTCTCGCATGATATTCTTATCGACAAACTATGCAAATACAATTTAGATGGGGCTACTATAAGGTGGGTGCATAACTGGCTGGATAACCGTACTCAGAGAGTTGTTATTAATGGTTCCCAATCCTGCTGGAAAGGCATAACGAGTGGGGTTCCGCAGGGGTCTGTTTTGGGACCGGCTCTGTTCAATATCTTCATTAACGACTTAGATATTGGCATAGAAAGTACGCTTATTAAGTTTGCGGATGATACCAAACTGGGAGGGATTGCAACTGCTTTGGAGGACAGGGTCATAATTCAAAATGATCTGGACAAATTGGAGAAATGGTCTGAGTTAAACAGGATGAAGTTTAACAAAGACAAATGCAAAGTGCTCCACTTAGGAAGAAAAAATCAGTTTCACACATACAGAATGGGAAGAGACTGTCTAGGAAGGAGTACGGCAGAAAGGGATCTAGGGGTTATAGTGGACCACAAGCTAAATATGAGTCAACAGTGTGATGCTGTTGCAAAAAAAGCAAACATGATTCTGGGATGTATTAACAGGTGTGTTGTGAGCAAGACACGAGAAGTCATTCTTCCGCTCTACTCTGCTCTGGTTAGGCCTCAGCTGGAGTATTGCGTCCAGTTCTGGGCACCGCATTTCAAGAAAGATGTGGAGAAATTGGAAAGGGTCCAGAGAAGAGCAACAAGAATGATTAAAGGTCTTGAGAACATGACCTATGAAGGAAGGCTGAAAGAATTGGGTTTGTTTAGTTTGGAAAAGAGAAGACTGAGAGGGGACATGATAGCAGTTTTCAGGTATCTAAAAGGGTGTCATAAGGAGGAGGGAGAAAACTTGTTCACCTTAGCCTCTGAGGATAGAACAAGAAGCAATGGGCTTAAACTGCAGCAAGGGAGGTCTAGGTTGGACATTAGGAAAAAGTTCCTAACTGTCAGGGTGGTTAAACACTGGAATAAATTGCCTAGGGAGGTTGTGGAATCTCCATCTCTGGAGATATTTAAGAGTAGGTTAGATAAATGTCTATCAGGGATGGTCTAGACAGTATTTGGTCCTGCCATGCGGGCAGGGGACTGGACTCGATGACCTCTCGAGGTCCCTTCCAGTCCTAGAATCTATGAATCTATGAATCAATCTGCATGGCTAGGCCCAGGCCTTTGGCAGATCCTTCCCCAATGAGCTAGTGAGTTGCCATGGACACATAGCAATCATGTGGTAAAAGCAGGATTTGAATTCAGATTATCCTGATTCTCAGCACCATACCAAATACACATCTGAGGCCCCACTACCAGAAGTTGCCTAATAGTGAGTGTACTCCCAAGTGTGGGAGACAACTTTGGGTGTCAAACTGATTGGGTCAACAAGGGCTGGGAACAGCTGTTGAAAGGTCAAACCAAGCTTACCAGTTTGGTGGCTGTCTTGACAGGGGTAACTGGGTGAAATGCTCTGGCCTGTGTTATGCTGGAGGTCTGATTAAATGATCATAATTGTCTCTTCTGACCTTAAACTCTGTGACTGCATCATAGTGTTGTTATGTGATGTCACACAGATATGTGGTGTGATGGGGGAACAAGATAAGCTTATTTCAGAAGAGTTCCATTTACAATCTTCTCATTGCTTGCAGCCCAGGTCCATACCAAATCTAGCTCTCCTATCTTTATTCCCTACAAAAATCCATCTCTTCTCCCCCTCTTTTAAAACCCACCTCTTCTTTTGCCTGAGGAGTCAGGGTGTGGTCTTGCTTAATGAACAGTATACAAAGCCCACTGTCACGGCCGATGGTGGTTAATATATGGAGATATACGTATCTCATAGAGCTGGAAGGGACCCTGAAAGGTCAGCAAGTGCAGCCCCCTGCCTTCACTAGCAGGACCAAGTACTGATTTTGCCCCAGATCCCTAAATGGCCCCCTCAAGGATTAAACTCACAACCCTGGCTTTAGCAGGCCAATGCTCAAACCACTGAGCTATAGTAGGCTGACTCCTCTGCCAGCCTCAGAATGATTAGGTGTCAAGCCGTGCAACGTGCAGAGCCATTGATCTGCTCAGCCTGGCTGGATGGTCAGGTCCATAATATGAGAATGGAGGCCTGTCAGTCCTGGTGCATGGTGACAGCAGAAGTAGCAGGGGGAATGTTGAGTTGGTAAAAGCTGCAGAAATGGGAAAAATAAGCCAAAGAGCCGAGCGGTACTGGGACGGGAGGAGACACTAAAGGGTGTGAAGAGGGAAGGCAAGCTTTTGGGATTCAGGATTTGTGTAGATTTGCAAGAAATCCCAAGGAGGAGACTGAGAATTGCTGGTGTGCATGGAAGGGCTGGGAGCTAAGGCAAGGGCAAGGTAGTGGCCCAGAAGATACTAAAGTAAAGAGGATAATTGATCGGAGCATATGGGGGGGCTGAGTGACTGGTGATTGGTGTGGGAGCTGCAAAGGGAGGATATGGATTTGACATAGAGGAGTATAACGATGGCAGGTTGAATTAGGAATTGTGGGAAACGGGGGGAATACTAGGCAGAACAGAGCAGTGATATCTGGGAGTTTATGGGTGGGGGTGGGTTAAGACTGCGCTTAGGGATTTGTAAGTAACCAGTTATTGGCCAGAGGATCAGCTTTCCTGAGAGCCTCAACAAAATTCTGTTTAAAAACATTGGAACACGACATTCAAATTTTGAAGCCATTTAAATCTAAGCTAACACTCTATAAAGCCTCAATTAAAGATGATCATAAGCAGGCTAGAAATCTCTTGGCCTGTTTGATGATGGTGATGTGGTGTAGATATTTTATTGCAACAGCTATATTAATATCATTTCACCTCCTGTCTAAGAATCACCTCGTAGATGGATCTTATCAATTGAACCCAGACATGAAAACATTTATGCAGGTCACATCCCTCTTCTCGGAAATGCAGCCCAGTCATTTCATGCCCACCTGAACTTCCTCCTCTGATGAGTATTGACCACTCTCTCTCTCTCTCTGAAGCTTGCCTACTTCCATTAACTGCCCCATTAAAAAACAATCCCTTAAAAATTGCTTTGTGTGTGAATGTAGTACTCATGAAAGGTGAGTGAATGACAGCCCCAGAGAGCGAAGCTCTCTATTTAATCACACAACATATTCAGCATGAACAGTGGGAATGTAAACTTACCCACGCTGCCCTGTCAGTACACTGCATCCTTCACTAGAAACATCTCTAATCTGTTCTGGTCTCATCTGACAGCACTGCAGTGTCTATTTCATTCTCCCTCCCCAGTCCTTCTCATCTCAACTGAGGCTGTCACCAATGAGGGCTAAATTCTGTATTGCTTTGCAGATTTGCACTGAGACCACCACAGTCATCTCACTTGGCTGCCGTCCAGCTACAAGGTGGCAAAACTACATTCAGGGACTGCCAGTTGTGGCTGAATATGAATCAATGACATAGAGGCAAAAGTCTCTAGATCCCATGACCAATTTTCTGAGCCATCCAGTCCCTCAATAACCCATATTTTTTTAAAGTTTATGCACAAACCACCTGAAGGTTCACTAGGAGAATTCCTACTTCATCTGACCACAGCAATGAACCTTCAGACAGCTGGTGCATAAATACCCCAAACATGTATATTTCTTATAAGTTCAATACAGTTTGTTTCTCCTAAATCCTGATAATATAAGAAAACTACTTGATTTTAATAGAGTTTTATCATTTTACTGTAGTAACCACTTTAATATGGCTAGTTTATTTTCTAAACTGTAGATTATAGTCCCACACAGGGAAAATAAAAGGAAGTAAGAACTATCTCCCACCAGCCCCTGATGCCTCTAGCTGATTGACCTGCAGTGGGTGTGGAGGAGTAAGCAGAACAGCTCCCTAGAGCAGGTAGATAGGACTCAGAAGATGGGTGATAAGCAGCAGGGACTAGATAGAACCGTGGCTAGCGGCTCACTCCTACTCACCGGCCAAAATAGCTGAGCCAGCAAGGTAGAGTGCGGGACAGGAATGGATAATGGCTTAGTCACAATGCTTCCACTTGTTGCTCAGGGCTGTGCCTAAAGTCAGAACCTAGTCCTGAATATATTTTGATCCAAGAGCACGAGGTTTACCATGTCATTGCATATATGCAGGGGAAGTATGCTGCAATTTTTAGTGTGTATCACACATAAATGTTAGTGATGCATATGGCAGGTACACATCGGCTCAGTTGTGAGCTGGCTGACACACCGGGACATAAAGGGCATTTTACACCCCATTTTCTCCCTTGTGTGGGCTGCCAAGATTATGGGTCACAATGCCAAGGAGTTGATCCCCTTCTCAGGTAGGTGGGCAGGGAATGGGCATCCAATCATTTGAGCTGGTGGAGCTGAGCTGATATAGAATGGGAAGCAAGATGTATTTGGATGCAGGGACCAAATTGTAACTCAGAGATTCACAACTACAAGCTGCCCTCTGCTCAGGGCAGATCACAAAGATGCCAATCCAGCCCACAGTCGCTTCCATATTGAGTGTGATCAATCTATTTGAACTTATATTATTCCTTTGAATAATTATTAGAATAGCACGTTCAGATGATACCACCGAATGGAACAAAAGAGTCGTTTCCATTTGAAGAAACTGCCAAAATACCTATTTACGACTGAGACCAGACCAACTCTGAAGCAGCTGTTGTGCTCTTTTGGGTAAATAATATGTGTTAAAAATGTATCAACATTTATACGTTTACCTGTGAGGCATAAGCTGCTCTGAAGCAGGCATTTTCCCCTGCCACATACATAATACATGTTTTGATTGAAAAACTACCTGAATACATAAAGGAAGAAAACCCTGTAGGGCAATAAATACATACGGTGCTCTACCTCTTCTCTAGCCAATACAGGAATATTTGAGCCTTTTCCTACACCACATTACACTTAGCACTTCCCATTGTCAAAGTACTTTACAAACATTCATAGATTCCAAGGCCAAAAGGGACCATTGTGATCACCTCTAGTCTGACCTCCTGTATCACACAGGCCCTACAGCGTCCCCTAAATTCAGAGCATAAATCATCTATTCACTAATGATGCTCACAGCACCACTGTGAGGTTGGCAAGTATCACCCTATGGCCATTATTAAAATTCCTACTGTATTTTCCACTGCACGTATCCCATGAAGTGGGTTTTAGCCCACAAAAGCTTATGCTCAACTAAATTTGTTAGTCTCTAAGGTGCCACAAGTACTCCTTGTTCTTTTTGTTGATACAGACTAACATGGCTACCACTCTGAAAGTTTTGCAAGTTATCCACTAATCTGTTCACTTCAATTTTTGTGCCCAGTGTGAGATATCTATGGAGCCATGTGTCATCAGCATGCTGAACGTGTCCCAACGTGACCTCCTAGCAGTCCCGCATACCCATTGAACAAAAGAACAACTAAGTAGACCCCTGAGGAACTCCACATGACATAGCTCTGAGGAGGGGGAAATAATCTCCCACTGCTGACCTCTGGGATCTCCCAGAGAGAAAAATAACAAGCCTCTCAAGGGCTGGTCCATCAACTTCCATTAAGGTTCACAGATAATTCAGCAATACTGCACCATTAGTAGTATCTAAGACATCTTTAGCCATTGTGAAGTAGAGATCACTGACCAACATAGAAAGAAGTGCCCTCTTCTTTCTGAGGGTCAAGGAGATTTGAGATGTTTAGATACCATGAAAAGAGAAGTTGTCTCAGGACAACTTTTTCAATAACCTTAAACAACAATGGACGATTTGAAACTTAATCATAATTCCTATCTCACAAGAGTAAATCAGCCCTGAGGCATGGCTTCATCTGCCTCCCTGTTGCCAGCTTCTCCCTTCTCATCTCAAGGGTATGTGTCCTGGGTTCTTTATCTTGGTGCTTCGTGCCTTCACCCAAGGGCCACCCCTCCTAGTGCATGGAACACAAGGGGTGCTTTCCCTTAGGGAAATGTTTACTATCAGTTAATATACTAGGAGTGTAGTCCAATACACAAGGGATAAAATAATTATCACAATTCCTAAAGTAACCAAACAATAACAGGTGTGAACTTTATTAAGCACAGGGAACAATAGTGAAGGGATAAGAAAAGAATAGGAGAACCTAGAATAATAAAATATCAACACTATCTTAAACATTCCACCTCCCAATATTGGGATTTCTTAAAAGGTCTTCACACCTAAAGGGTAGGATTGTTCTGATGCTCCTGGTCTGCAGTCCATTGAAAATTAGGCTGGCTCCTGGTAGCTTCACTTGGTATTGCTCCTCAGACTTCCAGTGTGTTGTTTTCTGTTGTGCTGACACTTTTCAAAGACCCAGTACCGACCAGCAGAATTCAAAGTTTCCCTTTAGGAAGCAATGAGAAGTTTAATGGGGACCTCCCTGGCTGTGATGCTTCTCCACTACAACAACAGCCAAAGCCGAAAGTAAAACTCAACCCCTTGTCTCTGAGTTCTGGCTTATGATTGGTTCTTGCAGCAGCTTCCAGTTTATACTATCTCTGTCCTGGACCTAGGCCATCTGGGAAATGGAATCCTGAGCCTCTGGCACCATTAATGATTTAGTTTGGGGGCAAGTTCCCAAGAGGCTCAGTGTGGTATTTCAGGAACACCCTGTCCAGAGGGGATTACACGAGTTTATTGTTGATGCTTACTTAGAGTTTGTAATATTGTTTAATATCCATGCTGCTCAATAGGTGAAAACTATAACTATATGAAACTTCAATGGGGAAATATGGTGCAATTTCTTTCCCCCCTGTGTAACACGTACAAAAAGTCAGTTGTTTGCCAAAAGAATTGCCATACTGGGCGTGAACAATGGTTCATGTAATGCAAAATCATGCCTGATGCTTTGGACAAAGGCAAAAGCCCTTGATAATCATAGAATCAAAGGACTGGAAAGGCCCTTGAGAGGTCATCTAGTCCAGTCCCCTGCACTCCAGGCAGGACTAAGTATTATCTAGACCATCCCTGGCAGGTGTTTGTCTAACCTGCTCTTAAAAATCTCCAATGATGGAGATTCCACAACCTCCCTAGGCAATTTATTCCAGTGCTTAACCACCCTAACAGTTAGGAAGTTTTTCCTCCAACCTAAACCTCCCTTCCTGAAATTTAAGCCCATTGCTTCTTGTCCTATCCTCAAAGGTTAAGAAGAATAATTCCCCTCCCCCTTCTCTTTGTAACAACCTTTTATAGACTTGAAAACTGTTGTCATGTCCCCTGTCAGTCTTCTGTTCTCCAGATTAAACAAACCCATTTTTTTTTTCAATCTTCCCTCAGAGGTCATGTTTTCTAGACCTTTAACCATTTTTGTTACTCTTCTCTGGAGTTTCTCCAATTTGTCCACATCTTTCCTGAAATGTGGCGCCTAGAACTGGACACAATACTCCAGTTGAGGTCTAATCAGCATGGAGTAGAGCAGAAGAATTACTTCTCGTGTCTTGCTTACAACACTCCTGCTAATACTTCCCAGAATGATGTTCACTTTTTTTGCAACAGTGTTACACTGTTGACTTATATTTAGCTATGGTCCACTATGACCCCCCAGCTCCCTTTCCGCAGTACTCCTTCCTAGGTAGTCATTTCCCATTTTGTATGTGTGCAACTGATTGTTCCTTCCTAAGTGGAGTACTTTGCATTTGTCCTTATTGAATAATACATCTGATCAGCTGTGGGCTGCCATCCCAGGAAGGAAAAAAAATATTCGTGAGCTCCGCTGGTGATTATTTTATAGTCTAAAGGCTGATATACGAGGATAAGCCCTTTTACCAGATAGCCATAATAGTGCCATTTATCTGCACTCAAAAACTTACATTGACTTCAGCTGAAGTGCAAAACAGTGGCTTGATGTTGTTGCAAGGAATCAGTCTGATCCACTCAAGTGGAAAAGGAGTTAAAAAGAATAGGAAGGACCCAAATGTTGTGTTGTAAGTTTCCCTACCAAGAAGGAATGATCAACACATCCATTATTTGTACATTATCATCAGCTCAAGGCACAAGGGCTAGGAGACGGTTCACAAGATGAGTTCCTTGCAATTATCTTGCATCTTGTTTTCTTGTTCTAATCCGCTTTCACAAGCTCAGCAATTTGATCTAGCAGTTTTTCCTGTCTAACATTCTACTCACTGCCAACATATCACTGCACCCTCTAGAAAGCCCTAATTGTGTCCCAGGTTAATAATTAATGGCCCGTTAATTATTAATTGTTGCATTGTTAATAAAATCGTTATGAGAAGACACGGCCTTTGTAACATAAACAGAGCAAATCTTACTGCACCTCTGTAATTGTGTATATTTCCTTTTTTTCCCTCAGAGGTCTTTTTTGAAATGCATATTGTACCCAGTTAAGGGACAGTCTTATTAAATGTAATTCCAATGGAATAACTGCAAAATAAGCGTATTAATACGTCTGCTTGGTGCCAAGTTACATATGTAGTAAAACGATTAATGATGGTTTAATGATACTGACAACATGTTCATTCAGCGTCTTTCATTTAGATGGATGCCAAAGTGCTTCACAAAACTAATTGTACAAAATCTGTCTGTCTCTTTTTCAGCATTTCTCTTGTCACATAGGGGGTTTATTGCCTTTCAGGGTTAATTCTATTTTATAAACACGGATGGCCTGATTTTCATAGGTCCTGAGCATCCACAACTACTACTGAAAATCAGTTCAAGCTGTGAGTGCTCAGAATCTCCACACAATTTTGTGTACTTTCTGTACACTTCATGCATCTGATGAAGTGGTTTATATCCCACGAAAGTTTATGCCCAAATAAATGTGTTAGTCTCTAAGGTGCCACAAGGATTCCTTGTTGTTTTTACTGACACAGACTAACACGGCTACCCTTTGAAACCTGATATTTGAGTGTGTGTTTTTCCTGGTGTGCTCTTAAAACATAGGACTAGAAAGCTCAAGTTTTATATACATTACACTGTATGTTAATTATAATCAAAACAACATCCAGGATGTTGATGGAATTGTTCAAAAGAAGCACAGATTTGGGAATATGGCATATCACATGAAAACAAGGAAATTGTATTATTGCTGCAAAAGGTAAGGAAAGATTCCCAGAAGAACATTGGTACTGGCCCACTTCGGAGAGCCTTGAAGGGAAGATAAATTTATTTTATCAAACAAAACAGAAATAATAGAGAAGTTCAAGAGTCTGAAATAAAAAGCAGAAGGCAACCATCACAATTTGAATACAAGTTTATCACACTATACAGCAGCTCAAGACAAAAAAAAATGAATAACTTTCTCTTAGAAGGAGGCCAGTCATTTTACAGGGAGACATTATAAAGCAAAGAAATAATTCAAAATTGAAATGGTTCAATGAATTATGATCCCGTGTCTCTCTTATGGAGGAGGGTGGTTTGTTGTTTTTGGTTTTTTTACAGTTGATGTAAAAATATCACATAAAATAATTTTTGGCTTATTACTTTTTCTTCCTCTGTTGTTCCCTGGTGACACAAGAATTAAGAGAATTTCATTATGTCTCCTGTGGCTTGTGCTTAGTCATTTTTGCTTTTGGAGATTTTGTTGGCCATTTGACTGCAATGTGTGAAAGTCTCATTTCGAGCTGGAGGAGACAAAGGATGCATGGGCAGCAGGTTTATTGCAATACTGCCTTCACTTTCAGAATTGTCACAGGGAAGTGTCTCAGCAAACCTCCAAGTCACTGAGCCACTGGCTAAGAATTGTCACTTGGGAACCGATCATGAATTCCTTATTCAAATCAACGTGGTGGTCCAACATGTTTCAGCTGAGAAATAAAACATACAAGAACTGTAAGAAAAATAACCCTCCCGGACCAAAGTTTTAATGAGACGCCAATTACCTTTTGTCTAATTTCTTGTGCTTTTTCTTCTCTCTCCCTTCCTCCTTTGCTCTCCAGGGTTTGTCCTCAATGATCCTCCCTTGTGAATCTGTCTCTATATTTTAAGGAGGTGAATTAGAAGCAGCCCTTCATTGTGTTGCTTACCAGACTTTCATACATTCCAGAGCCAGAAGGGACCATTGTGATCACCTAGTCTGAGCTCCTGTATAGCACAGGCCATACCAAGTTTGCCAAAATAATTTCTAGAAAATATCTTTTAGAAAAACTTTGCATAGTGACTGATAACATGGATTTGGATCTAAGCTCTGGATTGTGTTTGACCTTTGAGTGGATTCACCAGAGAGATAATGAGGGGAAACACAATGAGGCTTTCCACCTTGTGTCCCCTGCATAGGGGTCAGGCTACTTTGTAGCCCCTTCTCATACTTCCTGGGGCACTAGCCAGGCTAAAGACATCAGGAGAGGGACAGGGGCAGGTGAGGCAATTGGCTACCCCCCCCCATTTCGCACTGGCCAGTGGAGCTGGCTGGATATACTTTGTAGAGAACATGGTGAGCCCCCTTAATGAGTGGGAGAGCATGCACACTGTTCTTGTGCTATGCAGAGTTGTCCCCCACCCCCAACAGGGGCCTGTGACCGCAGCGCTAATTCTGACCTAAGGCAAAATACCCACACGCATGGTGGTTCCCGATTAATACACTGACCTGTAATACAGAACAGATAACTGGCTGAGAAAGCTGGCTAAGAACATCTGTTTATTCTGAGGAACAGCCACTTACGTTGAGTGGGCTACATTGCGGACTTTGCAAGAGAAGGCAGACCCTCTGAGTAAAATCCAGGCAGCTCCCTTAAGTGGTGCATAATGTTTTAATCTACTTACATATGGCACAACTCTATCAGAGACAAAAAGGAGTCTTTAAGCAGAAATAAATATTAGTTCTGTTTCAACTCTGATTCAGTGGGTCTTTAGCATTACACTATACTCTCATATTAATTTAGGAGATAACTGAACGTGCACTTAATAATATTTATGACCCTTAAGCAGAACATTAGCTGTTATCACTAATAAATAATCTAAAAAAAAGGAAGTCAAAGATTTTGTCCAATTTTATCTCTCCCTCCAACTCTGCACCCTTAAATGGAAATTTTATTTTATCATTGAAAACAGAATAAAATAGATTATATAATACAGCTCTTTCCTTTTGTGGAATAGTCATCCCATTGTAAATCTAAGATAAAACTATGTTAGTCTGAGAACACACTGGTAAAATGATATGATATTCAAATAAATGTATTATATGTTATTAGTGTATCTGTAGATCTACAATATAGATTATTATTTTAAACATTATTTGATAATTACATATCTCTGTATATAGATTTCTATATCTATGTATATTAGATAAACTGTGGAACTCATTGCCACAGGATGTCACTGAGGCCAAGAACTTAGTAAGATTGGAAGAGGGACTAGAACATTCTATGGATAACAAGAATATCCAGAATTAGAATACTTAATGCAAAAAATAACATTTTGGAAGGGACAAAAACCTTGTTCTTTGGGTTTTATTCCAATCTCTAACTATCAAGGATTAGGATGAGATGCTCATATGTGTAGTAGGATTTATGTCGCAGTCTGCCTGAGATATAAGCCGTTATATTAGAGGCCTGGTATGAGGCAGTACCTGCTCACAGAATCTGACAACAACAGGGCTAATATTGCAAAAATACACATTCCTAAGACATGCTAAGCACAGAGTACTTATGCAAACACATCTCGATATCAAGTGGTACCAGACCATCCCGATCTTAAGGATGGTACAAAAACATTCCCCAAGGATAACAGGAACACACTGACCCCTCCTAAAAGATAAGGTCAGGATAACAGGATGTAATAAACACGTTTTAATCGAACCAACATATACAAGGTGATGGGTGATAACTAGCCATGTCAGGGGGGAATTAACTAATTACGTTAGGAGCAGTACATAACATATTTGAATCAGGGTATAAAGACGTATCTCAGAGGGAGTATCTTTGTCCAGTCAAGGGGGGAATGGAAAGTCCCACCATTCACTGAGCTGCATCCATTGTCACGGGCACATGTCTGTGTAACTTTGTAGAGTCTGCCAAGTGCTATTACCCTGCTTTGTCGACAATAAACCTGGCCTGGTGCCTTCACATCTTAATGGATCTTGTGGTCATCGGGCAGTTTGCTCGAGGTCTGCTGTGCTAGCTGTCTGCACAGAGCTGAGACAGCACGCAGGAAGAACACACACACAGCCAAACATCTAACCACAGTATGGGGCAGATTATCCCACAATTAGCTGCCTATTGTGGAGTTTCTTGCACTTTCCTTGGAAGCAGCTGGTGTTGGCTACATTCAGAGAAAGGATATTGGACTAGATGAACCACAAGTTGGTAATCCTTATGTTCAATAGATACGGTGATATCCCAGGTGCTCAGATATTATGGTGATGATGGCTGTACAAGTACCTGGTTAGGTAAATCTCAACAGATAGATCTTGATAGATTAATTTGTTCAGTGTTCCATTTCCCTCAACCCAGCCTAAATGTACAAAGGTGGAACTGGACAGAATATGTACAGCCTCCATTCCATTATCCACTGCAAAGGGGCGGGGCTTGTGGGAAGTGGATGGAATCACTTGTCCAGCCTGGGGTACATCTACACTGCAATAAAAAAAGACTGTGGCACTGAGTCTCAGAGCCCGGGTCAGCAGACTCAGGCTTGCAGGGCTCAGGGTACGGAGCTAAAAATTGCAGTGTAAATGTTCAAACTCAGACTGGAGCCTGGGCTCTAGGACCCTTCCCCCTTGCAGGGTCTCAGAGCCCAGTCTCAAGCCCGAATGGCTACACTGAATTCTATAGCCCCACAGTCCAAGCCCTGGAAGCCCAAGGCCTGCAGCAGCCATGCCACTGGTTTGTTACTGCAGTGTAGATATACCTCTAGTGTTTCCACACTCATCGGATACTGAAAGGCAGCAGAGCTAGGTCAGCACCCACCGTTGCATTGGCCAGCTGGCCAAACACCACAGGGACCACATGCTGCACTGGAGCTGGCATCACCAGGGGGAATATCGGCTGAGTCAGTGAGAATTCCTCCTTGGGAACTCCGGCTCCTTCGTGACCTCTCTGCCTCACTGGTTCTGCATTTGTACACTGCCTAGTGCCATGGAGTCCTGGTCCAGGACTGGATCTCTTAGGCTACTACAGTATAAATAATGTCATGATTTCCATCATAATAACATTAGAATGTCCACACTGGGTCAGACCAATGGACCAGCTAGCGCAATATCCTGTCTTCTGACAGTGGCTAGTGGCAGGTACTTCAAAGGGAATGAACAGAACAGGGCAATTATCAAGTGATCCATCCCCTATCATCCAGTCCCAGCAGCTGACAGTCAGAGACTTAGGGATACCCAGAGCATGGGATTGCATCCCTGACCATGTTGGCTAATTGCTATTGATGGACCTGTCCTCCATGAACTTTTCTATTTTTTTTAAACCCAGTTATAGTTTTGGCCTTCACAGTGTCCCCAGCAACAAGTTTCACAGATTGACATTGCATTGTGTGAAAAAGTATTTTCTTTTGTTTGTTTTAAACCTGCCGCCTATTAATTTCATTGGGTAACCCCTAGTTCTTGTGTTATGTGAAGGGGTAAATCATACTTCCTTATTCACTTTCTCCACATCAGTCATGATTTTATAGACCTCTGTCATATTCCCCCTTAATTATCTCTTTTCCAAGCCAAACAGTCCCTTTCTTTTTAATCTCTCCTTATATGGAAACTGTTCCCTGCCCTTAATTATTTTTGTTTCGCTTCTCTGTACCTTTTCCTTTTCTAATATATTGTTTTTGACATAGGGTGACCAGAACTGCATGAAGTATTCAGGATATTGGTGTACCATAGATTTATATAGAGGCATTGTGATATTTACTGTCTTATTATCCATCCCTTTCCTAATGATTCCTATCATTGTTAGTTTTGTGACTGCTGCACCACATTGAGCAGATGTTTTCAGCGAACTATTGACGAGGACTCCAAGATCTCTTTTTTGAATGGTAACAACTAATTTAGACCTTGTCATTCTATATGTATAGTTGGGATTATGATTTCCAATAATCATTACTTTGCATTTATCAACATTGAATTTCATCAGCCCTTTTGTTGCCCAGTCACTCCGTTTAGTCAGATCCCTTTGTAACTTTTTGCAATCTGCTTTAGACTTATCTTGAGTAGTCTTGTCTCATCAGCAAACTTTTCAACATCAATGTTTATCCCTTTTTCCAGATAATTTATTAATATGTTGAATAGTACAGGTCCCAGTACAGACCCCTGGGGGGACCCTGCTATTTATTTATCTTCATTCTGAAAATTGACTATATATTCCTACCCTTTGTTATCTGTCTTTTACCAGTTATTGATCCATGAGAGGACCTTCCCTCTTACTCCATAAAAGCCTTTGGTGAGGGACCTTGTCAAAGGCTTGCTGAAAGTCCAAATATACTATAGCCACTCAATCACCCTTGTCCACCTGTTTGTTAAAAAAATCCACAGAATGTTTGATAGACATGCAAATGGACAGTCTGGAAATGCAACTGCACTAATGTAAGGCATCTAATCCTTTTGTCGCCGTGCCTGGTATAGATCAAAGGTGAGAGGGCCAATCTCTGGTTAGACTGTCAAAGAACTGGACAGGCATTCCCAAACTGGTGGTATATTCTATAATTAGATTTAACCATACCAGTAACAAATGTGTGCTCCTGGATCACTATAGTAGCTTAACATGGAGACACAGACAGGCCCCTTAGACAATCTAGCCTATATTGCCACTCACACAAACTGGATTTCTGTGATGAAAACTCAATAAAACCAACAATCACCACACATTAGGTTCTAAAATACGGATATAATACATTAAAAATTACTTAGAGAAGTTAGATGTCTTCTAGTGACCAGGGCCTGATGAAATATATCCTAAAATACTCAAGGAGCTGACACAGGATATATCTGAGCCATGAGCGATTATCTTCAAAAAGTCATGAAAGATGGGAGAGGTTCAGAGGACTGGAAAAGGCAAATATAGTGCCAATCTATAAAAAGGGAAATAAGAACAACCCAGAGAAGTCAGCTTAACTTCGGCACCCGGAAAGATAATGGAGGAAATAATTAAGCAATCAATTTGCTAACACCTAGAGGATACTAAGGTGATAAGTAACAGTCAGCATGGATTTGTCACGAACCAATTGTTTCAAACCAACCTTTTAATAGCTTTCTTGGACAGGGTAACAAACATTGTGGATGGGGGGAAGCAGTAGATGTGGTGTATCTTGACTTTAGCAGGGCTTTTGATACAGTCTTGCATGACCTTCTCATAAACTAACCAGGGATATACAACCTATATGGAGCTACTAGAAGGTGAGTGCATAACTGGTTGGAAAACCATTCCCAAAGATAAGTTATCAGTGGTCCATAGTCCAGCTAGAAGAGCATATCAAGTGGAGTCCCACAGGGATCAGTTCTGGGTCCGGTTCTCTTCAATGTCTTCATCGATGATTTAGACAATGGCATAGAGAGTACACTTATAAAGTTTGTGGATGATACCAAATTGGGAGGGGATGTACGTGCTTTGGAGGATAGGATTAAAATTAAAAATGATCTGGACAAACTGGAGAAATGGTCTGAAGTAAATAGGATGAAATTCAATAAGGACAAATGCAAACTACTCCACTTAGGAAGGAACAATCAATTGCTCACATACAAAATGGGAAATAACTGCCTAGGAAGGAGTACTGCAGAAAGGGATCTGGGGGTCATAGTGGACCACAAGCTAAATATGAGTCAACAGTGTAACACTTGCAAAAAAAGTGAACATCATTCTGAGATCTATTAGCAGGAGTGTTGTAAGCAAGACATGAGAAGTGATTCTTCCGCTCTACTCCGCACTGATTAGGCCTCAGCTGGAGTATTGTGTCCAGTTCTGGGTGCCACATTTCAGGAAAGATGTGGACAAATTGGAGAAAGTCCAGAGAAGAGCAAAAAAATGATTAAAAGTCTAGACAACATGACCTATGAGGGAAGATTGAAAAAAATGGGTTTGTTTAATCTGGAGAAGAGAAGACTGGGAGGGTGAGGAAGGGATATGATAACAGTTTTCAAGTACATAAAAGGTTGTTACAAGGAGGAGGGAGAAAAAGATTTCTTCTTAACCTCTAAGGATAGCGTAAGATGCAATGGGCTTAAATTGCAGCAAGGGTGGTTTAGGTTGGACATTAGGAAAAACTTCCTAACTGTCAGAGTGGTTAAGCACTCCTGTTGGTTCGATTAAAATGTGTTTATTATGTATTGTTATCCGGACCTTATCTTTTAGGAGGGGTCAGTGTGTTCCTTTTATCCTTGGGGAATGTTTTTGTACCATCCTTAAGATCGGGATGTTCTGGTACCACTTGATATCGAGATGTGTTTGCGTAAGTACTCTGTGCTTAGCATGTCTTAGGAATGTGTATTTTTGCAATATTAGCCCTGTTGTTGTCAGATTCTGCCAAGGGAGATTGTGGAATCACCATCACTGGAGATTTTTAAGAGCAGGTTAGACAAACACCTGTCAGGGATTGTCTAGATAATACTTAGTCCTGCCATGAGTGCAAGGGACTGGACTAGATGACTTCTCGAGGTCCCTTCTAGTCCTATGATTCTATGATTTTTCCAGACCCAAAGGGGCAGTCACTTATCCAGGTCAATGGATGCTCAGGACCTTACACCAAAGACAATGCTGTAGTCAATCCTTTTGTAAACTAACTAAAGAGTTATTAATTCAGAAAAAGAAATGAGAGTTACTAAAAGTTTAAAACAAACAAAATTCATTACAGTGGGATCAAAGTATGTAGTCCAAAATGATAGCAGGGATGTTAAATCTGCTAGTTTTCTATATGTCTCACTGGGTTGCCCAAATAGTTTTTAGGGACCTTAATCCTTTGGTTCAAAATTTCCCCTGTCAGAATTCACCATTCCAAAGATGGGGTAGGAAAAAGGTGGCAAGGGGCCTTTGTTCTCCCTTTTTATGTCTTGAGCCTTTTTGCTGGAAAAATTCTGGCTGTGTTCTAGGGTCAGGTAGTTCCATGGCATATTTGCTTTGCAATCAGTCCTTCATATGAATTGCAAACTCCAGTTTGCACCTTTTGCAGAATTGCCGTTTGAATTGTCTTTGGGAATGACGTGCGGAGGTTCTTATTTACAGTTCTTTTGTTATTTCCGAAGAGCTAACTTGTGGGCGTTTCTCAGACTCACAACATGTTTGAGTTACAAACATATAGCAAAATGTCATAACTCCACACACAATGTCAATACACATATTATAACAAGATAATAATACTCAGCAGATTACAACTTTTCAAATGATATCTCACAAGGCATACTTTGTACAAGTTTTATCACAATTGTGTAACCCAGTGCTGACCATATTAGTGTAGACAGTCACTGTCCCCTTTAAACAGCATCACACCTTCCTCACATGAATGGCCCCACTCACTTCAATCAGACTAACTGCAAGAATTAATGTTGCAGGTTCAAGTCAGTACAGAACAGCAATGTTGGATTGCTGCCCTACAAAAATTCAGTGTGTGCACAGTTAATGGTTTATTCCAGACAGGAGCAACAGAACATTTTTCCTGTTTTTGAGATGTTTTAGGTAGGTTGACTGCATGATTGGGAGAGGGGAGATGATTTTGGTGGGGTTAGATAAAGGATTCTGGATTGCTACAAGGGTGAGGAGCATAGCCTTTTATTTATTGTGGATCTCTGACACGATTCCCACGGTGCAACCTGGAACTGTGCTACCGCTGAGCCCTCTGTCCCACTGACCTGGGCTCCCTCTCACACTGTGATACTGTGGCAAGCTGCACACCTCTGGCAGGTACTGCACTTACACAGATATCCACAGGCAAGGACACATCCAACTGAGTTACATGAATGCTTCTCCCAGCCTGTCATGAACTAACAATAGAGAGGCTCCAGCCAATTCTCCCAGCTCCCCAGCCTTACACCCCAGAACTATACTGTCTTGTCCTTGTCAGAAGCCTGTATTACCCAGTCCACCCCTCCCTCAATGTGGAGAGGAGATGCGCAAGCCTTTGTAACTGAACTGAAATTTCCCAAGCACTTCAACCAAAACTCACTATTTTAGGTAAAGCATAAAACAGATTTATTAACTACAGAAAGGTAGATTTAAAGTGATTATAAGTGGTAGGAAAAAGTTGCCAAATAAATGTTTTTAAAACCACACAATCTAAGTCTTAATCCTGATTACATTAGATCAGCCATTTTCTCACCCCACTGGATGTTACAGTTCTTAATATACAGGCTTCCCCCTAAGCCTGGAGGACCAGTCTCCACAGGTGATGATGTCATCTCAGCATTCCTGCAGCTTCCAGCATAGGTGGGGGAAGAGAAAGGCCAAGACAGGCTGCAACTGTTCCTTGTTTTATACCCTGTCCCGGTGAGCTTTGCTGAGTCACAGTGACCAAATAAACCCCCATTGTGTGGACTTGGGCAAGTGTCATTGAATTGTAAATCCCTTGATTACAATTCCCCTGCTGATTAATGATCGTGGAGCACCCTTCTGGGCAGGGGTCCTTTGTATGTCACTAGCAAACGTACCTGACAGCGGTGAATGTGAGGGTTACAGGGTACAGAGTGGTCACAGGATCTATACAATGGGTTCCTGGCATGATGTTTGGCAGACTCTTTATTACTTGTAGTGGGGCAGATTGAATTGTTGTGGTCTTGAGTTTGTTTTGTTTGAGGCACCAAATGCGTGTGTTATATATCTCTCTAAACTTCCTGTCCATTGGCTCACCTTACTGGGAGGCGAGATGGGGGAATATTTATGATCCAGATCCAGGGAACTTTGAAAGATCTGCTGGATTTGGGTTGATTTTGGAAATGTGGAATGACAAGCATTAGAACTTTAAAAACCTTTGTGTGACTTTAAAATGCCCCTGGGCTTTTCTGGTGCACCAGTCACTTTGAATTACAAGAGATGTTCAGACTGTGTAATTTATAACCTGGCTCATCTGAGTGAGATGAGGATCTGGGGGAGAGGAGATAAACCTGTGCATTGCGCTTTGTGGATGTATACAGGATGAATGTGCAGCTTTGTGGTTATGTACAGAGGGGGTGAAATTATGCCTCCTCCCTGCCCCTTCTGGCATGATTTGCATCCTTGGGGGTACTCAGAAGGAGCTATGCCCATACTGCCTGTAGTTGTTATTGTGTCCAGTCCTGGCAAATTCCTCCTCACCACATGCACCCATGCTTGTGTAACCCAAGTGCCTAGTAGGGAGATATCGCTTTAAGAGATCTATGGTGTTTGTGTGGGCGGGGGAGGGGGAAGGGGTAGGGAATGAGTTGTGTCTGGGTCATTGTTGCTAGGCAGATGCACAGTTAACACTCCACATCCAGAAGTTTGCTTAACAGGTTCCCAGTTGCTGGACTATTTTTTTAGCATATGCAATCCGGTCAAGCCAAGCCACAACAGCGTTCTTGGCTACGATGGTTAAGGCATGAAGACATCTAGGAAGTTGAGTCATTTTGCTGTTCTCAACAATCTGTGTCATGGTTTGTGGCTGTCCACATTGACATATACCATATACTTAACTGACTGGTAGGTTAATAGCTGACTAGCTAACTCAGTGATTTCCGCAGAGGAAGAGAAAGAGTAGGCATGGATTCCAGCTGTAGATTTCTACAAGCAAGTGGAGAAAAGAGGGTGCTGTTGACTCAGCAGACTTTATAGATTTGGGGATCAAAGACTAACTGAGACACAAGTGAATTCACCCTAAACTGTTGGGAACTCTGAGTTTCTTCTCACTGTGTTTCTGTGGGAACTGACCTGTTTAGATTTAATCTGTTTTCTTTATTTATGTTTATATATAACTGTGAGGATAATGTCTGTGGATTATAAAGAAGCCATGTTTATGTTGTAAAAATAATGTATTATTATATATTATATTTTTATCATAAGATTTTTATAAAGTTGATACTTAAGAATTAAGTTAATTCCTTTTGGGGACTTGAATGTGGGGAGGTTGACCTTATGCAATTCTTGCTGAAAATCCTTAGAGATGGAATTCTGGGTCTCCAGGTGCTTTTCTAAGGGAGCTGGGTTCTTTAGGCACTGGAGAAGGGCAATGAAGTAAACTCTAGCCCACCCAAAGGTAATACCACTAAGATCCAATAACACTCTGATTTCTGAAGGGGGCTGCGAGGAGCGCTGCAGTAGAGCAAATCCAAAAGAGGCAGCAAGTCTCTTCCATCCACACCATGAGGGAGTTTAATTTTTATAAAATCATTTTCTCTTAGTGAAAAATCTTCTTCCCCATTAGTCAACTCTTGGGTGCTGTGCTCTGCAAAAATACACCCATCCTCATGTTCCCAATTCTACATACCACACAGAAAAGTTAGCAATTTTTATCCATTTTCCCCTAATCTTTTATGACTTTAAAAATAACAAACACTCCATAGTTTATGTGCTAATCTTGCCCTCAACTTCACTCCATGACCTCCTGTTTTCTAATTAGTTGTTTTCTCAAATAATTCATCAACTTCAATCTGTTTCTTCCCTTTCAAGATTTGATGTCCCTCAATAAACTTTCCCCTGAGGGCACTGTTTCACAGGAACTCACTGGCTCAGCATAAGGTCAGTTTTCATGTAAATTACACAAAAACACCTGCCCAGCATGACTCATCTAGTACACCAACATGGAATAACCATCTTCATGAATTGGCTGATGAGCAACAAGGGACTCTTTTGAGACATCACTGCAGAAGTTCCAAAGGAGGCAGTGAGACAGGTTAAGGAAAATGGAGTAATTAATGAGTAATTTGCAACTGCTTAGTGGACTGGTCCTCAGCCGGTGTAAAATGTTCAGTGAAGCTATGCTGACTAAGGCCAGGCCTACACTACAGAGCTACCTGGGTTAGTATAATTACATCACTCAGGGGTGTGAAAAATCCTCTTGGGGAGGTGGATTAACTATGCCAACCGGAAAAGCTTTCCCATCGGCATAGTAGCATCTTCACTTAAGCGCTACAGCAGTGCAGCTGTACTCTTTTTGTGTATCTCATCCAATGTCTCAAGTTCAGACTGTCCTTTTGTGTTTCCAAACTTCCCACTTATAGGTGATCACCATTTACTTGTTATTGATTAAATGTAAAGGAAATATAGGAAATATATTGGAAACCAGAATACAGCATTCTTACTAAATTGGGCCATTTATATAGGCAGTAATTCATAATTTAGGGCCAGATTCTGTGCCCTTTTCCACCAGTTGAGCAGCTACGTATTGTGATACTGTATGATTGAAATATGACCATTTGTATCATGGAGTTGCAACAGGTCCTTTATAAAGTGTGTCCATGGAAAAGTTATGATTTGCTAAATAAGTTTCTCCTGTTTAAATCCATGCATCGTCACTGTATTTGAAGTTAGGATTATTGGCTATGTATTTATATCTCAAATGTGTTTGTTCCTGGGGTAACACCCACAAGGTAGTGTACATCCAGGCTAGCCAGCCTATTGTGAATGGATTATTCAAGTTTGATGGCCCATCGAAGACACTTAGCTCTCACAATGGGCCATAGAAGAATCTTATTCCACCAAGCTAGATCTTCCTGTGGACACCTCAGCATAAATATGGGCAATGGCTGCTCCTCTGAGTCATCAAATCATGTAAGGACATGTGATATGTTCATGTGACCCTGGACTCCATCTTATGCTAGTAACTTTTCACAAAATGGGCTGTGAGCTTTGTAGGAAACAAAACATTTCTAGGCACGTGGTAAAGGGTACGAAAGACCACTGGGATGACTCCATTTTGCCTTATTCCTGCCCTGATTCTCTGGACTGTGGATTTACAACTAAAAGGAACATAGTGAACTATGGTCTGAGGACCTTCCCATCTCTTGGAAGTTACCAGAGAGACTTTAGAAGCCCGCAGTCTATAACATCACTGCTACAAACCTGATATAAGGACTTTGCAATCATTGTATGTATATGATCTATTAACCATTTTTAATTCTCCTCTTTTATTTTATTAATAACCTTTAGATTTTAGTTACTAACGGATTGGCAACAGCGTGATTATTGGATAATATCTGAGTTATATATTGATCTGACTAAGTGGCTGATCTCTTGAGATTGGAAGAGCCCTATATTTGATTAAATTGATTTTCAGTAACCACTCATCGCAAAGTCCAGTGTCTGGGTGGTGAGATAAGGTCTGGAATGCCTAAGGAGACTGCATCTCTGACTTCTTGTGAACCAGTTTGGTGAGACAGAAGCTTACTTTTGTTACTGGCTTGGTATATCTAATGATAGAATAACCACCAGTTTGGAGTGAGACTGCAGTATTTCTCAGCAGTTTGTCCTGAATCTGATATTCCCAGCTGTGACCCACTGAGGCATGGTGACACATATCTCTGTTGACTTCAGTGGTTACTCCTGATTTGCTCTGGTGTAATAAAATCAGGTTCAGGACCTTTTTGGGGGGATGGGGTGGGGACAATCCTGCACTCTGTAAAATGCTGAGGTTTACTTCCCTGAACAAGGAAACCCACAATCATATTATGACTCAGAACCGTACTTAACACAATGGCAATAAAAAACAGACAGATACGCATTTGCTAGCTCGGTGGCTCTCAAACTTTTTTAGTGGTGACCCCTTTCACATAGCAAGCTTCTGAGTGCAACCCCCCCTTATAAATTAAAAACACTTTTTTATATATTTAACACCATTATAAATGCTGGAGGTAAAGCAGGGTTTGGGGTGGAGGTTGACCCCCTATGTAATAACCTTGTGACCCCCTGAGGGGTCCTGACCCCCAGTTTGAGAACCCCTGTGCTAGCTTATCTCGATCCATGTTTTGAGTGATGGGCAATGGGAGACAAGTGTGGCAAGGAACTTTCCCCCACTTGGGCAGCCAGGGACAATCACAATTCCTGCACTTGATGGAGCACTGAGGTCAGTTCCTTCTAGCATCCAGTCTGCCACCCTTATTTATGCTGCATAGAACCTTAGGGTAGGTCTACACTTAAAACATTGCATCAGTGCAGCTGCGGTACCACAGCACTTAAGTGAAGACACTCCTATGCTGGCAGGAAAGCTTCTCCCATTGGCTAGTTAGTTCACAACCCCAAGAGGCAGTAGCTATGTCGATGGGAGAAAATCTCCTGTCAACATAGCACTGTCTACATGGGGTGGGGCTTAAGTCAATATAACTACGTCGCTCAGAGGTGTGGATTTTTCACAGCCCTGAGCGACGCAGTTATACCAATATAGGTCTGTAGTGTAGACCTTGCCTTACTCTGTAAATAACCCCCATTGCTTACAGTATGTCAGGACCTGGCCCCCTGCCTTCAGCGATAATGCTATATTGAGAAAGGTGAAGGGCAAAGCAACTTAAAGGAGTGAGGGAAGGGGAAAAGGGAAGAGCTATCGTACCAGCCTGTGGAGCTCACCAGCCATGGAGAGGGGAGGATACTGCACCTCTGTCGCACTCCGGGTTGCCTCCATGAGCTCCCCTGGGGAGGTGCGACTACACAGCACTGCCTAGTCAGGGCCATGTGAAATGCATGCCGCCTGACGGGGGAAGGGGTGAGAGTATCACATGCTGCAGAAGAGTGGGTTACAAAGAGGAAGTGTTCCATGGGTTTGTTAAAAGAAGAGACCGTATTTTCCAATGGTTAGAGCTTTATCCTGGGAGTTGGGAGACCCAGGTTGGATGGCGTGCTCAGCCACAGACTTCCTGTGTGACCTTGGGGAAGTCATTTAGGGGGGAGATTCAAAAGGGGGACTTAAGTGCCTACGGCCAACATTTAGAGTGCCAGGGGCATTCACAGAACCAGTTGAGTTGTTGCCTAACCCTATAAACCTAAAGTCCCTAGGTACCTAAGTTTCCACCTTTGGGCATGTACAAACCTGCTTAAGTTCTGATGCCTTCAAGCTGCTTGGCAGCTAAGCACTGGTGGGCTTCTCACACTGGGTGTTCTCTTGCCTTTGGGCCCCAGTCTGATAGGTGTCCTCTGAGCATGCCTGGGGATTACAGTGGACGAGAAGCTGGATATGAGTCAGCAGTGTGTCCTTGTTGCCAAGAAGGCCAACGGCATATTGGGCTGCATTAGTAGGAGCATTGCCAGCAGATCGAGGGAGGTTATTATTCCCCTCTATCCGGCACTGGTGAGGCCACACCTGGAGTATTGTGTCCAGTTTTGGTCCCCCCACTACAGAAAGGATGTGGACAAATTGGAGAGAGTCCAACGGAGGGCAACAAAAATGATTAGGGGGCTGGAGCACATGATTTACGAGGAGAAGCTGAGGGAAGTGGGGTTATTTAGTCTGCAGAAGAGAAGAGTGAGGGGGGATTTGATAGCAGCCTTCAATTACGAGAAGCGGGGTTCCAAAGAGGATGGAGTTAGTCTGTTCTCAGTGGTGGCAGATGACAGAAAAAAGAAGCAATGGTCTCAAATTGCAGTAGGGGAGGTCTAGGTTGGATATTAGGAAACTCTATTTCACTAGGAGGGTGGTGAAGCACTGGAATGGTTTACCTAGCAGGGTGGTGGAATCTCAATCCTTAGAGGTTTTTAAGGCCCAGCTTGACAAAGCCCTGGCTGGGATGATTTAGTTGGTGTTGGTCCTGCTTTGAGCAGGGGGTTGGACTAGATGACCTCCAGAGGTCTCTTACAACCCTGACATTCTATGATTCTATGAAGGAGGAGATGGTGTCACCCCAGTACCTAATAGCCCAGTGGTGAGGGACTCACCTGGGCTGAAGAAGAATTGGGTTACAATCCCCACTGCCTGATTTAGAGCCGGGACTTGAAGCCAGGTTACATGCATCCCAGGTGAGTTCCCTGAACCCCAGACTATGGGATATTCTAGGATGGATTTGTCTCAGTCTCTCCTGTTAGACTTGTCCCACTTAGTATGAAATACTTAGAATATTCACTGGAGCTGGTCTGGAACCTGGTTAATGCCCTAATCTCTTGGCTACTGGGTTTGAGGGGAATATGATCACCATATCCTCCTCCTCCTAAGTTTTCCATGAGAAAGAACTGGCCTGACTTTAGTGCCTATCCCAGGAATGACCCATGCCTGCCTATAGTGTGTGTGTGTGAGGGAGGAGGGGGCGCAGAGTGAGGGCAGCCGGTATCAGTAGTGTTACTGAGCATGCTCAGTACAAGCCAAGAAGCAAATCCGTGGGGGGCACATGAGCCCACATACCCCCTCCCATGCGTCCCACCTCTGGCCTAACCCCAGGAGAAGGTTCATGGTTGTGAATCCCTAGCAGAGATAGGCACCTAACTCCATTTGTGGGGGTGCTACATTGGCCTCACCCCTCTCCTGGGCATTTCCTAGTGGTTTGTTTAGGCAGCTCCCCATTCAGCATGCTGGCTGCTGTGAATCCCATTCTTAGGTACTAACTCTCCCCGGGCATTGTTTAGGGACCCTGGGCACCCATCTGTGGCCTAAGGATTCCACTGGGAGGCAGGCACCTAAAGTTAGGCATAGCAATGCTGAGCCTAAATCCCCTTTGTGGCTCTAGCCCTCTTTGTCTCAGTTTCCTATCTGTAAAATGGGGATAATAGCATTGCCCTCCCTCACAGGGTTATTGTGAGGTGCTCAGATACTATGTTGATGGGGCCAGATAGGTACCTAAAAATATAAGGGCCCACGTTCTTGGCTGTTTTCTAGCAGGGCTAAGGAATGTAGGGATGAGACTCACAATCTAGGTTTGGTTTGCAGGGTGCTGGGCCAATCCCTCAGCATAAATCAGACCACAAAAATAAACAGTTTGGGATTTGGTGAAAGGTAAATCAGAATCTAAAAAAAATCTTTAAAGCAGTAATGATTTAAGGTGCCAGTAATAACCACCAGAATAGGATATTTATCTTTTTTAAGCATCGGATGTTTATTTGATAGACAGTATCCCTTTAACGGATGGGGGGAACCCTCCCCCGCCCAAAACCGAAGAAGTGTGAGGCCTCAGTAGTTTGTCAGTCATGGCACTCTCCATTTATGCTGGCAGAAAATCTGGGTGACACTCTGTATTTAACAGGCAGGCGTGTGAAAAACAGGTTCAGTGTGTGGTGAAATCGTGCAGCTGTTGATATATTATTGTTGGCAGCGGTATCAAATGCAGACACCTGAGGTGAAAAATAAGATGCAATTTCAAACACATGAATAAATTCTAGTTGTGAATTATTCCATTAGATGCACAGAAGAAATAGCCTCGTGAGGGGAATGTTTGCCACAAACCTCCTCCAATTGGTTTTGCTGCTAAAAAACATAAATAAAAAAGTAAGCTATGCTTTACGTCTAAACACTGCCTGCAATAGTTCAGATGCCTCACTTTTAATTAAACAATACTCCAATTAAAGTGTGGTTGGATTGCCACAGGTAAATAAATGTAGGGATGCAAAATGAGATTAATTAAGTCAGCTACTTCCTCCCCACCCCCTGCTGCTCAGCATTAAAGCACTATTGGTTCACAGGAATTATTCGTGTCTTTTAAGTTTAAGTCTTTTTATTCCTTTAAACTAACAGACGTCTAAAGGCCAAAACAAAACAGATTCCCCATTAGGAAAAAGCATAATGCATGTTTCTCCCAGACACCATCCATGACATGCTAAATGTTTAAAGTGCAAGGAACATCTTTATGCAAACAGAAAAACACAGTGACCAATACAAAAGAGCTTTAGGAATTTAGAGGATTTTGTTTCTCTACCAGCTACACTGGCATGTTCAATCATTGACTAATAGTCACTCTGTTTTATGTGCTATAGCAGCTGGAAGCCTCTACAGGGCCTGATCCTGTGAGTTTTTGAACATCCTGAATTCTCATTGCTATCAAAAGTAGTTAAGGGGATACAGTATGCATCTGAAGAAGTGAGGTTTTTTACCCACGAAAGCTTATGCCCAAATAAATCTGCTAGTCTTTAAGGTGCCACCGGACTCCTTGTTATTTTTAGGGGATTCAGTAGTTTATGGGAAGCATTCAGTACCTCTCAGGTTCAAGACCACCAGAGCTTTAGTCTTGGCTTTAGAAGGTGAGGCTGAAATAGCAAAAGTATTATAAATGTGGAATACACGTCCAATAAGGAGTTTCCTAGAGCAGAGCGCCTGTACCTAATGAAAACTAGGAGTTGTAGGAACAAGAACGTGAAGTAAATATGACTTAGTGGCTGCTCATTTTCAAAATAAAAATTGACCAGATCAAATAAGAAATACAAAATGATCCAGCGGCTGCAGAGAGTATAGAGAAAACAGAAAATCAGCCAGGCATCTCCAAGCTTAACAGCTCATTAAAACTATAGAGCTGGAAGTGCAGAGTACAGTGTGATTCTGCACAGAAACTATCTGAGTGCCCTCCAAATTGCTAAGCATAATCCGTTGGCACTGAGAAAGGTAAGCACAGAGCCTGACATGTCCTACTCTAGAAAGGCACAAATGCTGCTGTAGAAGAGAAGGTGTGAACTTGGCACTCAAGACACAAAATGGAATGCAAAGGACCAATGAAACCACATGATCTTCCTCCCCCCGCCAATCATGCTGGGTCAGAAGTGAGCAGCCCACCCTGCACTACATTTCTGTAGCATGCAGGGGCTGCAGACTTCCTCACTGTGGCCTAGTGGCTAGAGCACTGGATTAGGACTCAGTAGACCTGGATTCTATTCCTGACTTTGCCAATGGCCTGCTGCATGACTTCTCTATACCTCAGTTTCCCTGTCTGTTAATGGGGGTAATGATATTGACCTCCTTGTAAAGTGCTTTGAGACCTATGGTTGGAAAGCACTCTAGAAAAGCTAGGCAGTATTATTATTATGTGCCTTCTCCCTTCAGCACAATGGAACAGCACCTGTCCTTCTGCCTATTGGGTGCTATAAACCCTGTAAGGAGGAGATGGGCAGCAGAGTTTCCCCTTTGGAAGTATCTCAGTCTAGAATGTCCCCAAGGGAACACTGGTGTGTCACTTGGACCCAGCTTTCTTTACAGTCCTAAATATTTGACAAAGCTCTGTGGGGCCTGGATTGTGTTTTCCGTACAGCACCTCACACAGTGGGGTCCTGGTACATGACTGGAAGTCTGAGGCACTGCCACAATATATATGTATCTTATTATACAAATAAGGCTTAGCACTTCCGTGGCACTGTATTCCTGTACGTGTCATATGTTCCTAATAAATATTTTCCTTTGGAAAATCACAAGCCTTTTCCTGCCTGTGAAAAGACAGGTGGCAACGGTCATGTCACTGACACAGGAAATATATTATTTCAGGAGCCCAAAAGTTTGTCCACCCACTTCAGAAGCTAAGCAGAGGGATAAAAAATAAAGTTTCCCATCAAGAAGGCTCTGAACGTCATTAGAAAAAGTGCACATTTTACATCAGCCTCTGGAAGGAATTTCCCAAGGAAGGAAGTACTGCTATAAACAAAGCAGTGGAGAGTCAAAAATTTGAATAAATTTCCATACAGAATTATTCTGAATATGATATTTAAGCAAAATATAGAGGCAAAAATATATAACTTTATTTGTCCCATAAAACCTTATTATATTATAATGCCAGATAAGAATGTGGGGGCCATCTGCCAATTCACGACTATTCCCTATCATTCATTCATGCATGAGAATTTTATGTCCAGTTTATGTCTGAATAATTCCAGTGAGTAGCACTATATTGTCTACAAAAACAACAAGGAGTCCGGTGGCACCTTAAAGACTAACAGATTTATTTAGGCATAAGCTTTCATGGGTAAAAAAAACCCACTTCTTCAGATGCACGTCTCCATGCAACTGAAGAAGTGGATTTTTTTTTACCCACGAAAGCTTATGCCCAAATAAATCTGTTAGTCTTTAAGGTGCCACTGGACTCCTTGTTAATTCCAGTGAGTAGCACTATATTGTCTACAAAAACAACAAGGAGTCCGGTGGCACCTTAAAGACTAACAGATTTATTTAGGCATAAGCTTTCATGGGTAAAAAACCCCCACTTCTTCAGATGCATGTCTCCATGCAACTGAAGAAGTGGATTTTTTTTTACCCACGAAAGCTTATGCCCAAATAAATCTGTTAGTCTTTAAGGTGCCACCGGACTCCTTGTTGTTTTTGTGGATACTAGGGTTACCATTCGTCCGGATTCCCCCGGACATGTCCGGCTTTTAGAGTTAAAAATAGCATCCGGGGGGAATTTGTAAATGTCCGGACTTCCCCCCCGCAGAGCACGCGCTGCTGACAGGGCAGCCGGACGGATGGTGCCACTTACATGGGGCTCCGACAGCCAGAGAGAGCCCCTCCTCCACTTCCCCCTCCTCTCCCCTGCAGCTGAGAGCACTCCCTCCCTCCCTCCCTGCATTCGCAGATCACCAGCCGGCCGTTCGCACCGGCAATCTGGAGCTCCTCCCCCTGCTCCTCCTCCCCGGCACGCTGGTCTGAGCGGCAGAGTAAGGGGGTCAGGGGGTCGGAGAAGGGACAGGGAGGTTCTGGAGGAAGCAGTCAAGAGACGGGGGGGGTCGGGCGTTCGGGGGGGGCTTTCTGGGGGTGGGGGTGTGGATAAGGTTTTGGACAGTCAGGGTACAGGTAGGGGGTAGGATCCTGGGGGGGGCAGTTAGGGTGGGGGGGTCTCAGGAGGGGGCAGTTAGGGGACAAGGAACAGGGAGGCTTAGGTAGGGGGTGGAGTCCTGGGGGGCAGTTAGGGGCAGGGGTCGCAGGAGGGGGCAGTCAGGGGACAAGGAGCAGGGGGAGTGTTGGGGGTCCTGAGGGGGGCGGGAAGTGGGAGGGAGTGGAAGGGGCAGGGGCGGGGCTAGGGCAGGACTGGGGCGGGGCTCCTCCCGTCCTCTTTTTTGCTTGCTGAAATATGGTAACCCTAGTGGATACAGACTAACCTGGCTACCCCCTGATACTATATTGTCTGTCTATACTATTTAGAATAGAATTATTATTATTCTAGTTAGATTAGAATTTTAGTTACTTCTTGATTGATCATGATATAACCCTATCAATATTAAAAAAAAACCCAAACTAAGGAGTACCATACTATTGTCAAGACTGGTAGCTTCGCCCATGATTAACATTGCCTGATGCGTCCCAGTATAAGATCCTGTTTTTTATTTCCTTTAACTTTGCCAAAATTTAATGGTTTGAGCTGAAAACGCCCATGCTGAATATCAGCTTCAGTCTAAATTTTTCCAGATTTTTTTTTTTGCCAAAACTGTTCAGCTGTTTCTGAGAAGGAGGCTCAGGAAAGCTACCTTGTTTTACCCATGTTGAAAAAATTTGGCAACCTTTTCTAGCAACGCCACGACTTTCATGCTTTGAAGCAGGGACTTTAAATTTGGCAGGCCCATACCCTCTGTGTCAGAGATGTACCTTTTGTGATCTCTGAAAATCGTCTGAAATTTGGCCTAGCTATAAGCCTTTGCAAAAATCACAGGCCGCATAAGTTTGGTAGAGACTTGCTAAAGTTTAACAGCTAAAATCTCTGAAGGGGCCATCCTCACTGAACATGCCCGAGCAACTCAGAGCTCCTAGTGCTGACCAGGCTGTGTGTCTCCACAAAGCAACTGAGCGTGCTACAGCCCAAGGCTAAAAGGGCAAAACCAGACTTTCCCTGTAATTACTGCTGCCAGCCGCTCCAAATCAGAGTGGGGCCAGACAATGGAACTGAGAGCAGTGCGCTGACTCCTGCAACTGCTGGTGCCCAGGAAGCATGAAGAAGGAAACTGTTTGACTTCAGTGCAGAGGGGACAAACACAGGACCAGGGGGAGGCTAAAGGAGTAGACTTGAGGAACTGGTGGGAGATAAACTGGGATGGAAAGCAGGGGGAGATGGGGACTATCTGGAGAAGCAGACTGGGGCTGGGAGTTGGAGGGGAAGAAGAAGCTGCAACTCGGAGGACAAGGAAACTATAACCTGGAGTGGGAGGGAGGGAGGGTTAGAGGGGAGGTTGGAACTGGTTGGGCAAGAATGTCTGGGAGCAGACGGAGGAGACAGGGACTGAGAGCTGGTGAGGTAAATGGGAGGGACGGGACTGGGGGCTTGGATGGGGAGTTGATAGAGGAAACAGACTGAGACTGGCTGAGCAAGGAGACTGAGAATAGGAGCCAGGGTGAGAGGGAATGGGGGATGGGAGATATATGACACAGAACCATGGGGAGAACTGGGACTTACTGGGCAAAGAGACTAGAACAGGGTGTAGGAAGTGGGGGAGACAGGGGTGGGGAAGACTAGGACTTGGACAGTGAGCCAGAGGGGGATGTTAGGACTAGTTGGGCAAAGATACTAGGACTGTGATGAAAAGTCTGAGGAGTAGAGACTGGGTCTAGGTAGGCAAGGCGAATGGGATTAGGACATGGACCTAAGGATAAGGAGGGGACAAGGACATGTTAAAGGGGATAGGGCAAAAGGGGTCAAGCTTGGGGAAAATGAGCTGAAGAGTCTGTGCCCATTAGAGCACACCTTCTTCCAAAGCCTGGAATAGACCCCAAGATTCCTGCATCTCACCATTCCTTTGCTGCCAACAAATAACTGTGAAACCTAGTGGCAAAGTGTTCCCTCCCCTTCTAGTGCTGGTCCACACAGAGGATGATGGCCCACTACTGCTATCAGTTACTCCATTAGTTCAAGTGGCACAGGTCTGTGTGGATGGCTTTAAAGGTGTCAACACTGCTGATGTCCCAGGCCACTGTATGTTAATGTGGCCACATAATGGGATTTGTGTTTTTACAGTTTGCAGAAATTAGGCCCCTTGTGTTTAAGCATTATGATAGTCTTTAAATATCTGAATGCATACTGTGGGTTTTTTTCCCCCACAGGATCTCTTCCTCATTCAGTGCACAGATGGGGATGTGCTCTGGGTATGAATTAGCGTTGTGTAGTGAAGGAGACTGTCATCTATAAGTCCCTGCTTCATTTGTTGTGGAAGTTGGAAGGTGTGTAGTGACTGAACCAAGATAATGCAGGAAGAGGAAAGATGGTCTCATGGTTAAGAAAGCTGACTGTTGCCCTAGGCAACTGGATTCTATCCCTGCCTCTGTCACGGAGTTCCTGTGTGAGTCTGGGCAAATCACGTAAACCAAACTTTGCACAGGTGGCCACTAGTTGTGTGTTTCTCATTTTCTGGATGCCTGACTTGAGACCCTGGGGTCTGATTTGCAGATATGCCGCGACTCACAGATGTAACGGAAGTCAATGGGAGCTGTGCTTTGAATATATAAAGTGCTATATAATGCTAAATACTCTGAAAAATCAGATTTTAGTCATCTCAAATTGGAGACCCAAAATTAGTGGATACTTTTGATCTTAATCTCTCTGTGCCTCAGCTTCTGTCTATAAAATGGGGATAATACCACAGAGGTGTTTTGAAGATAAATTAATGTTTGTGAAGCACTAGTGATGAGCATCATAGAAAAACCCATGAGGAAATTAATAGCAGGGTAGGAATAGTGTGAAGAATAATAATAAATAAAGAGCAGGGTTTCAATAGTGTGAAGTAAATAAGTCCTAGTGCCACACTTCGAACAATGAGGAGAAAACAAAATATTGAATAGCTGCTCATTCAGTGAGCACCATCCATTCTGTGTACTGAATGAGGCAGAAGTCCTATGGAAAACAACAGTATGTGATCATGTACTTACAGATTGTATCACAATGGGTTGAATTAAGGTGGCATAAGCCACCTTAATCCTGGCATTTTTCTAACTTTTGAGTGCTTGACTTTACACCCTTAATGATTTTTAACATAGAGTTTGTGTGTGTGATATTGATAGGTAAGGTGATTGACAGATGATATATCTGACTCTGCTGCAGGGTGGTGCCGTGTGGGCTGTGGCACACACATCTCCTAGATATTAAATAGTGTGCTGGGTGTACCATGTGTTGGGGAGCAAAGCAGTATAGACCCTCCAGGCACTAAGCCCTTCAAGGTCAAGCCCTTTGCAGGTTCCCATAAACACTTCCAGAATCTGATGACTGGGCACTCGGTTTGAGTTACAAAAAAAAGATGCTAAATGCCACTCACAGAGGTCATAGACTTTAAGGGGACCGTTATGATCGTCTAGTCTGACCTCCTGCACAATGCAGGCCACAGAAATCTCAGCCACCCACTCCTGTAATAAACCCCTAACCTATGTCTGAGCTATTGAAGTCCTCAAATCATGGTTTAAAGACTTCAAGGTGCAGAGAATCCTCCAGCAAGTGGCCCATGCCCCACAATGCAGAGAAAGGTGAAAAAAAACCAGGACCTCTGCCAATCTGCCCTGGAGGAAAATTCCTTCCTGTCCCCAAATATGGCAATCAGCTAAACTCTGAGCATGTGGGCAAGATTCACCAGGCAGACACCCAGGAAAGAATTCTCTGTAGTAACTCAGATCCCACCCCATCTAACATCCCATCACAGGCCATTGGGCATATTACCGCTAATAGTCAAAGAACAATTAATTGCCAAAATTAGGCTATCCCATCATATCACCACCTCCATAAACTGATCAAGCATAGTCTTGAAGCCAGATGCGTCTTTTGCCCCCACTGGTCCCCTTGGAAGGCTGTTCCAGAACTTCACTCCTCCGATGGTTAGAAACCTTCATCTAATTTCAAGTCTAAACTTCCTGATGGCCAGTTTATATCCATTTGTTCTTGTGTCCACATTGGTACTGAACTTAAATAATTCCTCTCCCTCTCTGGTATTTATCCCTCTAATATATTTATAGAAAGCAATCATATCTCCCCTCAGCCTTCTTTTGGTTAGGCTAAACAAGCCAAGCTCTTTGAGTCTCCCTTTCATAAGACAGGTTTTCCATTCCTCGGATCATCCTAGTAGCCCTTCTCTGTATCTGTTCCAGTTTGAATTCATCCTTCTTAAACATGAGAGACCAGAACTGCACACAGTATTCCATATGAGGTCTCATCAGTGCCTTGTATAATGGTACTAACACCTCCTTATCTCTACTGGAAATACCTCGCCTGATTAGGGTGACCAGACGTCCCGATAAAATCGGGACCATCCCGCTATTTTGGTGTTTGTCCCGCATCCCGACTGACCTTTGTTCGGGACGCAATTTGTCCTGATATTTCGTTCCGCCGGCAGCACTCGGCTTTTTTTTTTTTTTTTTTTTTTTTCCCTCGCTGCTCCGCCGGCAGCACTCGGCTTTTTTATTTATTTAATTATTTTTGCTCCACTGGCGGACCCCCGCCCCCATGTGTCCCAATATTTTCTCCCTCTCATCTGGTCACCCTATGCCTGATGCATCCCAAGACCGCATTAGCTTTTTTCACGGCCATATCACATTGGCGGCTCATAGTCATCCTGTGATCAACCAATACTCCAAGATCCTTCTCCTCCTCTGTTACTTCCAACTGATGAGTCCCCGGCTTATAACAAAAAATCTTGTTATTAATCTCTAAATGCATGACCTTGCACTTTGCACTATTAAATTTCATCCTATTACTATTATTCCAGTTTACAAAGTCATCCAGATCTTCCTGTATGATATCCCGGTCCTTCTCTGTATTGGCAATACCTCCCAGCTTTGTGTCATCTGCAGACTTTATTAGCACACTCCCACTTTTTTGTGCCAAGGTCAGTAATAAAAAGATTAAATAAGATTGGTCCCAAAACCGATCCCCGAGGAGCTCCACTAGTAACTTCCCTCCAGCCTGTCAGTTCACCTTTCAGTATGACCTGTTGTAGTCTCCCCTTTAACCAGTTCTTTATCCACCTTTCAATTTTCATATTGATCCCCATCTTCTCCAATTTAACTAATAATTCCCCATGTGGAACCATATCAAATGCCTTACTGAAATCGAGGTAAATTAGATCCACTGTGTTTACTTTGTCTAAAAAATCTGTTACCTTCTCAAAGAAGGAGATCAGGTTGGTTTGGCACGATCTACCTTTTGTAAAACCATGTTGTATTTTGTCCCAATTACCATTGACCTCAATGTCCTTAACTACTTTCTCCTTCAAAAATTTTTCTAAGACCTTTCATACTACAGATGTCAAACTAACAGGCCTGTAGTTACCCGGATCACCTTTTTTCCCTTTCTTAAAAAGGGGCAGGGCAATATAAGGCTATGAAAGCGAGGCTTCTCTGGCCTAGTGCCAGGGATACTCAGTCCAGCCCATCCTTTTACTGGAGGCATCACGGAGATTCCCACATCCAGAGTCCAGCCTGGTGGTCCAATATCTGTAGCCTCATTCAGGCCCATCCACAAAGCCCCTCTGTATGCAGGCCACTCCCAGCCATCCACTAGCCATGGCCCTTTTGCCAACAACAGACTGATCCTGAGTTTGGCTCCCAACCCTTCAATCCCAGATCTCTGACCTTCTCTCTGCAGCCAACTCCCAGGTTGTTGTCTCCTGCTCATTTTTAGCTCCCTCCTGAGCTAGCTTCCTTTCCCCTTTCCTATGCTGGAGGGATGAGTCAGCCCTTTGCTAGATGGATGGTGCCCTGACAGGCAGCATGATTACAGTATAGCCAATGGCAAGAGTTCAAAAAGCACGTCAGGCGCCAAAGCTATTTACTCCTGAAAATCACATATTGGCTTCGTTTTTCACAGCAGCAAGTTTCTTTGTCATAAAGGCTTGCCCCCTTTCAAAATGGTCACCACCTCCCATTGGTCTTAATGGAACTGAAACCACAACTACCCACAGGGAAGATGGTGGCCTCCTGTTCTTTGAGGAGATACTCACACACTGAGAACAGTAAGCAGGAAGCCTTCTCAAAATGGCCACTGACTGAGTTCTCGTCTGGCTTCAGTCCCATTCAGGGATGCAGAGGGTTTGAAAGAGGGCATTTCTTCATGGCATTCTCAGCCATTTTCAGTCTCTGCTGAAGGAGAACTTTTCAGTTGTGAAGAAGAATGCAGGAGGAAATGACCAATGATCCTAAATAAATACGTAGCCTGTGCACAAAGATTTCAGTGATTTTTAACTATACTGTAAGTTTGAAATGTCTGTGTTATTCTGTTACTTAGATTATTAGGGGTAAAGTAAAAAAAGCTGACACTGGGTGCTAAATTTCTTAAAGGACCCGTTTTTAATTAATTTTAATTCCTAAACTAATTAACAGATTTGCTAGTAAATTCTCAGGAAATTCATTCTGTCCTCAAAGAATGCTCTAATTTTGGGGAAGATACACTATAATTTTCCTACATAAAGAAGTTGAATCTGAGCTTTAAATGCAAAACTTAACTCATCCTTAACTATGGTATCACTATTGATGCCTCCATAATATATAACTACTAAGTCTCAATGGTTTTGCACTAAAATATCTGAGTATATATGTTTCAAAGTAGCAGCCGTGTTAGTCTGTATCCGGAAAAAGAACAGGAGTACTTGTGGCACCTTAGAGACTAACAAATTTATTTCAGCATAAGCTTTCGTGGGCTGCAGCTCACTTCTTCACCATATATGCTTCGCTATGCATTGAAGTACTGTGTATCTTACTCTATCTTCGTGCTCAAATAACTTCTTTGGTTGTTTTTTTGTGTGTGGAATTTCTCCAATCTTTCATTGAAAGGCCAAACCCCACATTTGCGGGGGGGGGGGGGGGGGGGGGGATTTTGCTTTATTTTCACTTCTTTGTTGAAAAAAAAAATATTAGAAAATCTCAAAGGGAATGAAGTTGTCACTGAAAATGTTTGTTTCCAAAGAAGGCATTTTTCTCCCCCTTTCCCTCTGTATGGAATGAAAAATTTCAACAACCTCTCTCATTCACTGTCTATTTGTGAAATGTGCTGTTACAGCAGCATCTGTATTTATTTCCTTCTGGTTTTTTTTCTTTCCTTTTTTCCCTTTGCAATTAGATAGCTTAATTTATTTATCTGATGGTGAGAAAATATCAATAGGATTCCTAAAAACAAACTGAAAGCTACTAAAAAAATCAACATCCCTAGCCTACAGGTCTTATCCAGCAAACTCTGACTCGCCTTAGCAGTCTCACTGACTTCAAAAAGACTTCATCTTCTATTAGCTGTAAGGCGGGCTCATGTTTCTTCAGAAAATATGGAATTCACTCAGTTCAAAATGTTGGTCCAAATCAATTCCTGGTGTAATGCCACTGATGCGAAGTCAATGGAATTATGCCAGGGGTAAATATGGACCCACTGGGTTTGCTTTATGAGAACTTGGGAGTTACTCATAAAAGATTAGATTGTATTCAAGCTACAATGGATTTAAAAAAAGAAACCAAACTGAATGTTTTGGATGGAGAGCACCAAATGATGAGAGGAAAATTGAGGCCAGAGCTATCTCCAGCAATGCCACCACTCTGTCCTTTTAGCTCTAAGTAATAAGTAAGGCATATAATTTCCTTGTCTGTATGTGAGGTTAAAACATGTTTGAGTCCCATAGCGATTATAAATCTGTTTATATAGCTCTCTGTTCTAAAATCAGGAAGTGTGTTAGCTAAAGGGATGAAAAGTGGTGGGATCCAAGCTTGAGTGGTAGGGACTGGGGGAGGTCAGTAGAATCATTCTTCTCCATCTCTTCTCCTGACCCCCTGCCCCCCAAAGCTCCTCCACTCTGCAATTCTAGAAGAATGGAGTACAGCAGGAAGGACAGACCCTCTTTGGGGTATAATCGCACTCCCAGGGGACTTTAGCCAGTCCTGCCTGTGACAGATTGGATCACAGAAACCGCCTTGGGGCTGCCAACCGATGTGCCAAGACTACTTCTTCCCCTGCTTTTCCTGCAAGCTTGGGACTCCAGCACCCTGTCTTGTTGAGCCAGACACGCCAGTCTGCTCCAACACAGACCCAGGGTCTGAACCATGTGCCCCAAAGCTGCAGACTCAACTGAAAGCAACTTAAGAAGTGTTCCTGTCTTTAACACTCAGATGCCCAACTCCCAATGGGTTCCAAACCCCAAATAAATCCGTTTTACCCTGTATAAAACTCATAAATTGTTCGACCTCTATAACACCGATAGAGAGGTATGCACAGCTGTTTGCCCCCTCCCTCCCGTGGGTATTAATACATACTCTGGGTTAATTAATAAGTAAATAGTGATTTTATTAAATACAGAAAGTAGGATTTAAGTGGCTCCAAGTAGTGACAGACAGAACAAAGTGAATTACCAAGCAAAATAAAATAAAACACACAAGTCTAAGTCTAGTAGAGTAATAAAACTGAATACCTCACCCTCAGAGATGTTTCAATACATTTCTTTCACTGACTAGACACCTTCCTAGTCTGGGCACAATCATTTCCCCTGGTACAGCCCCTGTTCCAGCTCAGGTGGTAGCTAGGGGATTTCTCATGATGGCTGCCCCCTTTGTTCTGTTCCACTCACTTATATATCTTTTGCATAAGGCGGGAATCCTTTGTCCCTCTCTGGGTTCCCCCCCCTCCTTCTAAATGGAAAAGCACCAGGTTAAAGATGGATTCCAGTCCAGGTGACATGATCACATGTCACTGTAAGACTCCAAGCCTTCATTCTTCCCAGCCTGACTCACAGGAAGGCCTGCCTGCAAACAGAGCCATCCACAGACAATTGTCCTGGTTGATGGGAGCCATCAAGATTCCAAACCACCATTAATGGCCCACACTTTGCATAATTACAATAGGCCCTCAGAGTTATATTTCATATTTCTAGTTTCAGATACAAGAGTGATACATTTATACAAATAGGATGACACACTCAGTAGATTATAAGATTTGGAATGATACCTTACAAGAGACTTTTTGCATTAAGCATATTTTAGTTACATTATATTCACACTGATCAGCATTCTTTCATAAAATCATATAGAGTGCAACATCACACTGCCATTGATTAATTACTTCGTTTCTCTTTGCCATGAAACTGGAACTCCCTCCAAATAGAGTAGTAGAGACATTCTGACTGTGAAGCCACTGAGCAGTCAAAGGAGGACAGGGAGCCAGAATGAAAGTACAGAGCCCATACCACTGGGGTTAGCGTTTATAAACTACTCTGCCTTGTGCTCAGAATGGTTGAGTTGTAAGACATCAGGATCACGTCCACTTGTGGAGTAACTTGCAAACACCAGAGCCTTTATCTTTGGGAGATAACCATCTGGAGGAGCTGAGGCCAGGAGAGGATGCAGTTTTGCTGGGAATGCCTGAGACAGGGACATCTACAGAACAGCTGGACAAGGAGACTGGAGTAAGTAGGTCTCTGATCCTAAAGGCAACCCCAGCTGCCACAGAGAGATTATTAAGAGGGGAGTGATGTAGTAAAGTGGTTACAACAGGGTTAACTAGGTTACCCAGTGTAGGAAACTTGGGGCATATTTGAGTTTGGGCCTGGATAACTTAATCTAGTCAAATATGATATTACATTTAGGATTAATAAGGAAAGCTAAAACAGCTCTGATTTTAGATAAAAAGGGCACTGGAGCAGGCTATGCACTCATCCTGGGGTTTGCCTCCTTTCAAAGACCCTTTTCCCTGGTCATGTTGGAATTTCTAATTGGACAAGCATTGTCCCTGAGGCAGAGCAAGGGGACTCTGAACCTGACAAAAGGCTGCAGAAGGAAAGGAGAGTCTCTATTGCACTAACCACAACACTTGCAGTGGTATCCTGCTCTCTGCCCTGGACCAGCCATCCAGAAAAGGAGAAGTGAAAGACTGACCATCACCTCAGCCAAGCCTCAAGTGTTCAACTGAGAAAGAAAAGAAACCGACCATCTCCCTGCATGTGACATGAGCTCCAGTTATTTGCAATATCAGAACTAGTTGTCAGCTAAGATTAATCACCTGGGTTAGAGACTCTAAAGCTATATCTACACTACAGACCTTACAGTGGCACAGCTGCACCACTGGAAGATCTCCCGTGTAGCCACCATGTGCCGACAGGAGAGAACGCTCCCGTTGACATGTGCCTGAGTAAGACCGGGAGCCGCCAGAGGTAAGTGTCCCCCGGTGGGAGCCCTCACCCCAACCTCCAGCCCTGAGCCCCCTCCTGGAGCCAGCACCTCATACTCCCTCCTGCATCCCAACACTCTGCCACAGCCTGGAGCCCCCTCCTGCACCCATACTCCCTCCCAGAGACCACAGCCCACACCTCCACCTGCACCCTAACACTCTGCCCGAGCCCGGAGCCCCCTCCTGCACCCAACTCCTGCACCCGGAGTCCCCTCCCATACTGCAAACCCCTCAGCCCCAGCCCAGAGCCCGCACCCCCTCCCGAATCCTAACCCCCTGCCCCAGCCTGATGAAAGTGAGTGAGGGTGAGGGAACATGAGCGACAGAGAGGGCGGGGGATGGATTGAGCTGGGCGGGGCCTCGGGGAAGGGGCGGGATAGATCCTGGGTTGCTCTTAAATTCAAAAAGTGATCTTGGGCAAAAAAAGGATGGAAACCACTGCAGTAGAGGCTCATGGACGAGGCTCCTGAGCTCCCAGGTTTGATCCCGCCCACTGATGACCGGGGTCTGTCAGTGTTACAAAGGTGGGTTTATCCGGGATTTCAACTGGGAAGTCTCTGAAGCTCAGGATGCGCTTCCTCCGCTAGGGGAAGTATGTAACCCACACACCTCCTGGGTGTGGTGTTCTGGCCCATCTAGTGGCACTGAGATCACTTAGAGAAAGATTAATGGGTCTGCTCTAGAGCCTTAGCTAACAGCCATGTGGCTTTTAGCTCATGCAGTAGAGGATCATGCACTAAACTCCAGAGGTCCCACGTTCAATCCCACCCACTGACAACTGGGGCCTGTCGGAGTTACATATAGAATGCAAAGATGTCTGAATTCTCCAGCATTCTGTGAGAGAGGGAGACTAACCATTTCCCCCGGTAGACACTAACTACCCCCCCCCCCATCTGTTATTTAGTTAATACGAAATTATTTTGGGTTAAAAGCTTGTTATCGCTAGAGCTGCTAAGTGCATGTTTTAAGAATCATCTCTGCATTTGTATAAAAGATGTGTTAGATACAGATACTGCATTAGTATGGGAAAGGGAATAAGATAACACCATGTCTACACTTAAAACACTACAGTGGCACATCTGCACGATTGCAGCTGTGCCGCTGTAACACTTCAGTGTGGACGTTCACTACAGTGATGGGAGGCATTCTGCCATCACTGTAGTTAATCCACTGCCCCGAAAGGAGGTAGCTAGGTAAACAGAAGAAGTCTTCCATTGACCTAAATCTGACTACATCGAGGGTTTAGTTGGCATATCCACATCTCTCAGGGGTATGGATTTTTCACACCCCCAATGCAAGTAGCTTTGCTGTTGTAAGTTCCCTCTCTCAAAAATGTACTGTGAGAATACTATCTATTTAGAGGTACAGCTAAATACATTGAATAGCTCCTTGATCTCTATTGTAATTATTAGATTAAATTCCTATTACCACTACAGCAGAGTATTATGGGATGGTACCATGCACCAACCCTACTTCAGTGTCTTGTTAGTCACTGGGAGTTCCCTCCACACTAATCCATTGTTATGCAGTTAAAGCAGCAAATTCCCAGCCTGCAGCTGTGAGCAGACATATTTTTGATTCACCAAGAAGTCTCTTCACAGCAGTGTTGTGTGGTGGAGGTTTTTTCCCTTGGTTTTTGTTCTCTGATGTCTGGGGTTGAATAATGGTTTGCAGGCCATTTGTCTCCCTACTGGTGGTCTGGCTTCAGAAGGAGTGCTATTAAGTATCTGGAGAAAGCGTTGAAGTTTCATTAGGCTGGCAGTTGATCACGTCACACTCAGCGCAAGGATCAAAAGAGGGGTAGCTTTTCTTTGGGCTGTGTCTGAGAAGTTGGAGCAGCATTACAGCAGGTGATTACATTGTGTAGGGAGCCCACCTGGTTTCATGAGCACTTGGAAAATGTCTTCCAGGGAGTGTCCATTACTAACAGGAAGTCACAGGTTGTTAATTCTTTGTAACCTTTATCTTTTTATTTTATTTAAGATTTCACAGTCTTCAGGAAAAAAGCCTGCCTTTTCCTCTGTGTTTGGAAAGAGCCTACCACATTCTGGATGTTTCTGCAGAATCAATAACGGTATCCAAAGATATGCACGTGTGTATCCATCTGCCTAGCATCTTCACATCTGGGCAAGCTGTATCTGTTGTGCATCAGTTTTCCTGCCTAAGGCAATGTGGGTGGAGCTGACGTCTGTGGGGAGTAGCAACTTCGTGCGGCTGGCATCGTGGTTGTCAGGGGTGTGGGGACAGCTAGTGCTAAGCAACAAGAATTAGATTAACTCCACACAGCAGGGATCTGTCATGCACATACCTTGCTGAGCACAATGCACATTTGTGGTGCTGTATTATTAACAGGGCTGGTTGAAAAATGAACATTTAAAACGATTTGTTCCTGACCAGCTCTAATAATTAATAATAAGGCTTTATAAGAGGCCTCGCTTGGGAAGATGAATACCTAAACATGAAAAAATAACCTGTCATCCCAATCTATAAACTGAAAATGTTTTGCATCTGAACAGAGTTTATATTATTTGTACTACGTAGCACCTAGAAGCCCCAATCATGGATGAGGGCTCAGTTGTACTCATGCTCTCAAACCCTGATTGCTGGGGGCATGAGCAAACAGGAGAAGCTGGCGTCTCCACACTGCCAGCTCTCCTAGGATTGGAAAAGGAACTGGATGGGCTGGTAGAGAAGAGAAGGCATATGCTGCTGCTGGGACACAACAGGCCAAGAGCAGATCTCCAGCCTGGAAGATCCTCCTGAACATTTGACCCCTGCGAGCACGCAGGGCCGGCTTTAGGCACCGCGGGGCCCGATTCGAAGGAGCTGCCGCCGAAGTCCCGCCGCTGTCTTCGGTGCCGACAACAGTTCCGAGACTTCGGCAGCAGCTCAATCGGTTGGCCGGTGCCTTTGGCGGCACTTCGGCGGAGGGTCCTTCCTCCATGGCAGCGATTGACCTGCCGCCGAAGACAATGGCGGGACTTCGGCGGCAGCTCCTTCGGGACGTTGCGGGGCCCTCTTAGGGGCATGGGGCCCGATTCCGGGGAATTGGCTGAATCGCCCTAAAGCCAGCCCTGCAAGCACGTGAGGCTCTGCACTGTACATGAGGTGTGGTCAGAGCCCAAAGGGAATGAGGCAGCTCAGTGGCGACGGAGGGACTGATGCTGGTGGGCACTGGAGCTCTGTGTTGGGTGATAAAGGTGACTTGCTGATGTAGCCAATTGTTATTAATATAGCTATTGTACAAGTGAACTCCTGTCTCGCCAAAGGCTGTAGGTTTCTCCACCCCAACACGTGGAGTGGGAAGTAGGAACTGACTAGAATCATAGAAGATTAGGGTTGGAAGAGACCTCAGGAGGTCATCTAGTCCAATCCCCTGCTCAAAGCAGGACCTACACCAACTAAATCATCCCAGCCAGGGCTTGGTCAAGCTGGGCCTTAAAAACCTCTAAGGATGGAGATCCCACTACCTCCCTAGGGAACCCATTCCAGTGCTTCACCACGGTCCTAGTGAAATAGCAGCAAGGGGACCCCCACATCAGTAATATCTACACTTCTGCCTCCCACCCCAGAAAAAAACCCATATCCTTTCATAGTGAATTACTTTAATTTAAGATGAAGGAGAAATATGTGTGTGTGTGTGGGGGGGGGGGGGGGAAACAACAACCAAGAATGAACCAAAATAAAATATTCACAAGAGAGCACAGTGCATGTACCTTCTTGGTATCAGGCTGCAGGTGAACTCAACACCAAACGGCAGCTTTCTCCAGCAGAGTGCATACTTCTATAAACCAATGGGAAAGTAATATTTATTGACGGTCTGAAATGATACTGTCTAAACTTTTTATTTTAAATCTTAGTGCTTTTTCTGTCTTTCTCTGCTCTATTTTTGTCAGTGAATTTTGTATATTTAATTAAGGTATTCTGGGATGGTTTAGAGGAAATTTTGTATCTGGAGCTATTCCATACAGAAAAACCAGGGTTGTTAAATTCTAAGCACATTATTTGACCATTTCAACTGGGGAAGTAAACGTAAATGGCCAGTGCTGTATTTGGAACAAAAGCAATTAATAGTCTGTAGGTAAAGTCAGCATTTGCAAGGCCCCCCCCAAAAAACAATTTAAAATGGAAAAGGTGAAGCTTAATTTTTTTTCTTTAAAGGTACACAATTTTCAAAAGAATTCAGGGCCAGGTTTTTAAGTTCTGAGCACCCACAATTGGGTCCAGATTGTTAAAAGAGCTAGAGTCCCTTTTAGGCATGTAGAAGGTTCGTGCCGGGGCTCGACCCTCCTGGGCAGGAGGGGAGCCACACCGACTCACTACGGGTGCACCAAACAACCAGTTAGTCCCGGACTCAGGCCCTCTGGTGCAGGGGCTGAGCAAACAACAGATAGTTCAGGCCTCAGGTCCTCTGGTGCAGGGGCTGAGCAACCAACAGGTAGTTCGGGGCTCAGGTCCTCTGGTGCAGGGGCTGAGCAACCAACAGGTAGTTTGGGGCTCAGGTCCTCTGGTGCAGGGGCTGAGCAACCAACAGGTAGTTCAGGGCTCAGGTCCTCTGGTGCAGGGGCTGAGCAAACAAGCAGCTGAGGAGCCCAGGCCCTCTGGTGCAGGGGCTGGGCAGCCAAGCAGTTCAGGGAGCTCAGGCCCTTTGGTGCAGGGGCTGGGCAGCCAAGCAGTTCAGGGAGCTCAGGCCCTTTGGTGCAGGGGCTGAGCAAACAATCAGGTAGGGAAGGCCCAGGCCCTGGATCAGGGCGGGGTACAAACAGTCACAGCTCAGGCCCTTGGATGCAGGGGCTGAGCAGATACACAGTTAGGGAGCTCAGGCCCCCTTGTGCAGGGGCTGAGCAACACTCACTTGGGGGTAAGCCCTGGCTCCGACACCAGAGCGTTGGGTGAGGGGGAAGCCTGCCACCCATGAGCAGGGGTGGCAGGGGGGAACGCAGGCCCACCCACTCCACTGTGTTCCAGCCCGGGGCCCTAGCAGCGGTTACTGCCGCTGCCGGTCAGTGGGGTATCCTGACCGAAACACACTGACATTGGCTCACATGCGTCTGCAGCCTGACCGGGGTCGGCTACCCCCGGGCTACTTCCAGGATCCCCCTCAGGGCCTACCTCGTCCGTGGCACCGGGCCCGGTCCAGTCCACCAGCATGGGCTCCTCTCGGCCGGGGCTTGGCGGCAGGTCCGGCAGCTCCGTGGGGAAATCCGTCCAATTGCACTCGGGCGGCTCCTCCGGGTAACAGCAGGGGCGGAGGGGTTCTGGTGCGGCCTCGCCTTCGGGTTGGGTGTGGGGGAGTTCCAAGGGCTCCTCCCAACGACGGGAGCGGACGGGCTCCGGCGGCTCCTCCTCGTACTGGGCTCGGGGCAGCTCCGGCCAGCTAGGGCAACGGCCTCGGGCCTCAGAGGTATCCCGGCCGGGAGCTCCCGGCCGCATGTCTGCTCCCTGCGGTGGCCGGGCTCTGACTGAGCTCCGGCGGCCGGCCTTTATACTTCCTGTCCCGCCCGTTGACTTCCGGGGGGCGGGAACAGGCGGCGGTGGCTCCGCCCACTCGGGTGCCTGCAAGGGTGCTCCCTCTTCTGGGCAGGAGGGGAGCCACACCGACTCACTACAAGGCATCTCACTAAGAGCCTAGCGTGCAGAAATGCTTAGCACCCAGTAGCTCTCACTGTGACACCTTTGGCCAGACTGTCCAGAAAGTTCAGCACCCAATATGCTGCTGAGCACTTGAAAAATTGGCCCAGAGAAACTTGTTGGTTTTTCCATGTAAAGTTAGCCTTAAAAATATAAACAGATGCAAAATCGATCCATGTGTCTATGTCTACACTTTGAGCTGGAGAGGGTGAATTCCAGCTCGAGGAGCCATACCCTGACTGCACCAGCACACTAGCACACTAAGGGTACGTATACACAGGAATAAAAGACCCACAGCGTAGACATGGCTGGCCCAGGTCAGCTGACTTGGGTTTGCAGGGCTCAGGCTGCAGGGCTAAAAATTGCTTTGTAGACATTTGAACTCCGCTCCAGCCTGAGCCCAAATGTCTACACAGCAATTTTTCAGCACCAGAGCCCAAGCCCTGTAAGCCAGAGACAGCTGACGTGGACCATCTGCGGATTTTTTATCCCTCTGTAGATGTATCCTAGAAGTACAAATGCTAGCTTGAATGGCACAGATACTTAGAGCTGTGAACTGGTGTAGGGTCTTCCTCAAAAATTCCAGGGACCCATGTCTATGGTTTTCTGGACCCCAGAGGCTATGAACGGAGAGTGAATAACCTCTGGTCTTGAGGCGAACTCAGTGCCAAGTTCTCAAACCTAGAAAATGTCTCCACGTTGAGCTTTCCTGTTTCCAGTTTTAAAAAAAGTTTTCATTTAGAAATTTAAGTGGGGGGATAGCTCAGTGGTTTAACCACTGGCCTGCTAATCCCAGCATTATGAGTTCCATCCTTGAGGGGGCCACTCAGGAATCTGGGGCAAAAATCTGCCTGGGGATTGGTCCTCCTTTGAGCAGGGGGTTAGATTCAATGACTTCCTGAGGTCCTTTACAACCCTGATATTCTATAAAAACAAAACACAATTGAAATCAAAATGAAAAACTTCAGAATGCTTGAAACAAAATGTTTCAATTGAATTGAATTGTTTTCTGATTTTTGGCTTGTGATGATTTTTGAGATTCTAACTTTTCATGCTATTTCAGGACAGCAGTAAATGTCTCAATCTCAGAATTTTTCACAGGACAGGAACACTTTCCCACACGGCTCTAGTGCTTAGCAGCTCTGAAAATCAGGCCAATTTTATTTAGCTTCCAAAACATGAATTTTAATGAATTAAACTGAACCCACTTCCCCCTCCCACTTATGCAAAGCCGCTGCATGCCAAATGGGTACAAGTTATACCCATTTGCAACCGGACAAGAATGTTATCCCACCCTTTATGCCACCCCTTTTGTCCTGCAATCTTTCACAGGAGCTTCACCACAACTGAATTTACTGCTTAAATTGGTGACAGTGAAAATAATCAGCTGCAGACCATCCAGTGTCTGAAGCATATGCTAAGTGAACCAACAGTATCGCTGTATACTCCGAAGCAGCAGAGCTAGAGAATGTGATGGTTCAGCAGTGGAATAGCATCTAAAAGACCTTCAGGCCAAAGAGAGGTAAAACACCACCCACCAGCATGTGCTTTATCCATTTGGGGGGTTATCTCATGTTGGAGGTCTTACTGTTTCACAGCTGCACTATGCTCCTAAGCCTGAAGAAGGCTTTTGCTCTGGTTTTAGCTTTTGCAAACTTCATTTAAAAGAGCTTTTGTGCAGCTTTTGATCGGATTTAAAGCCTGATTATACAAAGTTATTCACATGAATTTCCTACTCAGTTTTTACAATGGGAATTTTGTTCCAGAGAAACAAAAAGTGTATTGTTTTTGCACGCACATGTACCCACACACACCCTAAACCTGCCTGACCCATGTGTGTGAAAAAACAGATATACAGTGCCACTTTGTACACCACACATGCCGGTGGGGAGAAAAGGGTTATTATTTTGAAAGTTCTGGATTATCCATAGTATATTTATCCTCCAGTGTACTTGTGGCTGTATTAGCACTTAAAACACTACAGAGACAATGTGGGTGAGGTAATGTTTTTTATTGGAGCAGTTTCTGTGGGTGAGAGAGACAAGCTTTCGAGAGATACCCTTTGAGGATCTGGATCTAGCTGCCCGGGTTCAGAAGAAATATGCAACTTGTACATTGTTCATTCTAGGATATTTTTTAACCTTGCTTGGAGCAGCTGTTACTGCTCACTGCCAAGATATTAGATAGATGGACGGTTTGATCCGGTATGGCAAGTTCTATCTCTCTAACAGCTTTAAAGATATCTGGTAAAGCTGTTTATTCAGTAAATTACCATTTATTTGCTGAGAACCAACAATATGCTCAGTGCTTTAAGAGAAACAAAATGAAGATAGTATCTCTCTGCAGAGTAAAGTAGGTTCTATCCCTTTCCCCTATCTTGTCTATTTAGACGGTATGTTCTTCGGGGACTGTCTCTAAGGCCTAGTCTACACTACAGCGTTAGGTTGATGTACATAAGAACATAAGAACGGCCATACTGGGTCAGACCAAAGGTCCATCCAGCCCAGTATCTTGTCTACCGACAGTGGCCAATGCCAGGGGCCCCAGAGGGAGTGAACCTAACAGGTAATGATCAAGTGACTCTCTCCTGCCATCCATCTCCACCCTCTGACAAACAGAGGCTAGGGACACCATTCCTTACCCATCGTGGCTAATAGCCATTAATGGACTTAACCTCCATGAATTTATCTAGTTCTCTTTTAAACCCTGGCATACTGTGGGGCCATGCGGGGACAGCAGCTTATGTCGACCTAATTATGTCATTGTACACATTACAGCCTTGTTCCCGCTGATGTAAGTGCCCTACTACACCGACATAAGAGGGGTAGGGCTGAAGCCATGAAATTTACAAGAAAGCTGGCTCCCGGCGCCCTAGCCAGGCTGCTGCCCTGTCTCCGCTCTAAGCCGGGTTGCCACCCAGGCTCCTGGCTCAAGCTACCGCCTGGAATCCCAACTCCCTGCTCTTAGCCAGGCTGCTGCTTAGGCTCCCGGCTCCCCCGCTCCTCACTGGAAGCATGGCTGCACCCGGCTGGGAGCGTTGCACTCTGAGTTCGATCGGCTGCCCTATTCCCGGCAAGGAACAGGGAGCTGAGGGGGACGGGCAGCCCGGCTCCCAGCAGGGAGCCAAGAAGCCCAGTTCGTCTTCCTCGTTCCCGGAAGGGAGCCAGGCTACTGGTGGGGAGCTGTGCGCAGAGCTGAAAGCCCTGGCTCTCCCCCCCGCACACACAATGCCCCTCTTAAGTTGGTGGAAGTACTTCCAGAGAGGACGCGCACCACTGGCAGAAGAAGGGCAGAGCTGACATGAAGCACTGCACTTACTGTGGTGGCTGTAAGTCGACCCAACATGGGTCAACTTAAGTTTATATTGTAGATATGCCATTATACTGTATGTACAGTGCCTACTTCAATGGGGGTCCCATTCCCTTCTGGCCCCTAGGCACTACTCCAATAAGCAGGATTAATAATTGTTAGTGATGGTAATATAGTACGTAGGCTTGTTTATTTGCCTAAGATAGAATGTTGGTTTTATTTGCCCGTTCAAATTTTGAGGTTTTTAAAATAAAATTGTTTGTGTCTTATATTTTTATTGACATATGTGAACAAGGAACAAAGACACCGTGTGTTGCTTCTGCCTACAGCCAGATGATGGTTTTAGTACAACGAACAAAGATAAGGAGTAGAGTTAAAATGTTACTGAATATGGTGGGAGTTTAATATGCAAATGTACAACTGAAGGACAGTTCTACCTCAACTTCTTTCTCAAGACAATGTCAAGTAACCAGTTGAAGGAGCGAAAGGGATTGGGGGAGTGGAGGTGTATAAAAAAACACTAAAAGCTAAAGAAAAGATGACCCTGGCCAGAACACAACCTCACTTCCTACCCGTCCCATGGCGACCGAAAGAGGTGGTACGGAAAGCCCCAGACTGAAGACCCTCCAAAATAGAATATGACCATAAATTGTAAGGGGTGGTGCCACGGGCGAGTACTACAGGTATAATTAAGCCTACTAAGAAGGAAAAGGGAGGAAGGAAGCTCTACTGGTGTAAAGAGCTGTGGTTATGCTTGCTTGTTAACCCTGATAAACATTGCATTGCCAGCACTTTGGATTCTGACCTTCTGTTTTCTGTCTGTGGGACAAGAACCACGGGAAGGTGGGGGAGCCCTAACAATAATCAGTAGTAAAAGACAGACACAGAAAGGTCAGGATACCCTGGGAGCCTCGTAAGAGAGAATAACTTGTAGATTCTACTACTACTATTATTTATTATTCCAGCTAAAGTGGAATAGACCAGCATTCAGTTAATCCTGAATGATTACTGGTCTACTGTTGTTGTTGCTTGTTGTTTTTGTCTTGTTTTTATTTTATTTTTACTTCCAGAGAGTCATAAGAATAGCCACACAAGGTCAGACTAATGGTCTATCTGGCCCAGTATACCCGGGGCATAGGCTGATTTAAGCAATAGGTTACATTTAGTAGTCCTGCAATGTCATATTTGAGTTCCTTCGGAACTCTTGGTTGAATACCATCTGGTTATAGTGACTTATTACTGTTCAATTTATTTCAGAACTTCCTCAACTGACACCTCAGTCTGGGACAGTTCCTCAGATTTGTCACCTAAAAAGAATGGCTTGGGTGAGGGAATCTCCCCCACATCCTTCACAGTGAAGACGGATGCAAAGAATTCATTAAGTTTCTCTGTATTGGCTTTGTCTTCCTTGAGTGCTCCTTTAGCAGTTTGATTGTTCAGTGGCCCCACTGACTTTTTGGCAGGCTTCCTGCTTCTTATGTACTTACCAATTATATATATATATATATATATATATATATATATATATATATATATATATATAATTGGTGTTAGTTTTGTGTCTTTAGTTAGTTGCTCTTCAAATTCTGTCTTGGTCTGCCTCATTATACTTTAACACTTGACTTGCCAGGATTTATGCTTCTAATTTCCTCTCTAGGATTTGACTTCAAATTTGTAAAGGATGCCTTTTTGCCTCTTACCACCTCTTTTACTCATCTTTCTTGGCCATGTTGAGGCATTCTCTTAAGGCATTTTTCTTGTTGGTCCTCTATTTTGTTTATTTTTTTTAGGCATACGTTTAGTAGAGCCTCTATTAGGGTGCTTGTAAATAATCTCCATATAGTTTGCAAGCATTTCTCCCTCATGATTGTTCTTTTTAATTTTCATTTAACTAGATTCCTCCTTTTTGTGTAGTTTCCCCTTTTGAAGTAAATCCTTCTGTGATGGATTTTCTTTGGCATTTCCCCCCTACAAGGATGTTAAATTAAAGTACATTATAATTGCTATTACTGAGTGGGTCAGCTATATTCAGCTCTTGGACCAGATCCTGTGCTCCACTTAGGACTAAATCAAGAATTACCTCTCCCCTTTTGGGTTCCAGGACAAGCTGCTCCAAGAAGCAGTTAGGAATGGTGTATCCCTTCCTGAGGAGACGTATACCCAGCCAATATGAGGATAACTGAAATCCCCATTATTATGGCTTTTCTTTCTAATCTCCCTGGGCATTTCATAATCATCATCATCATCCTGCTCAGATGGTTGGTAGTATATTTCTGCTGTCATACTCTTACTGTTTAAGCATGGAGTTTCTATTCAGAGAGATTTTAGGGTAGTTTGATTTATTTAAGATTTTTACTTTGACTGTATGCTTTCTTTCATATATCATGCCACTCCCCTACAAGCACAAGCTATTCTGTCATTCCTATATATTTTGTACCCAGTATCCCATTGATTATCCTCATTCCACCAAGTTTCCACACTGATTGTTATGTCAGTATCTTCATTTAATGCCAGGCACTCTACTTCACCCCTCTCAGTATTTAGATGTCTAGAATTTATATATAAGCGCTTGTATATTGTGTCAATATTCAGTTGCTCGCCTTCATGTTTTATATTTAAATTGGGGCTCTTTTACATTTAACTGTTCATTACTAGCCCCTACCTGTACATTACCAACTTCTTTCCTATCTTCTGTATTAGGAAATAGAGATCCCACTTTAATAAATTGATCCCTAAGGGACATCTCTGCTCAAACCATGTACTCCTCTGCACCTGTCATCTATATTGTTATTTTATTTATTAAATTCTGGTGTTGTCTATAGTTGCTGGGTGTTTTTCGAACTTAGACAACTTGATAATTAATGGAGATATCCCATCTCCTAGAACGGACCTTGAAAGGTCATCGAGTCCAGCCCCCTGCCTTCACTAGCAGGACCAAGTACTGATTTTGCCCCAGATCCCTCAGTGCCCCCCTCAAGGATTGAGCTCACAACCCTGGGTTTAGCAGGCCAATGCTCAAACCACTGAGCTATCCCTCCCCCCTTTGATACCTACCCTGAGGAGCTCACAGTCATGGGCAGTGGGTGTCAAAGGCCAGGGCAGGCTAATCCCCCCCAGCCCCAAACTGTGGCCCCACCCATGTTCCACCCTAGGCCCTGCCTCCCTCCCACTTCCCCCTGAAGCTGAAGAGGCTGAGCTCCAGCCTGTGGCCTGGAGCTTGGGCCCGCCAGCATCCAGGGGCTGGGGTGGCTTCTGGTGGTGCTCATGCCAGTGGCCCGGGCGGGGCTCAGGCCAGTGACCCAGGGCAGGGCTTTGGCCAGCAGTTCAGGCTGGCGGCCCAGCGCTGGGGCTCGAGCCGGCTGACAGCTCGGGGCTCTTTGGACCATGGGAGGGGGCTGCTCAGGCTGTGAGGGGGGAGCGTGACTTGGGGCTCGGGTGCAAGGGGTGGGGCCGGCAGGCTAACCAGCCTCCCTGAAGTGGGAGTTCACCTGCAACCCATGCCCACAGTCTCTAGGGCCCAGTTCTGCAAAGACTTCTATGGGTGCTTAACGTTAGGCCCAGGAGCAGTTCCAGTGACTTCAATGGGACTACTCTGTTGTGTAAGTCTCAGCAGGAGTTGTGTGTCAAATAGACAAGTAAACAGACAGCAGGGGAAGGGGCGGCAACAAATAAATGGTTGTATTAACAACCAAATAAAAATAGGACAATAAAATTGTAACCAATTTATTCCTAAACCATAACAATGTTCTATAGGCATTATGGCAGAGATTAGTCTTCAGGAAGGAGATGAAAGAGACTTTGTGGATGAGCTCAGTAAGATAATGCCCTGTATCAGGAGCAGTGTGGAAGAAGGCACACGTGAGAAGCCGACCAACAAACAGTCTTGGCTGGTGACATGGAGGAATGGACCCAGAATGAGATGAGGGTAAATAGGTAGGGGAGGGCTTTGAAGGGAGCAACAAGAAGTTTGCATTTATTCCTCTGGAGGAGGGGAGCCGATGGAAGTATTTGAAGCTAAAAGAAAAGTGATGTAATTAATAGGCAAGGTAGATTATTTTAGCAGCAGTGTTTTGTATGCAGTGAGGGAGAGCAGATGGTGATGTTCAGGAAGCCAGAGAGGAGGATGTTTCAGCAGTCTAAGTGGGAGCTCATCAGAACTTTCACAGTGGGGATGGGGAGAAAATAACAGATTCTAGAGATAATGAGGAAGAAACGGCAGATTTTGGACACAACTTGGATGTGTTGGGACAAGGAAGAGACAGGGAACAATGGTAACCTCCAGACTACAGGCCAAAGTCAGGGGGAGGTTGTTAATGGTGTTGGCAGTGAAAGGGAAGTGTGTAGTGGAGGGACGATCAGGTGGAGTTCAGTTTTGGCCGCTAAGCTGATGGCAAAACATCCAGGTAGGCTGAGATAGGAGATTGGATGGATGTAGTCAAAACCGGGAGAGGTAAATGTGCACATAGGCAGAATTGACATCATAGTTGAAACTATGGCAGCAAATGAGATGACCCAGAGAGATGATGTACAGGGAGAGATGAGGGAACTAAAGACAAACCACTGTGAACACAAGCAGACCATGTGAGACTGGAAGAGGTGAACCCACTTAAAGACATGCCACGGGATTGGTCAGGTTGGCAGGAGGAGAACTAGAAGGATATAGTGAGGAAACCCACGGGAGAAGAATGGGTATAATTGGCAGTATCAAAAGCAACAGAGAGGTAAAAGTAAGATGTGGCCAAAATATGTAAGATTGGAGCATCTAATGTTATTTCCATATCTCCGTATTGTTACCCAATAAATGGATTCCTTTATAGGAAACATTATGGGGGGGAAAGGCAGTGCAAAATCCAAATATAACTCCCCCCCGCCCAAGTACTTGCAAAAGCAACACAAACACTAGGCTCTTTGCAAACCTCTACATTGTATTGCACAGGAAATTAGATCCCAGCTGCTCCAAGACCAGAGAAGGGCTTACAAATGTAAAATAAACACCATGGTACACTTGTTTTTTCTAAGCAAGGCATTAGAAATGCAGAGCAACACTGAATGATAAATGTCATTCCCCTCTATAAATCTCCAGCCTGTTGCTAATGGCAACAGCAATGCTCCTAAAGTTAACTGAGCTCTTACGGTGGCAATTTCAGTGTCCTCATGTAATGTGCCAGAATTGGCTCATCAGTTTTGCCTAGTCCTGTGCTGATCTGACTGCATTTAAAGATAAATCTCTCTCTTAACATGATATTTCAAACAGATATTCAACTACAGCTAACTCCAGATTAATAATATCCTGAACATTTAAAAGAGTTAAAGAGATTTGCCATTGCGTGAAGCCATTCTATGCAAAAAAATATGTATTTATTTAAATAAATCTCTAGAATGCTGTCTCACACAATTTATAATTCTAGATCGGGATGGGCCAAAGTAAAAACCATTTACCCAAATTCCTCAGCTAATATGGGACTTGGATCCAAACCATGCTCTTGTTTTGTAAACTGTGATAAATATATGCTGTGTTGGCATTATATGTCCTCTGTGGCAACCACAGAATTAGTTTCTGATTATGCTCTCACCAATACATGGTGGATCTGGTCTCCACTGTAGAATGGGACGTACTGAGTACTGTATGTTAAAAAATACTCTACTGTCTGGTTTGACAAGTCTCTCCACTGATTTCAGAGGTCCTCAGACACTATAGTGATGAGTGAGACAGACAGATGGATTGATGTTAGGATCAAGCCTCGAAGCATCGTGTCATCGGATTGCTGCACCTTCACTTGGAACATCATGAGCTGAGCGGATAGCTCAGAGGATTCACCAACACCACTACCTTGTGTAGTCATTTCCATGGAGGCAAACGGAATGTCAGATGGCGGTTAAATACTAACTCCATCACAATTATTATTGTCACTTATATTACAGTGATGCCCAAAGGACACAACAACAACCAGTAGAGCCCTGCACATCTGCGGATATCTGCTGGTGTGGATGTAGTCACGTATAAAAGGTGGAGTGCGGATCGCGGGCCGGATACAAGTTAATTTTCATGGATGCAGATCCAAATTTTTGTGTCTGTACAGGGCTCTCACGATCAGATCCCCATTGTGATAGACACTGTATTCACACATAAAGACAGTCCCTGCCCAGAAAATATAAATTGACACAGGAAGCACCAATGAGAGTGATGAACAAAAGAAGGGAAGCGAGGACAATTCTACTCCATTCTATATAGTTCTTAAACCATGCCTGTCACCACAGTACCTGAGGCCCAGATGCTGAAAGGTATTTAGTCACCAAACTCCCACTAAAATCAAGGGAGTTAGGGGCCCAAATATATTTGAGGATTTGGGCCTGAGTGCCTAGGTGAGGGTGACAAAAATGAAATTCTGTGGTTTTACAGATTAGCAGTTGAACAATGAAAGCAACTGCTTTGCTGAAAGACACATAACTGCATACGGAGCCAGAGTAATGATGAAACAGGCCCTGAGTGTTACCAAAAACCAACTTGGAGCTTCACAAACTTTACACTGCTCAACTTCAAAGCATGTTACAGCAAGCTTCCCTGACAGGTAAATAAAACCTGCTTTCTGTAACACGTTACAAGCATCAAATATAAATAAAAGCATAAAATATTGAGGAAGATATAATTTTTATAGTGCATTAAAAGTAAAAAAAAAAAATGAACAAGCCAGACAGGTTAACATTTTACAAGCATAAGGTGAATTATGGCAGAATCATCAGCAAAACAAGCTCTCTCTCGATTAGCCCTGGAGTATTTTATTTTTCCAGACCAATTCTAATTAGACTGTCGAAATGAGCTCCTGCTATAGCAAACCCCTAAATTACAGACAGCAAAGTGGGGATTCAATTCCAAACAGTCCTGGTGCTGTAATACATGACAGTGAGCCTGTCAAACCATGCTCTGCATACAAAGCATTTGGACTGAGTATGTACAGATTGGAATATGGAAAACAGCAAACAACCAGGTTTCAGCTTGTAAGGCACGGCCTTGCAATGGGGATGCTGCAAAGCTGAGCAAACCTAGGCATTCTGCAAGGGAGAGGCTGAGCTTCCAGACACACCAATACAGCCCTTTGGTGGGGTGCAGCTTACCTTTCCCAGGGCCATAGATCAAGGGTGGCAGAGCCTTCTCAAAAGTATGGGGGACGGAGGCCCCCACCTCCTCTGTGGCCCAACCCCTCCTCTTCTGCTCGAGACCCCACCCCTGGCTAAGCTGGAAGCCGGAGCGGGCTGCGAGCCATGGAACCTCCCTCTGCCCGGGGCAGGGGATCTGAGAGCACCCCCCAGCCCGTGTCTCTGCAATGGAGGCCCCCCACCCAGGGCAGAAGGGTCCATGGCTCCCACAGCTGCCCACGCGACTTCACATTTGCCTTTCTTTCCTTTGGGAGCCTGTGGCGGGTGCTATCCAGTAACCAGTATCTAGTGCATCTAGTCGGACTAGCATTACCCAGGAACTTGTTCTGAAAACAAGTTACTGGACTGTGTTCTTAAAACAAGTAGGTTTATGTAGCAAATGGAACAAACCATCAAAGAAAATTAATTCAAAACAACCAACAGGCAGCACCTATGTTTAGAATTATCTAATTTTATGCTTCACTACCAGCTAAATTAGACAAGCTTTTCCTCTTGAGTTACAGGATGCCCAAATTACAGTTTTGATGTGGGTTGTTTTTTTGCAAGCCAAGGAGCTCTTATGACCTAGCCTAATCTCAGTTTGCCTTTCAGAGAGTGTGTCACCTACTGTGTTCCCCCTGTCAGGGAACCTGCCCGCCTGAAAGCCCCGCCGACACTGTGTGACCCTGAGCCTAATTTCCATATTATTCAAAGGCCTTTTTTGCATCTAGGTATGAAGACTTCTTTTTGATGCAGACATTTCCCCCCCCCCAGTTGACCCGTCAGGCCATCAAAGGAAACGTTCCTATGCTGGTTGCCCCACTGTTTGGCAAGTAGAACTCTTCAGCCTAAATGGCTTGCAGTCACAGGCCTTAAATCTGTGGGCTCCTCTGATGCAACTATCTGCTCCCTCCTGCCATTCCAGCACACCACCTCAGAAATCTTGTACATCGATCATATTTTGGAGTACAGAACAGTATTCATTATTGAGCACCTCCACCTTCAACCCAGGTGATATGATCCAATCTAAGTAATATATCACAAACACATATCAAGTGTATGACTTTTCACTTCTCAACAACAGTCTACAACACGTTGCAGTATCCATCGTCTTTCTCTGAAACCTAACCTGTTGGTGGAAGTAGATTCAATGAGTCTAGCAGCATAGTTACATGGTGTCTATTTTATTTGTGATATGAGCCACTTTTGGAAATCATTGCTGGGTTAGTTCATCAATGAAATATTGTTATGATCAATTGTGGCACCATAGTCTAAACATAGGTGTTCTTCAGATGAGATTAGGATGAATTTCAGTGAGCACTGAAATTAGGAGACATTTAAAAATATGGCAGATTTTTGCTGGTTAGCCAGAACCTTGAACCAAGATCATACCTATGGGAATATTTCTGGCTTGATCACATCCAAGGTGTATAGATATGGACATGAATAGGAGAATAAGGCAGATGAGAATGCACAAGGAGATCAATTGCTCATGTACAGAGACCTACAGGAAATGGGGGAAAGATACTCACTGGCTTCCCTGATAAGATGCTTTCTCCTTAGTTTTCAATTTGCTCTTCGCCTACTCTTACTGTGGTTCCACTGACAGCCTCCGAAAGGCACTGACAATACAAGAAGAAAATGAACATGCTTGTCACCCCGCTGGAACATTTAAATAAATGGTCTGGCTAGCAGTTGTGTACAGTAACACAAACCAAAAGAATAATAAGTGCAATTTTATTGGGTAGATGTCCTCCCCCCACATGCCCTGCAGAACAATCATAAACCAGAAGGTGTTATATGTGTGGAGGCACCCTGTCCCAGTTACCTGTAAGTCATTACCTAAATGACTGGCTAATGACCATCTGCAGGAGGGGAACAAAACTGTGCATGGAAACACGAGTGGGACTGTTCCTGCTTGTGCTTTTACAACATTTGGATGGGTCACGGTGCTTTCTTTGGGACCAGGCTGAGGTCATCCCACTTCCCACTGTTCCAAGATGTGAGCACAAATTGCATCTGTGATTTCCCTACCACATTGGAACCAGCACCAGTATAAACATTCACTGGATCAGGTTTTCTGGAAAGGGTTGGCAAACCAGTCCTGCCCTGTTTGAACTCTGTCCTGAAGTACTTGCCTTTAGCCTTGGTCTACACTAGGAATAACTACATCATCCGGGGTGTAAAGAGTGCTATGTTCATGTGAGGACTTCTTCTGTTGACATAGTTATCACCTCTCAGGGAGGTGGAGTACCTATACCGATGGGAGAAGCTCTCCCATTGGCATAGATAGCATCTTCACTAGGCACAACAGTGGCACAGTGGCACTGGTGCTGCTATGCGACTGCAGCTCTGTAAGTGTAGACAAGCCTAAGTCTAACAAATGTTCTGAAGGCCATAGCATGCCACAATAATGCAGATGGAGTTGGCCACATTGGCATCCAACCAGTTGCACAGGCATCGCCAATGAGCCTTCAGTGGTCCAAAGGCACACTCCACTACTATCCTGCAGCTGCTTAGTTTGAAGTTGAATTATTGTTTTGCTGGATCGTTGATGATTTCATTAGCCAGTGTAGGAGCAGGTATGCGGGGTCCCAGAATAACCATGGGTATGGAGACACTGTATGGAGCCATCTCATTTCGGGGGAATAAAATTAATTCTGTCCCCTTGAAGTACAGTCCTGATCGCAGCACTGGGTGTCACGGACCTTTGTTGTGTATCTGATATTAGCATTCATGAACCTGCATTTATGGTCCACTAAGCAGTGAAGAATGAGTGACTAATAACCTTTTTGATGGACATACTCACTCACTCCTCTAGGTGAGCAGAGTATGGGAATATGGATGCCATTAATGGCACTCATGCAGTTTGGAAACCCCCATCCTTTGGAACCCAGATAGAGTTTCCAGAGCTTTGCTGATGGCAACCACCAGCGGATAGATGACAGTGTCGATGGCTTCACAAACCTGCATCACCATGATCCCAACAGTAGACTTCCCTACCCTGAAGTAGTTTGTGAGTGACCAGTAGCTATCTGACATTGCCAGCTTGCAGAGGGCGCTAACCCCCTGCTAATTTAGCTTCCCACAATAGCAGCCCCTGAACTGGCTCAGATAAAACAAGATCATGTTAAGCAAGAAACAGTCACAGCCCCCATGTTCAAGCTGAATATTTTTGAGTTTTGAAGTAGTTTGGTTAATTTCTTCTCATTTTTTAATTGTCTGCCCATCTCATTTCTAGCTAGGACCTGTAATGACCCACTACAGGACTATACTCCTTGCCAACGGAAAGCACAAAGTCTTGGAGACCTTCATGAGAGAACCTGCATTTTGCACAGTTCCCAGCCCCAATTTACAGACCCAAGAGAGGGCCAGTTAGTCTGAATAAGTATCTAAAACTCCAAGGTATGCAGATCATTAACCTTAATGGGAGAAATTTAATTCTTGTGCAAAAAGCCAGAACAAAGTCCATGAACTATCTTTGCCTGCAACTAGTGTAATCCACACCCACTCAGTGTGGCGCTCTACCTCTAGTGGTGGTTGGGCCACATAGCAATTAATAAACTTGCTGCAGCCTTTGCGAAGAGAGTGGTGTCTTTTAGTTTTGTCTGTAGAGGCTTGTTCTTTTAGAACTAGAGATCCTGGGTTCAATCCCTGTTACCAACAACCACTTCAGAGACTGACAGTCTTGGAAACTTTCAAATCAAAACACAAGCAAAATGTGCTCTTGAAGGGCAGATACCATAGTTACCATTGGATTCAATTAAAAATATATTTTTTGGATTTTTTTTCTTGCTCTTTCTTCAGACTCTTTTGACTGATTCTCTGTTACAATATTTATATTCATTCAGTATTTGTTCTTATATTTATAGTTTTTGCTTGTCTGGAAGGGGGCAGAGAAGTTGGCAACCGAACCCACATCTAAAACAAGATCACTAATATTTAGCAGTAGAAAAAAATTCCATAATAAAAAAACCACTAAACATTATATACCTTTTAATAACACACATTCAGAATGCAACATTTTTCTGCAATACATTTTAAGTCCCTTATGCTTCTATTTTCAGCAAGATTCTGACAAAATGTGATGCTTTCCTGTTATCTCCAGTTTGGAAAAAAAGCAGAAAACAGACATTATCACTTGCTCAGGTCTTAAAATACAGTGAGTGGGAAGACAAACTGAACAATGAAGAAACACTTAAAACTCCTTTAATCTAGCAACTTTCATTTAAAAATCCCATGCAACGTTTCCTCAGCATGTATTAGTTTTAAGCCAATTTGAAACTGAAATAATATTAACTTTGTATTTTAAATGTAGGCAATAAAAGAAGTCCAAACAAATTGATTTTACATATTTCAAAATGCCTCAAGTTAATATGTCTTGTGAGAATAATATTTTGAGCTCTAAAGTAATATGTATTCCAGCTTACAATATATCACTGATATCATATTAAAGTTGAGAAACCAAGCAATAAGTCTTTCAGTAGGCCAATTTCTCCATAAACGATGCCTTAGGTGCTACTTGCTGTAGACTACAAAGGAAAAAGTTTTAAATGTTCTAATCTTGTTTATTTGCAAACTCTAACAGGGTGGCTTGCCCAAGGGCTGGATAGCCTGGGGCTAAACCACCTCTGATTACAGGATAAGCCCCATGTGTGTCAGCAGGTGCCCACACTAAGTGGGGGGATGTTCAGGAAATGGAGACCTGAAAAGCTGCTTTTTTGGGAACTAGAACTCACGACAGTGCAATCACGAGGTGTGCTTGTAGCTTGAGTAGATGTACCTGATCTAGCTTTAATCTACCTAGCTCAGGTCCCAGATCAGTGAAGCACCATGGGCTTCAGCCTGGGCTAGACAAACCCGACCAGAACCCTGGGTAATTACTTGCGGGGATAGCCCATGTTAAAAACACACTGCCATGGCTACTTTGCTCTGGGACGTTGAGAAGCCGTAGCTGTTTGGAAGCAACAGCAGCAGCAGGAGGAAGAGGAAGCAAGTTTCGCTCTTGCAAATACTTTGAACTGTGGTTAAGGCTGGGAAAGAGGGCTGCCCCCCCCATCCCCAGTTAAGGGGAGAGAGACACTGAATTAGGGTTGCGGCTGGGAGGGCCAGCAGATACTTGAAGAGTGAATAAGTTGGACCCCAGGTGGTGAATGTTTTACCTTCCTTTGGATTGCTTTGAGTTTGTTTAAGGAACCCTGTGAAGGAGACAACAGGGATGGAGCACTGCAGAGTGACATTTAGCCACAAGGTAGCACTTGGTAGCACCCTGTTACACAACTCTTATGAAACTGCCACTTACTCCTAAAATAGCCAAAGCTGCAGTGCCTTCTTCAAGTCATCCTATTACAGGAACATGCACTCATCCAATCGGGAAAGGGGAAACATTTCAAATGTTCAAATTGCATATGCTGGTTGCTAAATACTTGCAGTGAATGGTCTATGGTCAATGTTATTCACAGAGTTTTTAAACAGGGCTTGCAAAACAGACTGAGGAGTGAATTCAAGTGGATAAATTCAAGGATATTGGAATCAGAACATAAAGGAACAGCTGTGCTGGGTGAGACCAATGGTCCATCTAGCACAACATCCTGTCTCTGACACTGTCCAGTGCCAGATGCTTCAGAGGGAGTGAACAGAGCAGGCCAATATCGAGTGATTCATCTTCTGTTGTTCAGCCCAGCTTCTGGCAGTTGGAGGTTTAGGGACACAAAGAGCATGGGGTTGCATCCCTGACCATTTTGGCTAATAGCCATTGATGCACATATCCTCCTTTTTTTTTAACCCAGTTGTACTTTTGGCCTTCACAACGTCCCTTGGCAATGAGTTACACAAGTTGACTGTGCGTTGTGTGAAGAAAAACTTCCTTTTGTTTGTTTTAAGCCTGCTGTCTATTAATTTCATTAGGTGACCATAGTTCTTGTATTATCTGAAGGGGTAAATAACACTCCCCTATTCATTTTCTTCACACCATTCATGATTTTATAGATCTATATCATATCCCCTCTTAGATGTCTCTTTTCTAAGCTGAACAGTCCCAGTCTTTTTAATATCTCCTTATCCATTGGAACAATTTATCAAGGTTCATATTGGATTCTCCATCACTGACATTTTAAAATCAAGATTGGATGTTTCTGAAAGCTATTCTCTAGGACAGCAGTTCTCAAACTGTGAGTCTGGGCCCCAAAGTGGGTCAGGATCCCAAAGTGGGTCAGGACCCCCCTTTGAATGGGGTCGCCAGGACAGACTTAGACTTGCTGGGGCCCAGGGCTGAAGCCAAAACCCGAGAGCTTCAGCCCTGGGCGGTGGGGCTAAAGTTGAGGCCCCCTGCCTGGGGCTGAAGCCCTTCAGCTTCAGCTTGCTGAGGTTTGGGCTTTGCCCGCCCCCCACTCCCCACCACCACCACCCAGGGCAGCAGGGCTCGGGCGGGCTCATGAAGTAATTTTTGTTGTCAGAAGGGGGTCACGGTGCAATGAAGTTTGAGAACCCCTGATCTAGGAAATCTTTTGGGGAAGTTGTCTGGCCTGTGTTATACAGGGGCTCAGATGAGATGATCACGATGGTCCCTTCTGGGGATGTGTTATTCCTTGACTTTAGCAAAGCTTTTGATACGGTCTCCCACAGTATTCTTGCTGCCAAGTTAAATAAGTATGGGCTGGATGAATGCACTGTAAGGTGGATTGAAAACTGGCTAGATCATCGGGCTCAACAGGTAGTGATCAATGGCTCCATGTCTAGTTGGCAGCCAGTTTCAAGCAGAGTGCCCCAAGGGTCGGTCCTGGGGCCAGTTTTGTTTAATATCTTTATTAATGATCTGGAGGATGGTGTGGACTGCACTCTCAGCAAGTTTGCAGATGACACTAAACTGGGAGGCGTGGTAGATACGCTGGAGGGTAGGGATAGGATACAGAGGGACCTAGACAAATTAGAGGATTGGGCCAAAAGAAACCTGATGAGGTTCAACAAGGACAAGTGCAGAGTCCTGCACTTAGGACGGAAGAATCCTATGCACTGCTACAGACTAGGGACCAAATGGCTAGGTAGCAGTTCTGCAGAAAAGGACCTAGGGGTCACAGTGGATGAGAAGCTGGATATGAGTCAACAGTGTGCTCTTGTTGCCAAGAAGGCTAATGGCATTTTGGGCTGTATAAGTAGGGGCATTGCCAGCAGATCGAGGAACGTGATCGTTCCCCTTTATTCAACATTGGTGAGGCCTCATCTGGAGTACTGTGTCCAGTTTTGGGCCCCACACTACAAGAAGGATGTGGAAATATTGGAAAGAGTCCAGAGGAGGGCAACAAAAATGATTAGGGAGCACATGACTTATGAGGAGAGGCTGAGGGAACTGGGATTGTTTAGTCTCCAGAAGAGAAGAATGAAGGGAGATTTGATAGCTGCTTTCAACTACCTGAAGGGGGGTTCCAAAGAGGATGGAGCTCGGCTGTTCTCAGTGGTGGCAGATGACAGAACAAGGAGCAATGGTCTCAAGTTGCAGTGGGGGAGGTCTAGGTTGGATATTAGGAAACACTATTTCACTAGGAGGGTGGTGAAGCACTGGAATGCTTTACCTAGGGAGGTGGTGGAATCTCCTTCCTTGGAGGTTTTTAAGGCCCGGCTTGACAAAGCCCTGTCTGGGATGATTTAGTTGGGAATTGGTCCTGCTTTGAGCAGGGGGTTGGACTAGATGACCTCCTGAGGTCCCTTCCAACCCTGATATTCTATGATTCTGGCCTTGGAATCTATGTGACTTAGGAGACTGAGTCCGATTTTCAAAAGTGGCTTAGGGTATGTCTACACAACATTTTGGAGCGAGCCTCCGAGCCTGGCTTAAGAGATTTGGGCTAGCAGGGTGCGAACTAGCGCTCTAAGAATAGCTGTATAGACAGTGCTTTGAAGTTGCAGCTTGGATTGGAGCTCAGGCCCTGAAGTCTAGGATGGGGGATGGGTTTCAGGTCCCAAGATCCAGCCCAAGCAGCAACTTCAAAGTACTGTCTGTACAACTATTTTTAGAAAGTTAGCATGAGCCCACTGCCCTGAATCTCTTGACCCTGCCTGAGAGGCTCTTCCCTGCTTGCTCAAAAATGCTGTGTAGACAAACCCTTAGTATCCTAAGTTTCATTGGAAGTCAATGGTTTACCTCAAGAGCTAGTCAATTTTCTGATGGAACTTTTTTTTTTTTTTTTTGGCTGGAAAATGTCAATTCATCAAAACCCAAACTGTTCATGGGTAAATGTCTGTTTCAACAAATCTCCTAATAAGAAAAAAAGTTCAAAAAGTTTTGAAATTGTTGAAGTGTCCTGGTTTGACATTTTTGAAACAAAAAGTTTTGGGTTTTCAGTTTGAAATGACTTTTTGTTTAAAAAAATTAGTTAGTTCATTTTTACTAACAAAAGTTAAAATTGGAAAGATTAAAGGTCTATATCAAAATGGAATGTTTCAAAATGATCAAAATGAAATATTTTGTTTGACCAGATCCATTTTTTCCACAGATTATCCATTTGTGAAAATTTTAGAGATTTAATTGTTCATCCTGATTCAAGATGAGAAACATTTTCAATAAGTCAAAAGTTGTTGTGGGGTGGCAAGAGAACTACTTCTAGAAGAATTACTGCTAATCTATTTCTGCACCCAAGCAGGATTGTTCACTGTTTGATCATTTTCAAATGCTTTGTGCCATTTAGTTTTTAATCTCTTCAAGGATAGAATTTATACCAATCCCCTTGGGAGACGATTCTACAGTCAAATACATCTCACTGTCAGAAAGATTTCACAGATATTCAGCCAACATTGTCCTTTTTTTAAAGTTTCATCGTATTACTTATATATGTGTGTGTGTGTGTGTGTGTGTGTGTGTGTGTGTATTACTTATGTATAAACACCTGTCAAGGATGGTCTAGATAATAGTTAGTCCTACCTTGAGTGCAAGGGACTGGACTAGATGACTTCTCGAGGTCCCTTCCAGTTCTATGATTCTATGTACACACATGTAAGATACTAAATCATTTCTCTCCTTCCTTGAAACATAGACATTCTTTAAACATTTGATCTAGGATTCTGCAATATTTTCCTAAAAGATTTTGCAGCGACTCTTGTAATTACAGCATTTGGGAAAAAAATAAGTTTCAGTGTCTCTTACAAGTAGATTGCATTGTCTTGCATGGAGCCAAAGTGTACATCCCACTTCTATTCATCCAATGGATTCATAACAGACCATGACTTGTGTGCTTGCACCAAGTCAATAATGTTAAAAGACATTTTTTTTACTTCACAGCAATGTCTATAAATATCTTTACATCCATTTGTCACTTCATAAAAATACACAGCATTCAAACTCCGTCTGAATTGTTCATTATTGTCTTGCTGTCATACACACAGCAAATCAACTGGTTCATGTGAGGTCAGAGCTGTCATCTGCTCTTTGTTTGCTTGGTTCATCACTTAATTAGCCCATGATGGGGAAGCTTTATTTAGATGCAGCATAGTCTAAAAGGATAATGAATGGGACTGGGAGTCAGGTGACATGGGTGCTACCCATGACTCTGCTGCTGACGCACTATATGACTCTAAGTAAACATTCTCTCAATCTCATTTTCCTCCCCTGTAAAATGGAAATGACAACATTCACCTTGTTCCATGCACATTGTGTTCTAGGGAAGACAAGTGCTATAGGAGTACTCAGTATTTTCTTTTACAGAAATAATAATAATAAAAAAAACACAGCCAAAGGGAAGGGAGTTTACATCATGGAGTTCAGCATTTAGGACCCATTCCTTCACTCAGGCTATGTCTACACTAGAAATGCTACAGCTGCCCCACTATAGTTCTCCACTGTGGACTCTTACTACAGCAACAAAAGGGATTCTTCCATCACTGTTTTAAATCCACCTCTCTGATAGACGTTAGTAGGTGGACAGAAGAATTCTTCCATTGACCTAGCACTCTCTCTACACTGGGGCTTAGGTCGGCTTAACTATGGGCTGGTATCCACTACGGGAGATTGATGCTGCTGCAACTGACGCAGCAGGAATAGATTTAGCGGGTCTAGTGAAGACCCGCTAAATCGATGTCAGAGAGCTCCCTGGTCGACCCCAGTACTCCAGTTCTCTGAGAAGAGTAAGGGAACTCGACCGGAAAGTATCTCCCGTTGACTCAGCGCAGTGAAGACACCGGGGTAAGTCGACCTAAGCTACGTTGATTCCAGCTACATTATTCATACGTTATTATGCATAGTGAAGACAAGCCCTCAATCTCTGAGGATTGTGAATTTTTTATACCCCTGGGCAATGTAGCTGGGTTGACCTAACTTTCTAGTGTAGACCAGCCCGTAGTGACCATGATCGGAAATGGAGGGTTTTGCCTCACAGCAATTTGCTTCTTGCAGCATGGACTTCCCGAAACTTTCAAGAGTCTGAGCTGTAAATTTAGAAAAGAGAAGCAGCAGCAAAATGGAGGTTTTGAAGTGGTAATCAGCTGTTATATTGCTAATGAAAGTAATTGTGTGTTCATTCTCTTCAAGGAAAAGTGGCTGAAATGGGTACATGAAAATTAATCAAGTCTTGTGTCGCCTTCTTACAATATGTACCAAGATTGTATTTAAAAACCAATCAATCAAACGAAACCTTCATATCCCAAATGCCAGAGAACAAACAACCCAACATCCTGTTTAATGTTTGATTACATGTAAAAATGAAATCTGCTCAGTTCTTCCCATTCTATCCATCAAACACATTTTGCAATTAAAATGGACCAACCAGCTGGCTTAAAAAACAGCAAGAGAAACTGCGGTGAACATTTTCACTACACCCTATTCCTGTTTTTCCTTTGATAAAATGTTTTGATGAAAAATTTCCAACCTGCTTTTAGTAATTCCCTTCTATGTCATTCAGTGGATCTCAACAGCACCTACACAACATAGCTGGTATAGTAATAGAGCGACAGCAGTAGTGTTTTTTTTTTGAGATGCGGGCTATGACATTCCACATTAAGGGCCAGATTCTGCCACTCCCCTGTTAAAGCCACGGGAACTTTTGAATTTTCATTTCCTGTTTGATCAGTGTGGAGAGCTTGTGAGTATAGATGATCATGAGACTCAAGGTTGTGAATGCGCTCCAGCATGGAGTACACTGGAGGTGGTAGATCTTATTGCTGTGTGGGGAGAAGAGTTTGTGCAGGCAGAGCTCCGATGCAGCAGAAAAAATGCTGACAACTATGCCAAGATTGTATGGAGCCGGGGGGAGAAGAGCTACACCTGGGACACACAGCAGTGCTGCATGAAAATAAAGGAGCTTTGGCAAGCGTACCAGAAGACAAGGGAGGTGAACAGTAATTCTGGTTCTGCCCCACAGACATGCCACTTTTATGAGGAGCTGCATGCAATTCTTGGTGGCAACCCCACCACTACCCCAAAATGCACCGTGAATACCTCCCAGGAGCCCTGGGTGACCTCAAGCAACAATGAGGAGGACATTGTTGACGAGGAAGAAGAGGAGGAGGAGAATGTGAGGCAGAACTGTTTTTAACCCTGGAGTCCATCCCTTCACAGGACCAGTTGGCGGCAGAGCGTGAGGCAGGGGACTGCACCTCTGGTGAGTACACATTTACAATCAAAGTGTAGGGGTTACATGCTATTATTTTTTATGTTTAATTTGAACAAAAAAGTAGGTGTAGTGGGTATCGGTTGCCACTCCAGCTATGCAGAGGGTGCCCTCCGAAAAATACTGTTTATGTGCATGAGGATGGCCCAGAAATCTGTCATGGAGATCTCTAGGAAGCTTTCATGGAGGTACTCAGCAATCTTTTGCAGAAGGTTTCTGGGAAGGGCTGCCTTATTTCATCCACCATGGTAGGACACTTTCCCCTGCCACTCCAATATTAACTCTGCTGGCATCATTGCAGCACCCAGCATTGCAGCATAAGGACCAGATCTGTATCCAGACACTTGCAACATCTGCTCTCTTGCTGCCTCTGTTACCCTCAGGAGAGTGATATCACATATGGTCACCTAGGGGAAATGGGAAAAGTTTTGAATGCTAGCCCTTAAGCCGCAAACTATTCAACAAGTAAACCACCCTCTGTTTGGTGAAATCTGGGTTACACAACCACACTTTCCCAAACGTGCTGTGGTTGTGGTTGGAAAGGATCACCATGTATTGCAAGCAGCATTGAAAAAAGGGAGGAGGAGTGGTGGCTTCCTGTTTGTCTCCTTTCCCTCCCACCCCCCAACTCAGTGCTGCTTTTGTAAAAGCAAAGTATTTGGGGGGCTTTACACTGGTGCCTGTCCTCAAACACCATCCAGGTTGCTAGAGGAAAGGGGGAGTTTCTCAAGTTCCAACCTGTGATCCAAAGGATGTCTTCACCAAAGCAGCAGCACAAGATCTCTCGCCCATTCCTCATGGCCTTACTCACCATGGCTGGAGCAGCAAACCAACTCTTGCAATAGCCAGCAGTTTTGATTACGTTGTGGCTTACAGTTAAGTACATTGAACCTTGCACCAGAAACAATGCTACCCTTGTGCTTTTCATTTCTTGCAGCTGAAACCTTGTCCGTCGGCACATTCTCCACACCAGGACAGAGACTTTCCCAGATTAGAAGGTGGAAAAAAGAGACTCGGAGGACATGTTCAATGAGTTAATGCACGTCTCCCAGAGCACATGGAGGATTATACTGTCTGAGAACCTGGACATGGACAGGGAAGACAGGAGGGCATGCAGGGAACAAGAGCGTTCCACACAGGAAGAGATGCTGCGGATTATGAAGGAACAATCAGACATGTTGAGGCAGATGGTTGAGGTTCAAGAAAGGCAACTGGATGCTAGAGTCCCTCTGCAGCCTATGCTGAACCTGCTGCCATCATCGCCCAGTTCTACATCCTCCTTCCCTAAATGTCCTATGAGCCAGGGGGTGGGGAGTTAGATATCCCTTGCACTCAACACCTGGGGAGGGTACAAGGACCAGAAAGCACCCATTCCCTTTAATTGTTATCGCCATGCATCTGTAAGCAAGCTTTCCTTCTTTCTCCTGCCACAGTGTTATCAGCCCTTTTGCCCCAGGTTATCTTACTTTTCTTTGCTGTCTCTGTGTGTTTGTGTGCATAATAAAATTTAATGGATTGAGGAGAAAAGGCTCTTTATTCATTCAACACATGGTGGTTGGTGGGGGTGGAGTTTACAGGGGAGAAAATGCACTGGTGGGGACAGTTTGGTAAGGAACAACACAGATGAGTGTCACATTACTCTGCCTCCTTGCTGAAACTGGTTTTCAAAGCCTCATGGAGATGCAGAGGCCGTCGATGTGCTCTTCTTATTGCCCTGGTGTCTGGCTGCTCAAAATTGGCTGCCAGGCAATCTGCTTCAATCCCCCACCCCGGTGGAAACTTTTCTCCCTTTGTTTCACAGATATTATAGAGTACACAACAGGCAGCAATAACAATGGGGATATTGCTTTCACTGAGGTCTAACCTAGTAAGCAAACAACGCCAGCAACCTTTTAAATGTCCAAAGGCACATTCCACCACCATTCTGTACTTGTTCAGCCTATGGTTGAACCAGTCCTTACTGCTGTCCAGGTTGCCTGTGTACGGCTTCATGAGCCATGGGAGCAAGTGGTAGTCTCCCAGGATCACAATTGGCATTTCAACATCAGCAATGGTTATTTTGCAGTCTGGACATCCCTGCTTGCAGCTTTCTGAACAGACCTGTGTTCCTAAAGATGCGTGCGTCATGCACCTTTCCCAGCCATCCCACGTTGATGTTGGTGAAACAGCCCCCGTGATCCACCAGCGCTTGCAACACCATTGAGAAGTACCCTTTTTGGTTTATGTACTCTTTGCCAAGGTGGTCTGGTGCCAAGATAAGGATATGCATTCTGTCTATTTCCCCAGCGCAGTTATGGAATCCCATCATGGCAAAATTATCTACTATGTCCTGCACGTTGTCCAGAGTCACTATCCTTCTTAGCAGAAGTCTGTTGATGGCCCTGCAAACGTGTATCACAACAGATCCCACGGTAGATTTACCCACTCCAAATTGTTGCCCCACTGAGTGGTAGCAGTCTAGTGTTGCAAGCTCCCACAGAGCTATCACCACTTGCTTCTCCTCTGTCAGAGCACTTCACGACTGGAAGGAAAGCTCTTCACACAGTTCCTGGAAAAGCGGCCTTATGCATTCAAAAGTTTTGCAGCCACTGCTCGTCATACACAAGGCCCATACACAGGCAGACTGTGATTTTGATTTTTTGTTTTATATCTCTATAACTAGCTAAGTGATAAAAATACACCTACGTTCTTAAAGTAGGCACGCCTGCATATCTATATTCTAACAACCTGTCCCTGACTTTTACTAAAAACATCCCTGACAAAATGGGGAGGGAGGAGGGTCCAGTTCTCTGCCCCTCCCTGCAGTGGCTGGGAGCTGCAGGGACCCCACTGCCCAGTGGCTGGGAGGGTCCCCCCCCCCCCACCCTGTGGGGTTGGGAGCTGTGGAGGTGATCCCCCACCACCTATGGCAGCAGGGCAGCTGCGGGGGGCCCCTGCCAGCAGCGGCAGCCCGCGGCCACTGAGCAGGTCTGGGGTCCCTCTGCTGCCCGCGGTGGTGGCTTGGAGGGCAGCTCTTGCTGCTTGCAGTGGCTGAGCTGCTGAAGGGAGGACCCCTGCCAGCAGCGGTGGCTGGGCAGCTCAGAGGTCGCTGCTGGTGGTGGCGGTTGGTCAGTGGCAGGGGGTCCCTCCACCCATGGAGGCTGGGCTGCTGCGGGGTCTCCAGCTGCCAGCAGTGGTTGGCCAGCTGCGGGGCCCCCAATGTTACAGAGGTCGCTGGATTCCGTGACTTCCATGACCTCCGTGACATAATCTTAGCTTTACCCATAAGGCATTAGAAGCCCAACCCAAAACTCCACTCGGCTACATGCACTGTGGGATAACTACCCACAGTGTGGTGCTCCATGCGCCGATGCAAGCCCTGCTAGTGAGGATGCACTCTGCTGACACAATGAGCGTAGTGTGGACATGCAAGATTGACTTGCTTAAATTGGAGGCTCGATGGCGACTTACATGAAGTCAACTGAACTTTGTAGTTTAGATATGACCTAATAGTTAAAAATGTTCACCTTATTTCCAGTCCGAATTTGTGTAGCTACCAGCCAGTGTGTTATACCTTTCTCTGCTAGAACGGAAAGACCCTTATTAAATATTTGTTCCCTATGTAGGTACTTATAAGTCTGTAATCAATCAAATTGCCCCCCGCCCCCTAAAAAAGAGAAGAGAAGAGTGGAAAGCTTGAAATCATACTCATTGATAAGTCTGTTCAGCGCCACAACTACCTAGGAAAAAATGAGATGTAAATGGTAAGAAACACATAAATAACCCTACAAATTAATTCTAACCCATATGGTGTTCTGCTTTTAGATAACAGAAGTGGATGAATATCTGCAATAGTTGAAGTGCATGAAGAATCAAACCACAAAAGATTAGCCCCCATTTTTATATTTACAGCAAAAACTGAAGGTAGTTAAGCAATCAAAGTGACAACAAAGTCTGAAGCATTGTCTGCAGGACAGCTAATTTAATCCAATTTGTTTCCATAATTTTTTAAAGCTTAACGATTGATTGTTTCTGCCCAAGCTAGGCAGTGTAAATGCATCCAAAGTGTGTAAATGCATCCAATTTCTTGGAGCAGAACTTAGCAGAATTATTAGAAGAATTAAAAAGACTTGTCAGGGAGATTTTCTTACAGCTACAGGAGACTCATGATTAAGATACCATAAATATTCTTGCAGAACTTCTTACTCTCCCGCTGTCATGTCTTTAGAGAGCCAGGAGGGCGATACCTGTAGGGTAACCAAAGATAAAAATCAATATGGCTTAGCAAGAGCTTAGCAGGATTCAAAAAAGGATTAGACATTTATATAGATAATGAGAACATCAACAGCTACACTAGATGGGAAACACAATTTTTAGGGGTGTAAATCTTCATGCTTTATAGCATAACCCAACCACTACCAGACAGAAGTTAAGAAGAATTTTTTCTCTATATACACAGGCTATTCCATAATTGTCCTTTTCAGGTTTTCTTGCACATTCCTCTGAAGGTACAGTACTAGCCATTGTTAGAGACAGAATAGGGAACTGGAAATTCTACTGTTTCGATCTGGTAAGAGATATCATACGTTCCTATGAAAAAGTGACTATTAATCTGGTATGAATTTTAATTATATAGGATATTTATCATTTTGTCTAAAGGGAATTTAATTTTATCTGCACAATCCCACCCAGGCTGCCCATCAATACAATCAAAGGAACAAGGAGTCATAGAATATCAGGGTTGGAAGGGACCTCAGGTGGTCATCTAGTCTAACCACCTGCTCAAAGCAGGACCAATCCCCAGACAGAATTTGCCCCAAATCCCACCTTCAAGGATTGAACTCACAACCCTGGGTTCAGCAAGCCAATGCTCAAACCACTGAGCTATCCCTAGACCTAGAGAGGGTCATATTAAAATCTAGGAAGACTCTTCTAAAAAATGCTGGGTTTAGCTGAAACAATATTTACAGCAGAGGGAAATTCTGAACTGTAATTTCACATGAACATCTTGAGAGACAAACTATGATCTAATCAATATCTCATACATGAAACCTGGGATACAGCATCCTTTGGTTTGGGTATCAGACATAATATCGGCAGTGATGTAAATGCTGATTTTCCAAGCCATTTGGGTTAGAAGACTGACTTGTCTAAAATAGCAATTAGAATCTTTGACATGTGGAACTACACAGGACCACTAGAGTCTAAATGAAGGGCTGTAGCTTGGCAAGCAGTTAGTGCTACAACATAGAAGTAGTTAGGGAGTGGTAGGTTTAAAGGGAGGCAGCCTGAAGATAGACAGCATGAGAGCAATTGTCGCATGTATGCTCAGATAGCTGACTTCTGTTTTGTAGGTTTCACTTGTAGAGTTGTAATATTGTAACTAATCTTAACTCTCACTGGTTCACTGGGATTATTCCTGATCTGTATAGATACAAGTGAGATCAGAATAATCAGTATACCCATCTTGATCATTTTGCTTCTCTTGAACAGAAAAAGGGCCCAGATTAGGGACAGATTTTCAATAGTCTATAATATACTGTACATTCTAGTAATTCAGTGCTTGGACACTGAACTGACAAGAACCTACTTGGTTCAGAATCCTTTGCTCTCTCAATATTGTATTGAGAACACGTTTGAAAATCTGAACAATATTCTAAACAATACACATATTATTTAGCTGCTCCGTGGTTTTACAGGATTAAATGATGCAGTTTCAGTTCATAAAAATGAAGTCCTTTGACATCAAAACCAAAATGCATTATAGCTTAGAAAAAAAGGGATATTTTCAGGTATGCATTTGATTAATTTTCCATAAAATACTAAGTACACCTCTACCCCGATATAACGTGACCCGATATAACACGAATTCGGATATAACATGGTAAAGCAGTGCTCCGGGGGGGTGGGGCTGCACACTCCGGTGGATCAAAGCAAGTTCGATATAACGTGGTTTCACCTATAACGCGGTAAGATTTTTTGACTCCTAAGGACAGCGTTATATCGGGGTAGAGGTGTATCATGACCTCTGACTGATCTATAGACCTTCAATCATTCCTTTCGAATTCTAGTTTTAATTCATTTTGCACAAAATAGGTTCAGTAATGTGTTGGGGTAGCAGCTTGGGCAGAGTGGCCAGGGGGACAGGCAGGATTGTACTCAGGGCGGCTAGTCCTAGCCGCCATGGCCAGGCTGCTCCTTTAAGGCACTAGCTCGAGGAGAGTTAGTTTTGGTATATCTACGTGAGCTGGAAATCACACCTCCCAGTTCAGATGTAGTCATACCCTGTATTAACTGCTACTTACATCAAGGATTGTGGGATTTTATTTAGCCTAACACCATTTAGCTGAACAAAAGAGATCCAAGTTTTCTCTGACAGCTTAACACTATAAATGCAAGGGGGAAAAATCAGCTTAACACTATAAATGCAAGGGGGAAAAAATCAGAACATAGTTTGCAAGACAAAAATGGAGAACAGCATTAACAGATGGATTAAGAGTTTGAATCAAATATGTATCATTCCAAAATAAAGGACCAAATGTGCTCACATATGCATATAAAGACCATCCTCTATAGTGTAGGGACAAGAAGTGAATGACGTCAGGGTCCATATCTATGGATTTCAGAAATCTGGTCCCATTGGCTGGATTAATTTAATTCAAAGTGATTTAAATCACCAATTTGAATCATGATCTAAGTCATCATCAAGCAGGAAACCTTTATTTAAATCATCAATTTTAATCTTGTGTTGCATTTATTCTTTTGAGATATTTTCCTAAAGAAAGGTTGATTCTCACTGGTTGGTATAATTTGATACTTCTTTTTGCTAACAAGGAGGATATACTATACAGATACACATTTATTGAAGCAATTACGTAGCTTTACATATATGTATTCAGATGCTTAATTTTCTTATTTTTATGATGTTAGAAAATGGTGAATGACATTTCTTATTTACTAGATGAGTCATGTTTTACTTGTGAATTGTGTCAAGCTGCATTTGGCTGGAAATTGGAATGCAATTAAAATGCACAAAACAGCATGTTTTGTTGTTGTTAATTAGTTAAATATGGCTGCCTTAAATTTTATGGATACATAAGGGGGAAAAGTAAGTTTACAAAACATATTTTGCATTTCAAATTAACGGATTCATTAGCTAAAGGAAGTATTATCTGTAGTTAGTGACTTGAACTGATTTGTTTCCTTCAATATTTTAGCACTAGTAGGTCTCATCTTCTCACACCTTGTTTTTATTCATAGATTGGAAGAGGAAAACAAGTTTTCCTGCTTTCTCAACTCCCAACTGGTTTCACAGCTTGCAACCAACTACTCACTGAACTAACAATTTGAATAAACTGAAATGAAATGAACATATTCTCTTGACACCTGCAGAAGATGCTACTGCTGTCAAAAGCTGGTTTAGCACTGTAAGAAACTCTGGTTCCAAGTGCTTAGCTAGTAACTTTCACCAGTTCAGTGCTTTGACTTTCTTTAAAACTTTGGCAACTGACACATACTGCTTGGGAAATTATTTTAATAGTTTATAGTAAGTTCAGGCCTTAATATAAGTTGTCGCAATTTCAAATTTAATTTTCAATAGGTTTATTTTTAAAGAGAAAAATATGTTTAATTTAAATTAATAAATGCCTAGATAGAAAGATCCATATAACTGGAACATACCTCCATAATGCATTAGCCTCATGATCTCCCATAATAAGAAGTATGATCTGACCCACAGCTATTTCCTACCGAAAACATCTATAATATAGTACTATCTCCTCACAGGGAGTAAAGTAGTTTCAATGACTGTCATCTCACTTGTCAATGAAGATTGAACCTGTGACCTCCAGAGCTAAAGGACAAGCCTCTATCGCTTGAGCTGGAAAACTATGCCCCATAGCCAAGCGCTGTGACAGAGTTCTTTGTGGAACAGACATAGATGGAGATATGTGAGACACATTGGGTACTCTGCACACTGACATTCATAGCCAGAAGGTTTAGCTTTAACAAGCTCAATGAATGCAGTATGGCTATTAACATTATCATTTTAATCCTTCCCTCCTTCTGGGTCTGCGCTGTTTCCACCACCTCTATTCAGCCCAAGACATACAAAATGTCAGCAAAGATACTAGCTCCTTTTATAGCTACGGTTTTTATTGCTCATTTTAAAATCCCTTTCATATGGAGCCAGATCTCTTAAGGTCAGAAAATAAGTGGCCTGCTTTTATACAACAAAGCAGCAAGTAAAACAAACTACTTCAACACTGTCCTTGAGAGTTTTACAATAAATGAGACATGTCCAAAGCTGGCGTCGTATCAGGTTTTTTTATTTGTTTATGAAATGGTGGTTTTCATGATAAATACACTAGGGCCTTTAGAAGTCTATGAAATCCTGAAACACAAAGAGGAAATACCATAACAGACGCAGACAGATAGACAGACAGACACAGCTCTTCCAGAGCCACCAGATAAATTCATGGAGGCCAATTCTTGCTGGCTTTGCATCTTGTGTAGCTATTTACACCCGTGCAAAGCGAACAAATACAAAGTGAATGTAAAAAGGAGACCAAATCAGAGTGGCAGCCTCCACTTTCCACATGTGTACAAGCTTGATCCTGCTCCAATTAAAGATAATGGGATTTTGCCATGGATTTCAGTGGGAGGGATGGCTCAGTGGCTTGAGCATTGGCCTGCTAAACCCAGGGTTGTGAGTTCAATCCTTGAGGGGGCCATTTAGGGATCTGGGGCAAAAATCTGTCTGGGGATTGGCCCTGCTTTGTGCAGGGGGTTGGACTAGATGACCTCCTGAGGTCCCTTCCAACCCTGAGATTCTATGCTTTAAGTAACTACACCAGGCAGCAGAATCAGGACTATGACCTTGTATTTTCAACTCTTGTTCCCCTTATCCCCTGCCCTGTTATCTTTGGGTTTTTCCTACCTTGATCTTCCCTCATCACATCATTTCTGTTTACGTTGGATAGTAAGCTCTTCAGTGCAGGGGCTATCTGCTATTATTTATCTGTAAAATGTCAGACACACCTTTAGGTGCCGAATGAATACAAATTATTACAATCCAAATCTTTTTCACCAAACTAGACTGAGCAGATGTACCTATTGTCAAGCAGGGAGACTACTTGAAGTGGGCACGGCTCAAAGGAGTCCTTTCAAAAATGACGGGCTTTTTAGAAAAGGGAAGCTTATTCTAAATTAGAGCCACATTTTGAAGATTTAGGGGGAAAAAAGCTAAGTAATGATCGGAAAAGGAGTTCTATTTTTCTGAAGTGTCAGCTTTGTTGAAAAGAATTGAGTGTCCCCAAGTGTATTAACATTAGTTTGGCCACGCGGAGCACAGCGGGGGGACAGAGCTCGTTTGTAGCAAGAGTTTTGCCTGAAAAGAAAAATCTAATTATTTTTTGGTGATTTTCCCAATTTCTAACCTGTACATAACACCCACCAAAACCTAATAGACTCCTGTTGTCACCTTCAGTTCCATCATGTGCAGACCTGTCTCCTATTTGCTTTAACACAAGATGTGTTATGTTGTTCCATATTACAGAGTTATAAGAGAATCCAGCAGGGATGCACCTGCTCTAGCAGATTTCAGCCAGACCTTGTGGTGAGTCATTGTTGTAACCTGATCTACTGGAATGAAGCAGAACAAAATGTAACCAAGGAGCAGCTACCTACAACTTTTTAACCATTCTGATGAATTGCCCCATGGTGAGCAGACCTCGGCTAGTAGGGGGGAAAATAGATCTTGATGTAGTTCAAGGGGCAATGGAGTACTCTCACAAGACTCTTCCATTGTGAGACTGCTTTCATAAGAAATTTGCAGTTAACAATGGAATCCTGTTGTCAGACTGATTGTGCTTTATTGCTCTGAAGCATGCAACTGATTGTCATTGCTAGTCTTCATCATATAAGTGCTCTCTGTGTTAACATCCCCAACTCTGTGAGCTGCAGCTGCAAGTCTTCTCTGCTGCTGGCATAGAAATTTCCCATCTACAATGCACAGATCCTTTATAACTGAGTGCATGTGAAGTATATATTGTATGCATGCATACTGATATTTAAAACTCCATTACAGTTTGTGTTGTTGTTTGTGTTCATTTTAAGCTCTTGCTTCCGGAAATTGCTTTTGCATTCCCACAGGGGTTCTCAAACTTCATTGCACCATGAACCCATTCTGACAACAAAAATTACTAGATGACCCTACGAGGGGAGACCAAAACCTGACCCTGCCTGAGGCCCGCCGCCCTGGGTGGGGTGTGGTGAGCCAAAACCTGAGCTACGCTGCACCACGCCGGGGGTGGGGGGAGGGGCAAAGCCCAAGCCCAAGCCCAAGGGCTTCAGCCCTAGGTGGGGGGCCTGTAATATGAACCCTGCCACCCAGGACTGAAGTCCTCGGGCTCGGGTTTGGCTTCGGCCTTGGGTGGTGGGGCTCGGGCTTCAGCCCTGGGCCCCAGCAAGTCTAACACCGGCTCTGTTAAACCCATTAAAATGGAGTTGTGACCCGCTGTGGGGTCCTGACCCACAGTTTGAGAACTGTTGCACTGAAAGGAACTTCCAAAGAGGACCTAGCAGGCCCAAGCCAATATGAGCTAATATACAATGATCTTCTGAGGGCAAGAGCAGGACAATCAGCTTTATACTTAGGCCTGGTCTACACTAGGAGTTTATATCGAATTTAGCGCCGTTACATCGAATTAACCCTGCACCCGTCCACACCACGAAGCTATTTAGTTCGAAATAGAGCTCTTTTAAATTCGACTTCTGTAATCCTCGAAAACGAGAGGAGTAGCGCTAAATTCGAAATGGGAATATCGAATTAGGCTAGGTGTGGATGGAAATCGACGGTAATAGCTCCGGGAGCTATCCCACAGTGCACCACTCTGTTGACGCTCTGGACAGCACTTCGAGCTCGGATGCTCTGACCAGCCACACAGGAAAAGCCCCGGGAAAATTTGAATTCCTTTTCCTGTCTGGCCAGTTTGAATCTCATTTTCTGTTTGGACAGCATGGAGAGCTCAGCAGCACTGGCAACGATGCAGAGCTCTCCAGCAGAGTTGGCCGTGCAATCTAATAGAAAGAGGGCCCCAGCATAGACTGATCGGGAAGTCTTGGATCTCATCGCTGTGTGGGGCGATGAGTCTGTGCTTTCAGAGCTGTGCTCCAAAAGAAGGAATGCAAAGATCTACGAGAAGATCTCTAAAGCCATGGCAGAGAGAGGATACAGCCGGGATGCAACGCAGTGCCGCGTGAAAATCAAGGAGCTGAGACAAGGCTACCAAAAAACCAAAGAGGCAAACCGACGCTCCGGATCCCAGCCCCACACATCACGTTTCTACGAGGCACTGCATTCCATCCTAGGTGCGGCCGCCACCACTACCCCACCAGTGACCGTGGACTCCGAGGATGGGATATTGTCCACGGCCGGTTCCTCGTCGGAAATGTTAGGTGACGGGGAAGATGAGGAAGGAGATGAGGAGGACGAGGCAGTCGACAGCGCTTGCACCACTGATTTCCCCGACAGCCAGGAGCTCTTCATCACCCTTACCGAGATCCCCTACCAACCGTCCACAGCCGTTACCCCGGACACCGAATCAGGGGAAGGATCAAGCAGTGAGTGCTTTAAACATCTCAACATTTCATTTTAACATAACTGGAAAATTTATATTGTTAAGAATGGGCTTTTCAGTCACTCATTTAAACATAGAAACTTTTATTTATAACAAAACAGGAATATTAACTATATTTGTAATTTGTTGTCCATGATTTAGTTGGCTTAGTGAACTATTTACTCCTAACTATGTATAGAAAATCAAGTAATGTCCGGATATTCATGATTAGGCCACCACAGGACGCTCCACTCTGTAGTCCCTTATGCTGAACTTAAATGAAAAGACGGTCAATGTGCCCGGGAATGGACAGAGAGTCCTCCTGGGATAGCTCGGCATAGCTCTCCTGGAGGTACCGCTCCAGCATGCGCATGAGGTTCCGCGGCAGGGCGATCTTGTTCGGTCCCCCGTGGTAACACACGTTCCTACGCCATGAGTCCATCAGGTAGTCCGGGATCAGTGCACGGCACAGCATGGCGGCATACGGCCCTGGCCTCTGCATGGTCTCACGCAGCATCCTTCCCCTCTCGGTCTCCGAGATCCTCATGAGTGTAATGTCACACATGACGCCCTGCTTTAAATTAGGGAGGGGAATGTTAGTATTGGGACTGCTTTACAGCCACGCGGTGGAGGCGGCAGAGGGGCAGCATACAGGGATCTTTCCCGGGAACAGCCACGAGGTGGTGGGACAGGGGCAGAGCTCATGCTTCCCTGATTGCTGCCAGCAGAGAGTGGCCTTGCATTCAGTGCGAAAGGAGCCCAGTGCTACTATTACATTTTTAAGCTGCCACAAGTCTACGGCTTACCATGTTTTCCTGCAGCAGAAGTAGAGGTGTCCTGCAACGCGTCTCTGATCGCAACTGCAGGACCCCAGACACAGAAGGCGAGGGCCGAAAATTCGACCTTGTCCTGAGTGCGCATGTGAAAGGTCCAGTGCATGGTGTTGTTCACAGAGAAAGACTATGTTCTTTGTTAGCAACTTCATTTATCTGTCTCAGGAATTTACTCCCTTTTTCCCATTCCCACAGACACATCTGCGACTGTCTCCCAACCCAGCCTGGCATCACACTCCCAGAGGCTAGCGCAGATTAGAAGAAGGAAGAGAAAGACGCGGGAAGACATGTTTTATGAACTTATGGACTGCTCACGAGAGCAGGCAGCCCAGACGACACAGTGGAGGGAGAACTTGTCACAAATGCACAGAGCAGTCATGGAACGGGAGGAGAGGTGGCGCCAGGAGGACCAGCAGGCTACTCAAACCCTGCTTGGACTAATGAGGGAGCAAACGGAGACGCTCCGGCGCCTAGTGGATGTTCTGCAAGACCGGAGGCAGGAGGACAGAGCCCTGCTGCTGTCTATCTCTAACCGCCCTCCCCCGCCACCAAGTCCCACACCCCCCTCACCAAAAGTACAAAGAAGGAGGGGCGGCAAGGGCCGTTAAAACTTTCAGTCGGCCCCTGCACACTGCTGCAGCAATGGAAGGCTCTCGTTCCAAAGTTTGAAAAGTCCTTTCCTACCCATCTCACACTAGCCCACGTCCAAGTTTCCCCCCCCCCCCCTTATCATGTGCGGTTCATAATAAAACATCTGTTTCTGTTAAGTACTGTTTCCGAGAGTGTCTTTTGGAGGGGATTCTGTCTGAAGGGGGGGAAGGGGTTTGTTACTTGGACAGGACAGTCACCTGTAGCAGGCTACAGAGGCGGGGGCAGGTCCAGCATCAGGACACATACACAGTACAGTCACCAGTTACCCTGGTCAGTCTGGGAGGCGGTTTTCATGTTCTGGGGTGCGAGGGGGTTGATCTGTGACTTTGTGGCGGGGGAGGGCAGTTAGAGATCCTATGCTGCGGTCCTTATCCTGGATCACAGAGCCACGCAGCAGGGGATCTGTTACCCTCCGCCCCCTGCCAGAAAGTCACTTTGCCGACACATACATGCAGTCCCGCCCAGGACTGCTGGCAGGCTGCGTTGAAACAACCAATCCAGCACTGCGGAGCCTGTCATTCCCGGACTTTAGAAGCATCATTTGCATCAAAACACTAAGCCCGCCCCCCGCCACAGTCTGCGTCCCCGGTTTAAAACATTCCCGCGAAAACAGTAAAAAAGAGAACCTTGTTCATTAACAAAACGGAACAGATTTTATTTGTTGGGAAGGTGGGGAAGGGGGTATGTAACTTGGAAGGATAGTCAACAGTAACTGGGTAAAGAAACGGGGGCAGGTTCAGCATCTGTGTCCACAAAGTAAAAAGTCACTGGAGACCCTGCTCAGTCAGGAACCTGGCTTTCAAAGCCTCCCTGATGCACAGCGCGTCCCGCTGTGATCTTCTAATCGCCCTGCTGTCTGGCTGGACGTAATCAGAAGCCAGGCTATTTGCCTCAACCTCCCACCCCGACATATAGGTCTCCCCCTTGCTCTCACACAAATTGTGGAGCACACAGCAAGCAGCTATCACAATGGGGATATTGGTCTCGCTGAGATCACAGCGAGTGAGTAGGCTTCTCCATCTCCCCTTGAGACGGCCAAAAGCACACTCCACCACCATTCTGCACTTGCTGAGCCGGTAGTTGAATAGTTCTTTCCCTGAGTCCAGTGCGCCAGTGTAGGGCTTCATGAGCCAGGGCATTAGCGGGTATGCAGGGTCCCCTCGGATGACTGTAGGCATCTCCACATCCCCAACAGTTACTTTGTGGTCCGGGAAGTAAAGACCTTCCTGCAGCCGTCTACACAAACCAGAGTTCCTGAACACCCTAGCGTCATGAACCTTGCCAGGCCATCCAACGTAGATATTGGTAAAACGTCCCCGATGGTCCACCAGTGCTTGCAGCACCATGGAAAAGTAGCCCTTCCGGTTGATGTACTGGCTGGCCTGGTGGTCCGGTCCCAGGATAGGGATGTGAGTCCCATCTATAGCCCCACCGCAGTTTGGGAATCCCATCTCGGCAAAGCCATCTCTGATGAGCTCCACGTTTCCCAGGGTCACTACCTTAGATAGCAGTAGCTTGACGATTGCCCTGGCTACTTGCATAACAGCAACCCCCACGGTAGACTTGCCCACGCCAAACTGGTTAGCGACGGACCGGTAGCTGTCTGGCGTTGCGAGCTTCCAGAGGGCTATGGCCACTCGCTTCTGGACAGTCAGGGCTGCCCGCATCCAGGTGTCCTTTCGCTTCAGGGCAGGGGACAGCAACTCACACAGTTCGAGGAAAGTCCCCTTCCGCATGCGAAAGTTGCGCAGCCACTGGGATTCATCCCAGACCTGCAGCACTATGCGGTCCCACCATTCCGTGCTTGTTTCACGGGCCCAGAATCGCCGTTCAACAGTATCAACAAGACCCAGTGACAGCGAGATGTCCTGGGCGCTGGGTCTCATGTTCTCAGAGAGGTCGGAGCTAGTGTCCGACTTCATGCCGTCACGGTGGTGCCGTAGCCTCCTCTCATGATTGATCTGCAGCTACCTCTGGTACAGGTGGAGGAGAAGCTGCGAGGCGTTGAGAACTGCCACAACTGCAGCGATGGTCGCAGCGGGATCCATGCTCGCACTGCTGTGGCGTCCGCGCTGTCAGTAATCAGAAAAGCGCGCGAACTGATTTCCCGCCGGCGCTTTCAGGGAGGGAGGGAGGGAGGGCGTGAGTGACGGACGGATGACGACAGGCGCCCAAAAGCACCCTCAACACATTTTTTTACCCAGAAGGCATTTGGGGCTCGACCCAGAATTCCAATGGGCAGGGGGGACTGCGGGAACTGTGGGATAGCTGCCCACAGTGCACCGCTTCCTTTGTCGACGCTTGCCCCGTTAGTGTGGACTCACAAAGTCTCACAAAGTCGAATTACTGTCCTTAGTGTGGACACACACGTTCGACTTAGTAATATCGATTCCACATAGTCGAATTAACTAAAATCGAAGTACTCTCGTAGTGTAGACAAGGCCTTAGTGGTACTTTTCCCTGTGTTTTCTAGTATGAAAGGTGGTTGAAAGTAATTTGTATGTAGAATTCACAGTATTTGACTATGTTCCTTGGGAAAAGACATTGTTGCCCACTCTGTTTTTTAACCATTGGCACTTTGCCTTTTCATGTGGCTACAGAGTTTGAGCTCCTGGATGGTTTTACTCTATTTCTGAATGAGCATAAAAATTTCCCCTAGCACCATCATTCAGAATCAAAAGAGGGATTAAAGAGGATTTGGGCATTCGTAGTAAAAGATGGTGTTATCTAAAGCTGCCATTGTTAAGCAATTATATCCTAGTCACAGTGGCTGAATGGTTAATGTGGTGGAACAATGACAGCCGAGCACACGTGAATGACTGGAGTGTAAGTGGCCGGTCACATATCTCTGTATACTGAAGCTTGGTCTATATTACCAGCATATGTATGTTGGCATAAGTGTGTCACTGAGGGATGTGGAAAATCCACCTCCCTGAGAGACAGTGATACCGACCTAACTCCCGGTATTGACAGTGATATGTCTCTGAGAGGGTTCCTTGTACTGACATAGCTACCGTCTCTCAGGGAGGTGGAGTACCTATGCAGGTGGGAAAAGCTCTCTCGTTGGCGTAGGTAGTGCCATCACTAAGTGCTACAATGGCTCAGCTGCACTGCTGCAGCACTGTAAGTGTAGACAAGTCTTAACTCTGGTCGGTAAGGGTGAAGAAATACCCAACAGGGCCCTCAAGACATGTCCTCGACTGATGTAAATTGGCCTAGCTCCACGGAAGTGTCACAGCTGGCAGAGGGCATTGATGAGAGGCTCCACCGTAGAAGTATGTGTTGAGGAGAGAGTTGAGAAAGGAGAGGAAAACTTCCAAGCAAAATGGGATGAGGGACATAAAAGGCACAAGGGTGAAACAAGATGTACAGGAAAAGGCTGACCAGGTAGAGCCTTGGGAAAAGTGAAGAAAGCAAGTAGTAAAGCTATTTGAACCTAATCTTGCTGCATTAAAGTCAATAGTGACACTCCCACTGATGCAGGATCAGGCTGCCTTGATGAACATTTCACATCCGATTCTTCATTGTGTTGTACCTTGAAACTGCTACCACTCTGAACTGGCACAATTAGACTTGTTTTGCATGCACTTTGCATATGTGAAAAATACTACCCAAAGCAATGGAGAATGTGACTATTTAGATACAGTGAGGAAAGAAACCGGGACCTTTGCAATGCTTCACTATCTTACTAACCCAGTCACCTAATTTTAAAGACAGGTTTGCAATAAAATTCAGATGGGGCTGATGTGCTGGCTGTGATGTCCATGTGGTCAGGAACGTGATGTGATGACCGTGGTGTTCATGTGAAATTTCAGCACATTTTAAATATTGAGCCGCTGTTATATTGGTCAACAAATAAGTGACTGGCATTTAGGCTTCACTTTGGGGTGTTATTTTAAAGCAGCAGACTGGAGGAGGTAATTGCAGGCCCATGACTTGAAACGTTTTCCCTGGACCTGGGGAAAGGAAAGCTTGTATGGGTTGTAGATGTTTTTAATGTGTCAGAAAAAGAAATGGCAGGTAGAATCAATGGCACTGCCAACAATCCAGCAATAGGGCTGGCACAACTCAGGAAAAGTACCTTGATAACAGTGGCTTGTATTTCCACCTGCAAAAAGCAAAACAAATGTTCATTCTAAACTATTGTATTTTAGATTAAGGAAGGCAGGGATAAAAAGTATGATAGCATAAATTGGAAGGAACAATCCAAGAGACACTCAATGATCGGGCCTCCAGGATAATTTTAAAAAAATGCCCATAGTTCTAGGATGAGGATTATGGTCACCAGCTCCATTCCTCAGGTACAATGGAGCTGTCCACCACAAAGGTGGCACTTGTGCAGGAGACAAAAAAACTTTTTGGGGGTGCTGGTCGAAAACCATGAAATGAAGTCTCACAGAATCTAAGAACTGCCTCAAAGTTCACTGCTTTCAATTCCAAATGCAAGGTGTGTTTCTTTGATCCTGCCTTGAATAATAAATACCTATAGCAGAGCAGACATAAAATAAATATTGCCAGAATATCTGATATAATTTTCCCCATTGGGGAGAAAGAACCCAATGGGACAAACAGGGACGGCTCTATGTTTTTTGCCGCCCCAAGCACGGCAGGCAGGTGGCTTTCGGCCTGCGGGAGGTCCGCTGGTAACACGGATTCGGCGGCATGCATGCGGGAGGTTCACCGGTACTGCGGCTAGCCACCGCCGAATTGCCGCCGAAGCCACGGGACTGGCGGACCTCCCGCAGGCATTCCACCGAACTGCTGCCCTCACGGCGACCGGCAGGCCGCCCGCCGCGGCTTGCCACCCCAGGCACGTGCTTGGTGCCCTGGTGCCTGGAGCCACCCCTGGGGACAAATCTCTCCTTTACATAAATTGCAGCAATTGTGAGGACAAAATGGCTGCTGAAACATGCCCAAATGCATTTTGCACAGATGGAGCTGACCTTGGTTGCTTTTGAGAATGGGTAAACTCCACTGGGACAAAGGATGACTTTTCTGAGCATTTCTCTGGTGCAGATACACAATTCGCTGAAATTGGGGTTCATTCCAAGTGTAAACAAGGATTTCAATGTTAAAAGGTGCAGTGTACACAAAGCAAAGTGGGATAATGTGTAGCTACAGATAGTCCCTTTTCCTAATATCGAATCCTGTCTTTTGAGAACTATGGAAGGACTCTGCCAATATGGTTTGTTGTAAATTAAAAAACAAAACCAAAAACAATATTTGTTTCTATGAAATTGTGTTCTAATATTTGTAAAGAAAACAGGTTTTATTGAAAATCTGGGGCATGTCACTGAAAGCGGCCTCCACATGGAACTCACACTGAAGTCAACAAGGGAACCTATTCAACACACTTATGAGATCGGGTCCGTATAATTGTCCCTTGGAGCGTTGGAAACCCAAACAGAACAGCATGATCCTAATGGATACTTTAGCAACAGGAGCTCTTTAAGTATCTAGATTAGACAGACTAGACAGATCATGAGCACTAGGAAGTGAAACTGATTAATCGAGTTATGTGGCCCAAGACCAGTGAAGCGCAAAAAGCTGAAATGGTGAAAATGAAATGAGATTTGACCAATTCTGTTTCAATGCTCTAGGGTGTTAATAATAACACAGGGAGTTTTAAAAATACATAGGATTTTTTATCCTAGACGTGTCCCCTTTAAAACAGATTTGTATCTGAAAAAATGTTGTAAAGTTTATTTGCTTCCCTCCTGACATTATTGTTGACAACCTCAGGACTGTATAATTTGTAGTGGTAACCAACACACCTCTTTAGGTTTTTATCTTATCTGTTGAGCGGGACTGACTGTTTTATAAAAAAGATTCTCTGGGCTAAATCCTCGGCTGGTTTGAGTCACCATAGCATCGCTGAAATCTACTGATATTTGCACCAGTTGAACATTTGGCCTACATTTAGCCATCCACCTAGGTTTTGATACTAGCATTCATTGCACAGAACAGTATGCAAATACGATGTGTGTCTCTTATATTCTAGTTACTGATCAGGACTGCAGTACTTTGAGACTGTGGTAGTAAGTTTTGTCAGCAGAGCAATAGAAGGTATGGTAATATCTGCATGCACTGAATTCAGAAGTCAGATTGTAAATATTCACTGCCATGCTATCAGGAATGAAAATGCTTCCTCTGAATAACTTTTTTCCTCAATGAACCTGATTGCAAGCATAAATATACTGAATTTCAATGCAAATAGCAAGCTCAGTCTTTGTCTCCGTTTATTCAGGTTACAGATCTGGAGAAGTTTGAAATTCCAGAGATCTTTTACATGTGCAAAACTTCAGGACAGAAAAAAATAAAGTTTTATCAAATTAAAGAGGCACTTATCATTTATCTTGCCTGCCAGCCACAAGCTCTCCAAAATATTGCTCTTATTTTTCTTTTTGAAACAACCCTCCATTAGCATCACATTTGCCTTAAGTTTCCCTGGGCCTCATTTCCCCACATCCCTGACAATTGATTCTCAGTTTGGAATCCCTTCCATTTTATTCAGCTTGATTTCTTTTATCAGCTTCATTTTAAATACGTGGGGCCCAATTCTCCCTTCTGTTACACCAATTTTACAATGTAATTCCACTGAAGAGTCAATGGGTTTGGAGAACAAAGTCCCATATCTTGTTACCACTTCACAGTACATTCATTACCTGTTCAGATTTGCATCTTCTCGGACTCATTTTCACTCCCCTCTGTACAAACAACAATTCTGATTTTCCGACTGTCCCTGCATTACGTACCTCCAGTAGTCTTCTCATCACATTCCAGTAGTGCTACCTCCAACACCATTTCCATCTCAAGAGAGGATCTATTCTACTTAGGTTACAAAGTTTGTTTCTGTGTGATTCCCAAGTATGAATAATGTAGATGTGGTTTCCTGTGAGTGCTTCGGTGTTCAGAAAGACCCAGGGGGAATTGCTTGGTTTGGGGATAACATGAATAAGTCTTCTAGTGCTCTCTAGAAAGACACAAGGTCTGATTCTCTGCTTCCTTGCACCTTGTGTAGTCATTTACACCTGTGGAAAGTGCATGTAAAAATGCCACCAGATCTGAGTGGCTTAATATTACACCCTATAGCTGTACACGACTGTAGGAAGTGAAAGGCAGTGGAGGTTCAGGCTGCTTGAGTGTCCAGCCAAATAGAAGCCACAGGTAGTAGAAATCTCACAGGAAGTGTCCCAGGGAGGGAGAGAAGGGATTGATCATCTGCTCACTTACACTAGTCTAACCCACTGCTATCCAGTGACCTACTTCTGATTTACATCAATGCAAGAGAGTGGAGAATGGGGCTCCAGATTTCTTGCAATGTTCAGATAAATTCACACAAGGCTTTGGTTGCTTATCCAAACAGAACCACCAAATCTTCTGAAATTCGCACCTCACTAATTATAACTTGCTTTATTGAGACAGATAGTACTGTTCAAGGTACTGGGGATATTCCATAATCTTTACTGCAGGCTGCCATGGTATCTTTAACTTTTAGCTAGACAGCAATCAGAGTCAAGAGGATGGACCATGAATTTAACACATTACCTGAAGTGAAAAGAACATTGCTATGTGTTCTTTCCATTTTTTTTAAACTCTTGTAATGCTAGTGAAAGCTTGCACCTGAAATAAATGTTTCCTTCCCTAGCAATTATCACTATCTTTTTCTCCCTGTGTTTCTAATGGAACTTTAAGCAAACGTCAGGTGAGAGGAAAGGTGAGCTTGTGGTTAATGCACTCAGGATCCATGGTCACCTCTCTGGCAGGCTGCCTCAGGATCAGGGTCCCCATGGCTTTCAGTGTCCACTGCTCTGGGGCAACGTGACAGGTGGACTGCCCCTGAGTCAGGGCTGCATTTGCTTTCATAGAGAATTTTTACATTTGGGGGATTGGTTCCTAAGTGGAAGAAACCAAATTTTGAAATATCAAAATCTTCCACAATGGAGTTACTTTTCCCCACCCAACTTTAGAACATACATTTACTAATTCAGCTCCCAAAAGGATGTTAGGGCAGAACAAACACAAAGACCTGGCATCCAAGAGTTTTGCTATCTGATTTTAGGTGTATTAAAATCAATTTACAGTCGGCAGTGACAACAAAAATCTTGGCTATTAACACCAAATTCCAAAATACTAGAAAGGTCCATTAAAAGTCTAACCAAATACGTCTTACTCTGTGTCCTATGCAAACACCTAGGAAAGCAAGCAAATCACTTGCAAGACTGTAATTCCCAATATTTTCAAATGCTATTGGATCAAAGATGCCCCAAATACAGCCGCAGAGCTACATGCAGTCCACAGAGTCCTACAACAATAATAGTAGTAACTTACCACTTAGGACCAAATTCACAACTGCCACTTTAGGCACTGAAATCCCAGAATCACGCCCCGCTAGGATTCATGAAGCCCCTGCTCTGAGCAAACCCTGCGGGTGCCTAAACCTTCCGAACACCTCAATTTTTGCAGTAAAAGCTCCCTAGGCACCTATATTTCTCCCTCGGAGCATGTGCACTGCACCCCCACACCAGGTCTCCGGACACCTCAGTCCCAGAGTGATAAACAAAGTAGGGGAAAATAGGCATTTCTCTGCCTAACTCACCCTCAGGGCATGATCCGGTAAACATGCTCAGAGCTTGTCTACCCCACCGGGCCCTTATAGAGAAGCTTGCATAAATGTGGGAGGAGGGGAGGTGGAAGAGAACAAGGCTCTCCATTAGCCTATTGGTTAGGGTACTCAGCCAGCCTGTGAAGACCCCCCCCCCCCGTTCAAGTCCCTCATCTACCTAAGAGGGAGAAGAGATTTTAACGGGGGATCTGCCAGCTCTCAGGTGAGACCCCTAGCCAGTGAGCTAGTCTAATGGGGGACCCCTTCACTCTTTCCTGTTGACACTGTTCTGCTGTAGATACATAACTTCAAAAAGCCATTGGAGCAGGGGAACTAGACATTGGGTCTCCTATCTCCCAGATGAGTACTCTAACCACCAGGCTATAGAGTCATTCTCTCATGCTCTCTCTCCTCCTTTATTATTTATCCATAGTAGAAGAGCTTCAACAGGGAGGGCGAAGGAGCTCTATATCAGAATGTCCCCTCGCTCAGTGGTTAGAGCACTCACGCAAGAGATAGTGGACCCCAGTTCAAATCTCTTCTTCACATCACGGGGAGGGCATCTCCCCATCCCAGTTGAGTAGCTTAACCACTGAGTTATGAGAGAGACCCTCCTTCCCACCTGGCCCTGCTTTCCGCTAAAATGGCAGAGGCATCAAACACCAAGAGAGCGTTTTTGAGAATATCAAGCTGAGGGAGGCAACAACCTGGAGCCCAGACTCAGGCACCTATCTCTGAGAGAGGTACAGGGCTTAGCCTCCCTCCTTCAATTTGGCATCTCCGAGTGGCTCTCTTTGAGGAGCCGCCTACCATGCTAGCTTTTGTGAATCCCATTCTGAAGCACCTATTTCCCTCCATTCACTGTATAAGGACTCAGAGCCCAAATCAGGCTGTGTGTGAATCCCAGTGATTTTCTAGATGTCCATGTTTCTTGGTGAATCAAGCCCTTCACGGTTCATAGCACCTTCAAGGATTTCCAGGCACTTTGCAGACATGGATGAATTAAACCTGAAGCCATCCATGTGAACTATGGAAGTATTCTTATCCCCATTTTACACAAAGGGAAATAGAGGAAGAGAGGAGAGGTTTGTCTGACCTTGGGCAGGCTCACACAATGTGGGTTAAAAGCCAGGCATTCTGGAACCTTATGCTGTGCTCTAACCACTAGAATGTGCTTCTTTCCGTGCCCTAACAAACCTGAAGCATCTTCAGGATTTTATTGCAGATGAACTAAAAAATTAAAAAAAAAATTCGACTCATCTTTCAGGCAAGATACAAGAATAAATAGTATAGTTGTGTAGTCCATTTATTTTTGGAATTAAACACATTATGTAAATATAATATGCAACTTCAGTGTGGCCCTTGGGCTACAGGCAAGATCCTCATGCATCCAGTGGCATCACAAGTTTCAGGCCTCCCTGCTGTTGATTAAGAAATTTCCTTGATAGATCTATAAATATGGAATATTAATCTGATTAATGTGACAGTCTGCCATGGCAGAAATGTGTTTAAATGCGAATCAATAGCTCCATACATTCGCATGACATTGGACAAGCAAGAAAAATAAATGCTGCCCTTGACAAGCTGCTGAGAATTCAGCACTTGAATGTTGAGCTTTAAAAATCTATAGACACAGATGAAGATGAAGATGAAGCTGTGGCATTGTGAGCCAGCTTCAGACAGGGAGCCTAGTCCAGATAGTGATTCAAATGTAATGCACACTACTCACTGCTTCTTTGCAGGCACACTGCAGCTGCACAACTATATATATATATATATATATATTACTCAGACTTTTTTTTTTTAACTGCAGAAAGAAGGCTGAGGAAAGGACATTTTTATGCTCTATTGAGAGGAGCTTTTCTTCTTAATTCATAGAAACCATATGTAGTGGGATCACCACCCAACTGCAGGGCTGGAGCCCAAAGCTTTTTGCCAGACATTCAGGGGAATCAACACAGCTGAGGTGTGGTGTCAGTTCAAAACAACCGCAGATGCAATGGAAGCCATTAAACATACCTGTTATTTGAGTGGGAGCTGAGCACACATACATTACAACCACAACACAGATGAAGAATAAAGGCATGTTTCGATAGGATTTCAAGTGTGGTACAGAATGCCCTTTCCGTGGTGTGTAGCAGGACATGTGGCAGGCTGCAGCACAGAGAGTATCGTATAGCACTTTGAGACGTATAGCACTTAAAGCACTATATAAACTGAGACCACCTGGTGTATCATACTGGCCAATACTGGCTCATTGTTCCCTTGTGCTCCCCCGACTGTCTGTTGTATCCAACTATGCTGTCTCTCTTCCTAGATGTAGATTGTAAGCTAGGAAGTAAGGGACCATCTTGTTATATAGTATCATAGAAATGTAGGGCTGGAAGGGACCTCATCAAGTCATATAGACCATCTCCTCACACTGAGGCAGGATTAAGTATACTGTTACCTGGGGTTCTTTCAACCCAAAGCTCTTGGTAACTTTTACTCTGTGCGAGGTGGGGTCAGAAAATAAATCAGGAGAGACACGGCCGTCCGACCGATAGATGGCTGGCACAAACAGGACAACACAAGAGTGCTTTCACTTAAAGCTAAACTTTACTTAGTCTCAAGCACTTACACACGTCTGCAACAGATTAGTAAAACACCCCCAACCCTTGATAGCTGAGTGTGGCTCTCGAGTGACACAGCGGCAGGCTTCCAGTGGCCAAATCTTCCATCTGCCAGTGGGGACCGCAAGATGTATCCAGAGGGAGAGTCCAAAAAGAGTCCAACTATCTCAAACTTTTCCCCCTTATTTATACATTAGTAATGGAATGACACATCCCTTAAAGAAAACTTGTTAAGTAAGCAGCTGCAATGGTCAAGCAAGAGATTCCTTCTGATTATTGATAAACCAGGTGTGGGTTTTTCCACAGTTTGTAGCCTTGAGACCCCAATAGACATTCCTGGGCACATCCTGCTCTTTTAAAATGCATGTATCAGCAACTTCAACACAATTCTTATCAGGAAGGACACGGGGTCAAGCTGCCCTTTCTGTGGCACCCCAAACTCCCCACCACCACCACCACTTTGGTGACGCTGAGACTGCTGAATAGGTTGCTTTTAACAATAAGCCATAGTGGTTTCAGGCACTTTACTGGTTTGCCAAAATCTCCCTGTACAATACTTAGACCATCCCTGACAGATGTTTCTCTGACCTGTTCTTAAAAACATCCATGGACAGGAATTCCACAACCTCCCTAGTTAAGCAATGGAACAGGTCACCTATCTTTATAGTGAGAAAGCTTTTCCATATATCTAAACTAAATCTCCTTTGTTATGGTCTGTACAGTTCCGAGCGCAAGATTTTTAAGCCAGATTCATGATTTCTGAATGTCTGAAGCTGGCAAAACTAAAAACTTGCTCTAAGAGCATCTGAATATCTGTGATCACGAGCCAGTCTCAGTTACATGCGTGCTCAATAGTAATTTATCAGTAGCTCATTTGTGGTGGATACCACATATACCATGAACAGCTTACTCCAAGATTTTAGAGCAATGAGCACATTTCTGTGCTTCATCTTGGGTGTAGTTTACAAAGTTTTGTCCCTTTTAATTGATTTACCCAGATCTTAGGAAGGAAAGATTGACAGTAGCAGGATGAGATGAAGGCCGTACAATCAACCTGTGGAACTCTTTGCCAGAGGATGTTGTGAATGCCAAGACTATAACAGGGTTCAAAAAAGAACTAGTTACATTCATGGAGGATAGGTCCATCAATGGCTATTAGCCAGGATGGACAGGGATGGTGTCCTTAGCCTCTGTTTGCCAGAAGCTTGGAATGGGCAACAGGGGATGCATCACTTGATGATTACCTGTTCTGTTCATTCCCTATGGGGCACCTGGCATTGGCCACTGTTGGAAGACCGGATACTGGGCTAGATGGACCTTTGGTCTGACCCAGTATGGCCATTCTTATGTTCTTGTTTCAGAGGCACAGAACTTGAATGCTTTCTCCTCTATTCCACAATCCCTCCCATTGCTTGGGAGTATCCATCTCTCTTATTTAGATCCCCTCTTCTCCTCTCTCCCCTTCCCACAGTCTTCTCTGTTCTGCCACCCTATAAAGAACTCCTCTCTCTCCTTCCCATTTATCTCAGGTATGCATATGGCACCTTTCACCATAGTATCTGAACACCTCTTTAGAGCATTTATCCCTCACAACACCCCTGTAAATTAGAGAAGTGGTATTATCCCCATTTTACAGATGGCGAACTGAGGCCCAGATCTGAAGAGGTATTTAGGCTCCTAACTTGCACTGATTTCAGTGGAAGTTAGGAGATTAAATATCTTTGAGGATCTGGGCTAGCAAGATTAAGTGATTTGGCCAAAATCACACGGGAAGTCTATGTCAGAGCGAGGAACTCAACTGAGTCCTAAACTAGCACATTAGCATGCTGACCACTGGACTATCATTTCCTCTCCTCCTGAAAAAAAAAACAAAAAAACCTTCTTTCCTCTCCCTTCCAACCAAAATCCAAAGAAAGACAAGGATGCCAGTAGGACAGAGAGAGAAAGGAAAGAGACTGAGTGGAGCAAACGTAGAAGAGAGTCTTCTGACTTCTATCTTCTCTGGTATTACAGGCCCCCTATACTGGGCACAATTTCAAGACCACTTGCCTTGGGGCAGAGAACTCTGGATCCCTGAGTCAAACTGTCTAGAGTAGCTCATGAGCATGAGTGCCAACCTTGGGGCAGACTGTCAAGAAGCAGGGCACAAACCCCAAATTGGCTGAGAGTTCTAGACTTACATTTCACCAACCAGGTAACAAGTGTGAACTCCTCAAGCATTATAGCAGCCTAATCATGGAGTCACAGGCAATCCCCTTAGGTACTCTGGTCTTATTTTGCCACCCAGGCAAGTTTGCCTTTGTGATAGATGGCTCCTTACACCAAAAGTCACAACAATATGCAGGTTACTCCCAGTACCAAAGTACCAGTCACTTACTCCAGGTCAATTGGATCTCTAATCTCAAACCAAAAACAACGCTTTTAGTCAGTCCCATAGTAAAGTACATGAAGATTTATTAACTAAGGAAAAAATGAGAGTTATTTACTAGGTTAAAGCAGATAAACATACACACAAATGACTTACAGCCTTAGCTTCCAAGAGGTAATAGAAGCTGCTCTGATATGCAAGTTTTCTATGTCCTGTAGGGCTAATCCAAGCTAAACAGCTTGGGGATCCCTTGCTTATGCTTAGAAATGTTTTCCTCTCTACCTTCCAAGCATCGTAGTGATACAGTTCCTTCTGGTCAGGGATTATTATTCCTTTCCCAAAGTTCAAACTGATGGAACAAGTGTCACTGCCTATCTCCTCTTCACAAGTGTGTTTGGGGGGAAAGTGCGGCAAATCACCAAAGTCTTCATCCTTTAATGTTACATGATGGCTCTGCTTATGTCCAGGATCAGCACTTCCTATTAATTAATGTTTCCTTCCTGTTTGGTGAAATACACAGGCTATGCCTACACAGCAAAGAAAAACCCATGGTTGGCCCGTGCCAGCCAACCGGGGCTCAGGCTGCAAGGCCGTTTCTTTGCTGTGTAGACATCTGGGCTCAGGGTGGAGCCTGGGCTGTAGAACCCTGTGAGGTGGGAGGATCCCAGAGCTCAGGCTCCAGCCAAAGCCCAAAAGGTCTACATAGCAATGAACTGCCCCACTGCCTGGGCCACAGTAGGCTGGTCAACCACAGGTGTTTAGTTGCTATGTAGACATACCCCAATTATGGAGTTTTAAATTGCAAACACTCAATATAGCTTTATACCATAGGCTAGAGATATAACAAGTAAAATCAATAAATGCAACATCCTACAAGTATTTCCTCAACTCTAAATATATTCTCATCAATTTAACATCCATTTTAACAATTCTAACAGACAGGTTAGCCAGACAGGTTTCCAGCTATGCATTTGTCAGTGTTCAGTGAGGTCTAGGGAGCTTGGCATGAGCTGGCACCTGGTCTGCCAGCATCACAACCCCCATTCCTGATTTCAGCAGGTGTCCTGATTCCAAACCTAGTGATCTAGGCATTAGATAATACATCTACCAGCACTTACTTGAGTTCAACCAGTGCTTGGAGCCAATTTAAAGAATGAGACCCCGGGGAGCTGCTGGGTATGCTTTTCCAAAATCTGGTCATTTAATTTAGGTGAGCTAAATTAAGGAGCTATTTTGAAAAAAAATGGCCTCAGATGTGGGTGCTCAGCACCTGAAAACTTGGCCTTTCATAGATTGATAAAGCTTCCAAGGCTGGAAGGGACCTTTGTGATGATCTAATCTGGCCTCCTGAATAACACAGCCCACAGAACTTCCCCCACATAGTCGCTTGCACATTTTTTTAAAAAAGAAACCCAATCTTGATTTAAAGGTTGTCAGTGTCAGAGAATCTACCAATACCCTTGATACATTGTTAATGGCTGGAATTAACTTTAGTTAAGCACTTTGAAGAGTAAAGTGCTGTTATGATTTCCAAGTGCTAAATTTTATTAGTACTGGATTATTGCTGAACAACTCTCTTTGTGAGTACTGATGGGGAAATCGGAAAAAAAAGTTATGATCTGTTTGGAACCACACCAGAAATATAACAGCTGTATAAAAACACTGCACCACACCAGTTTAGCCTTTCAATATTTGTTCTGAGCATTTCTATTTATTTTTCTCTTCAAGTCTCCATACGAGCTTTCTGCCTCTTTTCCGCTCCAATCTGTGCATCAGGTAGAAGTGTAAACAATACTTGGCATTTGAGCAATATGATTATTTTTATTGTTAATTAATTGTATTTCCATAGCACGTAGGAGGCTAGGTCATGGACCAGGACTAGAGCTGCGTGAATAAAGTTTTCTTTCAGTTTGTTGGCACTTTCAAAAAGCCTAAAAGAAATCATTTTGTGTTGGACGAAAATAAATAAATAAATAAAGCTGAAGTTTTCAGCAAATCAAAAACATTCATTTTGGGTCAAACAACATGTTGTGATTTTGTCCATTTTTGAACATTTTCAACAATAAAAGGAACCCAAACCATTTCAAAACATTTTTTTAAATGAACAATTTAGAAAAAGCGACATACATTTCCAAAACATTTCGGTCTGGCCAAATCTGTATTTTTTGCTGAAAAATGTTTCAGCCAAAGTGTTTTGCTCAGATCGAACCAGGACCATGTTATGCTAGACACTACACAAACCCAGACAAAAGAGACAATCCCGGCCCAAAGAGTTTTCAATCCAAGTACAAGACAAGAAGCAACAGATGGCTATAGGTAGACCAATGGAGGGAGCACAAAGAAACAAAGAGGAAAGTATTGGCCAGCATGACAGGCTGTGTACTCATCACACCAAGAGCTTAACCATTGTCAAGATTTTTGTAGGCATCATAGAATAGGAGTGTTTCGAGGAAGGTTGTGTAAGAGGATAATGAGTTAGTAGCCTACTATATTATATTAATTACTTGCATTTACATGGCAGGCTTCATGCAATTGTGATGGTTGCCATATTGACCAATACCAGGAACTGAACCAGGGACTTCCAAAGCTAAAAGGATAAGCTCATCACAACTTGCATATGGGGCCTCAGCTATCTAGCTACGAGCTTTGTGGGTTGGGCACAGAGAAAGACATAGCACGTACTGACCAGGGGCTACACAATGATGCCAAAGTGCGTTACAATGAATTAATTAAGCTTCAAAACAACCTTGTGGGAGTTTAGTGTAACCTTTGGGTGGGCCAGAGTTTACTTCACTGCTCCTTTCCTAGTGCTCCAAGTCAAGTCAAGACAATCAAGTCCCAGGAGAACCAGAGGAATGAATTTAATTCTTAAGTACCAATTTTATAAAAATGTATAGTGATAAAAACAGAATAGCTTAATTTCTACTAAACAACAAAGCTACTTCATAATCCACACACATTATCTTCACAGTTATAAATATAAAAGTAAAACAAATTAAATCTAAACCAGTCAGCGTCAAGACCCTCCCACCCCCCATTGAGAAGTAACTCAGAGTTCCTAAAGTTTAGGTTGAGTTCACCTGAGTTTCAAATAGTGTCTTTGTTCATCAATGCTATACCGTCTGCTGAGTTGAAAGCACTGCAGTAATATCTTCTCTCTTCTTGCCTGCAGAGATCTTCATTTGGAAAACACACAGACTCTTTCTCCTCCTCTGCTGGACTGTGGAATCAAGTAGCTAGTCAGCTAACTAATTAATCAACCAATCAGTATTAAGTGTGCAAATGAATAACCCTGTTACAAGACAAATGCAAAACTAAGAATAGAAAACATCAATGACTCTTTCCTCATCATCATATTTAAACAAGAAAGGAGTGAGTGAACCTGACTGGGTAAGACAATTTGACTAAAACAATTTGGCTAAAATCAAACAACATTCAAGGTATACAATTAAAATGAAATAAATTAATTTTCCCTCCCAATTTTCTCTTTCTACAACTAATACTGCCAGGGCTTTTCTGTCGGAAAGTTAACAATATTATCAAGAATCGGGGGGAAACTGCCTATTTTCTGCTCCTGTGACACTGAGGCTACATCTACACTACAGGGGGGGGGTCGATTTAAGATACGCAAATTCAGCTACGCGAATAGCGTAGCTGAATTCGACGTATCAGATCCGACTTACCCTGTTGTGAGGACGGCGGCAAAATCGACTGCCGCGGCTCCCAGTCGACGGCGCTTACTCCCACCTCTGCTGGTGGAGTAAGCGCGTCAATTCGGGGATCGATTGTCGCGTCCTGACGAGACGCGATAAGTCGATCCCCAAGAGATCGATTTCTACCCGCTGATTCAGGCGGGTAGTGTAGACCTAGCCTGAGATTCTCTCTGCTCACACATCCTTTTGTAAAGCAGCTGCCCTGACTACTTGGCCTCGGTGGAGTCTATTAATGCAGCTACAGGGAGCCTACTGAGCATGCCCTAAAGTACCACCCCCAAGTCCAGAAACTTTTGGGAGTGGAATGCTAATTGGGCATCTGCAGAGCATCAATGACCCAGACACAACTCATTCCTCTTCCCACCACCCACACACTTCTTGTCTCTAGATCTCTGAAAGAGATAACTTCCAGTTAGGCGCATGGGTTACAATAAGGTTCAAGTTACAGACTGATAAGATGAGACACAGAGATGGTAAGAGATTTGTATTTTATGTGAGAACCCGACACTCCCCTGTTAGAAGCTTGATTCTCAGTTCCCCGCTTGACTTACTTAACCATCGTGCAGTCAAGTGGAATCTAGTCTATGACCAGCAGTTGTCACTGCTCTGCTGTGATGTGCATTTTTTTTAAACCTTCTTTTTGATTATAGGTGAAACTGAGCAAACCTGCAAAGGCAAACAACAGATTATGTTTGCTTCCGTTTTTCACAAAAAAAAACAGAACAAACAAACAAAAAACACCTGTGAAAAGTCCTGTTGGCCTATTTCTTTTTATATGCACAAATTCTTCCACTGCTTCTTTAAATAGCAGCAGGAGTTATGCAGGGTTTGTTATGCAGAAGACAAGAGGCCCAATTCGCCACCCGCTTACGGCAGTGTAGAACAGCAGTCAACGCCTTGACATCAACACAGATACAGCGATGTAAAACAGGTGTAAGTGGGAAGAGAAGCCAACCAAGGAGCACACTTAGTTAACATTAATACATTTCTCCTGTTTTAAGCATCAGCTACATAAGCCTCCTATGAAAATGTATATGCTAGGTCTGTGACTGAAGTGACCAGACTCCAAATATAGACTCTTTACCAATAATGTAAAGCCTTGCATTAAGAAATTAATAGTTATTCTGCTTAAGTACTTTGTTTCCTTTTGCTTTGTATAGGGGACTGAACAGTTTCCCCTCCACCCCACACCCATCCAACTCCAATAATATCATCATGATTCCCCCCGCCAATCCTATACAATATAATATAATGCTGGAATTGTTTTGTTTTGTTTTAACTACATGGATTGTGCCTTCCAAAGAATTTCCCCCCGAAGTCTTTCTGGTGCCTGGATATCAACTAAATTGGAAATGCTAATGTTTCTCATTGCCTGATTCCCACCAAGGGAGTGTCAAAATATCCATAAAATGAATTGTGTGCACTGATGGAGACATATAGATTTATGTATTGTAATGCACATCGTTTAATATTACAGTCTTGTAGGAATTCACTTTATTTTTAATTTTCATCACATTTTGCATTTAGGAGCAGCATGTGAGATGTTTTGTATGAAAGGCCAGACTTCCAAAGTAATTTTGCCAGCAGTCAGATAAATGCATAGAATTCATTGAATGTCTCAGCTATATGGAAGCATTAGACCCCTAATAGCTCCAAATCAACATTTCCCCTTAGGTTAATAAATCTATATTTTAGTGGAAATGTTGGAATACAGTAAGCTAAGGCTGCCTGTTTAAAAATTGGGCTGTTCTCTCTGTTACTGGGAGTAATCTGTTCAAAAAGGTTAGGGTCGACTTTTCCTCTTACAGCTTCCGTGGTTATTATATCGTGCAGAAATGAGTATCTGAAACATGTCATTATGGATTAGTGTGGACAGCTGGCCTGATATCCCCTGTATAAATTCAGTGAGTCCAGTTTTTAAATACATGTGACTTACAAAAGTGTAATGATCATTACCAGATGGCCCCCCAGTTGGCAGTCTTAGCAAAGAGAGTAATATTTGAACAGGCATGTGTTATGCTCTCATCCTTAGAGGTGGTCCCTATTGTACGGGGTGATTTTGGCAAACCAGTAAAGTGCCTGAAACCACTATGGCTTATTGCTAAAAGCAGCCTCGTCAGCAGGCTTAGCTTGACGAAGGCAGGAGGGGAGGGGGTTTTGGGTGCCACAGAAAGGGCAGCTTGACCCCGTGTCCTTCCTGATAAGAATTGTGTTGAAGTTGCTGACACATGCATTTTAGAAGAGCAGGATGTGCCCCAGGAATGTCTATTGGGGCCTCAAGGCTGCAAACTGTGGAAAAACCCACACCTGGTTAATCAATAATCAAAAGGAACCTCTTACTCGACCATTGAAACTGCTTACTTAACAAGTTTTCTTTAAAGGACATGTCGTTCTATTACTAATGTATAAATAAGGGGGGAAAGTTTGAGGTAGTTGGACTCGTTTGGACTCTCCCTCTGGATACATCTTGCGGTCCCCATCGGCAGACAGAAGATTTGGCCACCGGAAGCCTGCCGCTGTGTCACTCGAAAGCCACACTCAACTTTGGTAATTATCAAGGGTTGGGGGTGTTTTACTAACCTGTTGCGGACATGTGTAAGTGTTTGAGACTAAATAAAGTTTAGCTTTAAGTGAAAGAACTCTTGCGTTGTCCTGTTTGTGCCAGCCATCTATCGGTCGGACGGCCGTATCTCCCCTGATTTATTTCCTGACACCACCTTGCACAGAGTAAAAGTTATCAAGAGCTTTGGGTTGGAAAAACCCCGGGTAACACTTTAGAATAGGATTGAGACATATTGATATGGGATTGCTGGGAATCCCTTTGTTGCTCTGTCCATACAATGTGGAGAACAGAAGACCGCTGCCCTGATTTTCACTATGCTATGGCCCTTCTATACTGTTCGGACAGTGAAAAGGTGCTTATTTTAAACAATGTGTACACAACCAGAATCAGCTTCCATTACCCCCCCCCCCCCCCAGTCTCTGTTGTTATTCCATCATTTCCCCACCAAACATATACAAATCAGCTGCAAAACATTTTTCACACCAGAATGAACCAGGGAGACACACTGCAAGGGAATCCATGTCTTAATCAAATTAATCTTAATCAAACTGTAAAAAAACCCCAGTAAATCAGGTAGATCTAAAAGGACAAAAGCACCATTTCCTGAGTTTCTAAACAGTCCTGGAAGAGCTGTCACTCACAATGCAAAAAAAAAAAAAAAAAAAAAAAAAAAAAAAGAAAGAGAAAACCATGGAGCTAAATTTCTGCTTTCAAAAGATGACATCGAAAGTGTAGCATTGCCTCTGAAAAATTGTTTTTATTTAGCAAAGAAAACATTACAAGTTGTTGTCATTTGCATTGTGGAAAACCTAGGGCCTCAAGTAAGATCAAGGCCCCATTCTATGTGTTGTACATACACATAATAAGAAATTGTCGCTGGCCTGAAGAGCTTAAAATCTAAATAGACAAGAGAGGAGACAAAGTGTGGGAGATACGAAATATTATTTCCATTGTACAGATAAGTAACTGAGACACAGAGGGATTAAGTAACTAAGGCCAGAAGGGACCACTGTGATAATCTAGTCTGACCTCCTGCACATTGCAGGCCATAGACCCTCGCCCCCCACTCCTGTAATAGACCCATAACCTCTGGCTGAGATACTGAAGTTCTCAAATCATGATTTACAGACTTCAAATTACAGAGAATCTGTCATTTACACTACTTTAAACCTGCAAGTGACTTGTGCCCCATGCTTCAGAGAAGGGCGAAACCCCCCCAGGATCTCTGTCAATCTGACCAGGCAGAAAATTCCTTCCTGACCCCAAATATGAACCCTAAGCATGTGGGCAAGACCTACCAACTAGACACCTGGGAAAGAATTCTCCCTTAGTAACTCAGAGCCCTCCTCATCTAGTGTCCCATCACCGGCCATTGGAGATATTTGTTGCTAGCAGTCGCAGATCATGTAATTGTAGGGATTCCTATCATACCATCCCCTCCCTAAATGTATCAAGCGCAGTCTTGAAGCCAGTTAGGTGTTTTGCCCCTACTGCTCCCCTTGGAAGGCTGTTCCAGAATTTCACTCCTTTGATGGTTAGAAACCTTTGTCGAATTTCAAGCCTAAACTTCTTGATGGCCAGTTTATATCCATTTGTTCTTGTGTTTACATTGATGCTTAACTTAAATAACTCCTCTCCCTCCCTGATATTTATCCCTCTGATGTATTTATAGAGAGCAATCATATCTCCCCTCAGCCTTCTTTTGGTTAGGTTAAACAAGCCAAGCTCTTTGAGTCTCCTCTCATAAGGTAGGTTTTCCATTCTTCTAATCACCCTAGTAGGCCTTCTCTACACCTGTTGTAGTTAGAATTCATCTTTCTCAAACATGGGAGACCGGAATTGCACACAGTATTCCAGATGAGGTCTCACCAGTGCCTTGTATAATGGTACTAACACTTCCCTGTCTCTACTAGAAATACCTCACCGGATGCATCCTAGGACTGCATTAGCATTTTTCACGGCCGCATCACACTGGCAGCTCATAGTCAGCCTGTGATTAACCAATACATCCAGGTCTTTCTCCTCCTTTGTCGCTTCCAACTGATAAATTCCCAGCTTATAGCAAAATTCTTGTTGTTAGTCCCTAAATGCATGAGCTTGCACTTTGCACTATTACATTTCATCCCATTTCTATTACTCCAGTTTTCAAGGTTGTCCAGATTATCTTGTATGATATTCCTGTTCTCCTCCATATTGGCAATACCTCCAACTTTTGTGTCATCTGCAAATTTTATTAGCACACTCCCACTTTGTGTGTCAAGGCCATTCATAAAAATATTAAATAAGATTGACCCCAAGATCGATTCCTGAGGAACTCCACTAGTAACCTCCCTCCAGCCTGACAGTTCACCTTTCAGCATGACCCATTGTAGTCTCCCCTTTAACCCATTCCTTATCTACCTTTTGATTCTCATATTAATCTCCATCTTCTCCAATGTAACTAATAATTTCCCATGTGGAAATGTAGCAAATGACTTACTGAAATCCAGGTAGATTAGATCTCCTGTATTTCCTTTGTCTAAAAAAACAGTTATCTTCTCAAAGTAGATCAGGTTGGCCTGGCACAATCTACCTTCTGTAAGACCATGTTGTATTTTATCCCAATTACCATTCACCTCTATGTCCTTAACTACTTTCTCTTTCAATATTTGTTCTAAGACCTTGTATACAATTGAGGTCAAACTAACAGGCCTGTAGTTTCCTGGATCACTTGTATTCCCTTTCTTAAAAATAGGACTTATATTAGCAAGTCTCCAGTCCTTAGGGTAAAACCCCTGAGTTTATTGATTCATTACAAATCTTTTCTATTTGGCTTGCCATTTCATGTGCCAGTTCCTTTCATATTCCGGGATGGAGATTATCTGGGCTCTCAATTTAGTCCCATTAAACTGTCTGAGTTTGATTTCCACCTCGGATATGGTCATTTCTATTTCCAAATCCTCATTACCATTAGCTACCGTGACACTACTCCTAAGCGCTTCATTACCCTTCATTACTTAACTAAGGTTAGAAGCCTGTGGCAGAACTAGAAATTAAACTCAAATCTTCTGAATCCCAGTCCAGTGCCTTGACTACAAGAAAGTCCTTCTTCTCCAAAATGTAGGACAGCAAATTTCCCCCAACAGTCATTGAATTTAACAACCTAGAAAATTCTCTTCAGTATCTTAAAACAACAACAAAAATTTTAGTGGATCAACTATAGTGAAGAAGCAACCCTAAAAAGTACCTCACCAAAACACAGGCACAGCGATGGACAAATTTTCTGTACTAACCAATTAATGTTCATCCCCCTGCTCTCCTCCACCCTGCATCAAAAGGTAAGCAAATATTCCCCCTAATGTGTGCATTTGGTAGAGCAGACAAATTGCCATTACAAGAAGGCCTAAAGCTAGAGTGTCAGAAAATGTCTAAAGTTTAGTGTTTTATAAGCAGTCCCCATGCAGCAAGACATCCGCACTGATCTTAGCAAGCCTGTAACCATGAATCTCTCAATGTAGGGTGCCTCCAGTGATGGACCTCGCCTGAATGTCCATGAATGCAGACTTCTCTTACTTTATGACATTTTATCATGATATATGCAAAGGCAATACGTACCTCTGTTCCAACGGTGTCTCACCATTATGCTCATCTCCAATTCATTCCTAAGGGAAACTATCTCTAATTTTTACTGCATTTTTTCTTTCTGTGAAAAGTTTTTACTATTAGGAATTATTCTGCAGACTCCTATTTTGCATTCACATGGCTCTGTGTATTTTCATATCACTGAACAAACATTCAGTAACTAATCCTCTGAACACCCACACATGGTAGGTAAATGTTACTATCCCTGTTTCACAGAGGCACAAGCTGAGACAGAGAGGTCAAGCCAGTTTTCTTAGACCACACAGAGGGTCATTGACATAGTAAGGTTCCAAACAGTGTGTCACATGTAGCTCAGAGCTGGTGCTGGACATTTCACTGGTGTTTTTCCTGAAAGCTGTCCAGGGAGCTGCATGGGGGACAGGGGAAGGAGATAGTCACCTGAGGACATTCTGTTCCTCCCAGCTGTGGAATCTGAGGGAAGGTTGTAGGGTTGACAATTTTGGTTGGACGTATTCCTGAAGGTTTCATCACATGGCATTAATCTTTAATTAAAGATTAATCTTTAATTCCTGGAGATTCCAGGACAATCCTGGAGGGTTGGCAAACCTAGAAGGTGGCCTGGTGAAGCCATGCTAGTCATGGTGCAGCTTCTCCCAGTCAGGGCTTCTGGAGTCAGGGTGGGGCAGCCTTAAAGAAGCAAACAGACATGAAAGTCAGAAGCACCTCAAAAAAATCAGCAGCCTAGATGGCTACTTACATGACCTATGCCTTAACAGAGGTATATATACTTCCCCATGCCTTTCCTGGTGTGGGGGTGGGGGACAATTGTGTATAGCTATTTTATATATCTATTTATGAGGTTCTATGTGCTTTTATTTGTGAAAATCACATTGAAAAAGCCCAGCTTGCACTAGGAATAGGAAGTGGTGAGGTGATTATTCCTCAGTTTGTGGTCACAGTGGTCAGTGACCTCCATCAAACACTATATGCTGTGATGTAGTCCCTTGTGTATCTGCTCCTCTATCTTTCACATTAGATGTTGGCAGCTTCATTTTTAATATTTACAAAATAGTTAAATATCAAGGAGATACCTTGATGTCATATGGAGATGAGGACATTTTGTCATGACCCCACAACTCTTGAACCTGTCCCCTCAAGGCTCCCAGTTGACTGTCACCGCCCTGCTCCCACCCAGCAGCTTGCTACTAACTAACTGAGCAGGAGAGACAATGAAACCTGAAGTTACATCAGGGAGGCCTGAGCCTGACTGGAGGAACAACTTGAACTCTGGTTGGTTAGGGTACCCTATTTGAACCCAAAGAAAGGCACACAAAGTTGTCTGCACAGCAGCGCTCTACCTGGCTATTACACTGGAACATGCCTTCCTGACTAACGCCTGGATCCCTGTCTTGTTCCTGATCCTCCCCCTGTTCTCTGGCTATGGCTATGTCCCTTGGCTTGATTGTCTGCCTCCAGCTCTGACCCTTGGCTAGACTTCTGACCCTTGGCTTGACTCTTTCTCCAACTATTAGACCCAGTTGCCTACATCTCAGCCCTAACACATTCCGTGTCCTAAACACTGTGATTTCCAGTGCTTGTCCTGATCACATTGGTAACACCTGTTTTACAGAGACAGGTTTCCAAAACACCATCCAGGTTGAACTGTTTTGTTCCCCCCACCCCCATCTGAAGACTGTAGCTCTAATTCTTTGTCTTCCAATTATGCTGTTCATATGAGCATCATGGGCCATGATGTATTTCTGAAAGAACTATGCATGTATTCTGAGTTTAAAGATAGTTAAGTACTTGAGCGAAGGTCATAAAGCCATCTCTGAATCACAGTTAGCTAATTTGGTGACTTTAATCAGTAATTCTCTAAGAATAGCTAAACCTGAATAAAAATAATACATATAAAAGCATGCATTTCTGGTCTGAAGCACCGTAAAAGAGGTTTCAGCCTAGAGAGTTTCTCACTATCAAATTACAACCCCTTAGATATGAAGTATGTGGCAGAAATTAAATCTACCTTAAATTTGACCATACAAGTTGGAGCTGCTGTGGTGAAATATTTAGAACTAAGATAGCATTAAGTCAGATCAATTTGTAAATGTAAAAGCAGCCAGAAGAAAGCACCCATTGGGTCTAAAAACATGATATCATATAAACAATATAAAAAGCAATGGCATGTGTCTGTGCACACTTTGGAAATTGAACCACTGGTGGTTCAGTGGAAGGGAAAACCATGAGGGGAGGCCACAGCTAACCAAAGAAATAATTCTGAATTCTTACAGGAAGTTAGACTGGATGATCACAGGGGTCCCTTCTGGCCTGGGAATCTATGAATCCTTTTCTCCCTTCCACACCTAGCTCAGGGGAGGGAGAATTTCACATGCCAAAAGGGATTTGTTCACAGGTACGACTTTCCTCAGGGCACTGTTTTACTCCAGGGTGAGGCCCTGGGCGCATACAGCCTTGAGCAAGGCACAGTTATTTAACACATTTCACTTACTGAAATTGGATCTCATGGCACACCTGAGCTTTGCCGATGGCCCATCACTGTGCCCAGCTGGTTGAGAATCATTGCCCTATAGTATGTTCTCCTGAACATTGTCAACTAGTGAACAAGCTGGCATCCCAAAATATCTATTTTTGCCATATGTAATGTGACACCAGAAATTAAATGGAAGATGCAGTGCTGAATCATTAGCTTCTTTGATTCCTACCCAGAAAGTTACATTGAAAATACAACAGTACAGTACTTTATTGTCGCTGGCATTCTCTGTATAAAGGACAAGAAGAATGCCCTCTTTGCTTCCCATCTATTCATGTCTACAGGTATTTCAAATACAGCTGTCACCATGGTATCTAGTACAGGAACCTAAACCAGCAAGTCTTCTGAAAAGAAAAGTGGATGCAACCTTGATTGTGCCAGGGTGGGGAAAGGAGAATGGATGGGTTTAGCATGGCCCCCAAAAGGAGATGCTGCTGGCTGGGTAGAAGACGTAGCCAGGGTAGCTGTGAGATGCATTAGTGCATCCCTTCAGCAAGCCTCTACCAGGGGGGTGTTATGAAGCCCCTGCCATATACTACAGCTGCCACCCAACCCTGGCAGAACACCCCTGCGTGTTCAGGAGTCTTAAACCCACCCCCATCCTGTTAGAAGGAATTGTCTTCCCCTTCTCCTCCCTCCCCCCCAGGAGCTTGGTGTTATTCAATAGAATTCACCCTGCACGGCAGTTGGAATATTAAGGTACTAGGAGTGTACGTTGAGATGTATTGCTTTGGGGGCACAGCCAACCATCCTGTCCTAGTGAATCTAGCCCAATGAATGTAACTGAAAGCAGCAAAAAAAAAATCAAGGGAATACTATGCTCCTTTAAGGTGACATGTTTATTCTTCTTGCAGCGATATAGTGGTTGCTTGTTATTCTCTCTCTAGAAACAGCACAAAGAATAAAAGAAACAAAAATGTGGACTGTTCACCAGTAATGCATCATCTACCTATAGCCTCAGAAATGTTGACAGGAATGTTCTCATGAATGCCCAACAACAGCCCTCAGAACATACGAACAAGAGGTGAGGAAGGCTCAAACAATGCAAATCTTGCCAGAAACACAGTGCAAGTTGACACCCAGAGAATATGTCAGGAACCATTTCTGCTCAGTCATGCACAGAAGATAGAATCAAATCCAGTAACACTAATGAAATACAGACACATGGTGGAGGTGAACAATGCTACCTAGTAAGTGATGCTAGCCACAGAAGTGGAAAAAAAAGAGATGTTCTGGGTCTGAAGGTGTTCAGGTGACCTTTGGAACAACATACATCATTCACCAGAACAGAGAAAATGATTTCAATGGTCTTCTCAAGATGAGTTTTTCTTTTCAAATTAGACACACACATTGCAAACCAAAGAGACACCAAGAAAGGAGCCCAAAAAATTAGAAAAAGAAAATTGTACTCACAATGCAAAAGAGAAGGAACACTCCATTAATCCGGTAGGTAAGAAATTTCAACAACGGTACAAGGAAATGCATTTTTACAAGATGTATGATTTATCCCTGCCACAGGATGCTTTAGAGACAAAGGCTAGGTCCTTCAAGTCTTGGTCCCAAGTGTAGTCCTGGTTCATGGATGGTTTTGTCTAGTCTAGGAAAAATGTTGAGGTTAGGTTAGAGAGGGATAGCTCAGTGGTTTGAGCATTGGCCTGCTAAACCCAGGGTTGTGAACTCAATCCTTGAGGGGGCCACTTAGGGATCTAGGGCAAAATCAGTAACTTGGTCCTGCTAGTGAAGGCAGGGGGCTGGACTCGATGACCCTTCAGGGTCCCTTCCAGTTCTATGAGATAGGTATATCTCCATATATTATATTATTAGGCTACATGTACACTAAAGCCGGGATAGACGCTCTGAGATTGATCCACAAGTGGTCGATTTAGTGGGTCTAGTGAAGACCTGCCAAATCGACAGCAGATCACTCTCCAGTCGACCCCTGTACTCTACCCCCGATCAGAAGAGTAAGGTAAGGCGACGGGAGAGTTTCTCCCGTTGACCCCCCTATGGTGTAGACCCCACGGTAACTCAACCTAAGGTATGCGTCTCCAGCTACATTATTCACATAGCTGGAATTGCGTAGCATAGGTCAACTTACCGCAGTAGTGTAGACATAGCCTTAGCTACCTTGATGATCCTCATTGCAGGAGAGATTCCAAAAACACTTTAAGAATGTTGCTGTACAAGTCCCACTGTATAGGATGTATGCTCCTAAATACCTTTGGTGCTTTGACTATTGTCCCCCTGGAAACTTTTTAAGAACCCAATCCAGCAAACTTTTACTCATAGGAATACTGAGGAACTACACTATACTGACAGTATAACACACACTCTACATATAAAGCTGGAAGAAGTGTGCTATATTCTCAAAGAAGAATCTAAAATATTTCACTACATTTTAAAGTAATCACATCATTACAAAGATTGGAATGGGAACAGGCATGGTAAACATTCATCCAGTTTTTTGACTAAAGATTGTAACGAGAAGGGAAGCCATAGAATCATTACTATCTGAAGATTATTTATAATAGTCTTTCTATGGTATAGTCTCCCAATATGCAGGTGTAATGATTATACACATGAGTAAGGGAGCGATAGATTGGAAATGACTCCTGTGAGTAGAATATAATACCATACTACATAGAGTGTATGAGTATAGTATGTTGTACTGTAGTGTGGTATAATAGTGATTCATAATACAGTGATAGAGGCAGTGCGACCCCTTTTTTAAAGTCCCATATAAGTGCTAGGTATTATTATTACACCAAATGGGCTATTGGCGTAAATGAAGTCAATGGAGCTATTCCAGTTTACCCCAGCTGATGATCTGGATACATAAGTACACTATAAGTAGCACAGCAGAGACCATAACAAAAGCTCAGAAAAAGCAGGGGCAATAAGGTAGAAAACAAGCTGCTAGGTGTTTTTTAAAGAGTTATGACAAGGCACATTAAGCGTTGATTTAATTTTGCAGTTCACTGTGATATCACAAGCTACATTGACTGCGAAGTCACACCTCCACTTAACTACAGGTAAATAAAAACATCATAAAGGTTGAGGCTGCATGAAAGATGTCTGGTCATAATTCTAAACATATTTCATTTGATTATTGCACAGCACAGCAATCTACAGCACTCCCACAACTGAATTAACAACCACGTTAACTCAATAACAAGCTGCCTCAATACACATTTCCATTTCTCATGCACTTTCTGCAGTCAGGTGAACTCTCATGGAAAATGCCATAAGAGAACAGAATAGTAATCCACTGAGTCCAACATTCTGTTTCTGAAGGTAGTCTAGTGGGGACTCTGCACAGGTGACAGAAATGACAGTAGGTGTCCAGAGACACTGTGCTGAAAAGTATAGTGTGTAGAGATTGTACAGAAGGACCATGCACCACATATGTTCTACTTATGCCCCATTCTGTGGGCTTAATTGGGAACCAAGTGATGGAAGACCTTATGTAGCCATCCTACACATAGTTGAATTTCACCCAAATTCTGATCTCACACTGGAGTAAGCCCACTGGAGTCAGGCAGGTTATTGTGGATTTTTGCCAGTGCACTTCAAATCAGTAGCTGGCCCTAAATGTCTTTACAACATAGTTAGTGCAGGTAGCCGTAACAGGCAAAGTAAATAAACACTCCAATGAAGTGGAAAGAAAAATGTCATGACATAACTCTTTCTCCAGTGTATGACTTTGTTGTTAGTTAACACATAGAAGACTATAATCATATAGTGGTTAAAAAGTGATAGAAAAGACACATTATCCATCCCCTTCCAATGAAGGATTTGCATCCAATTAGAGTAGAACTTTATTATTTCTCCCTTAGGGGCAGATTATGGTACCCTAACTCATAATGAGTAGTATCTTACTCCACAAGGAGTTCCACTAGGTCAGATCATCATCAGATGTAAATAAGCTCAGCTGTACAGAAGTCAATGAAGCTACAGATGGTTACACATGCTGAGGATCTGGCCCATTGATTTCCAAGGTCTCAGAACCTGGCTTCAAGCAAGAATTAGCGAAGTTCTTCATCTAGGGGTGATATCCTGGCCCCATTGTAAAACTCCCATTGACTTCAATGGTGCTAGGATTTCACCCTAATTGGTTGTAGTCCTGAGCTAATTCCCAATGCCAATAATTGTCATTCCACTCCTCAGCAATGATTTAATAGCAGAGAGATGTGGAGAGGTAACCTAATAAGAAGACTTACTTTACATTTACAGAATACTCTGCAGTACATTTATTAATATAATGTGATGTAGTATCACAAATAATTACTAAAACAGACAATGCTTGTCAAAACAAATAACCAGATGATAATGCAGAATAAATCAATATCTTTTTAAAATCACATATTTGTCACCTTGCAGATTTGCAAATTTCAGGAAGCTCCAATCTCTCTCTTGGGCTTCAGCTAGGCTCTGCTGTAACTCCCAGTTATGGTTTTGTGGGGTCAGATGATGAATAAGATGCATATGGCAACATCAGTCGGGTGAAATTATGCCATCAGTTACACTACAATCTATATCTCCTTATTGAGCCTTTTTTTAAAAAGTCTCATACATGCATTTAACAAGAGCAGAGCAGCAGAATGGAAACCTCACAAAGCCACAGAGTGCCCACAGGGATTATATAAATAACTCAATCCTGACAATGGATTAGGGTATCATGAGACACGAGCACAAAGACGACCCAACCCCTGTGATGCCCATTGCACTGTTTTTCCAACTGTGCCTTGTGCACTTGGGATTAACCTGCTTGAGGAACGTCTGTACAGTGCTATGCACACTGTCAGGGCTCAGCAGAAAGGAGTAGTAATAAAATATTAAGAAAACTATAGTTTCTGCTTGTGATCAATCAAGGTGTTTTTTTTTTCCATACGGGCCCTAGCAGCTCAAGAATTTCCTCTCTCCTTTGCAACCTGAGTTTGTTAGGAGGCTGGTGAGGCTGGGAAGTGGGACTTTTGGAGGTTTATGTTTGGAGGTTTTAAGTTGCTGTTATGGTCCAAGTGTTCCCCAATTGCCTACAATCCAGATCAGGGCCCCATTGTGCCAGATGCTGTACAAACGCATGGTGAGAGATCATCCCTTCCCTGAAGGTTTACAGTCTAAACAGACAAGACAAAGGGTGGGAGAAAAGAAGCACAATTAGCCCCATTTTACACATGGACATCAGAGGTACAGAGAGACTGAATGCTTGCCCCAGGTCACCAGTGGGTCATTACCAGAGCCAGGAATAGAACCCCAAGTATCTTGCTTTCCAGGCTAGTACCCTAGCCACAGACTGAGCAGTTGATTCATTTCTTTTATGTTTGTTACATTTGTAAAGGAGTATCCAGGCTGCCCAGCCCCAGGGATGAGTGGGGTTGTGTTTTACGTGTAGTATAAACCAAAATAAATAAAATCTATCTTCGGCTTTCCAAACATCAGCACCACCCCAGCACTCTGTACTCCTGCTGGTCTTTAGGTTTTGCTAAGCAGTAATAAGGTCTAAGTGCTCTAATGCTGTCCCTAGCGATGCAGTAAATGCAGCTGGTGCCCACTGCCAGACAGAACCTTCATGTGCCAATAAGAAAAAGTCAAACATGAGGTATCTTTTTGCCACTAAGGATCAACTCATCTCACTGCTTGTTGCTAATTGTCTTCATTTGTTGAGTCTGATTTGGCAGGCTCTATCAGCGAGAAGGAACGTGTGTAATTGCACTAATTTTTCTAAGCCCTAAGTGAGAAAACAACAGTGGATGTCACTGGTGGTGTGGCTATAAATTAATTAGAATTATGCAGTGTCTCCCACACTACTTTTTGGACTATTTGATTTTAAAAATTCACTTTAACCCTATGTGATGGGGTGACCACCCCACACAGGACTGAAAGGGGTTAAGGTGGGGACACAGGCCAATTAACTTCACAGGCTGCAGGGAGGCAAGCAGCAGTCACACCAGATGTGGTAGGAATCAATCCAGGGAAGGAGCAGTGAGGAAGGTCCAGGACTGCTAAGCTGAGGGTTCCCGGATTGGAACCTATTGTAGAAGGCAGGCCTGGGTTCCCCTACCAGCCACTGAGGGAGTAGCACCATGGGGCAGTGAGAGGGAAGACTGCCTAGGACCGCTAGAAAGAAGGGATTTTGCTAACCCAGAAGAGAACACTGAGTGACCCGGTTGGAGGGCTGTCATGAAGAGGAGCTGCGGACTTGAGAGGGACAGAAAAACAGTGTGCAAGCCACGGTAGGCAGCACTGACCTCTGTAGCTAATCTCCAGAGTGACCAGGAGGAGGCACCAGATCAGTGGTGAGTGGTGCACCCCGACACCCTACACAAATCCTGCTGCCAAATGTCTTTATTCTATGTATGGTAGTTCCCCGTGGAGATAGAATTCTCATGCTATGTTGTGCCCTAATGGATACAGTAATATTGTAAAGGGCTTCCCCTCCACCTCTGGCTGAGGTGCAGGTGGTTGTGGGTTGAGAGAGAGAGGCTGGGGCCAAAGAAATTGAAACAAAGTTTTTGTGTGGTGGAGGGTACTGCTAGTTGCCAGTTCGAGGGGAGGCAGGCACTGCTGTTTGTGCAAGGGTTCTGGCTGCATTCAAGCTGGTTTGGAGTTTTAGACAATGGGGTCTCACCTTGTTCCTTCAAACACCCCTGATGTGATACAGGTGGGTTAGATATGGAGAGCTGATGCAGGAGGTTGGGGGGATAAAAGGGACTCTCTGGAAGATCCAGGCCACTGATGCACCAGTACTATACAGGGACAGCAATGGAGCGAGTAGCCATTGACCTGCAGGGACCCCTGCTAGTAACTGAGTGGGGAATTAGCCCCCTGAATTACAATATTATTTTTATAGATATCCCAGCAGCTCCCATGGTACACTAAGCACTGTCCACATGCCCAGGGAGAGAGTCCCTCTTTCAACGAACTCACCGTCTGAAGCTATGTCTACACTACGAGTGAGGGGTGTGATTCCCCTGCTTAGGTACACATACTCTCATTGAGCTAATGTGAGTATAAATACTGATGTAGCCATGGCAGCATGGGTAGAGGCAGCAGGGGCATGGCTTAGTCATGCTAAATACCTACCCACTGGTTTCAGGCAGGTTTGTACTCATCCCGGCTAAGCCATGCTCTGCTGCCTGGGCTACCGTGGCTACACTACTATTTATATTCGCACTAGCTCAACAAGCGCTAGTGCAAGCATATATACATGAGCGGGGGAATCACACCCCTGGCTCATAGTGTAGACAGAGCTTGAGAAGACGAGCTACGCACAAAGGGGGCTGGGAGAGAGCTAAAATAAAATAAAAGTAAGTTTAACATTGACAGTCTTCAGGGGCTCCTTGACCTGACCAGCATTAGCTGGCTAATGTCTTGTAGGCATCATGGAAGATGTGGCTCTTGGGGAGGGATTTTGAGAAAGAGAGGTTAATGGCTTTCTGAGGTAGTTTAGAGATAGTATAACAAAGACCAAGGGATGGCGTGGAAAAAGGCACAAAGGTGGTTCTGCAAGAAGAGGGTTAAGGCTGGCATTCCTGGCAGAGCAGAGGCATTAGGAGGCGAGTGGATGTGTAAAGAGCAGAAGAGTCAGGAAGGGCCTTCAAGGGGAGAACACAAACCTTCAGCTGTATGTCGTGGGAAAAGGGGCAGCCGGTGGAGGGAGTCAAACAGAGGGGAAAGGGTAAAAGCAACAGAGATAGAAGATGAGCTTAGCGGCTGCATTTTGAATATGTTGCAGTGGGGAGGATATAGATCGATGGGAGTCCAAGACAGGGAATTATGAAGGCCTGGAAGAGAGTTTTAGCTGCCTGGATAGAAAGGAAAGGTCAGATATTCATAAGGACCCCTCTGCTTAAAACATTAAGACATGATCGAAGGTTCACTCTTAGAAGCATGGGCTGTAACTTTTCAAATAAAACAGACCAGTGCTTGACTCTCTTGACTTAACCTACTACAGAGATAAGGGCCAGCCACAAAGTTCAGATTCAGGTTTGAACATCACCAAAGATAAGGAAAGTTCTAGTCTGGGATTGTAGCTTGGGCCCCTCTGAAAAATCTGAACGCCATACAATTTGCATTATTTCATTTTCAATAATGTCTGCTGCACCTCCCCAAATGGCTGCTACAGCCCAGGGTGGGGGTGGGGATGGGCTCCCCACGCCTATAAAATGCCTATAAAAGTCTGCCATCTATGCTCGCTTCTAAGAACCAAACTCCCCATCACTTGCCTCCATGGGGCAGAGGCATTGTTACTAAAAGTAGGGGTGAGAAAGGCAGTTATCTGGCACCTTTAAAATAGCTGAGGGCAGGTGGGTCCTTTAGGCCAGGAGGGCAGCCTTCTTCGGAGTAGGAAAATTCTGATTGGTGTTGGGCAGGTACTGTTGATGGTCCATCAAGTCTACAGCAACAATGTGGGATGACGGTGGGCAAGTACTTAGCCCTACTGAGGAAAGGCCATCTCACAATGGTGTATCTTAGGGACACCAACTGATATGCTAGTGCTCTTATTGGAGCAAGGTGATTACATTGATGCAAACAGTTTTCCTCTTTTTGTGGCAAGTTACCTGTGACTCCAAGAGCTCCTCAGTGTCAACTGGCAAAGGATTCACAGGCATGTAACCGCAACGCCTGTTAGGCCTGATAAACTCACTACACCTAATACACGTAAGGTATCATATAAATGCTTATAATGTGCTGGTCATCATAAGCATCGTGAGATGTATGTATGGGTGTGATGCAAGAAGTTGCATATATGTACTAAAAATATGTTTAAACTTCATAACCAGCCAGAGTGAATAAACAAGTTTTTCTCAGGTAAAGGAATGTTGACATAGCTGTCTGCCTATAGCTCTGATGTAAAGGCAGCAAGAGAAGTCAAATTTAATAGGAGTTCATTTGCATCTGAATTCAACTAGAAAAGCAATTTAACAAGAGGTTGAGAAAAGCAACATGGCAGTAGCACTCCAGAGAGCAAACACCAGGAATTCATTTCAAAGGTTTACTGGACTATAAGAAGGAGGGAGAAAGATATTTTGTTATCCAGCACAGAGGGAGAAAAAAGGACGGTGCTTTTTTAAAAATCCATAAAAGCTGAATCCCGGCCCTGGGGGCTGGTGATGATGAGAAGTTGTTATAGGTGAGATGCTTTTCTGAGACAAAAAGAACAGGAGTACTTGTGGCACCTTAGAGACTAACACATTTATTTGAGCTTAAGCTTTCGTGGGCTACAGCCCACTTCTTCGGATGCATAGAATGGAACATAGATTGAGGAGATATATATATACACACATACAGCGGGCATAAAAAGGTGGGAGTTGTCTTACCAACTCTGAGAGGCCAATTAAGTAAGAGAAAAAAACTTTTAAAGTGATAATCAAGATAGCCCAGTACAGACAGTTTGATAAGGGGTGTGAGAATACTTACATGGGGAGATAGATTCAATGTTTGTAATGGCTCAGCCATTCCCAGTCTCTATTCAAACCTAAGTTGATTGTATCTAGTTTGCATATCAATTCCAGCTCAGCAGTTTCTCGTTGTAGTCTGTTTTTGAAGCTTCTCTGTTGCAAAATTGCCACCCGCAGGTCTGTCATTGAATGACCAGACAGGTTAAAGTGTTCTCCTACTGGTTTTTGAATGTTATGATTCCTGATGTCAGATTTGTGTCAAGTAGTGATGCGAAACAAGAATATGGTGCATTAAAAAAAAAATGAATCCATCAAGTGTAAACAAAAATGAATACAAAGCAGCAAAGCAAATGTTAAGCGTGCAGCGAAGAAGGGAAAAAAGTGCCCTAGATCATTTGTATGCTAAGCTTTTAAATGACCTAGAGATGGCTGGCAAAAAGATCTATAGCATTGCAAAAATGAGATGCACAAGGAAGGAAGATGGTATTGTAACAACCTTTATAAATGATGGTCAGGAGAATCTAGTAACACCTGAACAAGTGAAGAAGAGGTGGACACAATACTTTTGAGAGTCTCTTAAATTAGGCAAACCCCTTTAAGGCAGAGTTGCCAACATGGGACCTTAATGTGGTGCCTGAGACTGACATAACAGAGGAGGAGGCGAGACATTCAGTTCAGGAAATGAAGAACAGTAAGGCAGCAGGACCTGAGGAAGTGATGGTGGACCTGGTGAAAGTCTTGGGCGAGAGAGGCCTAAAAAAGATGGGCAGAATGGTTAAAGCCATAAGGCAAGACATTCCCAAAGACTGATGCAAATTGTTCTTGGTCCCAATACATAAGAAGGGAAGCATCCATGAATGTGGAAACTAGAGATAAAGATATTGTTGCCTGGGATGAAGATACTGGAGTATATCCCGGATGTTAGGATTAGGAGAATGGTGGAATTCTTCAAACAAAAACAGTTCAGCCTTATGAAAGAATGGGGGACCACAGATGTCAGATTTGTAATTCAGCAAGGGGTAGAGAAGTGGCTGGAGTACCAACAGGACAGCTTCTGATCTTTCATAGATAGGGCCTTACCAATTTCATGGCCATAGGATTTAAAAAAAAAAAAATCATAAAGCTATTTAAATCTTAAATGTCACGGTGTTGTAATTGTAGGGGTCCTGACCAAAAAAGGAGTTGTATGTGTGTGCGGGGGAGAGGGGTTTGCAAGGTTATTGTAGGGAGGGTTGTGGTACTGCTACCTTTACTTCTGCGCTGCTGCTGGTGGCGGCGCTGCCTTCAGAGCTGGGCAGCTGGAGAGCGGTGACTGCTGGCTGGAAGCCCAGCTCTGAAGACAGAGGCACTGCCAGCAGCAGCACAGAATTAAGTATGACATGCTATGGTATTGCCACCCTTACTTCTGCACTGCTGCTGGCAGGGCACTGCCTTCAGAGCTGGGCACCTGGCCAACAGTCACCGCTCTCCAGCCGCTCAGCTCTGAAGGCAGCACAGAAGTAAGGGTGGCAATACCGCCACCCTCCTAAAATAACCTTGTGACCCCCCCTGCAACTCCCTTTTGGGTCAGGATCCCCAATTTGAAAAAACGCTGGTCTCCCTCATGAAATCTATGTAGTATAGGGTAAAAGCACACAAAAGACCAGATTTCACAGTCCATGACGCGTTTTTCATGACCGTGAATTTGGTAGGGTCCTATTCACAGACCTAGAAAAGGGATATGATGAAGTGGAAGAAAGAGGCTCATGCTAGTTCTAAGGAAATATGGAGTGTCTATGGATTTACTAACCATGGTGAATGCTCTACACAGGTCACCTGAAACATGTTTTGGCATGACAAATCCCTGTTAAGTGAAAGCTGGACTGCACCAGAGGTCTGCCCTAAATCCGCTGGCTGTTTATCATATTGATGGTTTGTATCAGCTGGAAAATCCCAATTGGAAAAGGTCCCTGCTATATGCAGATGACATAGCAATAAGGGTATCCTCAAAAGAGGACCTGGAGGAAATAGTAAACCAGTGGTATTACCAACTTAGCTGGCATGGGTTGAAAATAAGCATGACTAAGGGTAATAATTTATATTGAAATGATTTTTAATGCATTTTGCTTATTACAGGAGGCTGTTAATGCATTAATGTGTAGGTACTACCCGTCTCTCTGTTATTTCCATTATTTATAGCAGAACTGACATCTTTGAGAGACCATTTTTCATTCAGAGGTTGGGAGTGGGGTGGGGAAGACACTTATAAGTGCCATTGAGGAACACAAATTCCTTCCTGGTAATCAACATGGCAATTAAACCCTTAAGAAGAAGTGTGACCAAATAAGAGGGGGAAAACAAAGTAACGCGTTAAAATCCTCTTCCTGAAAAAAGGAAAATATATTTAAAAGAAGCAAATTCAATCTGTTTTTACCACATAGCACGTATAATTTTGAATGCCTTGTATTAAATTGTCTCTATATTTTCACTTTCCTTTCCTGTTATTGTGCTTGATTATACTTACTCTTATTAAAGTAGCAAATTTCCTGTAAAAATACCATCATTATAATCCCTGGCAGACACAAGTAATGAATTCATTATTACTATTATTCTTGTTCTTATCATGGTAGCACTTAACAGGACTCAACCAAGATAAGGGGCTCATATATTACAAACATATTTAAGTGACTGTTCCTGCCCTGAAGACCTTATAATCTAAAACAAGAAAGAGAATCTGGGAGAAAGTATTATTATTATTATCCACATTTCACAAATGGGGAACTGAAGCACGGAGAGATTAAGTGACTTGTCAAAGGACACACAGGAAGTCGGTGGCAGAGCCAGAACTGAAACTATATCTTCTGAGTCCCAATCCAGTACCTTAACCACAAACCATCCACCCTCTGTACTGAACTTTCTCTTTTCCCTCTCTTGCAGATGTTTAGCTGTGTGAAGGGGAGCTGTTCCAATGCTTATGCAAATCACAGAATTTCTCAGTCATATTCCAAACTGCTGAATTACATTATGGGTAATAATAAAGTTACCGGAGTCACTTTATAAAACTGACAGGCTGTCAGTATTTACTGTATAAATAAAACTAAATCCTGTAAACAAATGAGTGGCTTAATCCTGTTGGCACTGTTCTATATCGAACCAGATGTTAAAGGCTTTATACTCCTCTACACTTGGACCATGTTGTTCCCATTAATGGCTGTGGTGGGTATTCATGCATATGGAAAGAAAAAGAGAGTTACCACAAAACGTTGACATACTGCTGTTTGAACAGCAGGGTCCACAGAGCAACTTAATGCATGGCAGGCTTGAGGATTGTAGATTTACATCCCATATTGTGATCCACTAAGTGTCCAAATAGACAAGCCATTTATATTTGAGGAAGGTTACAAGACAGAATACCTACATCAGACAACATGTCCAATGCAACTTATGCATAGCCAATGGGTGGAAGAAAAGCATGTAGACTTTGAAGATCAAACTCTTCTGATTCTTATTACAGATGGTCCAATGCAGCTAACTTCAGATGCTTTGGGAGTATTTACAAATGGAATTTAGAACCCTTCGTAGATTTTAAGGCCTGAAAGGATCAACTTCGATCAACGAGACCAAATAGATCAACTGGACACCTTATAACTCAGGCCAGAGACTTTTATAAATTTATTATAATATTGAGACCAATACCTTGTGTTTGACTAAAGCATATCTTCCAGAAAGGCATCCAGGTTTAATCTGAAAATGTCAAGAGATAGAAAATCCACCTTTCTATTACAGAGTATGGGGCTAATTGCAACGGTTGTAGGTTATTTATTTGAAAATGAGGTTCTGGCTCAGAATTTATTGTGTTGCCTTAATTTCTTGTGTGACTATAGAGAACTCCAAGTAACTTGGCAATGCCAAGGTGAACTTTAGGAAGAACAGTAATAACAATTCATGAACTATCATCATTATAATATGGAAGGAACATACGTAAAACCAGGGTGGCACGAGTGGTGCAACCATAACAGCAATAGTTTGTAAAGTTTGTTTTCTACTGTTTAAGGGAGGATACAAGACACTAAAGGAAAAAAATAAGAAAAGAAAAAAAATGATACAAGGCCTGGAAGAGCATAAGGTGTAAGAAGAGAGTGAAGACGCTAAATTTATAATGTCTAGAGAGGCAAATACTCAGGGGAGACATGATCACAGTCTATAAATATCATCAAGATACAAATATATTTTGAAAAATGTTGAGGAGTAAAAGCAGTTGGGGCAGTGGAATAGACTGGCAAAGTGGTGGTCAATGAACCTTCACTGAAAAATGTTAGTGGGAACGACCTGGGGAGTAATGCTGCACCACACAGGGTGTAAACTCCAGGGCAGATATTTCAGTCTCAGCTCTTCCCTGATTCTTGGATCAGCTTCCCCATTAAGTCCCAGCTCTTTCTTCATAGAATATTATGGTTGGAAAGGACCTCAGGAGACCATCTAGTCCAACCCCCTACTTAAATCAGGACCAATCCCCTGACAGATTTTTACTCCAGTTCCCTAAATGGCTCTCTCAAGGATTGAACTCACAACCCTGGGTTTAGCAGGCCAATGCTCAAACCACTGAGCTATCCCTCCCTTCAAATCTCTCCTTAAAACCTTCCCTGCCTTGTTCAAATTGTTCTCGACTCCTCCCTATCTTTCCAATATTCCCATACCTTCCTGGACCTTGCCATTGTTCTAGGCCTTGTCTTTATTTATCTTGACTCTCTTAATGCTCAACACTGTAAACACAGAACATAAGAATGGCCCTACTGGGTCCATCTAGCCCAGTATCCTGTCTTCCGACAGTGGCCAGTGCCATGTGCCCCAGAGGGAATGAACAGAACATGCAATCATCAAGTGATCCATCCCCTGTCGCTCATTCCCAGCTTCTGGCAAAAAGAGAGAGCACCAATCACAACACATGTTGTTCTAGCCATTCCTTCAGCCACCCGCTGGCCAGATTGTCACTGGCACTGGACACCCGATTGGCATAGCGCACCACAGCCCAGAACTGCTGAGCCCAAGTGATCTGCAAGCCTCAGCCTCCCAAGTATCTGGGATTACAGGCGCATGTCACTGCACCCAGATAATGTGAATAAACGTAAGTGATAGTAAATATTAAGGGCTAGGCAGTGACCTTGTTCTACTCAGTGAATCAGCGCAGTAAGGGCCTGCCCAACTCTTGTTCAACCTGCCTGGATCTTGGATCTAAGTCAGGTGCAGAATTCTGCCCACTGACAGGTGGGTGGAGCCAAGAGTAGCCTATCAGACACAAGGAGGAAGTAAGCTTTAGCCTTTGGAATTCCATTCCTTTCTCAGGACTCCTCGGGGGTGGAACAATTATGTACAGCCCGTTACTTAGGGGTCAACCTGAAGGCTCAATCTAACCCTGTAATTAGATTTGTAATTGTAGAGGCATACATCAAGGAACAAAGAAGTTAGGCTATACTTAGAGAATGGGGGACTCTATCCTGGGAAGCAGTGACTCTGAAAGAGATTTGGGGATCCTGGTGGACAATCAGCTAAATATGAGCTCCCACTGTGATGCTGTGGTCAAAAGGGCAAATGTGATTGTTGGGGAATCTCAAGTAGGAGAAGAGAGATTATATTACTTCTGTATTTGGCACTGGTGTGACCACTACAGGAATGGCATATTCGATTCTGGTGTCCACACTTCAAGGAGGATGTTGAGAAATTTGAATGGGTTCAGAGAAGAGCCAAGATCATGATTTAATGCTTAGAAAACATGACTTACACTCAGAAACTCCAGGAGATCAAGCTATTTATCAAACAGAAGGTGAAGGGGTGACTTGATCACCTACGTGGGGAATTGACATATGATAATAGAAGGCTTTTCAATCTAGCATAAAAAGATACAAGACGACCCAATGGTTGGAAGATGAAGCTAGACAAATTCAGACTAGAAATAAGATGCAAAATTTTAAGTCAGGATAATTAACCACTGGAACAACTTGCCAACAATTGTGGTGGATTTTCCATAATTGGCAATTTTAAAATCAAAATTGGATGCTTTTTCTGAAAGATATGCTCTAGGCCAGACACAGCTATTGGACTTGAAGCAGAAATTAATTCAGGGAAATCCTATAGCCTGTGTTATGTAGGAGGTCAGACTAGATGATCCCAGTAACCCCTTCCATCTTTGTAATCTAAGAATCTATGAAATCTTTGGAAAATGCTTTTCTGATGCTAGTGTGGCTAAGTGCTTTTTGGTTCTGAGTTTCTGACACCATGCAAGATACTTTTAAAGAGGTGAGAGATTATCAAATAACATCCTCTGTGATCTGTCTTTACTTCTACACTGCTTGCGAATAAAGGTGCATCAATGCTCCTTTTTTCATGATCACAGGCAGCAGAATACAAATTCCACTAATGTCTTCACTGCAAACCTCCTTGCAATAGTTAAGTTAATGAGCGTGTGATTAATGGATGTACCTATTAAATGCATTCTGTACTTCAATGGAAACTTCCTAATTGAGACAGATTTAAGTGCTAGACATTAGTAAGCAATTGGAAACAGGAACAACAGAGCACTCAGAACCGTTGCTCTCCTTTCATGTAGCATTTTGACTTTTTAAAGAATGGTTTGATTCCACAGGTGCGGGCTAAGAGTCAGAGCAAAATTGGAAGCCATCCCTTAAAGTAAGACCTCACCTCTGTGGTGAATAGCTCTTTAACCTTTGTTCTAGGATGGAGGTGCCCATTATGCAGCCCGAGGGCCAACGTCATCTTGCAAAATGTAGCCTCAGGACATCCTCTCTCTGAGAGTACAGGGTGAAGGCAAAGTTTAACCACTACAGGGATTTAATTGATAGGGAACTCAAACAACAAGCAAGTTCTATTAATCAAAGCCCTGCTCCCATTGAAGTCAATGGCAACCCCCCACTAACTTCAACGATGCAGAATCTGGCTCCTATCAAGGAAGATACAGGATTCAGTGAGTTTATATTTTATTATAAAATGTATGGATGTGTCTATAGAAATTAGACACAGCCTTTAGGATCCTGGGAATTAGCCAGTGAAGCCATCCATCTCACAAAGTTTGGACTTGTTTCTCTAAGACCTGCCACACAACTTCAACCAACCTGTCAGCCCCAGACAACAGAGAAATGGCTCACTCTTCGTATAGCCTCCTCCTTGCATTCTCGAGAGCATGTTCAGTTCTGAACAAAAAGGGAGCATGAGAGATGGGAAGACTGGTGTGGAAAAGGGAGGAAAAAAGGCACGGCATGTGACCTCTCCGTACCTCAGTTTACCCCATCTGTAAACACAATATTTGCTCACAGGGGTATACTGAGATATAATATTTAAGTATCTTGCTAAATTGCTACATTAGGATGAAATTCACCCCTGTGCAGAGGGCCAGCACAAAGGCTATGCACCATTTTGGTCTCATTTACATCCTCTTTTGAGGGCTTAAGTTGGATTTAACTGGCCCATAGGCAATGGACTGCTCTTCTGCACAGTGTGAATTTCACCTTAAGTCGTCTTATTATTAATGTATACCAGGAATTCACTCCCTATTGAACTGTGAACAATAAATTCTCTTTTGATCTGTGCATCACTTTTTAGAGCTGGTTACAAACAAGAGGGGAAGGGAAAAGGTTTTAATATCGATTAACAGACGTTTCAGTTCCATGCTCCATTCGGAACAGCAGTTAACGGAGAGGCTCACAAACAAAGAAGAGAACAGGGCAAAAGCTCACTGTTGATCCAGATATTGACTATTCACATCACAACTGCCAGCAACCCAAAGCAAAATGAATATTTGAACTGCTTGCAAAGACAAGTCATGCCAAACAGGGTAAGTGCATTTGTGTTTATTATGCAGGAGCCTGGGCAGGGAAAAATATATGTATTGTTAATAGAATATACACCTCAAGCTATACCAACATAGCTTTTGTTTTGACAAAATATTTCCTTCGGGAGGCAGGCACCAGTTCCTGAGCTTTTGCAGACAACAATATAAGTTTTCCAGTTAACTCCTGTTGGGCTCAATTCTCCAGATATTTTGCATCTTGCATCGCCCTTTGCATTTGTGCAAAAGAAGCATAGAGCTTTACTAAATCAGAATGCTAGTGTTTTACATAAGAATATAAGAAATGCCATACTGGGTCAGACCAAAGGTCCATCTAGCCCAGTATCCTGTCTTCCGACAGTGGCCAATGTCACGTGCTTCAGAGGGAATGACCAGAACAGGTAACCATCAAGTGATCCATCCCGTCACCCATTCCCAGCACACTCATTGTGTACTAGTGCCAATGGCGTCATAAGGTGCAAGGCAGCAGAGAATCAGACCAGTGTCTCCTTTAGCTGGTAATAGTGCAGGGACTAAAAAAACCACATCCAAGAAAAATAAACCTAAATTAATAAATATGTTACTACAAACGAGGAGTCATACTTGATGGCTTCCAAAAATGAGAGCTTGACCAACAGAATCAGGGATTTTACTCTTCATTTGACACCCAAAACAAATTGTATTTTCTTTGTTCTAAAATAAGAAAAAAAATCCTTCTGCATGGACCCCAACAGAAGCAGAAGGACTCAATTTAGCATGAATAACTTTTCTCACCACCACCCTTTCTATATAAAATGATGCAGTTAAGTCCTAATATCAGCAGTGTATAATGTACAGTAGCTAGATGTGCTTAGAGGAAGAGGGAAAGGGCAAAACGTTGTTTTCAAGCTTAGTCAAGAAGAAAAATACACTGTATGTAGAACATTTCAATAGTTCGTGTAGCACCATGATGACTTGTAAAGGATACATCAAGGACATTTGAATTAAAGTCAGCAATGATCCTGCCGACATACTTTTGTAGCCATTTTAATTTGTCTTGCAGAGGGAGGGGATGAGGAACCATATCATTTTGTGGCATGGTGAATGGATGAATAATCCAAATGACCACCTGGAAGTGCTTTTTAAATAGTCTTTATTACAACAGTAGCTGCAGAAGTACCAGTAAATAAATACACTCTAATGTATTTAGTATTAAAAAGATTCATTATTCAATAGTTTTAACCTGCTCCATATCACTTTATTGCCATTCTAGTAGGGAAAATTAAAAACAAAAGCTGAATCGTGTTCTGGTGACCAGCTCCAGATTGTTATGGGCTATGCAAATGAAAAGGCCAGGACTGAGACAGTGACCTTGCAGAAAGTCGGAGAATAAAATATTAGTCCCCACCTCCTGTTATCTAATCAGGGCTGGCTCTAGGATTTTTGCCGCCCCCCCCCCTGTTTTTTAATTACCCCCACCCCCGGCCCCGCCTCAACACCGCCCCTTCCCCAAATCCCCAGCCCTGCCTCCTCCCCCCAGGCTCTCAAGCCTGGGAGGGAGGGGGAGACTCCGAGCGGCCACTGCGCGGGCGCCGCTTCTCCCCCTCCCTCCCAGGCTCTCAAGTCTGGGAGGGAGGGGGAGCAGCGGCGCGCGAGCGGCAGCGGAGGTGAGCTAGGGCGGCCGGGGCACATTTTTAGGGGCAGCATTCTGGCGCCGGCCATGCCGCCCCTAAAAATGTGCCGCCCCAAGCACCAGCTTGTTTTGCTGGTGCCTAGAGCCGGCCCTGTATCTAATCTACTGAATCAGCTGTAAAATTTAACAATGCCACTTTCAAGAATACAAAGAAGGCTCCTGAATGAGCTCTCATAAAACCAGACAGCAAACCTTTGGGTTTATAGATGGAAATCTGATGAGAAACAAAACGATATTTAGAAAGAGACACTGCAAAGAAAATCAAGAAAATGCCAACCAGCGAAAGATGGAGCATGGTAGTCTTCCAGCTTTCCTGGAGATAGGAGGAGGTTTTTTCATACCATGGCTGAGATCCCAGCATCAACAGAGAATGCACTTTATGGTCCAAGTCTGATCCTGTTACCTGGGGTTCTTTCAACCCAAAGCTCTTGGTAACTTTTACTCTGTGTGAGGTGTTGTTAGGAAATAAATCAAGGGAGTCACGGCCGTCTGACCGATAGATGGCTGGTACAAACAGGACAATACAAGAGTGCTTTCACTTAAAACTAAACTTTACTTAGTCGCAAATACTTACACACGTCTGCAACACGTTAGTAAAACACCCCCAACCCTCGATAATTACCGAAGCTGAGCGTAGCTTTCGAGTGGCACCGTAACAGACTGCTGCTGGCCAGGTTTCCGTCTGCCGGTGGCGACCCGAAGATGCATCCAGAAGGAGCGACCCTGAAAGCCCCTTCTGAGAAATCTGATTACCTCAAACTTTCCCCCCTTATTTATACATTAGTAATACATCGACATATCCCTTAAAGAAAACTTGCTAAGCAAGCAGTTTTTAAAGGTCAAGCAAGAGGTTTCCTTATGATCGTCAATTAACCAGATATGTTTTTTTTTTCCAGAGTGTCCATGCCATGGGACCCTGACAGACACATTCCTCAGGGTACATTATAGATAAGCTTCCTGTTTTTCTAAAATACATGTATCAGCAATTTCAACATTCTTAGCAGGAAGGATGCGGGGTCAAGCTGCCCTGTCTGTGGCACCCAAACCCCCCTCCCCTCCTGCCTTGGTTATGCTAAGGCCACTGCATGACCAGTTTACGGCCTGCTGACTTGACTACTTTTAGCAATAAGCAATAGTGGTTTCAGGCACTTTATTGGTTTGCCAAAATCTCCCCATACAATCCCACTGAAATCAATATTCTTCAATTGAAACTGTCTAGGACATCTTAGGACTAGATTGTGCAATCTTTGCTGATGTCATCTTTCAATGGGACTCCTCACATGAGTAGGTGTTCATCAGCATGACTAAGGGCTTGTCTTCGCTACCAGGGTAAGTCAACCTAAGATACGCTACTCCAGCTACGTGAATAATGTAGCTGAAGTCAATGTAGCTTAGGTTGACTTACCCCAGTGTCTTCACAACACTGCATCGATGGGAGATGCTCTCTAGTCGACTTACCTTACTCTTCGTGGAGAGGTGGAGTGCCAGGGTCGACCAGAGAGCTCTCTATTGTTGATTTAGTGAGCCTTCACTAGACCCGCTAAATCGACCGCTGCAGCATCGATCTCCCCATAGTGAAGACTAGCCCTAAGGGTTGCACAAATTAGCTTTCACAGAGATATGAACAAATGCAATGTCAGAAACGTGGTCGTTACGAAGTCTCACAATCCCCTACAGTCACCCACTTCTTTACTTAGGCCTTATATACAATCGTTATAAGGCAGCACCCTCAGAGCATTTTCCAGAACCAGGCCACAGTAGAACAGGAACACCCACCTCAGTTTCCATCTTTCAGTGTCCCCATTAACTCCATGACAGTTTTCTTGCCTAATAATATCCCTCCTTGGGGCCTGTTTATTACAAAAATATAGTGCAAATAGTTCATAACCAAAGTCCCAAAACATAGTTTATTTATCCCCAGTGCATATAGTCCCAACATACCACACTTTGGTGTCTTTCACAATGTTTGGGCTCTTCTTCAGTCCTCTCCTGTCCCTTTACAAGGACAGCCATCCTAGCCCTTCCAGCTGGAGGGTAACCCTGCTTTCCCCAACCAGAATTCCACCTCCCCAGCCTCTTTGCTGGGAGTTCGTCCTCATCAGGGTATCAGCCATCACTCCCCCCCCTCCCCCCCCGATTCATTAACCTTTTCCAGCTTTCCAGCATGGAGATATCAGTGGGTGAGCCCTGTGCTGCTTTTTGTCCTTCAGCCCTCTCCAGTCCTGGCTTGCTGGGGTTGGGGAGGTCAGCCAACAACCCCCCCTGCTGCTCTGCTGACTTCAGCCTTCCTCAAGAACTAACTACTGCTTCCTTCAAGGACCTTCTACTGTCTCTGGGTCTCTGGCAGCTCCCACCCACCATTCTCCTGTTTGACGACTCCCAGATCTCCAATTCACCCAATCTCCTCCTTCTAGAGCCAGGTGCTCTCTTTTAGGCCCAACTGAGGTCAGCTGATGAGTCATAGGTTCACTGGCCTCTTCCCTCTTAAAGGGCCAGTTTTACCTGGTAACAACAAACACACTCCTTTCAAGGGAAATCATCACATTACACACTTACTCTTGCACATGGCCCTCTCCACATTGGATGGTTCATTAACGGACTTGGGGATCACTACCAAGGATGGGGGGAAAGGAAAAAGAGAAGCCCACTTCTCTCCTGGACAGTAAGGCGCATGGCTGGTGTAGGAGCTATCATACAGCCTCTACGGTATCAGGTGATTTGCCTACACAAGGGGTGAACCTGCCTCATCTGGTTGCACCAGTGTTTGGGCAACAATTTGCAAACCAGCCATACTATGTCTCAGGGTTGGGACCATTGTTATTACCTCAGTGTAAAAGAAATGGCATTTTCAAATCAAAAGAGCATTGATATTATTAAGCCCAAATAAAAGGTTTTGAGACACAAATAAACCATCTCAACGGGGGTACTTGTCAGAGAGGGGTAAAAGTGCTGCCTTAAAGGTACAGAAGCAGCAGTGAATACACACACAGCACAACCATTTTTAAAGGTTCTTTTTTAGAATGCAATGTAGTTAATAGTGCTGTGATCCCTCCGGAAAACGTTAATATTGCTAATAAGCAACACGGAGAGAACACTTTAAGCAGTTCTGCGTCTCAGCAAGGTTTCTCGGGAACAGGGAAGAGCACCAAGTACATTTCCTTGTACACCCTGTATCACGGGAGGAGGAGGAAGCAGATGACATACTGGATGAGTCAGAGCTAAATTCAGAGCAGAAGAATGTGTACAGAACAGGGTAGAAACTGCGTCTAGTATATTTCTATGTGAAACTTGAGGAACTTTCCACTTTACTAAAAGAAAAGTGGCAGGGGCATATTTAGGAGCAATTGGGTTTAATAAAAAATGTCAAAGAGAAACACAGCCTGAACTTTTTATTTTGTAATATGACATATTGTGAATATACATACAAAATAGACTTGATTCAGGAATTACTGGGTGAGGATCAATGCCCTGTGTTATACAAGATGTCAAACTGGATGATCTCAGTGGTCCTTCCTGGACTTAAAAATCTATGAAAATGCTGTGTGTATAAGTTGCAATAATATTGTGTATGGTTTTGTTTAGTATTATGTACAATATTCATAATGCCAATATATAGTCCAAATTTGGGCTTTTACTAAGGTAAGACATTTTTAGCATGTAATCAACTTTGTATTCGTTTTCTGTCTGGTAGATGGTGTATGAAGATACTAAAACTGTAATTATAAGATTATAGTTGTCATTACATTTTTAAATATGAGGATATAAGGCCAAATTCTTAGCACAATGGCATCAGATTCGGCCCCCTGCAACAGATTAAGAACTGTATCTCTGTGGGCTAGTTGGGGGGCCTATTTGGATCAAACCTTTGTCACAACTAGGGAGACACTGGTCTGGAACTCAAAATCAGCCTAGTCGAGAAAATTGAATGCTGGAAGGAAAGAGTTGAAGTTGTGCCTGGCAGTGTGATTTTCAGGTCTTACGTATTGCACTGAAAAGGGGATATTGTTGAATCGAAAAGGAGTGCATAAGAGGTGCATTAGTTTGCAGACTGTTGTTTCTTAAATCAGGATCCATGAGCTTCCTTCTCAGAGATCATAACAAGTTTTAGACCTGCCATTGACAAGCCAACCTAGTCAAGAATCTTTGAATTGTCAGTGAAACCTTGGTAATCAATAGCTAAGAATGTGGCCAGCAAGGCAAAAAGACAAAACAACAAAGTAATATATATATATATATATAGAGAGAGAGAGAGAGAGAGAGAGAGAGAGAGAGAGAGAGGGTAGAAAAGAGCCAGCTGAAAGCTGGAGGAAGGAAATGAAAATGGAGATTTGGAGAAGAAAGTAAAGAAGAACAGTTTCGGTGTCCTGTAGGGTTTTGGGAAAACTGAAAAGCCTTGAAACATTAAAAGGCTCAGATAGAAAAGGCTCAAGATCCACCATGAACACATGGTGTTTCACCATTCCAGTTCATACTGGGGCAGAAGATTAATGACTTGATTCTCTCCTGAACCTGAACTCTGCTTGGGGCCTGAGAGAGGGCATCAGTGACCGAGTTCGGGAGCCCTGATTCTCAGGGCCAGTCTCAGCTATAATGAGAGCTAGAGCTGCTTTCCAGGCAGCTCTCACTTACCCTACTGATGCAGGGTCCATAACAGATCCTGTTCCAGTGGAGAATAGGTGTAGTGGAATGAAATTCCACCACGCCCATTTCCCACCTCCTGGCTATGCCGGATACGATCCCTCCTCCCAGGGTTGTGATGGCTGGCACAGGGCCCAGATTCAGCACTCCTACAGCACCAGGGATTTCCTCTCCAACAAGGGAATTCTCTGCTGGTCAGTTTCTAACTCCATAGTACCTCCTGCATGGCACTCAAAAGGGCCAGCACTGAGTAGAGAATCTAGCCCTCCACATCCTTTACTGGACTCATTACACCAGCTACATCCTGAAAAGTCAGATCTCAAAGCCTCCGAGGCAAAAACCGTGTGCTAGGCTTCCGAAGCCCAGCTTTCAACTGATGATAAAGTACAGCACTTATTGGAGTTCAGAGCAGAATAAATGATCTGAGGCAAAACAAAGAACAGGTGCAGCAGGGACATCAAGATCCTACTAAATAAATTGCCCCACCAGGTTGTTTTGCAGAAACATGTCCAATTCATCCTGATATACCACTAAGAAAGACTCCACAACTCCTTGGGAGGTCATGGGGAAAAGTGACTCCTTGATTCAATCAATGCCAGCATGTAGTAAGTGATGACATAATTTTCTCAGTGAGTTAATAGACAGCCTGCTGAACAACACACTCAGTAGGCTAAGGGTTCAATAAGTCTATCCTGGCTTGCACTCATAGTTAGGCCTCTTTGGATCCTGCAAAGTGAGAGGGTCCCAGAGCCCGGGCTCCAGCCCTAGCTCGGAAGTCTACATTGCAATGAAAAAGCCCCACAGCCTGAGCCATGTAAGCCCAAGTCAGGTGTTGTGGGTCAGCCAAAGGTTTTTAATTGCAGTGTAGACATACCCTATGTGCTTCTACTTCATGTCTGCACAACAACAGAATAGTTACTTAAGAAGAAATATTGGCCACATTTTACCTTAAGGGTACATGTATAACTAGTTAGTGAAGAGTTAATGAATTATGAATGGATGTTCTGTAAATGGTAAAACAATTGTTATTGATTCCAACAGGCCAATACATTGCTTATAACCATGGCTTGCAATCATCCAGGGCACCTCTTTCTACCGGGGTGCATATAACCATCTATATCTCATACGGCTTATGTCTAACATGTTTACAACATCTAGTAACCATTCATAAACGTAGCCTTAAAATAAGTAAATAATCATAGATGTTCTAATAAAGAGTTAAATAATTATTAGATAGCCCAAACAATAGATTGTTTATAGCCATGGTTTATAATAATCTATAACACCTTCAACTTGTGTGCTCCTGTCTGTAACATGACTATAGTATCTAGTAATCATTTATTAACTTATTTGTTTGCAGTGTAGTTGTAGCTGTGTAGGGCCCCAGATATTAGAAAGACAAGGTGGGTGAGGTAATATCTTGTCTTGGACGAAGGTTGTCTCTCTCACTAACACAAGTTGGTCCAATACAAGATATTACTTCCCCCATTTTGTCTCTCCAAGCTCTAATTTGGTCAGTACCAAAGTGCAAAGCCCTTTTTCTTCACTCACACCTCCCAAAACCTGCCAGCGTATCCCTTAAAAATCCAATTTATTTTTTGTGATGTGTGATTGGTCTTCTCAAGAATAACAAGAATACTGATTAGTGAACCACAAATAATGAAGAATGAATACTTTTCTTCAGGTTTCTTCAAGGGCAGATATCTGTGTTTCCAAGCACATGTAGGCTATTGACACCAAAGACTCTTTCACCAAACGGTTGTGTGAACAAAATTTCAACAATTATGCATAGTGAACAAAAAAGGGCCCGGAAATGGTCAAAGCAGAATTCCAGGAAATATTTGCTAACATTGCATTTGTAGCTGTCAGCTAGAATCATGTTGTCTTGATTTTTTAATTCTCAAAGAACTGACTACATTCTGCTGGTGTAATTTTTTTATGAGTCTCGGACATAAGTGTAAAATCTATTAAGAAGATCTGAGTGATAACTTGTGTTACCTCAGTGTTTCCTCTAAAATACTGTTTGACTTCTTTCAGCAGAAAATGCAAGATGACAAAATATAACTGGTCAGATACAAAAGACTTTTTGGGGGTATTTTAAGATATTTTTGTGCAGAGAGATTACACTGAATTAACCATACTGCAAATTGGTGCTGCATTTTTGCTCAGTAATAACAAAATAATTCAGTAGCTATTGTCTTGCAAAAAAAAAAAAAAGTATATTGTTGTTTTTGCTGTTTATCTTTTCCCACATTCCCTTCCAATGTGACTTCAATATAAACTCAAAGAAATATTTTGATAAATTATACACCTTTACCTGAAATAAAGAGGGGATTTAAGGCAAAGATGTGAAATCCTCCCAAGATTCTTTCATTTTTGTAGAGAAGTGATTTGACCTGCTTTGATAAATTCCTAATGTAGTGTGGAAATGGATTTACTAGACATATAGTGTATCATCTGGTTACCTGCCAAGGAACGCAAGATACATGGGGAATCCTATTCAATGTCGATTTTGAAATCCCACTGAAACTAAATGCCTGTTAGACGAAAAGGTCAAATAAATGAGGAGTGCCAACAGGATTTCAGCTATTTCATCACTATCAGCACTCATCATTTAGAGAGCATGTGTGTATGTATTGCTGATTGTATTGCAAATAATCTTGTTCATGGAGTGAATTGTTTTGTGGGGTACTAAGTCTTTAGCCTCTAGGTTGCCAGTTCAAACACAGCCTGGATCAACAGTAGCCAAAAGTCATTTACCACCTGATGGTTCTTCGGTGGTATACATGAAATAACAATGGGCAACTTGTCTTCCCAATGCACAGGTGGAGCATATCAGCCAAGTGCTAAGGAGATCTCTTTTGAATCAATAAATGGAATCCTCTCTCCAGACTGCAGAGTAGCAGAGTGGTTCCATGTTTACCACTACAGCCTATGGGGTGCAGTATCCCATTTCTGTAGTGCCTCCTCTTCCTTGGCACAGTCCCACCAGTCCCATACAACGTGCTCTGGATGTTGCCACAGATCTGTATTGCACAGCTTGTAGGAGAGGCAGACTTCTGCATGACCTGCCCACATTCTGCTCCCACCTCTTGTGCAATAGAATCATACGGTTCCATTGGCTCCAGGGACTTCTCTGGCAGAGAGAAGAGGGGAAGGATGGTCCAGTAGGATTCATAGATTCATAGACTCTAGGACTGGAAGGGACCTCGAGAGGTCATCGAGTCCAGTCCCCTGCCCTCACGGATAGGATAGGAGATCCATGTTCCATTTCCTGCTCAGCTAGAGACTTCCTGTGTGACTTTGGGCAAGTCACTTTCTTCCCCCTGTGCCTCAGTTCCCCATTGGTAAAATGGAGCTAATAGCACTTCCCTATCTCACAGTGGCATTGTGAGGATAAATACATTAAAGATTGTTACCCGCTCAGGTACTATGGTAATGAGGGCCATATATACACTATAAATAAATAGGCAGAGTTTGCCTCATCTGCATAAACTCTGAATTTGTACAGTATAGCTGTAATCTAAAGATGACCAAGAACTTTACAGACATTAATTTAAATTCATAATACCCGTTGTGAGTCTGGGATCTTATGAGTTCATGTACATATTTGTCACTGTTACATTCTGTATGAAGTATGCTACATGGCTTCTACATTAAGGTTTGTGTTAGAATTGTTCATGTCACCTTAGCATGTGATTTCCATATTTTTTTTAATGACCGGACTTCTTTAACGGTTGTGTTTATTCCTACATCTTCTCTTGAACTACAATTAGAAACATTAACTCCATTTAACACACTTAATATTTAACAGTGGGATTTTCAAAAGAGCTTAGCATTAGCATAACTCTGCTCCCACTGAAGTAAAAGGTAAAACTTCCATTGACTTCAAAGGGAACAGTGTTAGACCAGGCTGAGCAAATTTGAAAATCTTACTCTAAATGGATGCAGTTCCATATGGTATTTTTGTCATACCAAATGGGTCCAATTTAGTGTACGATGGATGTTATATAGCTGCACCAATATACAATGCGAAAGCTAAAGCAAATGGTACAGCTAATGAAACTTCAACGCAAAAGCACAAACGATCAAATTCAGAAGGTGTGTAAATAGGTGCAACTCTACTGAAGTTTTACATACATTTCACCAGCTCTAAATTTGACCAGGAGATATTATTAAACTCCAGTTTAAAAACATATCACGGTCAAAGATAACAAGAGTTATTTTGGACCAAATGGGGAACAGCAAAGTATCCACAAGAGTATATATCCTCTAGCAAAACGTTGGGAAATTTATGTATTTATTTCAAGGACTGACTTGAGTCCTTAAGGGTCTCTTAATATTAATGTCCCCTGGGAACTGTCCTCACCTTACCCACACAAGAAAAATGAAACATGGCAAAATTAGGGTGTATTTGGTTCTCAGTCCCCAACTCAAAACTCCCACGTGGCGTGTTAATGAATTTAAACAGGCTGCTTAATGTGACCATTTACATTGTTAACCTTTCCCCAGCATGGCTGATTTCCTAGTCAACATCTCAATACATGGCACATATATGTGGACTATTATTGGCCTTTTTGTGCTATACCCAGGGTGGGCTATAGGAAGTGACCAGTTGGAATGCTACATTTTTGGGAGCCCTCTGCACACTTGCTATTCAGCCAGGTTACGGTACAGGACGGGGAGGTAACCTATTACTCTTTGCCCACCTCTGACAATAGGATTGATGTAAAGACAATGTTTCACTTGATCCCCTGTCGTACAAGGTTACTGACAGATGAGACAACTGCCAACCAGTCTCTCCTTCCAGCGGTGCAAGTCTCTACCTCCAGTAGTGGGGCAAGGCAGGAAGGCAGCACTCTGTCACAGCACTGAAAATAAATTTGTTAGTCTCTAAGGTGCCACAAGTACTCCTGTTCTTTTTAAAGACAGGGTAGGCAGCTTTCTGTCCTCTTTCTCTATCTGGCAGCTTGGGGCCCCCACAAAGCATAATGCTGGTCTAAATCCAGTCCCAGTAGATGAGATCCCATCAATAAAAACACCAGCAAAACTGGTGCTAATGGACAAACTTGTTAGCAGTCTAAGCAGAGAGAGAGGTCAAGGACTGAATAAGCCACAAAGACTGAAATATCATTCCTCTCCCTTAAGATGTGTTGTCAGAGCCACGTGGGAACCCGATAGTGCTGCTGCCTGCATTGTATCTGCTCTGTGAATTTTAGTATCTGGAACGGACACTCCAATATGTTGCACAAGCAGTAAATGAGGGGCAGATTCCAATACTATTATTAACTTTAAGTAGCACCTTACTCCAGGAGTAATTCCATTGAGTTCAATGGGACCAGTCAGGGAGAAAAGTTCTATTCATTGTGACTATGAGTATAAAAATCTATCCCTTCCCATCTATATTGTCACTGTGTCCCTACACATGAAAGATATTTTTTCCCCATCAGATACAGCATAGGAAATACGGTTTAAAAACCCACAGTTCAACTTATGATTCAGAACTTTATATGTAATAGTGAGAGCCCCAGCACATATCAATGCTTAAAAAAAAATCAGTAGCAGGGGGAAATAACACAGATTAAAGCCCATATGCTTTTCAGGCTTGATTTATGAACCTTTGTGCTTCGGAGCAGTGCCACTGGCACTTACTTAACCATGCCTAATGTAAGAAATCAAATAATTTGTACACATGAATGAGATGGGAATTTACAATGATGTTTGGCTACATGCAAATATACACTTCACTAGCCTCTCTCTTGCATTTATTTCCTGGGGGAGGGGGGAGGGAGAGAAGGGAGACACATTAATGCACAGCTATTCTATTCTGCAGCTTTCACTTTTACCTTTAAAGAGCTTGAGTTGATGGCATAATTATCAAGTTAAATGAGGGAAAAAATAAACAGTACTGGTCATTATGATTCCAAAACAATCAATGGGCGGCTAAAACCCTGTCTTGCACCTTCTTTGCTGGATGCAGAGCTGATTGGGAATTTTTTGCTGAAATGATTTTTCATCAAGAAGGGTTTTCAGATGGAAGATGGAATTTTGGGTCAAAACCACAGAAAAGCGCACCCCAGAACAGCTCTGTGCCTAGCACAGTCATCTGGGATGTGAGAGACAGATTCAAGGTTTCAGGGTGACCAATGGGTTATTGAAAATCATAGGGTCTCCCTCCCTCTTTTTTGTTCCCCATGAAAATTTTCAAAAGGTCTCTTTTTTGTCCCAGTGCAGGACAAAGACAATTCAAGCAGTCTCAGCAGAGAGGTCAAGGACTGAATAAGCCACAAAGACTGAAATATCATTCCTCTCTCTTAAAATCTTGGTGGGTAGCGGTGCCTCTTCCATGAAGTTCCTCATTTGAGGAGTGCTCAACAAGCCCTCATCTGTGGGCTCATTTTCATCCCTCTTCCTATTCAGCATATCCCGCTAAGGTGATTTGGAGGCAATATGGGCTGCAATGTCACCAATACAACAACATCAACCAGTACCACACCTCTATCTCCTTCAACTGGGAGGAGCTGCAGCCTCACCCTCAAAGAACACTTCTCCTTAAATTATGAAAGTAGAGAATTTCAGAGACTGACTGGACCCCTTATATAGCAGTGGTTCCCAGAAACATCTTCTTTCTTTTTCACCTAGCCAAAAACCTATTACAATGAGACCCTAGGACAGTGAACCACAGTCTCAATTACTATACAAATAACACACACTTCAGGGAGCTGAAACTTGAGCTCCAGACCAACTGCTCTAAGAGCAGAGCACTCTACCGCTTGAGCTAAGAGGAGAACTTCTTCAGCTAGGACTAGTAGCAGATCACATGTCTTCTCTGTAGGCCAACACTATTTGTCCACATAGATACGAGCAATATGTTACCCTGTACATTTACTTAGAAGAATTGGCAAAGATGACTTCTCCTTCCATGGTGGGAATGTGCCCACCTATTACCAAAATGGTCTGCAATGTTGGTTCTTGCAACACTTCCTTGTTGCTCCTAGATGCCCTGACTACAGCTGTATCCCTGGAAGACTCTCTCTCTCTCTCTCTCTCTCTCACTCACTTTTGATTAGCAGAGCAATTGCAGCGATTCCACTGAACCATGGTAACCCAGGCCTCTGTCACTTCTTGGTTGCACTATTGGAACATATGTTATATGGGATTAAAGATCAAGGCCACCAGGAAATTCCATCTGGTGTTGCAAATGGCTGCCAGTCCTTCAGAAAGGGTAGACAAATGAGTGACATATCACGCTTGTAGTACATACTTTGCACTGGCCAATGAATTTTTGAGAAAAATCCAGAACAAAATGTTGGTCACTATCTAAAAAAAAAAATCTCTAAACCAACTTATTATTATGGCTATAGGATATGCCCCTATGTATGTTTCTTAGTGAAACTTGGCAGTCTGTGCTTCATGCAGTAAATGGCAATCTCTCTCCAAAAAAACAGCTGCTTATCTGTTTTGTGCATTCATCGAATCATAAAAATCAGAAATGGAAAAGATCTGTTGACTTTGTCAGGCCATTCAGTCCATTCTCTTAATATTGCAGGATTTTTCCTGCAGACCATTCTCCGCTTTTTTATAAAGTCAAATTTCAAAGTATCAAAAAGATGCAGCCTCCACTATTCCCCTTAAATAGAGTTTCTAGCAATTCAGGAGGGTTAGTCAAACTCTGTTGTAATGTCCTAAGACATTACAAAAAAAGTAAACCCGTCAAAGTCACTGAAATATATAAAGGATCAAAAAATGTATTTTGGGAGAAAGGCAGGATGACTTTGGTGTTGAAGTACTGGCCTGGGATCCAGGTAACCTGAGTTACATTCCTAGCTGCCTGTGTTACCTGCAACTGATGGAAGCTCCTTCACTTGGGACAATAAAGGAACAATTCTGGGGATGGGCTAGCTGATTCGATAGTCTCTACTGTCTATGATTCTTTTTTACCTGGATTACATACCGACTGAGTCACTGAATTATTCATCTACCTTTCCCTGTGTTTAGGGAATTCTCTGCTTACATTATATTACATTGTATACAGCACTCAATGGCACTTCTCCCATCTTCTGGTGGTGGGAAATGACATCTTTTGCGGATCTCCTGCTCTGCTGAGGTTTGTGAGTGAGCAGCTAGGAGATATTCACTCTGGAGAAGGAGGGTTGTATGCACTCCTACAGAGCTCTCATCCCCTCCACACCAAATATAAAAGATATTGCTAATAGAAAGAGGTTTATGATAAAACAGCCTCATTTAAAATATTACCGAGCATGAGTAACCAACCAGAACACCTTCAGGCAGCATCAGGAGATACAAGTTTAAATACCTCGAAGCCAATGAGCTGAAAATCCTTTCTCCAGTGGCCGCAAAACATATCAACTCAGGCACATATATTGTCTAAAGTATACATTAAACAAGTGCGCTAAGTAGCCAGATCCAGAATGAGAAGTGCGACTTGGCTGAATTCAGGCAGAATGGGAGAGATTATGGATGAAGTACTTTGTGAAGTGTAAGAATCAATGAGTTCAGCAGTTAATGTTCTGTAGGCATCATGGGGGAAAAAAAAAAAAGGTTTGATTTGCAAGCAGGAGGGGGAGATTTAAAAAACCAAGAACCCTGATAACTTGATCTAGAAGGAAACTCATTAGGAATTATATACTCTGATATATTGAACCTGGGGAATCCAACATTCTGTACTGAAAATGTGACTAGCAGATAAAGTACTAGTGAGGCCCTGTCCTAAATGTGGAAGAATTAAAACAAGGCTTGTTAAAGAGGAATGGATGGAGGAAGGGAATGAACAGCAGGAGAATAAAAGCAGAGAGAGAGAATGGTGAGAAGATATGAAACATATTGGATGGGGGAGGGACGGATCGTGGAACACGGCGAGGTGATAAAATGGTTACCCTACATTCTGTGAAGGCAAAAAGTGATCTGAGAGAAGGAAGCTAATGAGTAGTGTAGATCACACAGTAGACGATAAATGGAGGTGTGATAATACAGGCAGCCAGGGAACCATTCACATAAAGAGGGGATAGTAGTAGGCAACTGGGAAAGGAATCTATAAAAATATGAAGAGAAAGCTGATACTAAACAAGCACCAATATACCCAACTGGAAGGAAAAAAGTTGTGTGAGCATAGATTTGAAATAACTTCTTAGAGATGTTACATGGAAACCAAATTGCTGTGTAAATAATGCAATGGACCAAATTCAATGCTGATTAAATAGGTATAACCTTCTATTGAACTTGATGGAAGTTGTGCTTGCTTATGGTGGGACTGAAACTAAGCCAGATATTTCTTTGCAAAAGGCCAAAGTCTGCTCCCAGCTACACCAATGTCAATCCAGAGTCAATATGGTTTACTCTAGATTTAGACCTTTGTGGTCGAGAGCAGAATTTGGCCCCAGATGAATTACATTCTAATTGTGCAGTTGGTTACCATTGTTGTTAGCCCTGGCTGGATTTTGGTTTGAATGATAATTCACGGCAGCAGCTCTGTTACACAGGAATCTTCTTGAACCTGCCATCCAAAATGGCTACCGTCCCCAGATTCGGGAGTGCAAATGCTGAGTGCCATTCAGACCGGAGGGGGGTGAGCTAGAACCAACCCAAACCATCACCAAAAAGCTTGAATCAAATTTATATTTTAAGTTTGGGTAACTATTTTGTTCCGTTATTTTTTAATTTCCCCTGCAAAATGGACCATAACTGGAGCAGCTTATTTAGAGTGCCCTCACCCAGAAACTCAGAGATAAAATGGGACCAAATCTAAGTATCCTCAGCTTCCACCGAATGTCTCAATGTCACAGGAAATTCCCATTGACCTCACCTCCAAGGAAGGTCTCAGCACCTCACAGGATTGGGCCCATTAATACTTTAGTGAGGTACACTAGTATTAATGTCCTCTTTTGTAAGACGGGGGGCCAAGACAGACAGATGAAATGACTGTCCTTGAAGTGATTCTGCACGTTGAGTAAAGCAGAATTTAGAATTCAGGCCTTGCTAACCCTGAATTCACTGCACTAAGTCAAGATACCTCACCGAAGGCAATAGTGAAAGAGCAACGACATCAGTCAGAAATTCAGCGATGTAAAGGTTCAGATAGGTAAATATTTGGGAATGGGACTTTCAAAAGTACTCATCATTGGCCTAACTCTGTTCCCAATGAAGTCACTGATAAAAGTGTTCCCATTGACATCATGGTCAACCTCCTACTGACTTCAGTGGGAGCCGAATTAGGCCAGCACTGAAGCTTTTTGAAAACTCTAATCCAGCTGAACCATGTTTGAAACTCTAGTTCATCGAAAACTCAGCCAGAATTCTCCTGCTAATAGATACATCGTTTCTGGTACTGTTTCTGATTGCACCATACCAGAAGGATAGCCTTTCCCACTTAGTTTAGCCCTTCCCATACAGAATGAGAAAGTGAATGTCATGTTAAAAAAAATTATCCAGATATTTTCAACCATAAATTCACTTGAGGTTCAGTCCATCGTGTGGGCAAAAACTGAAGTCTGTTCTTTTTCTACCTGAGTCATCCTTACCTATCTGCTCTGATACAATGGACCAAGTTAATCCCTGGTGAAACACTACTTAAATCAAGGGAGTTATACTACAATGAATCTGCCCCCACAGCAGTTATATCCTTCAATAAGGCCCCATTCACTCCAGTTCCTTTGCCATCCAGATCACTATTTTCGCTCTTGTGAGGCTGACATTCATTTCCATGAGTATGGTTTCTGGCATATAAGAAAATATAATATGGGGTAGATTTTTCCCTGAAGGAAACAGTGATCTGGATGACAACTCAGAATGTTTGCAATGAAAATAAATATTGCTTTGAGATGGACTAACTGATGCTGAAGAAAAAGCTTCTGTTACTATTATTTGTAGTACAGGAGCCTCTAGAGGATTAAGGTCCCACTGCAGCAGGCCCTTCACAAACAGATAATAAGAGATGGTCCCTGTGCTAAAGAGCTTCAAAGCCAAATAGAGAAGGTAGATGAGTTGGAAAGGAAACAGATGCAGTGACTTGCCCAAGGGCACACAGAAGGTCAGTGGCAGGAATTGCATCCAAGTTTCCTGAGCCCTGGTCCAGTGCCCTATCTACTGAACCATGGTGCTTTCTCTACGGCCATTATCTTGACCCTTGTATATTACAGTGGGGAGGATAGAGAGCTGGGGATACAGAAGCTTTTGCAATAATGAGCGCACTCAGATTGCACATTCTAGATTCAATTGAAAACATGTTTGCAGATTATACTGATACATTCAGTTAGCACTTGCTACATGGAGATTTTGCACAAGCCAGTACAGTTTTTTTTAATTAATTATTATACTGAGTAGTGAATAATATATTCTTCAGCCTTACACAGACCCTTTCTGTTGGACATGGCTCAAGGCTATTGTGTGGCTATGTATGTGTGGCTATGTGTCACGGAGTCATTGATTTTTAGGCCAGAAGAGATCACCAGGGCACCTAATCTGACTTCCTGCATGCCACAGGCCATTAAACCCCACCCTATTACCCCTGTATTGAACCCAATAACTTACACTAGACTAAAGTATTACAACCCCCGTGTGCATGTGCGTGTTTGTATATTTCAGTGTTCCTTATTTTACTAAGCAATATATTTAATATCTGACAAACCCAGCAGTAGGTCCGTGCTGAATAATGCACAGAAATTTCCATTTAATTTTATAATCAGATTTTGCTTACCAAAACTGTGTAAATCCCACCAACAGCTTAATACAATATTCAGTCTTCTGGGTCACAAATTAGTCCTGGGCACTGGTGGACAATTAGACTAACATATGGCTCCCTCACTACATTTCAAATTATGTTTTTGGAGCTATTCTAGTAGAAGATGTGAATGTCAGATTGATCTTCAACTTCACAGCCATAAAAATTTGAAGGTAGACAAACTTCAATATATGAAAAAGGGGGAATGAAAGACTTTGAGTAGACTCAAAGCAACTTTATGGATCTTTGACAGGAGAACTAAAGGCTACAGGAGTTGTATTGACGGCTATCATCCTCCATTTTTGACTATAGATTGTTTTTCTTTGCTTTTTTTATTGGAAATTGGGAATATTTGTCTACTCTTACTATATATACCAGTATGTGTCAGAAAAGGCAGAAGAGCTAAAATGATAATGACCTTGAAGGCAGAATTTCAATTTACAGGTAGCTCCTTTCCAGTTTAATGACTTTTATAGAAAGCACAGACAATAGGATTTAATCATTCAGCACTGTTGCCCACATAAAAGTGAAAGCAACTTCTAAAGCAGCTCGCTCCATAATGAAGCAGCAGAAAAGAATTTGTATGCAAAAGGAGATGGGGAAGCTGATGTAGAGCTGCAAAGTCAGAAGTCTTTTACTCTCCAGAGGTAAATTCATAAAGATTGCCCTTCAGTAAACAGAGTGGTAAAGTGCTCTAACTCTGCCAACTTTTCGTATTTGTGCCGTGAATGACAGAAACTGATGAGATGTATTTGGTAATTAGGGATGCAATTTAAATTTTAGTAGGTTTATGAGCATTTGATGTTAAATGATCTAAACATTGGCAATGGCATGTCCTTCTGTGCGGTAATGTCTTGAGCTAGAAGGCATCCAAATCACCCACCATTCATGTGCCACCTGGCCATATTTTAAAGATGTTATATAGGCTCCCTCCACTACTGAAAGTCAAATGCTTTGCAGGAGCCTGGGGACTGCAAAAGATATAGTAGGCGGGGAAAAAATGATCCATATTTACTAAGCTGTTTCTGTTTATATCATAGCCAGGGCCAATTTGTTCATGCAATGTTCTCAGCAGAGTCCGGCTGTTTAAAACATGAGACAGGATTTGCAAACCCAAAATAAATCACGTCTGAATTTCTGTATGGAATTTCCCGTATTTGCTGCCTATAACTTCCCATCAACATTTCAATGGTGAGCAAGATGAAACAGATGCATGGGAAGAGGATTCCAAATAAACCAAACAGAGTCCAATGGATGAATTCAGATTTGTGTATGGTACCTGTGAGTGGTAAGAATAGCATGAGGCACTCTTCCCCTTCTAACCAGCACTGTTTTTTAACTCATGTCTGTGTGAACGCTGTATTCCCGCTCCCCCTCTCCAGTTTATATACATAATTAAATGCATTAATGCTAATTATTACAAAATCCTTGGGACGATGTTGGCTAACTAAAAAAAAAGAGAAAAGACCCGCCACACTAGGTCTCACACTAATAAAATATAACTGTTGCCTTTTTCTAAAAGCAAAGGAAAGACTAACATATGGCTCGGACGCTACAGGGAGAGCTAAAAGGAGGAACTAGGCTGAGGAACATCCATTCACGTGAGGAATTCATTGAGAGTATTCATATGGAGACATCCAAGGCTGAGGAAATTATCCTGCTAGAGAGAACTGCTGTCACGCCCCTGTGGGAGGACGATATGGCTCTGTCACAGGGAGGACACTGGCTGCTGGCTACTTCTAGCAGCAAGCAGTGTTTCACCATTACTCCCAACCCACCCACCATAGTGAGAAAGAACCATTATACTGCCCTGATAATGAGCAATGAGAAATCACCCCCAAAGATGGACAGGAGAAGCCACATACCCCCAAGGCTGGGAGGAACACAGCCACCACTCCCAGGAGGAAACATAGGGTAGCGGTGGTTGGTGACTCTCTTCTGAGGGGGACAGAGGCACCCATGTGTCAACCTGACATGGGATCCCAGGAAGTATGCTGCCTGCTAGAGGCCCGTATCCGAGACCTTATGGAGGGATTGTTGAGGATCATTCAGCCCTCTGACTACTACCCCATGCTACACATCCATTTGGGCACTAATGATACTGTGAGGTATGACCCTGAGCAGATCAGAAGTGACTACAGGGCTCTGGGAGTAAGGGTGAAGGAGCTGGGGGTGCAGGTGGTGTTATCTTCAGTCCTTCTGGTCAAAGGTAGGGGCCCATACAGAGAAAGATGCATCCTGCAGGTGAATGATGGGCTCTGAGGATGGTGTTGTTAGGACAGTTTCGGGATCCTTGACCATGGGATGTTGTTCTGGGAAAAAGGATTGCTAAGCAGAGATGGGATCCACCTATCAAGGAAGGGGAAGGGCAGGAGACAAAAGCCCACAGGTAAATCAAAAACATGGAGGCCTGGAAGAAGGGTCGGAATCGGGGGGAAGCATGGGCCATTGTAGCAGGCATAAGGGAGAGACAAGAGAGAACACGGGTGGTGGGAGGAAGGTGGATCAAATCAGTTCTTAGATGTCTCTATACCAATGTGAGATGTATGGGGAAAAAGCAGTAAAACCTAAACATGCTAATTAATAAACACAACTATGATATAGTTGGCATCACAGAGATATGGTGGGATAATACACACAACTGGAATATTGGTATAGAAAAGTACAGCTTGCTCAGGAAGGACAGGCAGGGAAAAAGGGAGGAGGTGTTGCCTTATATATCAAAAATGTATACACTTGTACTGAGGTGGAGATGGAAATAGGAGATAGACTTGTTGAAAGGGTCTGGGTAAGGATAATTTTTTTTTTTTTTTAAACAAAGGTGATGTCATGGTAGGAGTCTACTACAGATCACCTAGCCAGGAAGAACTAACAAAATCATCCAAAGCATAGGATTTGGTGGTGATGTGGGACTTCAACTATCCAGATATCTGTTGGGAAAATAACACAGCGGGGCACAGGTATCCAACACGTTCTTGAATATATTGGGGCCAATTTTTTTTTTTTTTATTTCAGAAGGTGGAAAAGTCACTAAGGGAGAGGCTGTTCTAGATTTGATTTTGACAAATAGGGAGGAACTAGTTTAGAATTTGAAAACAGAAGGCACGTTGGGTGAAAGTGATCATGAAATGATTGAGTTCATGATTCTAAGGAATTGTAGGAAAGTAAACAACACAATAAAGACAATGGATTTCAAGAAGGTAGACTTTAGGAAACGCAGATAATTGGTAGGTAAGATCCCATGGGAAGCAAGTCTAAGGGGGGAAAACAGTTCAAGAGTTGGCAGTTTTTCATAGAGACGTTATTAAGGGCACAAGAGCAAACTATCCCACTACGTAGGAAAGATAGGAAGCATGGCAAGAAACCACTCTGGCTTCACCAGGAGATCTTTAAAGACCTGAAACCCAAAAGAGAGTCCTACAGAAAGTGGAAACTAGGTCAAATTACAAGGGATGAATATAAACAATAACATAAGTATGTAGGGATGAAATTAGAAAGGCCAAGGCACAAAATGAGATTAAACTAGCTAGAGACAGGGTAAAAAGAAAACATTCTACAAATACATTAGAAGCAAGAGGAATACAAATGACATGGTAGGCCTATTACTCAATTTGGGAAGCGGGGAGAAGAATAACAAAAAATGTGGAAATGGCACAAGTGTTAAATGACTTTTCACCAAAAGGTTTAGTAGTAATTGGACATCTAAGTTTGAAAGCCAGTGAAAATGACATAGGATCAGAGGCTAAAATAGAGAAAGAACAAGTTAAAAATTAATTAGACAAGTTAGATGTCTTCAAGTCACCAGGGTCTGATGAAATACATCCTAGAATACTCAAGGAGACCGAGGAGACATCTCAGCCATTAGCAATTATCTTTGAAAAGTCATGAAAGACTGGTGAGATTCCAGTGGACTGGAAAAGGGAAAATATAGTGCCAATCTATAAAACGGGAAATAAGGACAACGCAGGGAATTACAAACCAGTCAGCTTAACTTCTCCTGGAAAGATAATGAAGCAAATAATTAAGCAATCAATTTGCAAACATCTACAAGATAATAAGGTGATAAATAACAGTGAACATGGATTTGTCAAGAAGAAATCATGTCAAACCAACCTAATAGCTTTCTTGGATGGGGTAACAAGCCTTGTGGATGGGGGGGAAGTGGTAGATGTGATATATCTTGACTTTAGTAAGGCTTTTGATACTGTCTTGCATGACCTTCTCAAACAAACTAGGGAGATACAACCTAGATAGATAGAGCTACAATAAGGTGGGTGCATAACTGGTTGGAAAACCATTCCCAGAGCAGAGTGATCAGTGGTTCACAATCAAGCTGGAAGGGCATATCAAGTGGGGTCCCGCAGGGATCATTTCGAGTCTAGTTCTGTTCAATATCTTCATCAATGATTTAGATAATGGCAAAGAGAGTACACTCAAAGTTTTCAGACAATTCCAAGCTTGGAGAGATTGCAAGTGCTTTGGAGGATAGGATCATAATTCAAAATGAACTGGACAAACTGGAGAAATGGTCTGAAGTAAATAGGATGAAATTCAATAAGGACAAATGCAAAGTACTCCACTTAGGAAGGAACAATCCATGGGAACTGACTGCCTAGGAAGGAGTACCACAGAAAGTGATCCCAAGCTAAGTATAAGTCAACAGTGTAACACTTGCAAAAAAAGGAAACATCATTCTGGGATGTATTAGCAAGAATGTTGTAAGCAAAATACGAGATTTCTTCTGCTCTACTTCACACTGATTAAGCCTGAACTAGAGTATTGTGTCCAGTTATGGGTGCCACTTTTCAGAAAAGATGCAGACAAATTGGAAAAAGGCCAGAGAAGAGCAACCAAAATTATTAAAGGTCTAGAAAACATGACCTTTGAGGGAAGATTGAAAAAATGCGTTTGTTTAGTGTGGAGAAGAGAAGACTGAGAGGAAATGCTGTTAGAGGGCTTTCCCTTCACCCTCTCCTCTGGTTCTTGTCATGCAGACAGAAAGCAGAAGACCAGAAGTCCGAAGTGCAGGCAATGCAATGCTTATTGGGGTTAGTTCCAAACAAGCAAATTCATAGCTCTACATGCCGGCAGAGTCCGTTTCCCAGTGTTCCGTTCCCAGCTCTGATGCCACAGAGCGTTTACCCCGTGTCCCCCTTTCCAGCTCTGATGCCGCAGAGCCTTTATTCCATGTCCCCCTTCCCAGCTCTGATGGTGCAGAGCCTTGCCTATGTTCCCCATTCTCATTTCCCAGTCCCTATTCCCCCCTTCTCCTTCTTAGCAGGCCCAAATATACCTGCAGTGCACGCCCACAGTTCCACCCCTTACAAGTTAGGGTCATGTTCCATTTTGGGTCTGGGGTCTTCATCCCACCCCTTCTGTACCCCATGGGAGGGGTAAGGAGTGAGGTTGTGCTGTGGTCAGGGACGGGCATTTCTTTGGTCTTTTAGTGTTTTATACCTCCCCTCCTCACCAAGCTCCTCTGCCCCTCCTGACTGCTTGCTTGACTTTGCCTTGAGGTAGGGCTTGAGGCAATCTTAAAGTGTGCTCTCGAGTAACACTTTAACTGCTCTTCTCTTTTCCCATTGTACTAGCAAATCCAGCTGATGAGGCAGAAGCAACATCACAGTGTCTTTGTCCCTTGTTTACACATTTTAGTACAAGAGTATCAAAAAGTCAAACCCAAAATTCTATCCCAGGCTAAGAAACAGACGTATATACTAACAAACACAATAAGAGTTTTCAAGTACATAAAAGGTTGTTACAAGGAGGAGGGAGAAAAAATTTTCTTCTTAACCTCTGAGGATAGGACAATAAGCAATGGGCTTAAATTGCAGCAAGGGCAATTTAGGTTGGAGAGTAGGAAAAACTTCCTAACTGTCAGGGTGGTTAAGCACTGGAATAAATTGCCTAGGAAAGTTCTGGAATCACCATCACTGGAGATCTTTAAGAGCAGGTTAGACAAACACCTGTCTGGGATGGTCTAGATAATACTTAGTCCTGCCATGATTGCAGGGGACTGTGCTATTTTGAGATTATCCAAGAGCCTAAAATCTCAGATGATGCTAATTTACCTGGGTTTGAGGCTGTCCTCCTGTAGTTGACATTACTTGCAAAGCACTGACAAACACGGCAGAGCTATGCTCAACCTGAAAAACAAGTGCTGGGAATTGTTTTTGGTTAGATGTGCTTTCATTAATTTCTCTACGGGCAACGTAGAAGCAGGCCATAAACCATTGGAACCCATATTAACCAAAGTGCATAGTACCACCTATATGTCAAAAAGTGATCATGATATTGTAAAACTGTTAACTGTCATGTACAAGCCCAGTAAGAAACCTATTGCATACACATTTTAAGGGAGTTGGGGGAAAAAAACAATTTGAAGTAAGTGTGACTCAAGTCCTACCCCATTTCCAAGACAACTTTGGAGAAGCTAAAACAAGAGACACAAAATGACCCAACTTTACAAGAGCCTCATAGGTTCTAGGCAGAAAGCTGACAGGACAAGCACAGACATGAAATGTACTAGACATGAAATGTACTGAAACTATTGGGATAAAATTGCTGCATATGATGGGATTCTGTGCAAAGGATAGCAAGTTGTAATTGCACAGCATAAGGCTGGAAATGCTAAGCATATGCCAAAGTGTTCATCTGAATGATATTGTAAGACCAGAGCCTGAGCTGTACAAATTAAGCAAGCCAAGGATGCTGCCATTGGACACACGTCATCCAAGTGTGAAATGGACAATAAATACAGGAAGCATAAGGCAAAACAACCACTGAAACCACAGAAAATTCCTGATCAACCTTGGCCCCTGGCAGGCACTGTTCCATAAATTTATGAATGGATTCATGTGATAAGGTTGCCTGCAACAGTAGGGACTAGACTCAAGTCCTATATTCTTATTTAAATTAAACAGGGAAGATTGCCTCATATTAGTTATCTTATTGATCTTTTAATTTTTTTTTCAAAATTGTGATACTATATATGCACACATTTGATATAACACATACACACCCCTATACGGTGCAATATAGTACACACAATATATTAATACACTGACACGTACCCTCGGATTACAGATGAGATAGGGGTTCCAGACAGTTAATGGCCTACGATTCATGAATAATTCATTTGGGCAGTACTTGTTGATGCATCAGCTCAAGAACGCCTAGTCGAGCTGCCGGTGTGCACAGTCAGTGGGACAGGGCACCCTTACATCACTGCATGCTTTGATTCCAGATTCCCTGGCCATCAGTGTGTTTCTCTCAGTGACATCAGAAGAACATTCTCAATTTGTTTGCTGAACTCTAAAATAAAATAGATTATGGTGCATGTGCATGAAAAATCACCAGCACCAAAATCTGGATCCCAAAGCATGCCCTGCATATTCTCATAAGCCTTTAACAAATTCATGACTATCATGCATGAATTGTCAGGTGCTCAAAGAATTTTGCAGTTCATACACACACAAACACACTTCTTTGCCAGGCCTAAATAATTTAGAGATGGGGTGGGGGGAAGCTCCTTACACACACTTTTCTAAAATCTGCCCAAAAGGCCAGATCACCTTGATTTTAGTTAAATATATGGAGCTTCCCCCCTCCCCCCATCTCTAAATATTTAGGCCTGGCGAAGAAGAGGGGTGCACCCGCTTTCAGCAACCGTGTATCCACCCACTTCCCCATTCCCACATACACATTGCAAAATTCCATTTCCCTTGGTAACATTTATGTTGAGTACCTGGAAGAGAATGTCATTTCCATGAGAGTTCAACATCTACCAGAACTATAATTTCTACTGTCAAGGGAGCCGGAGAGTACATGCTACATCAGAAATAAAATAAGGTTAAAGATGATATTTCCTCAGGCTGTTAAAAAAACATAGAAAATGGATTAGGTACCTCTGCTATTCCCGCAAGCTAAGGGAGGACTCATGACCAATTCATCATCTCATACTCTTATTTTCTGCTCCTAGCAGATCAGAAGGGGAGATCAGTATCCTCTTCAAATACTGCATTAGGTTATGGCCACAATTTAATCAATGTCTCAGCTTACTGTATCTAACTGATCTTTAAACAACTTCCAGGACAGGTTGGTGTCCCATAAAAAGAGTATTGAATTGCTACACTAATAGAACTCTGCCACATTGAGTATTCATGCAATATTCATGTGGGAGAAAGAACCCCCCCCCTTTTTTTTCAATATATTTTTACATTTTAAAAAGTTTATTTTGTACTTTTGGCAAAAGGTTCTAGATTGACAGCTCTGGAGGCTGAAATCTTTTGTTTATTCGCAGAACAGGTACAACACGAACAGCTGTGTAGACATCTACATGGTTTGCTCCACCAAAAGTCAGAGACAGTTACTGACATTTGAAAATGGATAGGTACAGTTGATATGTAAATATGGAATCACCCACAGTTTACAGGAGTAAGTAAAGCTCTTAATATATCTGATTTGATCCAGGGAAGGAAAAGGTTGCCCTGTCTGTCCTAAGGAATTTATGCTGACCAATGTGCCTCAATCCTATTGATGAAAGTTGCTCAGAATAGACTATCAACTGAGATTACCAATAGAAGTCGCATTGAATGACACCAGTGGTGTGGATTTTGTGCACACCTCTCCATTGGGTATCAACTGGAGACCATCAAATTATTTCAGATAAGCTACTGAGAAGTCATCAAATGGTAATAACTTATGGTCACTATTGACCTAGGTTAGAGTTGAGCTTGAGGTGGGAAGTCCATTACCATCAATTACCATTCACTCTCTATTCCTCACCAAATATATATATATATTTTAATTTTAAATGCAAAGATACTTAGTGCCAAATTCGCCATCCCAACTAACTGCTGAGAAAGGTCCTGAATGTAGCAAAACTTGTGTGGTTCCATTGCATGGAGAGGACTCAGACGATGCCAGCTTCTCCTGTGCCAAAGGAGCTGTGTTCTGGATGAGCTCCATCCCCTGTATCATGAAGAAGGGAGTTAGGTGGATGGGTTGAGGTTGAGGGTGATACAGACATGTAGACAGTAGCTCTGCAACTACAAAACCCCACTGGCTAGTCCCCTTCCAAAGAGAGTGCAAAACAGCTGCAAGGGTTACAGTGGTCTTCAGACTACAGTAGCAGTTGTGAAGTGACTGTCGGGCTGAACTTCAGCCTGAGTGGAGGATTCTGTCCCCACTAAGTGCATTGGAAATTGCCTGCAAAGCCTCTTGATGCTGAGTTTGACCAGGAGAGAAAGGGCTTGAGCCTGCACTGAAGTCAATGGGAGTTTTGATCTTAATGGGAACAGTATCAGGGGTTTGATCTATTAAAAAAAATCCCCCCAAAAGTCTGGTCTGTACACTTCAAGTGACTTAGACCTGTGATGGTCTTTGCTTGTGGGGAGCATTTCCTAGTGGTTAGGGCTTCGGCCCTTTGACCTGCAGAGGGGATTTTGGTAGGGGAGCCCAGGCCCTCATATTCCACCAGGCTCCAACCCCTATGAAGGCCACACTAGGGTCTGACGCTTAGGAGCACCTTCAAGCTACCCTCCTTGGGCCACTTCCTGCCACCTCTCTTTTCTCCACAGTTCACAATCAGTACAGGAAAGCATGAAGGGGGTCAGCTCACTGCATGGCTCCTTTTCATGGCCAAGTGTGGCCTTTTAACTCCTCCTCCATCCTGTGCATCACTTGCAGGTATGGCAGGGCGGGGCTCGCTGATCCCAGAGCAGCTTCATAACCCCCAGTGTGGCGTTTCTACACCCCTTCACAAGACCTTTGACATGTGTCCCATTAAGCCGGTAGAGTCAAAGGAGCCAGGAGTTCTAATGAATGAACAAATGTATAGGAATGCTGAGCAAAGTTCAGTTCTAAACATATGGTAGTTTTAATAAAACACCTGTTTTAATGCTCAGCCCCCCTTGCTTTGGGCATTTAATAGTTTGCCCATTATCAGTCTTTTTAGCCCCAAGCATAAGTATCAGATGTGTTTTAACTAAAGCTGCATAAGTCAAAATAAAGTGAAAACAAGTAACACATTTTATTTTTTAAAAACACAATCAAAGATAAAGTATTAAGGGTTTTTTTGAGTTATAGTTTATTGTTACTACAATTTCACTGGTCTACAATTTTTGAGAAGTCGTCTGCTTCAGAGATAAAATGTGCTATTTATTATGTATTTTGATGTGCTGAATTCAAATATGACAATTAAAACAACTGATTGGCTACTGTTTCTAAGATATTTAAGTTTTTACATTTTATGTCTATGTATATTGTGTAGATAGTAGAGTTTTAATCATAAATTGTAAACCTAGGTCTTTTCATGTCTTTATGGTTGCTTTACATGATAATATTTCACCTGTCCTGTTTATGTAACACTTTAAAAATCAGCCAAAGGGTTATATAAATAAAATTTATTATGAAACAAAAGGCAAAAAACTATTATGTACATAGTTTAGTCCTATTCAGTGTCTACTCGGCACTTCTTGGCTTGTCTCTTGTATTCATTAAATGGAGCATCTCTTGTCACTGTCCAGCAATAGTCTGCAAGCACTGATGGGCTCCATTTGCCCTGATAGCGTTTCTCCATTGTTGCAATGTCCTGGTGAAATCGCTCGCCGTGCTCGTTGCTCACTGCTCCGCAGTTCGGTGGAAAAAAATCTAGATGAGAGTGCAAAAAATGTATCTTTAGTGACATGTTGCAACTAAGGCTTTTGTATGCCTTGAGGAGGTTTTCCACCAACAACCTGTAGTTGTCTGCCTTGTTGTTTCCAAGAAAATTTATTGCCACTAACTGGAAGGCTTTCCATGCCGTCTTTTCCTTGCCACGCAGTGCATGGTCAAATGCATCATCTCGAAGAAGTTCACGAATCTGAGGACCAACAAAGACACCTTCCTTTATCTTAGCTTCACTTAACCTTGGAAATTTTCCACGGAGGTACTTGAAAGCTGCTTGTGTTTTGTCAATGGCCTTGACAAAGTTCTTCATCAGACCCAGCTTGATGTGTAAGGGTGGTAACAAAATCTTCCTTGATTCAACAAGTGGTGGATGCTGAACACTTTTCCTCCCAGGCTCCAATGACTGTCGGAGTGGCCAATCTTTCTTGATGTAGTGGGAATCTCTTGCACGACTATCCCATTGGCAGAGAAAACAGCAGTACTTTGTGTATCCAGTCTGCAGACCAAGCAAGAGAGCAACAACCTTCAAATCGCCACAAAGCTGCCACTGATGTTGGTCACCATTTATGCACCTCAAAAGTTGTTTCATGTTGTCATAGGTTTCCTTCATATGGACTGCATGACCAACTGGAATTGATGGCAAAACATTGCCATTATGCAGTAAAACAGCTTTAAGACTCGTCTTCGATGAAGCAATGAACAGTCTCCACTCATCTGGATCGTGAACGATGTTGAGGGCTGCCATCACACCATCGATGTTGTTGCAGGCTACAAGATCACCTTCCATGAAGAAGAATGGGACAAGATCCTTTTGACGGTCATGGAACATGGAAACCCTAACATCACCTGCCAGGAGATTCCACTGCTGTAGTCTGGAGCCCAACAGCTCTGCCTTACTCTTGGCTAGTTCCAAATCCCTGACAAGGTCATTCAGTTCACCTTGTGTTATGAGGTGTGGTTCAGAGGAGGAGGATGGGAGAAAATGTGGGTCCTGTGACATTGATGGTTCAGGACCAGAAGTTTCATCCTCTTCCTCTTCCTCGTCTGGCTCAAGTGAGAATGATTCTGGTGCATCAGGATCCGGCAGTCCTTCTCCGTGGGGTACTGGGCGTATAGCTGATGGAATGTTTGGATAATGCACAGTCCACTTTTTCTTCTTTGACACACCTTTCCCAACTGGAGGCACCATGCAGAAGTAACAATTGCTGGTATGATCTGTTGGCTCTCTCCAAATCATTGGCACTGCAAAAGGCATAGATTTCCTTTTCCTCTTCAACCACTGGCGAAGATTTGTTGCACAAGTGTTGCAGCCTATGTGTGGGGCCCACCTCTTGTCGTGATCTCCAATTTTGCAGCCAAAATAAAGGTGATAGGCTTTCTTAACCATAGTGGTTATACTGCGCTTTTGTGATGCAAAAGTCACTTCACCACAAACATAGCACAAGTTATCTGCACTGTTCACACAAGTACGAGGCATCTCTGCTCACTTTGGCTAAACAGAAATGTGTCCCTTTGCAAAATCAAACACTGACAAATAAGAGAGCACGACACTGTATGATTTCTAGAGCTGATATAGGGCAATTTGTTCAGCAGAGTGATGTAAGCTTTGTTATGATTGCATCATCCATGACTTCTAGGAATAACATGATGCAATTCATATCATGTATGATGCAATACCAGCTTCAGATTGCATCATTCATTGTTTTGCCTAAAAAGCAAGTACTGTCCAAACCCAGTCATAGATTTATTCATAGATCCAGTCAAAGATGTATTTTAGTCATTTCTGGTTTAAATTGAGATCCCTTCCCTTTATAACTCACTTATCCTCCGCCATTCCCAAGTCAGGGGTCGTATATACTGACCCAATAGCATATCTTGAAAACTAGAGCCAATCAACAATTTTAAGCATCATTTTCTTTCTCAGTGACCCAGAATTAGTAAAGTTTGACTACATTTATTTCAGAAGCATTTTGGCTGTAGAGCAATGTTTCCTAAGGGCTGGTCTACACTGGGGGGGAGGAAGGATTGATCTAAGATACGCAATTTCAGCTACGATAGCGTAGCTGAAGTTGACGTATCTTAGATTGATTTACCTCAGGTCCTCACAGCGCGGGATCGACGGCTGCGGCTCCCCCGTCGACTCCGCTACCGCCGCTCACCCTGGTGGAGTTCCGGAGTCAACGGGGAGCGCGTTCGGGGATCGATCACTACCCGCCGATCCGGCGGGTAGTGAAGACATACCCTAAGATGTAATTCCATCCAGACAGAATTAGCCAGGGTGTTAAAATACAATTGCTCTAATATGTACAATGAACCTTTTAAATCCAGTATTTAAATATTAATCCACTACTGTTTGTCTCCCTTAAACTCAGCTCTTACTAATATTCATGGTGGTATTAATGGAATAATGACAACATCGGGTGGTAGATTTCTTTGATCTATTTCCCTATGGAATATAAAATTTTGTGTTTTACATTTTTAGCAGAACTCATTGGTCTGATGGTTTACATTAATTAAACAGATGGTCATTGCTTAGCTTTTGACTGAAATCTAGGATTAATATATTTTCTTACATCAAGCAACAAGTAATTTTGACATACTTGGGCCCTGATTCAGTAAAACACTTAAGCATGTGCTTAACATTAAGCATGAGCTTACATCCACAAAAGGACAATCTCATTCTAAGAGACTGCTGGTTCAAAGGGACTCTCTCAAGTTCAAAATCATATACTTAACCCCTGCACTCACTAATGTTCTGACCTGTGATTAATGACATCACCTTAGGTTTTTTGTTTGTTTGGGTTTTTTAAAGTTTTTAGTCAGTTTCCAGGCAATTTCATTTTCTTCCTCTCATACAATAGCACAACTCTAATATTTGAGATGTAAATGCTGTTGAAGAATGTTTAAATATAACAAAGCACAACAATCATGGGAAAACTTCCTATTGGTTTTAAGAACCCAACGCTGTATGAATTCTAAGCATAGAACTCTGAAAATGTATCAGCCCCATCAACCATTCCTTTGATGAAATTCTGGTTGAAGTAACTGGAAAGACTTAATTGACTTCAGTGGCCATTAGTTTGAGACCTATGTGAATGTTTCTTGGTGTAATAAGCAACAGAGGGTCCTGTGGCACCTTTAAGACTAACAGAAGTATTGGGCGCATAAGCTTTCATGGGTAAGAACCTCACTTCTTCAGACGCAAGGGAAAGAAGCATTGGGAAACCCAAAGTTTCTTGGTGTAATGTATGCAACCTACTGCCATGTTTGCAAGCTACATGAAAGTTCCACTTACAGGGTAGATACAGGAAAAAAGAAGTAAAACCTTATTGTTACAATGTCTTGACCTCATTCCTCCAGACATTGAAATCAGCGGCAGAACTGCTAGTTGGCTTGTTGGGAATTTTTCAAAAAAAAGTCTTTATCAGGTTTTTCAGGTCCAGGATGGAATTTCTGGTCAAAACAAGAGAGAGACTCGAAATAGTCAAGTGGTTAAGGCATTCAATTGGGATGTAGGAAATTCAGGTTTAAGTCCCTGTTTTAAGACAAGGAAAGCAGGGACTTGAACCTGTGTTTCTCACATTCCCGGTGTGTGACTAACCACTGGGGTCCCATGTGCATACTCTCTCTCTCTTGTCGTTTTTCATTACAAATTTCAAAAAGTCTAAGTTTTATTCTGATACCAAAATAAACTAAAGGCTGAAACCTCAATTTTTAATAAAACTGAATTCTTGGTCTTCCATCGGCACTATTTATAACTGGTAAATTTTTGGACAGAACCAGGTAACTATATATCCACCAAAGGGACTTGGTAAGCTTGATAGCCTCATGGAAGTTGATCTTCCGTGCGCAAATAAAATCATATTTGAAAATTTGAGAATGTTTTAAAATGTCAATTAAGAGAAAAGTTTGCCTATTGAAAATGACCCTTAGAGCATGTTTCACTATTTCTTGAAATGCTAAAGGCCTGAAGATACACTTGTTTTAAATCAGTACAGTACTACTTTATTATTATATTTCACAACTCTGTTCTTCATATTTATTTCCTGAAGGAGAGAGTGTCTAGGAAATGTTATGTTTTGTGTATCAATTAGAATTAATCTAAAAGTTTCCTTATTTAAATCTGACATTACCTTACAAATTACCTCTGCAACAAAGATTAATGGGAAATAAACATTTTAACTGAAATTAGGTGATTGTAATGTATTTGATTTTAAACATAAGACTGTGTGTTTATGTCACAAGCTTAGTTGCTGAGAATGACAATTTGTAATTTATACCAGTAATTGAAAGCGTTGCTGTGACAGTAACAACCTAAATTAGGGGACAAAAATAATTAATACAGAATTAATAACAAGGCTTTGCTCAGCCTGGTTTGCATTGTCTCTCTCTAGGGTAATTACCATGGCATGGATATTCAGGTATATGGAATTCTTACCGTGCACAAAGGACGCTGCCCCAACAATGCACCACTCAGGAAAGCAACAGGACACAGAAACCTAGTGTCCATTTCACTATCAGTGGCTTTTTCAAACATTAGATGGCATTTAAATTAGAGAACTGCCAGCCAGCTATCAACTTAGATTTTGATCTTCTTAGATACCCCAAGTCAAACAACTCTCAGCCTGATAACTGTTTGCATAGGAGACTTCAAATGAAAAAAAAAAAAAAAAAAAAAAAAAAAAAACACACAGACTGTTGCAAGCAATGCCATTCATTCTGTAGCTGGCATTCCTCACTCTCTGTCAGAATTGAACTAAAGGCTCTTCAGGTCACTATCCTCATGGAGCTTCAGTCTTTTAATTGGAATGTAAAACTAAGGCCCAGACCACTTATTGCTATTAAAGATCCCACAGTATTTTTATTGTTTTGCTTGTTCCAGAAGTGTGAGTGTCTGAGCCGGTGAACTGAATAAATCCCGATGTAGGTAATTACAGTCTGCCCAAATTACTGTCACTTTAATTGGCTACAATATTCTTCTTCACCTAAACTTTTATGAGGATATTACTGGTGCTGTCACACTGGTTGCCACATTGCTGCCAGGGTGACCAGATCTTCAGCTGGTGTAAAACAGGATAGCTCCGTTGAAATAAACTGGAGCTACGTGGACCTACACTAGTTAAGGATATATTCTATTTGATATAAGCTCTAATATCACCCTCAAGACCAGATTGTCTGAATGCCTTCCAGCCGTAGCGTTTTGTGACATAACTAACATTCATGACATGTGGTTTCTCCTCTCACTCATCCACTCTCTTGGGAGAAAGCTGTGTGTGAAGTTGAGGGTTTTTTGGGGGAAGGGTTTATTTTCTTTTTTCCCCCACGGGCACACTGCTCTGTATTTATATCAAAGGAGGTAGGTTGAAGCAATGTGCCTTGCACTTCAAGTGGAAGGTGTAGTGGCTTGTGATGGTCCTGTTAGTTGGAACTCAATTGTATGGAAGGTCGGGGAACAAACTTTGAAAGAGAAAGTAGTTAATGACAGAGAGACAAATGGTAATTGGGATAAAATACAACAGAATTTGAGGACTTCAGTAACTCAGCCAGAGATTAGGGGTCTATTACAGAAGTGGGAGGGTGAGGTTCTGAGGCCTGCAATGTGCAGTGGATGATCATGATGGTCCCTTCTGACCTTAAAGTCTTTGAACCCTTTGTTCCTGGAGAAGTTAATTCCATAGTCAAGGACTGGCCCCTGAGAAAGCAGTTTCCTTCAGGGACAAGCTTTACCCTTGAGACAGCTAATATAACATCACCCCCATCTACCTTTCCAATGTCCTATGCTCCTGCTTCACTTTAAACTCCTCCAACATTCATTTAGCCTTCTCCTCCAACTTTTGGCTTCACCCTTTGTAAACATGCTGTCCACTGCTCGTAGTCTGCATATTTTCCTCCTTCAGATTCAGTCTTTAAAAACCCATTTCCTTCAGGAATCCTTACTACTTTGTCCTCCTCCCCAATAATCCCTGCACATCTTTTCTCACTGAAACTAATGGTCTTGTCTCATTCTGTCAGCAAATCTGTTTAAATTACGCTTATAAAGTACCCTATAAATTTGCAGAGCTATTACAGCTGATTAATCACAACAATGAATAACCTAAGAGTAATGTCAATCCAGAAGAGATAACTCTCCGGCAAACTGTGAAACAACCTCATAACCCCTTGCCTTTAAAGAGGAATACTTCCCACCCCACTTATTTTTGTACAGTCAGGTATTCATTCTTTTGGCAAAGAAGTGACAACAGCTGTGATCACTTCTAAGGTGGGTTGTGAGGCCACTGCTTCAGCAGTAGCACTGAAGAGGAATCTCCTCTGTAATCAATGGCAATTTCAGTGCTATGCCAGCTGTCCATCTTAATCCATCATTTACCTTGCACCTATTGCCTAGGGTAGTGATCTAACGCATATGTGAGTGGGCAAATATCATCCTAACAGATGGCCATGTGCATAGTGACCAGGAGGGTTTGTATATGCATTAAGTACTTTTATTAAGGGCAGAATTCCCATCTGGCAGTATAAGACCAGCTGTTTGGTTTCAGTTTATCAGTCCACACCTAAAAGGAGATGCTACAGCTAATTTAATTATGCTGGAGATTATATGTCAAAATTAAAAATTACTGTCCATAGACAGGGAAGAAGCATTTAGAACCATGAAGCCAATGGACTGATGTGCAGTGGATGGATAAAGATATGATAATAGTCTCTCTAACCCATATTGTTCCTCCATAGAAAGCCCCACTCACCGAAATTACAAGGTCTCACATCTGTCACAAGGACCATCTATTCTAACCTCGTGCATAATGCAAGCTGTACAACCTCACCCAGTAAATCTTGCATCAGGCACAACTACATGTGGTGCAACTCAACTATATCTTTTAGAAAAACAACCCGATTTGACTGAAAGACCCTTAGTGATGGAGACTTTGCTATATCACTTAGTAAACTGCTGTAATTAATTACTATTAACTATTATAAATAAACCACTTAAGAATGTGTGTCTTATTTCCAGTTTGAGTTTTTCTGACCTTACTTTCCAGTCACTGGATCACGTTATGATCTGCTGCTAGACTAAAGAGTTCTCTAGTAACAGATATCTTCTCCCTGCACCGATGTTTATACTGGACTCAAGACTGTGGTGTATGAGCAAAAGGAAGATGAGAATTATTAGAAATTATAAATGTTGGCTAATTATATTGAGGAATAAACCAAAGATTCTTTGGACACCTGAATTATAGTAGTACATGTTTAGTACATATGAAATAGTTGTTCTGTTGTCTAAAAGTGGTGCCTGAAATGCCAAGCTGCCTGGAAAGTGTATAGATGGAGTGTGTATTAAATGCTGAGATGACACAGTACTGGCTAAATCCTACCTGTGCCAATAATATTCACATGGTGGGAGAGGGGGAATTACAGAGTGCAATCAGCATGTGGTGCTGAAAGGAAGAATTCTACTACAGTGAAACAGAGGGTAATGCTACTTATTGGCCATAGGCACCGACTCCAGGGGTGCTCTTGGGTGGAGTGGGGGCGCGGCTTTGGGGCAGATCATGGGTGGAGCGCCCACTGGGAAAATACAAGTCAGCACCAGTGCTTACTGCAGACAGAGAACAGAAGGGGTCAGGTAGATGCCCATGTTGATTTTTTAAGCACGTGTCCAAAGGGAGGGCCTATGGTCAAAGTGAACATTGTGAAAGAAACAGCATACTGCGAGTGAGGAACAGAATGCTCCACTTCAGCCAAGAGTCTGGCACAGGCTGCCATGCCATAGGCTCCTACTGTGCCACCCTCCATAAAATTTGTGATTATTGCATACTCACAGTTTATGGACTGTAATGATACATTTACTTGCAGTATGTTATTTGGCCACTAGGTTTATTGGGCACTGTACAGAGTTCCAGAAGGGGTGTGGTCCCTGGTAAACAAGGGAGACAAAGCTCGAACTAGAGCTGTGTAGAAACCTGTTTGTGTCTGTAGTTGTAGCTACTTTCTTTAATAAGCACCCACTGTTTAAGAGGACTGTGATCATACACTCATTGATTCCAACCCTCCCACTCCCTCTGCTCACCACAAAATCCTTCTGTAGACTGAATGTATGTGTGTGCAAACGAGTGAAGAATTCTCCTGAGCTGCATCTCCATGGCCAGCCCTTCCATGCACTCACAGAGATCCCACTGTAGTCAACTAAGATTGTTAACTACAAGCATGATGCAACTTTTATTAAAGTCAACTTCATCCTTTCCTTTAACTTTAATTGGAGTTGGAACTGGCCCTATATGAATATTTCTGTGTTTATTTCATCTGCAGACTGCAATAAAATCCCTGTTTTTTAAATATGCAAAAAGTATGATTTAATATTTTAAGGGTATTCAAATTCAAAGCAAATACCAAATACCAAATTCACATTCACAAAGCAAAGAACCTACAGGACTAATTCTGAAGTATTCTCCTGCTGAAAGCTATATGCAGCAAAATTCTATAATCTAGTAAACTGTATGTTTTTGTATACTAGTTGTCAATCCTGTCATGCACTGTTGACATCCATCTTCTTAGACCTTCCTTATTACTGCTGGTCAGCCCAACTGAAATTTAAATACAAGCAGAAACATTTCTACGGGGAGATTGGAGGGGGGACTTCATTAGGGAACTTTTTAATCTTTAATATAAATTTGCATTAAAGCTCTAATTTTCTTCCACTATTTACACATGAGCGTCTTATTGCCTGTATTCTAAAGATATCAAATAGAAGGAATGAAAATTATGGGACAAAGCAGCATCTAGAGGTTCTTTGGTTGCCATTATTAGGGAGACTAGAAATACATATTATAAACCAAGGGCCACATTTTCAAAGGAAATCACCTCCCATTTAGTCACCTAAATACAGGACAGACTTTCAAAGAGGCTCAGTACTCTAGTCTGCACCTTCCACCATGACACTCATTGCCAGATTTTTAAAAAAGGATCACACCAAGTGTGCTAAATTTCATTGAAAATCTAGCCATTTCTTTTGGTGTCTATTTGAGAGCTGAGCTCCCAGTCTGGCCCTAATTGTGGATGATGTGTGTTTGAAAGTCTGACCACAAGCACCATATTTTGACCAGGTCTCATTAAGTTGTAGCACTGTTAGGTATTTCCTGAATTTTGAGTTCACAATTAAATGAGCTGCATTCCCTTTTGCCTGACACACAGAGAGAAAGATATAAGCCAGATTCATTGGCTATTGATTTTTTTTTTTTTTTTAAACACACTCCACTTTTCCTTGCCACATCCCCACCAAATGAACACATGTATGTGTAAGTCACTGGTGAGTATGTGTCACAGGTCCCTCTCTGTTCCTGATCCAGAAAAGCTATGAGTACAGCTGGTCGGAAAACAAAATTTCTGTTCTGCAGGAAATTGCACCATTTCAAAATTTCTTTTCATTCTAAATTGGAACACCCCCCCAAATTTCAAAGTTTCTCATGGAAAGAAAATTCCAAGACATGTTGCTTTGATGGTCTTGATGTGTCATTTTGACTGTATTGCTTTGATTCTTTTAGTTGCAACTTGTATATTACATTAAAATATTAAATAGAATATATAAATATCAGAAACATTAAAATGGTATTAGAACATAAAAGTCAAAATAAAACCTTCTGACATAATCAAAACAAAATGTGAGTCAAAATGATTTGTTTAGACTTTTCTCTGTCAAATGTCATCACAATCCACGTATCCACAAAACAATTTGATTTAGACTAAACTGCATTTTTCATTGAAACATTTTTCAGTCAATTTTTTTCTCAACCACCTCTAGATAGGAGTCTGCTGCAACTGCAACTAGAGAGCTTTAGCTGAAACTTTTCAGAGTAGCAGCCGAGTTAGTATGTATCCGCAAAAAGAACAGGAGTACTTGTGGCACCTTAGAGACTAACAAATTTATTAGAGCATTACAAAATTTCGTGGGTTGTAGCCCACGAAAGCTTATGCTCTAATAAATTTGTTAGTCTCTAAGGTGCCACAAGTACTCCTGTTCTTTTAGCTGAAACTGTAGCTCAGGGATCAGCAACATTTGCCACACGGCCCATGAGGGAAATCTGCTGGTGGGCCAGGACTGTTTGTTTACCTGCAGTATCCGCAGATTCGGCTGATCGCAGCTCCCGCTGGCCACAGTTCGCTGTTGCCAGCCAATGGGGGCTGCGGGAAGTGGCGGCCAGCAAATCCCTCAGCCCGTGCCACTTCCTGTAGCTCCCATTCGCCTAGAACGGCAAACCGCGGCCAGTGGGAGCTGCGATCGGCTGAACCTGCGGACGCTGAAGCTAAACAAACCATCCCGGCCCGCCAGTGGATTTCCCTGATGGGCTGCGTGCCAAAGGTTGCAGATCCCTGCTGTAGCTCATGACTTTTTAGCTCTGGCAGTCCCTAGTTCAATGCCCATGTGTGGGCCAAGAGGGAAGCTGCCACATATCCAAAGAGATCAAGTGATCCCTTCTGCAAAGAATAAGCGTCATCTCATGCCAATGCCCTTATTCACATGAACCAAGCTTATCCCCTAATATTTGTGCCCCCTCTCCCCATAAAAAAGTTTTGTGAATGTTCATAAAAAGTGATCCAAAAAGGATACAAATATGTTTGGATCAAATCACAAGTCAAATTTAGCAAATATTTTAACATTATTGGAAGTCACCGGATGGTGTCATTTCAGATGGCATTAGAAATTCCATTGATCTGAACTGTAACATATAGGAGTTAAAGCATGAATAAAAAAAGCTTAATATCAGCTGTGATGCAGTTGTTTTTAGAGGATGACCGTAACACCGTAACACTGAAGTCTCTTCTCTCTGGCTGGCACTAAAATAATTGTTAGGTTAGTTAGTGCCTATACACTGTACCCACACAAGCAAACAAAACCACTGCATGTGCCAAAACATTGTGGACAAATTTGCAAATGTATGTTCCGACTAGTCAGCCAGCTCTAGCTAATAGACTGCTCTCCAACTTCTACAACAGACCTCTTAAAGGGAGTGAATCTATCTTTTGTAATTCACCCACTGTGTCTGTTCACGTTGACAAAGAAAACTGAATCTTTGTTCTCCTCCCATAACAAAGCCCTTCAAGATCCCTGTAACAAACGGCTGCAGTCCAAGCTAATGGGAGCGAGTGTCTAGGGGAGAGCATTCCGCTGATCCTTTCAGCAGTGACTGCAGCAGAACAGATTGTTACGGATGGGGTTTGGATGTACATCAGGTGGAACAGCTTTACTTGCACAGCAAGAAAGCCCCAGGCCTCACTCAAACAGCAGGACTTCACTCTATCACATATTGCTAAGAATCTTAAACCCCAGCCTCTGCTATCTCAGTAGCTATTCCATATTCACATAAGTGAAGGAGAAAATGGGAAGGATGAGCTTAGCACTGCTTGAAAAACCCATGGAAAAAATGCCTCTCTTTCTCTCCTTTCTGCTTCCTTTGCTTGTTCTAGCTTTCCAGTTTCTCCCTGCCATTTTTGTGGCCCATACCCTGCTGAGCACCATGAGAAATACCTTACTCTTCAAGTAGTCACCGTGATGCCAGTTTACTATCAAGAGTGAATAAGAGTGGCAGATTTGGGCAGAACTGTGGGAGCAACTCTGAGCATGTGCATCTCTTACAACCTGATTTGAACCCACCATCAGGAAGGGAATGTAGAGGCTCAAGTGCCAACAATTCAACTGCAGATGCAAAAGTGAGAGCATAGGGAAGTTTAGGAAGGCTGCCTTTCTGAAAATCTACTCCTTATTTTCCATGAGGGCTCATAAAAGAGGCCAGTACTTAAGGACTTATGTAAAATGCAAGCCAGCATCTCTGGCACATGTCAGAATATTAATTTACTGTATATACATTTTTTTTTTGGCTTGAAACTCTGATCTGGAAAGTAACATATCTGCATTCACTTACAAATACATCAATAGGGGATTAATTTTGTCAGCTTTCTTCCTGAATAATCTGCTCTCATTTAATTGGAATTTGATTGATATAAAAAGCAGCTTTGACTTAGTTGTCTACTGATATGTTATATTAAAATTTTGTGATCTGGAAAGCAATAGGTTGGTATTTACTGATTATCATATCAATAAGAGCCTAATTTTGTTGGCTTTTCTAATGAATAATCTAAAAAACACAAAAAAACCCAGTTTTGATTTAGATCCTTATTGATTTATATTTTGTATTATATAATTCTTTGCTATGAAGAATAATATGTTTGCATTCACTTGCCACCTTATTACTGGGGCTCAATTTTAATCCTGTAGTTTTTTTCATACTGAATAACCAGGTTAATGTAACTGGAATTTGATTAATAAAGAGAAGCTTTAGTTTAGGTCCTCAGATATTGCAGAGATGAAAACCATATAAATACCTAGGATAGAGAGATAAGCTGTATGTGATATGCTAATTTGTTATATTCCAAAATGAAATTCATTATCATCAGCCTGTCTGAAATGGGCGTCCATCACCGTGGCATCTGAACATATCCAGGACAATAAAACAATAAATATAAATCTCTCCCCCTTCTGGTGGGAAAGAGGAATAAAGGGCTTCTTTGGTTTGTTTGATAATACATTAATAGGCTTGAAAGGATTAGATTTTTATTGGTGTGTGTCGGTAGACGTTAATTTTGCACACACATACCCCGACAAAAAATATTTCCATGGATAATGATAGAAATTTACAGCTAGGCAAAGTAAGAAAAATGCTGCTTGAGAACTTATTAGAGCTTGATTTCAGGATATTTACTTAGATGTTGAGATTCAAAAAGTTAAAGCTTTATAACTATTAAAACACAAACTGTCAGAATCACATGTTGAAATATACAATCATTTAATAATTGTTTTCACCCCTCTCTTGCCTGACCCTCCCATAATTTCACACATCTGTGAAAATTTAAATAGATAAAATAAAAAAGAAATGCTTAAAAATAAACATCTATATTATCCATCAGAATTGTAAACAAAAAATGAATTCTGCCAAGCCTATACATAAACCATGAGGGTCCTGAAATGTGTCAAGACTATGAAAGGTAAGGCAAGGAGATACATTTCTATTACATAGAAACCTATTATTTAAGATGTTTTGAGCACAACTGATCAGGAATTTTTTGACAAAATGTTTTTTCAACAAAAAATGCCAGTTCATCAAAACCAAAACTATTTGTGGGAAAGGATTGATTTTGATGAATCTACCAAATGTTAAAAGTTTCAACACATCCTGTTTTGACATTTTCACATTGAAAACTTTTGGGGATTTTCGTTTAAAATGAGTATTTCAAAATATAACCTAATTTATACTAGAAAATGGTAAAAAAGAAAAGAAAAAGGTCAACCAAAACCAAAAGTTTCGAAATTGTCAAAACAAAATGCTTTAATTAACCTCAAAGCAAATTTTGTTTTTGTTCGTTTGTTCACAGAAATTTCTGGGATTTCGACATTCGTCCTGATTTGGGATGAAAGCACTTTTTCAAAATCTCAAAAATTCTCATGGGATGGGAAAATAATTTCCTGCTCAACCCTAGTTTTGAGGACTTTTTTGGCAAAAGGAAGGATGGTCCTCCTGTGAAGGCCTTCAATTAGAGATCTGAGTTAAATTCCTGGCTCTGCCAAGGATTTCCTGCATGATCTTGGGCAAATCATTTAATCTCTCTCTGACTCACTTTCCCATCTGTAAAATGGGAACATTGATACTTCCTTTTTGTCTCTCTACTTGGATAGGTTTTTTTCTACTTTGATGATAATCATTTTGGGACAGCGACTGTCTCATACTGTGTGTCTGTATAATGCCTACTACAATGGATCCCAATCTTAGTTTGGCCCTCAGGATGCTTTAATACTGTAGCAGGGACAATATTTCCTGAGTGCTCCCTCATGGCCAGGTGTGTCTTTGTAGTGCCCTGTCCCTGTATTCCCCTACGTCAGGGCTCCTTAAACAAAACTCCATAGAGTCTTGCTCAATCACAAACCTTCTTGGGAGCCTGGGGCCACAAATCCTCCTCAGAAATCAGTGAACCAGTTTTTCTAATCACTTGGCTCTTTGCCGATTTGCTTTAATTAAATGAATGTCAGCACGCTCTCCAATGATTAATACACTTGATTCCACCTCAGGAACCAATGGGATATCATCCTTGTGATAAGCATCTGACATTTTATAACATGAGTAAGCTCCATTATTAGACAGAGTGACTGAAGGAAAGATTTTGTTACTAAAGCAGGGTGTCACGTAAGGAGAAAGTCACTCAAGATGCGTCAGTCAGTGTCGTGAGCTACTTCTCTAGGTGGAATCCTGGGGACTGCACAAATCTGACACCTAGATCTGCAGGTCTAATGGAGAGAATTCACATTCACCTCAGTTCAAGGCCTGTGCATCCATCTTTGAGGGCTTAAGCACTGTTCCTCTCTTCAAACAGGAAAAAAGGAACTAAGGAATTGCTCACAGTGAATTGTTGGTCCAGCTCTATTTAGTATCGTTGTTTTATGTCTTGCTTTGTTTTCAGCAGCCTCCACAAAGTGCTAAGAGCTGCAGAAATGCAAGGACTGATGCTGTCCCTGCTCTAAAGAAGTCATAGGGTATATTTACACTGCAATACTAGGTGTGTTCTGAACGCAGGTTGAAATAGCAGTGATGACATGGCAACTCAGTTTTGATTTTGGGCTAGCAGCTCAAATTCCATTCTGCAGGGTGGTCTAGGGTTGAACTCAAGGTATTAACCCAATTTAAAAGCCACGTTGCTATGTCTTCACTGCGATTTTAACCTGAGTTAGCTAACCAGAGTTAAGAACAGACCTTTTATTTACAGTGCTGACATCCCCATGATCTAAAAGATGGACAAACAAAGTATGGGGAAAGGGTAGAAGGAAACAACTAAAGTGGTCACTGCGGTGACTGATCATTTCTTGATAACACAACTGCTGTCACCAATATTAAAGTGCTTTGGAATGTTTCTCATCTTCAAAGTGCTTTAACAAGCATCTTTAATGAAAGGGATCTTTCGCTTGCATTCTGCTCCTCACTTCCTGTGTTAATTCTGTGCTATATTAGACTGTGCAGAAATCCTACCACTTGGGGGCACTTAAGACTAGACTGGAGGAAGAAATCATGGGAGATAACCTTGAAGTGGTTGTTGAAATAGATATCCTGTCTACTTGCCGTTCTGTTTCCTGCAAAGCTGTAGAGTCCTTTTTCCATTTGTATCCCACTTCTGGGAAACTTCTTTCATAACAAGCTTGCAAAATCAACAGCAAACTGTGCTTCCTTTAGGGTGACAGCATGCTCCCTTGCCTGGCACACTCTCAATTGCTTTCAATGGTGCACCAGAGCAAGGAAGGAGTCAGTGGCACTAGTCACACTCAGCTTAATCAATCGGATTAACTCAGCCAGCCCTCAGGGGCAAGGTTAGATGGACACGTGCTAGAGAAAAAATGGTGAGCACCTGATCTGAAAGGTTAGGAAGCTTGGATTAGTCTTGCTTATAGGCTTTGGAATCTCTGGCACACCAGTTATTCTGATTAACTCTTTGCCTCTCCTCTAGCAAAAGAGTTCAGAGGCTCACTGAAAGAAGGGAAATGAAACTCCAGGCCTAACCCTTGCTTGGCTATTCTTATAGCCTAATGCCTACTGCAGATGTGTGCTCTCATTGGCTTTCAAAGATTAATTCGGCCCCTTTCTCTCCCATTGTGTGTTTCCCAGCAAGACTGGCACCTTGTAGGAAAATGAATACTACTACATGTCTACTGTGAGACCCCCCCTCATAAGAGCCAGATTTTTGTGGCTCAGGTCCATTGCTCTAAGGCCTTGCTTTGTAGTCAGCGGTTCATCTCCACCTCTCTAAAGTAAAATGTAAAACTCTTCTTGTTCTCCTTATCTCCTGTAATCAGATAACAGTTTCCAAGGAAGAATGACAAAGGCAAGTGCTGGGATTTGCTGTTCGCTGGGCAGCTGTCCAGAGGCTTCTGAAATCAATGTTCTGTATAGCAGACAAGACTTGTATTCCTCAATGTTTCAAATTCATTTTCTTCTTTATCCCCTCCCCCTCTTCACTTCCACTCCGACAAATTACATTGCTTTGAGGGTTTTTTGGCCTTTCCTTCCTTTCACCTCCCTCCCTCCCTCCCCCCACACACGTGCCCTTTCTCAGCTGCAGCCCATGAAGAAATGTGCACCTCTAACTTGAGATGCAGCGAGCACATTCAACACAGTTTCACAGGGTAGGTAAGAATGAAGGAAGGAAAAAATACCCAGATGATCAGAAATACCTGAAAGTATAATATAAAAAATAAGTGTAGACATTTCATCTGGGATTCCACTTTAAGAAATTTCCATTAATAGTGGAATCTTCAATAGGATGATGAAGTTGTCTCATCTCAGCACCAGACCCAGGTTCTTTTTATCCACTTTCCACTAGAATCAGTTTTTCCTTCTAAAATGCTCATTTACCTGTCAATTCGTTTGTGGTTGTTTGCTTTTGATTGCGCTATCTGCATAAATATAAGACCACCCTAGGATTATGTAAAGAAATAGGTAAATTGTGAGGTAAGCAACAAGAAATGGGAAGATTGGTCTTGTGCTTCAGGCACTGGGAAATCAGATCTTGGGAAATCTCCTGTGTGACCTTAGTCAAATCACTTCAAGTGTGTGTGTGTGTCTCAATTCTCCATCTGTAAAATTGAGATTATACTTCCTTTCCTCCTACTCCCTTTGTCTATTTCAGGGATCGGCAACCTTTGGCATGCGGCCCATCAGGGTAAGCCCCTGGTGCGACGGGCCAGTTTGTTTACCTGCAGCGTCCACAGGTTCGGCTGATCGCGGCTCCCATTGGCCAGGCCAATGGGGGCTGCGGGAAGTGGCACGGGCTGGGCCACCTCTTCCTGCAGCCCCCATTGGCCTGAACAGCAAACCGTGGCCAGTGGGAGCTGCGATTGGCTGCACCTGCGGACGCTGCAGGTAAACAAACCATCCGGGCCCGCCAGGGGCTTACCCTGATGGGCCACGTGCCAAAGGCTGCCGATTCCTGGTCTATTTGATCTGTAAGGTTTTTGGGAAAGGGAGTGTGTCTTACTAGCAACGGGGGCCTCTAGGCACCACTGCAATTCAATTAATAAATAGTAATACCCCCCCCCCCAAAAAAAAGGTGTTGCACTGAATTTATCTCCCTTTGAAGGATGAAGGGATTTGTTGCTCACAACAGTATTAGCACCTGTATGGGCAAGTGTGGGCCAAGCTTTGTTCTGAGAGCACCAAGATGTGTCTTTCTGAAATAGAAATCCACACTGGGGGAGGGGAATCTCCCCTGCAGATTTGAGGAGGGAGTATTCTGATCCCACAGATAAGAGGGAGTAGGTCTCCAAAGAAACTGAATTACTTTACATAGTAGGGGTTCTCTGTCAGACTTCTTTGGACTATCTATAGGTAGTATGGTGTAGGAAACAGCAGAACTATGAGAAAGCTGAAGAAGATAGATACCAGAAGGTACTTTGAAGCTACTTCTCATAGCCCCATAAACTAGCAAAAAATGACCTCCTTTATTGGGGTTATGAAGCACCTTCCTGGACCTTTTGCCATGTGTGGATTATGAACAGTTGTGCATCAATGAAATGAGCTACATAACAGGAGACAGATTGATATTGTCCTCTTCCTAGAATCCATCATTGGTCATCTGTAATGAAGGGTTTGGAAGTCTAGATTTGAAAAAAAGAGTTACTCATGCAAACATCAGAGGGGTAGCCGTGTTAGTCTGAATCTGTAAAAAGCAACAGAGGGTCCTGTGACACCTTTAAGACTAACAGAAGTATTGGAGCATAAGCTTTCGTGGGTGAATGCCCACTTCATCAGACGCAAGTAATGGAAATTTCCAGAGGCAGGTATAAATCAGTCTGGAGATAACGAGGTTAGTTCAATCAGGGAGGGTGAGGTGCTCTGCTAGCAGTTGAGGTGTGAACACCAAGGGAGGAGAAACTGCTTCTGTAGTTGGATAGCCATTCACAGTCTTTGTTTAATCCTGATCTGATGGTGTCAAATTTGCAAATGAACTGGAGCTCAGCAGTTTCTCTTTGGAGTCTGGTCCTGAAGTTTTTTTTGCTGTAAGATGGCTACCTTTACATCTGCTATTGTGTGGCTAGGGAGGTTGAAGTGTTCTCCTACAGGTTTTTGTATATTGCCATTCCTGATATCTGACTTGTGTCCATTTATCCTCTTGCATAGTGACTGTCCAGTTTGGTCAATGTACATAGCAGAGGGGCATTGCTGGCACATGATGGCATATATAACATTGGTGGACATGCAGGTGAATGAGCCGGTGATGATGTAGCTGATCTGGTTAGGTCCTGTGATGGTGTTGCTGCTGTAGGTATGTGGGCAGAGTTGGCATCGAGGTTTGTTGCATGGGTTGGTTCCTGAGTTAGAGTTGTTATGGTGCGGTGCGTGGTTGCTGGTGAGAATATGCTTAAGGTTGGCGGGTTGTCTGTGGGCGAGGACTGGCCTGCCTCCCAAGGTCTGTGAAAGTGAGGGATCATTGTCCAGGATGGGTTGTAGATCACTGATGATGCGTTGGAGAGGTTTAAGCTGAGGACTGTAGGTGATGGCCAGTGGAGTTCTGTTGGTTTCTTTTTTGGGCCTGTCTTGTAGCAGGAGGCTTCTGGGTACACGTCTGGTCTGTTGTACCTCAGATGCGGTTGTACCTCAGTGCTTGCCTGTAGACGATGGATCGTGTGGTGTGTCCGGGGTGGAAGCTGGAGGCATAAAGGTAGGCATAGCGGTCGGTGGGTTTTCGGTATAGGGTGGTGTTAACGTGGCCATCGCTTATTTGTACTGTGGTGTCTAGGAAGTGGACCTCCCATGTAGATTGGTCCAGGCTGAGGTTGATGGTGGGGTGGAAGCTGTTGAAATCACGGTGGAATTCATGGTACAACCGCATCTGCTCCAACCCCTCAGACAGAGACCAACACCTACAAGATCTTCACCAAGCATTCTCAAAACTACGATACCCACACAAGGAAATAAAGAAACAAATCAACAGAGCCAGACGTGTACCCAGAAGCCTCCTGCTACAAGACAGGCCCAAAAAAGAAACCAACAGAACTCCACTGGCCATCACCTACAGTCCTCAGCTTAAACCTCTCCAACGCATCATCAGTGATCTACAACCCATCCTGGACAATGATCCCTCACTTTCACAGACCTTGGGAGGCAGGCCAGTCCTCGCCCACAGACAACCCGCCAACCTTAAGCATATTCTCACCAGCAACCACGCACCGCACCATAACAACTCTAACTCAGGAACCAACCCATGCAACAAACCTCGATGCCAACTCTGCCCACATATCTACAGCAGCAACACCATCACAGGACCTAACCAGATCAGCTACAACATCACCGGCTCATTCATCTGCACGTCCACCAATGTTATATACGCCATCATGTGCCAGCAATGCCCCTCTGCTATGTACATTGACCAAACTGGACAGTCACTATGCAAGAGGATAAATGGACACAAGTCAGATATCAGGAATGGCAATATACAAAAACCTGTAGGAGAACACTTCAACCTCCCTGGCCACACAATAGCAGATGTAAAGGTAGCCATCTTACAGCAAAAAAACTTCAGGACCAGACTCCAAAGAGAAACTGCTGAGCTCCAGTTCATTTGCAAATTTGACACCATCAGATCAGGATTAAACAAAGACTGTGAATGGCTATCCAACTACAGAAGCAGTTTCTCCTCCCTTGGTGTTCACACCTCAACTGCTAGCAGAGCACCTCACCCTCCCTGATTGAACTAACCTCGTTATCTCCAGACTGATTTATACCTGCCTCTGGAAATTTCCATTACTTGCGTCTGATGAAGTGGGCATTCACCCACGAAAGCTTATGCTCCAATACTTCTGTTAGTCTTAAAGGTGCCACAGGACCCTCTGTTGCTTCATGCAAACATGGCATTTCTAAATCACATCAGGGTTCATTAATGACTTCATTCCCATATCTGAAGCAGCAGACAAGAGCAGGGACAGAGCCCACTAAGGAATGGCAGATTGGAAGTCAAAAGCATGATTGATAAAAAGGGTGAAAATGAAGACAGTATTTAAAGAATGCACAGCCCAGAAAACAGTGATTGTAAGTAGACATGGCTTGGAGTCTAGAGCCAAATGCATTTCTTAGATCCAGCTGGTGATGACAGAGAGTGAGCATATGGAGCAAGTGAAAGGAAAATGCTGGTGGGATGAAGAACATTTGGGAAGCTAAATCATATCATGAAAAGTAATTTATCACATTTTCAATCACTGTGTCCTTCCTGCAATGACTTATGGATGGGAACTGTAAAAACTTATTAGAACAGAGTAAAGCAGAATAAAGGCTGCAGGGGACCCAATGAGGAGAGCAGAAAAGTATTTACTATGGCCACCTAGGACTTTATAGTTGTCACTATGCTGCACCCCTGGACATTCAGAACTTAATGGTGATAGCCCAAATCTTCCTCCTTCAAATGCATAAGCTATCAGCACATAAGCTAAAGGAGAATCTCCAATAGAGGAGAGGGCCCATGACACACAGTTGAGCAGTTCTGACACCATCCAGAAGAGGGCAGTGGCATGCATTCACACACAAGTGGCTGTTACAAAAAATGTGAAAGCAGCAAGAAAATGTAGATGAAATGCAACAGCTGCAGCAAGGATAGCATGTTACAGAACAAAAAAAAAAAAAACCCACACAGACACAAAAGCAGAACATGTTCTGCAAGTAGGTGGGGCCGAATACAAAAACACAGAAAAGTGTCAGGCAGGAATGGGGTTCGATCGTAGCCTGGACTAGGAGCATCATAGAGCCAGATCACTCTGCTAAAATGTGGACCAGGTTTCAGCTGGTTTAAAATGCTGTCAAACTCAGGCATAAATAAAGACAGAAGAAGCAACACACTTCAGAGTAAGTCTTCTGTTATGAAAAATCCACAACATGAAGAGGCATGAAAAATGTACTCCCTTGCTATTGTATTGGAACAATCATGTTTAGATGGAAGAACACAAGCCCTCAATCTGTTTGTGCCACTTCTGACTATTAGAATTTGTTTCATAGATTCCTAGATTCCAAGGGGAGAAGGAACAATTGTGATAATCTAGTCTGACCTCCTTTATAACACAGGCCATAGAATTTCCCCATAATAATTCATAGAGCATTTATTTTAGAGAGAGAAAAAAATCCAATTTTCATTTACAAATTGTCAGGGATGGATAACCCATCTCAACCCTTGGTAAATTGTTGCAATGGTTAAATACTCTCAATGTAAAAAAAAAAATACAGTCTGAATTTATCTAGCTTCAACTTTCAGCCATTGCATTATGCTATACCCTTGTCTGCTAGATTGAAGAGCCCATTATTAAGTATTTATTCCCCAGCTAGGAATTTATAGACTAATGTAATCACCCTCTAACCTTCTCTTTGTTAAACTAGATTGAGTTCTTTGAGTCCATCACTATAAGGCACATTTTCTAATCCTTTAATCATCCTCATGGCTCTTCTCTGAACCCTCTCCAATTTATCAACTTCCTTCTAGAATTTTTGGCACTAGCACTGGACATGGTATTCCAGTAGTGGCCACACCTGTGCCAAATAGAGAGATAAAATAACCTTTCTACTCCTATTTCAGATTCTCTTGTTTATGCATCCCAGGATCACATTAGCTCTTTTGGCCACAGCATCACATTGGGAGCTCATTTCAGTTCATTATGCACCATGGCCTCCATTTTGTTTTTGGAATCACTGCCTCCGAGGATAGAGCCCCCCTTCCAGAAAGTATGACCTACAGTCTTTGTTCTAGTATCAGCAACAGCATAAAATGTTTTAGTTAAACTGATAGAGATATATAATACTGTCATCTACTGAATGGAATTAGAATTGTGAACTGTGTGTCAAGGGCCATAAACCAATCAGCTAACAGAGAGATTTTCCTTTAGCTCAACTGGGAGGGATATGAGGTATGGAGCTACAGGATCCATAAATGACAGATTAAATTTAATGTTGATAAATGCAAAGTAATGCACATTGGAAAACATAATCCTAACTATATATATACAATGATGGAGTCTAAATTAGCTGTTACCACTCAAGAAAGAGATCTTGGAGTCATTGTGGATAGTTAGAATCATAGAATATCAGGGTTGGAAGGGACCTCAGGAGGTCATCTAGTCCAACCCCCTGCTCAAAGCAGGACCAATTCCCAACTAAATCATCCCAGCCAGGGCTTTGTCAAGCCGGGCCTTAAAAACCTCCAAGGAAGGAGATTCCACCACCTCCCTAGGTAAAGCATTCCAGTGCTTCACCACCCTCCTAGTGAAATAGTGTTTCCTAATATCCAACCTAGACCTCCCCCACTGCAACTTGAGACCATTGCTCCTTGTTCTGTCATCTGCCACCACTGAGAACAGCCGAGCTCCATCCTCTTTGGAACCCCCCCTCAGGTAGTTGAAAGCAGCTATCAAATCCCCCCTCATTCTTCTCTTCTGGAGACTAAACAATCCCAGTTCCCTCAGCCTCTCCTCATAAGTCATGTGCTCCAGACCCCTAATCATTTTTGTTGCCCTCCGCTGGACTCTTTCCAATATTTCCACATCCTTCTTGTAGTGTGGGGCCCAAAACTGGACACAGTACTCCAGATGAGGCCTCACCAATGTCACATAAAGGGGAACGATCACGTCCCTCGATCTGCTGGCAATGCCTCTACTTATACAGCCCAAAATGCCATTAGCCTTCTTGGCAACAAGGGCACACTGTTGACTCATATCCAGCTTCTCGTCCACTGTGACCCCTAGGTCCTTTTCTGCAGAGCTGCTACCTAGCCATTCGGTCCCTAGTCTGTAGCAGTGCATAGGATTCTTCCGTCCTAAGTGCAGGACTCTGCACTTGTCCTTGTTGAACCTCATCAGGTTTCTTTTGGCCCAATCCTCCAATTTGTCTAGGTCCCTCTGTATCTGATCCCTACCCTCCAGTGTATCTACCACGCCTCCCAGTTTAGTGTCATCTGCAAACTTGCTGAGAGTGCAGTCCACACCATCCTCCAGATCATTAATAAAGATATTAAACAAAACCGGCCCCAGGACCGACCCTTGGGGCACTCCGCTTGAAACCGGCTGCCAACTAGACATGAGTTCTCTGAAATCATCCACTCAATATGCAGCGGCAGTCAAAAAAGCGAACAGAATGTTGAGAATCATCAAGAAAGGGATAGATAAGAAGACAGAAAATATCATATTGCCTCTATATAAATCTATGGTATGCCCACATCTTGAATACGGCACGCAGATGTGGTCGCCCCATCTCAAAAAAGATATATTGGAATTGGAAAAGGTTCAGAAAAGGGCAACAAAAATGATTAGGGGTATAGAATGGCTTCTGTATGAGGAGAGATTAATAAGACTAGGACTTTTCAGCTAGGAAAAGAGGCGACTAAGGGGGGATATGATAGAGGTCTACAAAATCATGAGTGGTATAGAGAAAGTAAATAAGGAAGTGTTATTTACTCCTTCTCATAAAACAAGAACAAGGGGCCACCAAATGAAATTAATAGGTAGCAGGTTTAAAACAAACACAAGAAAGTATTTTTTCATGCAACACACTGTCAACCTCTGGGACTCCTTGCCAGAGGGTGTTGTGAAGGCCAATACTATAACCAGGTTCAAAAGGGAGCTAGATAGATTCATGGAAGATAGGGCCATCAATGGCTATTAGCCAGGATGGGCAGGAATGGTGTCCCTAGCCTCTGTTTGCCAGAAGCTGGGATTGGGTGCCAGGGCATGGATCACTTGATAATAACCTGTCTGTTCATTCCCTTTGGGGCACCTGCCATTGGCCACTGTCAGAGGACAGGATTCTGGGCTTGATGGACCTTTGATCTGACCCAGTATGGCCGTTCTTATGTTCTTATCCATGTTCTGTTGCTGCGAAGTTTTTAATGGCCATGATATGCAGCACAGTGATAACCGTGAGGAGTTGAGTAGCCCTCTGTTTTTTGTGTCCTTTTCTTTTCTAAGCCAGCCGATGCTTGTGTATTGTATGATATCTTACAAGTTAAGGATCAACAAAAATACATTAAGTACTAAAATCATGTTAGGAAATGAAGCATTCCATTGTTAGCCAAATTATCATTTGGATAATGAAAAATTAAAAGACTTAATGATCTAAATTGAACAGAAAACAGGCATAAATGCAGAGTTAACCCATTCAGGAGCCAGCTAATTCTTCGTGCTACATTTGCCTTCCACACAAGTTCTAATTCTAACAGGAGCACTAACATCCCCAGATCAAAAGGCTGGAAAAAAATAAGAGGGAGGTGATGTTCGTATTGGAATTTCATAATGAAGAGAAAATATATATCCATATGGCATGGGAATGCCCAGAGTCCAATAACTCTTGGAAGGAAATGATAACTGCACTAAAGGGTGTCATTAACAATGATGTTCCCTTAACTGTAGAGCTATGTATTTCAGTTTGCAGAACTTATATAGACATTTACAGATCTATTGGGAATCTACTGGATTCAGGTTTAATGGCAGCTCCTAGACATACAGTAGTTAGGTTTTAAAAAGGCCAAGATTTCTCTCTGGTGTTCTCCCATTCCTTTTAGGTGTACAGCTGTTGAAGATGTTAAAAAATAGCATTTCACAGCCATGCTTTCATATTTAGAAACTGATCACTAAAGGTAAACGCCCTCCACTGCCAAAAATAAATAAATAAATAGAAGCCAATAAAAGGGGGGGAAAAACAGGACTCAAGGTATTTATTACAAATACAAGTATATTAACCACAACAAATTGTTAGCAGCTAGCATAAAATCAATTTCTTCTTGTTAAGAGAGAAGAATCCATAAAATGATGGTGAAAGGCTTTCATGTAACTTAAAACATTTATTGTTTAAGATAACCTCAAGATAAAACAGTTTTTTGGGTTTTTTTTATAGGGGAAGGGGTGTTTCTATCACTTTCTAGTATCCAGCAGTATAATCTTGGTTGTCATATACCATGCAGACTGGTTACAGACATTGCCATAGTAACACAGGCAGTGCATCTTGAAGTTGCATAATTTTGTTCCCCCTTCTATTGGGTAAAGTTTCAGTGAGTCTAAAATTAAAAAGGAAACCAACACAAAAGGCGGTTCCAAAGAGCACCATGACCTGGGAAAACAGGTAGAGAAAATAATTGCTGGCTCCAATTCCAAAAAGCTGGGGCAAATCTCCAAATATTATACTGCCGAGTGCTCATTTTAGTTCCACAGCTATTGTTTGCTTAATGGATTTGGAACATGTCACCTATAATTGAAGAGATTTGACATATTCGGAGATAGAAATAGAGAATGGCCATTTCCATAATTTGCCTTTACTAGCTAAGGACATTCACACACCATGGGGAGAAATGTGATATAAAGACCTATACAGACGTCTACAGGTCAAATCCAGCTTGTTTCACTCACATAAGCAGTTCCATTGCACCTTGTCAATCTGCTTGCATAAATAAGGTTTAAAAAAAACCTGGCCCTAAATCCATGTCGTGTACTGGAAACTATTTAATCCTATCCTGAAGGAAATGCATATCCTGTTTTCCTTTAGCCACTGTTGCCTAAGCCTTATGAAATACAGAAAATTCTCTTCTCTTCCTGAGACTTGCATGCTTCTATGTGGATTATGATGCGGTGATTTTTTTTGCACCAGATTTATTAGAAGGTAGAATTTAAAGTCATCCTTCTAGTGGTTCCCGTTTTCTGGTTTTAGATTTATAAACAGCAAGATATCTTTCCAGATACAATAATATTGATCTAGATAATGAAGCATTAATACAAGCTTTTGATTTCTTGATTTGATTTTTTCATACCAGCCATATAGGAAGTAAACACCACAAAACAAAACTGACCAAGATATTCAAGTCTACACTTTGAGTCAGTGCTCCGGAGAGGAAAGCACTGTGCAACTGGGATTCAAAAACCCAGAGTCACCCCCTTATTCCTTGGAGGGAAATCATTCCTCAAAGCTTTAGGCTGAACTTTACAATCTTACATTTTTCAGTAGTCACCTGAAAGTTATTAGGGGCTGTTGAAGGCCTAAGGTCAATACTGCCAAGTAGAGATAACCAGAGGGTTTTATAGCAAAGGTTACTAGCACCTTCACAGGGTTGTGAAAAGTCCTGTGGCACCTTATAGACTAACAGACGTATAGGAGCATGAGCTTTCATGGGTGAATACCCACTTCTTCGGATGCATCTGAAGAAGTGGGTATTCACCCACGAAAGCTCATGCTCCAATACGTCTGTTAGTCTATAAGGTGCCACAGGACTCTTTGCTGCTTTTACAGATCCAGACTAACACGGTTACCCCTTTGATACTTCACAGGGTTTTTACTTACTTGGCTTACCACATCTCATGATAAAAAGTTTGCACTCCTAAATCACAGGCTCTATTCCATCCCCCATGATTCACTAACATATAGCAAGTCAATGGTTCTGAGAGAGAATAGTCACACTCCTCTTTCAGACTCTTGTGCCATGGAAGGCTCTCCAGAGATGGGTTTCCAATCCCAACCTGAGGGGAAACAAGTCTTTTATATACTGTACTTCAGAGAGATCATTGCAGGTTACAAGGCCACCAGGCTGAATACCTGAGTCAATAATGACAGGTTGCCATCTCTTAGTCCTACACTCAGTGGAAAGGGAGGAATTTCTACCTAGCTATTCTTCAGTGTGACCTATTCAGAGTCCAAACTGAATTCAGAATCCATTATGACTCATCTCATTTCCTGGGCATGACATACCCCCGTGTATTCTGGAACCACTTTCCCTAGTCTGACTCAAGTTCAGAACCCACTGAACTAGGAGAAATGGCCACCAAAAACAAACAAAAAAGTATCAGAGCTTCTCCACTACCCTGTAGCCTCAGGGCAAAAATCAAGATGTGGATTTGGCCTAAAAAGATCACACATTAAAGGGGTCATACCGACCCTCACAGAGGCATTGGCTAAAACCACTTATTTTTTTCTGTCGCTTCACGGGAGGGTAGGGGAGGAGGGAAATGAATGATTTCCAGTTCTTCCCACGTTAAAGAGGAAGTTTTATAATAAGGGTGATTTAGAAAAAAAATCACTTATTTTTAAAAATGGTTTAATTGCAGAAGACAGGCAAAAGTATATGTGAAATATTTGCACAACCTCAGCACAAGTGCTAGGGAATTCGTTCCTGAAGGAGAAACAGTTAATCATCAATATACTAACGGACAAGAAAAAAATGATAAGAATTAACAGCAGCTACAGCTCCATGACTATGGAAGAGAGGAGCAAAATAATGAGGGTGACATTGGCAGGGATAAAACTAATCCAATTAGTAAGGAGGTATCAATGAATGGACTGTACACAACACATATACAAGAACACCAAAAAGGTAAGTTTGGTGCAGGAATTAGAAATATATGAACTTTCCCCACACCAGTTCAGTATTCTGTGTAGGATAAAGTGAGTCATGCACGCAAGATATGGAAGCTTTGGTACCTTGCTGCTAAAAATCACAGTTCAATATGCACCAGGTACATTTCTTTAATCTTGCCTTCTCTAGAACACATGGCAATATGTACATTTAAACTCAAAAACTGCCTACCAAAACAAGACATTCCACTTTCCCACACTTTTCTTCCATGAAGGAGAGGATAAGACAACAAATACCAGGAGGCAGATGTTCGTCACATCCTTTAATGCATTGCGGGAAGGTTCTCAGATACGACAGTGATGAGAGCAGTATAAGAACCAATCTAGAACAGAACAGGAATAGAAATCAGCATTCTTAAATTATGAGTTACTGACACCTAATCCTTTGTACATTCATCTAGAGAGGGATGCCTTCCAGAGCTGTTCTCAGTCTTTCACAGATGGAAAGCCCCAGCATTATATGATGGAGCCACCAAATAAGCACGCCATGTCGTCATTTTGTGTTTAAGGTGACATAGCATCATTGTAATTCACTGTCATATTGTCATCACATATTATAAAGTGATGATGTAAACATCCTCCTCTCTTTTGTCTCCACACAGTACTGTCTTCTGGCTGCTGGCTGGGAAGTGGTGCAATGAAGAACTGGCTAAACCAACCCTACTCAGCATTTAGGGGTTACGTCCTAAAAACCTCAGACAATAGTTATCCAGGGAATCAATCAAACTAATAAAGATTCCAGGAGACAGGGGATAAACAAAGCTAGCAGAAGGGATAAAGGGAGATAAAGGTTTATTTCCAAATTATGTTCTTTCATTCTAAGACCTGCTTGAAATGGATTTAAGCTAATGTTCTTGATCTGTGACAACAGGTACCACATCTTGTATATCCCCAATGAATTGATGTTTATCCAGAGGGAGTTGGGGTAAGCATCTTAAGGCAATACCAGAATCAATATTACCAAACTGCCCCCTTTGCATTCTGAAAATCTTGAAAGGGAACTTGGCATACAGCTGACCATGACTCTGGGAAGGAGGAGACATTTCTCTTAAGGAACACACACCACATGTCTAAGATCTGAAAAGAGGCCATTCTCTAGGTGCCATTATGCCTCATAATGTAATAAGGTGGGATCTGGTACCTCCCATCAATTCCTCCTGTAGTTCTATACAAGAGTTAATGTATTAAAGCAACTTACTGCTTCTTTTATTTTCTTTAGCGGGTGGTTAGCATATTAAGTAAGGTGAACCAGAGGTAAGAATATTATCAAATCGTGACACCCCAAAGAACGGGCCAGGTATGGACAGACAGAGCATGATGCTTCCCCTGTTTGCGCTTATATTTTTATAGCAAATATAAATGGTCAGATGTTTTCATACCTCTTCTTCTCCATTAGTTAATCTCATGTTTTTTCGTTTCTCTTTGCCCCATCCCACTTTCTAGGAGTATTTTCCTTGGTGATGAATGAACTGGGAAATGCTAGATGGTTCACTTTAGATAAGCATCCAGAAAAATCACAAGAGAAATGTATGGCATGATCCAGTGGCTGGAAATTGAAGCTAGACAAATGCAGACAGGAAATAAGGCATAAATTTACAGTGGTGAGCATAACTAACCACTGGAAAAGTTTACCAAGGGGTGTGGTGGATTCTTCATCCCTGCCCATTTTTAAATCAGTATTGGATGTTTTCTAAAATAAATCCTCAAGGAATTATTTGGGGAAGTTGTCTGACCTGTGTTCTACAGGAGCGCAGACTAGATTATCTCAGTGGTTCCTTCTGGCCTTGAAATCCACGTCTGTACAAACTAGAGACGGGCAGCAATCCATGGAAATACAGGGTCTTATTCCAGGTTCTAATGCAAACTCTTTAACCTATAAGCTTTCTCATACAATTTAAAACTTATAAAAGTTATCCTTTTTACATAACACTCTGTTAATCTGTGGAACTCACTGCCACAATATATTGCTAAGGCCAAAAGTTTAAAAAGATTTAAAAACAACTAGACATTTATAGGGATAAGAATATACAGTGGTATCAGTATTAAAAAAGCAGGAGTTTTGCAAAGAATAAATCCTCATGCTTCGAGGCATAAATCAACTCTAAAGGCATCCAAGAAACTTCCTCTGAGGGTAGGTTATTCTATAGCTGCTTACTACAGCACTTCTTGCACCTCCCTCTTACTGGTTGTACTGACACCTCTGAGACTGGAGAGTGGAATGATTTAATCCTGAATGGCAATTCCTTTGTGCCTGCAACAAGAATGCCTGCATCTGAGTCAGGTGACATAGGGTCGCATGACATCAGCCCAGTGACGGTGAGGGGAAAGACAGAGCCATAGGAAAGGGTTTCTCTGCTCCATCCAGATAGAAAGCCTGGTGGGAGATATCTGCACAGAGCCAGAGTAGAAGGTTCAGCTGGGAAAACAGATGGTTTTAGGAGGGAAATGCTGAGCCTGAGGATGCATTGTGTTGTTTTGTAATAAACCTGACCCCTGAGAAGGGAATGTTACTTGAACCACATAAATCTAGACGCATACATGGGGAACCCAAGAACGGGGCAACTGAAGAAGCAAAAGCATGATCAGGAAGAGTAAACTGACTCCAATCCAGTTCCTATAGGACTTCTGGTGCTTCCTGCTTCTGGATGACTCAGAAATTATACAAGAAGATCAGTGATTTCAGCACTCCTGCTCCCATTCCATGGTAGAATAGCAAAAGGGTGTATACATGGGAAGGGGTAGGCGGAAAGTCAAAAACCAAAAGCATTTAGCCAAACATTTTCCTGTTTATCTAAAGCCTGTTGCTTTTGAGTCTGCTGTTTCCCACACTCAGGTTCAGAAGGAATGGAACCTCAGTAGCCAAGCTGACAATTAACAGCACCTCAGAGGGTCAGCCATATATCTTAGAGCTCTGGCTCTCAACCAACTCATTTTTCCTCTTCTTCAGGCAAGCACATCAACACCCGCTAGGAAGCCAAGTCAACCGCCAATAGAGATGACAAGATCACCCCTATAGAAGGATGACAGCTCAAGCAACTGGGCAGGCATGAAAACACAGCAAACAGGACTTCAAAAGAAGACAGGAATGGAGGCTGTCCATTTCCTTTATCTCGTGTCCTTTTGATTGTGGATAATCTAGTTGGCAGTCCCTTGGAATTCCCTGGTCCTTCAGATGTTCCTGTTTTAATGGGTAAGCTTTGTCCCCATTTAGACTCAGAATACAAACACAGCCAATCGTGGTCCTGATTCTGCAATTTGATCCTGATGATCTGATCCCTTTATCCATCCACACATATCCACAATTGCATGACTGGTACGCGTGTTGGATGTGTGCAGAATGTAGAATGTTATTTAGAATGAATAGACTAGCTAGGCACAGAACTAAGTTGTATTCCTATCTCATTTTGAATTTTCCAAAATGGTCCAATTTAGCAAAAAAGAGTGACTCTTTTTTTTGAGCAATTTTACTTCAAAAATTTCAAAACCAAAATTTACTTTGGATGAAATTAGTCTGCAGCAAAAACATTTTTACTTTGCAGAAATTTTGCACATGCACAAAATCCTGTGTGACAGAATATTTTGGAACAAAATTATGACAACTGCTTTTTGAAAAAAAAAATTGATGCTTTTGCACTGCTCAAGGGGGGAACCAAACTCATTAGCTTTCTTCAGACATGTCAGGGCCTGAATCTCACTTACCCTAAGGCCTTTTATGCTGCTACAGTATAAAGTGTAAGGCTTGATCTGCACTACAGACTTCTGAGTGACATAGTTATATCAACATGAGTATGGTTGATACCCCCTGGTGTAGGCTTGGCTAAGAGATGTGTCTCTTAACTCATACAGTAGAGGAGTATGCATTAAGCACCAGAGGTCCCTGGCTTGATTCTGGCCATCAACAACCAATGTCTATCAGTATTACAAGTGGAGTCTCATCCAGGATACCAACTGGGAAGTTTCCAAAGCTTGGAACACACTTCCTCAGCTAGGAGAAGTATGTAAACCAGGTCTGTTGCTGTGGCATTTAGTGGCATCTAGAGATGATGAGCCTGCTATACGCTTGGCTAAGAGAAATGTGTCTTTCTTAACTCATGTGTTAAGCTCCAGAGGTCCCAGGATGGATCCCAGCCATCGCTGACTGGGGTATGTCAGAATTACACCTACAATTACCATGCTCAGTTCCATGGGTGCTACACAGCAGCCCCACCTGCCACAGGTCTAAACACACACAAGAAGTATTAATTCAAAGGTTCGTTTTCAGCACAGAATATCACACATCTCTCTAATCAATGGTTGTATGATATTGTAAGGTCTTTGGAGCAGGGACCACCTTTGTGTTCTGTGTTTGTACTGTGCCTAGCACATATAGACCCATGTCCGTGACTGGGGCTACTGCAATACAAATAATAAACAAGAAAATAAAAACATTCCCAATCTATTCACACACTGAACTTCCCTTTCACCAGCACATTGCTTCATAATGCAAGTCATATAAATATTACATGAACTCAGAAACCTTCCTAATAATAAAGTACGTAACAGGCATAAATATGTTCTACAAACAGCACACAAATGCATAGCACAGCAACTATCACCATAGCCTAATCAGTTAAATGAAGGGACACAATTAAGATGGGGCAGTGAAAGTTGTTTGTGGTTATAGTGAATCATCAGTTATGATACTTTTAAAGTCAAATTATATATATATATATCAATTCTGCCAGCAAAAGCAATAGATCATATTAAAAGAAAATTAGCTAAAGCCTTTGTGGTACAAGTGCAGGGCAAATGACTGACAAGAGATTAGAGAAGTTTGACTACTTGCATGAGTAAAGATCACTCACCTCAATAAGTGGTGCAAGAGACTGTCCTATCCACATACCCACAGGATAGCTGGTGTGGGGGTAGCAGCCAGCCAGTATATAGCATTCTACACAGCAGGAGGGGAAGGAGATGTTTTTGGGCAATGACAATAAGGCACAACCCCAGCCCTACATAAAAATGCCTGGTGATTTTTAATGATAACACCCAACACACAGGATCCCTCTTTGTATAGTCTCATCTGAAAAATCCAAATTCAGTAAAGTATTTAGTATTCATTGTATCCCTCTCACAAAGGTGAAAGCAGGAATTTGAACCCAGGCATGTGTAATCCACTGGTGAGTGTGTCTTACAGGTCGCCATGTGTGCCAAGGTGCAGAAGCTATTTGTTTCAGTCCCTTCCTACTAAACTTTGGTTCTGCAGCTCAAGCTATAGGGGCTTATGCTTTTAGCTCTGGAGATCTCTGGTTCAATCCCCAGTGAGTTGGCCAAGAGAGGGGTTATCACACATGGTTCCAGGAAATCTAAGTGTTTCAAATATCAGATTAAACCTTCCATTTGAAGATACAGGGCTTGTTGCTCAGTTACAAAAAGGCCCTTTCCCACTGTTTTAGCAACATAAAGGGACCTCCCACTCCAAAAGCAGCCTAAAGGGGCCTTTATAGTATTGACAACTCTCATGAGTCTTTCAATATTTGGCATTTTTCTTAAAGCCCCAGCTGCTGGAATCAGGTGCTTACCTGAGAATCCCTGCTTTCATTTTCAAAAAAAGCAAGTTTTCTAGCCCTTCTGTTTGCAGAAAAAAGCTGGAAGACGTAAACACTAAACACTCCAACACCAGAAGGCTGATAAAATTAACATTTAATATTTTTAATTCACACAATTTTTAAACCAATGTCATGATTTTGTAGGAACTGGTTCTTGAATTTTGAATGCTTGGAGTTGGCAATACTGCCTTGATATAAGTGAAAATCAAAGCCAAATTCTGAGAAAATCCCTTCCAAGATAAATGTGCATTATGTTACAAATCTAAGTATTTATTTACTCACTAAAAACGTATTAAAACACAGATTCATTTCAAGCCTTTATTGCTAATGACAGGTAACATATTTCTTACATGTGTTTACAAAATAAACAGCTGCATTCAGATTTGTTAAGTACATTACTGGATTCAAATCCTTCATGAATAAATCTAATAGAAACGTGAGCTGGGATAAATACAAGTGCTGTCTCACTGAATGGCATATAAAATACATGCATTACTTTGCTACCTGCATAACAATTAGTCTGGATTCATTATTTAGTTCCCTTGCAAGCTGACCTTCCAAGACATGTACAGACAGATAACAATTGTCTGATGATTGATTGGACTAGAACAACATTTCTCAACTTGTGCATGGCTATATCATAAAAAGCAAAGTGCAATTAAGTCAGATGGAGTGCAGATTTGTTACCTTAATAAGGCAATATGCTGCACATACCACAGCTAATATAATAGTATAATAGCATAAAACAGAGATCTATTGCCAAAAGTTAGTGAAGCTATTTTATTACTTTTATCCCTTGGTTAACTTTTTCTTTTCAATGATCCATAAGCAGGAAAATGCTTGCTATTTTAAAATACAAGGACATTTTTAATAGGGCTGGCTGGAAAACAAGAATTGGGTTTCACCGAACATCTCAAGGTTTTAACATTTCTTTCTGTTTCAATGCAGAACAGAACCAAGATCTTTCAAAATTATTCTTCAGTGCCATCCGTTGGCTCCTTAAGCTACTGGCTAACTATTTAAATATACCATGATATGTGCAGTTTTACGGCCTGTTCTTTTGAAGCTAGCTGTGATGACAAAAACAACGAGGAGTCCTTGTGGACCACAAGGACTCCTCGTTGGTTTTGCTGATACGGACTAACACGGCTACCACTCTGAATTCTGATGACAGATGCACTCATTATATTCTCTTCTTCACAGTGGAAGGTATGCAAGAAGTCAGGAGTTGTGGGTTCTGTTCCTGCTTCAATCATCCAATGGCTGTGTAACCCTGGGCAATTCACCTGTGCTTTACTGTTTTGTGCCCTTTGTCTTGTCTGTTCACATTGTAAGCTCTTCAGGACAGGGATTGTCTCACCGTGTATTTACAGAACCTGGTTAAAAAGGGACCCACTAGGTGTTATTGTAATACAAATAATAGTTAAGGTGTGCTGGCTTTGACCAACAGAAGGAGAATCTAAGATCAGGGTTGTTTATATTTTTAATACAAAATACCCTTTATTTCTGGAGGTGTATTCTCAGCTAACCCAAAGGGGATTATTACAACTAGACACTAGAGCTGCGCAAATAACTAATACAGTTCACTGTACTCAGCTTTGTTGTAGGCATGTTGGTCCCAGGATATTAGAGAGATAAGGTGGGTGAGGAAATATCTTTTATTGGACCAACTTCTGTCGGTGAGAGAGACAAGCTTTAAAGCTTACACAGAGCTCTTCTTCAGGTTTTCAGTTCACTGCAAGTTGAGGAAAATAATCAGTTTGGGTTGAAACGTATCTGAAAGTAGCAAAAATACTCCGTGATTTGGAAAAAAAAATCTGATTTGAGTCAAAGAAAAAAAATGTAGTTTGACCTGAAATATTTTGTTTGGGGTCTGGCAGGGGCTGAAGGTGGTAGAAGTGTCACTGTAAATGGCAGTGAATAGTCATGGGGTGACACCAGGGGAGTGAATAGAGTGTACAGGTTACTTCCCTCTACAGGGAATAGCAGCACCATGACAGGTACTGGGAACAGACTTTTTGAATCTGGTATATTAAGGACAGTGGTGTATCAAAAGTGTGGTGGTCTGGCAGCAATAAAGAAGAAAAATTAAATGGCAAAATGTTGCCATGAGTATCAACTGGTAAGACTGGGTGACGCACTGTTTCTAGCCTGGTGACTAGGGTACACACTTAGGTTGTGGGAGCACCAAGTTCAAGTCTCTGCTCTCATGACTGTTTATTTATCCAGAGTGGAACAGCTTCAACAGAAGAGACTGAAAGAGTCCTACACTGGACTATCCCATAGTCCAGTGGCTAGAATGCCCTCTTGCAAGGGGGGAGACCCAACTGCAAATCCCATCTCCATATTAGGCAGAGGGGGATTTGAACCTGGGTCTATCACTTCCCGGGTGAGTGCTCCAGACACAGGCCTGAAAATTATCACCAATTTGTGAATAGATGTGGGTTGGCCAAACCATCATTTCTCACCAAATAAACCATTTCTCAAAATTCTCTATGCTCTACAAGCCACAGCACTAGCTATTCACTATAGCTTATGGAAAAGTTCACCACTTTTCCCACCCCACTAATACCAACATATGGTGAGAAAGCAATAATAACCTGGAAAAAGAGGGTGGACCTTTTCAAATACCTGTACAAAGCAGTGGCAAAATAACAAAAGCAACATGAGCAGAGATCCATTTAGATTAGCACAAGTGAGGTTAAACATGGCTAACAAAAGGCTGATTTGCTACAGAAAGAAACCCCAACTGCGCATGCTCTATATTGAGAAACAAAAGTGCCTGACATGCCAGATTCTTGGTTTTTTTACACAGACAAAATGTGGGAGGAAAAATCCAAATGGCACATCATATTATACAGCTGAGTACAATATAAAGTCAATTGATTCATTTCTGCAGCATATATTGTTCCATCTGCAGAGCAGTAAAATCAGTATTTCAAAAGATAGACAATGGTAAACCTGGACACGCAACTAGCCATACATACTATGATTATTATTATATAAGCAAGGCCTGAAACTGCTCTCTGCTGACAGCTAGTGATGAGCTGGGGTGAAAAGGGTCAGGACCCAACTGTATTTTCATAGACATACTTACTCTGCCTATGTACCCAACAGACAGAGCTGTGCTGCCCAAATGATCCATTTTGGCTGGTGTTAGATTCATAGATTCATAGATTCTAGGACTGGAAGGGACCTCGAGAGGTCATCGAGTCCAGTCCCCTGCCCGCATGGCAGGACCAAATACTGTCTAGACCATTCCTGATAGACATTTATCTAACCTCCTCTTAAATATCTCCAGAGATGGAGATTCCACAACCTCCCTAGGCAATTTATTCCAGTGTTTAACCACCCTGACAGTTAGGAACTTTTTCCTAATGTCCAACCTAGACCTCCCTTGCTGCAGTTTAAAAGCCCATTACTTCTTGTTCTATCCTGAGAGGCTAAGGTGAACAAGTTTTCTCCCTCCTCCTTATGACACCCTTTTAGATACCTGAAAACTGCTATCATGTCCCCTCTCAGTCTTCTCTTTTCCAAACTAAACAAACCCAATTATTTCAGCCTTCCTTCATAGGTCATGTTCTCAAGACCTTTAATCATTCTTGTTGCTCTTCTCTGGAACCTCTCCAATTTCTCCACCTCTTTCTTGAAATGCGGTGCCCAGAACTGGACACAATACTCCAGCTGAGGCCTAACCAGAGCAGAGTAGAGCGGAAGAATGACTTCTCGTGTCTTGCTCACAACACAACTGTTAGGTTACAAGTCACTGGAGGAATGAGCTAGAGTGCCATTGAGAAGCAAAGGAAGGAAAGTAACAAATATTTTTCTGATGGATTTTATTCACTGAGGGACAATTTATCCTAAATTCTCAATTAGTGAGGGACAATCTACTCTCATTGCTATGTCTGCTTTCCACAAGCTACACTTAGTATAACTTTTTATGAGTGATGTAGCTGAATATTTGGATGCTAATATTTAAACTGTATAGTTAAATGTATTAACCTTAATTTGGGATGTTGCAGATTATGTTTTATAGGTATTCTATGACTTTTTAAACCACATTTTGTACTTTGGGATAATTTAAGCATTATACCCAGATGTACAGAAGCTCTTTCTTTAACCTGTGTATTAGATACTTTTAACATTAACTTCAATCAAAATTTTAAAAGTTGAATGCAGGGATAATGAAATGTTGTTATCCTTATTGTGTGAGTAAAGAGCAGCAGAACTGTACATAGCCGGTCCTGACTGAGGGGGTGACCCTAACTGAATTGAACTAACTAAGCTTGGGGTTTGGATGCCAGATCCCAGTGGAGAGTGAGAGGGGGTGGGGACAGGTGTTCTTGCCTGCAGGTGTGGGCTCTGCCTAAGAGTCCTAAGTGCCATTTGACCTGCCCCTCTGAACTGTTTAAAGATAGAGGTACTTAGACTCCATCCAGTGTCTTTTGTTTTGTTAAGTGATCACTACAGCTGAAAACACAAGTGATCAGGTCGAAGTGCTGCTTAGGTCTGCTGTAGGACAGTGTTTCTGTGTTTTTGCCCAGCCTGCATTAGAAGTGAGGTTCCCCCACTGAGAGCTGAAATCACTGAGAGCTGTGTGGAACTTCAAGAGGCCGACTTGCAGAGGTGACAGAGAGGCAGGTGGCAGCAGAACATGATAGCACAACAAATGACAGCAGTGGAGTGAACAACAGTGCAATGATGGCAGCAGGCAGTGACACAGTGAACAGCAGCAACTGTGAGCAGCCACCAAGGCATTGCTCTATGTCCGTCCCCCCCCCCCCCCCCCCGCCCGCCACACAAACACACACTCCCTGTGGGAGGGAGGGAGAACTGAGGTAAATGTACCTCTGAACTCTGGGTCTTCACTGCCCTAGGACAGCAGCTGTGAATGGGTTGTGGCAGAGGGAGAGGGGAGTGGCGTGTTAAAGGGACATTTCTTTGTTGGACTTTCACACCAGAAGGTGAGAAGTGGAGGCAAATGACACTGCCCAATGTTCTCTGGGGGTTGGGGAGTTTTGCTCATGGCCCTATATGTTCAAATCATGGTTGCAGTGTTTCCCCAAATTAATACCAGGTTCCTTTCCCCTTTTATTAAAAATTGTATCTGCTGTACACAGACTCAGTGCTTGCAAGTGGGGAAGTACTGCCTCTTACAGGTGCCTAGGGGTGGTATTTAATTGTCCCAGGGAGAAGATTACTGGGTGGGGGATTGGCCCAGTTCGTATTGTATTGTTAAGAGGGACCCCTGGATATTGAACCCAGCCCTTGTAGCTGCGGACTCCACCTGGCTGAAGAATTACAATTATTTGTACCTCATTAGCACCAAGAGCAGCCAAACAAGAGCCCATTGTGCAAACACTGTACTAAACAGCCCTTGCCCCCGAGAGTTTACAGTCTAAAGAACTAGCACAAAGAGTGTGAGGAAACAAAGGCACAGAGAGAATTATTATTATTGTTAACAAGGAGTCCAGTGGCACCTTAAAGACTAACAAATTTATTTGGGCATAACCTTTCGTGGGTCAAAAACCTCCCTTCTTCAGATGCAACAAGTGAGGTTTTTGACCCACGAAAGCTTATGCCCAAATAAATCTGTTAGTCTTTAAGGTGCCACCGGACTCCTTGTTGTTTTTGTGGATACAGACTAAGACGGCTACCTCCTGATACTTGACATTATTATTGTTGTTTATTAATTGTTTCAGGGAGTAGGCCTTGAAGAAGAGCTCTGTGTAAACTCACAAGCTTGTCTCTCTCACCAACAGAAGTTTGTCCAGTAAAAGAGATCACCTCACCCACCTTGTCTTTCTAATATCCTGGGACCCACCCAGCTACAGCGACCCTGCAAACAGATGCTTTGCAAGGGGAGAAGATGACAATTCTTACCCATGGTACTCCCAGGCTAAAGACAGACATACCAAAAAGCAGACAGAGGGGAGGAGTGTGACATACATGGAGTTATAGTAACAACATTACTACATAAAACAATGAAAGCTTTAAAAAGTCCATTAGAAATCTATGGCTGGCTGCAGCCTCTCCAGTCATGAGCAGATTGTTAGGAATCCAATTACAGTATGACCCCTTCTGGCAAGATTAGCAAATATATATCATTTCAGAGTTTGCTGTCAGTGCAACTGGTAGCATTTAATCGTAAATATATATGCAAAGCAGTGTGGGCTAGTGATATGATCACAACTCCAGGACCCAGCAAATCATTAGTACTTATTCCTGCCACTGACTCCATTGTTCATGGTCTGCCTCCCTATCCCCAAGACTTCCAGTTAATCTGAGTTTACTCCATGGACGAATTTAGCCAATTATTTCTTCTCCTTCCCTACAACTAACATACTTCTCTGTGATCTGGTCACCTTTCATCCAGGCTAATACAACCTCCTTCTCTCTGGATTCCCCTAGTCACACGTTACTCATCTACATTCTCTCCTAAATTCCCAAAGCATCTCATCTTCCTCACCCACCACAATGACCATGTCATGCCCACTTTGAATCTCTCCACTGTCTCTTCTGTTGCAGGTTAAACTCCTCTTCCTCAGCCCAGCTTTGCACTATCCTGCTCATACCCACATCTTGTCTTGTCTTTCTCTACTCCACCACTTTGCTCCCATTGTTTTGCCAACATGTCATGCATAGCTACATGCTTCATGACCTCCTCCCCTCACCTCCATGCTCCATATGCTGGCGAAGCAAATGCCCACTCTTTCAAATGTCTCCTCCAGCTATATTTAACTAGGAAGCCTCATGCCCCGAGGAAGCTGTAACTTGCTTAAAATTCAGCTGCCTGCCTACTCAGCAACACAAGTCACCAAAATGGCATCACCTCAATGGGTTGCTGTGGGCACTGGCCCCCCATTGAAAACAAAGGCCAGTTCAAGGTCATTAACCTGACAAAGCCTTACATGGAACATATCTTGACTAACTTGAGAGAACTCTGTCCCTCTCTCTGACCATGATATTCCACCACAGCTGAGTTCCACTGGAACAATGTTGCTGTTGACCAACAGAGTGGGGTTCATGACTGTGGGAGATAGAAGCCAGATCAAGAATACAGAAATCCAGGCTAGAAATCCAGGCTAGAAGTATGAGCAGCCATCAAGCTCACTATATTAAGAGTCAAATGTAAAGCTGGCCTGTTCTATCAGGCAAGTTCCCTCATTCTCTCAGATTTGTTCACTTAGAAAAATACTAATCATCTAAGTCTGCTTCTTGGGGCAGGGAAGACAGAGAGAGAGAGAGCGCGCGCATATCAACAGTGTTTAAGAAATGGGTAGAGCTGGTTGGAAAACTGATTTTCTGTTTTGCAAAAAAGTATGAGAGTTGATAAACAAATGTAGTCCTGAATAGAGAAAAAGGCAAATTTTTGAGATTTTCACCAACAAAATGCAGAAAAAAAATTGTTTTGGGCCAATTGAAATGTTTTGATAAATATCTGCATGGATGGATAGATTCTGTGATAGTCTGCTAGTCCTAATCCATCACCTTGGGCAGAGCTATTATCCAGGGAACAATTAAAAATACAATCAGTTGCAATGCTGTGAGGTGAAGCCACTTTCTGATCTCTGCCACTCCCCTCCCATCTCCCAGTGTGCTGTGAATTGGTCTTGACTGGTTTCCTTTTGTTTGCATTAGATTGAAAACTTCTTGGGGCTCGGAGTTTAGCCACTCCATACTCAGTACAGTGCTGAGAATGCTACCAACATTCAAATAAATATGATTGTTTTAACTATGAAGAACATAGAATTTAGCTCTTTTACTTCTGGAGGACAGTTGCAAATGTTAACTAATTAGTCCTCATAACACCTTTCTGAGGTAGTTTAGCATTATCCACATCATACATATGGGGAAAATGGAGTTTAAGGGCAAAATTTAGGTGCCTAAATCTATAGTTAGCCACCAAAGTAAATGGCCTGATTTTAGCAGCCATTGTAATAACTGGAAATTAATACAAAAGAGCACCAAGGAGCTCCCACTGTATCAACTGGTTTGGGACTGGGCACAAAATAGTCACCTCAAAATGAACTTGCATGTCTATTTGCTTTGGTATTTTAACAATATGTTAGTAGCTTTATAGAAGCAGGTGGTCATCTACAACTGTCAGACAAAAAGAAGTGAATCAAGGACCTTGTGATGACACAGAAAAGCATTGAGTTGTGACCACAATAATTAAGGGGCTCCGAGACTTCTGTATTAGTTTCAGTCTGATCCACCCAGTTCAGTGAACAATAAAGTACCTCGAAGGTTTGTAACATACCCAGACTTGAAATTATCCAATTTTCCCCTGAATTCTGCCAGATATAGCCTGTCACCAGTACTAGAATATTTAGTACGAGAGACTGCCATTTCTAATTTGAAGAGCAGCATTATTAATGAGATCCACATTTACATTTTAGGTGAAAACATATTATAGAAACCAGTCAATAACAGTGTAAAAACTAATTGCAAGGTGCATGGTACATTAATTCTTTTCCATAAACAAACATCCAAGGACTGATGCTAATGCAGAACTGATCATTTTCTACTCGTACCTGCCAAGACAGATGGAAGACATCCCAGGCAGCATTCTGAAAAGCAGAGCGCTTTGAAATAAGTGTTTCTTCTGAGAAGAAGGTCCCAAGTGATTAAGTGGGATCCAAGATTTCATTGGAGATTTTGTTATCATTTATTATCTGTGGTTTGAAATCAGTCCCATGCACACACAGAGTACAGAAACAATCGCTGCCTTGAAACGCTAGCTAAAAAAAACAAGACAGATGAAAGGTGGCAGGGGAAAATGGCACAAAGAAGTCAAAAAATCAGTAGCAGAACTGGAAACAGAACCCACGGCTCCTGGGTCCCAATACACTGGAATATGTAGCTTCTCATTTTTGGCAACATCTTTTCAATTTGAGATTCCTCTCCCTTTTCATGTGTAATTCTCATTTTAATGACACAGTGTTGGGAACAAAAACTGTTTGGTGGCTCCTGGGAGAGGTGTGGTACTTCCTCAACTCCCATCAAATTTACTGCAGGCTTGAAAGTTGAAGGTACATTGTGCCTTGATGGAGAGGTTCAGTAACTTATAAGATCATATCTTTGTTCTGTATCACATTTACAAACACCCTGTCTTGTCTCTGCCCACCCTATAGCGATTACAAGGCATGGTAAGCTAGAGACTCAAGATGATATACATATATAATGTGTGTTTTTGCACAAAATATGTGTGTGTGTGTGTGTGTGTGTGTGTGTGTGTGTGTGTGTGTGTAAAAAAGTGGAAGTTTTAACATTCATGAGAAAATAGGGTAGCATTTGGTTGCTATCTAGTATGTTGCCCAGATTTTCGGCTTTCTGCTGCTGAAATGAACAGAATGGGGCAATTTTTCAGTGATCCTTCCCCTGTTGTCCAGTCCCAGCTTCTGGCAGTCAGAGGCTTAGGGACACAGATAGCATAGGGTTGAGTCCTGACCAGCTTGGCTAGTAGCCACTGTTGGACCTATCCTTTATTAATGTATCTAATTCTATTTTGAACCCAGTTATATGTTTGGTCTTCATAACATCCCCTGGCAACAAGTTCCGCAGGTTGAATGTATTCTGTAAAGAACTACTTCCTGATGTTGGCTTGAAACCTGCTGCCTATTAACTTTATTGGGTGAAACCCTGGTTCTTGTGTTATGTGAAACAGTAAATATCACTTCCTTATTCACTTTCTCCACACCATTCATGATTTTATAGATTTCTATCCTATCCTCCCATTGTCATCTCTTTTCCAAGCTGAACAGCCCTAGTCTTTTTAATCTCTCCTCGTACAGAAGCTATCCCATCCCCCTATTCATTTTTGTTGCCCTTCTCTGTACTTTTTCCAATTCTAATATATCTTTTTTTTGAGATGGCATGACCAGAACCTCATGCAGTAGTCGAAGTCGGGATGTACCATGGATTTATATAGCAGCATTATGATAATTACTGTCTTATTATCTATCCCTTTCCTAATGGCTCCTAATATTCCGTTACCTTTCTTGACTACTGCTGCACATTGAGCAGATGTTTTCAGAGAACTTTCCACAATTCCAAGATCTCTTTCTTGAGTGGTAACAGCTAATTTAGACCCCATTATTTTGTACATATAGCTGGGATTATGTTTTCCAAGGTGCATTACTTTGCATTTATCAACACTGAATTTCATCTGCCCTTTTGTTGCCCAGGCACCCAGTTTTGTGAGATTCCTTCGTAACTCTTCGCAGTCACCTTTGGAATTTGTGGAGGTTTAAACTCATTTTTTTTTCCTCTGGGGGAGGGGGCTGTGTGGAGAAAAAAATCCAGTTTTATAACTTAATTTTATAGGTCTGATAACACATCCCCACATTCTTATTTGGAATGTCTGGAATTCAGACCATCCTGACATTCTTTTATGCAACCAGTGCTTTTTCTAAAACATCAATCTCGTACAAGTTTGTTTTCTCGAGAGAAAGATCAAGTCAATAACAGACTGGTGTCTTGTACAAGCTGAGGTGTCCAGTCCTTTGAGAAGATGCTCTTTTGCCCAAAATGATCCTTGGCTGTATGATCTGCCCTTTATAGCATTTACAACTCTCATGTAAAATTTCTATTCAATATTTTGTATAAAGCACAAATTGCAATAGCCAATACATCATTTGAAAAACAGCATAAGGAAAAGAGTACAGAATTAAAACTACTGTAAGTAGGAGTTATAAAAGCTGCATTTTAGAGATTGCATAAACTCTTAGGTGTGATAAACATGGTTTTATGGCTACAAAGAGTTACTTTCCCTGCCGCTTGGCTTGTCCCTGGGTAACAGAAAGCAGAAACCTTTTGGAATTAGCCTGACATAACATAACATAAGCAACCAAAAATATAAGTATGTCTTGTTATATTCTCCAGGCATCCAGTGTATAATATAATTGTAGGATTAGCTTAATACTCAGTAAAAGCATAAACAAATTTGTAATGACCTAATGTTATAAAAATAAACATTATTAATAACCATTTTTACATCAAAATTGAGGTTTCTCGGCTACAAAGGCATGTGAAAAATCCAGGTCTGGTTTCAGCAGTGTTTTGATGCGAGGTTTTAATTCAGACCTGTTACTAGTTTGGAGTAGAGACGCATGAATTGATTTGGGAATAAAATAGGAACTTTGTTTTCCCCAAAGACACTCAACACTGCTAGAATTAAATCTGAATTGGCTGTGCAACGTTCTAAAATATTTGGATAGGTTCTCTCTTCTGGGTTCCAGCTGGGACTGGAACCAGAATGCCCCAGTACCATTAGCATGGCTCTTCTTGCAATATTTACAAGCCAAAGGAGGAAGCCTATCCTGATTGGGATTTCCAGGGCAATTCTGTAGACTTGAATAAGTGGTCACCAATGCGGGTAGGTGTTGGACAATCAGATCCAAAGCGTGCACTGTTCTGAATATCTGGACTTAGAACTTCAAAGATTTGAATGTTTATTCAGGCTGAACCCACATTCAAGCTTTTCAGGTATGCCAATCCCTAATTTAGAGGGGATCTTCTCCAGAGCTGCAAATATGGGGCTTGACACTTCCAGCCCCTTGTGCAGTACACAAAGAACCTGGCTCCCTGACTATGTTTGCACAAAAGGTCAAGCACAATGGAAGTCCTTATTTCTTCTGCAAGTCTAGTGGAATCGCTGGCCTCCGCCTCTCTAGAGGGACAGGAAACCAATAGCATAAGCAGCAACAGATGACGTACTCTTTTCCCCAGGTGGTGCAGTGCCAGGTTCCTATTAGGGTCCTCAGAGCTCCAATTAGCATTGTGCATATGTAACAACCATCATCTTGGTCATCACCAGGATACTGAACACCAGACTCCACAGCTAAAAGGATGAGTCTCTACAGATTGAGCTGTAGATCTACATCCCCTAGTTGGGAGCTGCTGAAAACTCAGACACAGAAGAACCCATGTAATACACACTCCCCAAAGTGGCCTGTTCACTGACCCCAACAAGGCTATATGCCCATCTGCCGCCATGGAGAAAAGGTTATTTTCTGATTAACTGGTAACAGGGATGGCCGCTTAAATTATTGCAACTTTTTAGGTGGCCATGGACTGAACAACATAGACCACCCTGAAACATTGTCCTTTCCCTGCCAAGGATTTTGAAATGTGCTATTGCCGCTTCATAAAACTCTTACATCCACGGAAGGGAGCCCTTTATCCTCTGTACTTAAGGTGATCTTGGAGAGCTATTTATTGATTAACTCAGCAGCCTGCTGCACATCACTTTTAGCAAGAAGGAAGCTGTTTATGTACAGCCCATGAAAAGTTACCTGCCTATTAAATTCGTTTAAAACGTTAAGCTCCAGATTGGCCATAAAAATTCAAGCAGCCACGGCAGGAACCAGAGGTCCCATTGCAACTTTTATCCTCTAGATTGTTTCTAAGGTTGCCCCCAGGCATAAAGCAGAGGGTGGTGGCGGCACAATTATGAGGATTACGTATTTGTAGTCCACATACTGACATCAGTTTGAATTAAATAGACGAAAGAACACATTTTAATGAATAGAATGCCCCTTCCTCATCCAGGTGGTCAACTGGAGAAAGATGTGCTGTCTGTCTACAATTACTTTACTAGCAGCTTGGATAACTGGGCATTATTTTCACTGCCCTCCAGCGATCTTGTGAGTTTGTATGTTCCCTGTGTTTCTACTTCTAGTATTTCTACAAATACAAGATATTGTCTATTTGTCTCCATTTTGAGGTTCAATTATTTTATAGCCATAACATGAAATAGAAAGTAATGATTAGTAACAGGGGAAAACCACAAAAGTTTCAGAGTACAGTTCAGTTCTCTAAGTTTGGATGATTGTTCAACACATGTGAGCATCCCATGTTTGTAAAACGTCCTGGAAGTTTCAGAAAAACAGGTTCGCTCATGAGATGTGAGACATCTTCCAGTGATAGCTAGAAATATTGCAAGAACTGCTTTAGACATGGTATTTTGCCACTTTCAGCTTTGGTCCCTACTAGGGACCAGAACTTGATATAAAGTATTACCAGAATGTTTTAAAGTGTTCATATGCTAAATGATTCATATGTCATCTTTGGAGTCTGAAAAATAGGGCTGGTAATGAAACCTCAGAATAGATTTTCATATGGAACTTCTGGGTTTTCTTATGTCCAATCTCAGCCAGAAACCAGAAATTTGAATGTTTGTTATAAGGTCAATTTTCTTTCCTTTTATTTTTTCCAAATTCAATCTTGCAACCCTCACATGAGCCAGTTATTTCTTGCAACTTTTCAAAGAGATATTGAAAGCAAATGAATAAAGATGGAACTAAAACTTAAATAGGAATCCAACTTTTTAAAAAAGACCATGTTTTACATTTAGAATGCTAAAATCAGAAGTGAATATTTGACTGAAATAATTTCCCCTAATATGCCATGGTCTGAGTCTTAAGGCTTCCTTTGTTGGTAGAAAGTGGCTTTCCAATGTCCTAATAAAGATAACATGGTACAACAGTGTTACAACTTCTGAGTATGTTACATGACCTAGCACCAATGTGAACCTTCCCTAAACACAGAGGCTCAAGGGGCAAATTGTTAGAAGTAGTCACAGCAGGAAAAAAAAAAAAGATTTAGCATGACATATCAAGTTCCAAACCTATTACTGCTAACCTCTTTGAACCCTATTCTATCTAATGTAAATTATAAATGACTTTTGCACTGACCTGAATGACAATCTGGGAGTCGCATTAAATCCAATTGAGAGGCTAATTTCCAAACTAGAAAAGATTTCAATTAGCAGGAAAAAATTGAAAACCATGACTAGGAGCCAAAAAGACAGTAAAAATAGAAAACAATCACAAGAAATTAATTTAATGTGTGTTACTGAAAAAGGTTTCAATATGTTGGACATAATGGCCTGGCATTGTTTCTGGCTTCAGTTAAAAATCATGCTAATTCAATGTTTCATTTCAAGTCGCCATGTCAAATTCTATAACCAACATAGTCTCTCTGCCCCCTAACCATTCCCCATAATCACTGTAATACAAAATAGCAGGAAGTCATTTGGGTCACCCAGTCTTATCCAAGTAATTTGCAGGACTTCCACTATATCAATGCTACATGATCACATCCAATTCATTCTTGAAGATCTGCACTGGTGGTGCCTCCACCATCCCATTTTGAATTGTCCTCCCTAAGCTACCTGCACTTTGCCTTCCTTAAGAGCATTGGCCCACCTCCTCCAACCTTCAGAAATGGTAAATGGCATCTTCATTCACACTGCTTTCTTGTAGGTGTCTAGACACTGTTCTTGTGTCAGTCTTAAGGACCTCTTCCTGAAAATGGATGCAGGCAGGCAATGGCTTGTGCTCAGGAGGAACCTCACCCAAGCCAATGGGGCTCTGCACAAGTACAAGTGTCTGCTGGCATGGATCTACTTACTGAACAGAGGGTTGTCTTCACTGCAGTGTTAGCATGAGGTCCCTAAATAGAGGTTCCAGAAATAGATCCATGTTGTTTATAGTTCGTAATAAAAATGATATAATCAGAGAAATGGGAATAGGGTAGGGGGTGTGAGTAATTGCAGGGGTTACAGACTGTGCAGAATGTGTATATGCTGCTGATACCAGGGGAGACTCATCTACAACTGGGCACTGAGAAGGTGTCTGTCTGCAAGAAGCTCCTAAAGCCAAAGGTTTGCATTCCCAGAATCAACAGTATTCCCTTTGAACAGCTGTTCTCTGGTAAGCGTGTAACATTAGCTCCACTGAGTACAGTCAAGTTACTAGTCTCGCTTGAGGGAGAGGGACCACACAGCAAAATAATGCTTGAGCTACAGAGGGATTGGATTAGCAGTGCATTGACCAGGACAAGCAGGCACCATGAACAACAGACACATGGGATGGGTTTAAGTAGAAGGCTGCAACTTTATTAATTATACCCCGGAGAGGGACACTACGCTGCCCACCTCCTGCTCTCACACACCAGGTATTTACTTGGTTCCAGTGTGGGTTCTGGGGCTTTAACCACAAACCAAACAGTAACTCAGGGTAGATCTTTCCCAGTCGACCCCACAGACCCAGCTCAGTTGTGAAACCTCTCCCAACCATCCTGGGTATGGCAGGGTGGAGTGACAGAAGCCACAAGGCTGTGAGGGGGACGCAATCTATGAGACTGAAGGTTCCTTCCCCCCACCCCTCCCATGACTGCAAGGTACAGCTGGGTCTTATTAACCTCTGGGAGCTGGCCCGTTGACCTTTACCAGCCTGGGACATCGGCCACAAGTTGCAACAAGGTAGTAATATTAATAGCATTATATCATCCTCAAATCCTATCATTTCTACGCCATGGGAGGCTGCAGGGCAAACAGAAAAAGCCCCTGGACAACATGCCAGTTGGGCACAATGGGAAAAATTCCTTCCTGAACCCAAAAATCAGGCCATAAATCAGACCCTAAGCACCATAAGGGGCACAGCTCCCAATCTACAAGTAAGGGGAGGGAAGGTCGGCTAGATAAGTGGGGGAGCAGAGGCTTTTGAAAAGCTGAGGCTTAGTTTAAATAGGTAATGTGGGGGGACCCATCAAGCAATCAGCTAGCCGCCTCCCCCTATGCTCAACCAACGGCTAAACAAAAAACCAAGATGGGAGCGTAGGGGAAGGTAGCCTCTTCCTAACACATGCATTTTTGGGCTACTCTCATTCCCTTCTGTGATAAATGAAGCAGGGGGAGCTCCCTTTTATGGACACCCAGCCAGCCAGCTAGCTATAAAATTCCTCTTAGTAGCTGTTCTCTCCTTTTCTTTTACCTGTGGGCTTGTTAACCCTTCACAGGTAAAAGGGGTTTGTTTGTTTGTTTTTTTAAAGGTAGATTTTATTAAAAACAAAAAGAAGAAAATACATCTGGAACTTAGGCTTTTGCCTGATTTAAAAAAAAAACAAAACACACTTACAAAATGTAAACATTAAGAATAACCTTCTTGAGGTCCAGTTTAAAGGTTACAAGCAAAACAACAAGCATTTGGGGTTAGCACAGCGGGGTCCACAAGCCCAGAAATAAACAGAAATAAACCTAATTGTGTCTTTCTAAATATTCCTGATTTGGAAGTTCCAAAGAAGTAGTTCTAGGTATGATCTGATGATTTATGATCATACCTGGCTTAAAGCTTCTCATAGCGTAACTGCTGCCTGTTTCCCGCTTTCCCGGAGAACACAACAAACAGACAAAGGGAAGTTTTTTTCCCAGTTTTAAAAAGTTCTAGTCCTCCCATTGGCTCTTTTGGTCAGGTGCCCACTCCTTTCCTTTTACCTGTGGGCTTGTTAACCCTTCACAGGTAAAGCAAGTAGAGAGCAGCTACTAAGAGGAATTGTATAGCTTACTGGCTGGCTGGCTGTCCATAAAAGGGAGCTACTCCCACCCCTTCATTTATCACACCTGCTGTCCAGCCTCAGGTCCCCTGCTGCTAAAGCTGGTGAGAGGGTAGAGTGATTAGCAGCTGATGAGCTACTGTACCTGGAGCTACTGCATTCCTAGCTCCAGTAGCACTTAAACTTAAACTTGTACCCACAATGTGTCAGCCTGCTTGAGCTTACATCACCACTTAACTCCTGCTATCAATTTTTATATGTGGACAGGAGTGCAGTTAGGGGCAAAACTCATACGTTGAGCTAACAATGCAATCCAGACAAGCCCTGAGGTACTACTAGGGCCAGATTTGTAAAGGTATGTAGACCCCTACAATCCCATTGACATCAATAGGAGTTAGGTACCTGAATGCCTTTAAAAATTTGGTTAAGTCTTTACTTTTCTAGTCTGTGGGGGGGGGGGGGTCACATTTTGAAACCTGGTCACCTAATTACACCTGCAGGATGTGTGTATGTAGCAGCCATTGTGCATTCAAAACTGGTAAATGGTGTATGTAAACTTTGCATACACCTTTACTCTCACAGATCTTGGGAGACAGACCTGTCCTCGCTTACAGACAACCCCCCAACCTAAAGCAAATACTCACCAGCAACCACACATCACTGAACAAAAACACTGACCCAGGAACCTATCCTTGTAACAAAGCCCGATGCCAACTCTGTCCACATATCTATTCAAGTGACACCATCACAGGGCCTAATCACATCAGCCATACCATCTGTGGCTCGTTCACCTGCACATCTACCAATGTGATATATGCCATCATGTGCCAGCAATGCCCCTCTGCCATGTACATTGGCCAAACCGGACAGTCTCTACGCAAAAGAATTAATGGACACAAATCTGACATCAGGAATCATAATACTCAAAAACCAGTGGGAGAACACTTTAACCTGTCTGGCCATTCTTTGACAGACCTGCGGGTGGCTATCTTAAAACAGGTTTCAGAGTAGCAACCGTGTTAGTCTGTATCCGCAAAAATAACAGGAGTACTTGTGGCACCTTAGAGACTAACAAACAGGTGCCACAAGTACTCCTGTTATTTTTATCTTAAAACAGAAAAACTTCAAAAACAGACTCCAAGGAGAGACTGCTGAGCTGGAATTGATATGCAAACTAGACACAATCAACTCAGGATTAAATAAAGACTGGGAATGGCTGAGCCATTACAAACATTGAATCTATCTCCCCTTGTAAGTATTTTCACACTTGCTTCTTATCAAACTGTCTGTACTGAGCCATCTTGATTATCACTTCAAAAGTTTTTTTCCTCTTACTTAATTGGCCTCTCAGAGTTGGTAAGACAACTCCCACCTGTTCATGCTCTCTGTATGTGTGTGTATATATATCTCCTCAATATATGGTTCACTCTATATGCATCCGAAGAAGTGGGTTGTAGCCCACGAAAGCTTATGCTCTAATAAATTTGTTAGTCTCTAAGGTGCCACAAGTACTCCTGTTATTTTTGCGGATACAGACTAACACGGCTGCTACTCTGAAACATGCAATAGGGTGGCAATAGGGTTTGTTGGAGTTGTTGTTACTATTTTCATCTCTTCCACCGATTCATTTTCGGACCGAAGTTAAGTCTCACTTCCCCGTGCCTCAGTTTCTCCTTCTGTAAAATTGGGATGATACCCTCCCCATGGTATTATGGGGCTTAATTCATTCATGTTATGAAGCACATTGATATCCTACAATAGAAGGTGCTATCAAAGTTTTACTACAATGAACTCTTTGGGCTGGATTCCCTCCCTGCTTCTAACCCATGCTGCAGGGGACCCACAGGAGCAGTAAATCAACTCAGCAGAAACTAGCAGTTTATGAATTTTACTCTGCAGGGTAGAAACAAATTGGTGCAGCCCCAAAAGGGGGTGAGAGCTCCCATGGTAAGGCACAATCGGTGCAGCTCCAGTGGGGTGGCCAGATTAAGGCAATCAGAGGTCCTGGGCACACCCCGAATAAGTCCCCCATGGTCCCACTTCCATGCTGTGTCCCGGTCTTCCTTTAGTCATTCAGCAGAACACCATGTAGACAACAGTGCAGTGTCACACTGCTGTAGCTCTGAGAACTTCTGAAGAACAGACAGACAGACAGACACTGGCCTGCCTTAGAAATGGGGTCCGTGTGTTCCCCCACCCTATTCAGAGAACTCTGATGGCTGGGATGGAGAAAATGGTGGGTCCGTGTGTGTATAAATCTGCTTCCTCCTTGCCTCTTCTGTGGTGACTTTCATCCCCGGGGAACTAACTCTCTGCACCTGAAGGGTGGTGGCTAGCTGACCTCGGCTCAGGGCCGCCAAGAGGGGGGCAAGTGGGGCAATATGCCCCGAGCCCCGCAGCGGCCCCCACGAGAATATAGTATTCTATAGTATTGTAACTTTTTTTTAATGGAAGGGGCCCCCGAAATTGCTTTGCCCCAGGCCCCCTGAATCCTCTGGGCAGCCCTGCCTCTGCTTGATCTGCCATTATACCATCTTCTCAGGAATCAGAAGAGAAAAACACAGAGAAATTAAAAACACTTACCAGATGGAAGACAGCAAGCAACAGCCAGTTCTAAAACCACTACTTTAGGCCTGCTGGGGTTTGCCTCTACCACATTTAAAGGCATGCTGGGAAACTAATCATTTAAAAGGACAACCCTACCATTAGCCCTATCTGGTACAGGTGCTACCAGAAAGGAGTGGGTTACACATACAGCGTGCAAAGTGGTTTATTTGGCTAGGGGTGTACTCTCCTAATACTGCTTTTCCAGCTAAACAGTTTCTGTAGGTGTCACGGCCATTATATGATGGCAAATGGGAGGGAGGTGATTCACACAGTGATTAATGGGAGGGAAGGTGGCTCTTTAGACAGCCTAATTATTATAATAAGGTCTACACACTATGAAGCAACCTCAGAACCATGCTAGTTCATCTCCTTGCCAATGCAGATTTGTGCCTTAAGACATACTTTCTAGTGCTTTGTCCTGTCTAATTTTAAATGACTCCGGGTCTGGGTTTTTCCACTACTCCCTTGAGAGACTGTTGGTCAGTCTGACAGTTCTCATCATTTAGCAGACTAGCCCAACCCCCTTTTACCACCCACAACAATTCCTATTCCTTTCCAAGAATTCACACAATAGTACTTACAGAGTCCTTTAAATCAGCAGTTAGCCATTGGGCTGGCATAGCCATTTATTCTGTACTAATGCCACTAGCTGCAACCAAAAGGGAAAAAATGAAGATGGGGAGATTTAAAAAAAAACAAAACAAAAACAAAGGAACTTAGGAGCACAAGCCTAGATGAATTTCACCGCTAAATTTGCAGATACTTAGCCAAAGCTTGTCCAAAATATGTGAAATTACTGGAAGCCTCTGTGAAGTCCCATGACCCTCTGTCTACATACAATCTCCCTTCCCATAACAAGATCTATGATAGAGATGTATTCTCGCATTCTCTCACTCCCCACCTGTTGTTGTTGTTATCTTCTGGCTCAGTTCCATCTTCTGGCTGCATCTTCCATGTCACTCTCCCAATTCAAATAATTCTCTTCTTCAGCAGAAGGTGAACAAACTTCTAAGACCTGCTAAAACCCCTGAGTTTCAGAGTAATCAGTGCATTCATATTATTTCAATGAATTTCAAGACAATCAATTGCTGCTGAACATTCCAGGTACTGCCAGATAGAAGGCACCTGATGCACTTCTGAATCCAGTTACTGGGACATGATAACATGAGATACATTTCAGCAGCAGAAGCTGACTAGTGAGGAAAGAGTTAAGTCAATTGCCCAGAACATTTTAATGTGAGTTTTTAATAACTCTAAGTACACCACCTGTATCTATGAATATTTGTTGTCTACTATATAGGTAATTAATTACAAACACAGAATACCCCGGTCATGGCAGAAGTACCTATTTATAGTTTAATCTATAAAACACATCTCCTTTATGCCATACTAAGTATATATATAAAAAAAACATAACAGCCAGTTTGTTCATTTTAGAGCATCCAGATAGCTCCTTCCACACCTCCACTGTTTGGCTCATAAAATGGGTAATCTACAATTAAATACCAAGGTTAACACCCACACCATAGAAACTTTAGCACCAAAATCTAATAACACAGAACTGAAATTCTGAAATTACATGACCCTTAAAAGCCATCTCCTCTGGTATTAACATAATCGTTAATAAATAAACAGGGTGAGTTATAGAAAGTTTCTATGCAGAGGTTTCTATGTGTGAAGTGAGAATACTAGGACAGGAGAAGAATGATGGACCAGTGGTTGCAGTCTAGCCTGAGAGATGAGGGGCTCAAGTCCCTGCTCTGTCACAGACCTCATTTGTGACCTTGGGCAGGTCACTTGACCGCTCCGTGTCTCAGTTTCCTCTCTGTAAAATGGGGATAATAGCATTGCCCTCTCTCACAGGGGTCTGGTGAGGATACGATTGTGAGGTGCTCAGATACTGTGGTGATAAGGACCATATAAGGCAGATAGATGAACTCGTCTCTAATGAAAAGACAGAGAATCAGAGATACAGTGCAATTTTGCTATAGCACAGAGATAACAGCATTCAATCTTTGCTGGACTATGAAGTGTGAGTAAGACACTGGATTGGGACTCAGAGGATCTGACTTCAATTCCCAACTCTGCCATGGATGTAGCCAGTAGGATCTTGGGCAGTTCACTTACTCTCTCTGTGATCAATTCCCTACTCAGTACAGGTATTCTCTCTACTATGCAAATGTACAGCAGCTAGTTCAATGGGACCCTGAGTTCTGCTGAAGCCTTTAGCTGCTACTGCTCATGTGCTTAGACCACTGCCTATCATGTCTCATTTTTTCCTTGTACTCCCTTCCTTCTGTCTGTATCCATCTGTTGTGTCTTGCCTTCTTAGATTGTAAGGCCTTGGGGGAGGGCTGTTTTTTTGTTCTGTGTTTGTCCTAGATCCTGATGAAATTACCATTCCACCTTGCATTTGTCCTCACTAATGAATTCCTAACCCCATGTATGACTGGGTTTTATTTCCTTGGTGAGTGGGTCAACTTGCTATGGGTAGCATGGCAGATGACCAGTGTTTTGTTAAAGACTTTGAAAATCTTTGAAACAACAGAAGAAGTAAACCCTTTGACAAACACAAAGCCAGTAAACAGAACTGAAGTTCCATTAAAATTGAATTAGTCTATTCAGCCATATTCTTCACACTCCATTCCTTCCTTTCCCGGGCTAAATCGAACGTTAACACACACACATTTTTGACAGATTTCAATGACTTTGCTGCTTTTTCCTTATTAAATCTGACAAGCCAGCAGACCCATTCTATAGCCGGGAATAAGGAGATGGCAATAGACATTACACAAATGATTTTAGGCGGGGGAGGCGGTGTTAATAATGAAAGAGCAATTTTCAAATAAAGCAGAAATGAGTTAACTGCATGAAAAAAATCTCTTTAGACTCTTGGGGCATAGCTACTTTTCCCTTTTAATAAAATCATAGTAGATTACTAAAGAGAACCTAATGACAGAACAATTTGCTATTGCAATAGCTGTGAAGAAAAATGACTTAATCAAAAACAAAACAAAACAGTTACAACATATAACCACTAGTGAAAGGGCCTATTATCTCCATAATTCAGAAGGGTGACTCTTATTTATTATCAATGGGAGTTGTGCACAAACACACAAAATAACATTATTCAGGTTGCAAAAGTCAAGCACTCATAAATTAGCATATGATTGTGCAACTTACATTTGGCCTTAATTTGTACAGTCAACCTTATTCCTAGTTGTTGCTTAACTTTTTAGTGCTTAACTTTTCAACCTTAATAATGTTCTACTAACTTGGGGAGCGGGGGGGGGGGGGAGGTAAATGCAAGTGGTAGTGTTTGTCCCATGGTGGTGCCCTGCGAAGCTCAGTTCTGGGGCCCCTACCTGTGTTGCCCCCGACCATGCTGGGCAGAGTTTGTGCCCCTCCGTCATCATGCTGGGTGGGGTTTGCATTTCACTTTGTCACCAAGGACAAGTTACTTTGCCACCATGTTAAGGGACCCCTTTGCTGCCTTGAGGCCCCCCGAGATTGCATGGGCTGCAGGTGCCTAACACCGTCACTGCCCATTCCTCAGGCAAATGCAATGTTTTAAGGGTTCCTTGCTGTGGAGTTATTCCAGCCCTACTTCCTTAGGCTATCTAGATAAAGGGAGTGGCTCTTCAGAATCAGGTTTGGTACTATATTCATAGGAGCGCTGTTCTTCTTGCTCACCTGTACAGCCCTCCATTGTTCAGTGGGAGGTTATTTCTCAATTTGGCCTTGCACAGCAGACTGGCGTTTCATCCTAGATACACTGACCTGCTGCATCCCGAAGGTGGCAGATGTTTTCTCGCCCCCACTTCCATCTGGATTCAGTCTAGTGTGTTGCTTCTGTCCAGGGAGCAAGCTGGGCTGACAGCAATCCCTCACAAAACATTACTTCCTGTAATATATTTTCAGCACGTAAATCCTATTCTCAGAGGGAATCACCTTTTCCCACCAATATGCCTAGGAACTCGACATTCAATACCCAATGTCTGCCCTTCACTGCAGATTTAATAAAACAAGACCAGCAAGCCATAACCCCGGCTCAATCAATGTGTGCAAGTATGTCTCACTCACTAGCAGTCACCTGGGATATGGACAGAAAGAACTAACTCTTATAGTAAGAACAGAAATGGCACAGAATTATTACTTTGACTTCATCAGTTTCCCACTCTCCTACCCACTTCCCTCCTTATTCTGCATTGGCCCTGCATCTTAGCCAAAGATTTTAGCTAAAGATATACAGAAACAAAACGAAAAATGTAAGTATATTAGTCTTCAGTCTACCAGACAGAGGCATAAGAAGATCCAATGGCTAGAAGTTGAAATCAGCCAAGTTCAAACCAGAACTAAGGTGCTAATGTTAACACAGAGGGTAATTAACTATTGGAACAGATTACTAAGGGATGTGCTAAATTTTACAACTTACCGTCTTCAACTGAAGTCAGGATGCCTTTTTAATAAATGTGCTCTAGTTCAACCTCAGGTTGTGGGAGTAGATTTAGGAATCACTTGTGAAAGTCTCTGGTCTGTGTTACGCAAGAGATCAAACTAGATTGGCATTGGTCCTTTCTGACCCTGACATTCATGATTCTATTAGAAGTAGGAAGTATGTGAGAGAGCTAGTGGGCCTGCTGAATATACAGGTTGTAAAGGAATATATTGAGGACAATAAGGAGATAGCAAAGAAGAGAAATTATTTCTTTGCATCAGCAAACCCTGGAGTGTGTAAGGGTGATACTTACATCAGAGAGTCCTGTGGCACCTTATAGACTAACAGACGTATTGGAGCATGAGCTTTCTTGGGTGAATACCCACTTCGTCGGCGAAGTGGGTATTCACCCACGAACACTCATGCTCCAATACGTCTGTTAGTCTATAAGGTGCCACAGGACTCTTTGCTGCTTTTACAGATCCAGACTAACACAGCTATCCCTCTGATACTTATATCAGAGCCACTCTCTTTTAGAAATGAGATGCAGTCAGGAACTGAGTGTCAAAGGAGGTAGCGGTAGAACAAATTGATAAGTTAAACAACAAGTCACCAGGACCAGATGGTGTACATCTGGGAGTTCCAAAGGATCTAAAAAAATGAAGTGGCTTCTTGCAAAAGTAGGCAACACTTCTCATTAAAATCAGAGGACCAGAGGGTATGAAATGTTGCAATTATCAAAAAGGCAGCTACAAATGGAGCAGATTGCACACCCCTCCTGGGCAAAGATCCACACTGAGAGACATTATGCCTGGCTGAAGCACAATCTTTCTGTTGTGGCTGCATACCACCCCTTAGGCACGGTTATGGCATAAGTGCTCCAATCTAGCCTTTAATGTTTTGCTGAACTTCGAAAACTTAAAGTGATAAGTATGCCGTGTAGATAGACAAACTATATTGTTGGTAAACATTATCATTAGATCACAGAGTCGCTGTAATAAAGTTACCAGGGTAGATAAAAAGCAACAGAGGGTCCTGTGGCACCTTTAAGACTAACAGATGTATTGGAGCATAAGCTTTCGTGGGTGAGTGCCCACTTCGTCGGATGCATGCACTTCGTGGGCACTCACCCACGAAAGCTTATGCTCCAATACATCTGTTAGTCTTAAAGGTGCCACAGGACTCTCTGTTGCTTTTTACAGATCCAGACTAACACGGCTACCCCTCTGATACAGGGTAGATAAGATCACCAAGTGAAAACAGACCTCTCAGACATACCTATATTGTAAATAGTATGTTTTCCACTGGCAGTAGGTAGCTAGTTTGCCTCTGTGTTCTTTACCCTCCAAAAATATGTGCTACTGTACTGGGTTGTTTGGTGACCTGCAACAATCCCACACCTGCCATTCAATGTTCCATAGTCCAAGACCACCTCCTTATTAGTTTCATTGTCTTATTCCTGATTCAGTAACATGGCCGATCTGACCATTTGAAGCTGATTCACTACCCTGTTTTCAGGTTTCCTGCATACCTTTCTTGCTCTGTTATTGGTTTATATAAAGCAGGTACAATCCAGCCTTGCCTTTTCATCTCCAGGAGTAGCAGAGCAAAAGGAATATTACTGTATACATAAGAAGGATCAAATTTCTGTACTCAACACCTCACCTTTTGTAGCTGATAAGAGCTTGGGAGCCGGGAGGGCATTTTGCTACTCTGGTTCTTTTCTTAGTAAATCAGTACATGAACGGTGGGAGATACTTGGAAGTTACTTTTTCTGACCCAATCAGTGCTGATGCAGTTTATCAGAGCCAAATCCCCAGTGGGTCTAAATCTCCATAGCTCTTTTGTCTTCAGTGAAGTTACATTGATTTATACCAGCCGAGGACCTGGCTCATTGTTTTCTTTTATTTCTGCTTCTGACTTCTTACTGGTTTTCTGGAGAGTAGGAGCAACCTAACTGTATAACCTCAGTGAGACCATACTCTTAGTCTTATTTAGCCTATGGTTTGGGGCTGAATCGATAAGAACAAGTTCAGATGTGCCCAGGGTAAAAAGAAGAAAATGAATCCTGATGGAGGAGGAGGGAACTATAGCTTTGACACTGAATACCTATGTCAAGCCCGTCAGAACTGAGCCTGGGACACAGACGTAAGGAATAATATAACTCCAATATATACATGACAAAGGTGTAATTTCACCAAGACATCCTGGTGACAAACAAAGCATGTGTGGTCTCTTAGTTCTCCAAGAAGTCCAACTCTATTGTTTGCTGCCATTTGAAACAATGGATAAGTAAGGGCACAGTTGATGAACAATGGATCTGCTAAGAGGGTTGTTTTTATTGTTACGTCCTCTGGGTTAGTGGAGGCTGGTGTGCGCTCCAAGTGGGTAGTAAAAATGGATTGAATAGGTCAGACAATGGGCGAAAACAAAAAATAATAATCAGATAATGTCTCCTCAAAAGAGGAATGACAAAGCTTATTCTGCCTTCAGTAAGGAGCCTCTGTTGCCTGAGGTGATGCAGACACAAACCCAGCCCAGTGATGGACCCAATGGAAGGAGGAATTTGAGCTGTCCACAGACCTGGCCATGCAGGAAGGGAACAGCAGCGGGAAAGTAAAAATGTTACTTTATCTTACTGGAGAACAGGACAGAGAGGTCTGCCCCACTCTGAAGCTCAGCAGTGTGTCAAGCTTCACAGTGGTCCTCAGAGCCCTGGAGACTTATTGCTTCCCAAAGCAGAACGAAACTGTGGAGCAAACCAGGTTTTTTCACTAGAGACCAATCGGAAGGGGAGGAGATATGTTACTGCCTTACCCACACTGGCTGCTACATGCAATGTTGAATACTTGATAGACTTCCTAATGTCTGAAAGGATAGTCTGTGGCACTTGGGATCACCACCTGCAGGAGCAGCTGCTCCGGGAAGGTGATCTCACATTAGACAGAGGCTTAGACATGGGGCATGCAGTGGAAGCCTCAAGAGAAAGGTTGAAAGCCCTAGGAGGAACAACAGCCCCAGAAATACATGCAATGAGACAATAGCAAAGGAGAGCAGGTGGCCGGGTTTCTATACCTGTAGTGAGATGAATTCGCCATGGAAGACAGCAGGAGCAGGTAAAGTTGATGTGCCCTGCTCTAGGACAGCATTGCAACGTATGTGGCAAGTTGAACCATTTTATCAGTGAGCGCAAGAGCAGAGGAAATTCTCAGAAAGATTCAGTGAGACTTGTACAAGGGGAGGATGGCACATCAGAGAGCAGTGATGACATCATGGCTCCCCTTGAGTCCAAGAGAATATCAGCTTCATGAAAGCAACGAGAGACAATACCAGCCTCCATGCATGCAACAATGTTAACAGGGAAATGCCCTGGGCTATGTCATCTGGATAGTGCAATTGGATTCCTCAGTGGAACGGGGTTGGCCACCTCCTGAGTGCACCCTCATGGCCAGAGCTCCCTATGACACACCCTGCCTCAGTTTCTCCCTCTTCAGGGCCCCTTACACAGACTGTACACACTTTTTCTGGGGTCAAAACACCTCTCATGGGTTTGGGTTTATTCAAAGAAAATAAAGTCAAAATAAAACTTGTCCCAAATTAAAGTCCAACAAACAAATGTCTCTCTTCTTACTTCCTGTCGTCTCTGCCTGGAGAACTCTGTACCCTTCCCCCTGCTTGGTCAGGGTCTCTCCCAGCCCTTGCTGCCTGGAGAGTTTTGAAATCCCTTTTGTCTGTCCCCCTGCTTGCTCAGGGTCTCTCCTACTTCCAGTCCTTCCTACTTGGAGTCTTAGGCCCAAGTCCCTGGACTCTGCTTGAGTCTCTCACTCCTAACAATCTCTGCTCTCCCTGAGCATCCCCCTTCACTGCTACTTCCAGCTGCTCTTTATAGGGAAATCATCTGATCCTTCTCAGGTTTGCATCTTTCAGTAATCAGGGTTGGCTAGCTCTAGGCCCTCCGGTCCTTACAGGGCAAGCCACCCTGCCCCATTACACTTGGGATGAATTGGACTTGAGCACACACCCATTAGACAGAGCATGGACAATATAATAATGGACAATAAGAGCACAATGCAGCCTATAGGACAGTGTTTCTCAAACTGGGGTCACCGCTTGTGTAGGGAAAGCCCCTGGCGGGCCGGGCCGGTTTGTTTACCTGCCCCGTCCGCAGGTCCAGCCGATCGTGGCTTCCACTGGCCGCGGTTCGCTGCTCCAAGCCAATTGGGGCTGCGGGAAGCGGCTTGGGCCGAGGGATTTGCTGGCCGCCGCTTCCCACAGCCCCCATTGGCCTGGAGCGTCGAACCGCGGCCAGTGGGAGCCGCAATCGGCTGAACCTGCGGACGCGGCAGGTAAACAAACCATCCCGGTCCGCCAGGGTGCTTACCCTGGCGAGCCGCGTGCCAAAGGTTGCTGATCCCTGGCAGGGCCGTAGCAACAAAGAATGTGTCCCCCTCTGAATGGTGGCCCCCTCCGAACATATGTCCGGGCGGGGCCCCTTACAATGCAGAAACTGGAATGCGGTATTTATTTTGCCACTTTTAGGGGCCCCCTTCCTTGCGGGGCCCCCTCCGGTCGGAGGGTACGGAGGGCGCTCGCTACACCTCTGATCCCTGGACTAGAACATAAAATTAAATACAGAAAAAAATTTAACTCAAACAGCATGAGGTGACATAAGTTGGGCATTTACTAACAGCAGAGGGACTGAGCAGACCACAGAAGGATCAAGGCAGTCAGAGACATACGTGTTCCAGTGGCTGTGGAAGGGCACAGCTCCTGGCACAGGAATGATAAATTTCCTGTCCAAATTCTGATCGCACCTGACTGCAGCAGCAGAACCCAGACAGCTCACAAGGCAGGATGTTGAGTGGGCCTGGGCAGGTCCCCAACAGCAAGTGTTTGACATGTTGAAGCAAATGAAAATGAAGGGCCCTGTCCTGAAATTCTACCAGCCAGGAGAGCCACTGACACTACAATGTGATGCACTGGAGAAAAGATTGGGTATTGCCCTTTTCCAGGAACAGCCAGTCACTTATGCCCGCAAAGTCCTGTTAGAGACTGGGTTGGGTTCGCCCAAATAGAATGGGCGCTTCTGGCTGTGGTATTTGGAGTGGAGTGATTCCTTCAGTACATATATGGCTACCCACTAATAGTGCAATCAGACTGCAAACTCCTAGAGACAATCATGGCAAACCCCCTTCTTAGTGCGCCAAAGAGATTACAGTTTGTGGTGATGTGCCTCCATTGTGCTACCAGGTAGAGATCAGATATTGTCCAGGATGATTATTGGCATTAGCTGACACCCTGGGCAGAGCAAGTATCAGTGAGTTGAGGGCAGGGGATCAGGACATTGAATCCATTAATATGCTGCACTATCTCCCAGTTTGATTTCCATCAGCTTCACTGTTGAAAATCAAAGAGGTTACAGAAAAGGACATCCAACTATATGCAGTCAACAGGGCAACACTAGCAGAATGGCCAGAAGACAAAAGCCAAGCACTGGTAGGAGCAGAGCCATATTTTCAAATTAAAGATGAGCTGATTGTGCAGGAATGGGGGACAGAGAGCAGTTGTTCCCATCTCATTATATAGGGATGTCATGCAAAAAGTACATGCCTCATGCCTTGGCATGGACAGCTGCCTTAGATGGCCTCCCGAGTGTTTACTGACAATGAATGAATACGCAACTCTTTTTCTTGACAGACACCTGCTGGTCATGTGATAACTGCCAGCACAGATGCTGTTACCATATGAGCTACCCGTCCAAGCATGGGAAAAGGAGTGGGTAGACTTATTTACTTTCCGTGAAAAGCAATTCTTGATTACAGTGCACTATTATTCAAATTTCTGGGAGGTAGATGCCCTGCCTAATGCAAGAAGCAAGTCGGTGATTGGCAAACTGAGGGTCCATTTTGCAATATATGGCATTCTGGACACTGCATTCACCAATGGACCCCAATTTGCCTTTGACGAATTCAAGGAATTTGCATGCCAATGGGAGTTTGGCCACCACACTTCCTCCCCACAGAGTAATGGTAATGGCAAGGTGGAATCAGCTAACAGACTGTTATACAAGGATGTTGCTTCTGGTTCAGACAGTTTGTTAGCATTTTTGGCACATAGGAATACGCCATCAGAGAGGTGTCAAAACAATCCAGTACAGGCACTGATGGGATGAAAGACCAAAACCCTTCTACTAATGAGAGGAGACGTGTTGCAGCCAGAAGGATGGAGACACCGTGAGAAAAGACGGCCAACAATTAGAGAAAGCAGCCATTAGAATGCAAAGGGTCAGTCAAGGGCCTACTGGCCTTGGAGACAGGCACTCCTGTAAGGATCTAGCCATCAGAGAGACACCAGAATAAGTGGATTAAAGGTGTCATGGGGTGTGTACTGGTACCCGCGCCATACAAAATGACTATGCAAGAGGGACAAGTGATCTGAAGGAACAGGAGACACTTATGAGTCAGCTGATATAACACCCAGAGAAAACCTACAGAGATCATCACAGAATGAAGAGACTGAAAACCATCTGCGGGCCAATCCCACAGGGAGGGAGGAGAATCCACCGAGAGATAGTTTGCTAAATTTAGAGACAGGTGACAGAGAGACAGAGATGGGTCACTGCTGGTCTGTTGAGGAGACCAAACAATCTCAAAGACTCCGTAACAAGTCCGTGGTAAAGACAAGACTCCAAGATGACTATGTGCTAGCAAACTCTGGCTGAAGGGACATGGAGTGGGTTCTGGGTATCAATTATTTGTTTCTAATGTGTATATTAAAATGTTTGTAAAATAGATGTAAATAGATAAAATAGATGTAAAATAAAATAGATGTATCATGATCAGTGGAACTGAAATCAGAGGGATCAGGTTCTCTGGAGGGGCTGTAATTGACTGAATACCATGCAAACAGGAATGTGAGGAGTTAGGCTGGAAGCAACTCTGCCACATAGTAAGAGCAGTGCACAGTGTTTAATAAAGTTCCACTTGTTCAACTTAACCTGTATTCAGCCTCACTCTTTGCTAATGAAACACTCCCCACCATCCATACATGCTTTGGCATGTTGTATGAATGGCTGGAGGTACTGACTGGAAAATGGTTCATCCCTGCATTTAAAGTCACAGATATTATATGATTGGTTCTTAACGATTATTCTATTCTAGATCATGTAAGAGTCATGCACAGATTATCTGTTCTGTGACAGCAGAATCAGGCCCTCAGATTTATTAACATGTGATATTTATGCATATTGCCAGAATTCAAGATAAATTGGACACTTACTTGGATACCAATGTTCTATCAAGATTTAGATTAGATTAGAGACTTTACCATACAGTGGTTAAACATACACAGCTCACCTATACTATACTGTAATCATGCAGATTACAAAATCTGGGTATGGAAAGGGATTGTCCTGCTTCGTGAATCGGGCATATTCCATACGATCCATTTCTTGTGAGTACAGGGAGACAATTATTGGTTGAGTTGGTCCTCTCTGTTTTTTTAAATTATTATTTCTGTGATTTCTACATCGTATTATTGCAATATACTGATCTTTATTAATAAATAGATTAGATGAATGTTAAATCCTCTGATAGAATTCAGATGTAAATGAGTGGACCATTAAAATTAGGTGAGCTTGAAAGATTTTTTCAGATTCCATGAACTGTTAGAAATGAACCCAAGCGATAAAATTGGTCCCTTTATGGGTTTGGTTCTGTAGTCTCTCTCTGTATATTCATTGTGCAGATATTTTTAAACACATAGCACATCTCAGGGCTTTATTCATAGCATCTCTACTGCATGTTGATTTTTTTCTTTGTAAATTGCATCCCCATTCCCCCCCCCCACAGAATTAAATGTATTTTAGACTAGACATCTGATGCATTCCGTTCTAAATCAGGACCTTCATTTATTACAGTCATTTTCTGCAGTGGCTGTAAATTAGATAATTATTCTCTCTAAGCTCTTCAAAGTAAAAAGTCAGAGAGGTTTTCGCTCAGTGATGTGTGCATTGTCAGTAATTCAGCAGCATGTCCAACTAATTCTCTCTCTTTAGAGTTCTGAAGCAACAGACCAATTACTAAACGGCAATAGTGAACTCCCCCCCCCCCCCAGAGAATACTTATAAATATGCACAGACACACCACCTTTTGCTATGATCTCACCAGCTAAGTGGGCTCTGCTGGCATCAGTAGATGGGAGATCACTAAGTCACAGTTTCCTGCTGTGTAGGAATGAATGAAGTCCTTAGTCCAAACTTCTCTAGATTTTGGGAGGAGCAGGGAAAGATTTGAACTACTGACCCCACCCCCTCCAGCTTTGGCTAGAGGTTGGATCCTAAAACCAGAAGTGGCCTATTTTTTAACGTGATCTAGATATAGTCAAAGTCTCATCAGAACAGCTGTGGTCTTGTGAAACTTTGGTGCAAAGCACAGGACATTACAAGCTTAGCTAAATACTGTCATTTTGGGTTGAACTCCTGCTAGAATGGTGACAGATCTCTTCTCTGGTTTTCCAATGCATTGGTTCCAAGGCATCATTCAGACCTTTCTGATCTGTTATCAGTGTCTCCTTTGTTGCCTTTTTCCCACATCATTGCTTTTTACCATGCTGCCTCTGTGCATAAACCAACCTGTTTGCCAAGCCACTCACATGTTCATTCTGATCCTTCTAAGAACTCACTCCTGCCATTTTGTCTGGGATGACTTTAAAAACAACAACAACAACCATCCTTATGAATAGAAATACCATTGACTTACCCTTAACCCTCACATTTTACTTGTACATAAAACAAGTATTTCTTACTTGTTTCAGAGATTTATCTAATTGTTTTGCTATTGAGGAACTGTGTTGCATTCCCACCACCAAGCCTACCCCCCTCCCCCAGGTGTTCGATGTTCATATTATCATTGGTCTGTGGTATGTTTTGAATGGCAGAGCTCTGTATGACATACCAATGGATTTCTCATGGCTGATATCGGGGAAAAGTTTTGTTTAGCTCTGTTTTAAAGTGTTTTTGGTTGAGAAATGCCCCCTTTTACATCAGTTTTAATAGAATTTATTTGTGTTTCTTGTTTTCAAAATGTGTCTGAAAACAATTTATTAAAATGTTGATTTTTTTAAAAACAATCCCATCATGTCACTAAGCTGAAAAAGATTTAAAAATATTTGTTTCAAAAATGAAAAAAAAAGTTAAAGAAATTTCATGTTTAAATAAGTAAGAGGTGCTTAAATTATTTTGATTTTTTGCAAAATTAAAAAGTGACCAGCTCTAATTGTGTAAGAGATTAACTATGTTGTTGGAAGTGGCACAATTCTTAGACACATGCCTATGGGTCAGAATTTGAAGTCTTTAAATCAAGCCTGGATATCTTTCTAAAAGATACTTTATAGCTCAAACAGAAGTTAAGGGCTTGATGCAGAAATTCTTGGGTGAGGTTCTGTGGTCTGTGTTCTGCAGGAGGTCAGACAAGATGACCACAATGGTGTCTTCTGACATTAAATGTCTATGAACTTTCTTTGATAGCTCTTCTTCCTGCTGCTCCTTATCTACCTTGTCTTCCAAATTCAGTTACTCTACCTTTTGAAAAGTGGACACTAGGGCATCCCCTTCTGAGAACAAAGTGGTTATTAATTCATAGATTCCAGGACCAGAAGGGACTATTGTGATCATCCAGTCTGAGCTCCTGAATAACAAAGGCCATAGAACTCCCTCAAAATATTTCCTAGAGCAAATCTTTTAGAAATACATCCAATCTTGATTTAAAAATGGTCAGTGATGGAGAATCCACCATGACCATAGATAAATTGTTCCATTGGCTAATAATGCTCACTGTTAAAAAGTTATGCCTTATTTCCAATCTGAATTTGTCTAGCTTCATTGGTTCATGCTGTACCTTTCTCTTCTAGACTGAAGTCAAACGCCTTAGAGAAGTCTAAGTATATTACATCAACACTATTACCTTTATCAACCAAACTTGTAATATCATCAAAAAAATATATCAAGTTAGTTTGACAAGATCCATTTTTAATAAATTCATGTTGATTTGTATGAAGTGCATCGCTGTCCTTTAATCCATGAGTAAGGGGCAATATGTGGTTGTGCTGCTTCACAAGCAAGTAGGGACCATTTTGTGACTCAGTTGCTATACTGTTCCTGGTTTTCTACCCTCATACTCCATTGGCATGCATCAGTCCTACACACTTTCATGCTGACCTGCACCGTATCATTGTTATCTTGTGCTCCTCTTGGTTGGAGGTTTGTGATGGCCCTTAGTTCATGGGGGAGTTCATTCCGCAATCTTGGGCTGGCCCCCAAAAAAGTTCTGTCTCCCTCAGACGATCTTTATCCTTAGGCACCGTCGGCACTGCACACCTCTTTCAGTGATGTGTAGTATATGTACCTGCATAACCCATGTAGCTAGTGAGCACAGCTTAGACAAGTAGAGTAAAGACACACCTGAAGGGTGTGGGTATGTATATGAGTACATAGACTACATGCTCTCTACTCCCCGCTCTTCCATCTACACTGCTGATTTAGCAGGGTACTGTCTTGCCTCTTCCCCTCCACTAGAGACTTTCCTCTCCTCAGGAAAAGATTCTCCCAACAGGGAAAGACTCAGGATGAGCCTTTCCCCACTTCCTTCTCCTACCAGAGCTTTTCCTTGAGCCTTTCCCTGCTGCCTCTCCTCTGCCTGAGCCTTTCACTAATGTGTGGAGCTCCACACTACAGTGTGGATGCAGTCTGCTTTTCACCGCAATGTGTAGCTACACATACACGACATGCCGCCACCAGTGGTGTTAAGTGTAGACATAGCCTTACAGTAGAGAGTTCCACTGGGCCAGAGGAGCAAAGATGCTAATCACAGTCTTCATCTCAGAGTTTTAGGTGATCTTTTAGATACCTGGACACAGATCATGAAATGCTTTGAAGATAAGGAGAGAGACCTTCACCAGATTCAAAATTGTATGTGAAGTCAGTGTAGAGGGTGGAGGACAGGTTTGATGAGGTTGTGGCAGCCTGTGTTGCTGAGTAGATGTGCTGCAGCTTTATTTCCTCATGTTCAGGTGTACAGCATCCTGTAGTCCAGCTGAGAAGTGAGAAAGGTGTGAATAACTGAGGCCAGGTCATCATCCAGCAGGATGGGATGGAGGCTTCTAGCCAAAAGGAGATGGCAGAAAGTATTACTTGTGGGTGCTGCCATGTGAGAGCTCAGCATCACAGCATCAGCAAGGAATCCAAGAGTACTCCTAGACTATGGAACAAACTAACCAAATGTGAGTGTGAACCTGTAATCACTGGAGACTGTACCATGGTTGCAAACTCTTCAAAATACTTTCTTCTGCCCGCTGAGCTATGCTGATTTATAGCAGCTGTGGCTCTGGCTTTGAGTCAACATGAGCCCTGCTTTTTTTCTGGTCCAGCTTGTGGCTTGATGTCAAATCAATGTAAAACTCAGTCATTTCAGAAAGAAATTAGGTTTGGGTTTTAATTGAGTTTTGCCTTGAGCTCCTGCATTTGATCAAAGCTAGAGCTCCAAACTAAAATGAAGGCTGGTACAGAATCAACCTGCCTTTAGACAAATAAAAATGTAAACAGAAATGGCTGCCATTTACACAGCTGCGAGAAACCCTTCATTAGGTGTATGGGAGACAACTGCATCTAACAGCTGTGGCCGTGAGCCAAGGAGTTCAGAGTGAGATGCAAAGTGAAGGGGTTTTTGGATCTGGGGTTTTGGTTGGTGCCCATTTCTGGTGTCAAGTGACTTGTTTTGTGACCCCACAAAAGGGAAGGCAGGAAGCCTGCTACCTACAGACAAATGACTTCACTAAAGTATCATTAATTACGGATCCATTTTTAGTAGGTTGGGGTGGGCAAAGCAAATTAGCCTGGTCTGTAGGAATATCTGGGGCATAGGACTGATATAACTGTGTCCCTGAGCTCATAGTATAGGTGATTCCAGGCTCCTATCTGGCTGAAGGAGGAAGAAATTTACAAGGAACCAGTGAGGTTGGCCCAGGCAGATGATCTTTGTCAATAGCGGGCAGGAGAGTTGAAAGGAAGAAAGAGCATGACAGAGGGAAACTCTTATACTTACATCAGTGGTGAATGTCTGCCTGCTCCTAGCAGATAGGACAGACAGTGATGCAATCATGACATGATGCTTTGAAGAATGAATCTTTTTAGCTATATTTCAAAACATTTCTGTTTGGCAAATCTAGCCAATATATTAAGTGTGAGCCTAGGTGGGTTACCATAGATCTCTACACTCTTTGACTGCATTGTATTTAAAGGGATAGGGGATTTAAGTGTCTCTCAGGGTATGTCTATACAGCAGCCGGGATGTGTGATTCCTGTGTTGAGTAAATATACATGCGCTAGTTCTACAGTTTTACTCAAGCTACGATACTCAAATTACCAGTGTAACCCGGGCTACAGATGGGGCATGCTGTCTGAGTACAATTCCTCCAAAAAATGTGAGCATGTATTCAGGTGGCTAGCCCGAGCTGCCACCCACGCCACTGTGGCCCCATTGCTACTTTTAGGGAATTGCTTAAGCATAGGTAGCACACCTATTTCCATCTCATCTGGGAATTGTAGTTCCCAGCTGTTGTGTAGATGTACCCCGACAGACCACGGTACCAAAAACCGCAGTGTTATAAATGGTTAGGCAATGTTCCCCCCCCTCACCGTGAAATATTCAGACAATTATCAACACATCTTTATTTGTCAGAATTTTCCTATGGAAATTTTAGTGTTTTCAAGGAAAAACTGAAAACCTTTTTAAACTGAAAAATCTCCATTTTCAGTTACCAAAACTAGTTTTGGTTTTTAAGTTTGGTCAAAATGGGACTTTTTCCTGCAGACATTTCCATTTTGACAAAATGGAATCATAGAATCATAGGACTGGAAGGGACCTTGAGAGGTCATCTAGTCCAGTCCCCTGCACTCACGTCAGGACTAAGTATTATCTAGACCATTCCTGACGGGTTTTTGTCTAACCTAATAGACATTTTCTGTCCAAAAAAAAAAAAAAGTTGACAGATTTTCTTGAACATTTCTACATATTGCATTCTAAGACCCCAAAACCAAACCAAAACAAAAAGGTGTGTGTGGGGTGTGTGTGTGGGGGGGGGAGGGGGCTCATTTTATTTGCCTTCTGGGTTTTGAGCCTTTAGGACTTACATTTTCAAGCTCTTATCTGCCACCATACGAGCTAGAGAGACAAGCTTGTTTCTCTCACGAACAGAAGTTGGTCCAATAAAAAATATTACCTCACCCACCTTGTCTCCCTAATATCCTGGGACCGACATAGCTACAACTACACTGCATAACATAAGAACTAGAAACTTATGTAAGTATATGGGAACATCAGCTTCCATTAAAAATAAGTGACTCCAGGAGTTGGAGCTTTTAGAAGAAAATACCAACCATCATGAGAGTTGGCAGCAAAGGTTGCTAGTTACCTGCATCAGCTATTTTTATCAGATTAACGTTAGACCCTCTCATAGTACCCAGGAGATGTGTGGTACCAGTAAGAATGATAGTCTTGACAAACAATTTTATTGATCTGGGGAAAAAGGGAGTCACTATTTCCTTGGCTGCCACAGGAGAGCAACATGTGATTCAGATGATCAGAGGCACGGTTACATCATTTAAGATCCGTGTCTCTATCTAGCTGGCAAGATCAATTTGTTTCTGCAAATAGATTTCTCTCTACTACAATGGGGCAATCAGTCTGAATTCCCAAAGGTTCCGTCCTTCGTACTATCCCTTCACTCTGACACGATTCCAACTGGGGATGTTATTAAGCATTATAAAGTTAACCTTCTTGCCTGTGCTGGAAATGGCATTCAATTTTTATCTATCTTTTAAGTCCTTTGAAGCTAAAGTCTTTGTTGTAGTCAGATTGTCTACCTGATATTGAGCCCCCGGATGAGTGGCAACCTTTATTACTTCTGAGTGTTGATAAATGGAAGGCTGAATGTTGTTTAAAACAGCTTGAGAATATTCACTTGTAGATGTTAAAGCTGTCAGATTGCTATCTTCATTGCAGTTCAGGCTTGCATCTCCCCTCTCCTCCAGAGAAGTGAGTTCCGTGTTGATAGCCATCTCTTCATCCTATTGCTGCTTGCCGGTGTCTATCTTTAAATGTGGCTGCAGCAGGCACCAGACTGTGCATTCATTAAGGTGGCAGTATCCTTGAATCACCTTCTTCTTGTCTCCTCCAATTGTTATAACACCAGGGTGACCGGTTGATTTGTTCCTTTACTGGCATATTAGGTACAGTCCTGAGAGGGAGCAGTGTGTAGTCTGCCACATCCCAGGAGGCCTTGCACCTCCGGGGCACCCTTGAGGCATGATTCCTCGCCTGCTCCATCTTTGATCTGAGGGCAGAGTTATTAGCTGCTGGTCTACATTAGCAACAAACTGTGACACCCCCCACACACGAGCTCATCTGCAGTGTCCTGTGAGTGTGTGGAAGGGGAAAAGGATCCACCTTTCCCCATCCCTCCCTGCTCACTCCTCACCCACTTGTTCTGGGGTGGGTAGAATGAAGGCATGTAGCACCTGTTTACTTCTTCATGCCCATATCCAACATCCAGGTACTCCATGAAAGAGCATAAATAGGGTTCTGCCTCCCTCTTACTCCATTTCATGGGTGTCCAGTCCAAGTCACCAACTAGCCCTATACCTAGAGAAATCTTGAATGGAAAGTGCCTGTAGTTTCAACCTCACATTGAAACATATGTGTCTTCAACTCTTCCTGTGTTAAAGGGGCACTGACAAATTCTATCCTTCCATATATCTCTCCCTCTGTTACGAACAACTTGGATCATTACAAATGAATTTTTAAAATCTCCTTTATTTGGTCACCTCACCATTTGTTCCTTCTTCACTCCGGAGCAATCTACAAAGGATCATAAACCTCGTGCTTAAAACTATTCATTTAGCATTGCAACCATCGAAAGCAATGTGGGATAAGGGAACTATGCCAAAAATAATAGGTGGAGTCCTTGTTTTGAAGAGCTTACAGTCTATATAAGTCAATGCAGTATAGAGGAAAACATAATAGTGTTTGCTCCTTTTAGCTGCAATGTTTTGTTGGACAACTGCATTTTAGGAAGTTTTTGAAAAATAGAAAAAAAAAACACTTAACATTAATTGAATCCTGTCCCATTGCCTTTGTCCATTGATAACGTTTAATTAAGAGAAGAACTACATACCAAATTATACATTTTCATACATCTATTTCTTATAGGCTTATACCTATCACTTTTTTTTCTCCTGTAAAGACCATTCATAGAGTAATTGCTGAAGAAATGCAGCAAAAGATGTATTTCAATAAGGGGAAAGAATGAATAGTTATTTAAATATCAGGGATCCAATATTCAGCTGGTAGGTACTGGCATAGCTCCATTGAAGTCAATAGAGATTTGGCAATTTATATCTGCTGAGGATTTGGGTCCTATGTATAGCCTCTTAGCTACCATATTGTATAGACATTCAGAGACTAGGGTGATGAAAAGCAAGAAGTCCTCTCCTCTTGGAGTAATGGATGTTCCAAAGGAGACCAGAAGATCAACCCCTCCCGTGCTCCCCCCTTTCCTTAGGTTATAGTCCTTGCTAGAGATTCTGCCGAGATCCATCCAGCTCCTGGGTGATGGAGAGTCCCACAGAACAAAAGGTCAAACCCCTTCACCCCTCAGTACAAAGCTCACTGCTTTATATCCAGGGATTTCAACTAGTCTTTTACCTCCCCAGGGTCTTTTGGTATCCTGCCTCTAGATCTCCTCCTAGTCTTTTCTATGCTTCCTTCCACACAAACCCCGAAGAGACCCAGCTGCCACTGTTTTTCTCCTCAGACCTCTCCCTGTGTTGATGGAAGGTTGCTCCTTTGACCATGGCAGCCATGTCATGATTCCTTGCTTCTCCCACGCTTCAAATTAGAAGGCAGCTGTGGATTACTCTCTCCAGAACCCCCCGTTCTGGTCTGGAACTTGGTATTGGAATGTTCTGTACTCTGCGTGCCCTTAAAGGAATGGCATAACCTGTGTATGGTCTCCAAAGCACTGCCCATATGCTGAGATATACTCAATGGGGAGGAAGTGGGAAGGCTGTTTTTCTTTTAATATGCGGAGAGAAATCTAGTCGCGTATGTACTGTACTTGTTTCTACGCAGTGCTCGCTCTAACCTTCTTCTCTCTTGGCAACATGCATATCTAAACATAACAAGAAAAACGGAGAGCATATGGGAAGGAAGCAATGCCTTTAATTGAGCGCTTGCATATGGATGCAAAAATTAATTAAAATCATGGTAATGCTGCACTAAAAATCCTTGCTACATGTTAAATCATTGTGATTGTTACAGAGGAAGGTTAAGGTAGGATATCCTTTGGAATGCTTCTGATTAGGAGCCTTGATTCAATCTTCTGCTTTCTATCAGAGACAATGTTCTTGGAACCCATTAGACACCTGGCTCATTCCAGTAATAAACTTTTTTTATCTTTCCTTTATTCACACTTCTTGACGGCAAACTCAATGGGCTAGATTGTACCATGTCAGCATATCCCTGGATTGGGGTAGAGGGGACAGGGGATGTCTGGAGGAATAGGAAAAGGCAGTCTCTGCCCCCAAAGTATATATATATATATATATAGAGAGAGAGAGAGAGAGAGAGAGAGAGAGAGAGAGAGTCATAGAAATGTAGGACTGGAAGGGATCTTGATAATCATCTAGTTCAGTCCCCTGCTCTGAGGCAAGACTAAGTATTATCCAGACCATCTCTGACAGTCTTATGCTTAACCTGTCCTTAAAAACCTCCAGTGATGGAGATTCCACAACCTCCCTAGGTAATTTGTTCCAGCGCTTAACTACCTTGACAGTTAGGAAGCTTTTCTTAATATCCAACCTAAATGTTCCTTGCTGCAATTTAAGCCCATTACTTCTTGTCCTGTGCTCAGTGGTTATGGAGAACAATTTATCACCCTCCCCTTTATGACAACCTTTTACATACTTCAAGACTGTTGTAATGTCCCTGCTCAGTCTTCTCTTCTCCAGACTAAACAAAGCTAATATTTTCAATTTTTCCTAATAGAACATGTTCTCTAGGCCTTTAAAAAGCAACAGAGGGTCCTGTGGCACCTTTAAGACTAACAGAAGTATTGGGAGCATAAGCTTTCGTGGGTAAGAACCTCACTTCTTCAGATGCAAGGCATCAGTCTTGCATCTGAAGAAGTGAGGTTCTTACCCACGAAAGCTTATGCTCCCAATACTTCTGTTAGTCTTAAAGGTGCCACAGGACCCTCTGTTGCTTTTTACAGATTCAGACTAACACGGCTACCCCTCTGATTCTAGGCCTTTAATTATTTTTGTTGCTCTCATCTGGGCTTTCTCCAATTTGTCCACATCTTTCTCCACAGTGTGGTGCCCAGAACCGGACACAGTATTCCAGTTGAGGTCTTACCAGTGCTGAGTAGAGTGGAAGAATTACTTCTCATTTCTTGCTTACAACACTTCTGTTAATACATCCCAGAATGATGTTTGCTTTTTTTGGAATGGTATTATGTTGTTGACTCATGTAGTTTGTGATCTACTATAATCCCCACATCCTTCTCTGCAGTACTCCTTCATAGGCAGTTATTTCCCATTTTGTGTTTGTGCAATTGACTATTTCTTCCTAAGTGTAGTACTTTGCATTTGTCCTTATTCAATTTCATCCTATTTATTTAGGACCATTTCTCCAGTTTTTCAAGATCATTTTGAGATCTAACCCTGTGCTCCAAAGCACTTGCAACCCCTCCCAGCTTATATTGTCCTCAAACTTTAGAAGTGTACTGTCCATGTCATTATCCAAATCATATTGAATAGAACCAGACCCAGGACAATTCTCTGCAGGACCCCCACTTGATATGCTATTCCAGCTTGACTCTGAACCATTGATAACTACTCTATGAATATGTTTTTTTCCAACCAGTTGTACATCTGCCCTATAGTAAGTTCAACTAGGCTGTATTTCCCTTACACACACACACACACACACACACACACACACACACACACACACACACACACACACACACACACACACACACACACACACACACACACACTTGTAATGTCCAAAACCAAAATTTCTCAAAAATGGGAGCCAAAACTTAGGCTCCTAAATGGTTATTTTTTATGCTTTAATAAGTGGCCTGATTTTCAGTAGTGCTGAAGCACCACCAAAGGCAGTAGTAGCTGCTGGGTGCTCAGCACCTATTAAAATCAGGCCATTTATTTAGCAAACTATATATGGATCTAGGTGTCTGTGATCACGGATATTTTGCTTTGTCCCATGGTGACGTGGTTGCTATCTCTGCTTCCCATTTTAGGTGGTCCTCAATTTCCCTCTGAGCTGGGAGGGTAGTTTCATTAATCCTTTAGATAAGTTAGATAAATAAGAGTCGAACAGAAGTTCAAAGCAAACTGGCTTCACCAAACCATTCTTTGGCCAGTTTCCAGTCCCTCTGTCGGCCAGAGCCCTTTGTTGAGGATCTTAGTAAACTTCCACCTTGCTGTAGGGGAGTGAAAAAGGGGTGCTATCCCAGACTGGGACCCCCGAACAAGAGGCAGATGCCTACTCCAGTCCTCAAGCCCATATTACTTCACTTGTCCCAGACCATTTCCTTAGCCTGCTTTCTAGCACAAGTCTAGACCTTCACCTCACAGTTCAGGGCTCAACCTTCTGGGTCCAGGAGCTCATACACTGTCTTTACCAGATGAAAAACTTACCCTATCCTGGCATCCTTACTTTCTTCTCCCTAGGCTTCCTCCCTAGCCCTTTCACAGGCTTGTTCCCCCAGGACTGATCTTTGCACATCCTACGTACCCCCTTCTCATTGGAAAGCCCCACTAGCAAAGCTGGTCTTTTATCTCACTGAGGAGAAGGAAGCTCTTTTTATTTCCTTGCTCCCTTTCCCAGCATGCATTGTTGCCTGGACTACAGTTTCCATCCCCACACCCCACCCTGGGAACTACAGCTCCCAGAATTTCTTAATTCTAGGCTGAACTGAGATCAAGGCTTGTTTTAATTATCAGAATATGCTGATAGCCAGCAGCCTCATGGCTCCTGATTGGCTTCCCACCCTGTATAAACCAAGGGGCATTCCAGGAAGTGTCCAGGCAAGTGTGTGACTCTTCTGTAGCTACTGTGCCCACTGCTGCTCCCTGGTCCTGAACTCCTGGCTTCAACCTTGGCTTGACTTGGACTTTATCTCCTGACCTGGACCTTGAAACCTGACTCAGACTTTGAGCTTTTGTATCGACCCTGGCATGGAGGTTTACTACGCACTCCTCCGCTACTCCCAGCCTCAGGTTTGCCCCTGGTCTGACACTTGGTCCTGACCGACAGTCTCAAAGGTTATGTCTACACAGCCAATGGAAGTAAGCAAGCCAACCCAGGTTAACAGACTTGGGCTAGCAGGGCTTGTGTTTGTGCTCTAAAAATTGCAGTGTAGACAACACTTGGAAGTTACGGCTTGGGCTAGATTTTAGGCTCTGAAGCCCTATAGTTTTCAGTCTCTGTGACTCATTCAAGTACTCGCCCACTTTGCTAAGACTGACAGTGTGAATTGGGGGGTTGTTATATTGTGATATGGATATATCCACTGGGATCTGGAGTCAGCTCACCAAAGCCATTCACAATGGCTACCAAACAGCAGCTGCATGACAATAACTTGGAGTGTGTGAGAGGAGGTGTGGGGAAGGAGCTGCAGTTGTTCTAACTTTATTTTTTTCTCCTCCAAGAAGAATGTGGTTGTCCACACAGGGCAGATGCTAACTTGAAAATTCAGCAGCTTGTTGCTTCATCTTGAGGGCTTCAAGGCTGCCAGGTTTAAAAGACCAGGCAGGAATCCAAAGTCTGGCTAAGCACACATCGTCACAGGAAGATGAGATGCTTCCTGGCTCCATGCAAGCATTTCACAACTTTCATTTACCCTTTGAAAGAAAAAAGTTACCCTCCCCATTTTGTAAACAGATTAATGGAGACTCCCAGCATGCTGAAGGGAGATTTAAATGCCTCTCACATGTAAGTGAGACCAGGTAGGTGAGGAAATATTTGTTTTTATTGGACCAAATTCTGGAGTGGATATTCATTTCAGAAAGCAAACTGGGATCAGAAGAGACAAGCTTTCGAGCTACACAGATCTCTTCTTTGTGTCTGCGAAAGGCACTCACTGAGTCACAGTTAAATATAAGTTGGAACCTGTCTCACCTGTAAGCACTTTTTGTAAAGAAAGGGAGGCTGGTCTCAGAGGCTGCTCTAGCTGTAGGCAGACTAGCCAATGGCCTAGGGTGGCAGATTTCTGAGGGCGGCTGATTGGTCATTGCAGCAATGAGTGTTGAGGCTGGTGGGGCTACCTGGTGGGAGGGGGCAGTCCCCTGCTGGAGCTCTGAGGAACAGAAATGTCCCATTGCTCAGAGCTGCTCCTGGCATCACTACAAGTGCTGCTGGGCCTTCAGCCACAAGCTCTCTGATCTGCCCACCTCCATGTCAGCATCGAGTCTTCACTTGCCACTCTGCACCCAGCCCCCATGGGTCCTGATGTCCAGACAGCCCCTGCCACTGCTTCAACTCCATGGTGTCCAGGCTCTGGAGGTACTGCCAGGACATGGACTTTGAGCCTGACAAAAAGTAGGTCATCCAGAAAGGTGAGTACCTGGGATGCAGATGTCTCTGGAGGCCAAGTGGGAGGTGCATGCTGGGTGGGGGTTCCACGCTGCCTATTAACCAGGGCTTTATGAGCTGGGAGCTGCTCCCTGCTGGTTTCTGGGTCCTCTTGTGGTTGAGCTGAGAGACTGCAGGAGAAGAAGCCACTACTGTTCAGGGGTTCTGAACTGTGGCTCGCCCCACTCTTGAGCTCTGAGCAGCTAGTACCCACTAGTCTAGAAAAGGCCATCTAGAAAATCCCATCTACAGTTGTTCTATACTGCATCATTGCAAATCCCAAAGGTTTGCACCACGTGAGAACTGGGATCAATAAGCCCTTTGTATGTCACAGCTATCCTGTGTCTTAGTAATTGCAAAATAAAGAAGTTATGTGAAGATAAAATATAGTCCATCAAGGTGTGTGCTCTTGAGAAGCAAATCAGCCTACAGAGGAAACAGCTGAGAAGTACAATCCCTTGCAGGGCCTACACTGAGACGCTCTGTGAGATCCCTAGTGGGTGAAGGCAAATCTTATTTAAAATTAATTTCTGGCTTCAACAAAGTGCTTGAAGAAAGCATTGCGTTTAGTAAGGCGCTGGTGCTGCATTTCTTATTATACCTCCTCAGATCTGTTACACCCCTGTAATTTTTCCTTGTCCAACCATCCATCCTGTTCTAACTCTAATTTGCATTTGCTTCTATTACTGACCCTGTCAATTTGCTCTCATTCTCACTTTCCACTGTTCTGCTCAAACTATTTATATTCAAGTCTTTGGCTCAGCTTCTGTCCATGCCTTATTTGCAAATTAGTTACCATCTCAGAGAAGTTATTCAGCCCATTCCTTTCTTTGCGGAGTGTTTTATATCTCTATTGGAATTCATCCTCCCACCTCTCCTTTGCCTTGCTTGTCTTCAGCAGTATGGATCAAGGAGAGCTGATTTTTTTTTTTTTTTTAATTTGTACTTCACAGCCCCAAAACCTCAGAATTATTGTTACCCTCTTCTGAATTTTTTTCTCTCGCTAACAAAGGCCTTATGTGGTACCAATGCCGTATGCACAAAGTACTTCAAATATGGTCTAACCTAAAGCCAAAGATAGAATGCGGCCTTTGGCAAGGAGCAAACCTCAAAAGGTTTAGTGAAGATAACATCTTTAATTTATATTAGAGCTACCAAATTTGCCTCCAAGACTGGGTTTGGAATCTGAACTGCCCTACATAAACTTCTGGGATTTTACTTAACGTCCACAGTTTATATAGGGCTAGTTTATATAGTTGGTGCCAATGAGCATAGTTAAACTTCAAGGGCCTATACTGATTTATACCAGTTGAGCAAAGTTTTAACTTACCCAAATATTACCCACATCCGTTGAGACCATAAATTGAGTGAGAAATCCCATGACAGCAGCTTGACACACAAGATCACCAGTACCTCCTGCACTGAACCAGGTTGGAAATACTCTTGACATTAGCTGTAATTTCAACACTTCTGCTTACTGCTGTTCCAGGAAGCACAGAAGCATGCAACAATGAACATAGAGGGGTGGGGTAGCAGGGGGGCTTGGAGAGCCAGGCAGCCTAGTGGTTGGAATGCTCGATTTCCGGCCCCCTGCTTGGTTGAGGTGCCTCAGTCTTTAAGGCTTTGAGGTTGAGGGAGTGGGAGGACCCAGGGCCTCCCACTCCACTGGCTTCCAGCCCATGGCCTGGTGTAAGTCAACCCCTGAGTAGGGGATCTCCCATCAGGGAGTCTATATTCACTTCCCTGGGCTACTTCTTACCTCTGTACCTTCTGTTTGGGTGTAGCCCCTGTAGTCCAAGTTGCAGTGGTAGCTTGTCTCTAACAATGCCTCCTCGTGGACCCTGGATGTACTCCTGTTGAGGTCCCACGTTCCTCTGGGTGAGGCAGCCATGTGTTTGGTAGGGTCAGAACCCCACAAGGTTTCCACGCTTTGGTCACCTGGTTCTATCTTAGGTCAGGTGCTCCTACGCCTCTTCCTCTGGCCAGGGAGATGGTGCTTGTTTCCTAGTGGCTGCCTTGGCTGGCAGGCTAGTGATCTTTCCCCTCAGGTAAGGAGGCAGCTGGCTTCTGTCTTTTCACCAATCAACCCCAGATTGATCTAGGTTCTTTCCTTTTCTCTCTCCTCCAGCCCTGGCATTGGCTTCAGGTATAAGAGAGTGGGCCCAAAGGCTCTCTTTACCCCCTTCTGTGACAGTGGGAAATTCATAGATTCATAGATTCTAGGACTGGAAGGGACCTCGAGAGGTCATCGAGTCCAGTCCCCTGCCCACATGGCAGGACCAAATACTGTCTAGACCATCCCTGATAGACATTTATCTAACCTACTCTTAAATATCTCCAGAGATGGAGATTCCACAACCTCCCTAGGCAATTTATTCCAGTGTTTAACCACCCTGACAGTTAGGAACTTTTTCCTAATGTCCAACCTAGACCTCCCTTGCTGCAGTTTAAGCCCATTGCTTCTTGTTCTATCCTTAGAGGCTAAGGTGAACAAGTTTTCTCCCTCCTCCTTATGACACCCTTTTAGATACCTGAAAACTGCTATCATGTCCCCTCTCAGTCTTCTCTTTTCCAAACTAAACAAACCCAATTCTTTCAGTCTTCCTTCATAGGTCATGTTCTCAAGACCTTTAATCATTCTTGTTGCTCTTCTCTGGACCCTTTCCAATTTCTCCACATCTTTCTTGAAATGCGGTGCCCAAAACTGGACACAATACTCCAGCTGAGGCCTAACCAGAGCAGAATAGAGCGGAAGAATGACTTCTCGTGTCTTGCTCACAACACACCTGTTAATACATCCCAGAATCATGTTTGCTTTTTTTGCAACAGCATCAAACTGTTGACTCATATTTAGCTTGTGGTCCACTATAACCCCTAGATCCCTTTCTGCCGTACTCCTTCCTAGACAGTCTCTTCCCATTCTGTATGTATGAAATTTATTTTTTCTTCCTAAGTGGAGCACTTTGCATTTGTCTTTGTTAAACTTCATCCTGTTTAACTCAGACCATTTCTCCAATTTGTCCAGATCATTTTGAATTATGACCCTGTCCTCCAAAGCAGTTGCAATCCCTCCCAGTTTGGTATCATCCGCAAACGTAATAAGCGTACTTTCTATGCCAATATCTAAGTCGTTAATGAAGATATTGAACAGAGCCGGTCCCAAAACAGACCCCTGCGGAACCCCACTCGTTATGCCTTTCCAGCAGGATTGGGAACCATTAATAACAACTCTCTGAGTACGGTTATCCAGCCAGTTATGCACCCACCTTATAGTAGCCCCATCTAAATTGTATTTGCCTAGTTTATCGATAAGAATATCATGCGAGACCGTATCAAATGCCTTACTAAAGTCTAGGTATACCACATCCACAGCTTCTCCCTTATCCACAAGACTCGTTATCCTATCGAAGAAAGCTATCAGATTGGTTTGACATGATTTGTTCTTTACAAATCCATGCTGGCTGTTCCCTATCACCTTACCACCTTCCAAGTGTTTGCAGATGATTTCCTTAATTACTTGCTCCATTATCTTCCCTGGCACAGAAGTTAAACTAACTGGTCTGTAGTTTCCTGGGTTGTTTTTATTTCCCTTTTTATAGATGGGCACTAAATTTCTCTGCTTCATCACAAGTGGTGGCAGGAAAGAAAAGTTATCCAAAAATGTTGATCCTCACAAAAGCATCTTGGTTTAGCGTAAGCTTCTGGTGTATCTTTGGATACATTTGTATTTTCTCTCTGCTTGTTTCTTTGCACCTGATATAACTATTATTACTCCATGCTACGATCGAACAAATTCTGTTCCAAGGGCATCATCAGATGTGCAGGAGAGGTTATGGAGAGGACACTCACCAGCATGATATTAAGCAACAGTTCCTTCAGTGGCTCTCAGGAAGTTCATACTGGCAAGCCTTCTGCACCACCCTTGAAAGCTTACATCATACTCCCAATATCCCCATCATCTAATGGTCAGCACAGACTGAGGGGTGATGCCTTGACCCATGGAAGTCAATAGACTTTGGAACAGGCCCCAAAAGGACAAAACCCAAGTCACTTTAGTACAGTATTTTTTGGCACTCTGTATGTAATCAGCTTCTCTTCTGAACATTTTCTTTTAACTGAGTTCTGTGTCTGCTTTTCAGGACATTGTTTACTCCTATTACAATAGTTCTACCTATATGCTGCTGTCTGACTTTATACATTAATCTGTTGTGCGGTAAAGTATCAAATGCTTTTCTGAAATCCAGATCAATTATACCCAATGTTTTCACCTTCAACAAAATCAATTCAGTTTTATTGGAAATGTACTTTCAAACACTCTGCAGCCACCTAGGCCTGAATCTTAATGAAACAGACAGACTGTGTTGAGGCTGCTGCATGAGTAGTAATAATCCTTTGCACTTATGTAATAATAATTCTCTTTATTAAGCAAGATATAGCTGAAACACCCTGAATATAAATCAAAAATAGACGCTCAGATTCTGAAGCACCATTGCACCTAAAAATACAGCAGAGGCTCTAATACGTTTTGAAAGGAGTGGCTAAGATGGGTTCCTAGGTTTAGCCCTGTTGTAAGGCAACCCCACCCAGGAGAGCCCACCTGCTGCAGGGTGACATGTCTGCCTCAATTTCCCTCCTTCAGAGTCCCCAGAAGTGGTCCACAGAGTCTTTCTGAGGGCAAACAGCCTTTGTGGGTTTCACTTATTATAAAAGTCCCATGCGCATAAATCATAGCACGGTCCCACAACTCTACTCCAGAAATCCCCCAGCATAGTCCAAGACATTACATGCAACATATTGCCCCACCATACCTCACCATGCTGCAGCTCTCCAGCGCTGTGCTGGCATCTCTCACTACGCTCCAGCTCTCCAGCGCTGCCCTAGCATCTCTCACCACGCATGGGCTGTCCAATGTTACCCTCTCCTGTCTTTTTACCAGGCCAGCCATCTTAGCCCTGCCAACTAGAGTTCCACCCCATTCTTCCCAGTGGAACCCTCCATAGCCCTTCTGCTGGGAGCATCCTTGCTCAGGATGAATCCTTCACTCCCCCATGCCCTCTCACAGTTTCTCTGGATCCAGCTCTTCGGCCCTGGAGATGTAAGCTCCTCCACTGCTCCCCTGCCCTCAGCTCTCTCTGGTCCTTTTCTTTGGCTCTCTGGCTTGGAGCTCTCAGACAACTCCCTCCACTGCTTCTCCACCTGCCTTCAGCCCTCTCCAGCCCTGGCTCTCTGGCTTGAGGAGGCCAGCCCGCAAAGCCTTCTTGCTGCTCTCCTGCCTTCAGCCTTCTCCCAGGTCCCAAACACAGTCTCCTAGCCAACTCCTCCCTCCTCCCCTGGAGGGCCTGCAGAGATTCTGGATTCATTTCCTTTGTACCGCCTGAGCAACACACAGGAACTGATTCCAGCAGGAGAATCTGGCCCTCTGTCTTTCTATGGCCTCATTGCCTCCATTCTTTGTACTACTGATCCTTGACTCCAGTTATGATGACCAGATGTCCCAATTTTATAGGGACGGACATGATATTTGGGCCTTTTTCTTATATAGGCTCCTATTACCCCACACCCTCTATCTCGATTTTTTACACTTGCTATCTGGTCACCCTAACTCCAGTACTACACCCTTCCTTGTTAATCCATGTATACAATGCACTGAGCTAAGAAAATAGTTCTGTAAAAGAGAAATAAATACATCTAGCCTCATTTGCTATATTTAGTGCATTCCAGTCAGTAGGACTGATTCTCACTTACCTTAAGGTTATGTCGCCACAGCAACTAGACACCGGCAGCTGGCATGTGCCAGTCGACTTGGGCTCGTGGGGCTCAGCTGGGGGTGACGACTGTTTACCTGCTGTGTAGACATCTGGGTTCAGGCTGGAACCCGGGCTGTAGGACCCTGCGAGGTGGGAGGGTCCCAGAGCCTGGGCTCCTGCCCAAGTCTGGAAGGCTACATAGCCGTGAAACAGCCCTGCATCCCAAGCCCCATGAACCTGTGTCAGCTGGCAAGGGCCAGCTGTGGGTGTCTAGTTGCTGTGGCAACATATCCTAAGAGCCCTCTGGCAGTGTAAAGCTGGTGTAAAGTGGATGGGAAATGAATATCAGGGCCTATATCAGGTGCCAAAAAATGCCCCTTCGCTACCTCTCTAGCCTTTCAACTTATTCAACTTAAAAATAATATTTTCTCCGGTCATTTCATAGTCCAATGGGTCCTTTTAATGAGCTGGCCTGTAACACAAACTTTTCATTAGTTTGCTTTCTGAATGAATATCCAGTCTTAAGCCTAATGACTTTGCACCATTACCACTTCCTGCCTAATCTCTTTAACCGTATAGGATAATATCTCCTTCTTTTGCATTTCGGTTTCTACTCTCCAAATAGCAAATACCCTTGAGTATTAATGCCTTGTATTTTTTTTTAAGGTCACATTTGCCATTATTATATTATTTCCCCCTCTACTGGCATGTTTCCAGCTCACTTTTCATTCCAGTGGCATGGGTACTGCCAAGGGAGATTGGTCTGAATTCTCATAGCTCCACTCAAGTCAGTGGGTTATGTTGATTTACACCAGCTGAGGATCTGACCCCAGGTACTCTACCAGCTCCGGGGGGGGGGGGGGGGAGGGGAGGGAAGAGATTGCCAAAGGCACAAATATGAGCTGGGTGCTTGCCTGCCCTTGAAAAAGAACAGGCGTACTTGTGGCACCTAGTCTCTAAGGTGCCACAAGTACTCCTGTTATTTTTGCGGATACAGACTAACACGGCTGCTACTCTGAAGCCTGCCCTTTGTAAATCTTCCCCTTTTGTTTCAAATATACTTCCCTCTTTCTTAGTACCGTAAACCGCATAGTTATGGGGAAAACAATTTGCAGGTCTCCACAGAGAAGTTTGACTCTGATATTCTGCTTTTTTTTACACACATGGAACAATTTTTTCTCCATCTGTTGTATACGGCCAAGTAGGGTGAAAACCATCGTGTAATTTTTTGTCTTCATTTTTGAATGCTCAGGGTCTCAATTTAGTACAACTGAGCACCCACAACTTCAATGAGAGCTGTGGATGCTTGGTGTCTATGAAAATCTGGGCCGGTGCATCTCAAAAGTTGGGCACGCACAAACTGGGGTACCTAGAATGACAGGATATTTTAAAAAATTTAGGGGCCAGATTCTCGGCTGGTGTAAATCCATCAAACAGCATTTACTCATAGGGAACTGCATCTACTTATACCAGCTGGGGATTGGACCTGAGGCCTTTGATCATTTCCATAATCATTTCTGATTTAAAAAAAATCTTCTACATATTGTAATATCAAACAATTTCCTGTTTCCCATTTGTTCCTTTGAGCAACAGATGAAGGAAAGAGAGAAAAGGCTACTGAAGTTTGTTTCTGGTAGTTTTGATAGGTGAGTTAAAAACAGAGCGGAAATGTTTGGATTGACATATTGAAAGGCAGGTATCAAGAGTCTTTACAGCAAATATTTCTCATCTCCAAACCAAGGTGATAGTGCTCTCAGAGATCCAGGCTCATAGTAATAACTGGGTATTTTAATTTGCTGCAGATCAGATGTAATACTGTATTCAAGTATGAGGAGATAAAAGTGGGGAGAGCTTAACACAATTGTGGAGAGCCAGCTTTTCCATTGCTATGTGTAGCCGATACCTAGAGGTGAATAATATTTGAGCAGGGATATGATAAGGGAGGTGACTTGAGGTTACTCTTTCAAATGTCAGTTGTTGGAGGGATTTTGTCTGTGAACACAGGTAAATTAAGCTTTAAAAAGGCCAAATATAAATACCATTAGTAGTGCATTAAGTGATATAGACTGGTAATACTTATTACAAAGAAATAGTGCAGATGAAAGTGAGGGAAAGATTAAAGAGGTGGGAGAGGTAGCTCAGAGGGAGTGTACGCCATTAAGCGAAACTAAGCATAAAACTCCCGAACTCCTTTAAGTTGAATGCAAGCAAAATCAGAGCTCTAAAATATTACAGGGAGGAAACAATCTGCAGCATTGTTCGAGTTTTATGAGAAGAAGCAGGGGGACTGTAAAGAGGGCATTGAAAGCGCAAATGGGAATAATGAAGCACTGCGATCGAGGAATATTAAGATAATATAAGGTTCTTTAAATATATTGAAGGACTGAGAAATAAAAGGGAACCATTGGGAAATTGAGAAGGGAAAACAAAGTAGGGCATTCTTAGTAGCTGAAAATGAATTGACAGAAATACAGCATCACCGTAAAAGAGACTATTATCAATACATCGGTGGGGGTGATGTATTTGTGGGTACTAATGAGGACAAATTGAAAGGATGAAATTACTAAAAGAGTAGATAAGAAAAGAGGGAAACCCATAACACTCTGGGGAGTGATAGGTTATATCCCCAGGTGATAAAGGAGACTGAGAACTGATTTTCAGAGGTGTTGAGGACCCGGACTCCAGTTTAAACCATTGGGAGCTGTGGGTGCTCAACATCTCTGAAAATCAGGCCTATAGGAAGTTATAAACTTCACAGATGCAAAGAGAGTTGCTGAGGACAGGGCTAGAAGACTGGGACGGGAGGACCATAGGGTTTTTATCTAATTGGTGGGAAATGTTCTGTCAAAATTTCACAGCATGAGCCAATTTCTTACCAATGGGGGTTAGAAATATGCTTTCCCTGGGCTCTCCCATAAACCTTTTCTGCAGGGTTTCCTGCACCCTATTCTGAAGTAGCTGGTGCTGGCTGCTGTTGGAGACAGGATATTGGATTAAGTGGACCACTGGTGTGATCCATCCCTATCTTCCTATCTCAGCCTATCCCCTGAGAATCCAACATAGACCACAGATGGAATTTAACCCCAGAAGTGCTTTCTTCCATAGTGGGCTGGAAGTTTGTTTTTTTTCTTCTCACTCTTTAAACTTGGCTAATAGACAAAGTCACAAAGTGTTGCTTCTTTTTTTTAGCCACCCTGCCTGCCTGCCTGCAAAAAAAAAAAAAAAAGTGTGACATTTGTAGCTGTTAATTATACATGTGTGAGTTCTTTCACTCTCATAATAGCAAGTGATAACACCAAAGCACATTCTTTCCTCTTGGTGGCTATTTTGAACCTCATGCATTTGCATTATGTGATAATCAGCACATCTCCCATTTCCTTGTTAGATATATGGCCAGGAGGGGCAGGAGTTCATATATTCCATTATAATTAATTTATAGTCTTGTGGAACCGTCAAAAATGTTGCATCATTTGGCCATGAGGGCTCTTTTTGGAATATATATTGTGCTGAAATGGAGATTTGCTGACTATTGAAGAAATACCCAAAATGGATTTAAAAGAAGCAAATATCATCCCATAAAACTGCATTAAAATAACTTTTAAGCATTTGACTAGGCGACACTAACGCCAGGAAACTAAACATTTTTAGGGCAGCCAATACCCTTAATTCAGTACTGTCCTGGCAAAGGTTAGCTACTGGGAAAAATATGGTAGAATGCTGCTGATTAAGCAAGCATACTAATGGAGATTCATTCACTAATGGAGACAGTGCGCTGTCGTGTGTGTGCTTGGCTGGTTATTTTAACATACAAATTCCCTTAATTGGAGGATATTAAAGGTAAATGTTACATTCGACAAATCATTTCACATATCATTTCCCCCCCGGCTTTTGTGGGAATCCGTGGCAAAACTTAGGGCTTGGTGGTCTGCAGTCAGGGTAGGAGTTTGCAACTGGACAGAAGATTTTCTTGCTGGTTTCAGGGAGGTGGCTGTGTTTCTTTTTGCATCTTTAATATATGGCAAACACACCTAGAGCTTATGATAACGAAACTTTCAGGGACAGATTCTTATTTAAAAATGCAGTGTGGCCGTAGGCTTGAAGTCAGGATACCTGCCCATATCATGTCACGTCTCTATGCCTCTATTTTCCCTCTAGCCCTTTGTCTATTTAGACTGCAAGCGTTTTAGGGCAGGGACTATCTCTTATTATGTGTTTGGAATCTTGACTGGGGCTGCTAGATGTTACTTACAAAATTAATGGTTCTCCAACTCATCAGGGATAGCATCTTATTCACAAATGGGCCCGCTGACAAAATGGGACTATTTATGAAGTATGGTGATATTTGCCATAAATGTGTGTACTGGAGTCTGGCTCAAAATGTTTACATATGTCTAAATTAATAAGTAAATCTGGGAATTAAATTTAACCCTACAATTAATCATACAGGGCAAGTTTGTAATACCTTTCTGGGGAAAAAATCCTGTGCGTTAAATTATATATTTTAATTAGCATATTGTGACATAAAATATGAAAACATTGCATTTAATTAACCAGTATGATGATGTATTTTCAGTTTTCAAATAACGTTAATATCTTAGAGTTATATAGTGCCTGCAAACAGAGTGCTAAGCCTTTAAGGGAGGCAGCATTTCTATTACTGGGTCTTGGCCCTTTAAGAACAGGTAATCTGTGGCTTGTAGTCCCTGGTAGGAGGCTGAAAAGCAAGACCTACTAGGAATTGGGAAGCAGGTTATAAAAGATAGGTGTAGTGTGCAAAGAGACCTGAAAGGAACATATATAGTTCAGCACAGAAAGTCCCTCTGCAGAGGGAATTGGATGAAGGACTTACTGTGCCCTGGAAACTGCTCAGCCTCCATAAAAGACCCTAGAGAAAAAGGATTTGGGGACATGGACTCCAGCCGGCAGAGGAGAGCTACTAACTCCCAGGGAAGACAGGGCAGGTGGGTGGCAGTGGACTAGTGAACTGTTACACTGCAGAGGGGAAATGTCCTGGAGAGGGCAGAAGAACTGGAGGATCAGAATATAAAGAATCGTGTTATTGCCCTGGAAGGTAGGACTCAGTGGACTGGGCTAGGGGGTAAAACATTATGTGTGGACATTCTGACAATAGTTTAGACCCCAGTGATGTCAGTTTAGCTTGCCGCTGTTGAATCACACATGTGAGCCAAGTTTAAACTGATGTGCATGGACACTGTTACAAACCTGCACGTGTTTAACTAAATAGGTGTAAAATCACACTTGCTGTCAAGCCAGTGAAACTTTGTGTGTATACCGACCTGACATATTTTGGAGCAGATCAAAGTATTTTGGTACTTGGCACCTGGCACAACCCACCTACATGAAGGTGGAAAGGAGGCTTTAATTCCCATTGAGAGGGGCAGACTGCCAGCATGAGAAGTAGCGGCACAAACTTCATCACACAGTATCCATGAACCTTAGCCCTGATCTGAAGAGACAACTTCTAGGTGTCCAAGGTTGCTCCAGGCCTTTGGGCTATTCCTTATTTTGGCATCTCTGCTGAAACAATCAGTATCAAAGAGGGTGATGGTGTCTCAGACATGTCACTTGTCCGCTAGGAACCAGAATGAGATCACAAATCCCATATGCACAACTGATAGGTTTACAAATTCATCTGCAATATCTTTGTTAAACAAAATCAGAACCCATCCAGGCTGACAACTTGAGTGGGAAGTTTAACCTTAATGCAGATTACAATCACTGCAATATAACTCCCAATTTTGGAGCTAATAAAATCAGCTTATAGTCTGGCTTGTGGCATCTCTATAACAGGGTTTAAATATCACTCCCAAGCCTATTTCAGTTCATTTCCCTTTAGTATCTAATAGTGTTTCTTAAAATGCTTGAGATTCTATCTGAAATTAAATGCTGGATATTATATACAGTTCTTCTGGGAGATGGAAATCGTTTTCCTTAAAATCTATGTTTATCGGCAGCAGATATACTATATCCTTCACATGTAGCATTGTTGGATGCATCTGAAAATTATACCAGTTTGGGATGAGTGCAGATATTTTTTTTCAGTATAGGCTGTGACAGAAAAAAAAATTTCTACAGACTAAGGTGGAAAGCTTAGAAAAAATAACAGTTCAAGAAAGCTCCGCAGGGACACAAAAATATTAAACTATAACTTGCTAAGCACCTGGCCAAGGAAGAGGGAAAAAAAGGTGATGCAATGAGATTACTCATTCTGGACACAGATATTGCAAATGGTCGGGAATTTAATTGCCTTGCAATTAAAGGGTGAAGGTAAGATAGGGTGATTGTTTCTATTAGGCAGGAAGACAGCGCTGCTACGAATGATTCACTCTTCACATAAAAAGGCTTCTGAAATACTATGATCATTTGTAAATGTCTGCAAGAGAATTAATATATAAAAATAAGAAAATTCTTAAAGGCTATAACAATGACAAAACTACCTCAAAGGCTGACTTGAATGCCTACTGTACAATCAGAAGCAGATAGTCTTAATAAAAATCTTGCAATCTGATGAATCCCAGAGCATAGATGACTTTACCATTGTAGTTCTATAAAATATTCTTTTTAAAAAACCTGTAAATTACCTTACCATCCCCCTCTCCCCCCCCCCCCCCCCCGTATTTTAATGGCATTATATTTACAGCTCAGTAGAGAGTACTAGAATAATTGCTAAGGAAAATATGATTCATTTAGGGTCATTTTCTTAATAAATAAATGGGGACAAAGCAATAGGAGTGAACAGGTTAGAGATACACTACACACTGAAATTATCTGGGCTTCATTAAACAAATATGTATTGTTGGTAAGGTGAGGCAACAATTTGGAAATCATGACTCATGAGAGTGACCAGCTAGGTTAGAAAAAAGCTACTGGCTATCTATAGAGGGCTAGATTTGACAAGCAATCAGGGGTATTGTCATGGGAAAATGTTCACTATAATCCCCATGATAAAATTCCTCACTATACCAATCTCCTCTTCTAACACTGTCAGCCAGTCTCCCTATGTGACTCTGTACTTCGAGGGGACACCCTACACTCCCATGTTCATATTTATAAAATGATTGTGTGGTATCCAATGCAAAGTTTGTCATGTTGGGTGTCTTCGGAAGGCTCATGATGCACTGAGCATGGTTGTTATAGTGATGTTATAGAAATTGTTACAGTAATGTTATAGTAAGGTTGTAGGTTATAATTTAATGTATATAGTTATGAGGCTGAAAATGTATCCTCATGGCTTAAAGCAAGCCCATGCAAAAACTCTCCAAGAACAGAGAGGCAGTTCACACCTCATCAGCGCATGGATGGGACAAACCCAGCCCAGCCTCACAGGAACAATGGACACTGGCTCAGGCAGCAACAGAAGATCGTTTAGACCCTGGAGGGAGTCACCCCCTTCCTTTGGGCAGTTTGGGACTGCGATGAGGTAATGCTCACCTGACTCTGAAGGGGGAGGGGGCAAAGCCAAGAAGAAAGAAAGGACATGATAAAAGGAAGAGACATTTTACCATGTTCTCTCTCTTCCGCCTACATCTACAGACACCACCACCAAGCGACTGAACAACTGATCAAAGGGGAGAGCCTGGCTGAAGAGCCAGCCTGCGGTGAGAAGCATCTAAGTTTGTAAGAACAACGAGGCACCTTAGAGACTAACAAATTTCCTCATTTTTTTTGCTGATACAGACTAACACGGCTACCACTCTGAAGTTTGTAAGGACATTGAAAGTGTTAAAATCAGCTTAGAATGTGTTTTGCTTTTATTTCATTTGACCAAATCTGACTTGTTATGCTTTGACTTATAATCACTTAAATCTACCTTTATAGTTAATAAATTTGTTTGTTTATTCTACCTGAAGCAGTGCATTTGGTTTGCAGTGTGTCAGAAACTCCCCTTGGGAGAACAAGCCTGGTACATATCAATTTCTTTGTTAAATTGACAAATTTTTATAAGCTTGCAGCATCCAAGGGGCATAACTGGACACTGCAAGATGGGGGTTCCTAAGGTTGTTTCTGGAACCAGAGATATTGGTTAGTGTCATTTGCTTGCAAGTAGCTGGGAGCAGCTTACATGCCAGAGGCTGTGTGTGAATAGCCCAGGAGTGGGGGTTCTCACAGCAGAGCATGGTAAGGCTGGCTCCCAGATTCAAGGATTGCAGTGGCCTAGCAGATCACCAGTCCAGATAACACCAGAGGGGAACATCACACCCTATTCTCATTCTATCCTAATAACATAAGAATGGCCATACTGAGTCAGATAAATGGTCCATCCAGCCCAGCATCTCGTCTTCTGATAGTGGCCAATGCCAGATGCTCGAGAGGGAAAGAACAGAACAGGGCAATTATAAAGTGATCCTTCCCTTGTCATCCAGTCCTAGCTTCTCATTCAGAGGTTTAAGGACACCCAGAGCATGAGGTTGTGCCACTGACCACCTTGGATAATAGCCATTGATGGACCTATCCTCCATGACTCCCTGTTTGCCTCCTGGATATCCAAACATATTTGGTGTCACCCAAGTGTTTTTTTTTTTTAAATAATTGAGATTCTGCTGTACCAAGCATCTGAACTTTATTACCAAACTGGTTCCCTTGCAAGCATCCTTTACTTAAGCAAATAAAGGAACCATTTATAGCCCAAGAATAGGAAAAGTCCTTGCAAATTTTCCTCAGACTTATATGTGTATTTTAGGGTTGGAAAATCAAATCCTGCATTATGGAGCAAATTGCTGCAAGCCTGATTATTGTGGAGTATGGTTCAAATATGGATATTGGTATAACACAGGACTTCTTTTGAACTCTGTGGATTATTTCCCTCCCACCCAATCCACCCCTGCTAATTTTCAGTATGTTTCTATCACGTTTATGGAATAATATGGGCTCCCTCTGGTGACTAATTGAACACCTGCAAATTCCCACAACTGTTAATCAAAGACTGGAGCCTGCTGGATAAAGCATCTGCTTTGTGCTCATCAGGAAGCCACATCCCTCTTGGAGCTAGATTTGTATTTTTAATTCTATACACAGCAATAGCTTCAGTAAGGACCAATTCCAGCAGGCAGCCCCCTGTGTTGCTCAGACTTCAGCATTTTCCCAGGCATCTTTCCCTAACATCTGGTTCAACCCTTAAAGACTACATCTCCTAGGTCACCAATTTATTGTTATTCTCTTGGGGGGGAGGGGGCAGCTAAGATGGGTTTTACTGTATCTCTTTTCCGCCTGGGGAGGAAATTAAATTTTCACTCTGCCTAGTATAGTTCAATACCTCTTGTGTGAGAAGCAAAGCACAATAAAGTTTGATGTTCGTGCTGCTCTGCATGCTTGATATGAACAAAGCAAGGCTAGACTGAGGTAACCACTGGACATAGGGACTTGAAAATGATTCCAAACTTGAAGGGGAATCTTAATGCAATGACTTAATAAGACTCCTCAGCAGCGTATATCTTGTCTCGCAGAGTAAAGCACACTGTTCAAGGGAGACCTGGGAAGCTTTCTTCAGTAATATGTTCTTTGCATGTGAATTGAAAAATGGCCTATTCTGGTACATAGTTCTAGTCCTCTGAGGATGGAGGGGACAGCTGAGGCTGGTGTGGTATGTACACTAGCCTTTACGTAAAGAAGAGATACATTTCCCTTGGCGGGAGTATATGATGGGGTGGGGAAAGATGAGGCAGGAAGAAGATGAAAAATTGGTGGATAGAAAGCAGTGCAGTAAAAACTGTACACTTCGGGCTTGATTCTTACCTATGGTGGGCACATGTGGGTACAGAAGTGCCCTTTTTTGATCCCCCAGTGCTGAGTAATCAGGATCACCAAACATATACCCAGCATAAATTAGAGCATCAGGAGGACTTCGCTAATACATGTCAGGTGTCAGTTACAGCCAGGGATCAGTGCGGCATAGGACTGCCTTTTCCCCTTGTGCCAGCTGTAGAGACAGGTCATAGCATAGGAGCTGCTATGTAATACTGAAGGCTCAAGTTATTCCGATCCAGAGGAAAGACAAGAAGAGCCACAGGAGACCAATGTAGCTGCACAAGGAGCTTTTTAGCTATCTAAAAAATGAAAGGAATATATAAAGGAAATAGAAGGGGGGGCATGTCACTAAGGAAGTATACATGGGAATAGAACAAGTATGTAGGGACAAAATCAGGAAAGCCAAGGAAAGGAATGAGTTAGAACTGGCAAGAAATGTTAGAGACAAAAAGAAGAGGTTCTACAAATATGTCAGTCAAAAAAATAAAAATATCAGGGATGATGTGGGTCTCCTGCTCAATGGAGAAGGTGATCTGGTAACGAAAGACGATAAAAAGGCAGAGCTGCTCAATGTCCTACTTTGCTTCAGCCTTCACACAAAAAAAGAACGTGATTGGACGACTAGCAAATTCATGATAGAAAATAAAGTGGAAGGGATGCAGATCAGGATAAGTAAAGCACACATCAGAGATCTTTCTAGTACTTTGAATGAATTCAAGTCAGCAGGACCTGATGTTATTCACCCCAAGGTGCTGAAAGAATTAGCTGAAGAAATATTGGAGCCAATGCCAATAATATTTGCAAACTCATGGATGACAGGTGAGGTGTCAGAAGACTGGAGAAAGGCTAACGTGGTGCCCATCTTTAAAAAGGGGGGAAAGGAGGAGCCTGGGAACTATAGACAAGTCAGCCTGACCTCAATTCTCAGGTAGCTACTAGAGCAATGGATAAAATATTCAATTTGCAAATACCTGGAGGATGATGGGGTGATCACTGGGAGCCAGCATGGATTTACTAAGAACAAATCATGCCAAACCAGCTTCGTTTCCTTCTTTGATAAAATAACCGGTTTGACGGATAGGGGGAATGCAGTGGACATAGTGGACTTTTGACACAGTCCCACATGACGTTCTCATAAGTAAGTTGGAGACATGTGGGCTCAGTAGAGCTACCATTAAGTGTATACATAATTGGTTACATGACCACAAACAAAGAGTAACTATTAATGGAATGATGTCAGATTGGAAGGAGGTCTTAAGTGGGGTTCCATAGGGATCTGTTCTGGGTCTAGTGTTATTTAACATCTTTATTAATTATCTGGATGTAGGAATAGAGAGCATACTGATCAATTTTCAGATGACACAAAGCTGGAGGGGCGGGTTGCAAAATACTTTGGAGGATAGAGCTAAAATTCAAAGGGATCCTGATAAATTGAAGAACTGGGCTATAGTCAACAAAATGAAATTCAACAAAGCCACATGTAAGGTGCTACACTCTGAGAAGAAAAAACAAATACAGAATGGGGGAAAACTGGCTTGGCAGCAGCACTACCAGGAAGGATCTGGGAGTTGTGGTGGTTCACAACCTCAACATGAGTCAACAATGCAATGGTGCTGCAAAAAAAGCAAATGCAAATTTGCGTTGCATTAACGGAGTTACAGCATGCAAGTCATGGGAGATGATAGTACTGCTCTACACGGTGCTGGTTAGGCCTGAGATGGAGTAATGTGTCCAATTTTGGTCACTGTTGTATAGAAAGGATGTAGAGAAACCAAAAATGATCCAGAGGTGAATCACAAAGATGGAATGCAAGCCATATGAGCAACACCTGAAGGAACTAGATGTGTTTGGTCTGGAAAAGAGGAGATTAAGGGGGGACATGATAGCAGTCTTTAAATATTTGATAGGTTGCCATAAAAAAGATGGAGAAAAAATTTTCTCTCTTGCCACAGAGGGCAGGACAAGTGGCAATGGGTTCAAACTAAAGCATAGCAAATTTGGATTAAATCTCAGGAAAAGATTTATAACTGTGAGAACAGTAGGACAATGAAACAAACTGCCTAGGGAAGTCATGAAATCTCCTTCACTGGAAGTTTTCAAAAAGAGGCTGAATAACCATCCGTCTTGGATGGTTTAGCCACAACAAATCCTGCCTCTTGGCAGGGGGTTAGACTAGATGACCCACATGGCCCCTTCTAACCCTATGTTTCTATGATTCGGTAGCAGCTGTGTACCACCCTAGGTCCTCCTACATAGGGAGAATCCTCCAGTAGCCATCTAAGATGACTTTTTCACCAGGGGAAAAAAGCAAATCAGGGAACTGACCCATAGCCTTTCAAAGTCATTGATATCCCTTTATATAGTGTGCTAGAATGGGCTGCTGAGGAATGAAGTAATGCCATGTGCTCTAGCAGCAGAGCCAGTAGGAATGAACTGGAAGTTCTTTCTTGTCCTACAGAGGGTTTTATTTCATTTGATTTATACTAAATTGAGAAGTGAGTGAGTGATATATATAAATAGGACCAATAAAATTTGTTGACATTGTTCATTGCACATGACTTCCTTTATGTGGATCTTTACATTAACTCTTGGTCATGGTTAAGACTTCTAACCAGGAGCCTGAGCAGACGAAGGAAGAGCCATCACATCTCATGATAAAACTCCATTTTCTGATTTTATTTTTTGGCTGGGATCATAATAAATGCATCTTTTAAAATATATATGCCAGGCAGCAGATGTAGAAAGCAATTAGACTCAGATCTTCATAACAACATGTTATGATCTCTGTTCATATATCTGCAATCCTCCAAAGTATGGAGCTGTGGGACATCTGCCAGGAAAACAATTGAATTTACCAACATGAATAAATAAAATCAGACTTACTAACCAAACAGTCATGTAGGGTTTTTGTGTGTGTGTGTTTTAGTCTCTTTCCATTTCTTCGGTGCCAGTGTCTTCTCTGCTATCTCCCTCATTCATTGTCTTTAGAGGCTTAACACTTATTTACATGTGTATTCTTTCTTGATTTAAAATTACAATACAGTAAAGAATATGCATTAAGTGTAGGACATAACAGGACAGTCAATAAGGGCCTGAGTGTTTTTAAATGCCATTTATTTCAATGTATGTTTAGAGTGCTCACTCCCTCCTGAATGTATCTCTGGATACTATAGTGCAATGGAATGGCATAGTATTTCTGGCACTGGCCACTGATGGAGATGGAGAAATTGGACCAACAGCCAGTTCCGGAATGGGAATTTCTATACCTCTCTTTCTCCTAATTAGAAATAGGCCAAAAATGTGCAGCCATTTCTCCTGCCCCTCCAACCAAACTTCTTTGAACACTTACGGTTGAGATAAATGGAACCTGGCTGTCAACCACCCAATCTTAGCTTGGCAAAACCAAAGAGGTTTATCGGAATCAGATTTAACTTGTTTTGGCTTGTCCTGCTCTTCTCCCTTTGTAGACTAGGCCCTGGTCTACACTACGGGGTTAGGTCGAATTTAGCCGTGTTAGGTCGATTTAAAAATGACTGCGTTCACACAGCCAACCCCGCTCCGTCGACCTAAAGGGCTCTTAAAATCGACTTCTGTACTCCTCCCCGACGAGGGGAGGAGCGCTAAAATTGACCTTCCTGGGTCGAATTTGGGGTAGTGCGGACGCAAATCGACTGTATTGGCCTCCGGGAGCTATCCCAGAGTGCTCCATTGTGTCCGCTCTGGACAGCACTTTGAACTCCGATGTATTAGCCAGGTACACAGGAAAAGCCCTGGGAACTTTTGAATTTCATTTCCTGTTTGGTCAGCGTGGTGAACTCGGCAGCACTCAGCAGCACAGGTGACCATGCAGTCCCCCCAGAATTGTAGAGCGTAGAAAGTTTCTACGCTCCCCCTATCATCTCCGTCCCTGAGGTTATCACAGATTAGAAGGCAAAAAAACCCGCACTCATGATGACATGTTTTCTGAGCTCATGCAGTCCTCCCACACTGATAGGGCATAGATTAATGCATGGAGGCATTCAGTGGCAGAGGCCAGGAAAGAATTAAGTGAGGGCGAAGAGCAGAGGCAGGATGCGATGCTAGGCTAATGGGGGAGCAAACGGACATGATGAAGCATCTGTTGGAGCTGCAGGAAAGCCAACAGACCCCCACTGCATCCACTGTATAACTGCCTACCCTCCTCCCCATGTTCCATAGCCTCCTCACCCAGACGCCCAAGAACGTGGCGGGGGGGGGGGGGGGGCAAGGCTCCGGGCACCCAGCCACTCCACTCCAGAGGCTGGCCGAGCAACAGAAGGCTGTCATTCAAACAGTTTGATTTTTAGTGTGGCTACAATAAGCAATGTGGCCTTGTCCTTCCCTCCTCCCCCATCCCACCCGTGCTACCTTGTCTGTTATCTAATTTTTAAAAAATTAATAAATAAAGAAATGCATGGCTTCAAAAAAAGTGGTTACTTTATTTCGAAGTGAGGAGGGTGGTTGGCTTACAGGGAATTAAAATCAACAAAGGGGGCAGGTTTGCATCCAGGAGAAACACACACAACTGTCACACCGAAGCCTGGCCAGTCATGAAACTGGTTTTCAAAGCCTCTCTGATGCACAGCACGCCTTGCTGTGCCCTTCTAATCACCCTGGTGTCTGGCTGCTCAAAATCGGATGCCAAGTGATTTGCCTCAGCCTCCCACCCCGCCATAAACGTCTCCCCCTTATTCTCACAGATATTATGGAGCACACAGCAAGCAGCAATAACAATGGAAATGTTGGTTGCACTGAGGTCTGACCAACAGCGCCAATGAGCTTTTAAACATCCAAAGGCACATTCTACCACCATTCTGCACTTGCTCAGCCTATAGTTGAACTGCTCCTTACTACTGTCCAGGCTTCACGAGCCATGGGAGCAAGGGGAAGGCTGGGGTAGGTGCGGTGCTGCCGGCTGGGAGAGCAGCCTGAGGCAGAAGCCTCCAGCTCACAACAGCAGCAGTGATGGTGAGCTGAGCGGCTCCATGCTTGCTGTGCTATGATGTCTGCACGGGTAGCCCAGGAAAAAAGGCGCAAAACGATTGTCTGCTGTTGCTTTCACAGAGGGAGGGGCGACTGACGACATGTACCTGAAACCACCCGCAACAATGTTTTTGCCCCATCAGGCATTGGGAGCTTAACCCAGAATTCCAATGGACAGCGGAGACTGCGGGAACTGTGGGATAGCTACCCACAGGGCACCGCTCTGTAAGTCGATGCTAGCCACAGTAGTGAGGACACACTCCGCCGACTTAATGCGCTTAGTGTGGATGTACGCAGTTGACTGTATAAAATGGATTTCTAAAAATTGACTTCTATAAAATCGACCTAATTTCATAGTGTAGACATACCTTAGATATGCAGAGCCAAATTCTCTACCTGTTGATGCTGTGCACTGCCACACAAGTTTACAGGGTTGCATCAGCTGTCATTGGAGAATGAACTCCTCTGAATCTGCCTCCTCTTTTAAACCTTCATTTGGCAGCAGGTTGGAAAATGTGAAAGGAGTATTCTACTCTGGTCCTTTCAGGATGCATCTTGCATATGGAATTCTGTATATTCAGTTTCTTGCAAATGATACAGAACAAATTCTCTTCTCTGTGTTCAGATTTTTTGAAATGCCACAGAGCCAACAATAACCTTTGTGAGGAAGGTTAGTGTTGTGAATAAGGCAATGGACTAGAACTCAGGAGTCTTAGATTTAGCTGCTGAATCTTCCACAGGTTTTCTCTGTGACTTCGTGCAAATCACTTAATTTCTCAGTGCCTCAGTTCCCCATCTACAAAATAGGGATAACACTTCCTCTCTCTCCCAGATGTTTATTTATTTAGATTGTAAGCTCTTCACGGTGGGGACTGTCCATTCTTATGTGTCTATACAGTGCCTAGCTGAATGGGACTCTGTAATACAAAATAACAGTGAGGGAACTGTTGTATTAATGTAGATGGACTAAATAGGTCAAAGGTGTTAACACACCCAGTCACTATCCAACATTAAACGGTGTTAAGCAAGGTTTGGTATTTGGCAAACAGAGACCTCAGCCTGCATAGTACCACGGCAAACACACCATTAAAATCCTTTTAACCTTTATTTAAAGATAAAAAAGAGAAAGAAACACAGGTAAAGTATTTGAAGTGTAAAGTATTAAATGAGGCAATCATTTTAACAACAGCTCTTGTTCCCTTTTCCTTTAGCTGGAGAGAGCTTTGGCAGGGGGGGGAAACAACAACCTTGTTTGACTATCTCATAGATGGTATCAAACATGGTAATAACTGTCCTTTTGGGGAAGGGTGAAGAAGTTAGTTGAGATGAGCTGGAGCTGTTATCCCTGTTGTTGTTAAAGTCCTATCCCATTTCATCCCAGGCAGTGTTTGGGATTCAGCTGGAGCTGTTAGGGGTAGCAGTGTCATCTGGATCCCTCTCTCAGGCCCGGTTTGGTCAGGACATCTCTCAGGATTAGGATGAAAAAGATTCAGGGCCCCAGGAGAGAGTGGGGGTGGCAGCCATCATGGTGAAGCTCACTCCCATTGCATTTTTTTTCTCTCCAAAGTCTCTTTCTTCATAAGGACCCACAAAGAAAAGGTTGGGTGAAATAGCCCAGCCTCTCATTATTTTGTCCACCAATTATGCCTGTTTTCTGGCACCCCAATTTTTGTTCACTAATTTCTGGTTCCATGATCTTAATATAGTCCTTGAATTATATCAGGAGGCCTTTTTGTTTGGACTAATTCAGACTAATTCCCTTTCAGACCTTTTCCCATCAACATTTGTTATGATAGGTTATTGTGACATCTTATGAACTTTCATGTACTTTTTACAGCTCACAATTAGGGTAAATTTGTAGACCCAATTATCACAACATAATTTCCTGTCAAGTGAAAGGTTAAAATCTTCATGAACCTCCTAATGAGACTGAGCATTTAGAATTGTTGTCCCTACACCAGGATTATATTGTCCTTTCATATTTTGGACTCAAATTACCTTTTCCACATTACAATTCACCACAATAATGTTAAAGTGAAGCATGCCTAAATAAAGCAATGAGAGAATTATGTCTATGTTTTAAAAGGAGCAATATGTATATCCAAGTAAAAAAGTATAAAATGTACCTTTATAATTCTAGTACTGAAGTTCTGTCTTTATTTTAAAGCCCTAAGACCTTTTCTCTACAACAGCCACTCAGAGAAGCTGTAAACAAACCAGATGTGCTTCTCATCTGCTTTATTTTTACTAGCTGTAAAGGAGAGAGACTTTTGTTAGTCATTTGTTCCACAAAAGCAGGCTGATTAAACAATACAGGAGGTATCCACACTAATTGGAAATATTTAATTCAAGCAAAGGGACTGGTTTTTTTTGAGGTGAAATCAACAGGTGCTGAAAGAGCTCAGTACCTCGCAGGACGGGGCCTAATGTGTATGAATGTGCTTGAGATATGACACGATGAGCCTCTTTTCCCCATACCCACCCACACTCTTTTCTTCAACTCCCTTGTTTGCTCTGGCTCTTTTCTTGTATTTATAACAAGATTTTTTTTTTTTCAATTATAGAGCAGTCAGTTTCCAATGAAGGATATCAAATTGCTTTCCTCAAATTAAATCATACAAATCCGCCATGAGATAACATAGGCAGTTTAATATTCTTATGTTTATTTCTCAGGTGGGACAATGGAAACAGAGAGGTGGAGTTACTCCCTCAAAGTCACGCATCACGTCTGTGGCAAAACTGGGAATGAAACCCAGGAAGCCTAGATTCCAATCATATGCTCCAGCCACCAGCTAAGACTTATCCCTCCTCTGCCTTTTATTTACTGATCCATTAGTTTCTGCAGGCCAGAAGTATGCCATTTGATAAGTTAACAGTATGAAAAGAAATCCCACCTCCCTAAAAGAAAACAATGTACTCTGAGAGTTGCAGCCACTGCTTTGAAGGGAGCGCGCATGAGAGAATGATAAGGGTGTTACAGTTATGTCAAATCTGTAAACTCTTAAGACTTTTATCTGTCTATACGATTCCTACCATTGTGTTTCTTTGTCTGTCTTTAACCCCCCCCCCCCCCAATAAATGTGTCTTTGATACCCTCATGGAACCAAATCTTGCCTTTATTTACAGCAGTGCATCCCCTATTGACATTTGCATGCTTGCATCAATGGAAGTGAGAGCAGGATTTGGGACAGAGAGTATGCTTGTGCAAAGAAGCCCATAGGATGACCTTGTTTGTGTTAACAGAACTCTGTTACTGGACACTGCCCTGGAGCACACCCCCTTGTGGCCTCTCATGGTCTGGTGGGTCTGCAGTTGTCAGTGTCTGGTTCTTCCAAGCAATTACCCAGACCAGATTACTGCAAAACTAATAACCCCGTCAGGGGCAGGGCCGCCCAGAGGATTCAGGGGGCCTGGGGCAAAGCAGGGGAGCGGACATACTCACTGGGCGGTGCTCCGAGTCGGCGGCGGCGGCAGCAGGTCCTTCACTCGCTCTGCATCTTCGGCAGCACTGAAGGACCCGCCACCGAAATGCCGCCGAAGACCCGGACCGCCGCGGGGTAAGTAAAAATTAAAAAGGCGCCACTAGCCAGCAAAGGGATTCTCGGCCAGGGCTCGCGGGGCCCCTGCGGGCCTGGGGCCTGGGGCAAATTGCCCCACTTGCCCCCCCCTCTGGGCAGCCCTGGTCAGGGGATCTGGTTTATTAACTCTTTTTTACAGAGTGCAAACCACCTCTTTTAGTATCTGGACTTCACACATACTCTGGGTCCACATAAGAATCCGGGTCAGTTTCCTTGCCCCTATTCAGGAGTCCCCAGCTCTCCTCATGGAGCTGGGTTGTACTTCATGCTAGCTGCAAGCGCTCCTCCAGCTGGCCCCTTTCCCCCAAACAGTCACTTTACATTTCGACTTGGAGGGCTCAGCAGACACCTGAAGGTGTCTCTCCCTCCCGTGAGGAAGGAGGGGAATAAATGCTGGTCTCCCCCCCCAAAAGCGAATCCCAATTGGCTGGGAGAGAACAGAGCCTTGCCCCACCCACTCTACAAGGCTCTTCCAGAATCTTAAAGAAACAGTCACAGGTTTTTCCTTTAAACACTACTTATTCCTGTAGCCGCTTCACCTCTACCGGTATCTCTTATTTCCTAAATCCTTGCATGCATAAGACCTCCCAAAATCTTAAAGGCCATATCCCAGGATGGGGTGAGCTGACACCTAGATCCTATTGTCATTAAGAGAACAGACTATCCCCGTCACAAACTCTCTTCCATTAAGATGGTAAATGAAGTCTGTAGTAACAGTAATCAAAGAAACTGAAGATGCAAAAAGGTTTGTTTTCCAGATAGGATAAGACAATGGAAGTGCTTTCATTAAATGAACATGGATAACAATTTGGAAGGGAATTTTTAAGGGAGACCTATTCTAGAAGCAAATGCCAAGAAGAAGGAAAATGGAACTTGTGTATCACAGTGGCTTCCAGTGTGATAAAAGGAGATACTTTAAAAAAAAATCCTTACTTGAGGCAAACTGAAAGATCTTCAACATATATATATATATTACAAATTACAAATATATATACAAATATATATATATATATTTGTAATTTCTGAGTTTATTTTAATCAAAATGTAGATGGAGTCTCTGGCCCCAAACGTGTTTTAATGTATGGTCATGATTGCATAAAGTTAAGCATGCGTGTAAGTGTTTGCCGTATCAGGACCTATCTGAACTTGATTTCTAGGAAAACAGGAATTCATTTTCCACAAGAAAGAGAAGAGCAGAGGACTTGTTGACAAAAATATTTAGTTGCCGTTAGTTGGGGTCTGAAACTAGCCCGCACTAGCCTGCTGTGGGTTAACCACCCCTGTGGACACTGTTGAAGTGCATTAACAGTTCAGTAATGTGCTTTGATCTAGTCCTCTTTGAAACAGCTATATATCAAAGTACATTAATGAATTGTTAATGGGCATCAGTAGGGTCCAAACAGACAGTTAGTTCCTGGCAAGTTAGTGTAGGGTAGATTCTAATCCCAGTTTACTGTGAACTGATTATTTGTGTAGACAAGACCTATGTCTACCAGGGACAGCATGACTGTCATAAATCCACTCATGAGAGCTACTTGTTTTTTATCTGCTTCCTTTTGCATATGCAATCTAGAGCCACCTGGAGGAACTTGGGCAGACTCTTCATCACATGCATTTCATGTTAAGGGGACACTGTCAACTTGCATTTGCTGAAATTGAATTTAAAATTGAATTTTCTGGTAGAGATCCTTTAAATAGGATAATAGAGTTATTTTTCAGTTTCTTTAAAATATTTTTTTCTCCTCCTTGCTAGTGTGTAGAGGTGTCTTTGGGTGGACTGGAGCATAATAACCAAACATGCTATTGTTTTTTTCCACTTCTCCCCACCCTTTTCTTTGTGTATACCCCTGCCTGCTGCCTCTTCAGTTTCATTTTCAGCTGCTGCTACTGATAGCCCAATATCCTGTTGCAGAGTCTGGGGATATGCATGTGCCTAAATGATTAAACTGACTACAACGGTGGTTCTCAACCTTTCTGGGCTCAGGACCCATTTATAAATGTTTATGGCCTGTCGCAACCCAGTAAATAGTCTGGGGGTGGAGGCCCTGACTTGGTTTGGGTCCTCCTCAGCCCTCACCCCACAGTGGCAGCTCCTATGATGAGGGGCTGGCTGGGCTTGGCTCTCCGCTCCAGCTGTTGCAACCTATGGGGTTGCAGCACCGCTCAGGTTAAGCCCCGCTCTCCTGACTGGAGTAAATTTGTGTGAGTGGGTTGTGACCTGGCTCATGCGGTTGCAGTGCCATTCACTCAAATATGGCCTATCCAGATGCCCGTTATCGTGATGGCTGGGCCAAACCTGGGTGGTGCTAGGACCCCAGAGGCTGCAGAGCCTGGAGCAGGGAGCCACCCCAGGGGACAGGAGCCACAGGAGCTGCCGCGGCACCCTCTGAAACATTCTGGCGACCCAAATTTGGGTCCCGACCCACGGGTTGAGAACCCTGGACTATAGCATTGCTAGGCTTGGCAGAATTTGATTTTTGTTCCAGTTTCCACAATTAATATTGATTTTTTAAATCATTTTTATTTTTACAGTTATGAAAAATTCAGGGGAAGGGGTGGGGTTAGGGCAGTGCTGACATTGGGCCTGCCGGGGTGCCCGTCACTGACAGCAGGGCTACCTGTGTGGTTGAGGAACCTGCAGTCCAGGTGGGGCAGAGCAGAGACCCCCCCGGCCAGTGCAGCAAGGAGGAGGACAAGCCCGTGGCAGTGGGGGAGCTCCTACCTGGGGCCGGCTACCACACTCCTGGCTGGTGAGTGAATGATCAGGGCCGTGACAGCAAAGCTTCAGAGGGCTCCCTGCATGGCTGGTGAGACCTGATCTCTGCAGGCACAAGGTGCAGGGAAGGCTGCGGACCTGGCAGGGAAAAGCAGAGACTTCCCCTTCCAGGACTTCAGTAAGAAGGAGGAGGAAGTGCCGGTTGTGAGAAAGGCCACCCCACTGCTGAGTGGCTTTGTCCCTGGGCAGCAGCCAGTCAGCAGTGGGGTGGCCTCCCCTGGGACTGGGGACTTGTCCTTCTCCTCACAGTCCTGGCCCCGGGCTCTTGTTACCTGGGGTTTCTCAGAACCCAAAGCAGTGGTAACTTAACTGTTTCTCTCCAGGCAGTGTCAGAAATAAATCAATGGGGACACAGCTCAATCCGCCTGATCAATAACTGGCACAAGCAGGAATGCTTTCATCTAAAACTACTTTTTTATTAGATCTCAAACACACACACACACACACACACAATGTCACAGTAGGGTTAGAGCATTTCAAAAAAGTGTACTTACCTAGAGTTAAGAAATGGTTTAGAGAAATCAGCTGCCAGCTTTCCAGGGTGCCCTGCCTTCCAGCTAGCTGCTGGGCATAGATGCCAGAGTCAATGGAGCTCCATAAAAGGCAAAGAGGTCTTCCCGTGTGGATCCAATTGCAAAATTGTGGCCATAGCAAAATAGTTTGCTATAATTTTCAATTTTGATTCATGAGGACATTTCTAATAATCTTTTATACAGTGAAAATGTTTGGGTCATTAAATATTAACTAGGGGAATATAAGTGCAATTAAAATAAAAACAAAAAAACCATCAGCATTAGAAAACTTCCTGGCAAAACATCATCATGAGCTCTATGAAGTTTTCCAGACTCTGGACTCATACTGAGAGGTTCAGCATATTAAGAACCCAAATTTGTTCCCATTGATGCCAATGGTAAAAGTCACATTGACTGCAGCAGTACAGGGTTGGGCTGCCTTCATGCAGGACGCGTTTGTGACGTTGGTAAATGCTGTTATATCTATTACAAACATGTGGCCTGATCCTGCAAGGTTCTCAGTGCCCATCAAAGCCTTCGATCCTGTACTGAGAACTGCACAGGCTGTCCTCTGGGCCCTTCAGGCTCAACGGGTAGTGATCAATGGCTCGATGTCTAGTTGGCAGCCGGTATCAAGCGGAGTGCCCCACGGGTTGGTCCTGGGGCCGGTTTTGTTCAACATCTTTATTAATTATCTGGATGATGGGATGGATTGCACCCTCAGCAAGTTCGTGGATGACACTAAGCTGGGGGGAGAGGTAGATACACTGCAGGATAGGGATAGAGTCCAGAGTGACCTAAACAAATTGGAGGATTGGGCCAAAAGAAATCTGATGAGGTTCAACAAGGACAAGTGCAGAGTCCTGCACGTAGGATGGAAGAATCCCATGCACTGCTACAGGCTGGGGACCGATTGGCTAAGCAGCAGTTCTGCAGAAAAGGACCTGGGGATTACAGTGGATGAGAAGCTGGATATGAGTCAGCAGTGTGCCCTTATTGCCAAGAAGGCTAACGGCATTAGTAGAAGCATTGCCCGCAGATCGAGGGAAGTGATTGTTTTGACACTGTTTGACATTGTTTTGACTACAAGAAGGATGTGGAAAAATTGGAAAAAGTCCAGCGGAGGGCAACAAAAATGATTAGGGGTCTGGAGCACATGACGTATGAGGAGAGGCTGAGGGAACTGGGATTGTTTAGTCTCCAGAAGAGAAGAATGAGGGGGGATTTGATAGCTGCTTTCAACTACCTGAGGGGGGGTTCCAAAGAGGATGGAGCTCGGCTGTTCTCAGTGGTGGCAGATGACAGAACAAGGAGCAATGGTCTCAAGTTGCAGTGGGGGAGGTCTAGGTTGGATATTAGGAAACACTATTTCACTAGGAGGGTGGTGAAGCACTGGAATGCATTACCTAGGGAGGTGGTGGAGTCTCCTTCCTTGGAGGTTTTTAAGGCCCGGCTTGACAAAGCCCTGGCTGGGATGATTTAGTTGGGAATTGATCCTGCTTTGAGCAGGCGGTTGGACTAGATGACCTCCTGAGGTCCCTTCCAGCCCTGATATTCTATTATTCTATGATTCTATGACACAGGTGAGGCCACATCTGGAGTATTGTCCAGTTTGGGGCCCTCCACTACAGAAAGGATGTGGACAAATTGGAGAGAGTCCAGCGGAGGGCAACGAAAATGATTAGGGGGCTGGGGCACATGACTTACGAGGAGAGGCTGAGGGAACTGGGCTTGTTTAGTCTGCAGAAGAGAAGAGTGAGGGGGGATTTGATAGCAGCCTTCAAATACCTGAAGGGGGGTTCCAAAGAGGATGGAGCTTGGCTGTTTTCAGTGGTGGCAAATGACAGAACAAGGAGCAATGGTCTCAAGTTGCAGTGGGGGAGGTCTAGGCTGGATATTAGGAAACACTATTTCACTAGGAGGGTGGTGAAGCACTGGAGTGGGTTTCCTAGGGAGGTGGTGGGATCTCCATCCTTAGAGGTTTTTAAGGTCAGGCTTGACAAAGCCCTGGCTGGGATGATTTAGTTGGTATCATCCCCTTTAAGCAGGGGATTGGACTAGATGACCTCCTGAATCTTCTATAATTCTCTATGGAGTTCACTACCCGCAGCAGGGCTCCACATATGCAAGAGTCCTCCCCCATGGTTCTCAGAGTAGGATCAGAACCTGAGTCAGCTGGAGTTGAGGGTGCTGAGCACAACACTGGACTGGGCCCGTGTGGATTGACAAGGGGCACGATTAGTGTTCAGAGGAACATTTTATTTTTCAAAGCCTTGGGGCGCTCCTGCAGAATGGCATGAGGGTCACTCCAAAGTTGTTTTCTTAAAGTATTCTGGAAAAAAAAAAATTTCAAGGTGAACAATATTGTTCCAACACCAAGAGCTACATGGATTTCCTTATGTTATGACAAATACTGAGATGCATCCATTGCTGGTACTCAACCACATTAGAATGAACAAATAAACCAAACCATAATCATAAGGCCACATCCTTGGGCAGTGTCCCTCCCTACCTCCTCTCGAAGTTTCTCTCTCTTCTCGGTGAACAAAATCATCTCTCTCTTCAGCCCACTAATGTGTCCGAATCTCAGCTAGTGTATGTCAGCTTAGCAATACTGAAGTCGATATACCCCAGCTGAAAATCTACCCCTATGTACCTCCCATTAAGCAAATGAATTCAGTGTAAAAAACCTGCCGTACCAAAATCACAAAAACAAATCTTTAACTACACATAACTGCGACTCTCTCATGGGACTTCTCCTTTAGAGAAACAAAGCAAGGGAATATTTCTACGTCTCTCATAAGCAAATGCCTCTAAAACTTCATGAATAGTCTGAGGACAGTCCAAATTATCCTTTAACCTCCCCACCCTGAGTTGAGCCAGGCATGGTAGAAGTCAGTCCTGAGGATCTGGTCCAAGTTTTCCATATTAAAGACCTGGTTTGGTCTTTGCTAATTTAAGTAAGGTCTTGGGCATGGACATCAATGGAGTTCCAGTGGGCTCAGAGATCTGCTTAAGCTTTTAAACGTGAAGAACCAGGGTAATGGCAAAGAGAATGAAAAGAGTTTAACCTCTACTCTTATTGTATCCTTAACCGCTGTTATAGTTAAGTCCTGCAACACACAGTAATATATATGTGCTGACTGGGAACTTACGTAAATTAGTTTCTGGGTCTTTGTGGATTAATTTAGAATTGTTTTAACCTCTTTTTTTGATATTTTTCTAGCCGCAGACAGCATCTGTTCCCAGCACTGACCCCAATAGCAGCTGCAAATACATTTCCAAAGGCAGAAAAGAGATCTGGTCAAAATACTTCTTGAAGAATTTTCTTCAAAGTTTTCCATTTGTTCATGATAAATGAATAAATAGCCTTTTTCAGCTTATTATTTTTCTCTATTATACCATCTCTGCATCACTGGAGGAGCCCTCTATACTGGGGTGATCATCCAAAAGTGAGGCCTCTTTCATCAAGGTGACTCCAAGAGTTACAAGGCACTAGAAAAGCAGGCTCTTAGGCTATTGAGCAGAACTGTGTTTATATATAGGTTCAGGTGCCAAACTCAATGGATTTCCCTAACCTTTCACTTTGAGCTTTGAGGGCCAGATCCTCAGTTGGTGTAAATTGACATAGATCCATTGAGGTCAATACAGTTAGGTCGAGTTACACCAGCTGAGGACCTGCTCCATAGTGTTTGTATAAACTCAAAAGGGAAAGCATGTGTTGCCAGATGATGAGAGAAGAAAACAAATCAAAGGTTTGCATAACCCTGGTGATCTGAAAAAAGAAGTTCAAAAGGTTTTGTTTTGGTTTTTTCCAAGGATTTTCTTTGTTCTCTCTCTATTGCTTAAGTTTAGAACATTGTACCTAGTTTATCAGACACTTGCTTTGTATTATATATATTCTTCTTTTATATTTACTCTAATTAAGCCTTCACTGGCAACAGCTGCATTTCACTATTGAAGCTGATTGAAAAGTAAGTGCCCCCTACTGGAGGTGGACAATAGCCTTGAGACTGAAGATGCCATTCATTAAACCCCTTGTCATTTTTTTATCTCTTCAAGTAGTGTATCAGTTATACATACAGAGCTTCAACTAGACAGGCTGTGTTTAAAATCTTCACAGTACAATGCACTATAAATGACCAGTTTCACGTATGTCCATTTTAAATAGGCTTCAATATTAAGAAAAGTCTTTGATGTGGAAATTGTCTTTCATTTGAAATTTGTTACCTTAACATGATTGACTCAGCTTTTGAAAGCAATATTTTGTACTGTTTTGCCAGTTAATACTTTGGATTTCATAAACAGAGCACTCAACTTCTGAACAACTCAGTACCTTACCAAAGGATTTGGGGCATGTTTGCATGTTTTTCAGACTACAAATGAGGATTAGAATCTGTTAGCGAATAGTAATTTAAAAAAGAATAAACATACGCAAGTCTAATTTGCAGGCAGATTCCAACTATGGGCTAATCCTGTGAGGTGGTGAGTGAGTCCTGGATGAAATTCATCCCTATGCAGAGGGTCAACTGGAGACCTGGATACTAACGGACAGATTTTCCAAAGAGCTCACCACCTGCTCAGTTGAAAATTTGGCCATATGGGAGCTTCTGGGTGCTGGACAGATTTGAAAATCTGGCTTTTGTTTAGGAAATCTGGCTTTTCCCAAAGGGGAAATTTAATTTTCTGAAAAGTTGGCCCAATGGTGCTAGCACTAAGAAATCTGGTCCAGAGCTCATTTGGCCTCCTGGGTTACATCCAATAAACCTATTGTGAGACTTTCCATTGAGTCTAATGAACTTGGCTCAAGCCCTAATGATGCCCCTTTTAAGCCCTATATTGAGGCATTATGTAATATATTGATCTTGTGTTGCAAATGTTGTGAATTTCAGATGCTCACTGGGCGAAATACACCCTGTGCATAGGGACAGAACAAGATCAGTGCATCACTTATGTACTCCTTAAGTTGTGGCCCTCTGAAGAGGTGTGAATTCACCCTTTGACTTCATTCTGAGTTTTTACTCCTGGATGAATTCTGCACCAAAAAAATTAAAAATTCTGCGCACAATATTTTAAAATTCTGCATATTTTATTTGTCAAAATAACACAATATAATCATACCAATTTCAAAATTATTTTGGTATTTTATTTCAAAATACCTGCCAGCAAATATGTCTGTAAAAATACAGATCACAAAAATGATTCAGGAAATGTTTTTTGATGAATAGATTCCTTACTAGGCACATTAATACAGAACTTTGAGTAATAATTCATTTAAACTACAATACAGAACCGTATTCCCCGCACCTCTCAGAAGCAGTGCAAAGGCTTGGGGGAGTCAGGGATAAGGTGCTGATGGAGAGGGAAGTAATTACTGGGAAGGAACCTAGTAGTGAACCTGGAGGGTTGTTGGATGTGGGTGGGAGAAGTATGGAACAGGCTTTTTTAGGCAGGAGGGATTGTTAATGGGTTGGGGAGCCTCCCCTATGCAGATCCTGTCTGACCCCTAGCCTTTCCAATTCAATCAGGCACATCTGCCCCTGTCCCCATGTGGCCCTGCACCTCCATTCCCATTCAGCTCCTACCCCAGTTTGTCCCCCCACTAGCCCTTCTGCTCCTCAGTCTGTGACCCCTCAGCAGCCCCATTTACCTGCTCTATCTGCCCCCCCCATCCTGTGCCTACTAACCTGGCTCCGCAGGCATGGTACAGTAAGGAATGCAGCCAGCTGCTGGCTGCTACTCCTGGTCAGCCAGCTGTTCTCTGCTGTGGTGCCACCTGGTGGGAGAAAGGCATAATTGCAGCGCCTATCTGGCAGAATATATTTTCTGTGGAGGAAAAAAAAATCTTCAGGGGACATGAATTCTGCACGTGCGCTGTGGCGCAGAATTACCCCGAGAGTAAACATTTTTGGATGCTCGGCACTTTATAGGATCAGGTCTTTAGTTGGAACTTGCCAATACATTAGATGTGTTCATATTTATTGTTGGTAAATAATTATTTGCAAATGGCCTCCTGTTTTCATTTGTATTTATCAGTCTTGATGCTCTTTCCAGTGAACTCAAGAGCAAAACTCCCATTAACTTCAATGGATCCAAACTGGACCCTAGCATAATAGCAAAAGGGGAATAATAATAGCCCAGCATGCAAAAGAAAGGATCCTTGGTTTTTGACTGTCTTGTAAGCAAAACAGTCAACATGTGTAAGTAGTAAAACAACCCTCCCCCCAAAATAAAATAAAATATATTTTTTTAAAAAATGGATCTTCCCCTCCATGCCCTGTACCTGAATACTTCTGCTAATGGAATAATTAATATCACAGGCATTGCTGATTAAGCTAAATGGTTATAAATATTTTTACTCTTCTTTGCATAATATTCCAAGCTGAAAAAAGGGAAAAAAGAAAGAATTAATTGTGAACTCTCTTTTATAACTTCAGTTGTTTTACATGCTTCAACTAGTAACAGGAGGGTTTAAATGCAGTTGTCATAGGAACAAGGCAACATAACTCTTATCAGCTGCAATTACTATATTATCATAATGGAGCAATTTTCACAGCCTTTGATTTTTTTTAAGGATTCTATTAAATCACATATCACGTCGGCAGGATGCATAGGGAAAATGTTCCTGAGACTGCCTAAGGGATTTAGGCTGAATCTCAGCCTTAGGAGCCACACTTGTGGTTTTTGGCAGCATCTTGCTTGCATGAAGCCAAATCTCTTCAGTCCTTACTCTGGCATAACTTCCATTGAAATCAATCGGAGTTTTGCCTGAGTGGGAAAGTATGGCAGAACTGGGGCCATTGGTTCATATTGTGCTATGGCTTAGATCCTGTGCAACCCCACTGAAGTCTGGCTTCATAGGTCAAGTCCTCATGACAGTACAACTGTTGTGCTGACATAGAAGGAGAGAGGGACAATCATGTCCCCCTCTTCCTTTGCTGGTGCAGAAGTTCTCCCAGCAGCAGAACCAGTGCTGTTATATTGTACAAAGGGTGTGTTTGTGTGTGTGTGTGTGTGTGTGTGCGCGTGCGTGCAGGGGGAGGGAGGGAGATCAAGTTGTTCCTGCTCACAGGTAGCATATGGGGGAAAGCTGGGTAAAAGTGGTGGAGAGGTGAGAAGATCTTCCTGCCCTCTCACCCACATGCAGAAAAAGGGGGTACTAACCGCACACTGGTTGCTTCAGACTGAGGACAGAACTTCTCAGCTATTCATCATACTAAAGATGATAAGGGTTCTTTCATACCTGGTTACCTAGCATCCAGTCCAGCTACTCAGAACTACACAATGTGCCCACCTCTCAAGATTTTATCACAAGCCTGGAAATATTTGGTGTTTCTCTTAAACGCCCAGCTCTTATTCTGCCAAATTCAAACACACAAAAATGAAAGTTCAGAGGAATAGACTTTAGCATGGCTGACTTCGACTCCTGCACAAGGTGCTTGCCCAGCCCTAGTCAACTGTTACAGTTAAGACAGTATGTCAGGACCAGCTGTGGAGAGCCAGTGTACACGAGTGAGTTACCAAGTGTGGTCAGGAGATGAGTAGTGGAGATGGGGTCCAGCTGGTCAAGATACCAGGAAGTTAGGGTCAGGTACCAGTTTACAGAAAGGAGGCAAGTAGTGGAGCTGGGGATGAGCCGGGATCTAAGGTCCAGAGTAAGACAAGGTCTGGAGCAGAAACAAGCAATAGGTGTCATTGCTCAGACAGCTTCCTGGTTTATACACCAGCATGGGCCAATCAGTGGGCTGCAGAGGGCCACCACATTAGGTCCCACTTGGCAGTACTTCCTGCAGTGTTTAGCTTCAGAGGGCCCCCATCAGAAGCTTAGCCTGATCTCCTGGTGGTGATGCAGAAGTGTCAGCAGTCCAGAGCTGCCCAGGTTCTGGTTCCACAGTGCTTACATCACCTCTCTTCAGGCCCACTGGTCCAGGCTTTTCCGGGTGAGTCCTATGGATCTGCCTCACCAAATCTGGAGTGTGGACATGGGAGTCAGGTTCCAGGTGTGTTCTTTGGGACTGTAGCCTTCCCAATCCATGAGATATTGCAGGCAACCATATGCCCATTGGGAATCAAGGATGGCATGCACTGCTTATTCCTCATGGCCCTGGATTTTGATTGCTGGAGACAGTAGTGTAGTTTAGTCAGAGAAGATGTTCTTAGTATAGGGCTTCAGAAAGAAAACATGAAAAACGGTGTGTATTTTGAGGGACTAGGGAAGCTATAGTTTAAAGGTAAACAGGTTGATCTTGTTCTAGAGCTGTCCCCTTCGTGGTTAGTCCCCACGATCTAGGGTCTCACTTCTGAGGTTCTTATCCAAACCCGGAGCCCAGGCTGCAAGTCACCTGACAATTGGTTGATTTGTTGGAGGGAAGCTTTTGGCAATAATTAGAGAAGCTAATGCTCCTTCACTGCCAGGAAATGCATAGGTCACGTTGCTCCAAGCAAGGAAAGCCAAGAATTATTGGGAAGAATGGAAAGTGGATCACATCAAAGTATGTTATTTCCTGGTGCCCTTCCACTATGGCCTCCAGGGGATTGGTTTCTTGAGTCACCGGTCCCGGCTATAAGAGTGACCCATCATTTGTCTCCACAAGGTCCAGTGTGGGTTTTATCCAGAGAGATATCTGGACAGTTTGGGCTTCCTTAGGGTCTGTAAAGTTAGCAGCAGCCCTGGAATCTATCATCACCCATTGCGAGGCAATCTGCCTCACCTCCCCCCGGAGTTGCAATGGTAATTGGAAATATGGGCAAACCTTGGGGTTCCCAGGCTGCGTTCTACTTGAGGTGAGAAGATGGTTCTGGAACATAAAGCTCTAGTGATGACCAGGCTGTACCCCCCCCTTACTGGGCCTGGATTGGTCTGTTTCCCAATCTCTTTTGAGCTGGACAGTAAGTGAGAATGTGTCCTGTAAAAATAGAGGCTCAACTGCTGTTGATGATCTTTCTCCTCCAGGGTCAGGTGTTGGCAACCCAGGTCAACCTGCATGGGTTCAGGACTCGGTTCTAACAACGTTGGTGTAGCGGGCAGATGTTGGGGCATTGGGCCACCCCTTCTTTCCTTCTTCCACCTATGCAGATACAGAGATGTGATCAATAAAGGCCTCTAGGTGGGTGAGGTTTTCAACACAGGCTAGATCATCTTTTACATCATCACTGAGTCCTTACTGGAAATGGTGCAGTTGGGCTGCCTCATTCCATTTGATATCATCCACAAGCCGTCTGAAATGAGAAGCATAGGAGGTGGCCAGCCCTTGCCTCAACAAAGATTCCAGATGGCAGCCTCTGCTGAGAGTACATGATGTGAGTTGTCAGAGGTGGCTGCAAAGGCTTGCTGGAAGGCATACCAGTCAGAGAGTGCTGCGTTGTTCTGCTCCAATTGGAGGGAGCCCAGTCATGCCCTTTGCTGGTGAGAAGGCTGACTACTAGCCCCACCTTTGTCTTGTCTATTGGGTACGTGCGAGGGCAGAACAGGAAGAGCAGCCCACACTGGTTCACAAACCCCCAACATTTCTGATCATCCCTGTCAAACTGTTTGGGGAGCAGCACTGCGGGATCTGCTGCAGGCAAGGGGTGGTCTGCTCAGGCACATAGTAGTATAGCAGCTTCTCCCTGGGGGCTTGCTAGCTGTTCACCCCGGGTCTTTACTTCAGCTGTAAATTGCATAGCTTGGGTTTGTAGAATGAGGTTTTCTGTGTGCAGGTAGGTTACTTGTTTCCACAGGTCCTGGGCCTCAGAGAATTGAACCAGGAGTCAGGGGGTGGTCCATCTCAGTCATCTGGGTACTGCCAGGAGCTATTTCAATTTGCTTCTGACTGTGAGACATACCAATACCTCCCTGAGGATGGATGAACAATGAATGGATGTTGAAAAGAAATCCAAAACTTTAATAGTTGTCAACAGTGTTAAAGTGCTTTTAAAAAAGTAGGATTTCACTGTATTTATTATGTATACAGTGTTTGGAAGAACTTGTGTGTATATATGTAATCCATGACACCGATCAACCAGTAGGTAACATATTTATCATAGCTGAAGGATTTCTCTGTGCCCTTTCTTAGTAACAGAAAAGGTCTATGAGGAATGCTGTGTGTTGAGCTGTGTCTTTGCTTTTTACCTTCAGTTCTTTTCCCTGTTAATCAGCTTAAATCTGAAGAGCCAGATTCTGAACTCAGTGACACTGAGATAAATCTAGAGTCACTCCACAAATCAGAAGAACTACTGTGGATTTACACTGGTGTAAGCTGAGAGCAGAATCTGGCCCATAGGGTTCAAGAGTAAGGTATTTAACCTTAGACTATAACAGGTCTGTACAGATGTCATCAACTCCCCTACTTGACGAACATAGAGATCTAGCAACTTCAGAATCACCAACTCTCAGAATAGGGTCAACTTTTGAAAAGCTGGAGAAGATGATTGGTGTTGTAGCCTGATTTAGCTTCAAGGAATTAAGAGTTTTCTCATAGCAATTTATATCCCCCATCTTTCTGTGTATAGAATCTTGCAGTTCCAGAAGTCCCAGATTCCTACTTCTAGACCCCTCTACATTCTGAATCCTGTACTTCTAGAATCCTTCATTTCCTGAAGCATCTGCTGGCCTAAAGCACTAGATGATATAGTGTCTCTGAATGGAAATACAGAGATGCTCTGTGGGTGATTGACTTGCTGCTAAACAGTCCTTTTTCAAGTCCTCTTTCTCGGTTCACATTGTGTTTCTTTTACTATTGCACAGCAAATACTCACTTGGTCAGTTATCCTTAAATTAAACACACTTCTCAATGAGGCGCTAAACCCCCAACCATTATACCATGATCCTAGAAAACGATTACATCACAAATATAATATCACAAAGCACTGCTCAAATTACTTTGGGACTATACCACAATAAAACTGCTCTACAGCACCATCCAGTGATGAGAAGGGCCCATTAGACACTCCCCCCCCCTTTCCAGAGCTTCGACAGTAACAGTGCTATGTTATTATTAAACAATGTACAGCAGAGGATAATGTTAGTCACCATGCAATGCAAAGAGCACAGTGTTTTTCTGTGTGTTTCTATGTGATAGTTTTCTGGGGTATGTCTACTTGTTAGTCTTATTTCCTTTCTCCTCTGAACCTCTGTTTGGATTGAGAATCTAACAATGTGGGGAAATAGCTTCATATTTCATAAACAAGTAATTTCAGCATAGAACAAGGAACAAAATAATGAAATGATAAAGCACAAAGGAAAAAAGTCAACATGCTCAAAAAATATCACCAATGCCAGATACTACATGGCTTTGCTCTAAACTACCCAACTGGGATGTTTGGGGATCCTGCTGCCTCTAGCAGTTCTATCAGGATCACCGTAACTACCCTGAGCGAGTTGGTAGCGTGAGCGGACGGTGGCAGAAAACAGCATCTGAATCGGGATCCAACTGAAAAGCAGTAACGCTTGGTTTCACCGCAACTATTAAGTCCCATTATTGCCTGCTGCACGCAGAGCAAAATATATTAAAATACAAGGATGGAGATTACTACAGCACTTCTGTTGACGGCAGAAACAAAGCAGCTGACACGCTGGAAGTGGCAATGGAAAACAAACAAACAAATAAACAACAATGCCCACCAGACATGCCTGGAATTGTGTTCTCCATGTGCATGGGAATAAGGGTATAAAACACAGAACACAGGGGCCCCATGCTTGGCCTTTCTCCTGCCCCCACCTATGCTGCAAGCAACAAAGACGCTCAGAAGAAGACTCAAACAGAGGAGACTGGCCCAGGTTTAAGGGACAAACCTGTATATTAAGGACTGCAATATCCAGCGGGGTGAGAAAAACTGCTTAATCTAGATGTTGCCCAGTCTAATAGGGTTGAGAGTTTAGACTGCGTGCTTATATTTTATTTTATTTTGGTAACCACTCTGACTTTTTACCTATCACTTATAATCACGTAAGATGTATCATTTGTAGTCAATACATTTGTTTAACTGTTTATCTTTACCAGTGAGTTTGTATGAAGTGTGTGGTAAATCTGCTCAGGTCTGCAAAGGCTGGTGTATGCCCACTTTCCATTGATGAAGTGGTGAACCAATTAATAAATTTGCACTGCTCGTCTTGAGCAGTGCAAGACAGTATATTCCTGAGGTACAAGGCTGGGAGCCGGTGGGGGGGGGGGGGGGAATTTGGCTGGTGCCTTTCTCTGTGTGATTCATGAATGGCTCTGGGAGCATTCATGCAATCCAGCTGGGTGTGGGGCTCTACATGCAGTTGTACTGAGTGATAACAACACCTGGAGGGGCTTGCTGCTTGTCACTAGCAAAGCGTTTTGAGAGACAGCCCAGGCTGGAGAGTTAAGGTGGGCACAGTGGCCTCACTGTCCCAGGCTTCCCCCGGGGGATCCTGTAACACAATGTTCCCTGTAAACTACGCACACATGGCAGGGGTGGGCTGGCAGAAGTGACAGCAGGACTGGGAGGGGCTGGAATGGCTGCCAGAGTACCCAGGATCAGGCTAGGTATCAGGTAGGAACTGCCAGGGCCCCTATTCCTAGAGCCAACTGCCCTCCCACCGAAGTCTCAGCTCCCCTCACTCCCCAGGCATAGCACCCACCCTGATCCCCCCGTGCTCCCCTTCACAGCGAGCAGAGACCTAGCCATTATTCAAAATTCCTTTAAGTCCTTCATTGCCTGATATTCAAAAGATCTGAGCAATCTGAAGTGCCAAATAAAATTAACTGGAGCTGCTGCTGCAGGCCTGTTCTAGTCTAGGTACTTATCTGGCCCCCATCACTGTAGTAGTGAGGGCAGGACCCACAAAAGTACTTAGGCACCTCAATGCCATCCAAAGGCACCTAACTCTCTGTTCTAGGGAAGTACATTTTTCAGGATAAAAGTTGCCTAGGCACCTTTGTTTCTCCCTCTGGACATGTGCTGTGCTCCCATTCAGTCTCTGGACTATAGAGCCATCGAGAGAGAGAGACAGAGAATGACTGTAATCCAGTGGTTAAGGAGACCCTGGATCCAGCCCCCCTGCTCCAATCCCTCTTTCATTATTTACCCACAGTGGAGCAGCTTCCACAGGAAAGGCTGAGGGAGTCCCCATCAGAATGTCCCATAGCTCAGTGGGTATGAGAGCCCTGGTCAAACCCTTTTTCCTCCTCTGGCAGGGGGTAGAACTGAACCTGGGTTTCCCACATCCCAGGTAAGTGCACTAACGACTGGGCTGAAAATACAAGGTAGGAACCCCCTCCTCTGGCTGTGTAGTGAGGCAGGGGTGTAAGCCACCTTCTTCCAGGTGGGGGGTGGCTGTTTGTGGATTGCTAAGCAGAACTAGCGCCTATCTCCCAGGGGGCTTAGCACATATGCCTCTCATCAGCATCACCTCTTGGGCTACCTTAGACAGCTCCCCACCCACCATGCTGGCTTTTGTGGATTGTAGTCTAAGGGGCCTATTTCTCCCCATTCATAGCATAGGGACCCCAGGAACCTAACTCAGCTTTGTGGATCACAGTGTTGTTTCTGGACTTTGTAGATTCTATGCAGCTCAACAGTGCAGTGTTTACGTCCCTTCATAGATTCCCACTATGAGCGCCTCATAATCCTTAATGTATTTATTATGCTTATTATTACCCTTAATTCCCAGATGGGGAACTAAGGCAAACAAAGGCTGAATGACTTGCCCAAGGCTACACAGGCTGTCCCTGGAAGAGCAGGGAATTGAACTTGGGTTTCTCAAGTCCCCGGCCACCACCCTGAGCACTGGGCCACTCTTCTTCTCCTCAGCACTTTTGAAAATCAAGCTTTACGTGTGTACAGGGATTTTACAAGGCTTCTGCCTAAGGGGGAAATAGACCCATCAATGTGTTGTATCACCACCAGTGCAAGCACTGAGTTGAGAAAACTGGGCAGAAAAAAAGTTAGCTAGAACATTTTGCAGCTATGTGAGTGTAAGAGACAAATAGGCTTTTCGGCCAGGCTGTATGGACTGCATCTAAGAGAGAAAAGATTAGATAGAAATTGAGAAAAAATAACCTAATGCTGGATCTGTTGGGCAGGAGCAATGATCAGCGTGCCAGAGAATCTCAGAGTATGCTCACCCAGGAAAATGAAAACAAGAAGCAAATAGTCAATTTGGTGAATCGCCAGCACTAAGTTCAATTAAAATTCAATTAAAAAGAAAACCAAGGCATTAGCCATTATCTAGGCTGCAGCCAGCTCTTCAAAGAAAAAGTTGAAATAAACTGTCCTTGAGATATCCCAGTTTGCAAACTGTCGGGTTAAGGGTGAAACTCTAGGGTCTATGTTATGCAGGTCAGAATAGATGACCATAATGGGCACTTCTGGTTTAAAGTCTATCAATCCTTCATGGTTTTTTTTATTTACCAAAAAAGTCTACCAATAATTGTTATCTGGGGAAAAAAAATATTTTTGGATTTTGGACAAGTCTGTTTTTAAAAGTATCACAAAAACATGTTTTCAAAAAAGAATAGTAGTAATAATGTATAACAAATATGCATGATAAATAATACCCCAGGGAATGACCCAACCTACACTATGCTAATGAGCCAGTTCTTCTTTAATAGTGTTGATTTTGGAGAGAATATCACAACAACAGTAACTATAAGGCCATCAGTTTTCATTTTCAAAGTTCTGTACAAATATTGTGTATAGATTCCAAAGCCATAAAGGGACTATGGTGATCATCTAATCTGACCTTCCTTATAACACAGGCCATAGAACTTCCCCAAAATAATTCCTGAACAGCCATTATTAAATATTTGTTCCCCATGTAGATACTTATGGACTGTAATCAAGTCACCTTTTAACCTTCTCTTTGTTAAGATAAATAGATTGAGCTCTTCGAGTCGATCACTATAAGGCAGGATTTCTAATCCTTCATCATTCTCATGGCTCTTCTCTGAACCCTCTCCAATTTGTCAACATTCTTGAATGGTGGGCACCAGAAATGGACACGGTATTTGAGCAGTAGTTGTCAAATATAGAGATAAAATAATCCCTCTACGCCTACTCAAGATTCCCCTTTATGCATCCCAGGATCACATTAGCTCTTTTCACCACAGCTTCACATTGGGAGCTAACGTTCAGCCGATTATCCACCATGACACCCCACACACCCAAATTGTTTTCAGAGTCACTGCTTCCCAGGACAGAGTCCCTCATTGGATAAGTATGGCCTACATTCTTTGTTCCTGGATATATACATTTAGCCATATTAAAACACATATTGTTTGCTTGCACCCAATTTAACCAACTGATCCAGATCTCTCTCAATCAGTGATCCAACCTCTTCATTATTTACCATTTCCCCAATGTTTGTGTCAACTGTAAACTTTATCAGTAATTAAACAATTTATTTTCCTCTGTGAGCTAGGGAAGTGTATTTCCATTTTACAGATGGGAAAGCAGAGGGAGAGAGAAAACAAGTGACTTGATTGATGTTACAATAAGTATTAGATCCAGGATTACAATGCAGAAGCTCCTGTTTCCTAGTCTCATGCTCAGGGCCGGCTCCAGGCACCAGCTTACCAAGCAGGTGCTTGGGGCGGCCACTTCGGAGAGGGGCGGCACGTCCAGCTGTTCGGCGGCAATTCGGTGGACGGTCCCTCACTCCTGCTTGGAGCGAAGGACCTCCCGCCGAATTGCCGCCGCAGATCGCAATCGCGATCGCGGCTTTTTTTGTTTGTTTGTTTGTTCGGCTGCTTGGGGCGGCCAAAACCCTGGAGCCGGCCCTGCTCATGCTAAAACTACTAGTCTATTATTTTTAAGACAAAATGCCATTCTATTCAAGGACCATCCTGCCAAACATGTTTCAGTGACAGTAATGGTCCAGACATACAAATATAAATGGAAAATTGATTTTAGTTTTTTTAGAACAATAAATGGCAACCTGAGACATGAAGGCATCACACAGAATGATAGCAGAGAGAATGAGAACAGATAGCTGGGGACGCACGGTATACACAAAGATAGATTCTGATCTCAATGACACAAGTGTAAATCCCTTAGTTTCAATGGAATTACTTTATATATATATATATATATATACTAGGGTAACTGAGATCAGAATCTAGCCTGCTAACTTCTAAATGAGGTAGACCGGGGTGCCTTTTAATCTGAAGTTCATACCATGTGCCTCTGTTGGTGTAAATCAGTGGAGCTCCATTGATTTAAGTCCAGATCTCTCATGCCTCTCATTCTCAACCATGCTCCCTGCTGTGCTTTACAATATATTTTGTTTTCCCTTTTCAGTCTGGTCTGATACTTTTCAGAGATATAAGTTAGGACGTTATCCTTAACTGAGCATGCTTTTACACAAACAGTAGCCTGCTGTTACTTGTATAGTTAGTCATTGTGATGTTAGGACCTGCCCTTAAGGGCAGTAATGCCTAGTGGTCAGCTCACCCCCACCTGGCATGGTCCTTTATGGGTTTGGAAGGGCCTAATAGATATATAGAGAGATTTAATGTTCCTGGGAATGAATGGTGCTTGCGGAAGGAATCCTGACACTACTTTTAAGGGCCTGAAGCTTTGCAGTGAAGGCAGGTAAGACTCCCTTTTCACTCAGTGAACTGGGAAGGAATCGGGAGAAGGGGACCAGCATAAAGTCAGCCTCCTCTCTCACAGGAGGCAGACGCTGATAGGGAAGGCTGGCCTGCTGATCCCTTCAGATTGGAAGGCTAACTGGAGAGGGTGTTCAGCTGAAAGGTGCTGGCAAAAGCCCTGAGCTGACTTTCCTAAGGCAGGAGGCCTGAGAGACAAGCCCAGCTCCAGGAATAGAGCTGCGTGGGTGGGGGGTGGGGGAGGATATCATCTGCTCTAAAGGCGAGAGACAGAGGGGCTGCTCGCAGTACAGCCCAGCTGCTGCAGAGAAAGGCTGGGTGCAATCTTCAAGAAAGCACCTTTAGAGCTGGCTAAGGAGAAGCTGTGAGGAAACAGATCCAGGCAGAAATAGTAGAGCCCAGAAACCTAGTGAAGAGGGGAGTGACGGAGGGATCAAAGAAACAGTCCTTATCCACCTAAAACAGCGCCCCTGAGCTGGAACCCAGAGGAGAGGGCAGGCGTGGGTTCTTCTATCTCTTCCCCAGATCAAAAGGAGGTGCACAGGTGATAAAGGAGTAAGAGAGGCCAAGAACGACAAGTTCCAGATTGATGTCGGGAGATGGGCTTGAAGGCCATCAGATGCGAGGTGCTTATTTTTGGACTTTTCTGTTTACCCCAGAAGGGAAATGGACAGTGTACTGAGCTGGCTGGAGGAGAAACGACAGATTGCTGTGGCACCAGAACAGCTAAAAGGGGCCCTAAAAACCCTGCAACACTGCACCTGAACACTGGTGCTCTGGAGGCGAGAGGCTCATCCACAGTCATTCGTACATACACAGACACACTTTAAAAACCCTTAGCACAAGTAATATGTGTTTATTCTTGTATGCCGCCTTCTGAATTGCTCCCATGCTGAGTACTGGAAGGATACATCTGTTACTCAGTTTCTATCATTTTCTTTTATTTATTTCTCTCCCAGATAATACTTCTGTCTCCCTTATTCTCCATAGCTGTCACTACCTCTTTCGCTTTGAAAGGGAGCAAAGTCCCCAGCTGTGTTTCCTCGTCTCTCATTCCTGTGTGATTACGATCCCCTGACTCTTTTGACACAGTGTCCGGTGTCAGTGGGACAGAACACATTAGGAGGCAGCTGAATGTACAGATTGCAGAGACCCAGGATTGCAGGGAATTCTTGCATTATGTGCCATTTCTCTGCCTCCAAGCATCATGAGGATGACGGATGATGTATCCTTGGCGGGTTTTTTTTGCTACACAAATCTGGCCCTTACTTTATTGCTGCAGGTAACACGTGTAGAATATCTGCTGATTCGTCAACTCCTCTCTGCCCAGCTTGATTTTTGGTCAGGTGTGAGGCATGCTGAAATGACAGGGGTAAATCTAGGTAGGCAGAATGTAATTACCCAAACGGAAATGGCATCAGGGACAATGCCTATATTGTTTCAAAAAGCTCTGTGGGTTTTATTGTTTTTAAACAATCAGAAATGATTAGGGATGCAATTTAACATATCATTTAAAAACTAATAATGAATACAGCCAGCAGCATGATGTCCCATGACACCACCTTAATCACAAGCAGTCAAGTTCTAGGGTCCCATTAGTGGGGGGGGGGAAATGTGTGTATTTTGGTGCTCCTCGATGTCTCTGTTTAAAAAACAAACAACCTTCCAGGAGGCCAGGGGCTTGTTAAACCTCTGGAAAACCTTGGATTTTAAGACCTTAAAATTGGGCTACTGTATCAGTCCCTTGCTGTGATTTATACTTTCAATAAAGGATGACGAATCTCCAGTTTGCTGTTCCACACCTTAACAGTAGACCACTCTGCACATATTTGGCCTTTCTGACAATAATTTGGTGCCCCTTCAAGATCACTTGGGAAGAGAAATGTCCCCCATTGCCCCTCGGTAGTGCCAAACCTGATCGCATGGCTTAGCTTTTTAAGGAGAACATTGGTTAGTCTGGGAATCCAAACCTTTTTCTTTAGTCGTCTCTTGTTTAACAGAACTCCTCAGTACCCAGCTGCCAGCCAGCCTCCTGCTACAGGCGGCAATTGCACTGTGTTCACTGAACACTCCAGCTTCTACAGGAGCTCACTCACCCCCATTCTTAAAGGGGCAGTTCCCCTTTCTCTTGTTATATAATCTATATCACTATTCACATATACAATAACAAGTATGCTAAATATTACAAGATATAAACCATATGAACCTATTTCTAAAACATCTATTACCCACAACAAAGGTTCAGTCCCAGCTGAGAAGAGATTAACTTGTTACCTACATAATTACAAACACTTCTTCTCCCAGAAGTGGCATTTTCCTTGGAAGGTGTAATTCTGGTAGTTGAGCAAGTGCAACCTGCCTTGGATTGGGAAATCCAAGGAGCTCACAGGTGGTGATGGGTTCTGCTCGATAACGATCCAAAGCCGTGTGGTCTGATGCATGTTCATTTTCATCGTCTGAGTCTGATATCAACAAAAGAAGGTTGATTTTCTTTTTTGGTGGTTCGGGTTCTGTAGTTTCTGCATCCAAGTGTTGGTCTTTTAAGACTTCTGAAAGCATGCTCCACACCTAGTCCCTCTCAGATTTTGGAAGGCACTTCAGATTCTTAAACCTTGGGTCGAGTGCCATAGAAATATCTTTAGAAATCTCATATTGGTACCTTCTTTGTGTTTTGTCAAATCTGCAGTGAAAGTGTTCTTAAATCCAACGGCATGTGCTGGGTCATCATCCAAGATTGCCATAATACTAAATATGTGGCAGAATTTGGGTAAAACCACAGAGCAGGAGACATACAATTCTCCCCTAAGGAGTTCAGTCACAAATTTAACTAACGAATACTTTTTTTAACGAGCATCATCAGCATTGAAGCATGACCTCTACAATGGTGGCTGAAGCATGAAGGGGCAAAATCATCCAAAGCCCAAGATTTGGTGGTGATGGGGGACTTCAACTATCCGGATATATGTTGGGAAAATAACACAGCGGGGCACAGACTATCCAACAAATTCTTGGACTGCATTGCAGACAACTTTTTATTTCAGAAGGTTGAAAAAGCTACTAGGGGGGAAGCTGTTCTAGACTTGATTTTAACAAATAGGGAGGAACTCGTTGAGAATTTGAAAGTAGAAGGCAGCTTGGGTGAAAGTGATCATGAAATCATAGAGTTTGCAATTCTAAGGAAGGGTAGAAGGGAGAACAGCAAAATAGAGACAATGGCTTTCAGGAACGCGGATTTTGGTAAGCTCAGAGAGCTGATAGGTAAGGTCCCATGGGAATCAAGACTGAGGGGAAAAACAACTGAGGAGAGTTGGCAGTTTTTCAAAGGGACACTATTAAGGGCCCAAAAGCAAGCTATTCCGCTGGTTAGGAAAGATAGAAAATGTGGCAAAAGACCACCTTGGCTTAACCACGAGATCTTGCATGATCTAAAAAATAAAAAGGAGTCATATAAAAAATGGAAACTAGGACAGATTACAAAGGATGAATATAGGCAAACAACACAGGAATGCAGGGGCAAGATTAGAAAGGCAAAGGCACAAAATGAGCTCAAACTAGCTACGGGAATAAAGGGAAACAAGAAGACTTTTTATCAATACATTAGAAGCAAGAGGAAGACCAAAGACAGGGTAGGCCCACTGCTTAGTGAAGACGGAGAAACAGTAACAGGAAACTTGGAAATGGCAGAGATGCTTAATGACTTCTTTGTTTCGGTCTTCACCGAGAAGTCTGAAGGAATGCCTAACATAGTGAATGCTAATGGGAAGGGGGTAGGTTTAGCAGATAAAATAAAAAAAGAACAAGTTAAAAATCACTTAGAAAAGTTAGATGCCTGCAAGTCACCAGGGCCTGATGAAATGCATCCTAGAATACTCAAGGAGCTAATAGAGGAGGTATCTGAGCCTCTAGCTATTATCTTTGGAAAATCATGGGAGACGGGAGAGATTCCAGAAGACTGGAAAAGGGCAAATATAGTGCCCATCTATAAAAAGGGAAATAAAAACAACCCAGGAAACTACAGACCACTTAGTTTAACTTCTGTGCCAGGGAAGATAATGGAGCAAGTAATTAAGGAAATCATCTGCAAACACTTGGAAGGTGGTAAGGTGATAGGGAACAGCCAGCATGGATTTGTAAAGAACAAATCATGTCAAACCAATCTGATAGCTTTCTTCGATAGGATAACGAGTCTTGTGGATAAGGGAGAAGCTGTGGATGTGGTATACCTAGACTTTAGTAAGGCATTTGATACGGTCTCGCATGATATTCTTATCGATAAACTAGGCAAATACAATTTAGATGGGGCTACTATAAGGTGGGTGCATAACTGGCTGGATAACCGTACTCAGAGAGTTGTTATTAATGGTTCCCAATCCTGCTGGAAAGGCATAACGAGTGGGGTTCCGCAGGGGTCTGTTTTGGGACCGGCTCTGTTCAATATCTTCATTAACGACTTAGATATTGGCATAGAAAGTACGCTTATTAAGTTTGCGGATGATACTGGGAGGGATTGCAACTGGGAGGGATTGCAACTGCTTTGGAGGACAGGGTCATAATTCAAAATGATCTGGACAAATTGGAGAAATGGTCTGAGTTAAACAGGATGAAGTTTAACAAAGACAAATGCAAAGTGCTCCACTTAGGAAGAAAAAATCAATTTCACACATACAGAATGGGAAGAGACTGTCTAGGAAGGAGTACGGCAGAAAGGGATCTAGGGGTTATAGTGGACCACAAGCTAAATATGAGTCAACAGTGTGATGCTGTTGCAAAAAAAGCAAACATGATTCTGGGATGTATTAACAGGTGTGTTGTGAGCAAGACACGAGAAGTCATTCTTCCGCTCTACTCTGCTCTGGTTAGGCCTCAGCTGGAGTATTGTGTCCAGTTTTGGGCACCGCATTTCAAGAAAGATGTGGAGAAATTGGAAAGGGTCCAGAGAAGAGCAACAAGAATGATTAAAGGTCTTGAGAACATGACCTATGAAGGAAGACTGAAAGAATTGGGTTTGTTTAGTTTGGAAAAGAGAAGACTGAGAGGGGACATGATAGCAGTTTTCAGGTATCTAAAAGGGTGTCATAAGGAGGAGGGAGAAAACTTGTTCACCTTAGCCTCTAAGGATAGAACAAGAAGCAATGGGCTTAAACTGCAGCAAGGGAGGTCTAGGTTGGACATTAGGAAAAAGTTCCTAACTGTCAGGGTGGTTAAACACTGGAATAAATTGCCTAGGGAGGTTGTGGAATCTCCATCTCTGGAGATATTTAAGAGTAGGTTAGATAAATGTCTATCAGGGATGCTCTAGACAGTATTTGGTCCTGCCATGCGGGCAGGGGACTGGACTCGATGACCTCCCGAGGTCCCTTCCAGTCCTAGAATCTATGAATCTATGAATCTATGTTTAGCATATCTGGCATGTAAATACCTTGCAATGCTGGCTACAGAAGTGTCATGCGAATGCCTGTTCTCACTTTCAGGTGACATTATAAATAAGCTAACAGTATTATCTCCCGTAAATGTAAACAAACTTGTTTTTCTTAGCAATTGGCTGAACAAGAAGTAGGACTGATTGGACTTATAGACTCAAAAGTTTTACATTGTTTTGTTTTGAGTGCAGTCATGATAGAGATTGCACTACAGTACTTGTACGAGGTGAATTGAAAAATACATTTGTTTTCTTTCTTGCAGTGCAAATATTTGTAATAAAAATAATAATATAAAGTGAGCACTGTACAGTTTGTATTCTGTGTTGTAATTGAAACCGATATATTTGAAAATGTAGAAAAACATCCAACAATATTTCAGTTGGTATTCTATTATTTAAAAGTGTGATTAAAACTGCGATTAATCATGATTAATTTTTAATCAAGTTATTTTGTTTTACTTAATTGCTTGAGTTAACTGCAGCTAAGTGACAGCCCTACTTGATCTTTATGCTGGTGGCTGAGGACATATTATGCTTCCAGCAGCTGACAACAAGTCCAGGTTCCAGGTGTGGTACGTCAGTGAGTGAAAATTGCTGCTTTCATTTCCAAATTTATGAAATAATAATAATACTTTGTATTTCTACAGTGCCCTGTCTAAGGATCTCAAAGCACTTTACAAATACTAACAGCTTTAGCCTTGCAGTACCCATATGAGTTATCCCCCATTTTACAGAAGGAGCAGCTGAGGAGCAGAGTGGTTACCAGTATGTAACTTGCTCAAGTTTACATGGGAAGTCTAGAATTTATGAACAATGTTTTAATACATTAAACCAGATCCAGCCTTTGATTCAGCTGCTCCAGGAGTTCCTCTCTGAGAGGAAGTTATTTTGGGGGCCTGGGTGTAAAAATGACACCCTGCTGCTATTTCATTGTTTCAGAACTTGTTTAAGAACTTGAGGGGCTGAATCCTCAGTTTGTGTAGATCGACATAGCCTCACGAGGTATATGTATGCAGCACAGCAAGCCCATGTGTGTGTGACGAGCGCCCGATGACTTGGTGGTTCCCGTGCTTGAACATCCACCCGGCCCTCACAACCATGCTGGTGAAGCCATACTTCCATACACAGACCCAAATCAGAACATCAGCTTCTGTGGATGCATATCATCGTATCCCAGGGTTCCTAGTGCTGTCACTAGCTGAAGCCGCTCTATAGCTTGGTTCATGGGTTGCAGGAGAACTTGTCTGTCTGTCCTGTGGCAGTGGACTGGAAGTGTTTTGGGTTTTAGGCCATCAGCACAGCTAGCCACAGCATTTTGTGTCCATATGGCTTCCAGCAGCTAGAGACATTAACATGATCCCAACCAGATTGAAGAACTTTTCCACATCACACAGTCAGTCCTGTTTCAGAAATCAGGCAGCTGATCTGTGAAATGCTGGTGGACATTTCAGTGCAGTGTTTGAACTGCAATAGGCACCTCTTGGAGGGGGATCCTGACATGCCAGCTGCGACCCAGCTGATGCAGCTTATGCCTGTTGCCTTAGCCACAGATTTCCCCTGTGTAGACTTGTGCTTCAGGAGCAGGGCCACAAGGAGAGAAAAGTGAGATCACATTGTAATGCAGACCAGGGATGACCAACAGTGGGTTCGGTCCTCCAGAGCTTTCGCCTGAAGGAGCAGACATTCCTGGAGGTTTGAGATCAGCTCGCCCCAGCCCTTCAGCACCTGGATACCCACATGAGGGAGCCCATGCTGGTCCCGAAGTAGGTCACTACAGCCGTTTGGAAGCCAGCTATCCTATGCTGCTACAGGTCCATAGCTAGCCAGTTTGGAGTTGGCAAATCAACTGTGGGGGTTGTTGTGGCAGAGGTTTGAGAGACAAGCAGGACTGTGAGGTACCACAAAGTGGTTGACATTACAAATGTTCCTGACATTATTGCTGGCTTTGAGAAAATGGGCTTTCCAAACTGCCCCAGGCCATTGATGGGAACCATGTGCCTATAGTTTGCCCTCCACAAGGAACACACAAGTACATTATCCTCAAAGGGTACTATTCTGTCATTAGGCAGGCCCTGGGGCAGATTAAAGGAAACTAGCATGGGATGTACTGGCAGGGTGCATGATGCTAGGGTGTTCCGTACTTTACCTTCATGGACAACCTGGGATATTATTCTCACCAAATGACATTGTTATAAATGGAGTCAGTGTCCCCAGTGTTATTCTAAGGGGCCCTGCTTACCCCCTGTTGCTTGTGAAACCATACACTGATTTCAGACTACCTTACAAAAGAAGGCTCAACTACACAATCAGGAGCTGGAGGATACTGGTGGAGATGCATATGGTGGATTGAAATCCTGCTGGCCCTGCCTTCAAAACTGTTTGGATGCTGGTGTCATCAGTGCAATCTTCATTACTGCGTCTTTCTGTGTTCTGAAGAATATCTGCGAGGAGACGGGGGGAACCTTTTGGCCAGGGGTGAATTCAGGATACTGCTCGATTTCTGAACCAGTACACACAGCCCGACAGTGAACCTATCTTGACTCGTGTTGGATCCACACGTGCAATGGAAATCGGGGATGCTTCCTGAGCCCACATAATGGGTTTGCACAGTCCTATTCATGAGGGATAATGAAATGGCTACGGATGGGTGTGGGTCAGCTGTTGGATTTTTTTAAATTTATTGGCATTATGAATTTTGTAATCACTTTCATGACATGTATGCAGATGTGTTGTGTATTTTATCAATACTGGCCACATACAGCAACTCACACTTTATGGATTACCATGATAACGGTTTGTAAATCTTTATGATGACATGTATTGAGAATGGGCATGTTATGACAGTGATGAACATTTGTGCCACTTTTAACATTACATATAATAAAACTTGCTATTTTAGCCTTGTGTGCAAATTCCTTATTTTACATCGGTAAAATAGTCTGAGCTACAACTCCCAGCCCCAGAGAGAAGGGCGAGGGGGAGCTCCTGTCTGGAGGTGGGAGCTATCAGCTTCTCTAAAGATGAAAGACAGAGGAGCTCAGCTGCTTGCAATACAGACCAGCTACTGCAGGAAAGGCTGGGAGCACTCTTGGAGAAAGCACCTTCATAGCTGGCCAAGAAAAAGCTGTGAGGAACCATAGATCCAGAGGGAAGTGGAGCCAGCACTCTGGTAGCCATGACTGCAAGAAATCACTCAAACAGCTGCTTCTTCTGCACTCTGTCTCCCTCCCTCAATCTGCAGACATGCACCACGAATCTATCCACCAATTTCTCCTTGGGCTGTGCAGCCTCTGTCTCTCTTTCCACCTACATTCATCCTTATCCTTTTCATACTCCATTTGATCCTTCTGGAATTCTAGCTGCTGATTCATTTTGTCTAGCAGCTCTTCCATCAGCTCACTCTTTCTCCTTGCTCGCAGTTGGTGGGTCTGTACCTTCAGGCTTCTGGTGTATTTGCCTTGCAGAAGTGGAAGGGCCTTGAAAGGAAACAGAAAGAGTTCTTTATTGTTTAACAATAATAAAAAATATATTTCCCACTCTCAAAAGGGCTGCATTAATTCAGGGCCAAAAGATTATAATTTTTAATCACCGGGCTTTATTTTATTCAGTCAAAAAACACTGGCCACTTTGGACGCCTTTTGGAACAGCACTGAAAACCACCATACACCATAGTAAGGTACAAATTAAAAAAAAAAATCAATCAAAATGATTTCTACATCCCCTTCATTTTTTTCCAGGAAGGGGGGGGATGTATGAGTGGCTAGTCACTTGCTATTGTTTTTTAGTCCTTTCAGGAAGGTCAAACTCTGGAGAACACTGATATTTTGGATGTCCCCGAATGGAACCATGAATTTCTGTTCCAGACCCGTGAGGAGAGCCATCCATCTATGCTTAGGAGATATATAGGCATCTAGTGACCAACCAGCACATCTCAGAATGAAGGAGATTCATGAATTACAGAGGCAGACTTAATAAATCTGCCCTGCCCCAGAATGCAACCAACCAACTGGAGTTCCTACTCCGTGAGAAGTTCACTTTCATCCCCAGCCAGCAATGTGTGAACATTAGTGGCAAAATCAACGAGATGTTGATTCAGTCCGGAGATGCAGTACAGCCTCCTTACAAGCACCCTACATCCATGCAGAGACCTGATGGACTGTAATCTGGATTCATATATTAAAGCCAGCTATGGACCAACTATATATACTCTGGTTTTGTTTGAACTCCTAACTGCCATTTTCCTGAGGGGACTCGGTTCACAGGCAGTTCAGGACAGTGCAGCTGTGGATGATTTATAAGGTGCACTGTATGATGCAGGAAGGGTATGTAAGGCTATTGATTGTCAAGCCCAACCCATACTTACAACAATGACTGAGTAACTAGTAGCAATCTCATAAAAACAGCGTGTTTAAATTTTGTCCTCATTTTGTGGTGTCCTATTTGAATTCCACATGGAGTTGGGCGAAGCAGGGGGGATGGTAGATGAGTGGCAAGGATTCTGCTCTGAATGGGAGCACACCAAAACCCCACTTTGTATTAATAATTGAATAGAGCCATAATCTGGAAATCCCACCCATCCATATATTAATAGTAACAAACATGGCAGCAGAAACTTACCAGGCTCCATCTCTGGTGCTTGCTCTGACGTCATTTCGGCAGAGGGCTGCTCCTTAGGGCCATTCCCAGACAGCTGCTCCAGGTCTGTACACCCCTGAACTTTAGTTTGATTGTTCATAAATTTAGAACCAAAACCAAATTTTACAACTCAGGCCCATCTTTGTTTCCACTGCCACCAATAGTTGGCCGGTAAGGTGCAGCTCTCATCCAAGGATCCCAATGTTCTTTTCTAACATTCCTCAACCCTTACAACACCTCTATGGGGTAGGTATGACTACACCTATTTGACAATAGGGAAACTGATGCATAGCCTTGGTTAATTATAACTTGTTATAAGTGATGAGGTTAGTTATGGTTTTCTGAAATCTACTCAGTGAGTCAATATCAGCCAGGAATAAAACCCACAAGCCCTAACTCCCCAATGTTCTCCAGGCACATCACATCCCATAGCTATTATGTAGAGAAGACAATGAACACTGAGGGGATGAACGCTCATTCAAACGACAGCAATGAAGGATCTTCAGGCTATTACAGTGTCTCCCATGATGATGCCTTTGCTTAACAAAGGCCCAATCGGTCTGTCATTTAACTGTGGGCAACTAGTTAGGCCCCTCCTCTTGAAGCTATACTCACTTCTCTTGAAATTTAAATAACTTCCTTCTCATTAACAAATTAGTCCTGCATGAGGTCCATTTTGTGCACACACAGGAGGTAAAACTGTGCACAAGCGGGCGAGAGCACAAGCATTCAAGTTTCCTTAGGGCGATAATTAGCCAATGACCAGAATGGCTCAGTGCTCTCCACACCCGATGGTCAATAGAAACAATATGTAATAGGATGTGACTGGTGAAGGCCTAAGGCGAGCATCTGAAAATAAAGCACAACCCACACACTCACCAACTGGAATTACAGCCTTCAAACTGCTATTTAATTGCCCTGTTTTATACAAATGTGAGGCTTTTAGATCATTGTTTTTAAATTGACCTGCTGCTTATAGAATGACTTTGGTTTATGTTCCTACAGTATTACTTTAAAGAGCAGTTTGAAAAATATATATCTTGTGTGTTCGGGGGTGGTGAGAAGGAAGCATGCAAGGGGAAAAAACCTTCAACCAATAAAAATGTCATAAAACGATAATAATTTGAACTTATTTTTATAGAGGGTCTTTTGTGCTGAAGGACCCCAGAGCAAGATTTTTTTTTTTTAAAGGATGCAGAAAGTCAATGGCAGCTACTGAATGCTCAGGACTTTTGAGAATCAGGTCCCTTATTTAGTCACCTAAATATGAATGTACAGTAGTTACCTAATTACAGGCACCCAATTTTGAACATCTTGGCCATGTATAAGAGCCACTTCCCCCATCACTGATGGGGTTCCACTTCTTAGCATATGCACAATATGCCTTAGGTGGCATGTGACCAGGATTCATCACCGAATTTGGTCCAGCAGTTGGATCGTTAGCTTCCCTGGGCCAGGTACTGACTGGAGTGCGATTTGAACACTGATCTATGCCCCACAGGGGTTCCACTTAGGTGGAACATAGCAGCTTTTTAATAAATAATAATAATATAAATATCTAGCTCTTATATAATATATGTTGAAAGCTGAAGTCTTGTTAGCATTATAGGTTTATTTTCTGGAAACGCAGTTAAGAATTTCAGAGGCGCTGCTTTATTATAGAGATATCTAGCTATAAAAATGCTCACTTGGGTAGGTGTTGTCATGACGAGAGCCACTGTTTCAGAGTGTTACGTGTCTCTCCCCAGTGGCTGATCTACAGAGGATAACGGATTATCACTGCTACCATCTAATGCTGTTACTCTTTTAACTCAAGTAGTAGAGAGGTGTGCGGCAGCGTTGGAAGTCACGGGTGCACACCCCAGTGATGTCCCATCACGGAGAGGGTTGTTAAGTTGCACATGCTAAACGTTTGTTTTTGCACTTTTCTTTAAATACCTAAAACTAGGAAATTACATACCAATAAATAATAAATGTTAGCATTTCCTATCTTTGGAGTGGTTGACTTTGCAATTTTAAGAGCATTGCCTTTTATTTTGTTGTTGTTTGTTGTAAGTAACATGTAAAGCACCAGACATGTTCTTTGGGCCTCATTCGGAAGACACTTGTACCTGTAAGCAGAGACCTCAACTCTGTGCAGCTGGACCCTGATGCCACATGGAGTCAGCTACAGGATCAGTGCCTTGATTATTTCCATGCAAAGTCCCATTGGCTTCAGTCAGACTCCATCGGGTGTCACTCTATTTGTGAGCATAAGCATTTGTAGAATGAGTTCTTAGACTGTAAGCTCTTCAGGGCAGAGACCTTGCCTTTTCGCTGTTGTGTAAAGTGACCGTTATATAAAAACCGTGCTGCAGAAATAATTACAGCGCACACTGAATACAATAATTCTTTTACACAATGTGCCTTTAGTTAAAAGAGAAACAGAAATAGATGGTAACAGTGGTCAAACCGATCGGTCCGAGTTTTACCCCACCTGTGCTGTGAAATTCCTTTTGACTTTGCTGATGAGCCTGGCTATCCATCACCCCAGAGCCTGGTCATCTGCAAGCTGAGTGATGAGGCCTGTCAGCTCACCTCCCAGCTTCAGTGAAACACAGCAGCAGCTGAGCTTCTGCAGTGTACATGTCTGATGTGTTCTTTTTCTTGCCATCTCCTATTTTTTTTTTCCAAATTATTTCTCCTTTTGCTGCTGCCTCGTGGTTCATTGGAAAGAAAAGGAAATAACCCAAACAAGAGTCTCTATTTTAGTTTTAGGTGAAACATTGCAGTGAGAGACCTGAAGATAAAGAACAATATTCCTCTCTCCACCTACCCATTCTTCCCCAATACTTTGCACCCTCTTTAGCAGGCAGCAATCAATAGGTGCTGAACTGGGGCCTAATTCAGCACCTTTTGAAGTCTATGGGCGTCTTCCCATTGACTTCATTAGATCAAGCCCTCACTGCTTTGTTTCAGTTGTTATAATGCGTTTAGCCTAGCAACCCGTTGTGGAGCCTGAGATAACGCTGACAATGTGCGAGGCTGTGTTGAAATCAAGTAGATGTCCTAGCCATTTTTATCTTAAAGCCACACAAAGCTGATAGTGTAACGTGCTGGACTGTTTAAGAATTTTTCCAATGGAAGTGGCGGAAGTCTCATTGCATGAGGCAGTTAAACAGAGAGTGGACAAAACGCTGACAAATGTAGCGTGCTGCAGGGAACAATACTGCACTAGCAGGGGGATGGACTGGATGACCTAATAGGTCTTTCTCATCTCTGACATGTATGATTCTTCAAATACAATCAAAAAGCTCCCTCTTTAGTTCTTCGTGGAGTGCCTCCTTCACTTCTGTGATGAAGGTGGACCTATCTCGCCCACTACCAACGTGACATCGGCAGTTCAGCTTGTAGTTTCCAGCAAGTATTTACAATGGGGGTGAGCTGACTTTTATAGCACTACTTCCTGCCAGGCCTCCTCACTCCACGTTTTTTTAAATAAAATGTCTTGTTACAAATGCTGGGGCAAGCATAAAAGGACAGTGAATATACTGTTATGAGCTGGGTGAAACCTTGTGATGGGCTGAATTAAAACTTCATTAAAACTGAAAGCTTCTTTAAAGCTGTAGCGCTTCACTGTAGTACTCGCTACAGCAATGGGAGGGGTTCTCACACCACTGTAGTTAATGCACCTCCCCAAGAGGTGGTTGCTAGGTTGCCAGAAGATTCTTCCATCAACCTAGGGCTGTCTACCCCATGGGTAAGGTCAGCTTGTGGATGTTTCACACCCCTGAGTGACGTAGCTGGGTTGACCTAACTTTTTAGTGTAGGCATGGCTTTAGTAACAGTACTGTTTCCAAATGGCAGTGATGAATGCCATATGGGTACCTATGCAGATAAGACATATTTTAGCCTTGATGAATCACAGCAGTGTCTGCATTCAGATCACAGACTTGATTCTGTAGTTTTTACACAGAAAAAACTCCTATGCAGTCAGCCCATGTCTTGCCTCTACTGTATATAGACTACAGGACAGTGCCCTGCATTGTGTTGTGGACTTCAATGTTGCCAGCTCTCACAATTCTCCTGAGAGCCTCACAGTATTTGGTGTTTTTTTCTTAAAGCCCTGCACACTGGGGTTATGACAGGAGAATTGTCCCCTTTCATTTAAAAAATAAAGAATGCTTCTAGCACTCATCGTTACAGAGGAAAGCTTGAAAACAAGAACCCTAAAGGGGGAAAAAAAACAGAAAACAAAAGGATACTACCCAATTCCTAAACAATACACAAATAAAAACCACCCTCCTTATTTTTTTTTTAATCTGATGATTTTTAAACACAGGAGGTTGGCAACAGGGCACATAAACTATGAATTACCCACCCTAACTTTTCCCATTCAATACCCACCAAAATCTTCTCTTTCCTACATCTTCATCTACCTGATGGTGAAGTAGACTCACCTACTGAGTCTATGACCACCAACCTACTAAGGGCAGGTCTACCCTACCGCACTACTACACACTGCTTTAGCGCATGTGGTGAATATGCTCTAGCCTGATGGGAGAGAGCTCTCCTGTCGGCTTAATAACTCCACCTCCCTGAGGGTATGTCTACACTACGAAATTAGATCGAATTAATAGAAGCCAGTTTTATAGAAATCGGTTGTATACAGCCGATTGTGTGTGTCCCCACATAAAATGCTCTAAGTGCTCTAGTCGGCGGACCGCGTCCACAGTACCGAGGCTAGCGTCGACTTCCGGAGCATTGCACTATGGGTAGCTATCCCACAGTTCCCGCAGTCTCCGCCGCCCATTGGAATTCTGGGTTGAGATTCCAATGCCCGAATGATGCAAAACAGTGTCGCGGGGGGTTCTGGGTACATGTCGTCAGGCCCCTCCCCCTTCGTCAGAGCAACGGCAGACAATAGATTCGCGCCTTTTTACCTGGGTTACCTGTGCAGACAACATACCACGGCAAGCATGGAGCCCGCTCAGCTCAGCTCACTGTCACCATATGTCATCTGGGTGCCGGAAGCGGTGGGACTGCATTGCTACACAGCAGCAGCAGCTAACTGCCTTTTGGCGGTAGACGGTGCAGCATGACTGGTAGCCTTCATTGGCGATCTGGGTGCCGGCAGCTGTGGGGCTGGCAGCCGTGGGGCTGCATTGCACCAGCCCCCTTGCCTTTTGGCAGTAGATGGTTTATTACGACTGGTAACCGTCCTCGTCGTACAGCAGTGGCTGTCAATCATGGGCACCTGGGCAGACATGCTCAGTCCTATGGAACTGTCTTGATGATGATGGTTATCAGTCGTAGTATGCCATTTTCTGCCACGCGTCCTGTTGGCTCATCGGACGTTAGCTGAGTCTTCCCTGAGCAGCAGATCGTGCAATAGGCCTGAAGGCTAACTGCCAAGCGCCCAGTATTTGCTGCCAAGCACCCAGAAAATGCCGAGGGCTATCAGTCATGCTGCACCGTCGTCTTAAGATGTAAAAAAATAGATTTGTTCTGTATTCATTTCCTTCCCCCCTCCCTCCGTAAAATCAACGGCCTGCTAAACCCAGGCTTTTGAGTTAAATCTCTGGGGGGGGCCATTCTGTGTGACAGTTGTTTGTGTTTCTCCCTGATGCAAAGCCACCTTTCTTGATTTTAATTCCCTGTATCTGTGCGCCATGTCGTCACTCGCCCCTCCCTCCCTCCTTCCCCTGGTCCGTCAGATACTAGTTTCGCGCCTTTTTTCAGACCAGATGCCATAGCTAGCACTGGGATCATGGAGCCCGCTCAGATCACCACGGCAATTATGAGCACTATGAACACCACGCGCATTGTCCTGGAGTATATGCAGAGCCAGGACATGCCAAAGCAAAACCAGGACCAGGCGAGGAGGAGGCGATTGCAGCGCGGTGACGAGAGTGATGAGGAAATGGACATGGACCTAGACCTCTCACAAGGTACAGGACCCAGCAATGTGGAAATCATGGTGTTCCTGGGGCAGGTTGATGCCGTGGAACGCCGATTCTGGGCCCGGGAAACAAGCACAGACTGGTGGGACTGCATCGTGCTGCAGGTGTGGGACGATTCCCAGTGGCTGTGAAACTTTCGCATGCGTAAGGGCACTTTCATGGAACTTTATGACTTGCTTTCCCCTGCCCTGAAGCACCAGAATACCAGGATGAGAGCAGCCCTCACAGTTGAGAAGCGAGTGGCGATAGCCCTGTGGAAGCTTGCAACGCCAGACAGCTACCGGTCAGTCGGGAATCAATTTGGAGTGGGCAAATCTACTGTGGGGGCTGCTGTGATCCAAGTTGCCAGGGCAATGAGAGACCTGGTGATATCAAGGGTAGTGACTCTGGGAAACGTGCAGGCCATAGTGGATGGCTTTGCTGCAATGGGATTCCCAAACTGTGGTGGGGCGATAGACGGAACCCTATCTTGGCACCGAAGCACCAAGCCACCGAGTATATAAACCGCAAGGGGTACTTCTCAATGCTGCTGCAAGCCCTGGTGGATCACAAGGGACGTTTCACCAACATCAACGTGGGCTGGCCGGGAAGGGTACATGATGCTCGCGTCTTCAGGCACTCTGTTCTGTTTCGAAAGCTGGAGGAAGGGACTTTCTTCCCGGACCAGAAAATAACCGTTGGGGATGTTGAAATGCCTATCGTGACCCTTGGGGACCCAGCCTACCCCTTAATGCCATGGCTCATGAAGCCGTACACAGGCAGCCTGGACAGGAGTCAGGACCTGTTCAACTACAGGCTGAGCAAGTGCCGAATGGTGGTGGAATGTGCATTTGGGCGTTTAAAAGCGCGCTGGCGCAGCTTACTGACTCGCTCAGGCCTTAGCGAAAAGAATATTCCCATTTGTTATTGCTGCTTGCTGTGCGCTCCACAATATCTGTGAGAGTAAGGGGGAGACATTTATGGCGGGGTGGGAGGTTGAAGCAAATCGCCTGGCCGCTGATTACGCGCAGCCAGACACCAGGGCGGTTAGAGGAGCACAGCAGGGCGCGGTGCGCATCAGAGAAGCTTTGAAAACGAGTTTTGTGACTGGCCAGGCTACGGTGTGAAACTTCTGTTTGTTTCTCCTTGATGAACCCTCCGCCCCTCCCCCCCACCCAGTTAACTCTACTTCCCTGTAAACCAACCACCCCACCCTCCCCTACCCTCCCCCCTTCGAGCACCACTTGAAGAGGCAATAAAGTCATTGTTACTTCACATTCATGCATTCTTTATTAATTCATCACACAACTAGGGGGATAATTGCAAAGGTTGCCCGGGATGGGTGGGGGAGGAGGGAAGGAAAAGGACACACTGCAGTTTAAAACTTTAAAACTTTAACACTTATTGCTTGGGAAATCATCTGGGGTGGAGTGACTGGGTGGCCGGAGGCCCCCGCACCGTGTTCTTGGGCGTCTGGGTGAGGAGGCAATGGGACTTGGGGAGGAGGGCTGTTGGTTACACAGGGGCTGTAGCGGCGGTCTGTGCTCCTGCTGCCTTTCCTGCAGCTCAACCATACGCTGGAGCATATCAGTTTGATGCTCCAGCAGCCAGAGCATCGACTCTTGCCTTCTGTGTGCAAGCTGACGCCACCTCTCATCTTCAGCCCGCGATTCAGCACGCCACCTCTCCTCTTCAGCCCGCGATTCAGCACGCCACCTCTCCTCTCGCTCATATTGGGCTTTTCTATAATCAGTCATTGACTGCCTCCACGCATTCTGCTGTGCTCTGTCAGCATGGGAGGCAGTCTGTAGTTCTGTAAACATTTCATCACGCGTCCTTTGCTTCCGCTTTCGAATATTCACTAGCCTCTGTGAAGGAGAAAGATTTGCAGCTGGTGGAGGAGAAGGGAGAGGTGGTTAAAAAAAAGATACATTTTAGAGAACAATGGGTACACTCTTTCACGTTAAATTTTGCTGTTCACATCACACAGCACATGTGCTTTCGTTACAAGGTCGCATTTTTCCTCTTATATTGAGGGCCTGCCGGTTTGGTGTGAGAGATCACTCACGCAGTGCCAGGCCACAGATTTCAGCTTGCAGGCAGCCATGGTAAGACACAGTCTTTTGGCTTTTTTAACCTTCTTAACATGTGGGGATGGTTTCAAACAGTACTGCTCTCATTAACCATACCAAGCACCCGTTGGGTTGGCCATTTAAAATGGGTTTGCAATGTAAAAGTAGGGGCTGCGGTTTCAGGGTTAACGTGCAGCACAAACCCAACTAACTCCCCTCCCCCACACACCCAATTCTCTGGGATGATCACTTCACCCCTCCCCCCCACCGCATGGCTAACAGCGGGGAATATTTCTGTTCAGCAGAGCAGGAAGGGGCACCTCTGAATGTCCCCTTAATAAAATTGCCCCATTTCAACCAGGTGACCGTGAATGATATCACTCTCCTGAGGATAACAAAGAGCGATAAGGAATGGATGTTGTCTGCATGCCAGCAAACACCGGGACCATATGCTGCCATGCTTTGTTATGCAATGATTCCAGACTACGTGCTACAGGCCTGGCGTGGTAAAGTGTCCTACCATGGCGGACGGGATAAGGCAGCCCTCCCCAGAAACCTTTTGCAAAGGCTTTGGGAGTACATGAAGGAGAGCTTTCTGGAGATGTCCCTGGAGGATTTCCGCTCCATCCCCATACACGTTAACAGACTTTTCCAGTAGCTGTACTGGCCGCGATTGCCAGGGCAAATTAATCATTAATCATTAAACACGCTTGCTTTTAAACCATGTGTAATATTTACAAAGGTACACTCACCAGAGGTCCCCTGTGTGCCCACAGGGTCTTGGGTGAGTTCGGGGGTTACTGGTTCCAGGTCCAGGGTGATAAACATATCCTGGCTGTTGGGGAAACCGGTTTCTCCGCTTCCTTGCTGCTGTGAGCTATTTACATTATCTTCATCCTCATCTTCCTTGTACCCCGAACCCGCTTCCCTGTGTGTTTCTCCAGTGAGGGACTCATAGCACACGGTTGGGGTAGTGGTGGCTGCACCCCCTAGAATGGCATGCAGCTCCGCGTAGAAGCGGCATGTTTGCGGCTCAGCCCCGGACCTTCCGTTTGCTTCTCTGGCTTTGTGGTAGGCTTGCCTTAGCTCCTTAATTTTCACGCGGCACTGCTGTGCGTCCCTGTTATGGCCTCTGTCCTTCATGGCCTTGGAGACCTTTTCTAATATTTTGCCATTTCCTTTACTGCTTCGGAGTTCGGCCAGCACTGATTCATCTCCCCATATGGCGAACAGATCCCGTACCTCCCGTTGAGAGGTGGTAGCTATGTTGGTGGGAGAAGCTCTCCTGCTAACATAGCACTGTCTACATGTGGGGTTAAGATAGGTAAGGTAAGGTTGCTCAGGGGGTTGGATTTTTCACACCCCTGAACAAGGTAGTTATACCAAAATAAGTATTTAGTGTAGACCAAGCACCTATATTCCTTGTACATTTATGCCACTACACTCTCTTACCCTGCTCTGTATTCTTAAGAAAATGTGTAACCCACACACCACCTGGGTGTGGTATTCTGTCCCATCTGGTGGCACCAAGACCACTTAGAGAGAGAGAGAGAAATGAGTCTGTTCTACAGCCTTAGCTAACAGGCAGTTGACTTAACTCATGCTGTAGAGGCTCATGCACTAAGCTCCAGAGATTCCAGGTTCGATCCCGCCCGCCAACGACTGGCATCTGTCGGTGTTACAAATGCTGTAGAGCTTTTTCTAAGGTTACCCCATTTTCCCAATACTCTCACTTAACCCCATATAGTCTGTCGCCTTAAAGTGTCTAAAGTCTTCATAAAGAGCCTTTCTATCCTGGGAACACTCCCTGCTTTCCAATAGCAGGTGATCAATTGTTCTCTATCCTAACTTCCACTCCCACCTCTCTTAGAACCAGGGAGGAATTAACAAGCCACTCCTGTCACAATGAGTCAGCATTCATTGCAGAGCGTTGTGCAGAACTTAACATTTCCAAACAGGGTGAGTCAACAGAAAAGCCCTGGTGGCCCGTTAAAATATTCATCCCTGCAAATGCACTGTCTGATTTAGCCAATGTTAAAAGCAAACAAAGAAAACTGTTTTAATAGACATTTTAAAAGTAAAGGTGACAAAAGTTTTTATTTTTTTTAATGTCACTTCGGCCTGGTCCACACTACCCCCCCACTTCGGACTAAGGTACGCAAATTCAGCTACGTTAATAACGTAGCTGAATTCGAAGTACCTTAGTCCGACCTTACCGCGGGTCCAGACGCGGCAGGCAGGCTCCCCCGTCGATGCCGCGTACTCCTCTCGCCGAGCTGGAGTACCGGCGTCGACGGCGAGCACTTCCGGGATCGATTTATCGCGTCTAGACAAGACGCGATAAATCGATCCCAGAAGATAGATTGCCTGCCGCCGAACCAGGAAGTAAGTGTAGACGTACCCTTCAAGTCAGCCTCACCTGTTCTTTTTTAGTATAACCTCTCTTTGTAGTACACGGCCCCTTCATTCAGGGCTGTTACATGAGAAGCATGACTGCCAACATTCAGGCCTGGTCTACACTGGGGGGTGGGGCGGGGGATCGATCTAAGTTACGCAACTTCAGCTATGTGAATAATATAGCTGAAGTCGACGTACTTAGATCAACTTACCGTGGTGTCTTCAGTGCAGTGAGTCGACTCTGCCTGCGCCTCTTGCTGAGCTGGAGTACAGGAGTCGACGGGAGAGCGCTCGGGGGTCGATTTATCGCATCTAGACTAGACACGATAAATTGACCCCCGCTGGATCGATCACTGCCCGCCGATCTGGCGGATAGTGAAGACATACCCTTAGTCCATCTCCCCAGCTGACCCCAAATACAACAGGAGAGAAATGAATATTTAAACAGGAGACATAAGCTCTTTGGCACATAGACTTTGGTTCTGGGTTTGTACAGCACCTAGCACAATGGGGCCCAGAGCATGACTGGGGCTCGCAGGAGCTACTGCAGTAATCATCAAAAATAGCATGGTGCATGGAGCTGGGATATCAGTTTGGCTGTGAGAACACCAGAGTTCTAGTCCTATCTCTCCCACTGACCAGCTGTGTGACCTGAGGCAATCACTTCACTTCTCTGAATCTCAGTTTCCCTTTCTAGAAAATATTTCCCATTCTTTAAAGTGCTATATGAGCTTGATCCAAGGGCATAGGAAACTTTCTATGGGACATACATATTTTTTAACACAGCTTCCTACAATCTCTTTGAGGACTCTTCAAACACAATTAAAAACAGAACAATAACCAAATGCCAGGAGTCCCTGTTCTATTTGTCCATTTTCATAAGTGATTCATTCTCCAGGTTTAGCCCAGGAGTATGTGCTAAAACATGACTCCTGTTATTCAGATGACATTAATTGAGGGCTTTCTGCCTTGCTAACAAAGGAAGTTATAATGTCTCTCCCTTTGCTTTTAAAATCTTCACCTCCTACAACAGCTTTTGTGTCTTTGAGAGCATATCATAAAGCAGATTGTAGAAATTAATTAATTATGTGTGTTAACTTCTCACTTTTACCCCTCTTTATTCCTCCTTGGTCTTGCTTTTTTGTCAAATTAAACTTGTATGTCTTTTTTTAAAAAATTTGACTGTATACTGTACTCAGTTGCTAAAGAATGTCAACCATGTGAAACATATTAACTAGGAGTTTTAAATGATTCCATGGAAAAAAATATACTGGTATACAGCCAAATATATAACAGATGAAACCAATAGCAAACCCTTCCCTCTGCCTTTCATGTTTTAAACAAACTTTAACCACAAATAAAGTCTAGCACACATGCTAAGAAGCAGATATTGATTAAAGGTCTCTTCCTGCAAGGCTTCTAGTACATTATTTCCGTCTATTTGGTTTGCTATACAGATATGTTAAACTGTTAGTAATTCAAACACCAGCCAACAGTTTGCATTCTCCTTGCATCGTTTCAGTAACTGCCATCACCCTTTCTGTATTGCTCTCAGCCTATCACACTTACATCATAAGAGAATGGGAGATTTTAATGCAACAAATGAGTTCAATTCCAAGTTGAGATGGGCAAAAGGTCCCTTAGGTCTCAAAACCAAAGTATGATCAGGGCATTATATAGTAATAACGAATATCTTGTCTTTCTGAATTACAATTTTAGAAGCCACTGGCATCTCCAGAAGGATTTTCTTTCTCCTTTCCACCACTGGAACCAACACACACCTCAAATGACTTTCCAATGGCAAGAAAACTAATTCTGGAGCAGTTGAGGGCAGGCAGAGCATAGGATTTCTGAGTTTTGTGACTTTCTGTGACCTCTGTGACTTCTGCAGCAGCCCGTGTGGCTGGCCTGGGAGCCACCTGAGAAACTCGGGCTGCTGCTGGGGTAGTCTCAGGCTCCAGCAGCAGCAGTTTGGGTGTGGGGCGGACTCAGGGTTGGAGGTTTGGCTGCGGGGTGGTGCTTACCTGGGGGGAGCTCCCCGGAAGGGCAACAGGAACTCCCCTCCCTCAGCTCCTAGCTCCATGTGCTGCCTCCACCCACAGGCACCAGCTCCGCAGCTCCGATTGGCTGCAGTTCCCAGTCAATGGGAGCTGCAGAACTGGGACTTGGGGCGGAGCAGAGGCAGCACATGGAGCTAGGAGCTGGAGGTCGCTGCCAGGTTCCCTACCAGGAGCCAGGTAGGGAACCTGCCCCAGCCCAGCTAACCCCCGCCCCCGAGCACCCGTGTCACCTCCCCATGGGCCGCGCCCTCCCCCCCCGAGCACCCACATTGCCCCTCCCCCCCGAGCACCCACGGCCCCCCGAGTACCTGCTACGCCCCCCTGGACGTGCCCACCTGGCACCCATGGCGCCCCCAGGGCCACCCCCTGAACCCCTCCCCCAAGTTTTAGTCACGGGTATATAGCAAAAGTCATGGACAGGTCACAGATTGTGCATTTTTGTTTTAGCCCATGACCTGTCCATGGCTTTTACTAAAAATACCTGTGACTAAAATGTATCCTTAACCATAGGCCACTAAACACCACCCAGCCACCCAAACACCAAGCCCAACCGCCAGAATAAGATCAAAGTAGTACAGCCCTCAGGAGACTAAACATGGCTATCACACTTGAGTCTTTTAGTTCAGGCAGTAGAGTGTCATGATTTTAGACACAGCAGTCATAAGTTTCCAGCTCCTCTCCTGCTGACCTGGCCAAGGGCGCGCCATTACAGCATACACCATTTTTTACATCGTGTATAGTGAAGCAGACAATTCCAGAATGGTCACCCCCAAAACAGGGATATTCACTAAAAAATACCAAGAAACCTTCTATATATTTTTATGTATTTATTTATGCCACTTCATAGCAAAACCACAGAAATTAGGAGAGAAATGTAACTTTTGTTTACTGGACTGCCCTGTAGCTGAGGTCAAGTGCATGACATTGAAGCTTAGCTGAATAAAGCTTAATTTCAAGAGCTGTTAACGTTTGATCTTGCTGTAGGACTAAGCTTTTGTTTTTAATAATAGTAAGTCTCTAGCCCTTTTTTGCACACAAAGTGAAGCATCGAAATGTGAGTCAGTTACTAAAGAGGTTTTTCAAATGAAAACAAAAATTTTTTCCACCACAGGCTTCATGTGTAGAGAGAAGACTTCCTGTGAGTTGCCTGAGGTCTACAGAAGTGGAGAACTGAGCTAATGTTGGTGGAAAGATGGAGACTCTTTGAAGAACATGTTTCCTCTATAACATTGACCACTGCTGAGGGCATCTGCCCACGGATTGCTATGTCCACCTACAGACTTTGGGTCCTTTTGGACATCCCAATGCTACTGGATGCAAAAAGGCCATGGCAGCAAAAAAAGCATCCACCGACTTTCATTTCTAACGGATTGGAAGATTGAGCCCCATCCTATCAGACACAGACCTGGGCATATGGATACATGCTTTCCTGACCTCCAGGCTTGATTTTTGCCAATTACTCTATCTGGAAATGAACCCACATGGCACAAAATGCAGCAGCCCATCTGCTAGCAAAACGAGTCACTGTGAAAACATCACCCTGATGCTCTGCTCTGTGCACCAGCTCCCACACTGAATATGTCAGATGCTCCAGTGGTTGGGCAATAGCTTGGGAGTTGGGTGACCTGGGTGTGATTCCCTGATCTTCTACAAACTTCATGTGTGACCTTGGACAAGTTGCTTATTCATCTGTAATGTGGATAATAGCACTTTCCTACCTCTCATGGATGTGGAGAGGATAAATGCATTAGATATTGTGCGGTGCTTAGATACTATGGGAAAGGGGGCAATATCGACCATGAAATCCAGCTCAAATCTCTGCTCTGATGTTCAGAGCCATCCATGGAATTGTACTAAGCAGCCTCAGTTATCACCTTGCCTTTGTCAACTGGAAAAATGAAGCTGCTGCCATGGTGTCTATAATGCGGCTCACAGCCAGGGCATAACTCAGGAGGGGCAGAGTCCCAGGAAGTCACTGTCAGCCAGCCATCCCAGGAGAATGTGAGTCCAGATCACAGGTGATGGCACATACTTAACCCAGTGCATTTATTACTACTGGGCTGGGGTGGGTGGAATGAGAGCTTTTCCCTGTTGAAGCCAGTATCTCTGTGGACCAAGGCTATGTCTACACTTGCCAGTTTTAGCACACACAAAAAATCAGGTTTTTGCGCAAAAACCACGCTAGCGTCTTCACTGGAAATCCACATTTTGCGCTGAAACTGCTGAGCTTCAGCGCAAAAAATCAAACCACCCCAACGAGAGTCTTTCTGCTTTTGGGGCTGATGCTTTTGCGCTGATGTGCTAGTGAGGACTCTTGATTGCTTTTACAGGTCTAATTGCCCTCCGGAGCTGTCCCACAATGCAGAGCGGGAGTGGCCGCTCTTTGAAACTCAGCAGTCCTGCCTGCAGGTATGTGCCCCTCCCCTTTAGCTCCATTCTGACAGCTGGTGCTGTCATTGCTCCGGGACACAAAACAAATCATTACTGTGGAATGCTCCTGCGGACTCCCACAATGGGAACAGAGGCAGGCAGAGAGAATGTGCTGTGCAGGGTCAGGGAGGGAGGCGGGAGCTGAGGTTGGAGTCACTCCCTCCCCCTGCCTCAGGACTGGTTGGATCCCGCGGCTGTCACACACACGTATCCACCCCTGCCACAATAATGATTTGCTTTGTGTCCCGGAGCAGTGCATAGTGGGATAGCTACCACAGTGCGCTCCTCTCATCTGTGATGCAAGTGCGGCACATGTAAACACGCTCTGACGCCTGTGGAAAACAATGTGAACCCAAACCGGCGCTTTTCTTTTAGCGCTTTTCTATCACTGACAAAACTGTCAGTGAAAAAACTCTGCCAGTGTTGACGTAGCCCAAGGGAGTGGCATGATTAGAAGAATACCAGCAGGGAGCCTCATGCCCAGCCAGTGGTGGCTGGGTCTGTGGCTGAGGGGCAGTTATATGGGTTATCTCCAAAAGCATTGCTACCACACAGCCAATAGCACAGATATCCGTGTAATGAGGGATGGAACTGTGATTTAGGGTGTGATCCAGCATTCATTAGGTCAATGGAAAGACTCCTTTTGACTTCAGTGGGCATTGTGTCAGGTCCTTATTTAGCATGATGGATACCAAAACTTCCCTAAACGGTGCTACCAAGCTGTACTGTGATTGACACAGGAAGCTATTGCAGACTATGCTGTGCTGCACCTGCAACTAAGATACTAAAGAGAAGAGTGAGGGGGGATTTGATAGCTGCTTTCAACTACCTGAAAGGGGGTTCCAAAGAGGATGGAGCTAGACTGTTCTCAGTGGTAGCAGATGACAGAACAAGGAGTAATGGTCTCAAGTTGCAGGGGGAGGTTTAGGTTGGATATTAGGGAAAACTTTTTCACTAGGAAGGTGGTGAAGCACTGGAATGGGTTACCTAGGGAGGTGGTGGAATCTCCTTCCCTAGAGGTCAGGCTTAACAAAGCCCTGGCTAGGATGATTTAGTTGGGGATTGGTCCTGCTTTGAGCAGAGGGTTGGACTAGATGACCTCCTGAGGTCCCTTCCAACCCTGATATTCTAGGATTCTATGATTCTAAAAGCATTTGGTGGTCACAGATACAAAATATGACATATGCTAGTGGGATTAATAGAGTATAAATAGCTACCAAAACCCCCACCCATGAGATACATATTTTAAAGGTCACCTCTCCTGTGAAAGTAATGCAATTCCATGAAGCAAATCTATTTCAATTCCTTGCCCTTCTATAGTGAGAATTCTAAACACAGCCCCTCTGCAACTATACATTGTTCTGTATCCCTTCCCTGAAGGGTGTAGACTAGGTGGAAAAAGATAGACATGTTATAAATTGCTCTGCTTATTCCAGTCATCTGGTTTTCTTAAAAGCTCCTCAGTAACCACTGTCTGATGCTTTGCAAAAAGCGAGTCCCTGTATAAGCTGGTGTTAGTGATTTCCTTTCTGTGTTGTATCCACTTTGTGCTCATTACTGCTGGCATCTCAGCCTCATTTTCCGCTCGCAGGTTTCCAGGAAAGATACTGTCAACTGAAATTAGAGATATCCTCCAACTGATAGGCGCAGTCCTTGGTCTAAGATGACATCGCTGGCCTCTCAGGTAACTTCACACACATGCCAGGCAATTACACATCACCTAAATGAAGTGCCACACTCACCATGACTACACTATACTGACTGGGAACTCCGAGTCTCTCCGGCAGAGCATCTGATAGTCCTTCATTCAACTGCATTCTCTCCCCAGTGCAACCCACGTTGAAGTGTTGACAGAACTGGCACTTAGAAGTCACAGTGATAGGTGCTTTTGAAAAATACTAGCGCTACACAGTAAAGCTGATAGAATTGCAATTTCTCTTGAGGGAAATACTGAGATCTTGACATTCGTTTTTGTCTTGAATTGAGACAAAAAGTTGAAATATCTAAACATTTTGCAGAATGAAAGTTCCAAAACAACAACAACAAAGGAAATGTCTAGAAGTTTGGAAAAGTCACAGTTCTTTGTGCGCTGTGGCAGCTCAGCCATAGGGAAATACCGCGATGCATCACAGCAGACATAGCTCAGCTGGGAAGCCAGGCCCATAGGTAAAATAGGGGCATGAGGGATCCAGAACTACAATTCGCATAAGATTCTGCAGGCTCAGGTGACTGCAGAGATTAATGGGGAATGTTTGTTTAGATTTTCCGGCAGAAAATGTTGATGAAACTCCATGTTCCAATGGGAAAATATTTCATTGATTTTTTTTTTTTTTTTGACCAGCCAAGCTAGAGATAGTCTTCAATATTCTGATCAGTATTCCTGGGTTTCAGCTGGAAATACCAAAGGTTATATCATGTGTTTTCTATAAATACACCTCTACCTCAATATAACGCTGTTCTCGGGAGCCAAAAAAATCTTACCGCGTTATAGGTGAAACCACGTTATATTGAACTTGCTTTGATCCACCGGAGTGCGCAGCCCCACCCCCCCGGAGCACTGCTTTACCGAGTTATATCCAAATTCGTGTTATATCAGGTAGTGTTATATCGAGGTAGAGGTGTAGCACTTGAATAGACCTTTTACCATCTTCTGAGTGCTTTACATTTTATGTTATTCTGAAGCCCACTGGGGACCTCACCACGCAGATTTAATTCACCAGAGAAAGAGTTGCTATAGAAAACCTTAAAACAAATAGATAATCTAATTAATGTTCACCACAGTTTTGTGAGGTAGATAAGTGCTGTTATCCCTGTTGCCTAGAGAGTGAAATTAGGGGTTGAGGATTTAGGTGACTTGCTCAAATCCAAGACACTTTTCACTAAGATGTTGTAACAGCATTTCAATTAGCTTGGTATACAGAAAAAGAGAAGACGCTGAGGGAATACTTATGTTATTTCTCTTGCTGTGGGAATAGTCATAGCCTGTTGGATGGCCAGACTGGGGTGGAGGTTGAGGGAACTGTAGTTCTTTCTTCTCCATGAGGCCCAAATCTATCCCGCCCAAGGAGAAACCCACAGGAGGGGCAAGCAGAACAGGAAAACTCTGTGTGTTTCCCCTCACTGAGCTTCCTTTCTGTTGTTCCCTGGGGAAGCAGGTTGCTCCAGGATGGACTGGGCAGCTGGTTCTGCCCCAAACCACATAAGGATATCACGAGATCCAATACAAGTCTGTGACGCTGCACTGCCTCTAGGTCCTTTTGACCAGGTCCTTGGCTCCCTGTTGCACCATGCAGCCACCTTAAGGTCAGCACAGGTATCACTTTCCTCCAGAATCCCCTTATCTAGGGTAATGCTGCGCAGGGGCTTCTCTCATTGAATCTGCTACAGCTCCTGCTTCAGTAGCAGTTACCTGTCAGTTAACTAGAGAATATAGTTTTTGTAACCTTGCATTATTATGTCTATTGTGTTAATGCTTGTCTCAGAAACAAAGAGGAGAGTTATTTCTCCACGACAGAAATAAATGGTGTGGGTGTTGCTGATAGCACTTAAGTCATGTCCTAGAACAGCCAAAGTCACCTTCTGAGTTTCCAGAGAAACTTTCTCAAGAGGCAACGTTCTGGTCCTTAAGGTTTTACATGAAAATAAATAAATAGATCAGGAAACAGACGTTCCAATGAACAAGTGAGTCTACAGAGTGAGAGGTCCACATACAAAGAAGCATGACACTACGTATTGTACATTTGCATAACTCCCCCATACAAATGCATCCTGGGGTTAAAAGTGACAATGTTTACATTTGAAAGGACAACAGCTGTGAGAGGGAGAGATGTGGAGGTGAAGGCAGAAGGAGAAAAGAGACATTTTTCAGGTGAGATCTGAAAATAGATGGAGCGGCAACGAGGCCGAAAGATACGAAGAAGGCCAGTGCAGACTGCAGGGGATGCAGAAGTGTAATGGAATTGGGAGATATGAGGGGCATGATTCTGACGTCACTTCTACCAGTTTGACAACAGTGTAATTTCAGTGGATTCAGATTTGCATGGTGTCAGTGAGATTGGTCTGTTAGTTAAGCCCAAGAAGTCCATGGAGGGTTTTATAACTCCACAGAACACATAGGATCAGAGCCTCAGCTGGTGTAACCATCATAGTTCCATGGTCCCCAATGGAGCTGTCATAGGTTTCACCCCTACTCTGAACTTTAGGGTACAGATGTGGGGACCTGCATGAGAACCCCTAAACTTAATTACCAGCTTAGATTAGTATGCTGCCACCACCAAATCATTTATGAGTTATTTGGAAACTCTGTCTTTCCCCCAAAATATCTCCCTCCCAAGTACTATAACCCTTCCCTGGGTAGCTGTGATCGGTGTCGGTCCACCTACCCGCTAGGGGGCGGTGGGGAGCTACAACATCACTGGCCAGCCTGGGTCACGCCTCCGCCAGCAGGGAATTAGCAGTGGGAAGGCCGCCAGCCAGATTCTGTAGCGCGCCCCTCAGGCAGGGGAGTGCCGGCAAAGGTCAATAGTGCGCCCCTCAGGCAGGGGAGCGCCGGCAAAGGTCAATAGCGCGCCCCTCAGGCAGGGGAGCGCCGGCACAGGTCAATAGCGCGCCCCTCAGGCAGGGGAGCGCCGGCACAGGTCCCAGCGTGGCCCGGCCGGGTAGGGGAACGCAGGCCCACCCTACACCACTGCGTTCCAGCCCAGGTCCCGCCACTGGATCAGCGGGGTCCTTCCGCAATACAGACTCACCACTGTGCAGCTCTGTCCCTGGGCTACTTCCTACCCGATTGCTCGTCCGAATCCCTCTGGTCCCGCCAGTGCATCAGGGTAGTCCGCTGTTGGCAGCTCCAGCTCCTCCTCAGGCTCAGGCTCCTCCGGCTCCTCCCGGTCCGTGGCTGCTGGCAGCTTCAGCTCCCCCTCCGGCTCCTCCAGTTCCTCTGGGTACTCGGCAGCGGGCAGTCCTGGCAGCCCCAGTCCGTCCTCCAGGTAAGGTTTCCACTGGTCCAGGGCCTCCCCTGGCGTGGCAGCAGGGTCTGAAGGGAGCAGCCCACGGTCTGCGTCTGCCTCCCTCCCTGGTGCTGCTCTAACTGAGCTAAGGGCCCCGCCCTTTATACTTCCTGTTCCACCCCTCCCCTTCCGGGGGGTGGAGCAAGCTTGGGCTGGCCCCGCCCACTCAGGCTGAGAGAAAGGCCCTTTACCCTCAGGTTCGGAGGGCAGCCACCCTGGCTCCCTACAGTAGCCTTGAGAGACTTCTCCACCAAGTTCCTGGTGAACACCGATCCAAACCCTTGGATCTTAAAACAAGGAGAATTTACCATCTCCCCTCCTTTCCCCCACCAATTCCTGGTGAGTCCAGATCCAACCCCCTTGGATCTTAAAACAAGGAAAAATCAATCAGGTTCTTAAAAAGAAGGCTTTTAATTAAAGAAAGAAAGGTGAAAGGAAAACTTCCGGGAGAGAGCATACATGCTTCTCTCATAGACAACAGATTCAAAACACAGAGGATGTTCCCCTGGGCAAAACCTTAGTTACACAAAAGAAATCCCAATTTGATTATCCCTCTAAAGCACAAGACAAGTCACAAAAGAAAATAAAAATAAACCTATTTATTTCTTCTCTAATACTCTGATAGGAGGCTGATTCCTGAATCTTTTCTCTCCGGCACAAAACTTAATGAACTGACTGAACAAAGGAAAACTTCCCTCCTTCCTCTTGAAAAATCTTGCCCCCCCCATTGGTTCCTCTGGTCAGGTGTCAGCTAGTCTAGGTGAACTTCTTAACCCTTTACAGGTAAAAGAGGCATTAACCCTTAACTGTCTGTTTATGACAGGAGCCATGTCAATGTACCTGAGCTACAACCAGCTACACTCTTTGTTATGACCAATACTCCATTTAGGGGGGAGGGATAGCTCAGTGGCTTGAGTATTAGCTTGCTAAACTCAGGGTTGTGAGTTCAGCACTTGAGGGGGCCACTTAAGGATCTGTAGCAAAATCAGTACTTGGTCCTGCTAGTGAAGGCAGGGGGCTGGACTCAATGACTTTTCAGGGTCCCTTCCAGTTCTATGAAATAGGTATCTATCCATATATTTTATTTATTTAGCAGCTCTGGGCTGGATCCAGATCTCATTGGAATTGATGAAAGGATTCCTGTTGGCTTCCAGGAGTTATGGATCAGGACTTTAGTGACTACTTATCCCCATTTTGTGCAACGCCCACTTTGCTATGACGTACTGTGATGAAGGCGAGTTATAAAGAGGAATCACGCAGTCTGTGTCTCTACAGGGATCCTTTGGGCCTGAATGGGATCAAATAGGTGAAAGAGGCACATGCTGTGCTGAGCCTTGTGAAATAAGCATATTTCTAGAATAAAAAGAAACAACCTGGAATCCTTTGAGGAGAGAAGGTTATATCAATTAATGCTGTCTGAGGCAATTACAGCAACACGTAGTGCGTTTGCTCGGTTGCCTCTGAGATGCAGGGTACTTGGTATTGAAAGAACCATACTTGTTGCAAATGAATGAGTAACTCTTGAAAGGGAAGCTTGAATAGTGCCAGCCCAGTCAAATGAGTTGGTGGGTCTCAGGACAGTTCTTATTGGAATAAATGTCCATATCACATCACAAACACACTCTGCTGGTTTGCCTCTTTCCTAGAGGTGGTTCTCTCCTGGTCAGTGGTGGACAGGATACAGCATGGAGGACGCTTACACTGATCTTGTCCATGCTGTACCTGCTTAGTGGTCAAAGACAGAACTTCAGGACTGTCAATTCAACACCTTAAATGAACTCTTAGATCCTCATGCAAAGTTTAATGGAGTCAATGGGAATCTTTGTATTGACTTCAGTGGACGTTGACTGGTCCCAAAATTCACATTAAAATATATTGTTGTGGGTTGGGTTAAATCTAATTTACACTGTTGTGTGTGACCTCCACCCCTCATTTAAGACAGTTGTAAGAGATAGCTTAGCAGCCCCCTACCTAAAACAAAGGAGTTTGGATTATTCAGAGGTTCACTGTGGATTGTCTTTGCAGAAGGAGGTATGTGTTGGGGAGGAGAAGAAAACAGACTGAGAGGGGGCAGAAGACACACACACACACCCTGGACAAGCTGAATAAAAGAGACTTGGGGCTATAAACAAAGAAACTATGTCCTCTTATTTTGGTTTCTCCTGTGTTCAGATAAACTGGACTTGGTGCATTCCTTGTAAATAAACAAGACTGCATCAAAAGTACCAAAGTCCATCATCAACTTCTCCAACAACTGAAAAACCCAAAAGACTCCAAATGTTGGCTAGCCACTCAGGTCAAAATCATGTTCAATAGGATTTTTTGGAGAAGGTTGAGGGTATTTTTCCTGGAATGTTGCGAGGCTGCAAAGGAGTTTGTATAGGTGGCTGGCTGGCTGAGTTTCTGTTTGAATGGTAAATTAAATGCTGCTGGGATTTTTATTGTTTTATTAAGCATCTGATAGGTTGCCTCTAGCTTTCTATGTATTATGTAAATCTAAATAAATAAATAAAATTATGTTGATTGCGTACCACACTTTTAGTGCTATATAAGCAAGCAAGAAGAAAAAGAAGGACATGAAGACGGTTCCCATCTGTACACAGCTGCATCATTGTCAACCTGCTAAGGCCTCCTTTGAAGTACCTTGGACGTAGGTCTGTTCAACAATTTGTAAGGTTTTTAAATGTTGAAAAATGGTGACAATTTTGTGGAGCAGCCCAGAAATAGCCAAGGCTGACATAAATTAGAGCAACCCCTGAGGTTCTGTACTTCAGAGGTCTACTGCATCAGGAAAGCAGCCCAGAATGAGGGAGGCTACAGGTAACTTAGAGGCACCTTTGTCCTCCCTCTGCCTGTTCTGTGTGTTCTGTGTCCAACTGTAAACAGGCAAATTTACTTTGTAAACCATACCAAGTCTCTGAGTGACATTGAAAGAGAGTGTTTAGCATGCCAAATTCCTAACCACGTCTGTCCTCCAAATGCCATTCTCTTAGACAAAGATTAGTCCAGTTGAAAGTGCATTTATACCACCCTTTGGAAAATGAATGTAAAAATAGCACCCTCTTACCCTGTGGAGCAAATACTTCAGCGTTCAGTCATATCTGCTGTATCAAATTGGGTACACAAAATCATGACACCCAAAATTACCGAACATTTTTGAAAATGTAGACCTTAGTATATAAGAATCCCTTTATGAGAAGGACATTTATTAAAATGTACTTTCCCTTCAAAGGAGTGAATGGACCCGCAGACATTCGAATGGGCTGAAACCAAAGGATGAATTATTAATTGGTTGGAGCTGTATTATCTGCTTTAGATGCTGGGCTGCAATGCGCACTGCTCAGTAAGTATCTGTTACATTCCTCCACTCAACCAACAGTAAGAAGTTCCTTTTATTTTATGATTAAGGAACTTCTTAATCAGGGAAACTGAGATTTTATGATTCTTGAACACAAATTCTTGTGCAGGCTTATTACAGCCTGACCTCACTTCCTGCAACAGTAGTGATTGTTGACCAGACCTTAGCACTCAGGAATTCCTCCCCTTCCTTGGTGGATTGAGTTGCCAGAGATGGTGAATGTCATTGCACGTTATAGTTTCTGACAGCTGGGACTCGAGTGTGAAAAGGACATAGAGAAACGGTTTTAAAATCTTGACGGGAGCTGTAAGGAGTAACAGGATATGGAGTCTTCCATTCACCGTCACTCAATCAGCGCATGTCAGCCTTGCCTGAAAATCAGTACCGACAGATGGCTGTTCAGTGGCGTAGGTGAAATTGTTTTTTGGTCTCAGTCCAGGGCCAGGTATCTGTGTTACAGTTGGCACTAGCTGGCACCTTTGTTAACAATCTCAGCAGAGAAGCCAAGGATTGAACGGCCCACAGAGACTGAACTGTCTTCTCAAACCTCCATAACAGTGTTGAGACATATTGGCAAGGTAGTGTGAGGAAGTCTGCCCCGCTGCTACCTGTACTGTAACAGTGGTTTAGTGTAGGACTTTATTTTTCGAAGCCATCAGCCTAGCATCTTTCGCTAGTAGTAAGTTCACATACATATATCTATATATGAATTATGAGATATTAATATTTAGTATATAAAATGAGGACACCAGTTGGGGATCCATAGTTAACACTGGGATTTTCACTTAAAGCTGGGATATGCCTCTTTGTTATGTATGCAACATCCAGCATATCCTCGCCACAGTTACAGCACTTACTCTCTGAGCACCAAATGAGTTTTTGCACTTTACAAGTTAATCAGTTAATTTATGAGTTAAAATTCATTAAGAATGGGTCCTTTCAGAAATTTAGCATTGGTGTCAAACTTTTTTCTCTATCAAAGGATCTCACAGATATGTCACAACTTCCCATAGAGTTAAAACTCATTCTTACTTAATGTATTCTCAACCTTAACGCCTTGTTAATGTAGTGTTTTTGCCTGGGGATATGTACAGGTACACACCAGACTCCTAAATAACAGAGATGAAGGACGATTCAGGGTCTATGGCACTATCTTAGAGTTCAAGTCCCTGCTCTGCCACAGATTTCCTGGGTGACTTTGGGTAAGTCACTTAGCGCATCTGTACAATGGGCATAATAGCCCTTCTCTACCTCACAGGGTGCTGTGAGGAGAAATGCACTTTAGACTGTGAGGCACTCAGGTACTGTGGCAATGGGTACCATATAAATGTATTAGATAGACAGAACAGTGACTGCATTTTAAGCATTGTTAAGCACCCACAACATGCACTGAAGACATGATTGGCACTGAGAAACGGTCATTTGCTAAGTAAGCATGTAATGCGAACCAGACAGCACACAGTGAGGGTGTGCCAATTCTGCAATGTGGGTGGACCCCTGCACCAGCGCAGAGCGCTGCTGAACTTAATAGGGGCATTGGAATCTGTCCGCGCATTGCAGGATTGGGGCCATTGCTTGTAACATATCAATCAATACCACGTGGATTCTCACAGGATACACATGGAAGTCCATCTTAGTCATAGTTGATTTGCACATCAGGAACAGACGTGAGTTGATGGTGTATCGCAGAAGCAAGCAGAAGGATAAGCAAACAAAAGAATAGAAACCGGAGGAACAATTTTTACTAAAGTAATTGAAATAGGCAGAGGTATTAAAATAAAAGGGCAGAAATAGATAGAGGAAGAGTATGAAACTAAAATAGTAGAAACAAGCAAATGGATATAACAACAAAATAGAAATGGGCATAATTAGTACATTAAAAACAAAATCTACAAATGAATGAAACATACAAACATATGCAGATGTAGCCTGTCTTTGTAACCACACAATTATTATTAGCGCTGCCCACATCCACCCTATTGACTGACACCCTTGTTTGTTGCATTGTGTCTTAAATTAAGCCTTAAACACTGGGATAATTCTTCCCTACCTCACAGGGGTGCTGTCTTAAAATACATTTAAGGTTGCGAGGTGCTCAAATACTATGGCAGTGGTGAAAGTAACGCCGAAGACTTACCGGTATGGGGGCCAGCTCCAGCCCCTTTGGAAGGGGCGGGGACTCAGGCAGAAGGGGCGGGGGTAGGGGGGTCAGCATCCCCCAGCCAGCCCTTCCACGTTGCCTGGCCAGTGCCATCTGGGGCACCAGCAGCGATTTAAAGGTAGTGGTAGGGGCAGCGGCAGCGATGGCCAGAGCCCCAGGCCCTTTTAAATTGCTGGCCCCGGGGCAGCTACTCCTTCTCCCCCACCCCCCTTGGCGGCCCTGCCGGTAGGGACCCTTTAAAGTCAGCTGGGTATGGGCTGGTACCACCAGCCCCTTTTTACGGTGCGCCATACCGGCTTACTTTCACCCCTGATTCCCCCCAATGGAAAGGTCCTATAAAGGGGATGAAAACAATGGCATTGTAGAGACATAAAACAGGATTTTATAGGCTTTCCTCTTAAAATCTCCAGAATTTCATTTAGAGCTAGATCATTTCTATAGGGTTTTGTTTTTTTAACTCTCCTACAGTCGTCTTTGGCAACAATATAATTTTCTGTGGAATGGTCAAAAAAAAAAATGAAACATAGAAAACGTATAATGTATTATTAAATTCTATAGGACTTTTCCATATAGATATTAGCGCAGGTGGGAAGGAGGGTTTTTTTTTCTTCTTCTTAGCTTGTTCATTCTGAGCTCTGAATCCTGCAAAAACCTGACCACCTTCTGACAGGAGCTGAGTACCCCAGGATCCTACCAGCTTCAATAGGAGTTGAAGGTGCTCAGAACTTTACTGGTACACAAGACATCCACAATAGTATAACTGTATCAGAGGGGTAGCCGTGTTAGTCTGAATCTGTAAAAAGCAACAGAGGGTCCTGTGGCACCTTTAAGACTAACAGAAGTATTGGGAGCATAAGCTTTCGTGGGTAAGAACCTCACTTCTTCAGATGCAAGTTGCATCTGAAGAAGTGAGGTTCTTACCCACGAAAGCTTATGCTCCCAATACTTCTGTTAGTCTTAAAGGTGCCACAGGACCCTCTGTTGCTTTTTAATAGTATAACTGGTTCTTTTTAGAGCTGCCTTAACACCATATCAGTGCCTTAAACTTTCCTCTTGCCCTCTGAACTTGTATTTATTTTTAAAATGTGGCTCGCTCTGTAGCTTGCCTGCATGAAATACAAAACTTGTTCTTTACATTATCTCCTCTGTCACCAAGAGCATGGTTGGATTAATGCAGAAGTGCCATCTGTGATCTCTGCTTTTTTTTTTCTTAAAGGGCAGAAAAATCAATGTACATGAGATATGGTGTTATGCCCACTGCACATTCATAGTGCAAGCCCATGCCCTCTGAGATTAAGGAAATAACACGGAGGAAAAAAGATAGAGAGGAAATTGGTAGGCAAGTTGCTATTTTTCATCTAGTTCTAAGCTCTTTGCCTGCTTAGAAAGAAATAGCTTTGCCTCAATACAAAAGTATCTTTTGTTAAAGGAAGAAAAAGGAGATTGATTTTCTTTCTTAGTGCATAATGGAGAGAAACAGTGCATAAAAATGTGATATTATTAAGTGCTGCCTGGTCCTGTATATTCTTGAAGTAATCATGAGGGCCTATTATTGTTATTATTTGAGGGTGGGGAGGAAAGATGCATTTTGGTTTCTTTTTTTACCATGTGAAGATTAGTTAAAGATCCAGAATAGGCCAGAAAACTCTCCCGGTAAAGCAAGCCCTACCACCTTCACTCAAGTTAAGCAATGAAAACAGGTACCTGTAGCTTCATTATGACTCCTATGGGGAGACAGGCATGCTTTGTTATAGACACATATGAACGCAATGTCCCAGTAGGATATTCACTTTTAGACCATGAATTGCTTTACAAATAACATTGCTACTCTGGTTTTCCTCCCATCTCCACCAGATTTACAGCTTTGAGTCCAGTAACGTCAATGGGGTTCCATCCGATTTATCCCAAATGGAGTGAGGTCAGAATCAGCCCCTGTAATAGGATAAACATTCAGAGCCAGGTTATGCCTTGATAGGTGCCGAGCTCCAGAAAGGGGTTGTGCTTCAGAGAGTCACAATTTCTCCTGGAGCACCCCAGTACACAACAGGGAGGGTGCTTGCTCTTGTGTGTTAGCTAGCTCTGCTGGTCAGCACACAAGGGGAGCCGGGATATGGTCCCATCTGCTCTGAGCTCCTCTCTGCCCACTTTTGAGTAGCTAGCTTTCATGGGGTTGATAGGAGGGAGCTGCGATCCATGCAGTGAAAGGTCTGCAATTGTGCTTGGCCTCAGTTTGGGGAGCTCATAGTTGGGAAAAGGCACCTTTCACCTTCTCCTTTCCTTGCACAGGAGCAGACATGATTTGGCTCTAAAAAGTTACAACTACCATAATAAGCTAAGAAAGCCACCTGAAGCAAAGGCCATGAAGGGGGAACATTATGACAGCATGCACCTGCTTACATTTACTCAGTTAGTTACTCTTAGTAGACTGGCAGACAATTCCAGAAGAAAAGCTCTCCGTAAGCTCAAAAGTCTGTCTCTTTCACCAACACAAGTTGTCCAATGAAAGTTATTACCTTTCCCACCTTGTCTCTCTAATATCCTGGGACTGACACTGCTACAACACTGCAGTTCCAGAAGTGCCATTTAAACGCCTAGTGCCGCTGAATACAGTTGCTGAAATGGATGCACTAAATCAGTTCTTTGGTAAAGCTGACTTGATGCTTCCCCAGGTGCTATGAAGTGAAATGTCAATTATGACCTATTAGAGCAAGTAGATAATCTCTCTGTTTAGGTATCTCCAAAGTGCCCATCACTTTCATTATCCTCACCATCTCCCCAACCAATATCCCTGCCTTGCTCCTGATCCGACTCCCAGTCTCTTCTCCTTACTGCTCCCTTCATCTCTTTTCCTCACCTTCTTCCATGCTCTTTTTGTATATTAGTACTGACCACCACTGAGCAGCCTCTCTCTCGTCCTCCAAACCCTCCTCCTTTAACAACCTATTCCCACAGAACTTCCCTATCCTTACCTCACTGCTATCATCTCCATGCCCTCCCACAGCTGCTCGGCTGTCATGCATAGGGATTATTCGTATAATTTATTAAGATACGTAAGTGTGCACGGAGCAGTACAAATAATAGAGACAGTCAGTGTCCTGAGGGTCTTACCATCTGAACATAAACTGTGCCAGTGCTAAATCGTAAACTCTTTTACGTAGCAAACATGTCCTCTTGCTTGTTTTTTTTTTTCAAGTGCTGTGTTCATTTACAACACTCCATGAATAACTGATTGAGAATCATAGAACAAATTATTATTAAGATATGTCAGCTATGCACCTTTGTGCCTATTTTCTGCTTATATGGTTTGCTTCTGGAATGAAGTTACCTAGCAGTAATAACAGGACACCATGCTCATCACAGTCCCTTTACAGTTGTGTTTTGTAACTAAACTCGGGTAACAGCCACCCATTATCATGGACTTCAATGTAAGCACTTTCACACTAGAGAGAGACTTGACTTGCAGTATTCAAGTCCATAGCCAAATTTTCCAAAGTTCAGGAGGAATTTAGAGCTGAGATTTTGGTTTTCCCTCCATGATAGAAGCAAGGGGATCAGCTGCAAATTTTGGAGCGACAGTAGGTGTTTGATTTTGCTTTGACCCCTTGAAGATATGTTTCAATGCAAAGAAAGCTAGGGAAAGTCTTCCACAATTCCACTTTGTAAAGAACACAAGAAAAAGCTCAGGGCAGCATCCCCCAGTGATAACTTTTCAGTTTGTTTCCAAATTCCGACACAAGCAATGGTGGTGAGCAGCTGTGAGCAGCTGGAAGTGCACTGTAGGTATGGAAATGCGAATGAGCGTACCAACCTGGTAAAGAAGGGACAAAACATCTTTAAAAAAATATTGTGATTATTATTCTATAAGATTTAATGAGCCTGAAATGTTTAAATTCTCCACAGTAGCAAATGCCACTGAGAGCACCTGCTATTACTAAAATAACTTTCCGTGCCCTGATGAAATGATGAATGGTAAGAAGGCTGCCAGTTTTCTAAACAAAGCTTGAGGGATTTCTTGGCTGGTTAAGATGTCTGGCAGGCAGCTTGCTGCAGCTATGTTTTGGAATTCCTGTTTTGGAACGAGGGGCAGAGAGATTTCTAACTTCTCTTCCAAGAAAGGATTGTACCCATTGTTGGTGTGTCTACCCACTATTGAACGAGCCACGTTTCTGATTAACCATCCAAAATCCCTATAGACTCCTGGAGGTTTGACTATGATATTTTTGTGAGATGTATAAATAGGCATGACTGAGATACAAAGCCACTGAATCAAGGGAAAGACTCCGATTGATTTCCATGGTCTTTGGATCAGGCCCTGAATACGCTATATGAGCAAACATGTATACTGTGCCCTCAGGGATTACCTTAGGACAGCTGTTTTTTTCTGCACTGCAGAGAAATAAACAAATATTAGAGCCAAGTTATATTTTTGTTATTTGAGGTTAAGTATGAACTGGTTCATGTGTCACTGATTTCTGAAAACAAATTAATAATGGAGACAAACTTGGCTTCAGGGCGGCACTTGCTTCCAATTCAGTTGACTTTCTATTTTTAATTATATTTTATGGATTAAAATTATCACTCAGAAAGCTGCTGAATTTAGTTGTAAGATCACCATTTGCTTCTCACTCCTAATAAAGAAGCAGAATATGGGTATTTTAGACTAAGGCACTGCAAAAGATACAAAGATTTCAGATTTGGATGAGCCCATATCAGATAAATTAAATCAGGATACCGTGGGTTTGAATTTACCTAAATCTGGCCCAGAAGAATCCATATGTCTGAAATCCATCACAGGTGGGGAAAGTGAGGCAGGGGAAAGAGGCCAATTAAATAAAATCTACATTCTAGGAACCATTGCCTGGGGCACTGGGCAAATTGTTTATCTATGACTCAGGAGTCTCAGATAGGCTTTAGTGGGGAGACATCCCAATGTAATGTATGTGACATCACAGTGATATGTACACTGTGAAGTACAACATCGATCATCTTTACATCATGCTCAGGGTTCACAGAACTGTACCACCTAAACCTGGGCCTGTATATCGGAGCAGAGAATGGGAATTTCCTATAGTGAAGGATTCTGAAATTTGGCTTCATGCCGAATTGGAGCAAAATCCAACCGTTTCAAAATTCTCTGCGAAAGAAACCGCTCGAAAAAAAATTGTTTCGTATTGATCAAAACTTTTTTTTTGTGGCCAAAATCAAAAAGAAAAATGAAAAAAAAGTATTTTGTTTTGATTGCAACCTTTTTATTTTATAATATATAATAATGCATTTTTTAAGAACAGAAACAAACAGTCATTTCAAAACAGAACGTTTTGACATTGTCGAGACACCCTTCCCTAGCCCCTTTTTTTGGGTCTGAAACAAAATGTCTGTGAAATTGATACGAGTTTGTGAAGCGCTTAGATAGAACTGCATTCTCCAATGGAAAATGCTTGCATCAAAGTTTTTCCAAGTAGCTTTAGTCTTCAGTTCTTTTGTCCCTAATTTAGAAATGTTTGGCAGATGTTACATTCCCCAGCAAAGCAGAAGGCCCAATCAGGTTTAGAAATAAAATGAAAATAAAGCAACTGAGGAAACTCCGGCAGAGACACAATGGAACAAATGCTCAGAACAGAATCCTGAAACTGTATGTGCACATCTGGTCAGCATGCAAATCCCTCTTCCTGTTCACTGGTGGGTAATTGGGCCTGCAAAATAGAATTGCACAAATCAATGTCAGTTTTTGCATATTCCAGTACCTGTTCGGGGTGTGCAAATTCAAGTTTCTAAGCAGCTGGCTTTGGTCAGGCAGCTTTACATCTGCAATGAGTTACCTCACTTGGTGAATACCTTACTCTGTGAATGATTTTACAGGGCCAATGAGAATACTTAAGGAATAATGTCTACTCAGCCTGACTAACAGTAAATTCTTTGACCCGCTCTATTTAGGAATGAGTCTAAATAAACCGAGTGAAAATTAGCTCTTTTCAAACTGTAATGTTTCAAAAATTAATATTATCCCAACTTTAGTTTGTAATTTAAGGGCTTTGGCATGGCATGCCAGAAAACAACCCACTACTCAGACAGCTTTAAAAACAGGACTGTTGCCTTTTAGCTGAAGGTTTGACCCCCTGTCACCGACTATACTTAAATCACATGGATTATCTGGAAAAATATATGGATGGGGGGGTTCAAAATATATATGAGATGAGATCAATGCAGTGTGAATTTTTCATGAAAAACACTTGTGTTTTAAAAGAGCCGCGGATGAGTCCAGACCAAGAAAGTACTTAGATGTCATAAAGGATAAAAGGATCCAAGGAAAAATGATGGCTTAGTCTCAAGGAAACAGACACAAGCAGAATCTTCTTAGATTAAGCTGCTTAGGCATGTGTAAAAATTGTCCCTTCCTCTAATGTTTTTTCAGTATGACACTATGTTTCTCTGTGTTATACATATTGAAAATAACTGAAGCATAGATATTTGAGAGCCAAAGCGCACAGGCTGCCAGACATTACTATATTCTAGAGGGCTGGTGACTTTATACTATGGACAAGTGGCAGAACTCAGCATCCAGTGCTGGTATTCTCTATCTAGGCACTGACAAAGCACAGTACAGGTACACTAGAGTGCCTAAAGGCTGTATTGCAGCTGGAGGACATCTGGTTTTTGGAGTCACCCTGGGTATGCACACCAAGAGGAGACAGTCTACTCCCCATTCCAAGCCAGGTCAGCTCTACAGGCCAGCGTGGAAGGGAGAATAAGACCGTACCTCATTTTGTCCTTCCCCATTTGCGTTGCTAGCACTCAGAGTGGCCCAGGGACTGTGCTTTCAAATGGGATCCCAGCCAGCCTGTCTGTTTAAGGATACAAGAGACCTTCCTGACCTCCGCACCCCTTGCACATCTGTGCTGGTGCTGGACAGAATCTGGCCCACATATTCATCAGTGAATTGTGGAAATAGTAGTTGTGGAAAGCCAAGGATCATCAGTGGCTATCCCCTCACTCACTGCACTCACAAGAAATTCCCATTTCTGATGGATCAACCTTGCTAGGTGCAACAGAGCAAGGAGAAAAATCCACAAGCTTCTTGTTAGTATGCTCTAAAGAGAATGCAAAGTATGCTGGATTGTGAGTTTACATGGTGGGCAGTTACATGCTGCCTTTTGGATCTGCGATGGGCACTGCTTTAGCTACTGAGTTTCTGTGTGCCTGCAAAATATCTAAGTCACTCAGTTTCACAGCGATTCCTAGCCTGCAGTGAGAGACAGGTTCAAATCCTGAGAACGGCAAGAATAATGTATTGTTTTCTTTCAAGATGGGCTTGAATCAAATTCAGACACACACACACAATCTGCTGCTTTTGAAATCCAGATTGTGTTCTAGAACCTGATTTTTTCCCCTTAAGCCCGTATTCGATCACTGTTGACCTGAATTTGATGGGTTAATTGTTATGGCTTGGCAATGATCACATCCGACCAGAAGATTTATAGGTCCTTGTCCAATTCAGACTACAGGGTCCGAGAACTCAGAGAGTTCTATATCGGGAGAGGACTTTTGGGGTGCTTGGCAAAAACACCGAGGACAATACCAAATTGATAAAAGCTTTATTGAGCTTAACAAAAGTAAAAATAAGTGCTATGAAACTTATGACTGCAAAACAGTAAAAGAATTCCAAAACTCCTGGTGGTAACATTCCTATTATAAGCAACAGAGGGTCCTGTGGCACCTTTAAGACTAACAGAAGTATTGGAGCATAAGCTTTCGTGGGTGAATGCCCACTTCATCAGACGCAAGTGATGGAAATTTCCAGAGGCAGGTATAAATCAGTCTGGAGATAACAAGGTTAGTTCAATCAGGGAGGGTGAGGTGCTCTGCTAGCAGTTGAGGTGTGAACACCAAGGGAGGAGAAACTGCTTCTGTAGTTGGATAGCCATTCACAGTCTTTGTTTAATCCTGATCTGATGGTGTCAAATTTGCAAATGAACTGGAGCTCAGCAGTTTCTCTTTGGAGTCTGGTCCTGAAGTTTTTTTGCTGTAAGATGGCTACCTTTACATCTGCTATTGTGTGGCCAGGGAGGTTGAAGTGTTCTCCTACAGGTTTTTGTATATTGCCATTTCTGATATCTGACTTGTGTCCATTTATCCTCTTGCGTAGTGACTGTCCAGTTTGGCCAATGTACATAGCAGAGGGGCATTGCTGGCACATGATGGCATATATAACATTGGTGGACGTGCAGGTGAATGAGCCGGTGATGTTGTAGCTGATCTGGTTAGGTCCTGTGATGGTGTTGCTGGTGTAGATATGTGGGCAGAGTTGGCATCGAGGTTTGTTGCATGGGTTGGTTCCTGAGTTAGAGTTGTTATGGTGTGGTGCGTGGTTGCTGGTGAGAATATGCTTAAGGTTGGCGGGTTGTCTGTGGGCGAGGACTGGCCTGCCTCCCAAGGTCTGTGAAAGTGAGGGATCATTGTCCAGGATGGGTTGTAGATCACTGATGATCTACACTGATGATCCACTGTAGATCACTGATTCCTATTATAAGTACCTTAACCTAACATACTCACACCCTTCCTTGAGGACCTGGTAATAGGAGGTAAAGGACCAGCCTTACTCCTGGCATGCCCAATAACACGATGGTTCTTGCTTCCCAATAGTTAGGAACGTTGAGTGGTTATACTATACTACACCAACTGAGCTGATAGCATGATAGAAGATAAAATGATTGGTCGATAAAAAGATAGTCTATAGAATATAGAAGAACAAAGAAAAGAAAAAGCTCCCTAAGATATCCTTACAAAGTATTTTATAGGATCCTGATGCTATGTAATTCAGGCCCAACCTACTATACCCAAATCTTATTTCCATACCCTAAGAAATTTATGGGTACCCTTATCCTATAGGTTACTGGATTATGACACTTACTCTTTACATATTAATAAGGATTGTCTCACTCCAAAAAACTGCCAACCTAGGCTCTCTTGGTGACTTCCAGGTTTGTGGTGTACCCTGCAGTTACCAACCGGTTGCAGACGCTGGATAAACCTGTTCAGTGTTGTGTGTAGTTCCTCCCTTCGGTTCCCCAAAGTTCAGGGACCATTTTTATCTGTGCCAAAGGTTGCCAGGCTTTATGCTGACTTACTCTTAACTGATCATACTTTTAGCTATTTAGCTGATCTTACAGGATACAGGCTGGTGGGCTTCTTGCATTTCAGCAAAACTTATTTGATGTATAATTATTAGGACACACATATCATATGCCTCAACACATCCTAATTTCATAGGAATTAATACCAATAAAATATAAGAATCATATATTAAATGGATTAATTCAGAAAGAGAAACATATTATTTGATATGGCTGGCTGGATTAGAAGGATATAGTAGCTAGCAAAATAATCCTAACCTAGGTTGGAATACTGACTACAGCTGTGTGAAAGTTTCAGAACCCGAGAATCAAGAAAAACAAGTCGTTTTATGCAAACCAGTGCTTGCAAACTTGAAGCTCAAGTTCAAACTGGTCACTAGACTAGGGGTTGGGAAGGTGCCCCAGGTCAGATTGGCCAGGGTCTTGGTGTTTGTTTTTGCCTTGCTTTGCAGCATGGGGTGTGAATAGGGTGATCAAACAGTAAGTGTGAAAAATCAGGATGGGGTGGAGGGTAAAGGTGCCTTTATAAGACAAAGCCCCAAATATCGGGACTGTCCTTATAAAATTGGGACATCTGGTCACCCTAAGTATGAATCATCTGATAGGATCACCAGAGCATATCTCACCTAATCAATTCACTGCCACTGCAGGGACTTCTGGCATTGGTGACACCACAGTCTCTGCTGTTCTTTAGCTGTGGCACACAACAGTTTAATCTCCTGAGGACAGAAATGCTTTGAATTAAGTAAAGTCATTGGGGTCAATCTGCGTGAAACTGAATGGCCAGTGATATAAAGGAGGCCAAACTAGATGATCAAACGATCCCTTCTGCCTTAAACTCTATAAAACGTTTTCTTGACCCTTGGAGTGAACTCCCTGCTGCCTCTGAATAAGCCATTTTTTGGTTTTTCTAAACCATTTTGTGGTTTTAATTTCATTTCAAAAATCAAACTTTAGCGACATTTGATCCCACAGCACATGAGGTCTTAGGTTAAATGAACCACTGCAACCCTCCCCACGCAGTGCAGATGAGCCAAAGGGAACCTATTGGTTTTGTTTTGAGGTTGGGCTTTGATGAACCTGCAACTAAAAGTGGTGCTTCGTGTGTAGGAGGAACAGTTTAAATGTTTTGATGAACCCCATGCAAGCTGGAACTGATGAGCTTCACACATCTGTAATTTCAGCACTTGAATAGCCTATTAAAAGTGATTTTGTAATCTTCAGAGCATGGGGTTGTGTGCAGACCATTAATGGGTCTGACGTCTGTGATATTTATCTCCTTTGAAGTGAGTCAGATATAGAGTCTCTGAAGTATTTGGTGCAGGGATGGTGTGGGGGGAATGGGAAAACCTATTTGCATTACTGCCTCAATGTGGGAGAATGTCTCACCAGCATGAGGAGGGTTCAGTTGTGCCTTATCGATAACGGAGAGTGGAATGGAGCTTCACTGAACTACTGGGCATTCTGGGAGGCTTTAGAGCTTGCTGGGAAGTGTCCGTCAGAACAATTTTCCAATTTGTTTGCAGTTTTTTGTAAAATCAAAATTTTCCACATGAAAAACTCAATTCTACTGACAATGTCCTAATGTCTAATAGAAATGAAATATTTTGTTTTGGGTCAATTCAAGCCAGTGTGCTTTGTTTTGTTGAACTGCCCTTAAACATTTAGTTTTGAATCAGTTCAATAAAACGTTAAACTGCAATTCTCTGTCAACACATTGTCTTTCAGGAGTTGTAGTTCAGTCCCTCATTATCTCCTTTGGGTCAAGCTCACTGGGGGACTGCATCTCCCATAGTGTATTGAAGATTTCCCTCTTGCCAAGCACTACAAAATGCATCCTGGGTGCCACTGGACTCTGGGTGTAGTCAAGCCGGGGAGCCTGGCCATATGGGCAAATGGGGGCATCAGACTTCTGAACTACAGCTCCCATAAGGCACTCCGTCACAATGGGAAAATAACAAGGAGTCCGGTGGCACCTTAAAAACTAACAGATTTATTTGGGCATAAGCTTTTGTGTGTAAAAAACCCACTTCTTCAGATGCATGGAGTGAAAATTACAGATGCAGGTATTGTTATACTGACACATGGGAAAATAGAGTTTAATGTTGAACTGACTTGAAATAAAGTGTTTTGGATCATTTCAACAAAATGATGGAAACATTTAGATTTCAGAAAGTTTGAGATATTCAGTTTAACTGAAAATGGAAATTTATGAGTTTCAATTGTTCTGAATTTCTGTTCTACAATTTTTTTTGAAATTTCAACTTTTCACCCTGATTTGGGACAAATTCCCTGATTCCCTGTGGGACAGAGATTCCATATTTCACTCAGCTCCCCTTTGCCCTGCACTACAAGGCCCTTGGAAAGAGCATATTCACAGCTATACCTCTTCGGAACCTGTGCTGAGGGAAGCTCTGTTTTCTCCTTGTTCCACCCTTCTAGTTCACTAGCATAATTAGCCACAAGCTGAATCAGGTGAACTCAGATGGGAGAGGAGGTGTATCTCTCAGACCCTGACCCAAGCTGGCAGTGGATGAGTTGAGCTGGTGCAGAGCTGAAGTCCTGCTTTGCAGCCTTTCCCCCCACTTCTGTTTATTGCTGCTTTTGGCAACATAGACACTCTGAGACCATCGTGTTCAGGAAGAGCTAGAACTGCTGAAACAGGCCCACATGACCTCTGCATTTTTGTGTGTCTTGTATTGGCTGTGTTATGCTTATAGCTCCGCAGAGATTGTAATCTAATGGCTAGAGCAGTAGTTGGCTAGCCCAGGAGGGCTGGGTTCTAACCTAGCTTCTCTTTGTGACTCTTTGTGTGGATGCAGCAAGTCAATTCACTTTATATTGCAATTACCCATCACCATAATGGGCACAATAATACTTACCAACAGTTGGGTGCTCAAATCTGACCCAGAGGGCCTAATTTGCCACTGCTTTGAATCTTGTATCATCATTTACTCCAGGAAAAGGATCACTGCTCAAGTGCAAGGTAGTGGACAATCAGGCCTACATAGTCCAGAAGAGCTCTCCTGGAGAAATCTCTGAACGTTACTGCAGATCCTAGCCATCTCACCGGACATTGACAAACATTAGCAATGAGGATGCAACATGTTTGTAGGCTGGCTGATCTGACCATGTAAAATACAGGGCCTCATCTAAATCCCGCTAAAGTCAATGGGAAGACTCTCATTGCCTCCAACAAGCTTTAGATCAGCTCCACAAGGCACAGCACAACTTTATGGATATTGATAATGAAATGTGCCTTTTTTATGCCATTTAAATATTAGCCCTTCTTTATTTTGTGATGGGCAGCATTTCTCAGGTCCTGATCCAAAGCCCATTGATGTCAATGGAAAGACTCCCATTGATTTCACTGGGTTGTGGATCAGGTACCTGGTGAATAGGTGTATTTCTATTACGTCTTTTACAACTATTCTGTGGGGAGGATAAAGCTGTTATAGACAAATTGCTTGAATTTTCAGGCAAATCTTTCAGGTCTCTTCTGTGACCAACAATAAAAAGGATAGTTTTTAATGGTGGTCTGCATTTACATGACACAAATCTAGACTGTAGAGCTGTATTGTTTTAGTTGATATACTAGCAAGCTATAGAAAGAGGGGGATTATAAAATTATTTCAGATAAATAGAGAAAGTTCTTAGCCCCCAATATCACTTGTCACTCTTAGGATAGGACAAATAACACTCAGCCGGATACATTTAATTACTGATAGTTGGCTAGAGGTCTGAAATGTTGAAAATAAATAAATAAATAAACCCCACTCGCATCACTAAAACAGGAGACGACATCTCTGAATTTTAATTAGAATTTCCACTTAAAACCCATGGAATGTAAATACGGTTTTGGACATTCCCGAGGCAATCAAAAAGCCTCCCTTCCAATTTATTACATTTAGCTAAGAAGTTTGAAAAAAGGCTTTATGCTGCCTTGTCACTTTGTATTATTAGTAACGCACATCGTGCCCAAGTACTGCATTCTGACCTGTACTGACGTGCCTGGATAGATGCTGGGAAAGGGTAGGACAAAGCTCCTGGAAATAACCCTGGGAGATTCTGCGGACAACAGTATGGTTGTGGAGGGTGTTTGTGTACTTACTTACCACTCAATGCTTGACACGATGCTTTCCTGTCTATTTTTACCATCTTAGGTCCTCTTTCTTTTTGGGGCTAGACTGTGCCTTTAGGCAAAGCCCTGAGCAAATGAGAGGTGTTCACTACCCCATACCAGGAGTAGTCCAAACAGGTATTGTGCCTCAGAGAAACAATTTTCTCCCAGCTTCCTCTGAGTAGTAGAGTCTATACCAGCAGCACTGGTTGGTCTGTAAGGAGAAAAGAAGGGAAGGCTCTGTTCCTCCCCATGCATTCCTCACCTACCTGTAAGTGAGTGCAGAGTGCCTGCTTAATGTACTCCAAGTCACAGCATAGCCCTTAACTTTTAATAACTGTTTCCCATTTCCCAACAAGATAACTACACATGGTCAGCAGCACGTACTCTCCACAGCACCAAGCTGTTCCCTCCTAATACTTTTGCAAAGCCAAGCAATGGTAAAAATATTCTGTAAGTCAGGCTTCTGGAGCCTAAATGTGGCTGGCAAAATTATATATATAGTCCCTGAGTTTCATTTCTCTGCAGCTGAAGGGTTGTGGGAAGCAACAAAGTTGGTGAGCTGCATCCTTTTTGTGCAGGTGAATTGAAACAGAGCAACCATTATTAATCTGTATAGGAAGATACAAGAGTGCGCAAATGCCATGGCTGCATGCATTCCTTCCAACAAAAAGTAAGTAGGGGTAGGAGTAGGAGTAGGGGTAGCTCAGTGGTTTGAGCATTGGCCTGCTAAACCCAGCATTGTGACTTCAATCCTTGAGGGGGCCATTTAGGGACCTGGTGCAAAAATCTGTCAGGGACAGTACTTGGTCCTGCTGTGAAGGCAGGGGACTGGACTCAATGACCTTTCAAGGTCCCTTCCAGTTCTATGAAATAGGTATTTCTCCACATTAAAGTACATATCTCTATGCTCATTAGATGTGTCCCCCAGACTTCTGGCAAGCTGCCAGCCTGGCCCTTAGTGTGTCAAAAGCATGAGTACTCTCTGCTGTAGAATGTCAATGTTCTAACATGTGCTGATGGGCATTACTGTGACACAGTTATAAGGGACTTATTCATAACAAGAAAATTATTCTACTATGATTTCCCTGCTGCATTTCCCCTCTGGCAGTTGAGCTGCTCTTCTGCGGGTGAAGTGAGCTGGTAGAAGCTTGTGGGTATGAGTTTTAGTGGCGCACAAGAGAAGACCAAAGTAGAGCACTCATGTCATGAGTGAATAATTATCCCTCACTCTGTGATGCTCAGTTCCAGTGTATCTTGCAGAGAAAAGTGAGACCATTTGCTGTGCAGGCAACAGCAAAACCTGCTTGAATTGTAGAATCTAAAACATTTGCTAGGGTTGAACAGAGAATGGAAAAAAATGCTCAGTATGATCCATTTAGATTTCCAATTCAACTTTTTTGCCTTATCATATTGTATTTGTTTCCTCTGGTTTTTTAACTTGTGTGAATTCTCCCCCCCTGCCAAAAAAACAAATTAAGCTTGAATATTCAGCAAAAAAAGAATTTGAAATTAAATCACGGGAAATGTGCAATTCATGTAGTGTTGGTTAGCGGCGTACGTCATTCAGCCAAGGAACAGAAATTAATATCACAGACTCATGTAACTCATCATAAAGGGACAGATGACAAATATCTTCTTTGAACTAATTGCAAACCACGATTTATTTACTGAAGACGTTCATGAGTATTTTCAAATAATATTTAAATATTCACTGAGGACCAGAAGGAAAGATGGCAAAATTCATCAACTAAAATTTTGTGTTGCAAATCATTAATTCAACTCCAGTGTTTATGCAAAACTTTATCACAGTTGCTAAACCATATATCACACAAACAGGTGTAGATGACTGCCAATTACATTCTACTGCAGATATTTTTTTCTAATTTACAATAACTTATGGAAAATACTATGCGAAGTAATTTACATTTCTGTTTCCAAACATCTTCTTTATTCTGGCTTATTGTCAAGATTATTTATGGTATCAGGATTATTTACGAGTACTGTGGTCTGGTTTTGGTAGAGTCACAGATACAGAGATGTGCAAAGATAAAAGATAAGGTTGAGGGTTAAGATGTGAGGGAATAGACAGTGAAGCCTGAATGAGACAGGATGGCTGTGGAGCAGGGAGAACTCCAATATGAATGAAATATGCTCTACCTACAGAAAGCTCAAGAGTTTGAGGTCCAGAGAGATTGAGTCAGGAGTGGATGGGAAGGTGAAATCCACAAAACCAAATCTCAGGACCTGGGTGTGGTGTTGCTGCACAATGTTCCTCCTTCACCTTTGCCTGCTATTCTAGTTTATGGGCTGGAATTGCATGGGCCACTTGCATGGAGTACTGGGGTTAGAGCCCACATCTGCAGGCCTTTCCATGGCCCAGATATTACCCATCACCCCTTGTGGCCAGAACTGGGGTGCCACAGAAACCTTTCTTCATAGCTCAGACTTCTCTACGTGGCTGCTCCTCAACAGACCCTGCTGTGAAATGCCAATACATGATGCTGAAGGACTTTGGCTTGTTCTCCACCTCAGGGATGAATTTCACCCTACAAGAATAAGATAAAGGAGCAGACTTTAAGTATGTCTTCAGTGCCATAACCTTGCCACTTCTCCAGGCAGGCCTAGAAGCTTACAGAAAAAAACAAACAAACAGTGTAGACAAGGACTGGATTTCTAATGTAAAAAACAAGCATGAACATAAACTAAAACAAGTCTTTATACATCATAACCAATCAAAGGCCAGATACTCAGCTATTGCAAATCACTAGCTCTATTGACTTCAATGGAGTTATGCCAGCTTACCCTAGTTGAGATTCATGGCCCCAAATGGGACACAATTCCCTGCCTTTTGTTTTGATTTACAGGGCATCTTTAAACTTAATTGGTTTAGGGGACATAGGGGAAAGGGAAGATTAAAGAGATTTGTGCGTGATTTCTCCTAGGCAGTCTGAATATGACCTTCAGTTCAGTGTGGCTTGCTTGAGTATGTGTGTCAAGAAAGGTATTTATACCTCTCTATTTTTGCCAAACTATTTTTTTCTACATTTTCACTCCTAATCTGTGCCTCATCTGTCTGAAATCTGCATCTCAACTGACTCCTTGCTGTGAGCATTTTACATTAAAAAAATATGAAAAGGGAGCAAGGGGGGAGACTGGGTGCGGGAAGCAGAGAAAGAGGCGAAGAAAAAGAAAGGAAGGCAGAAAAAGAGATGCAGGAGGGACCTTCGAGATAGGGCAAGAGAGCAAGGAAATAGCCTTTGGAAGAAAAGAGAGAGAATTTGAAAGTCACAATAGCATGAATAGAAGAACACGGGAGGTATGGATCTCATTCATTAGAATGAACATTGTACCTGCTGGAGTACAACCTTCCTTCTCAGTAGGTCAGCCCACTGCATGGCCATAATCAATACTTCTCTGTAGTTTGAGCCATGTGGACAGCTGCAGATATTTTTGGCTGGCTTGGGTCTTTTGTTCTCAAGTCAGAGGTTGGAAAAGTTACAACTCTTTATTTTAGATATTGGTTTTGTCCCTTAACTTATGATTAGGAACCTTGGAGCAAAGCAAATTAAATAAGGACCTCAGCTGATGTAAATTGGTGTAGCTCTATTGAAATAAATGAAGCTCTATTTACATCTGCTGATGATTTGGCCAATAAGTTCCAAGAACTTTAGTTTCCTTCGGAAAGGTGTCTTCTGTAGCTGGTGAAATTTAGAAATAATTATTTAAGGTAACTTTTTTCAGATCTTGCATAGGAGGGCATATATATTTTAATTCGAAGTTTCAGTGAAAGTTATATTCATTTCTCCTTTTGAGCCATATATTTGTCAGCGGTTGGAGAAAAATGCCAAATGTTTTGAAACGTATTTCTGGTCACCAAATAACATTTGGTTTGATTCATATATTAGCAAAATGCTCTACCATAATAAAGTGAGCATTACAGTATTATTAAGCCAAGTACATAAATTTCAAATGTCATTTCTTACCTGCCTTATTATTATTTTCCATATTGTACTTCCCACCCAGTATCTTAATTAACTGCATAGCCTTATGACTCCCCAGTGACTCCAGAGAATTTTAAACCTTTGGAGACGTGGTTTGTGGTTAACAATCTAAATTAGGCCATCATCTTATTATGACAGACAAAATATCATATTAACAACTTATATTTAAGTTTCTATTTTAAATTCCATTTTTACATGCTCATGCCTTTCCAAAATAAACACTTTGAGAGCTGTAATTTTCTATGCATGTGTAACCAGCTGTGCAGTGCATGTTCCACATCTCCATTGAGTGACTTGTGCACAGAGAATATGAGTCTACCACTGCTACCCCCTAGAGGAGATGCTCCTGTAGCTCAGCTGATAGAGTCTCATGCTTCTAGCACTGAGGAAAACTCTTCAGTGATGAATCATTACAGTTGATCTATGCCATGTGAAATATTTCAGGAAAGTATGAGACATATCCCTGCAGCTGGGATTTTTAGGAAAATATCCAGAGAGTTGGGTATATAAAATATAATCCTTGTATAAGTATATCTGTCTATTTATCACATGTTCTTGAATAGAGCTATAGCATAAATGACTGAAGTTTGAAATTTGAAACTTAGGCCAGGTCTACACTACCGCGGTAGTTCGACAGCTGGCAATCGAACTTCCGTGTTCGATTTATCGCGTCTGGTCTGGACACGATAAATCGATCCCGGAAGCGCTCGCCGTCGACTGCGGTACTCCAGCTCGGCGAGAGGAGTACCGCGGAGTCGACGGGGAGCCTGCCTGCCGCGTGTGGACCGTGTCTGAACCGCGGTAAGTTCGAACTAAGGTATGTCGACTTCAGCTACGTTATTCACATAGCTGAAGTTGCGTACCTTAGTTCGAATTTGGGGGTTAGTGTAGACCAGGCCTTAGTCTGGACATAGTTCCCACACTGAGGACTAGTTCCTTATCAAGTGGAACATCACTTCTGAGAATACCAGTGAGCTTTTACTAAGCATCATTGTACATTCTTTCTTCCCAGGACTGCTGCTGGGACAGTCTGTATAATTGTAAAAGCCTCTGTGAAATATATGCACCAAAATCCACCTTTTCCATAAACCAAAAGCCTTGCCAAATTTAAAGCCCTAGAACTGAAGTCCTCTATCCACAGAACAATTACAAAACAGGCAGAAGTGGTGCAGACTTTTCCATATTGTCCCAGCCGTTAGTCTCATCTGCGAGCAGGGTTAGTCATGGCACATTCTGTCTTTGGCCTCTCAACTGAGACTGAGAAAGTGGCAAATTAGTTTCATGAGGGTGCTGTGGATATCTGCCACACTGGGTTTTGGGAAATAGGGTATATATTCTGATATGAAGAATAGTGGTGCATAATCCTCTATCCCTTTGCCAAAGCTTTTCTGAAAAGTTTGGAAATCTCATAATACCATCTACAAGCACAGACTAGGTGCAGTTGTTGTGTGACTTCCTGAATAACATTTAATAAAAATAGCAATTGCAAATAAAACCAAAGGGCCTGAGTATCAGCTTTATGGTTTATATCCCTTCCTTTGCACTATTTCCTCTCTCTGAATGATGGCTATTCCTTCTGTCTCATTAGGAAACATTTTAAGTCACCAATGGAACTGTCGGAGGGGTTCTGAATACTAGATCTGGTCAAAAATGTCAATCAAATCTTTTCCCCCCCAGAAAATGGCTTTTCAACGTACAGGAACTTTTCACCAAGAAAACGCTAGGTTTTGTCAAAAAAATCAGTTTTGTGTTCAAGCACTGAAACCGTCCAAATTGGAAAAAAATTAGTTGCCAACTGAAACGTTCAATTTTGGCTTTGTGACAAAGATTAAAAAAAAATTATATGCCTTGAAAAAAAAGCAGTCATATCCTGATCAGCTCTTGTGAATACAAGGCCGTGATGTGGTATCCAAACCCCACACTGGGCCTGAAGGGGTTAAAAGACAATAATGGGCCCTGGTAGCCCCACCCCTCCAGACCTTCAGAGCATGCTCCAACTGGAGAGGAAGCATAAAAGGGAGCAACTCAGCTCAGAAGGGGGAGGATGTCTCACCTATCTTGAGGGCTCCTGAACGAGGGCACCAAAGAAGCCTCCTTGTGAGGAAGGAGACTGTAAGCTGAGCCCAGCTGGGGCTGAAGGTCTTTTGCTATCCTATACTGGACTTGGAGACCTGGGGGGAGACAGATTGTGGGAAGTGACCTAGGGAGGCAACTCTGAGCACACTCCATGATGCGGGAGCCCGGTGGAGTGGGAGGCCCTGGGCACCTCTACCAACTGCCTTTGTTTCAGGAGGGGCATAAGCCTCATTTCCACCCCTACTCCTTCTCTAGTAAGGAGAGGGTAAGGACACTGAAACCCCTGAGGTGAAGTTAAGCCACATATAATGCTTATGAACTAGACTGAAAGTCTTTTCTGCTGGAAGGTGAGACTGGAAACTAGGTGCATTACCCACTAGGCTGTCTGGCCCTCCAAGCACTTTATTATACGCATCCTTGGAAATAATAGTCACTAAACACCCAGGAATATTTTTTTCCTTTGCAGCTGACAATAGCAATGAAACTGTTCCACAAAGTACACAATCCATAATTGCACATTTGGGGAAGGTAGTTAAAAATCAGCCTGTGGCCATGTGCCTCATCAATACCACTGGGATTCATGTGATTTTCACTTAAATTATTATTATTGTTCAATCATCCAAGAGTGTGCTAGATACCTCAAAACACAACTACAGAAAGAGATCCCTATTCTCTTTTGCCCTGCATCCTTTCTAGTCATTGTTATCCAGGCACACTTGGTATAAACTGCTTCCATTCTGATTTAATACACAACTTGTAGGGCAGCAATGGATAAGGTCCTGAGTCACCTCCCTGAGGAGCATACAGTCTAGATTTAACATGACACAGCAATGTCATAATCAAGAGACACAAGGCACAGTAGGAGAAAGGAGAAAAATAAGAGTAATAATAATATCTCTGTTTGGGTTGTCCATCACCATAGTATCTGAGCATCTATAATAATAAGATCACATAATTACTCATATTTTGTTTGCTTGCTTTACTCCCACTTCTGTGTCACACACAAAATCAATCTGTTAGTCCCTAAAATGTCTATCACCATAGTATCAAAGCATCTGTATCTAAATACAACTGTTAACAAAGAGCCAGATATTTATCTAGTATAAATAGGTGAAGCTCTACTAACATCCAGGGAGCTGTGTTGACTTAAATCAGCTGAGGATATGGCCCCAAATCTTCTCATTCCAATCAATTTACTTTTTGATTGAGCAGTTGCAAACCATTCTACACATAATGTAAAGCCATCCAGCTGGTTTCAGGTTTTATTCGGAACTCAAAACTCAGCCCACGTTCATTGAAATACTCACTAAGATTCACAAGCTTTCCAAGAGAATCAAAGGACCCTTACCTAGTTTCAAGTAAACCTGAACCAGATAGTGGTTCCATATTCAAATAATGCAGAACTTTCTGGTTCATATGTTCTGCATGATAGTACGTGAAACTGCAGTGAAGCCCTAGCTGTGACTGAAGTGCTGGGGTTTGTTAATCTCTGAGACTCGAAGCACAATTCAGTGGGTTCAGAAAGGAAACCAGAAATATTCATGCAAACCCCCACAAAGCAAAACTGATGAGTTTCAGCAGCAAAAATACTTCCTGGTCACTTAATATGCAGGAGATGACTCATCAAGAGTAATAAGTACCGTAAATTCTTGACCAGCTGGATGGTCTGGGAATTGTTTTTTTGTTTTGTTTTTTCTTTGTTTGTTTGTTTGTTTTGTTTGCGACTAGGAAGGAGAGTTTTTAGAAGTCAGTGATGCACATCTATGACCATCTTCTCATCCTCTCTGGGCTAGTCTTTGCCCTTGTCTTACTTGGTTCAGCAATGATCTTTCCAGAGTATTCTTGCTTAGCTTACCTGGATCCTAGCTCCCACTTTGGTGTGGAGTACAGCTCTTGATCCCCATTGCTAGCAATGAGGCAAGTAGGAGGCAGAAAGGGGAAAGGAGTGGATGGTGCCTTGGCTGTATTCCATACTGTGATGGGTTCCCCCCAGGGTGTCACCTGGAACTGGGGTATCACTGAGCCCACCTGACCCACCAGCATGGACTCCCTTTACACTGAACTGCTGTGACAGGCCCTCAATCCCCCTCCAGGTAGGGACACACCCAGGTGCAGCTACACACAGATGACGCGATCAGCTCTGTTTGGGAAGGCTCAGCTAAGGATCCTCCCAGTTCCTAAGTCACGCACCCCCCTCTGGAGTGTAAACCCAAAATTATACCATCCAGGGCCGGCTCTGGCTTTTTTGCCGCCCCAGGCAAAAAAGCCTCCCGCCGCCCCCTGGCGGGGAGCCCGGCAGGGGAGGGCGCCGAGGCCGGCCGCGGCCCCGCTCTCCCCGACCGGCCAGAGCGCCGGGAGGAGGGCGGCGAGCCCAGCCACGGCCCCACTCTCCCCGACCTGCCGGAGCGCCGGGGGAGGGCGGCGAGCCCGCTGCGGCTCCGCTGTCCCCGGGAGAGCGCCGCCCCCCTCCAGGTGCCGCCCCAAGCACATGCTTGGTAGGCTGGTGCCTGGAGTCGGCCCTGATACCATCTTGCACTGCACAGAGAACTGTACAGCGTAAGCTCATGAAATTTGCCCCCTCCCTCAATATGGAGAGGAACATACACCACTTTGTGCCCCAAGTTATGATTTCCACACACTGGTTTTAGACAAAACAAAACAAGTTTATTAATTACAAAAGATAGATTTTTAGTGATAATAAGGGCTAGCGAACAGATGAAAGCAAATAAACAAAACCGCAATCTAAGCTTAATATACTAAAGAGATTGGATATGAGTAGCAAATTCTCACCTTAATTGTTGATTTAGACAGTTTGCAGAGATTCTTGAGGGCAAGCTGCCCTTGCTTGCAGCTTAAAACCCCAGGTATTCCTTTTACAGACTAGAAATCCCTCTAGCCAGGGGTCAGCTCTTCTCCCCCAGTCTAGTCCTTATTCCTCAGGTGTTTCCAGCAGTCTCCTTTGGGCGGGGAGACAGTGAAGAACCACTATGATGTCACTCCCCTGCCTTAAATACCTTTTGTATATGGCAGGAACCCTTTGTCTCCAAGCTTGGTGCCCACACACTTCAGTGGAAAAACACTGGTATTCTAAGATGGAGTCCAGTACCAGGTGACTTGGTCACATGCCCCTGTAGGGACACAGCAGCCATGACTCGGAGGCTGTTCGGAGCATCCTCAGGAAGGCTCCCTGGTGGGAGATTAGCATCTTCTAAGCTCTATTGTTCTCCCCAATGGCCATTCCCAGCCAGCCATCTAGACTGATTGCATTCTGCCTAGTGGGCATTTGTAATAGATGCAGAGACAATATTACTAACTTCAGATACCAAAATGATACATGCATACAAATAGGATAATCATATTCAGTGAATCATAACCTTTCCAATGATATCTTACATGCCCTATCTTGCATAAAATACATCATAATTATGCCATAATCATATCATAATAATATGATTATGAAGAATATGGGGCATAGTGTCCCACATACCTTTCCCACTTGCTGGCCAAGCATAAGAAGGGGAAGTTAACTGGAGTAAGAGAGGAATGATGGCTCAGAGGAGTGTCTCTGAATCACCCTCACCCACACCAGCAGTGGTGAAGTTCAGGCACCAGGCACCATACCATTGCATTGTGCTGTGCCTAAAGGCACAACCTTACCTTATGAGACCAACCTCCTTCTGTTTTTAGCCTTTCTACAACTCAAAATTAGTTGAAAATAAATCTGGCAGTGTTTTTTCTTTCTTTCCATAAGCAGCTTTAGGTTGACAACTCATCTCTCAGCTTGATGAGATATTTCATACTAAAATCGAGATTTATAATGAAAATGCTAGTTCAGCCTTATTTTTCCCATCGTATCAGCTGTGATACTATTTTGGAACCCTCTGTGTGATTGGTTTAGTTTTTTGCAATTCGTGTCATATTATTTTTCCCTATTATCCAGATTCCCCTAAAGCCGTGGTTTTCAACCTGTGGTCCACAGACCACTGCGGGTCCACAGACTGTGTCTAAGGTTTTCAAAGGGGTCTGCACCTGCATTTGAAAAATATTAGAGGTCCGCAAATGAAACAACACTGCATACTCTCCTGAAGGGGCATTTGGGGAGATCAAGTACAGTGGATTTCTGAGTAGACTCTCGAGTGATGGGAGTGGATCTCTTAGGCATTTGTATATATGAACTATGCAATAGCCCCTGTAGTCCCTTCTTGGAGCTACTCAAGTAAATAGGGAGTGGACCAATTTTCACCCTCCTTCTCTTCTCGTTTCTAACATTTTTACTTGTAAAATCCTCAGTGCATCTGTGTTCAAGTCTCCATGGTTACCTGGAGTGCAGCTTGTTTTCAAATGCCAATGGTTTCTTCTGCACAGAGGGTATAGGAAGGAATGCAATTTGTCTGAGGTACAAGAATGTCACTGATAAATCTTGCCTCCACTGCAACCATGGCCATCCAGCTAAGGTTTTACACACAATATTACAAAATAAATTCTCAGGGGGCTTTAGTCAGCTTTAGAGTTGCCAGGTCAAGTCACAATCTTTTTCCGCTCTGAGTATCGACCCCACTGTCACCCTATAAGCTTCTACTGCCCTTTCACAGAGAGTTGTCCACAATATCTCATTCTTATTATGCCAGGGGCAGAGAGCTAACCTGGATCACATAGTGCAGGGTGGGGACTAGGAGCGGAAGGTCACACTACTCTGCATGTCATCATATTCAGTCTGCTCAAAAAGCTTTGCAATATTAGCTGTTAAGACTCCACACAGCTTGTGGATGAATATTATTATAACCTATTCTAGAGATGGATACGTTTATAGACAACGAGGGTGAAGTATAGGTTGGGTCACAAGACACAGCCCAGAGAAAATCTGTGCCAGCCAAGGGAAAGATCCGTTGCTGAATGAGCTACAATTTCCTCCTTGCTCCTTAGGGGCAGTAATTTACTGCTAGCCGTTGGCAGGAGTAGACGATACATGTTGAGCCTACGTGCAGTCTTTGCCACACTAGCTGTCATGATAGAGGAGGAAACAAAGGTTTTGCCACTCCATACTTCTTCCAGGGGTGGGGAACAAGTGAGTATTACCCAAGTTCCAATTACCACACCCAGAGGTTTAAGGGGTGTTCCCTCTTCTCCTTAAACATCTGTGTAAATCTGCAGCCTAAGTCAAGCTCTAGCCTTTATTTTGGATACTGTCTTATTAATACTATATCCCAAATGATACTCTTTATAGATAGGCTTGGAAGAATTAGATTTTTATCAGTAAATATGGCTAAATATCCATTTCACCGTACACAGAGAAACAGATGAAAAAATATTTCCATGGATAATAATCCAACTTTACAGATAGACAAAGTAAGAAAAATGTTGCTTGAGAACTTATCAGAGTTTGATTTAAGGATATTTACTTTGTCTATTTTGACACACAATGTTGACCATTTGCGTTTTAACAGTTACAAAGCTTTAACTTTTTTTAATCTCAATATCTACTGCCATTAAATAATTGTCCGACCCTCTGCCTTGGTTGACCACTCCCATAATTTCCTGCAACTATGAAAATTTAAATTCATAAGAATAGAAAAAAAATGCTGAGACCCCATACTTTGTGCAACTGTGAAAATTTAAATTGGAAAAAATGTTTAAAAATAAACATCAATATTATCCATAGAAATTATAACAAAATAAAAATCAATTTTGGCCCCGCCTATTTATAGATCCCATGAGGGACAACTTCAGAGAAATTAGGAGCTATGAGCAAGTGAGAAAAATATCGATTTTCACTCAGTTTACTATGTATATTTTTAACATGAAAAAAGGATAATTTCAAAATCATCTGGCTATAATTTTAATAGTTATGTTTAACTTTGGTGTTTTGCTGTTCTGCTACTATATTTTCTACAGCTTTAGATATTTTTAATTCCCGCTCTTTGCATTTAGATTAAATTAAATTTGATTATGACCCCATATTGGCATGTCAAAGGGAAGTCAACATTACATGTGTTAGCAAAAAAATGATGCCAGTTACCAATAGTTTTCTTGGCTATGGGTTTGATGGAGTCTGCCTGTTTTTCAGCAGTGGTTTTCTTCTGATTAAAACCATACGCTGTTCTTAATCACCTCTATTTTGTGCTTTTAATGCTTTGTCTTTTTTTGTTAGCACAGTCACCACGGGGAAGTAGTCTCTTGCTCCATGAGCAACCCCCTTGTTTTCAACAGGCCAAATTGCTAAATATGTTATTACTCAACGTGAGTAAGAATGTCAGAATCCAGTTCTATTTTAGCCTCATAAAAGTTGAAATAATTCATTAATCCTTTCTTTAGCATTGTTTTAGATTTGAATCTTCTCTAGTGAACAAATATTCTGACTTTGGCTTTCTCCTTTTCTCTTGAGTATAAAAGTAATATTGTTCTCTGTAATACCTCTGTAGAGAGTATGTGTTGCCATTACAAGTTTCTGTGGTCATTTGCTTTTTCTGGATGTCTATGGCTTTTACCATGTAGCTACCAAATATGGGCAGTATTATGCCTTATGAAAGAAACAAAGAGACATCGTGGTTGAGGTATTTGGCCAACTTCTATTGATGAGAGACACAAGCTTTCGAGCTACACAGAGCTCTTCTTCAGGTCTGGGAAACAACAGTTCTTATGGACAACAATTCTTCTATTCTTATGGATTAACAGTTTCCCAGACTCAAAGAAGAGCTCTGTGTAAGCACGAACGCTTGTCTCTCTCACCAACATAATTTGGTCGAATGAAAGATATTACCTCACTCACCTTGTCTCTCTAACGTCCTGGGACAAACATGGCTAAAACAACATTGCATAAAAAACAAAAACAAAACAACAAAACAACACAAGGATGTTAGTAAAAAAATTAGGCAAACTGTGCGTTATGATGGAATCAAAATATACAGCATATTCTGAACCTCATTAACTTTTCCTCACTTCATTGGTCGTTAGCATGGTTTTTCAAACACCATTTGAAAGATTTTATTTCTTCTAAATTTGTGTTTGACATTAGAAACACCTTGGAATTCTTCCAAAGGAAAATGAGTGGAAAGCTGGTTGAAATTTATGTAAAATAGAAATTCCAATTGAAAAAATCAACAGGGGGAAAATGTGATTTATTTTTCCCTGTGTTCTGATCAGCTCTAAAAATGAGATTTTACAAGGTGTGGAGGGAATAGAACTTTATACTGAGAATATTTTAGGCAGAGAAGACGATCATATAAGGCAAAACCTAGAAGGAAATCAAAGCTATGGGGCTGAAATTCAAAAATAAACAAATGAATAGTGGGACAAACCCATCTGTGGGTTGGAGGATGTGGTTGATAAAGTGGGAGGGGGAGATGCACATCTAGAAAGATTCCAAGCCTGTAATGACCTAAAAATATATCAGATTGAGGGACTAGATCACTAATATTAAAATCTGAGTTTTGGATGAAGCGGAGAGGGGTAGAGTGTGTGTCACTGAAGCCGGAGAAGACGAGACTCAAGTAATCAAACTGAGAGTTGATGAGGGCATGAGATAAGTTTTAGTCATCCAGGCTGAGAGGAAGGGTCAGATCTACTTAAAGCTGTGAAGGGAAGAACAATGAGATTTGAACCTGGCCTGTATGTGAGGGCAGAATGAATGAGAGGAGTTCAATATGACTCCCTGATTGTCAGCCTGAATGGTAAGGTTGATTATAGTGTTATCAGTGGAAATGAAGGATGCTTGACTGAAAAGAATAAAACAGGGAGGATTTAGGAGTTCCATTTTAGCCACACTCAGCTTAAATTGCAGACAAGACATCTAAGAGAAGTCCAAGAGGATATGTCTAACTATGTGGTGTTGTGGCATAATACATGTCACCATCCTGTGTTTTATAAATTGCTGGATAGAACCCACTGATTTGTACAGTGAGATGAGGTTTTTCTCTCTCTTGCTTCGTTCCACACCCGTCTAATTCTTTTTAAATCTCACACCTTTAAAGCTAAATATCCATATGATCCTGTCAGAGCGTAAATAGACTCAGTGCTCAGCTGGTAAGAGTCTTGTTGCTAATAGACCGATTCTGCCAGCAACTAATCAGTAAATGAAATGCTTGGACCTCAGGAGATAGTCTGAAATTTGTGTTTAATCTATATGGATATACTCAATATGGCATTTTACAATTACTGGGAGAAGGACTTAATGAACGGTCGAAACCTTCATTATATTTCTAAGCCTGTTTCATACACGGCAATATAAGAATCTTGCATAAACTGGTGCTTTTAAAGAGAGGCAATGAATATGTATCCCACTAGACCTAATTCATTTGAAGTATAGAATGCTGTTGCCTTGGTGAGAACCTTTAAAATTTTGTAGAAAGGAGGACAAAGTGCAAGCAAATTAACCATTTTATAAATGCAACACACACATACACACTCCATTATTTCAGTAGAGTTATTTTATTAATCCCTGGGAACCACAGCGCACCATCATCAGATTTCCCCCTAGAATTCCCCATTGAACTCAAAGGGGAGCTCTGCATGTTGCCTCAATGTTCTGTCCGGACACTAGTGTTGCCCCACAGAAAGCTGGTAGCAGAATTCCAAGGCTTTGGATGTCAGTATCTGGTGGAGGAAAATCATGGCTGCAGAGTGGGTCTGAATGTAATGGGGGAGGGAGGGCTCTTACACATTTAGTACACTCCCAATTATTCGAATAGCGGGGGGGGACAAACCAATTGTATTTGGATAATTGGAAGCTTGGATGATCAAGAGGGCAGGAGTGCTCACTCATTCCCATGAGAGCAGGGCTGCAGAGGACTCTCTGTGCCCTCTCGATTACTGATGGCAAAAGGCGCAGGGATGGAGTCTGCAGTCCTCGTGGGGCAGAGCTGACAATCCTGGTTAGGACCGCAGCCTTCCATGAACGTGTCCCTGCAGGTATTGGGTGTCCTAGCCCTGCAGCAGTCCAGGGAGTTCCACTGTCACAGTCCCTGCTCACTCACTCCCGTGAAAGCAGGGCTGCAGCCGGGTCCCTGTGCTGCTGCAGGGGCCATTCAGCAGCAGGGTGGCCTCCCCCACAGCAGGGGGTCTCTGCGCCATTATCTGAATCTCTGCATTATCCGAATCCGTTACTTGTCCCCTAATATGGGGCACACGGAAAGGATTCGGATAATGCAGAGGTCTGGATAAGAGAATTTTGTAACACTGGGGGTATACTGTATACACCAGTCCTGGAACAGCTTGTAGGGCAATTCCTTCTTCTGGGAAGCTCAACTTATCACCAATGCTCAGTTTCCAGGGAGCAACTCTGCCTAAAGGATGGGTTCAAATCAAGAACCCAAGGCAGGGAGCAAATACTCCAGCTGCTGGTACTGTTCCATCTCTCCGATTCTGGCTGTAACAACAACAACAACAAAACATAAAACCCATGCATCATTAAAAGTAATAGCAACACGGAATATCTTCTCAAGAGTTCAAATTGGTTCGCAAGCTAAGAAAAAATAACTTGGAAGATTAATGCATAACAGTGCTACCTGCTGACTCCTGCTATAACATATACAAAATCCATGCACAATGTGGGCCTGGTCAAAACAACCCTGCAAAAATGCTCACATTTTGGTCTTTTAAACTACAGCTGGATAGAAGAGATTAAAAATAAATCCTGATGAAAACCAGCAACTAACTCTTCCCAGCATAATCGAATCTCCGCTATATTCATATACATTTGTGGGCCAGTGGGTCCCGTTTTTATTATTGTTTTAAATGTGCACACCATCCCATATCTTTGTAATGGGTGCTTTAGAGAAAATATCACAGAGGCTGATTTCCCTGCCATAGAAACGGGGGCCAAAGACGCAGGAAAGCGTGTTCCCCAGGTGAGGGGGTGTTACAGGCCCACTCCATCCTGAATGCCTCTTTGTGGTATGGGGTGGCTCTGCAATGGCTCTGCCTTAGTCACCAGGGTTCCTAGTAATAATCCACAAAGGCCTCCTTGTGGCTAATAACACCTTGGTGGGACTGTTACAGAAGCAGTTCAAAATGCTCCTCACAGTAAATTCCATCACCACAACACAAAGCTTATACTCAGCTCTGGCATCTTCTGCCACTCCCAGGGCTCTTCTTCTGTCCCAGTTTGCTCTTCATCCAGCTGCCACTCACAGCCCTTCCTTGCTGGAGCTCAGCCTTCTTCAAGTCTCTCTGGCTCAGAGAGGCCAGCAGGCAAACCCTTTCTGCTACTCCCCATATTACTCAGGGTCTCCTAGAGCTCTCTGCATCTGTTCATCATCCAGCAGCCATACCCAGCCCTCTGGGGCTGGAATTTCTCTCTTCCTCTCTCTACCCAGGCCACTCTGTTACTGATCCTAGAGTTCTGGTTGAATCACATGAAATTCCTTCACCTGGGGATGCAAGTTAACAATGCCACAGGTGAGGCTGGGATTGTGACCCATTTCCCATTAAAAAGCGAGCCACCCTGTAACAAGGGAATTAAGGGCTGTAGAGTCATGGGGGCAAGGCCTGAGAGCCCATATCCACATAGGCAGGAGATATTCATTAGGATGACCACCATGCAACTCCTCATCCCCATTTCTAGCTCTTATAGTAGCCATGATAACAATGGCTGAGTGCCCCTGTATATGCTCAGTTGCCACTGTAGAGGGGCTTCACAGGTGTTAAGACCAGCTGAAGCATCTGTGACTCTGACATTCCAAGTGCCAGCACAAGCCAGATTCTCAGGACAATTCATTTGTATGTGAGTATCAAAGGAGATGTGGATTGTATTGTTTTCGTCTGTCTGTATCCTATAGTTTGCTGTTACGTTACTTCTACCTTATGTGTCCGCTGTAATAAAATAACCCTAGATCAAAGGTGTGTTAATGAAAGATTGTAGTCCGGTGTTAAAACGTCATGAAAACTAATGAAATATTGTTGTTTGCTATTACATTACCTTTTAACATTATGTATATCTCTGTAGCTAAATTACTTATCAAAAAGAGAGTGCTAACTTCAAAGCAAGGGCCGTTGAGTTCATAATGGGAGCTCACAAACTCAATCTGCATTCCTCCCTCACAGCCCACAAAGGAAGGTTGACCTGGGTACGGAAGCGGTCAGCTAGCTTTCTGTGTGAAGAAGATATAAACATGGATTCAAGGAAAGATTCTTTGTCTCTGGACTGTTTAGATTCCAACATGGTGGAAATACTGAGCGAGTGGACAGAGATCCCCAGAATGATCCGGGGTAACCCTACAAAACTTTTGGAGATTGGCAGATTGCTATCATTATGGATTTACAAACTTTGACTCACATGTTAATGTATTTTACCTGCTTTAACCACTCAGTAATTCTCATTTCTTGTTCTTAACTAATAAATCTTTAGCTAGTTTACTAGATAATTGTCTACCAGCATTGTCTTCAGTATAAAATCCAGAGTACCAGTTGATTTGGGATTAGGAATAACCTAATGTGATGTGATTTTTAGTTTATATAACCTATTATCACAAAGTCCTGTTTGTCTGGGTGGCAAGGTAGACTGGGGAGCCTAAGGGGACTGTTTGTGACTTTATGGTAAGAGTAAAATCGTGATCCAGGAGTGCACATTTGTTACTGGCTTGGTGAAATCTAATTATAGAACAAAGCACCAGTTTGGGGTGTCTGCCTTATTTTCTGAGCATCTGACCTAAGACTGGCATTCACCATTGTGAGCCACTCCAGACAGAGTGACAGTATCATTAACTCCCACTAGGATATGCACCTGGCCGGCAAAGATAGCATCATGGAGTGCAACTTCATTCCTACTTCTGACATCCACCCACGAACCCTGCATGCAGCTCCAGCCATGGTGCATCAATATGGGCTTGCAGAGGCCAGCGTCCTGGAGACACATGAGCAGCGTGAGTTGCACCCAGAACATGTCCCAGCCGTTCACAGAAGCAGTATCATCAACCGCAAGCATGAACTCAAAAATCTTGGGTCAGAACTTAAAAATCATGAGATTGGCTTAAAAATCATATTAAAAAAAAGAGAGATAAAATCTGGGTTCATTTATTCATCTTCTGATTTCTGAGCCATTAGGGTGCACTTGGGACAACTTTTAAAGCTCTTCTGCCCAATTATGAGGGCTAGAAACGTACTTAAAAGTGAAAACTGGGTTTCTCAGCTAATTCATGAGTCCAGGAGCCGGGGCTTTAAGAAACAAATTAAATATCACAAGAGCAAAATTGCCAGTGGTTGGCAACACTGCTGAGAAATCCAAGCCAGAAAAAATAATGTCCAGTATTCCTTTAGTTACCATGTCACACATGTTTAACAAGAAAAAAAAATGTTTTGCTTTCTGTGAAGCACTTGAGATCGTCAAGGTTAAGTCATTATTTATGTATCCATTTTTTCTCAACCATGCAGGTTTATTTTTAATTTAACTTGTCCAAGGATCTCTAGAGCCCATGCCAGGCTCTAATCAGTGTCAGTCATAACACTGGTATAAAGCAGTGGATTAAAGAGTATCCCTCATTAGCCTCAAATGTCATAACAGTTCAATGCCTTATAGCCTACAGCCAAACTACTTGGGGCTGGGATCTTACCAGGTCTCAGAAGAAAAGCTGGTTGGGCTTGCTTTGTATTTTGATGGAAGAACTCAAAGATAAGTCCATGTGGTGTTAGCAATTTAATATACCATGCTCTTCCCTCTGAACCTGGAACTAGGGAGCGGAGTTCATTGGATGACATGCAAAATTATGCTTCTGATTACTTTTGCTTATTAAAAGACACAGGATAAGTTTTGCAAGAGTAGGATGATTAGCTCTGGTGTCCTGGCCAAATTCCAGTTTAGATAGTTGTGTTCTTCTTATCTAAATTCACCCAGTAGTTTCAACTGCCCTTCCTTCCACTTTAAAATGTTCTTTGAGCTGTTGGACAGCTGCCACGTTCCACTTCAGAGGTGGCTGCATTTCAGTAGGGAGGGGAGAGTAAAGTGTATATATTATAGTTTAAAAGCCCTTTGGGATAAAAATGATTTTCAGTTCATTTTTGTGGAGGGGGGGGGGAAAGAGGGAAATATCTGAAAAGATTTCTTACTGTAGGAAACTAAAAACAGAACAGAAGATACATTAGCTAGAGAAATAAGGGAATAAGATCAGCTAGTGAAATATTCTGTAATAGATCTAATGTTTAGTGCACTGTTTGAGGATAGTAGATTTCCAGGAGTGATTTTTTAAAACATTGGATGGACCACTTGTTAAGCTATTGGCAATGTATCCCTGAACCCAACACCAACCTCACTATTTCCACATATTTTCTCAATCGTGTCTGGAGAGGGGAAAATGGCTTGTTTCTATACATCCAGGCTGATGCTTTTGGGTCTATTTCAGACAAAATCTAGATCACCCAAAATATTTGGTAAATAGGGTGAGCAGAAATATGGGGCAGCAACTGTCTCACTCCAATGCCAGCAACAGCAAAGAATGAGTGTCTTTGGATGATAGCGAGATATATCCCACCTAGAGGGGGACTGTTCAAATATGGAACCCTGGCTGGTACTTAAAGCAATTCATAGATTTGTAGGGTTAAAAGGGACTGCAAGGGTCATCTAGTCTAACCCCCTGCTGAGGTGCAGGATTTGTTGTGTTTAAACCACCCAAGACAGATGGCTACCCAGCCTCCTTTTGAATACCTCTAGTGAAGAACTTCCACAACCTCCCATGGCAGTCTGTTCCTCTATTGTCCTACTGTTCTTACAGTTTGGAAGATTTTCCTGAGATTTAATCTAAATCTGCTGTGCTGTGATTTAAACCCAGGCCTCTTGTCCTGCCTTCTGTGACAAAAGAGACCAACTTTTCTCCATCTTTTTAATGACAGTCTTTCAAGTATTTGAAGACCACTATCATGTCCCCCCTTAATCTCCTCTTTTCCAAACTGCACATACCCAGTTCCTTCAGCCTTTGCTCATATGGCTTGCACTTCATCCCTTTGATCATCTTTGTTGCTCACATCTAGATCCTTTCCAGTTTCTCTATATCCTTTCTATACATTGGTGACCAAAAATTGGACATAGTAGTCCAGAGGCCTAACAAGTGCCATGGGATGGTGTTCCAGGAAGGAGGAGTGCTAGGCAGAGACGGGCTCCACCTAATGAAGAGAGGGAAGAGCATCTTCACAAGCAGGCTGGCTAACCTAGTGAGGAGGGCTTTAAACTAGGTTCACCGGGGGAAGGAGACCAAAGCCCTGAGGTAAGTGGGGAAATGGGATACCGGGAGGAAGCACGAGCGGGAGAGTGCAAGAGGGGTGGACTCCTGTCTCATACTGAGAAAATGGGACAATCGGCGAGTTATCTTAAGTGCCTATACTCAAATGCAAGAAGCCTGGGAAACAAGCAGGTAGAACTGGAAGTCCTGGCACAGTCAAGGAACTATGACATGACTGGAATAATAGAGACATGGTAGGATAACTCACATGACTGGAGTAATGTCATGGATGGATATAAACTGTTCAGGAAGGTCAGACAGGGCAGAAAAGGTGGGGGAGTTGCATTGTATGTAAGAGACCCGTATGACTGCTCAGAGCTCCAGTATGAAACTTCAGAAAAACCTGAGAGCCTCTGGATTAAGTTTAGAAGTGTGAGCAACAAAAGTGATGTCGTGGTTGGAGTCTGCTATAGACCACCAGACCAGGGGGGTGAGGTGGACGAGGCTTTCTTCCAGCAACTAACAGAAGTTGCTAGATCGCAGGCCCTGGTTCTCATGGGAGACTTCAATCACCCTGATATCTGCTGGGAGTGCAATACAGCGGTGCACAGACAATGCAGGAAGTTTTTGGAAAGTGTAGGGGACAATTTCCTGGTGCAAGTGCTGGAGGAACCAACTAGGGGCAGAGTTGTTCTTGACCTGCTGCTCACAAACAGGGGAGAATTAGTAGGGGAAGGAAAAGTGGATGGGAACCTGGGAGGCAGTGACCATGAGATGGTCGAGTTCAGGATCCTGACACAAGGAAGAAAGGAGAGCAGCAGAATACGGACCCTGGACTTCAGAAAAGCGGACTTTGACTCCCTCAGGGGACTGATGGGCAGGATCCGCTGGGAGAATAACATGAAGGGGAAAGGAGTCCAGGAGAGCTGGCTGTATTTTAAAGAATCCTTATTAAGGTTACAGGAACAAGCCATCCTGATGTGTAGAAAGAATAGTAATTATGCAGGCAACCAGCTTGGCTTAACAGTGAAATCCTTGCTGATCTTAAACACAAAAAAGAAGCTTACAAGAAGTGGAAGACTGGACAAATGACCAGGGAGGAATATAAAAATATTGCTCAGGCATGCAGGAGTGAAATCAGGAAGGCCAAATCACACTTGGAGTTGCAGCTAGCAAGAAATGTTAAGAGAAACAAGAAGGGTTTCTTCAGGTATGTTAGCAACAAGAAGAAAGTCAAGGAAAGCGTGGGCCCCTTATTGAATGAGGGAGGCAACCTAGTGACAGAGGCAGGGCTGGCGCTTCCACTAGGTGACCTAGGCAGTCGCCTAGGGTGGCAGGATTTGGGGGGGCGGCATTTTGCCGCCCTCGGTGGAAATTCGGCGGCGGGGGGGGGATCCTTCCGCTCCGGGTCTTCGCTGGAAATTCGGCGATGGGTCCTTCACTCGCTCCGGGACCCGCCGCCGAAGTGCCCTGAAGACGCGAAGCGGAAGGACCTCCGCCGCCGAATGCTCAGAGGACGAGAGCTGCCGCCTAGGGTGGCAAAAACCCTGGTGCCGCTCCTGGACAGAGGATGTGGAAAAAGCTAATGTACTCAATGCTTTTTTTGCCTCTGTCTTCACGAACAAGGTCAGCTCCCAGACCGCTGCACTGGGCAGCACAGCATAGGGAGGAGGTGACCAGCCCTCTGTGGAGAAAGAATTAGTTCGGGACTATTTAGAAAAGCTGGAGGAGCACAAATCCATGGGGCAGGATGCACTGCATCCGAGGGTGCTAAAGGAGTTGGAGGATGTGATTGCAGAGCCATTGGCCATTAGCTTTGAAAACTCATGGCGAGCAGGGGAGGTCCCGGATGACTGGGAAAAGGCTAATGTAGTGCCCATCTTTAAAAAAGGGAAGAAGGAGGATCCGGGGAACTACAGGTCAGTCAGTCTCACCTCAGTCCCTGGAAAAATCATGGAGCAGGTCCTCAAGAAATCAATTCTGAAGCAATTAGAGGAGAGGAAAGTGATCAGGAACAGTCAGCATGGATTCACCAAGGGCAAGTCATGCCTGACTAACCTAATTGCCTTCTATGAGGAGATAATTGGCTCTGTGGATGAGGGGAAAGCAGTGGATGTGTTATTCCTTGACTTTATCAAAGCTTTTGATACGGTCTCCCTCAGTATTCTTGCCGGCAAGTTAAAGAAGTATGGGCTGGATGAATGGACTATAAGGTGGATAGAAAGCTGGCTAGATTTTCGGGCTCAACGGGTAGTGATCAATGGCTCCATGTCTAGTTGGCAGCCGGTATCAAGCGGAGTGCCCCAAGGGTCGGTCCTGGGGCCGGTTTTGTTCAATAGCTACATTAATGATCTGGAGGACGGCGTGGACTGCACTCTCAGCAAGTTGCAGGTGACACTAAACTGGGAGGAGCGGAGGATACACTGGAGGGTAGGGATAGGATACAGAGGGACCTAGACAAATTAGAGGATTGGGCCAAAAGAAACCTGCTGAAGTTCAACAAGGACAAGTGCAGAGTCCTGCACTTAGGACGGAAAAATCCCATGCACTGCTACAGACTAGGGACTTAATGGCTAGGCAGCAGATCTGCAGAAAAGGACCTAGGGGTTACAGTGGACGAGAAGCTGGATATGAGTAGACAGTGTGCCCTTGTTGCTAAGAAGGCTAACGGCATTTGGGCTGTATAAGTAGGGGCATTGCCAGCAGATCGAGGGACGTGATCATTCCCCTTTATTCGACATTGGTGAGACCTCATCTGGAGTACTGTGTCCAGTTTTGGGCCCCACACTACAAGAAGGATGTGGAAAAATTGGAAAGAGTTCAGCGGAGAGCAACAAAAATGATTGGGGGCTGGAACACATGACTTATGAGGAGAGGCTGAGGGAACTGGGATTGTTTAGTCTGCAGAAGAGAAGAATGAGGAGGGATTTTATAGCTGCTTTCAGCTACCTGAAAGGGGGTTCCAAAGAGGATGGATCTAGACTGTTCTCAGTGGTACCAGATGACAGAACAAGGAGTAATGGTCTCAAGTTGCAGTGGGAGAGGTTTAGGTTGGATATTAGGAAAAACCTTTTCACTAGAAGGGTGGTGAAGCCCTGGAATGGGTTACCTAGGGAGGTGGTGGAATCTCCTTCCTTAGAGGTTTTTAAGGTCAGACTTGACAAAGCCCTGGCTGGGATGATTTAGTTGGGGCTTGGTCCTGCTTTGAGCAAGGGGTTGGACTTGATGACCTCCTGAGGTCCCTTCCAACCCTGATATTCTATGATTCTATGATTCCATGATGTAGCAATACTGTCACTTTCTGTGATTTGCATGCTATACCTCTGTTAATTCAACCTAAAATTGCATTAGTATTTTTTGCAATGGCATCACGGTGCTGAGTCATATAGAAGTTGTGATCCAGTTTCCCCAATCCTGTATTTGTGCATTTGGTTTTTCTTCCCTAAGTGTAGCACCTTACATTTCTCTTTGTTGAATTGTATTTTATTGTCTATAACCCAGTTCTCCAATTTATCAAGATCTCTCTGTATTTTATCTTTATCCTCCAAAGTGTTGTTAACCTCCCTAGCTTTGTGTTGTTACCCGGGGTTTTCAGAACCCCCAGTGGGGGCAACTTAACTATTTCACTCCAGGTGGTATAAGGAATAAACCAACAGGAACACAGCAATTCCATCTGATAAAATTCATGCAAGTCAGCATGCTCTATCTAACACGGCAGTTTATTAGATTTAAGCACACACAAATATAAGCAATAGGTTTAGAATTTCCCAGATATTTACTTAACATCTGGAATGGTATTGAGTAATTAACAGTAGGTTCACAGTGGCCAGTTGTTCATCCGCCGAGGAGAAAGGGTTTCAGGAAAAATGTCTCTCAAGACGGCTTCAGAGGACTGCTCCAAAGCACACTCTATTAGCTAATCTTTTATAACTAACTTCTACAAAACACATAGGTCATAATGACCCCTATTGGATCATCACTTTTCTAACTTTCAATAAACTTTTCATATCAGAGGTGTCTAGACTCAAGGTTTTCCAACGACCAAGGTTTTTGGTCTCAATTGTTGACTTGTTTGTCCCCTCCTCTCATTCTGATTAGCAGAAACTGTAGCTAGTTTTGACCTTGCTTCTGAAAGCCTGTCTCCAAATTAACCCTTAACTATGTGGTCTTCTATTTCAATACTTCAGGGTGGCTGAATGCACATAATATGCTTGCAATTAACGTAATCACATTCTGGGGTATACACACCCCTCAAATCCAGAGCAAGAGTGTCATCTGCAAACTTGATCAGTATACTCTCTATACTTACATCCAGGTCATTAATAAAAATGTTAAACAACACCCAACCCAGAACAGATTCCTGTGGAACATCACTTGAAACCTCCCTCCAATTATATATTTACTTCATAGTAGTTCTGCCAAGCCCACATTTCTCCAGATTGCTTATCGTGAGGGACTATATCAAAAGCCTTGCCCAAGTCCAGGTGTATTAGGTCCACCACACTCCCTCTATCCACCAAATCAGTTACCCTATCAAAGAAGGAAATCAGGCTGGCTTGGCATGATTTGTTCTTGGTAAATCCATGCTGGCTGCTAGTGATTACCCCTTTATCCTCCAGGTATTTGCAAATGGAATGTTTTATACATTGCTCTAGTAGCATCCCCAGGTATCAAAGTCAGGCTGACTATCTATAGTTCTCCAGCTCCTCCTTTCCCCCCTTTTTAATGATGGACCCTACATTAGCCCTTCTCCAGTCTTCTGGGACCTCTCCTGGCATCCATGAGTTTGTAAATATTATTGCCAGTGGCTCCAAGATTTCTTCAGCTAATTCCATCAGTTCCCTGAGGTGAATGGCATCCGGCCTTACTGATCTGAATTCATTCAAATTGGTCAGAAGGTGATCTGCATTCCTTCCCCTTTATTGTCTATGGTAACTTTGCTAGTGGTTCAATCACATGTTATTTTTTTGTGAGAAGACTGAAGGAAAGTAGCCATTGAGAAGCTCTGCCTTCCTATCATCTTCTGTTATCAGCTCACCTTCTCCACTCAACAGCAGACCGCCACTGTCCTTGATCTTTCTTTTTTGTCTGACATATTTGAAGAACCCCTTCTTGTTGTCTCTAACATTTCTTGCCATCTGTAACTTATTTTTTGCCTTGGTTTACCTGATTTTGTCCCTACACACACTCGCTCTATTCCCATGTATATGGATTTGACTGATTGTATGTCATTTGCCATTAGTAAACAACAGCCTCATGATTATTGGCAGCCGTCTGCATTTGCAGGAGTAACAACTACTTATGTGAGGAAGGGTATGCAGGCTGGAGTCTTTTATTAGTAGATTTACAGGGGTTGGAATAGCCATGGTGCTTTCTTTTCTAAGAGAGGATGGTTACAGCACTTGGTTATTTATTTATTCCTTCTATGGACCATTTTACTGAATTCTTTCAGCAATGTCAGTGTCTGAAGAATGCATGTTTGGATTCAAGGCTGTTCAGCCACAATCTCCCTGGAGATTAAAAGTTTGTTTTTTGTTGTGTTTTTTTTTAGTTCGTCACTGAAGAACTCAGCTTCTAATGAAGTTGCCGGGGTTAATCATAGAGACATCACTTAGAACAAGTGAGATCGCTCTGGAAGATTGAAAAAAACCCCACCCCAAACACTGATCATGGTGCCGATATTTTAAAAGGGTTTTATACTGACAGGAGTAATATTACCGTAGGTTAATGTAAACAAGACATCATTTCCCATTTGCAATCTAAATGATGGCACTGTAGTGTATGAACTATAATTTAGGATTATCAAGTTATACAGCTTCAGTGGAAGTGTAATACACAGAGAACTCTCATGATCTAAGTACACTGAAAATCAGCACAGGCAGCTTTTTCTGAACATGATGTGGACTGCAGTGAAGACACAAAATTCATAGCAAAATGCCAGCGAGAAAGACCCAGTACTGGGAACCAACTTCATATCTTCCGAGACCGTACCAAATTGAAAACTTTCTCATCCGATGTCAGAGAGAATTTATGCAAGAGTTATATCAGGACTATGTCTCCCAAATTCTCAGTATCGGTATAAGAGATGTGTTCTGATTTGATTGGAGTGACTTAGTGCCGGTATTAAATTAACAGCTGAACTACTCAGGGAAAGATGAGGAAATAGGATAAACTGATTAAAAATCATTGCTATATATCTTTTGTAATATTAATATATATTCCTATTGGAACTCATAATCAATATTACCCAGCTGTCCTGTATCCTTTATCTTATTTATTTATCAGCCTTTCTTTTAACACTTAGTAAGAAAAATAACTTACACTAACAGTTTTCTTTATTGTCAATGGAAGCTAAGTAAAAAATGACTTTGCAGCAAATATTTAATATTTTTAAATAGAAGGATCACATTTACTTGAACATAACACACAAACATACACTTACACCGTCAGTGAGACCAATCCCAAAGGGACATAGCCTCCTTGCAGACTGAGCACCACCCAAATCGATCTCCACATAGATCTTTAAGACAGTCTGGCTGGATGTTCAGTCTGTGTCCATCACTGGCAAACTTATCACACTTACTCTCCCAAATCAAAAAGTTCAGGTTTCAGTCTGCAAACAGACAATTCCATTTTTGTGAAAATGTTCTAAAGGTTTGGGTTTTGTTCTGATGCAGAATGAAAACAAATTTCATTGGAAGTTGCTGCCAAAAGGAATTGTCATCATCATCCGCCAAAAAAAAAGCTCTGTTGTAAACTTATGCCAAATGTGATGGTGGCAATGTGGACACTCATTCACTAGAGCAGCAGTAGGTGTTTTAGTGGCTAGGGCTCTGGACTGGGACTCAGGTGATCTGGGATCTGTTCCCAGCTCTGCCTCTGCTGTATGATCTTGGGCAAGTCAGTTCCCCACTGTGCACCACTGTTTTCTTACACACACCCCTTTTGTCTATGTAGACTGTAAACTGTTTGGAGCGGGGACTGATTCTTACTATGTGCACTCCCTAGCACAGTGGTGCCTTGCTGTGATTTAACAGATTTATTGATTTTAAGATCAGACAGGACCAGTGAATCATCTAGTCTGGCCTCCTGTATAACACAGACCATAGAATGTCACCCACTTACTCTTGTATTGAGTCCAGTAACTTGTGTTTGACTAAATCACATCTTCCAGAAAGGCCCCTGGTCTTGATCTGGACATTTCAAGAGAAGAGGAATCCACCACTTCCCTTGGCATTTTGTTCAAATGGTTAATAACCCTCACCATTAAAAAAAATTAAGCCTTATTTCCAAATTGAATTTGTCCGAACTTAATTTCCAGCCACTATATCTTGTGATGATTTTCTCTGCAAGATTAAAAAAAAAAAAAAAAAAAAAATTGGAGATATACCTATCTCCTAGAACTGGAAGAGACCTCAAAAGGTCATTGAGTCCAGCCCACTGCCTTCACTAGCAGGACCAAGTACTGATTTTTGCCCCAGATCCCTAACTGGCCCCCTCAAGGTTTGAACTCACAACCCTGGATTTAGCAGGCCAATGCTGAGCCCTCTGATACCTTTGGGCCTCTAAGCATTTCCAAAATAGAAAAAAAATGAAGAATACTACTAAAAATAAAGGAACCTAGGACCACTTCATGTTGGGCACAATGACAGACCAGAACGAAAATCCCCTCTCCCCCATCTTGTGGGAATTTGTCCCAGTAAAAACAAACAAACCATGGAAGCACACTTAAGATGGACCACATTCCTTGTGCCTGGTAAAAGCAAGTGAGGAACACATAGTATCAGTGTAGCTAATATAAATATATCCCTGAGAGAAGACAACCTGCCAGCACCTTTGAAGCAACAATACAATGAACTCCATGCAACAGAATTTGGGTTCCTGAATAGACTTTAACTATCCCCATATTGATTGTTATATGTCACCTCTGGAAGGGATTCAGAGATAAAATGTCTAGACAAATTTCTCCTTGGAGCAGCTAGTCCTGGAACCCACAACGGGAGAGGAAATTCTTGATTTAGTCCTAAGCGGTGCACAGGATCTGGTCCAAGAGATGAATATAGCTGAATCACTTGGTAATAGCAATACTGTAATTAAATTTAACATCCTTGTTGGAAGAAAAATACCAAAGAAACTCACTACAGTAGCATTTAAATTCAAAAAGTGGAACTACATTATAATGAAGAAGCTAGTTAAATAGAAATTAAAAAGAACAATCATAAGGGTGAAATGCCTGCAAGCTGCATGGAGACTATTTAAAAACAACATAGTAGTGCCTCAAACAAAATGTATACCCCAAATAAAAATAATTAAAAAAACAGTAAGAGGACCAAAAGAATACCACAATGGTTAAACAGCAGAGTAAAAGAGGAGGTTAGAGGCAAAAAGGCATCCTTTAAAAATTAGAAGTCAAATCCTATTGAGGAAAATAGAAAGGAGCATAACATCTGGCAAATCAAGTGTAAAAGTATAATTAGACAGGCTAAGACAGATTTTGAAGAGAAACTACCTAAGGATACAAAAGCTAAAATCATTTTTTTAAGTACATCAGAAGCAAGAAGCCTGCCAAAAAGTCAATGGGACCATTGGATGACTGAGGTGCTATAGGAGCACTCAAGGAAGACAAGGCTATTGTGGACAAGCTAAATGAATTATTTTGATCAGTATTCATTGTGGAGAATTTGGGGCAGATTCCCACACCTCAGCCATTCTTTTTAGGTGACAGATCTGAGAAACTGTCCAAGACTGAGGTGACAATAGAGGAGATTTTGGAACAAATAGATAAATTAAACAGTAATAAGTTACCAGGACCAGATGGTATTCATCCAAGAGTTATGAAGGAATTCAAATGTGAAATTGCAGAACTACTAACTGTGGTATGTAACCTATCATTTAAATCTGCCTCTGAACCAGATGAATGGAGGGTGGCTAATGTAACTTAAGTACCAGGCAAACTGGTTGAAACTAAAATCATTAGACACATAGATAAACACACTATGTTGGGGAAGAGTCAACATGGGTTTTGTAAAGGAAAATCATGCTTCATCAATCAATAAGGTTCTTTGAAGGAGTCAACAAGCACGTGATCCAGTGGATACAGTGTACTTAGACATTCAGAAAGCCGTTGACAATGTCCTTCACCAAAGGCTTTTAAGCAAAATAGGCAGTTATGGGATAAGAGGGAAGGTCCTCTGATGGATTAGTAACTGATTAAAAGGTAGAAACAAAGGGCAGGAATAAATGGTCAGTTTTCACAATGGAGAGAAGTAAGTAGCCAGGTCCTCCAAGGATCTGTTCTGGGACCTGTGCTGTTCAACATATTCATAAATGAGCTGGAAAAAAGGATAAGCAGTGCAGTGGCAAAATTTGAAGATGGCACAAAATTACTCAAGATAATTAAGTCCAAAGGTGACTGCAAAGCATTACAAAGGGATCTCACTAATCTGTATGACAGGGTGACAAAATGGCAGCTGAAATTTAATGTTGTTAAGTGCAAAGTCATGCACTCTGGAAAAATAAACCCAACTATCCATACAAAATGATGGGGTCTAAATTAGTTGTTACCACTCAAGAAACATTGTGGTGTAATAAAACATCCTTTCAATGTGCAGTGGCAGTCAAAAATACTCACAGAATGTTAGGATCCATTAGTAAAGGGATAAATATATTAGAATTGGACAAGGTACAGAGAAGGACAACAAACATTGTTTGGAGTATGGAACAGCTTCCATACAAGGAGAGATTAAAAAGACTGGGAATGTTCAGTTTAAAAAAGAGACAAGGGAGGATGTCATGGATAAAATGACGATAAAAATCATGAATGGTGTGCAGAAAGTGAATAGGGAAGTTATTTGCCACTTCACATAACACAAGAATTAGGGGTCACCTAATGAAATTAATAGGCAGCATGTTTAGAACAAGCCAAAGAAGTATTTCTTCACACTACACAGTCAACCTGTGGTACTCGTTGCTAGGGAATGTTGTGAAGGCCAAAAGTATAACTGGGCTCAAAAAAGAATTAGATAAGTTCATGGAGGATAGGTCAATCAGTAGATATTAGCCAAGACGAGCTGGGATGCAACCCCATGGTCTGGGTGTTCCTAATCTTCCAGCTGCAAGAACATTTTGCACTGGCCACTGTGAGAGACAAGATACTGGGCTAGATAGATCATTAGTCTGACCCAGTATAGCTGTTCTTTTGTTCTTATGAATGGCACCATATGGAATTCATGCTTCTTGCATTGCTACACCCTGCTAGAGGCTCCCAAGTGGACACAACAGGGTAATCCATCTGAACAGGCCCCCTCCCTGTCAGTAGTTATTGGCTCACCCTTTCAGTGGGCAGGCCCAAATTCTGTAATTCTATCCCATGGGAACTGAGAATGAATTCAAGCTTCTTCACTTTCTGGTCCAAATGCCAAAACTTGTATTCACACATAGTAACAAAAAGTCCTTATACTAAAAACATACCAGTAGACCAAGAGCTAATTTTTTTTCCCTGGAGGAAGAAGGAATGAGAAAACTTTACATGAACCAACATTAGTCACCTGATTTATTTTTAACTCTGAATGTGGATCAGATATCAAGAGAAGAGAAGCTTTTGTGTGCAGGAGAGAGGACTCTTTCAGCAACTGCTCCATAAATCTGGAACATACACTTGGGAGATATCATGCTGCCCACATCCCTTAGCCCATCGTAGCTAAATGCATTCTCCTACCTAGTCTTCCCACAATCACACAAATAAAGCAAAAGTGAACCAAATATACAAAACATGTCCTTGCTCATTTAAGGGAAAAAGAGATAAAGAGATATTTAGGTGTATGCATTATAATTTTGGGAGAGGTAATTGGTCGATTTAACAATGAAAACAGATAGATAAAACAAAGTAGTTTCAGCACTTAGAAGAAGATATTCAAATAACCTTCCAGAAATAAATAGCTAATACTGTGTATTAAGATCACATAAGAGTCATTAGTTGTAGCTTCATTTCTATGGCTTCCAATACATAGAAAATATTTGCATAAAATAATGTCAATAACTTCACAGATTACACCACAGAAAAAGATTGCCAGGGAAAGGGTCTTACAACAATGACAATTTGAAAGGCTCTGCATATGTCATATGAAACCATTGCAAGTACTCGATACATGACATTCAGTCTGGATAAATGCATTACACAAGGGTCTTTGCCAAAGTGAAGTAAAATAAAAGAAGTGCAAACCAATAGAGATTTGAGGAGAAAATGTTTGAAGAGAAACCGACGTGTTGATAGAGTCATCTGTAAAAACCCTTGAACAATCAAGATGAGCTAACCGATTCAAAGATATGTAAGTGTTCTAAGACAGATATTAGGGGATTATATGATTTCCTGGAGGTAATAGACTTCAGTTATTATATTCCACTTCTGGTCATCACACTATTAAAAAAAGGATATTACAGCACTTCAGAATGTGTAGAGAAGGTCAACTAGATTGATTTCAGGACTAAAACAATGAGTAAAGGAAACGACTTTAGACCATTCATTTGTATAGGGGTCATTTAAAGAGTTGGTAAAAGATTCAATTACATTATGTAAAGTACACTTTCCATGATACAGATATCAAACTAAATGCCAGAAATCAGCCCAACTAATACAGGAAGAACAAAAAGAAATGCAGATTTTAATCAAAGAAAAATATGGTTGGAACAATTTTCTATTCATTTGCTGAATAGTTTAGCTCTCTGGCTAAACTAAAAAAAAAAAAATCCCCCTCTCCCCACTCAAAGGGGCAACAACAGTTTAAATGACCATCCAAGCTTTTCATCCAGTCTCTTCTCCTGTCTTACAGCCTTCCTTTAGGGTCTGTAGCTCTTCACTCCTCAATGGGATATAACAGCACTTCACCCACTGCTTATCCTTCAGGGTCAATGGGGCTCAGAAGATCTGGCTTTAGGGCCCTAGATAATGAAGTGGGCAGCAGGTCTGAGCCCCAACTTCTACAACTTTTTTTTCCCTCTAAGGCTACTTATCATGTTCTGCCACAGTCCAAGCTCCTCGCAGGGTCCTTACCCAAGACAGCTCCTTCTTCAGTCCCTCTCTCTTCTGAGAGATCAAGTTGCTTTCTGTGACATTCTTTCCCAGTCTGCCTTTTTATCAGACCTATTGTTTCCATGCTCCCAGGGAAATACCAATCCCAGAATTCCCCTTTTCGGGGCTGCTCTGGGAATTGTCATATGCTGGGTGTGTAGTCTGCATGTCCTCTTACACCTACACTGTTGGCTGGAATGACCAAAACCCCAGCCATTCTAAATGCAGTATGATGCTCTGATTGTACAATAATATTGGTGGCCACATTGTCCTGGGTGCTATCCAGCTGCACAAAGGGAGTGAAGAATGAAGGAGGCTTTCTCTGGCTTTGTGCACCTTATAGCAACCTGGTTCAGTTGCAGGGTTTTCTTCTTCCTAGCGGCCCCAGATTGCAAACTACCCCAGAAGGGTTCGGATCATGCTGGCACAGGTCACCTATGGAAAGGAGCACACACCAAACCATCCTAAAAGGATGATGCAGAGGGAGCATTCTCTCTCGGATCTCCTTCATTACATCTAGCCCCTCCCTAGGACAGTGCAGGTCCAAACCACCCCCAGCTCAGGCCAGTGGGTAAAACTATAATTTGATCTTATGTCTATTTCACACAATATTACACATCTTCATGCCACCTCCTGCTTGCAAGCCTGGGAGCACCAGGAGCTGACCCAGCTCCCATCTGTACCATGCAGTTCTGCACCACCCCCGATGGTGGGGAAGTGTTTACAAAGCATGACTGAGTCTTAAATGTTCTGTGAAAGCATTTCACAGAGTGAGCCAGGAAGTCAGAAATGTCTGTAACAATGTCCGATGCACTTCAAAGGAGAGAAGTTTCACAGACATCAGACATAATAATGGTTGGCATAGAACCCCAAGCTCTGAATATTATGAAATCACTTATAACATGCTGTTGAAGGATTGGTATTATAGAGGGGCAAAGCTCATCAGTTTCACTTTGCATGGGGTTCATCAAAACATTTAGACAACTTCAGTTCTGCATACTCTCTAAGCTCTGGTCTCAGTTTCTGGTTCAGAGCCCCAAACCAGTGGGTTCCTTTCAGGTCTTCTGCACTGGGTGGGGGAGTTTGCAGTACTTCACTGATGTGTAAGATCTCTTGTACCATGGGATCAAATGCCACTATAGTTTGGTTTTGGAATGAAATTAAAACTTCAAAATGATCTAGAAAAAAGTGTGTTTTTCAGAAGCAGCAGAGAGTTCATTCCAAGGGTCAAAACAAAGCACCAAAACTGGTCTGGATGAAACATAACTGGCTTTTCGCGAGTTTCACATGATTTGGGGCTCTGAAACATTCATATAGCCATAGTCAATATTCCAAAATGGGTCAGGATGCCAATTTACATTGTGATCAGAAGATGGGCCCAAGGCAAAAAATTGGGTTCTAGAACTGGATTTGGATTTTGAATGCACCAGAAAGTGTGTATGTCTGACTCAGATTCAAGCTCATCTCTAATAAAAACCATTCATTGTTCTTGACATTCTCTTAGGATTTGAACCTGTTTCCCAAAGTGTGCTAGGAATCTGTACAACATGGTGAATCAGGTATTCTACAGGCACACCCAACCTCAGTAGCTGAAGCACTGCCCATCACAGATCAAAACGGGAAGGTGGAGCTGAGCACAATCCAGAAAACTTTGAACTCTCCCCAGAGCATAATGACAGGAAGTTTAGAGATTTTCCTCCGTGCTCCATTGCAGCTAGCAAGGATGATCCATCAAGGATGGGAATTTCCTGGGAGTGCAGTGAGTGAAGGAATGACCATTGGTGGGTGTCACAGAGTGGAATGGGATCTTTACAAAGGTATGGGTCCAGCCCATTTGTGCCTCTTTAACATCCTTGATGCGAGGGCAACTGATCTCGCTACACAGAGCCAAAGGGGGAAAAGAAACAGGTAGAGGAAGCTGTGGCAGAGAGCTAGAAAGCTCCTATAGGCAGCGGAGAGCAGACCGCTGCTACTGCAGGGAGCAAGACTGTGTCCTTCAGTGAGGAAAGGAACTGAACAAAGCTCTGGGAAAAATGAATACAGTCTCCTGCCTGGTTGAGCCTGGAGGGCCAGTGTGTGTAATAAAGACTAAATAAAGTGGACTCCAGAAGGGCAGTGTTTTAATTACCGTTGAACTATGATGTGGCGTTTGTTTGGAGTTCAAGAAGGGGAACTGAAGCAGGATGCCGCAGAGCAGCCTCTGTAAATGAGATGGTGCTTGGGTGGTGCCCCCCCTCCCAGTTACAGTGTGTCTTGGTTCTCCACAACTACTATTTCTACAGTTCAATGAAGAATAAATGGGCCAGATTCTGCATGGATGTACAATGGCGCTGGAGGGTAAAAGGATCTCCTCTTTCCACTTATGTCCTTGAACAGGATCCCATTGCAAAATGACAAGCCCCTGCCCACTATCCTGTGGAAAAGGAAATAAGAAAATGTAGCGTGAGGCTATGACACTGTCTCCCCATCCACACTGACCTGTAGAACTGGCCAGGCTGTAAGCCAGGTGTATATATACTCAGTGGTGATGGAACTAACAGCTGGTCTGCTCCCCTTAGTGGAACTCAGTGGTAATTCTGCCTGAGTTAGACAGACTTCCTCCTGAGGACTACCACCCCAACACGGCTCTTATGAACCCTCTGCACATGCTTGTTGGTACTGTGGGCAAGAAAGAGGTGTTGACCAACAAGTAATTCTATCCCCCAAATTACTACAATTTATGGTCAATAGAAACAAGGAATGGTAGGACTGCTCCTAATAATTGACCATCTTAAAAGCAACACTATTTTCCTCCCATGAGTTCTTGCCATGCCTTAAAGGATGCTATAAATAAAGTTGCAAAATACTCACAATTCTTAAAAAGAAAAGAAAAGAAAGAAAGAAAGTGTAAACAATGGTTACTACAGTTACAATCTCTATTGTATGTCTCTCTGCAGAGCTCTTTCAACAGGGATTAGACTTTTAAGAGGTGGTCTGCCGTGATGGGGACATTATTCTCTACAACCTGTTAAAACCCAAGTTTTTTATTCCCCTCATCAGTATTGAGGCCTGTTTTAGTATATCAAAGCTGAGATAATTTTTAGATGGACAAAAAAATTACATGTCAGGATAGGTAAATCCTGTGTGGTTTATGATGGACAACCTAAATGGTCAAAGGTCAGTGTCTTGGCTAATTCCGATAAAACTGGAACTATTTAACTCAGTAACTTAAAATAAGCCATTCAATAAATAATTCCTTTAAAATATCATAGCCTTCTTATAAACCCACCTCCCATGATGTGCTATGGTGGCTTAGCAAGAGGGGGAGACCAGGATGGGTTATGAGAGGTGCCGTTTAGCTGAAGAGCCCAGCAATTAATGGTGAATGGGGACGTGAGGCACCCAAACTACAACTCCCTTAAGGCAGGATATCCAAATCAAGCCATTTTGGTTTTCAATCAAAATATTTTGTTTTCTGATTTTTTGCCAAAAGTTTGATATATTCCATGGGGGGGGGGGGGGGGAATTCTGACGACCTCTACTGACCATTTTTGAAGACAAGATATTGGACTAGATGGACCATTGGTTTGATCCACTATGGCAATTCCTTTGTCCCTAAAATACTGTATTCTGCCAGTTATTCACTGCATAAGATAACAAGTCAACTAAAACACAGTAATGTCTGGCAGACTTTATATTTTGGCTGTCTAGACAGTAGCAAGACTGTCATATATTTATGCTTCAGTTATTTTCACTATGTATAACATAGAGAAACATAGTATCACACCAAAAATATATCAGGATAAGGGACAATTTTTACACGTCAAGAAAGTTTAGTCGAAGAAGATTCTGCATGTGTCTATTTCCCTGAGACCAAGCAATCATTTTTTTCTCTTAGGTCCTTCCATCCTTTATGACATCTAAGTTGTTGTTTTGTCTGCATTGATCTTCAGCTCTGTTTAAATACAAGTGTTTTTCAGGAAACAGTCACACTGCACTGATTTCATCTCATATATTTTAGAAAACCCCTCATCCATATATTTTTCAGTTAATCCATATGACTTAAGCATACTCAGTGATGGAGTCAAACCTTCAATCAAAAGTTCTGTTATTATTTTTAAGTTCTGTAAATAATGGGGTGTATTCTGGCACAGCACAGCAAAGCCCTTCATTTAAAACAACTGGAAATGGAATTCTATGCATTTTTGGTCACACTGTATATCAAAGTTCCATGTATAATTCATTTATAAACAATAAGTAAATGATTCATAGTTAAACAGCTGTTAATAAGTCCAGCAGGTCAACAGGTTGCTTATAACCATGCCTTATGGCCACCTATAACATCTTCTACTGGTGTGCTTCTAACCATCAAAGAAACATACTACTCAAATCGGGTATATGCTTATAACATCTATTAATCATTTATTAACCACATAATAAGTTATGGACCTTTAATATAAAGTGTGATCAAACTTTTTGTAAAATGCTGCTACTTACAAATGAGCCAGGGATGGTGCACAGTGTGCTCTCTCTCTTGGAGATTTGATTCTTGTTCTTTTTCTGCTTTTTCCCTTAAGCTAAAATAAAAGTCATTTAGATGAAAATATATGGTTGTGATCTAGCAATAACTATATACAGTGTTTAAATGACTTCTATTAGCTTAGTATCTGACCTCCTCACAATTTTAAATTTATCTTCACAACACACCTGTGAGAGAGGGCAGTACTATAAACCCCATTTACAGAAGGGAAACTGAGTCACAAAGGTCCAGATTTTTAAAGATATTTAGGCATTGCAGCACTCCACATTGCAACGATTAACCGATTTAAGTGACTACATCTCATTTTCAAAAGGGATTTAGTCACTTAGGAACCAAAATAATGGGATTTTGGCTCCTAAGTTCCTAAATTGCTTTTGACAATGATATTTAGACACCTAACTCAGTTAGGCTTTGTAATGCTGAGTGCTGCAATGCCTAAATGCCTTTAAAAATCTGGGCCAGAGAGATTGTGACTTGTGCAAATTCACAAAGAAAGTCTGTAACAACATAAGGTATTAATTCTGGGGATCCTGGGAACCACACTAGTGCTGGGAATTGAGGGGAACCTGAGTGATGCAAAGAAAAGCAAACTGGGACAAATGCCCTTCCACCATAGCTGAAACTGTAAATTAATCTTCTGAACTGTAATTCATCAAAGAACAATATACAAGAACTACAAGGACCAGATAGCCAAGAAATCAGTGATGTTTCCTGTTAAGCAGAGAGAGACTTGTATGTGCCTCCCATACACATTCTTGAACTTTAGAGAGATTTGAAATTGAAATCTGTGATGGGGCAGGGTGGGGGGGGCGACTCATCATGCTAGTGCCTCCTGCTGGTCATCTTCCCAGTCAGCTCCTCAGCTTGGTATGCTGACTCCTGGTGGTTCTCGCCTGCCGTCACTTCTGCTCCTGGACCCGTGTCATTCCAAGGAACATGGCGTCCTCTTCAGGACACAGCCCTCCGGCCATGTCACTCTCTGTTCTCCCTCCTTCTGGGGGAATGTACTGCAGTCCGACAGTCCAGCTACTTCCCCAGTGGTGAGTGGGAGTGAAGGGGGGTGGGGGAACCTGGGCCTGCCCACTACTCTGGATCCTGGCCCAGAGACCCTATAGATGGCAGCCATGCACTGCATCCCATCCAACCTCTCAGTTTACTTCCCTGGGTTGCTTCCCAGCAGCCCCAACATCTTGTCCGCCCTTATCTCAGGGCCTCAGCATGCCAGTTTTGCAGTCAGCCAGGAGCTTGCTCTTTCTCCCCTGATCTTGCCCAGCACTGCTCTGTCCAACGTGCTAGCTGTCCTCCTTCTGCAAGGCAGCCGCTTTTCCCTCCTCAAGCTCCAGGGAGCAACTAAAACTGCTCTTCTCTGAAGTCCTTCTTATATGGGCCAGCCCGGCCCTGATTGGCTGCCACCTCGCACAGTCTCCCTAGGGCTCCATTAACCCTTTGTAGGCCAGTGTGGGGCAGATGCCCATCACAGGATCCAAAATTGATTTTTGCAATTTGCTCCCATTTTTAGAGTGAGCTGAACTAAAACCTTGAATCAAACACTCGTGAATGTTGGGGGTGTTCGGAGTTTGAATTTGGTATCTGGGGTGCAACCCATTGTTATTACATCACACTAGTTCTTGTTGAACCTGCAAAAATGCTCCTCTTTCTCTATTAAAATGATAAGTTACAGCTATACCCCATTTCTTATAATTTTGAGCTTGTGCACCATTGTCACTACACTGGTGTAAATTCTGTGACCTGGAATAAAGAGCAGCCTGACCACATCGAAGTCCACAACTCTTGTAAAAGTAGGAAATACAAACCTACAAAACTTCTACTGTAGTATAAATCACACAACTGCAGTATTGTTCTTCTGATTGACTAGGTTATTTAATCAGCTCCCTGTATCTAGTTCTCTGGTACAATTCCAAAAAGCCATTGGATTTCAAGATGCTTTTGCAGCTAGTAAGTGACTGAAATTGTTTTCCTACAATTTGATACTCTTTTCTCACAAGCCTTCCAACTTAATTTACCTCTATTTCAAATATATGTACCTAAAAGACCCTGAATGAAAGAAAGAGCACAACAAACCTATGTAAACAAATAAGCACAGTCATTATAAGAAAAATCCTGGGGTAATTCAAGTTGTTAAGGAGCACTGAATACCTAACATCCCAATTTACACATATTAATTAATGAGTCCCTTGGATTTTATCCAACTCCCTTTCAAGTCAATCAATCTTTGATTTCAACAGGCTATTGAATCAGGACCCTACAGCTCCCACTGACTTAAAGTGCAGTTGAAATTGCTCAATACCTCTGAAAATTTGATGTGAGGCTCCAGATCCTCAAAGCCCTAACTCCCATGGGGATGTCTTTAAGGATCTAGGCCTCGACGTCTCAAACTTGGCACACAAAATCAGAAGTATCCAAAGTTAGTGGTCACTTGAAAACGGGAACCTTAGGGTATGTCTGCACTGCAGTTGGGAGGCATGATTCCCAGCACAAGTAGATGGAGTCATGCTAGCTCTGTTCCAGCTAGTGCACTAAAAATAGCAGTGTGGAGATTGTGGCATGGGTGATGGCTCGGGCTAGCCTCATGGGCTTGGATCCAGGTGGTTTGGCAGACTTGGATTCAGGCAGCTAGCCCGAGCTGACACCTATACATGCACAGTGCACACTGCTATTTTTAGTGCTCAAGGTTGAGGAGAGCTAGCGCGAGTCTGTCTGCCTGCACTGGCAATCAGACCTCCCAGCTGCAGTGGACTATACGCTTATTTACTTGCCCAATTTCAGACACTTCTGTGGTGTACATTGGTGAAGCTTCATTTACTTCGATGGATTTGTGTCAATTTACACCACTAAAGAATGTTGTTCAATAACTCACACGCCAAGCAAAGACTAAAACCGAGAGGTTCACCACTGGCTCAGCCTCTCTATATACAAGCCTCTATCGGCCACAGCTTTAAATGGATAAGAGCCAGATGAAGATGGTAACATTCTCTGTGAGGTTCACAGGTGTAAATAAATGTACCTTGACTGTGTCCATGCCTGTTTTGTGTTTGCCTTATGTTTATATCCTAGCAAACAAGTTTGCTGGCAGAAGTATTCACCAAGATGGTGGGAGGGATAGCTCAGTGGTTTGAGCATTGGCCTGCTAAACCCAGGGTTGTGAATTCAATCCTTGAAGGGGCCATCTGGGGCAAAAATCAGTACTTGGTCCTGCTAGTGAAGGCAGTGGGCTGGAATCGATGACCTTTTGAGGTCCCTTCCAGCTCTATGAGATAGGTATAGGTAAGACAGTGAATCTTAAGGACTAGATTGTGATATGAATGCAAGGGAGCAACAAGGAGTAAGAACTGCCTGTATCCCCCTGCTTGAGCTACCTGGAACTTGAGTCTCGTTTCATGTGAGTATGTAAGGGTCACCTCACATGCTGTATGTTGGGTGAGGGGGGACTGGGAATGGGTAGAGTGTTGGCTCCATTCAACCTGTTGGCTGGCCAGATTAGTGGAGTCACCCAAGGGTGAGAGGAGAGTGGATAAAGCAGTGTGGAGGAGGGAGATTCCATTTTGTGAAGGATGTTTAGGTTTTGAAATTTGGCTGGAAAGAAACTTGAAAATTTCAGAATTCTCAGTGAAAGAATATCCCTGAAAAAAATGTTTTGATGGACTGAAACATTTTGTTTCTTTTTGATGTAGACTTTTTAAATTTTATACTGCAATATATACTGTCCTACAATATAATTATACATTTAAAATGGAAAGTCGATTAAAAAAAACCATGAAACTTTTCCCAGTTTTTCTTCTAAACCAAATCGCAAAGCTTTTCAGTCGAAAATTTAGTCTCCTTGAAGTTTTTCCAACCACTTCTTCTTCTGGCACAGGCAATCTGTAAATTACTATACTCCTGGAATGAGGAGGAAGCAGGGAGGAACTATGACTCAGGTGGTCTGTCTCTGAATCACAGTGCTTCCCATGACTACCCCTGAGGTAGAACTGGACTGGTCATAAAGTCAAAATCTGGCCCAAAATGAATATTGCTAAATATTTGCAAAGGGCATAACCTGAATTCTCTATTCAGGGCCAGACTCGGATATCTGTAATCATGCTGAATAATGCCACAATGAGCCGATTAAAGTCAATAGGACTAGTTGTTGTGTACGGTGGAGTTAATATGCGCTCTTCCTCCCTCTTGTTGCATACATTATTATGCACCTAATTTTTTCAGCCAGACCCAATAAAAACAAACTACAAGTACTTATTTTGAGGTCCTCTGAAATGCTGTGAAATTGTTACTTCCCAGGCCAATGAAGGATTACTTCTTACCTTTTGAAAAGTCACTGCATGTCAGAGAGAATGGAGTGCTGATTCCAAGCAGGTAAAACAGGAACACCTAATATTCCATTGGAGGACTGAGGTTTTCAATGTGCCTGTTTCTAAAAAAGGTCAGTGCACATTTTAAAATCTCACTGCACATCCATGTGTCACTGCACATTGGCTTAGACCACATTTTAGAGTCGCTGAAATTTGGACAAGTGGAGCTTAAATAGATTTTTGAAATGACAGGATGACTGGAAGTGGAATCCATGGCAGTTGTTGTATCAGGTGTCTGTTTCTGTGATTTCTTCTTTTTTCATTTTAACAACTTTTTTCCAAGCTACAGTGGTCCATAGGGCAACAGACAGGAAAAGCAATTAGACAACATGTAAAGAAGGTGAATGTTATTTTCAAAAGTGCCTTAATGACTTAAGAGTAGGGCTGGTTGGATTCCCTCTCCCCCCCCCCCCCCCCCTGCAGAACGTTTATCAACCCTTACAGATAGAAAGTTTTTCTTAATATCTAACCTAAATCTCTCTTGCTTCAGATTAAGCCCATTACTTCTTCTCCTACCTTCATTGAACACTGACAGCAATTGATCACAGTACTCAACTGTTATCAGGTCCCCCCTGCTCCTCAGGATTCTTATCCCAAGACTAAACATGCCCAGGTTTTTTTCACCTTTCCTCATAGGACATCTTTTCTAAACCTTTATCATTTTTCTTGTTCTGCTCTGAACTCTCTCTAATTTGTCCACATCTTTCTTAAAATACGGCACTTGAAAGTGGACACAGTCCTCCAGCTGAGGACTCACCCGTGCCAAGTAGAGTGGAATAATTACTACCGTGTCTTAAATATGCCACTCCTGTTAATACACCGCAGAATGATATTAGCCTTTTTCACAACTGTGTCACATTGTTAGTTCATATTCAGTTTATGATCCACTATAACCCTTACATCTTTTTCAGCTGTACTACTGACTGGCAAGTTATACTCCATTTTGTAGTTGTGCATTTGATTTTTCCTTCCTAAGCGTAGTACTTTGCACTTGTCTTTATTTCAACATGTTGTTTTCAGACCATTTCTCTAATGTGTTAAGGTCATTTTGAATTCTAATCCTATCCTCCAAAGTACTTGCACCCTCTCCCAGCTTGGTGTTATCTGTAAATTTCATAAGCATACTCTCCACTCTATTATCCAACTCATTAAAGAAAATATTGACTAGTACCAGACTCTGCAGGACCCCACTAGATACAAATGAAATATTTCAGCTGAAATCCAAAACAATTCAACTGAACACCAAACTATTTTGATTGGAAAATTCTGCTGTGGTACCTCATAGGAGAAATTTGGGTGCCTCATTTTCCCATTCTGTTTCTATGCCAGGCTCCCCCACCAGACTACATCTCCCATGATGGCCTTCTCTCTTGGTGAGAGGAGGAGGTACATCATGGGAGTCCCATGGCCTCTCTGCATCATGGATGTTGAAGTCTGGTTTGGAAGGACTCCACCACATGCAATATAGAAAGAGAAGTCCTCCAATTCAGGCAGGCATCTGGATAAAGGTAGATGGGGCAGGTACTTTTGCCATCCGATTTCATCAGGGTAGTACAGAAGCCAAAAAAATTCCCACAATAGTGGAGCCATTCCCCTGCTTACATAAATGAAAAAAAATTCCACTAAAACTTTTCACCAAGTTTTCCCAAATTTGACTCATATGTTTCAGGATCCCAAATATACTTTTTTCAATTAAAAAAACTATTTTCCCTCCCAAATTGGTATAAAAATATTTATTTTTTTAAAATAAAAAACATTATTGAAATAGTTATTGAAATGACTATCATTTTTTTCCTGGGTGTTTGTGTAACCGACTGGTGAGTGTGCATAATAGGTGACCCTCTGTGCCAATCCACAAAGGTTATGAGTCTGTCATGGTCCCCACTAACAATCTTTAGCTCATGGTTTTAGCTCTAGAGATTCCCAGTTTAATCCCTGTGTGTTGGCCAAAATAGCAGTTGTCACATTTGGAGCCAAGGTTTTGGTTTGGTTTGGCCACATTCTCTAGCATCGATACATTTGAGTCGAACTGTATTTCCAGGATTCTGCAATTTTCATGTTGGTGATTTGTAATACCACCACCAAGCCTGTGCAAAATAGAGGACTATATTGCCTCAATCATAGAATTATGATTTGAGAATGAGTGAACTGAAGTAATAGCAAAAGGAATGCGGAAAATGATTGACTGGAGACATTTCATTGATGTGAATGGAAAGGTATGCACAGCCACATATTATTATTCTTTCTCGACTGGTAAAATGCAGTTCGTCTACACTATCTAGCCAATCTATCATCTAGGCATTCATACTGTGCTCATCATAGTGGTGTCTTGGTAGTTACTGCCTGTAGGAGGCTAAATTAATGAACTAGTTTTTTGTTACTGGAGTTTTGCATTCAAACCTCAGTTGGACACAAGTAAATTAATTTCATCATCTCTACAGCATCCAGTGCTTAGTTCTAGCCATATTCCCACACTGTGAAACAGAATGTCACCTGACAAGATAGAAGAATAGTATATTGTTTGGATTCCACAGTTCACTCATTATACCAGTCATGGAACAAAAACTTTGTGTATAAGTGCATCACTGCATATAGTATTACAGCTATTTCACCCCTGGAGTTCTCTGCACTGTGAAATACACAACATGGCACAGTTGGTTAGCGGTGCTGAGAGAAGTTGGGGTTTGGAGCAGTAGGGGGTGCTTTCACAGTACTGGCCTCTACCGGTACACCAGGCATTAGCAACTACGGTTAGTATCTCACTATCACAGCTTCAAAAAGTGATTGCGCTCATCCCAAAGTGTTAAAGGAAAGAGAAAAAAATAATGAAGTCAAAAGATTTTCTAGAAGAATAGTCCAGTGTTCACCCTAGGACTTGGGAGACATGGATTTAAGTCCCTCTCCAGCATGGACTTCTAGTGTGATCTTGGATGGGTCACTTACAGTACATGTGATGGCGTAGTCCATGCCGTAAGGGCAGTACTGCCTAATGGTCAATCCACCCCACTGCCTGACATGGCTCTTGAAAGGTTGAAAGGTCCAACTGTAGATAAAAGGAGCTGGGGGAGTTTGGGAGAGAGGAAGCAGTCCTGGAAGTAAGACATGTTTGGAAGGCAATCCCATTACTGTTTCTCTAAGGGCCAGGAGCCTTGCAGAGAAGGCGGGACAAGGCTCCCCTTTCATCCAACCAATTGGGGATGAGCTGGGAGAGGGGGCCCAGAATAAATGCTGCTGCCCCCTCCTCATAGCAGGACAGACAGCAGCAGAAGCCAAACCTTCTGAGCCTGAGGACTACATGGGTATTTCTGCACAGCCTGTGGAAGCGAGCCTCCCAGCCCAGGTCGAGATTCTCAGGTTTGCACTACTGCTCTAAGAATAGCTTTAAGTTGCAGCTTGGACTGCAGCGTGGGCTCTCAAGCCAAACCCCCTCCCTAGGGTTCAGAAACCGAGCTCCAGCCTGAGCCGCAGCTGGCTACACAGCTAGCTTTAGAGCAGTAATGCAAGCCCTATGAACCCAAGTCTGTGGCCCAACCTGGGAGGCTTGCTGCCACAGCCCGTAGATATACCTACAGGGGCCAGCTGAGGCTGACGCTGATTAAGACCCTACTGTGGGCTGAATTGCAACCCAGCTCCAGGAGGAGAGATGGGGGCACCTGGTAAGGAAAGGGACAATAATTGCTTGAATTAGCCTGCTCCAGGAGGAGAGCTGCCAGAAGGTGAGACTTACAGACTGTGAGGTAACCCTGAGGGGATTGGGAGCAGACCTTAAAGGGCAGGCTTCCGAGGAACCCTGATAGCTAGAAGGCACTTTTGTTTCTTTGGGACTTCTTGTTATGGACCCTTTTGTAGGAGGTTTTATAATAAACCAGCCCCAAGGAAGGTATTACTGAGTCAAGCATCAAGAGAGCCTTAAGTGGAGTTATTGGCTTCCCGAGAAGGGAAACTGAGGCTGGGAATACCTGCAGTGCCACACTAATGCAGCAGGGCGTGCTCTAGGGCAGTCATGCCCTATGACAGCATGTCTACACTTTTAGCTGGAGGAGTAATTTCTAGCTCGAGACATACCTGCACTATCTCTTATCACGCTATTGCGCTAAAAATGGAAGTGCAGCCATAGTGGGGTGTGTGTTGGGAGGGGCTAACTGCCCCAAGTACGATTCCATCCAGGACGCTAGATATGTACTTAGACAGCTAGCCCCTCCTGCTGCTCATGTCGCCACAGCTGCTCTTCTATTTGTAGTGCTCTCGCTCCATCGCAGCTAGCCCGCGTGTGTCTCCTCAAGCTGGAAATTATACCTCCCGTTCACAGTGTGGACATTGCTTTTGTCTGTCTGTGCCTCAGCTCCTCATCTGTAAAATGGGGATAGCACCACTCTTTTAGCCTACACGGATGTTGTGAGGGTAACTACGTTATAGATTTTGAGCCACTCGGATACAAGGGCGATGGGGGCCAGTTAAGTACCTTAGAGAGAGAGAAATATTTATTGGCACTGAAAAATTGGTCGATTCCAATTCACTGAGAAATGGGACATACTGCAAATGAGAACTGGTCAAAATATTTCAATTTTTGAAAAAAATAAAATAAAATTCAAAAACTTTTTTTTCCAACCAGCTCTAATGGTATTAGCGATTTTATTCTGTTGGGGGTTTGGCTGTTGTTGTTTTTGTGTGTGTGGCCGTGCGTGCCCATGCCTCTGTGCACGTATTACTTTTATGTTTAATCTGTCCCTGACTAGCTCCAAGCAGGGTCATGGAACTGAAATGTCCCCTGTGTAGTTATGACAGGTCATACTCTTAGTGTTATGTTTGATTTACTGCATCCACTGCAGTCGTTGGATGCTCAAATAGTGCAGTCAACAACAGTTCCTTCTATCTCTGGCTGTGAAGATTACCCTGTTTATTCCCCTGGCCACAATGGTGAATGCATTTGTCATCTCTAGACTTTCCTATTCCAAGTCACTCCTGTAGTATATTGTGGTAGTATCTTTACAATTAGTCATGTGTACTCACCGGAGGACATCCCACTGTGAGAGGCCTCTCACATGATCAAGGCATACCCTCAGGGTCCTTATACTTTGTAAGAGCCACTTTGTCATGTGTCTAATAAAGAGTTATGCCTTAAACTTTATACCCATGGTTTCACTCTGGGTTCCTGAAATACAGAGGCTGCACTTCCTTGAAAGAAAGATGCTCTTGGCTAACTGACAATATTAGAATGTACAAGTCTAACAAGGTCTACAAAAGGTTCACTATGTGCTTGCCTACACTGGGGGTTTGAACCAGAACAAATAGAGTTAATCCAGTTTGAAAATGCTTTCCCACACATGAACCAACCCAACCCTGCACACTAACTGCATTTATTGGGGACTTTAGCGTCCTCTTGCAAAGTGGACTAGGCTTCCTTCAAATTGAAATAGTTTGGTCTTTTGTTCATGTGCATGCAATTGGTGTACACTGTTTGTTTGGGGGTTTTTTTTTGCATGATTCCAATGGCTTTTCCATAGAGCTTTGTAGATCAGCCCTTACTGACCAGTCTATTTCCTCATGTGTCCTCCCTGCACTGGTGTCAAGTTTCCAGGATGACCCTTCCCTCCCTCCCCCCTTTAAAAGGCAGTGTGGAGTCAGATTTTTTCATTGCTTCTGGATCCCAGTATATCAGTGTTCTGCTGACACAAATACAATCACACTCCAGAAGCCCCACAACATGCCTTGCATAGCTGCCTGGAGTCATGCTGAGACCCCAGACCTCTTTACCTTCTGGGGAGAAGCATTGGTGGAGGAAACTCTTGTTGTTAGCCAATGGAATAAGGACCTTTTTGTGGACATTGCAAAGCAGATGTCCACGCGGAGTCATTACCGGATGCTGACCAGTGCTAGAAAAAGAGCAAACAGCTCAGGAGAAAGTACATTGAAAGAGGGATAAAAGGAGACAAACCGGCAGAGAACATGTAACCTGTCCATTTTTTGATGACTTGAACAGGACTCTACACATTTCCCACACGCTCCCCACACTGAGGAAGCCCACACCCTCCCCACACTGAGGATGACTTGCTTGACCCATTAGAGGATACGCAGCAGGATTCTGGAGAGGAGCTGCTCCCTGAGAACCAGGACTCAGGACCCTGACATCAATGAGCTGGAAAGCCAGCCCCAGTCCTGCCCTGTCACAACGGACCCTAATTAATGCACTGCCCAAGTCCCACCCAGAAACCCAGGCTGGGACCGAAAAGTTAGATCTGCTGCAGGGAACTTCAGCATGTAGGTATGTAGCCTTACAATTTATTATTGTTGGTGGATGTGAGCTACGAGCACCTCTTTCTCCCCTCCTCCTGCATGCACATCCCCTTTTTGCTGTTTCAAAATGGCACCTGCCTGCAGGTTGCAGTCACCGTCTGTAGTCCCCCTCCCGCATCAGATTTGAATAACAAAAGCATTCATTGGTGCAAAATTCAACCGTTTATTGAGACAGTGCTGGCGGGAAAAGCAGTTTGGTTAGTTTTCATGGTTTACATGAGGTATGAATGCACATTGCACGCAGGGTCAAGACACAAACAGTGCTGCTCCCTGCTGATGTACAAGGCCCTTCAACACGTTGTAGCTGGCAATCAGTGCAGGGCGCTATCTGTTTTTCTCTGCACTTTCTCCATGCTTGCCAGGGCGATATAGCAGAGCTTAAGACTGAAATATTGCTCAGTTCTGTTTTTGCACAACATAGGGTGTAGCTCCATGTCCATGCCCCATTTTGAGGCTCCACCCCTGAAGTCCTATTAGTGGAGTCCCGAAGCAGCTGATTAACTGGCTGACCCTACTTAAGCCGGCAGCAGGCACAGGAAGCAGTCTGAACAACTAGGCTCCACCCTGTTCTGGACTGCATGCCTTGTGCTTCCTGCTCCTGGATTTCCTGGCATCTTGATGCAGCATAACTCATGGCATCTGACTTGTGGTTCTGACCTCCAGATTGTCTCCTGATTCCAACCTCCTGGTATCCTGACCAGGCTTGACTCTGGTTCCTGACTCATGGTTCTGATTCTTAGTTTGTCTCCTGCTTCTGACCCAGCTAACTCCTAAACTCTTCTGACTGTGGACTCTGGCTCTGACTGTTAGGTCTGGCCACCTTCGACCAAGCCATGACACCTGCCTCAGAGTAACATCATTAAGAGTTAGGACAGCCTAAAGGGGATGTAGAATGGATTACTATCCATTTTTGCTGCCCACGACCACCCCCCTTTACACCTCAGACCCCATAATAAGTCCTCCAGTGCACAAACAAAACTGAAAATCAACCTGGAACATAGCTCTGACCACCCTGCCACTAACAGCAAGAAAGAAGATAGAGTAAACTGAAATCCAAATGCACCCTCTGTATGTGCAGTCCGTTTACCATCTCTGAGTTTCCCCCTAAAATGGGAAGAGTCCCAGGGAGGAAAGGTCACATATACATACTAAAAAAGCTATCATGACTTGCCTGTGATATGAAATAATAAACAACTGGGTTTTTTTGTTCCCTACTCCCCCAGGCAGAACACAAGCAACAGCCAAACCTTCAAAGATGTCACAGCTGACAGGCCTGCCCACCTGAGGGGGAGAAAAAGGAAGACTTGCAACAACATGTTTGCAGAACTCATGACTGTCACGGAGGAAAACCAGCTTGGCTCAGAGATAGAGGCTGCACATGAAGACGAGGACCCAGCAGGAGAAAGAATTGCAGCTTTCTCAGGAGATTGTGGCAGTGGCCTAGGACAGTTTTGCAGTGGCCGGGGAAAGCATGACTGTGGCCAGGGACACCATCACAGTGGTGAAGGAGAGCATGGAAAATGATAAAAAGATGCTTTCTTGAACCAGAATGCCCGCCTGTAAAACATACTTCTGCTAGGCCAGCAGACCTTACAGTCTCATAATTTGGGATCCTGTCATTTCCTTTCCCCTGGACAATTCTGGCTACTGGAATCAGTATAAACGTCTAACCTCTGCATCCTCCCCCCCCCCCCCCCCCCCCCCCAGCTGTGTTCTCAGCAGCTCCATTCACCTCTTAGGTCCAACCTCTGGGCACTGAGAACTCTCGCACCTGGGAAACAGAACTTTGGAGCCCTGCAAAGCCCCTGAAAATGTTGAGCCAAAGCACTGAACTCCAGAACCCATGTAAACAAGAAGAGCTAGAGGCAAGGAGAATACTCACTTTTAACTCCTCCCCATCCCCGCCCCATTATGGTGTACTTGGTACATTTGTTATTGTTGCACTTTGGATTTCATTTGCAGAGTGGAAGTAACTAAAGGTCTGTATATAGTTTGTTACTTAAGCGGATTGGTTTGTTAAACTGCATTTTCAAATACAAAGACATTATTTTTCTGCTGCTTCTATTAAAACTTTTCTTTATTGTTGTTTCATAATACAACCATTCACAGGACATCCATTATGGGTCACCATTGCCTTTAACACAGAGAATCTTTGCAATACAGTTGAAATAATTCATGGGGTGTTCACAAAAGCAAATGTTAAATTTCAACCACCCACACACAGTACCCCAGTGCTCTCAGTGTCTGCATCCCAGCATCCCCCCATGGGCTAACATGTTCAGCTGTCAGACTCAAACTAGGGTTACCATTCGTCCGGATTCCCCCGGACATGTCCGGCTTTTTGAGCTAAAAATAGCGTCCGGGGGGAATTTGTAAATGTCCGGACTTCCCCACCCATGCAGAGCGCACGCGGCTAACAGGGCAGCCGGCCGGATGGTGCCACTTACATGGGGTTCCGACAGCCAGAGAGAGCCCCTCCTCCTCTCCCCTGCAGCAGAGATCACTCCCTCCCTCCCTCCCTCCCTGCATTCGCAGATCGCCTCCGGCAGTCTGGAGCTCCTCCCCTGCTCCCCAGCGTGCCGGGACGAACGGCTCAGGCCGTTCCTGAGCAAGCTCACAGAGACATTAGGCGAAGGCCAACAACAAGGGAGCCAGGGGTCGGAGAAGGGGCAGGGAGGTTCTGGAGGGGGCAGTCAAGAGACGGGGGGGGGGGGTCGGGAGTTCGGAGGGGGCTTTCTGGGGGTGGGGGTGGGGGTGTGGATAAGGTTTTGGGCAGTCAGGGTACAGGTAGGGGGTAGGGTGCTGGGGGGCATTTGAGGGGAGTCTTAGGAGGGGGCAGTTAGGGGACAAGGAACAGGGAGGCTTAGGTAGGGGGTGGGGTTCTGGAGGGCAATTAGGAGCAGGGGTCCCAGGAGGGGGCAGTCAGGGGACAAGGAGGGGGGGGGGTGTTTGGGAGTTCGGGGGGGGGCTGTCAGGGGGTGGGGAGTGGTTGGATGGGGCGTGGGAGTCCCAGGGGTCTGTCTGGGGGTGGGGGGGTGGATAAGGGTTGGGGAAGTCAGGGTACAGGTAGGGGGTGGAGTCCTGGGGGGCAGTTAGGGGCAGGGGTCCCAGGAGGGGGCAGTCAGGGGACAAGGAGCGGGGGGAGGGGTGGGGGTTCTGAGGGGGGGAGTGGGAGGGGCAGGGGTGGGGCTAGGGCAGGATGGGGCGGGGCCAGGGCAGGACAGGGGCGGGGCTAGGGCGGGGCTCCTCCCGTCCTCTTTTTTGCTTGCTGAAATATGGTAACCCTATCAAACTATGAACAGTAAATATCCCTGACAGCCTTCCCATGGGTCTTTGTGTCTCTCTGGGATGCCTTGCTGGCTGCTTGAACTTCCGAGCAAGTCACCCTCTCAACCTCTTCACAAGGCTTTCCCTCTTGGTCTCACACATATTGTGCAAAACACAACATTCTGTTACAGTGGTTGGAGCATTGTTTTTTATGCCACTTGCAACATAGTCCATAAACAGCGCCATCTGCCTTTCACATGGCCAAATGCACACTCGACTCCCATTCTTCAACTATTGAGGTGACTGTTAAAATGTTTCTTCCTTCTATCCAAGCCACCTGTGTATAGTTCCATTAGCCAGGGCATCAGGGGATCAGCCGGGGCTCCCAGAATAAACAGGCCATTCTCCACATCATCAATGTCCACAGTATTCTTGGGGGAAACAGTCCTTTCTCCATTAATTTAAATAGCAGTGAGTTCCAAAAGATCCTAGTATAGTGTGGACAGTATCAGACCATCCTCTGTAAACTTGCTGCAGTTCTTTGAGCACGATGGAGAAATACCCCCTTTCTGTTTACAAATTCGGCGCTCTGTTGTCCCGACACCTCAGTGTCCCTCCTGTTCTTCTGCTGCATCCTGCTGCTACTGCTGTGCAAAAGCCACCTGCTGGTGGAGGAGCTGCTGCTGCTGTCAGACAGTCTCCTGCTCCTGCATCCTGTGCTTAGTGGTGCAACAGGTAAAGTCCAGTGCAGAATTTGCCTGGCTCTGGACTGCTGTAATGAAGCCCAAGCAGCCTGTCTCTATTCATGCTTGTCACCATAGTGGCACAGAGCATTGTTAGGGCCATGCTGGCTGCAGGGCCGGCTCCAGCATTTCTGCCGCCCCAAGCAAAAAAAAAGTAAAGCATAGGGCAGACTCAGCTGAAACATGGCAATTAAAAACAAACAAACCCCCCTGAACCTACCTGGCTCCCCACAATCACAGGATGCAAGCTGCTCTCAAATGAAGCAAAGGACCATGGGATACTGTGGAGAACACTATGTCCTCAGCTTGCAGCAAACTGCTATGGTATGTTCACACCATTCAAATTGAAAACAGAACTGGTGTTCCATCTGCACAATATGGGTGCAACTCGCGTATTGCAAGTCACCTGATGCGCATCAAAAAGCTGTTGGTTAACACTCCCCTAAATAGACACACCCTGTGTGTCCTTATGTGTTTGCAAGGCATTCTGTTCATTTATGCTGATTTGACAATAATATCCTACTTGATAGAATAACAGGCAGCTCTTCCATATGTCTGACACAGACACATGCTGGTTACTGTATTGCCATTTCCAGGGAAAATCCAAACTATGGGGAAAGCGGCCCACTCCAGAGAAATGACCAAAATAAGTTGTGCAAAAGAGAGGCTATCCTCGTAAAGGTGGAGTAGAACTGTACTCAAGACGGGGGATATTTTGAGTGACCTTTTAAGAATGGAGATGCCCAGTAAGCATAGTTTCTTACAAAAGTTTCCGCGTAAATGGTTATTAGGGCTACAACTCTGATGTCAAGTTTAGCATCTACTACTGAACTAGAAGGGCGTGAATGCCAAAATGCCCTCACCCTGCTTTGGAGTAATCAGAATTGTTGTCACTGGAAGCAGAAAAAATCTAGGTGATACAATGCATGGGAAGTGACTTTTTGTCCCACATTGGCCATTAAAACACATGCCCGAGTAGATGAACAGCAGAAGGTTAGCATTCTCCAATGGGCAGATACTATGTATGGGCTACAGTGTGACTTTAGACACAGCCGAGAGTTGCATCTTCCCAGCAGAAGCCCTGGGAGGCACAGCAGCTCAGAGACATGCTTCTGAGTCTCAGTTCCTCCCTTGTTTCTTTCTTGCTCTTGGGGGTGATAATTTACTGCTTCCCTCTTTCACGCCCCTCCTTAGCACACACGTTCTCTCACTGTGGTTCATTTGTGCTGGGCAGTGAGTAGGGGAGGTAGACTCAAGGCTCAGCCCATTTCTCATTCATCTCCATCCATCTGCTCTGGGGTGGAGTAAGGTGCACATAGAGTAGCTTAGTCCTGACACTTGGACCCAAGATCTCAATAGCTAAATTATGGGTACAAGGAAGGTTAAGCATAGATTAATTAATTTCTAAGGCAAGATGGGATCATTGTGATCATCTAACCTGAGCTCCTCCATAACACAGACCCTTAGAATTTCATCCAATAAACCCTGCTCCAAGCCCGTAAGCTTGTGGTTGAACTACAAGTCACTGGATATCCCACAGTTGTACATATCAATCAACAGAAGCCCCATGTATTACTGCACAAAGTATTTTTTTCTCTTTTTCACATAATTATATAAAAAGAGACATCAGTGTGCTAATCTGATCCCCACAGTGCCTCTGTAATTGATAATTTTCTGCTAATTTGAAGGCTATTTAGCAAAATGATTTGACTGACCAATGATCTAGTAAGCCATTCAGCTCCCGGGATACCCAGTTTAATTTCTGTACATACTGCAGTATTGCTTTTCAACAGCATTGATTATCTCCCAGGAAACAGGCACAGAGATTTACTATCCTGCGTCAAATAATTGATCCATCTTGTCTGGCAGAGGCCGTAACTAGTGTTTCAGACAAAGTCAAATAGCACAGCTTATCCCCTGCTGATCAAGAGGGGGGAAATTCTTTCCGGACCTCAATGCCAGATGACTGGATATGTCTGAGCGGAGTCCAGAATAATAGTCAGTCCTTGAAAAAATATGGACATGTCCCTTTAAGATGTTTACAGACCAGTACCAAGACATTTACACAAATCTGGTAGTGAGCAGGGAGACAGTGCTGGTGGCAGAGGACTGGTGTATTATGCTCTCTTTGACTCAGCCCATTCAGGAGACTGACTGCTAAATTGTGTGCAGTGTTTTTTATAGCTGTGTCAGTTCCAGGATATATAGCTCGAAAGCTTTTCTCTCTCACCAACAGAAGTTGATCCAATGAAAGATATTGCCTCATCCACCTTGTCTCTTTGCATGGGTATGTAACTTATAGGCGATAATACCATTATCTTTAAAAGTCAAGAATTAGAGCCCTGCGTGGATACAAAAATTTGTATCTGAATCTGATCCGCATCCGCGATAACTATCTTGTATATGACCCGCGATCCACACTCCACCTTTTATATGTGTCTGGATCCATACCCACACCAGCACCCTATCTCACTTTTAGAACCCTGCGCAGATACAATCTGCAATCCTGAAAGATGGTAAACAATACAACTATATCCTCATCTGTGGATATAAAGCAGATATCCGTGGATTTGCAGGGCTCTATAATAAAGGCTAAAAGAAACTGTTTAAGCCTAACTAGAATGAATCATATTTCTCACTGAGCTTAAACAGTGTAGCTTAGTCAAATGCGAAGAGATCAAGTAGACAAGGTGGGTGAGGTAATATTTTTTGATTGGACCAACTTTTTTTGGTGAAAGAGACAAGCTTTTGAGCTACACAGATCTCTTCTTCAGGAAAGGTACACCAAATATCAAGATAAATACAAGGTTGAACAGATTGTTTAGCATAAGAAGTTAACACTATGAAGAACACTAAGAGACTATGAAGAAAAACTTTGTGTAGCATGAAAGTTTGTCTCTTTCACCAACAGAAGTTGTTCCAATAAAAGGTATTAGCTTACCCCACTTTGTCTCTCTAATATCCTGGGACCAACATGGCTACAACACTGCAAAGAGATCAGGCATAAGAAATCACACCATATATATGCCCAACAAATCTGAGCATCCTTGGTTTTTGTTTTTTAAATATCATCTTAATAGTATATTGTCATCCACTTTACAGTTTGCCTTATGATTTTTTTTTAAAGAAGATCATGAAATCCAACTACAGAGCCATGCATCCCATGAAATAAAATCAACAACCATGGTCTCACTCCATGGACTTTGCTATAGATAAAAGGACTGAGAGGAGACATGTGGAAATGTTTTCCTCTGAATCTCCGCAAAGTGGAATTTCTCACAATCTCACTTTGCAGATCTGCAGCATCCTGCCCTGAATGTCCTCCGTAAATGTCCTTTTCTCATTTGTCCTTATGTAATTTGCAAACAAACCACTGAAATGTACAAGGAACTGAATAAAATGTAAGAGGAGAAAGATCTTCAGAGCCATCTCCAAACCCAGGGTGAGAAATGCAAGGCTGCAGTTCTGATTAGACAGGTGTGCTGATTATAATCAATGATTGACTGGCTCAGCTCTTGACACTTGCTTTAGCTTCAAGGAGAATACGGTGGGGAACCTCACAAGTGACCCAGTTAAAGAATATTGCTTGGGACAATAACTTTAGAGCAAAATCCATGCTGCATTTTTCATCCTGAGGCAAAATATTAGTTTACTAGGAGTCAAATTCTGCCTTGAGATACAGGTTTGGACAGGAAGTCCATAGGAGTGCCACAGATGGGGCAGAGTCAACTGAACCGAATAGGATGGAAGTGAGGATGTAATTTAGTTCATGTATCTAAAGACACAATTGAGGCCTGTTTTAAATTTGGGCTGCTGGCTCTGAGTGGGCTCAGAGATCCATTTATATGGAGCCATTTGAAGGCTCAGGGCCTTTCTAGAGAAATTGGTAAGTGTGTGAGTTGACACCAGGCAGTAGGAGTCCTGAGCTTTTGCCCAAAGATCAGTTCATTGTTAGTATATAATTTAACTTGATTTATTTTCCTTTGGGAAAAATCCTGCAGTCATTGCTCAGTCAAAATTGCCATTGGACTGACTGAGGAGTGATGACTAAGAATTGCAATATTTATATCTGTATTAATAGTCTTGAGCCAATAATCCCATGTCTGCATTAATGCCTATTAGCTAGGATGGTCAGGGATGCAGCCCCATGCTCTCTGGCTTCTGAGTACTGGAGGCTGGGAGTGGACAACAGGGGATGGATCACTCAGTGATTGCCTGATTTGTTCATTCCCTCTGGGGCAGCTGGCACTGGCCACTGTCAGAGGACAGGATGCAGGGCTGGATAAACACAGATTATGTCATCAGTTTGCTTTCTACACCTGTCACACTGGACTGTGCTCTCTCCTGTGCTGATTGGCTGCTGGCTCTAACCTAGCTCCTGTGCTCACAGTTTCTTCACCTCAGCCTCACTTCAGACCTGCCCCCGATGCCCTGCTTCTTTCTCCCCTGATCTGTCGCTTCACCCCCTTCCTGCAATGTGCCTCCTCTCCTTTGTCCCTCTGTTTAGCTAATCCCCTCCTAACTACCTGCCAGTCAACTTTCCCCATCTCCAAAATCATGGTGCTAATGTAAAACAGACAGATGCCAGAGTTCGGCAGGCGGGATTGAACCAGGGACTTTTGGAGCTAAATGCATGAGCCTCTCCTGCATGAGCTAAAAGCCACATGGCTCTTAACTAAGGCTGTAGCAGACTCATTAATCTCTAAGTGGCCACTAGTGGGGGACAGAGCAGCACATCCAGGAGGTGTGTGGGTTACACTAACATAGTATCTACAGCCATCACATTGTTTACTCTGCTTGTATGTTTAATTCCTTCCTCCACCACCATTTGTCTGTCTTCTCTATTTAAAGTGTAAGCTCCTTGGGTTAAAAGCAACAAACAGTCCTGTGGCACCTTATAGACTAACAGATGTATTGGAGCATAAGCTTTCATGGGTGAATACCCACTTCGTTAGACGTCTGACAAAGTGGGTATTCACCCACGAAAGCTTATGCTCCAATACGTCTGTTAGTCTATAAAGTGCCACAGGACTATTTGTTGCTTTTTACAGATCCAGACTAACACGACTACCCCTCTGATACTTGACTTCTTGGGTTATTAGTCTAGTTTAGAGCAGGGGGAATAACAGATGTTTCTGTTCACTGGCCATTTAAAAAAATGTCCATTCGATCAAATCAAAAACTTTTGTTTTTAATTTTCAGAGAATTGAAAAGTTAAAAAAAATCATTTTGTATAAAAAAAAAAGTTTCAATTTTGACCATTTTGTCACAAACAATCAAAACATTTTGTTTCAAAATGCCAAAATTAAACTTTTTGGATTTTTTTCCACTGAAAAATTTGGTAAAATCTACATGAATTTGAAAAACATGCTGGTGTCACCAAATCTGCATTAGTCAACAAAAAAGTTTAAGTTGACACATTTTCATAGATTCGTAGATTCCAAGGCCAGAAGGGACCACTGCGATCATCTAGTTTGACTTCCTTTATAACACAGGCCAATTGAACTTCCCAAAAAATAATTCCTAAAGCAGATATTTTAGAAAAAACATCCAATCTCAATTTAAAAATTGTCAGCAATGAGAATCCACCATGACCTTTCATAAATTGTTCCAATGGCTAATTACTCTCACTATTAAAAATGTATGTCTTATTTCCTGTCTGAATTTCTTCAGCTTCAGCTTCCAGCCATTGCATTGTGTTACATCTTTTTCTACTGGATTAAAGATCCCATTATTAAATATTTATTCCCTATGTAGGTACTTATGCACCATAATCAAGTCACCCCGTAACCTTCTCTTTGGTAAGCTAAATGGGTTGAGCTGCTTGAGTCTATCACTATAAGGCAAGTTTTCTAATCTTGTGGCTCTTTGCTAAACCCTCTCCAATTTATCAACATCCTTCTTGAACTGTTGACACCAGAACTGGACACAGTATTCCAGGAGCAGTCACACCAGTGCTATATATAGAGATAAAACAGGATTGCATTAGCTCTTTTGGCCATAGTGTCACACAGGAACTCATGTTCAGCTGATCATCCACCACGACGCCCAAATCTTTTTTAGTCATTGCTTCCGAGGATATAGTCCCTCCTCCTCTAAATATGGCCTACATTCTTTGTTCCTAGATGTCTACACTTACATTTAGCTGTATTGAAACACATATTGTTGGCTTACCCCCAGGTTACCAAACAATTCAGAATATTCTGTATTAGTGACCAATCCTCTTCATTATTTACCACTCCCCCAGTTTTTGGGTCATCTGCAAACTTAAACAGTGACTATTTTATGTTTTCTTCCAAGTCATTAATAAAAATGTTAGCGTAGGGCCAAGAACCAATTCCTAAGAGATGCCACTGGAAACACACCTGCTTGATGATGATTCCCCATTTACAATCACATTTTGAGACCTACCAGTTACCCAGGTTTTAATCCATTTAATGTGTGCCATGGTAATTTTATATTGTTCTATTTTTTTAATCAAAATATCATGTGGTACAAAGCCAAACATCTTACGGAATCTAAGTATATTATGTCAACACTGCTACCTTTGTCTACCAAACTTGTAATCTCATTAAAAAAAAGATATCAAGTTAGTTTGACAGTATCTATTTTCCATAAACCCATGTTTATTTGCATTAATTATAAAATCCTTCTTTAATTTTTTATTAATCAAGTCTTGTATCAGCTGCTCAATTATCTTGCCTGGGATCAATGTCAGGTTGACAGACCTATAATGGTCATCCCAGTAACACTGGGCCAGCAAAGGTTAAACAATTAGCAAATTGGGTGACCTGTAAGCAAGCCTTAAGGACATATAAAAAGAATATTGCGATGATAAAAAGGGCCACTCCTTGTAGATAGCTATCAAAGCCATGTTAAGTAGACTAGGATTGTTAACTTGTTTGCCTGTATTGTTAGAGAATCAAAGAGTAAATGTGATCTAATTAGCTTGTAGATGCTAAATCCTGTTCCTGTCGTATAATGGTTCATTACTGTATTCTATTGACTCAGAGATCAAAAGGGGATATTATCATTTAGATGGAACTTGTGGTGTAATAATATTATTGTCCTAATCTCTCCTCGTAATTCCATATAGTAAACCACCTGTGAACTGTTTTGATAGTTTGAATCGCTATTGCTAAAGGTATTGTTTGAAAAAGGACCCATTGAATAGAGATCACAGACTGTCGGCTCACTTCAATCAAAGCCCACATGGTGTCAGCGCCTGGCCTGTTTCAACTATAAAGCAAGTTTCGGGTCTGATCCTTTTCATCTACGGTCTGTTTAAACTTTAACAGGGAAATTCTAAGCCGTAAAACCGATGGCTCCAGGTAGACACCTGGATTACCTTGGAATTCTCATGGAGAAACTCTGATAGACTCTACACCTGAATTGCCTATTTGAACATAACTAAGGTTAAGATTTTGTCATGGATATTTTTAGTACAAGTTATGGACAGGTCATTGGCATTAAAGAAAAATTCACAGACGCTGTGACCTCTCTGTGACTTTTACTAAAAATATCTGTGACAAAATAGAGATCTGCAGGTCCCCACACCACCCGTGGGGGGCAGTTGGGTGCTCCTGGGGCCTCCAACATGGGTTGGGTGTCGGAGCTTCAGGGTTCCCTGCTGCCCACGTCTGGGAGCTACGGGAGCCCCCACCGTCTGCAGTAGTTGAGAGCTGCAGGGTACCCCTGCCTCCTGAAACTCCAGGGGTCCTCCACCACTGCAGTGGCTGGGAGCAGCTGGGTTCCCCCCACTACCTCCACAACCTCCATCACTAAATTGTAGCCTTAAATATAACCCTTTGAATTGATTCCAGAAGGACTTTTATAACCCAGCAGCCTCACTGTCTCTGCTATGAAACTGATATAAGGACTTTACATACATGTATATGTATATTGATATCTTAACCAAGTATAACTCTTCTTTCTTTTTCCTTTTATTAATAAACCTTAGAGTTAGTTATTAAGGATTGGTTGTAAGTGTGTATTTGGGTAAGATCTAAAATGTTCATTGACCTGTGGAGTAATGTGTCTGATCCTTTGAGAGCCAAGGGCTGGAATGCCTAAAGGAGGGTGTGTTTGGCTTCATGTTAACCAAGGTGGAATTACAGAAGCACTTTTGTCATGGGCTTGGTGAATCTAATTGTAGAATAAACCACCAGTTTGGTGGATTCTGTGCCCTATGTCTTGCAGGCTGCCCTGAGTGTGAAATTCTCAGTGTGGCCCACCAGGCACCCAGTCACATTAGCTTTCTTCCAGCTTTTTGGAACTTCCCCAGGTCTCCAAATTTACTGAAAATCAGCATTAACTGTCCGGAAAGCACCTCTGGCCGCTCTTTTAAAACTCTTTGTTACCAGATTTGCCTGTTACTTTGGGGTATGCTCATTTATTAGGGTTACTCTACTGGCGGGCGGGGTTCTGTAATTCTATCAATGTACTGCTTGTGTCACTTGTGTTCTCACATGGAGCTCTACTTCTCCCTGCTGCAAGTTCCCTCCCAATGGAGCTATCCTGCAGGACCTCGGTTCCCCAGGGCTGGGTTCCTCCAGCCCCAGAATCAGATGAACACACACACACACACACACACACACACACACACACACACACACATTAACAGAGCGCATCTTAGATGACCGGGTGATCATGCAGGGTTTTTTCCCCCTACATATTATAGATAGGTGCATAAGGAGGTGGTCATTCTTGATGATCTGGAGCCGACACCAACTAATATCTCATGTTGTGCTTTATCTGTTAAGACATTGATCTATAAGCATTCAAGATCATTTTCTTCTGAGTATCTGTGACTCAGAAACAGGTAATGCCATTTTATAGAACGCCACTCCCCCTCCCCTTTTGCCTGCTTGATCCTTCCTAAATATTTTATATCTATTGATTTTAACATTCCAATCGCACAAATCATCCCACCAGGTTTCAGTAATACCAACTAGATTGATATTATGCTCATAAATGAGCAATTCCAATTACCCTCCTCTTTTGTTAATAGTTTAACCTCCTCCTGACTCCTCTAGCCAGGATTGGTCCCCCTTCTACTGAGCTGGAGGCCATCCAAACTGTACATCCCCCTCTCCTCATAGAAGGTGCACTAACATTCCACAAAACTGAAACCCTCAACCGTACACTACTTCCCTAGCCAGGGGTTCACTTCCAGAATCCATTGCGTTCTGTCTTCCATCACTAATGGGGAAGGAAGGATCTCAAAGAAGATTGCTTGGACATTCTTCTTCTTCCAAATTCCCTGAAGTAATCTACTATCTGCGAGATATCCCACAATGCAGTGTCATTAGTGCCACTGAGGGTCCTGTGGCACCTTTAAGACTAACAGAAGTATTGGGAGCATAAGCTTTCGTGGGTAAGAACCTCACTTCTTCAGATGCAAGTAATGGAAATCTCCAGAGGCAGGTATACCTGCCTCTGGAGATTTCCATTACTTGCATCTGAAGAAGTGAGGTTCTTACCCACGAAAGCTTATGCTCCCAATACTTCTGTTAGTCTTAAAGGTGCCACAGGACCCTCTGTTGCTTTTTACAGATTCAGACTAACACGGCTACCCCTCTGATACTTGACATTAGTGCCACTGTGAACCATCATGAATGGATCCTTGCCCGTTGACTTAAGAAGCCTGTCCAGTCTTAGAGTGACATCTCATTTCTTAGCTCCAGGAAGGCAGCACATTGTCCTGTTGTCCACAGTCCACCTGTCCCTTACAGAATGTTCTTTTGGTTCTTCTGCGTACTGACTCTCCAACAAGGATCATCTGTCTTCCTTGGATGGTTGAAGAACTCTCTGTGTGCTTCTCTTGCACATTGGACCAAGCTGTCATCCATATGTGTGTCCCATATATCTCTGTTCCTTTGGACCTGTTGGATGTTGAGAGGTATTCTCCAAAGTTTCTCTTTCAAGAACCTGGTATTGATTTGAAACATCTAGCTGTGTGGAATTTGTCATGGTTCTCTTCTGTCTGGTGGCCACAGTCTGCCCATCCTCATCTATCTCCAGTCAGGGAGAATGTAGCTGTGACTCCCGGCCTCTGGCTGTTTTCTAACTGCCAGACTTTCTCCTTGACTTCCTCTTTCTCTGTTTCTCTTGGTGGCCAGTTACATTCTTCTGTGAACCTTAAGTAGTAGTAAAAACAATGCAGAGTCCTTGTGGTACCTTAGAGACTAACGAATTTATTTGGGCATAAGATTTTGTGGGCTAATAGTAGTGTTAGTAGTAGTAGTAGTAGTGTTTCCTGAACTTGGCTATCTTGGGACACCTCAGCTTCTCTGATTCTCAGTAGCATCTCAACTTGCCCCTCCAATCCAATAATCTTTTCCTTCAGCTCCAACTTTTGCCCAGCTCTATTCTATTTGTACAGTCTCTAACACAATGGAGCCCTGTTCTCAGCCAACTGGCAATCAAAACATTTGAGATAGTGGGTGGGGTTTTTGAAAATACTCAGAATTGGCTTAATTCTGCTTCTCTTGAAGGCAATGGGAGTTTTTCCAGTGGTTTCAATGGGAGCAGAGTAAGACCAACACTGAGTGCCCTTCAAAATCCCACCCAGTATATGTAAATATGTAATAAAACCTTGGAACTAAGAGTAAGTGTGCTCTGCTTCTCTGCATGGTCATGCTATGTTTCACTGGGTCTCATTCACCATGCAGCATATGTATATTGTCCGGTTGGATTGTAAATTCTTGAGGTCCGGGACCTTTGTAGCAAATAAACACAGGAACTGCTATACTGCATCTGTCCACTAGTCCTTCTAATTCAGTGTGCTGTCTCTGATAGTTGCCAATATTGAGAAACACCACCGTGGATAGCTTTGGAATCATCTATCCCATGCTTATCTCGCTGATATCTGAAGTCCAGCTTTTCACTCTTGATATTTTTGCTTGTGTCTACACTTCCTGCTTTCAACAAGGAGCAAAAGCCTGAGCATATCATGAGACAGGTTGTTCCCATGATATCTACAGATCAGACAGTAACAGGAATGTAATGGGGATAAAGGTTCTTGCAAGGTTAGAAGCTCCAACCTTCTGTTGGGAGTGCCTCTCTGGTGGCAAGGAAAATAGTCCCAGATACCACCGATCCCTTTTAACAAAGCTGTGCTGAGACTGCTGCAGAACAGTGGATGGTGCTGAGCTGACAGTGGCTTTGAGGCAACAGACAGAGAGTGGAGGTTCAGGGTGGCAGTGGTGGCGGCTTAGAGTTGACAGGTAGCCCAGGGCAGTGGCCACTTTGTGGTGATGGGCAGAGGCAGTAGTGTCGTTCAGGAAATGGGCACTGCAGGGCTGAGGCAGTTTGGGCTGAAGCTGCAGAGGGAGCAGCAGCCTACCGAAGCGTGCATGGTGCAGGCCTCCCTATCCAGCAATAACACCTGAAATCACCTCAGCTGGTTCAGGAGGTAGAGCCCCCAGAGCTCAGGCAGCATTGGCCTGCCAGCATCCTTGGACTTCTCCAACCCTAGACAACTAACTATGACTGGGGCAGAGGGAAATGGCTAGAAAGCACCAGTCTCAGTTGCCAGGAGGACTGAGGTTGGAACTATGGTTAAGGATCCTTGTGGGGTGGGAATCTTACCTCATAGGATTTGTTGATTTGTTAATTGCTGGTTTTCCTAAGTCGATTCTTGTCTGCCCTTTTTGCCCCTTAATAAGGGTCTCTTTGTGTTAACCCCCTTTACTTAGTGCTTGCGAGTGGGGGCATATTGTCCTTCGGGGCACCCAGGGTGGTAGGTATAGTTTCCCAGGTTTCTGGTTGAAGGCTTAAGCGGTGTTATTTTAGTCTTTAAGGAAACCCCTAGAAAACTGAACCCAATTCTTTTTTGTTGCCATCAACATTCCTAGAAGGGCTGCAGTCATATAATTATTTTAATAGGTGTCTGCCAAGTGACATAGTATACTCCGACAGTGTCAATGGCTTCAGTTTTTATCTTTATTTTGATAAGGCCACTGAGGTTGTAATGTCTTTTTATGCTTCTACCTAATTGCCCTAATGCTTAAATGGTACAACATGCTCTACACAGCTGAGTTAGCATAATGGAACATTTTGCTACATCATCAAAAAGCTGCTAGACACTGGCTTGTTTCTCTTCATTATTAGAAATGTCATTTGAACCATTTCATAAGTGTCAAATTTGCTGCCATTAAAACTTCAGTGACTCTGTTCCTCTTGCCAGATAAAGCATATTGATTTTTGTTCCCCTCTCAATTGGTTCTGGCAGAATAATGGAAACAGAATGGTCTCATCTACTGCCGGATGAACAACTATGAATACAAAGAGGAGAAACACAGCATTCTCTTCCGTAAACAGGAGGGTATGAATAGGATGTGCACATTCAAATCCCATGGAAACAGAGTGATGGCAAATGAAGGCTAATCTAATAAACACGATGTAGATTCCAGGTTATTATTTCTAGCATTATTAGATTAAAAAATTGTGAAGAATTCTTCTCTTGTATTCCCCTGATGTTCTAAAAACAATGATCATATTACACTGGAACGTAAGCTTTAAAGATTTTGAAATGTAGCTAGATTTGTTCCGGTGAAAGTATAAAAATCAATTTATTTCACATTCTCTTAAATCCTCTTAGAGCCTTTTCAGATTAGCAATGGGGAGAGGGAAAAGCAAGACTTTATTTTCGATTAACTGGATTTGGGTTTTCACAGCGAAGCTACTTGATGAAGAGGTAACTTATCAGGATGAAGAACTGAGGCGTTTCATTCATCCTAGCTGCTCCTGGTCATAGGATCACTACTAGTGCAGTGGATGCAGCTTTAACTTTTATGAAAGGCAGTTTTTCACTGCTTGAAATGTAACTCTAAGGAGCTTCAGTCCATGGGATGTTGGGATGCAGGAAACCTTTGTGTGGGGGTTATGGGTCGAAAACCCAGGCACACAAGTCCCCTTGCAGTGCCCAGAGCGTGACAGACACCAACAGCTCTTTAGAGGCTGCACCGGAGGGACCTAATGGAACTGGGGGCCCCTAGAAGCTCTAGCCATGAACCTCCTCATTGGAGCAGATGTCCAGCCCCGCCTTCTCCCTGGATTGGCCTGGATGCACTACTTAAGCCAGAAGGAGGCACAGGGAATTGTCCCGGAATTTAGGTTAATGGGGAAATAGCACCTGAAGAAATGTGTACACTCCTAACATCAAGGGGAAGGCACAGTTGCTCCACCAACCAGAGTTAACTCCCAGAATCTAGTTAATTGAAAAACAAGTGACCCTTAGCTTTCCTGCACAATCCTAGGATGGCTTGGGCATCTATCATGACCATGAGTCAGCAAACACTCGACTCCTACCAAGACAGTTAGTGCCATTGCCACCACCAGGCAAACCACCTGGCATCCTCTGCCAATGTGTTTCTGTTGCTTGAAATAAAAATCCTCCAGATGCCCACTGACTAAACTGTGAGACACATATCACCAATCCCTAGTCTGAATTGGCTTGGTATTTTGTCATCTGACTAAAGACTCCTTGTCATCATCCACTGAACAAGTTAGAGTACATGATCGTACCCAGGCAAATCAATATTTGTGATTGGATGATAATTCAGCATTCCTGATATATAAAAATGAAAGTACAGCCATGGTGAGAAGAGATGCTTTTGCAACAGGAAACATACAATCCAGGACAGGATTTCACATGGCAAGATGAAAGGCATGTTGCTGTTCCTGTGAACAGGCACTATGGTCACCCGCCATTTGCCAGCTAGCACTAGCTGACGACAGCACCGTACATTCTAGCTGGGTTGAGGACTGGACAAGATGTATTGTTTGTGAATGGTCACTATTTCCAGGAATGGAACACAGCCGGACTATGCCAGTGGATTTTGAAAAAGTGTAATAGAAATAGCTCTCTTACTCCATGACCTTTGAATTCTGCCATGACTCTCCTCTCATTGCTAAACTAATTTGGCTCCAAGTCATTTCTGCTAGACAGTTAGTAGGATGGGATCAAAAAGGAATTTTTGAATCAAACCGTTAGGCTTAAGAACACAGCTTAGAGATAAAACTTGGGCATTACTCCTGATTTGGCTTTTAATAAGTACATTATGTGTGAGTACTAAAAGCAGAGAAATGATTTCTCTATGAAAAGTCTGTCCAAATCTGAGATGCTCAAAGCCGCCAAATGGTATTGCCTAATTGCTGTTTAGAGGTTTCAGAAGGAAAGAGGATGCAGCTCAAACACATAAGCGACAACTGAAACAAGGAGTGGACATTTTCCTACCGATCTCCACCTCAACATTTGGCTTTCTCTACATGCTCAGAATTCCTGGTGATGTCCACTGCAGGAAGGAGAGCAGAATAGCAATTTCAAGATCTGAAAAATTAGTCCAGTACATATGGCACAATCAATAAAGACGCATACAGAGAACTAAGTCTCCATTGCACAACGCCAATTCCAGTCTGATTCCACTGAATACTGTACTTACACCAGGATAATCCTGGAGAATCTGGCCCATTTCTGGTATATTTGAGTTCCCAAATAATTTTCAATTCATGTTGAATAAGAGGATCAGAAGAAATAAACCATTCAAGGTGTTTTGAATAAGGGAAAGCAATCATCCTCACCAGTGACCTGGAGACAGTACATGATATCTCAGCCTCAAAAAAAAAATAATGTCCCAAGGCTATGGTGAAAAGAACACTAAGACAGCAAACACATCCATTCAAATTAGTGGCAATGGCTTAATGTTTACCTTGTAAGAAAAAAGCTACCACACCAGGCACTTCTTGAGTCAGGCGCATCTTGAGTCAGAAAGATAAACTCTCAGGGCTGAGAAGCACAAAGATCAATTCTATTTTTTCAGCCACACAAGGATTCTTGCTCTTCTCTGGCCAGAAAGCCTTCTGGAGGTACATCTTCTTCTATGCCTTGACATTCTGTGCTTTTGCCTGAGGAACAGAAGCAAGGTGAAGTCCTTTAAGATTCAGCACTAGAGATTCAAGTATCGGATGGAGTTGTATTTGTTCTTGTTCTAAACTGACAGACACTCCAGGCATTCTGAAGCAAACAGCACTGTTGTCTGATAGCCACTTCTGATATGACAAAGCATTGGCTTCACCCGCTTGTTGGTTGTTGTTTATTCTTTCTCCTCCAGCAATGTTGTTTGCTCTGTGTTAGACCTGGATTTCACACTGATCCCACCTCCTCAGATAATGTCCCTGACAATGGTGATATTTCTCCCCAAAAAGAACTACTCTAAGGCCTTGTCTACACCCAGCCGCTAGTTCGGCGGCTGGGAATCGAAGTTCCAGGTTCGATTTATCGCGTCTGGTCTGGACGCGATAAATCGATCCCGGAAGCGCTCGCCGTCGACTGCGGTACTCCAGCTCGGCGAGAGGAGTACCGCGGAGTCGACGGGGAGCCTGCCTGCCGCGTGTGGACCGCGTCTGAACCGCGGTAAGTTCGAACTAAGGTATGTCGACTTCAGCTACGTTATTCACGTAGCTGAAGTTGCGTACCTTAGTTCGAAGTTGGGGGTTAGTGTAGACCAGGCCTAATTCAAAGTGTTAGATTAAAAAAAAAATCTGAGAATATGTATTGTTCATCTGAACAGTTATTTATTTTAATAGCAGAGCTATCCAATTGTCCATGGCAAGCAGGTGCTTTAAACTTGCATGCAAAATAAAGCTTGTGTCTCAGATTAAATTTTCCCTTTCATTTATTTATGTATTGACTTTTAAATGGTACCTTTAAAAAAAATTCCAGGTTATGCAGAGGGGAAGGAAGAGAAAGGAAGAAAGGGAACAATGATCCATTTACATACGGTATGCCACACATCTGTAAAAAAACAACAACATTTTTCAGAGGGCCTGTTTCTCCACTCAGTTACCTCAGGACTTGTGGGGTTCAGTGATCAGTCAGTGGTTAAGATACTTCCAGGAGCTCAGCTTTATTCTGGCCGTGCATAATATCAGCTTCACAGTGCCCCACCCGGACTCTGGGTTTGGCAAGCCCAGTCCTTAAAGGCACAGTCCCCAATACCACAGCGTAATAATAACACTTAAAAAACAACATTACTATAACATGCAATTAGAAATACTTATAAACAACCTAATAATGAAACTTGCTAATGATGCTTAATTAGTCTCTGAGGTGCCTTGCACTGTTGCATGGACCTGCTGGGGTCCCCTGGATCACCAGCACTACTGCTGTCAGGAGGCGGCAAGTCTACTTGTTCTGGTTGTTTCATGTCCTGGGGCTCTGTTGTCTCAACTTGCTGTCCGACCTGCTTGTCTGAGACTCTCTCTGCCAAAGCAGCAGACACAGTGCCCCTTATCTCCCTCCTTTCTGGGATTTGGAGAAGGTGTCACCTATTCCTCTATATCCATCTGGGGGTGGAAACCTCATACAACCACAGGGCAACCGCTTGTGAGTGGCTCGACTGCTGTTGGTGACCATTGGTTCCCATCATAGAGGTGCATGGGGTAATCTTCATAAAGTGGCAGCTCCCATGACCCCAAATCATACTGATTTTTGTTTGTTTGTTTTGTTTTATCTTTCTCTTTGTATGCCTGCAAGTCCTCAGTGACACTGACATCAGTTTTTAACAATACAACGAACATGGGGTCTTTTGCTTGAGTTGGCCTGTATTTGGACATATGCAGCAAGCTTTAACAACTTCCACAGCTGTTCATTTGAGGCTGTATAAAACATCGCTGGCCCATCTCTTTGATTTTTCAATCCCTAAATGACCTTCATGTACTCTTTTTACCATATTTTTCTGTTACACTTTAGGAAGTACCATCCTTGTGCTTATAAGCAAAATCCCAGGTAGAATTGCAAGCGCTCCCTTAAATTGATAATAGAAACTGGGGATATTCTTCCTTTGCTAATAACTTTTTGCTAGTCTCATCCTGAGCTATAGCTCTGGCAATCACAGACTACATTTTGTCTGAGAGTGGACAGGTTTCTATCGCCAGACTGACATGTACAAAATCTAGCTGTGGACTATGCTCCACTGTACTTTTGTCAATGCTCTAGAGTGTGTTTCTGCCACCACCAAATCTCTCCCATGTCCCAGCTGGCTAAAACAAGAGCTTCACAGATCTTTGCCCAGACACTCTGTCTGAGAAGCTCAACTTTTAAAGACAGTCCCCAATACTACAAGAGTAATTCCACTGAAGCCCAGTGTGAAACCAGTGCAAGCTCAGCCTACCAAGGCTTAAATGTTGGGACAAAAAGACTCCTCACGAAGAACACAAAATAACTTATTCTTGAAACTTTAAATACTGTGGGATTCCTTTCTTTAGTGTAAATAACTCCTTTTGCAATCACAGGTTCTGGAGTCTTTGTTTCTGACGTAAACAATTTCCAATATGTAACCAATGATTTTAGTTTATTGTTAATTTATTGTGTGATGTTATGATTAACTAGCATTTTATGTCATATATACATTATTGTTTGTTAAATCGGGTTAAATTATAAGAGTATAGAAGTATAAGACTGATCAGTAGTTAAAAGGGATAATTATGTATTAGGTATCTAAGTAAGTAGGACTGTGACGCAAAGCCTACAGGCTGAGGCCTGTAAGATTTTAGCTTAGTCATAGTAGGCCATAAATTTAAGAACTGCTTGCCATAAGTAAGTGACCAAAGAATGACCCTGCGCCACAAGATTATGGGAAAAGATGTACCAGTGGGGGTGACAGTGTGAAAAATTAACATAAGAGTAATTTTTTTGCTTACAAGATACCCGGTAGTCACAGTTTTCTGACACATGCCCTAACCGCAGGGTGCACTATGTGCGTAAATGCTAATGAGGTATAGTCAGAATCACATTATTAAAAGAGGGTGCCCAGATTAGGAAAATTGATCTCTCTACAGGAAAGTCCAACAGGATCCATCCCTCAACTGATGATCAATCCATGAGAGACCCATCAGACCCTAACCCTATCTAGGAGAGAGGATGTGAGTATAACTATATTTGTGACTTGTCCACAGGTCTTTTTAGAATTTCTATATGCTTAGGCTATTATAACTTTAATTGTAACTTTAATACAACTTGTAAAACGGACTAAACCTTGTACTTGCAAATGTATGTGTGGTCACTACCCTTGGTCTTTACTAACTCTGAAGCAAGTTGCAGAGGGGACTTTCACTCCATTAAACTTGAATCTCTAGCCACCAGAGCCGAACCCATGGTGGGGTAATACAACATTATAAAATTCACTTTAAATAAAATAAAAGGCTACAAACATTAACAATCATGGGAGGAATTTCTGAGGAATGTCGTTAACCTGGGGATAAAATGACAATGCTCCTTGAAATCAAGGAGATTGGAAAGACATGGATTTAACATGAGGAGAATGAGGCCCAGAATGTGAGGGCATTGACACATAGGACCTAATGATCACAGAATTACCCATGCAACCTTCTTTACCCCCACTCTGGGACACGCTCTGATTGCCTTACTCAAGTGAGTCATTTCACTGAAGTTGATGCTAGCAGGGTTTGCTTCTCTCTTTGCAAAGGGGTAAATGAGAGCAGAATTTGCCCCCTTGTGTTATCATTTAGGTGATTTTCCCTAGAGTTGCTAAAAGAAGTGCCTTAATACTTTATTATCATGCTTATATGGACAGTCATACATATACGTAACTTGCATAGGTCCTACTATTAAATACATAGCATTCATCACAAGGAACTGAGGTACTGTACAAGGCAGGTAGGGATGTCCAAGTGGACTGACATTTGGCAGTTAGGCTGCAGTTTTCCCTGGGGATGTTGGAATTGTGGATTCATATCCCATTCCTGACACCTGCTCCCTTGTAGGAAGAATGGTTGAGCACATAGACACTGGCTTAGGACCTACGAACCTAGCATCATTTCCTGGCTCAGACCCAGACTTCTTGTGTGACCTTGAACATGTCATTCAGTCTGCCAAAGTTCTCAGTTTTCCAGCTGTGAAATGGGTGTAATACTTCTCTACCTCCCAGGGCTATTGTGAGGATGAAGTCCATTAATTAATCCTAGAATCTTAGAAATGAACAACCAGAAGGGACTTCAACAGGACATCTAGTCCATCCCTCCTGAGCTGAGGCAGGATTATATATATCTAGACCATCCCTGGCAAGTGTTTGTTCTACCTGTTCTTAAAAGCCTCCAATAATGGGGATTGCACACCCTCCCTAGGTAATAAAATGGATAGTGAGGTGCTCACATACAACAGCAATGAGGGCCAGATAAACAGCTCGGCATAACATAAGCTACTTTATTTAAAAAGGCCATGTCCCTTTGGGATATGTCTTGATGATGATGACAATGATAAAAAGATATATCCCCTGGAGGTTCATCATATCTACTACTATACCCCCCCCCCCCCCGCCATGGTGTGACATAGTCTACATGGGGCCTGATTTGAAATCAGTGGAAAGACACTAACTGATTTCAATAGGCTTTGACTCGGGCCCCTGGTGCAAAATGCAGACTGTGTGAATCGGGACAGGGCATGAGCCCACCTCTCCCTACTTGATTTTTGGACACATGTTGGTCTCTGTTAAAAATAAATAAATAAATCCTGATTCATTCTTTTAAAGAGATCAGGATCAAGATGATGAAGATGGTTGATGATGATAATGAGATTTCAACTGAGATTGGGACTCCATTGTGCTATGTCTAGGAAATATACATGGGAAGAGAACTAGCGTGTAGGGACAAAATCAGGAAAACCAAGGCAAAAAATGAGTTACAGCTTGCATGAAATGTTAGAGACAACAAGAAGGGGTTCTTCAAATATGTCAGACAAAAAAGAAAGAAAAAGAAGGGTGTGGGTCCGTTGCTCAATGGAGAAGGTGAGCTGGTAATGGAAGATGATAGGAAAGCAGAGCTGATCAATGCCTACTTTACTTTAGTTGTTACTCAAAAAAAAATCATGTGACTGAACAACCAGTGAAGTTACCATAGACAATAAAAGGGCAAAGGATGCAGATTGGGATAAGTAAAGAACACATCAGAGATCTTCTGACCAATTTGAATGAATTCAAATCAGCAGGGCTGGATTCTATTGACCTGAGGGTACTGAAGGAATTAGCTGAACAAATCTTGGAGTCAGTGGCAATAATATTTACAAACTCACGGATAACAGAAGAGGTCCCAGAAGACTGGAAAAGGGCTAACATAGTGCCCATCTTTAAAAAGGGCAAAAAGGAGGAGCCGGGGAACTATAAACCACTCAGCCTGACCTTGATACATGAGAAACTACCAGAGCATTGTATGAAACATTCAGTTTGTGAATACCTGGAGGATGAAGGGGTAATCACTAGCAGCCAACATGAATTTACCAAGAACAAATCATGCCACAACAACTTCATTTCCTTCTTTGACAGGGTAACTGATTTGGTGGATAGAGGGAGTGTGGTGGACATAATATATATACCTGGACTTCAGCAAGGCTTTTGACACAGTCCCACATGATATTGTGATAAGTAATCTGGAGAAGCTCGACAGAACTACCATTAAGTAGACATATAATTGGTTAAACGACTGAAAACAAAGGGTAACTTTGGAGGATAGAGCTAAAATTCAGAGAGATCTTGATAAACTGGAGAATTTATATAGACTATAGACAACAAAATTCAATTCAACAAAGAGAAATTTAAGATTCTACCCTTAGGGAAGAAAAAAATGCACAAATACAGAATGGGGGAAACTGGATTGGCAGAAGCACTGCTGAGAAGTATCTAGGAGTTGTGGTGGATTGCAACCTCAACATGAGTCTGCAATGCAATGCTGTTGCAAAAAAAGCAAATGCAATTTTGGGTTGCACTAACAGAGGCAGAACATGCAAGTCACGGGAGGTGATAGTATGACTCTACTCGGCATTGGTTAGGCCTCAGCTGCAGTACTGCGTCCAATTTTGGTCACCGTTGTATAGAAAGGATGTTGAGAAACTGGAAAGAATCCAGAGGCGATCAGCAAAGAGGATCAAAGGGAGGGAATGCCAGCTATATGAACAAAGGCTGAAGGAACTGGGTATGTTTAGCTTGGAAAAGAGGAGATTAAGGGGGGATATAATAGTGGTCTTCAGATACTTGAAAGTCTCCCATAAAAAGATGGAGAAAAGTTGTTATCTTTTGCCACAGAGGGCTGGATAAGAGGCAAAGGGTTAAAACTACAGTATAGTAGATTTAGGGCATGGCTACACTCGAAACTCCAAAGCGCTGCCGCGGGAGCGCCCCCGCAGCAGCGCTTTGAAGTGCGAGTGTGGTTGCGGCGCCAGTGCTGGGAGAGAGCTCTCCCAGCGCTGGAGGTACTCCACCTCCCCAAGGGGATTAGCTTACAGCACTGTTTACACTGGCGCTTTATAGCACTGTAACTTGCTGCGCTCAGGGGGGTGTTTTTTCACATCCCTGAGCGAGAAAGTTGCAGCGCTGTAAAGATGGCCTTAGATTAAACCTGAGGAAAAACTTCCTAACCGTAAGAACAGTAGGACAATGGAACAGACTGCCTCAGGAGCATGGACAGTGGATCGAGCCCCCCTTCAATGAGGCTAGCGCCTGGCTCCGCCCCTTCCTTCTGTGCCCCCCCTCCCCCTAGAGCCCCGAGACCCCCTGCACCCTGCCCGGAGGAGCACCAAGTGCCCCACCCACCTGCCCAGAGGAGCCCTGGGCTGGCCAGAGGCCTGAGCACCCCACCCCTGTGGCCGGAGCCCCACAACCCCCCGAAGCCGGAGCCCTGAGACCCTGCCGTGGCCAGAGCCATGAGTTCCCCTCCCACATGGAGGAGCCCCAAGCATGCCCCTCCCCCTTGGCCAGAGGATCCCTAGGCCAGCCGAAGCCCAGAGCCCCCTCCAGGCCCCCGGTGCCCAGAGGTACCCCCACACACACCTTCCAGAAGAAACCCAGATCAGCTGCAGCTGCACCATACCTCCCCTCCCCAGACCCAAAGCCGCCCCAGAGAAAAGTGGCATCCAGGGAGATTACTGATGAATGCCGGAAGCTGAATAGCACATACCCCTCCTCAGCCATCCCAGAACCTGAATGGGGCATAATAAAGCAAAAACTTCCCCCGTCAAACCCCACAACCCGACGTTCGGTGGCACCCACTGCCCAAGCTTGGGAGGTTGTGGAAGCTTCTTCACTGGAGGTTTTCAAAAGGCTGGATAGCCATCTGTCTTGGATGGTTTAGACCAGTGGTTCTCAACCTATTTATCATATGCATATGCGGCCTGCAATGTGTTACCTGGGACACAGGTTGAGAACCACAGCGCCCCGAACCTCCCACAGACCCCTATGCCCAGTGCCTCCCACCCAGACAACCCTCCACAGAATGGGGACAGGAGCAGAGCCCTTGGTGGGAGGCCAGGCAGCAGCCCCAACCCTGGATCTGACCATGTGGGGCCGGGTGTCAGGGCAGCCGGGTGGTCGCCCAGCCTCTGACCCTACAGGGCCAGCCAGAAGCCCTGACGCCGACCCCAGATTCTGACCTGGTGGGGCCTGGTGGCAGCCCTGGACCCCGGACTCTGTGGGGCCAGGCGGCAGCCCCAATCCTAGACCTCTGCCATGCGGGGCCAGTTGGTAACGCCAACCCTGCCGCTCCAGGCAGCCCAGACTCTTCCTCACCGGGCGGCCAAGCAACCGGGAACCTGGACCTCGCCGCGCATCCTGGCGGCCTTTAGCACACAGCAAATCCTGCATTTTGGCAGGGGATTAGACTAAATGATGCTTGTGGTACTGTGTAGTAAGAGACAGGCACTGCCCCAAAAGGCTTACAATCTAGGAAGATAAAACAGACAGAGGGGAAAGAAAACAGAGGTACAGAGAGGCAAAAGGACTTGCCCAAAGGTCATACAGCAGGTCGGAGGCAGAACAAGGAAGAGAATCAAGGGCAAAATCCTGTGTCCACTGACTTCACTGGAGCGAGAATTTCGCCTCAGGTCGCGTAAGTCCCAGTCTAGAGCATTATCAGCTACACCACATTGCCTGACCTACTGATTTAACTTTGATTAAGAAGGGACCTGGAACAGTCAATACAGGAGCTGAGATAACAGATCAAGGAGAGCCAGAGAGCTGATTGTTATAAAATCAATGGTATCAAAGGCAGCAGATAGATGGGGAGGTGATGGAGACATTTCCTGTTGTTGCTGAACAGGAGGAGATATTTAAAACGGTGACACTGCAAAGCTGAGAAGAAAATCCATGCTAGGTAAGGGCCAAGTGTTGTTAATAATAAACTTAGCCCAGGTGATCCTGAATTATTTATGGTGATTATGATTAATTTTTTGTTTGTTTGCAGTAGCCTTCAGAATGTGCTAGACACTTCACAGACAATCAAAAGGAGCGGGCTCAGGGGAGACAGCCAGCCAGATAGAGATCAGGAAAGGGGAACAACGGCCGGCAAAAGGTTTTCTATACAAATCAACAACTGTAGGCAGCACAGCAGCAGTAGGAGTTTTCAGAGGAGAATTAGGCCCCAAGTATCCACACTGCAAAAAATCCACCAGCACATTTAGCACTAACTGTTCGCCCTGCTGGGAGCTAATTGGCACCCCTATTGAGACCAGAGATGCCAAGGACCAAATGTGCATGGAGATGGAACTACCCCCTTCCCTGTAGATATTCTCCTTGCAGGTCAGCTGAGGAAATTTGCCCTGCCAGGGCTCTCTGTGTTCTGTTGATAAATCAAGGGCCTCATCCTCTAGGGCTTTCATGCCTGCACCCAGCATGAGCATTACATTTATTTGAAAAACAAACAAAACGGAGTGGGGGAAAGTAGTTCATTTATGCAAACAGCCTAATACCAAGCAAATAAAGAGGCTAAAGAGCAAGCACAATACACACAGGTGCCTACATAAAATGAGTGAGGCGTATTTGGCACCAGGCTTTGTTAAAAATTAAAATCACAGGCATTTCTTTCCCTCATGATATCTACATATTTTCATCCCTCATTCTCTCATTAAATAATTTGCAGGTCAGGCGAGCTGTTTCTATCATGCATGGGCTTCACATTACATAAAGTTCTCCTGATTCTAGGCTTTATACTGTCATTTTAGTTTCATTGTTACCCTTTTCTGTTATTTGCCACACTTCCTAGAGACAGGAGTTAGAGATTTAGGGCCAAATTAGGCCCTCAGTTCCAACAGGTGAAAATCCTATTGAAGCCAATGGGAGATGCATCTGTGTAACCGATAATACAATTTGACCCTAAGGACTGTGATACTGCAAATTGCTCCATGCCGATGGTCCCCTGCAGCCACGCAGATCCCCAGTGATTTCAGAGACTGCTTACCTGGCTAGCAAATGAGACAGAATGAATGCTAGGAAACTACAGTGGCATCTTATGAAGGCAGTGCGGCTTCACACAAGGACAGGGGTCCACCTACATATGTGATCTTTACAGAGTTGGGTCTTAAGATCGTTAGCTTCTTAGGACAAGTGCTGGGTCAACCCTTTGAAAGCAAAAACAATGAGGAGTACTTGTGGCACCTTAGAGACTAAAGCACTTATTTCCCATATTAAGTATCAGGAAACCATTGTGTGGTGACTGAGAGATATTGTCAAGCACAACAAATAATAAATGTTAAATAATAAGATGGAAAAGAATGAATCTTTACTTACCATTCCCTGCAATGTCAGATGACTTTATGGCAGGGGTCGGCGACCTTTCAGAAGTGGTGTGCCGAGTCTTCATTTATTCACTCTAATTTAAGGTTTTGTGTGCCAGTAATACATTTTAATGTTTTTAGAAGGTCTCTTTCTATAAGTCTATAATATATAACTAAACTATTGTTGTATATAAAGTAAATAAGGTTTTTAAAATCTTTAAGAAGCTTCATTTAAAATTAAATTAAAATGCAGAGCCCCCCGGACCAGTGGCCAGGACCCGGGCAGTGTGAGTGCCACTGAAAATCAGCTTGTGTGCTGCCTTCAGCACATGTGCCATAGGTTGCCTATCCCTGGTTTATGGGCTTGTTTTCTTCGGGCTCAGGTCCAAGGAGCCTACACTCCCAGGGGGTCCAGATGTACAGCTGAAGAGAATAAGGAAGTTGTGTATGAGGGTGGAGATAAGAGGTAGCAGATTTTACTTTGTAAAGATGTATTTGCAATAGCAGAATATTCTGCACAAAAGGGCTAGATTTTTAACTTTTTGCCAATCAGGGAAAATCATCTTTCCCCCTTCGTTTGGCCATGAACAGCTGTGTTGCTTACACACTTTGATTTCCAGTACTCTTCCCAACCAAACCACTATCTAGCAAATTGTGAAAGCTACCCACTGACTTGAGAAGCAAGAATCTCAGGTCTCCCCTATACCTGCCATGCTACCACCTGAACTACATCACCTCTCCCCTCTGTTGAGAGCATCACAATATTTTTTTCATTATTTGACCCAAGTCCTACAAAACCTAGGACGAGGATATAGGAACACATCTTTGGTGGTTACACAAACACAGACCAAATGCTGTGAGGCCCTTCGTGAGAAACAGGGACCACTCTAGCTATGGGCATACCAGGAAGCTGCCGAGGGTGGCAGATTCTGCCTAGGGCAACAGGGGCGGCCAGGCCAAACATATGTGGCACTGCCACCCCATGTTCAGGTAGCAACGCCACTCACTCAAATTTGGCTTGGCCACCTCTGTGTCATTACAGAGGGATGGCCAGGCCAAACCTGAGTGAGTGGAGCTGCAACCTGGTGCTTGGTCTCCCCACTTCCACCATAACCACCAAACAATTAGAAGGCTCAGTGTGCTACCCTGGCTGAGAATCTCTGTTCTAGAGGGCAGGAGGGGAACAACATACTGAAGCTTTGCCTAGGGCAGCAAATTGCCTGGAGCAGCCTGTGATGAGGAAGGGCTGCACGGCAATTGGGAGGGAACAAAACAGCTTGTGCCCTGAGTTCAACATCAGACTTAAATGGCTAACAATAACCAAACTCAAGGTTTGGCATATGCGCCTTTAAACTAATACACAAACGGGGAATGTGTAATCACAGTGCTGAAGCAAGGGGTCTGGCCTTGGAGTCCACGACTAGTACATAGATGCTCTTCTCCTGTCTCAAGCTCACTCAGCACTTTCCCAGAGAAAGCAAGTGAGTCTTCTCAACTGTTTTGCTGGCTCCTTATTGGTCAGTGTCTCTTCCTGTCGCTTCTAGACCTGTGGAGGATTTATGTCTTATACAGCTTGAGCGGGTTTTCCTTAAGCAAGGGTGTGTCAAGGCACTGAAAACTCCAGTAGGGAGGCAGAGAAGGCCTGATAGATCCTGTCACCATTTGAGTCTCTTCTCACTTGCAATGGTTTTATCCATTGACACATCATTGACTTTAGTGGAGTAACACTAGACCAGAAAGGAAGTATCTCAGACAACAAGCTGTCCCCATGTTTTTGAAGAGGAGTGCTTTGCTATATTATTTCTCTCCTGCTTTGATATTCTAGCCTGTTCTAAACCATAAATAAATTAAACTCCAAAACTGACTCATCTGCGTTCTGAGAACAGAGGGCCTCATCCTCTTCCAATGTCAGCTTTACACCACTCTAGATCCATTGGTTTCAATGGAATTTCTCCTATTTTATTCCAGTGTAAAGGAGACAAATCAAAACTCAAATTTGCAAAGCTCTCATGTTCAGTGATGTATGAATTACATGTTTTAAATATATATAATAGGAGCTCCCATTCCATCCTCTGGGTGCCCCTTCTAATAATTAATGCAATAATCAAAAATTACCCTGAAATGCTCTAAAGCACTGATGACCACCCATACAGTCATAATTCATTCCCACCATACCTCTGTTACATTCTAATTAGCAGACAATTTATCCAGACCACATCCAGTCCCCACCCTCAGTACATAAGAAAACAGATTAACAAATCTAGGCTGTAACGGATTAGGATGGAGGTTGGTTTCGGAGTTGAGGGGCTTTCACAGACAACAGCAGCTTCAACTCTTCTGTACTGAGGTGACTAGAGCTCAAGTACTTTACCTGATTGCCCCCATGACAGTACTGCATGGGAGAGTGGTGGTTTCTCAAGAGCTGTGAACCAAACCTTAGGGATTTAAGGGTGAAAAACAACAACCACCTGGAAGGTCACTGACAGACTCTGACAACTTGTAGCACACTGGGGTTACGTGTTCCAGTGGAAAGCTCCATTTAAAAGACAGGATGCTTCATTTGACTAGTTTCATCTCCTGGATTGTCTCCTGGATTGCCGGTTTTGTTCAATATCTTCATTAATGATCTGGAGGATGGCGTGGATTGCACCCTCATCAAGTTTGCAGAGGACAGTAAACTGGGAGGAGTGGTAGATATGCTGGAGGGTACGGATAGGGGACCGAGTGTCTAGAAAAGGACCTAGGGGTTACAGTGGACAAGAAGCTGGATATGAGTCAACAGTGTGCCCTTGTTGCCAAGAAGGCTAATGGCATTTTGGGCTGTATAAGTAGGAGCATTGCCAGCAGATCGAGGGACATGATCTATTCCCTTCTATTCGGCATTGTTGAGGCCTCATCTTCAGGTGACAAAGACATGGGTAAGTGTAGAAAGAAACACATCTGAAACACATGGTCAGATTTTGCTTTCTAAGCCCAGCAGGAAAAACATGCTCTTCAACATAGCTGTCAACTGGACACCCGGTAGCACTCCAATGTTCAATAAGATACCTAAATGACAAGTCTTATTTACAAAGGATGGTTGATATTCATCAGTTAGAGAGGGTCACATAACCAGTCAATTCTTCTGGTTGCCATCTTCTAGTATTATTTCAACCTTATATTTATAGAGCCTCAGCCAGCTAGCCCTCATTTTAAACTCAATCTCTAGCAGATGCTGGGCTATCTGTTCCACTCCACCAGTGAAATTGGACATAATTAATGGGCATCATCTCCATATTGCAGATACTCTAACTCATGTCTCCTTAACGACCCAAACATCCCCATTTACACATTGAACAGAAAGGGAGACAAAGGAAAATTCTGTGCTACCTGGCACAAGAGCCCCCTAGATGTCGATGTACAATTGATCATCTCAGTCCTCCACTATAAATATAGGGAAGGCACTTCAAAGCAGTACTGTCCATTCCTGCTAAGGGCTTCATTCTTCTCAGAAACATCACATGGTGAACCATCTCAAAGACAGCTGATGAGAGATATAACAAAATTAACACAGAATTGTCCTGTCCAGGAGAAGAGACATTGACCATTGCCACTAGTGCAGTTTCAGTCCCCTATGCAGATATAAATTCAAATAAACTGGGATCAAGGAAGTCTGACAAACTGCAAACATCATAGCTTCTGGGCAATAACCCTTCCAAAATACAGGAGATTTGATGTCTAGTTGCCAAGAACATCAACAATGGTTTATTGACTAGGGGAATTTAACAGTGCCTCCTTGAAAACACCTTACATGCTACCCTCAGCAAAAGAGGCACTGACTATCTCCCTCAACAGCAGCTGACTACACAAAAAGAAACACTTATTAATGTTGAAGTGGTGAGGGTAAGTCAATGGCTGTTTGATCTCACAGCTGCTGCTGAATGATGAAGAACCAACCTTGGCAGATTATTCTGGCAACATTTTCTCAAGGTCATCTTGACTTTGGGTTTCCCTTTGTGCATTTCCTTATTCCTGCATGTCCAGTCAAGATGTGGTTTTGGCTTTTTGGCTTGCTCAGGCCTAATTAACCTTGAGATCTCCTCACAAGATTGCAAGGTTTCTATAAGAGTTAGTGACTCACTTCAACAAAACTTCTTTTTCTATTTTACTCTCCAAGTTTTATAATTAAAACATTCATGTCATGTAGAATGATCTGTCAAAGGAAAGAAAAGGTGTCTTGACCATACATTGTTTTCCATTTGCAGCATTTTCCTTAGAAATTCAAAGCTTTTTATTTCTCTCTCTCTCTTTTATTTTTTATTACAATGTTGGCACTGTATCTGAAGATTGAATTTGAATAGTGAAGAAATTAATAATTGTCCAATTTCCTTAATAACAGGAGGCAGAACCTGGTACCATATGACATTAATTCCCAACTTTAACTGATTAAAAGAGATCTTGCCAATTTTATAAATTTTACTCCGGTACAAAACAAAAGCTTTGTAATGTGTCCTCTCCACTAGTAATAGCTATGCAGTCAAAATGTAATTAAAGGAAACAGTGGTTCTGTAATAAATTCAATTCTTTTCCATTAAAAAATTACATTCCAATTATATAAAGTGAAGAAGCTATTTTGTTTTGTTTCCCATCCCCCCATAGCTTTTTGAATCTCGATCAGATTGACATTTCATAATATATTGAATTAGAATAATCCTCCCAGCCTGTAATGCTTAATGACTGGACCATGAACAAAGCATTTCATTGCTAGGTTAGCTTCTAGCAGACAGATCTATAGGGTGAAATCCTCTCCCCATGGAAGTCAGTGGCAAAATTTAAAGGATTTCTCCAGTAGTCCCAAATTTTCAACAGTGCTCCTCACCCACTATTGAGGCCAGATTTTCACAGATTCTAAGGTCAGTAGAAATCATTGTGATCATCCAGTCTGACCTTCTGTATATCACATGCCACAAAACTTCCCCCAAATAATCCAGAAGACCTCAGCTTCCATTTAGTCACCAAAATAAGTGGCTAAATTTTCAACAGAGCTCAGCACATTGGGTGTTTTGGGAGCTGAGCTCCTTTCAAAATTTACCCCCAGTTATGGGTGTTGAGTAGTTGAAAATCTAGCCCTGAACTCTCGAAAATTTACACTCATAGGGCATGATCCTAAGGCCGTTGAATAAAATGGGAGTCTTGACATAAGCTTCTATAAGGTTTGGATCAGGACCTGATTGACCAAAGACACTTTTAGCATGTGTTTTTCTTTAAGCATATGAGTAGACCCACTGACATGCTGGAGGACTTGTGATGAAAATGCAGTACTTAACACTAAGTTTAAAGGGGAGGAGGAAGATCACAAGCACTTTCAAGTCATGAGTGACCAGAGTTTTGACCTTCAAACTGAGACAGCCCAAAAGCAGGAGTGAGCTTTAGACCCAATCCTTCTCCCACTGAAGTCATTTTTGTCATTGACTTTAGGAACTGGATCCTTGGGTGGTTTGGGTGAGCTGTGTATTTGCCCAGGTGCAGGAGTGAGCCATTGGGGAAGCCGTTAGTGGGTAGAACATTCTAATGTTGGTGTTTATTCAGAGGTTTAAGTACCAGATCCTCAAAGGTATTTAGGCTCCTCATTGGAGGATCTGAGCCTGTGTGCCTCACAGTCATTAATGGAGTTATCCTCAACCCCCCCTCCCCTATGAAGTAGGGACGTATCAGTCCCATTTCACTGAAGGGTAATTGAGACACGGGGTAAAATAAGTGAGTTGTCCAGTGTCACATAGCATCATATTTTTAGCTGAGCTGGGAATTCAATGCGGGTCTCCTGAGTCCAGTATTCTGTTAACTAGGGCTTCCTCCCTTACCATCACTAGCTTCACAGCTCTACTTAGCTCTGCCCCGCCTTTCCTATTCTCCCATTTCAAGCTCTGCATTGCCACCCCATTCCCTTTGCTCTCCCAATGCTCCCAGTCTCATCCACCCATTGGTCAGCTTCTCACACAGTCACCTCTGTGTCTTCTTCAGTGTAGTCCCCTATCCATGGCACGACCTCTATGAGCTCATCTACAAGGTCCCTACCCTGCCTACATTGAAGTCTTTCTTAAGGTATGTCTACAACGCAGCTTGGAGCATGCTCAGGTAGAAAGACACGTGCTAGCTCTGCTTGAGCTAGTTCACTAAAAATAGCAGTGTAGCCAGGGGTAGCACAGGTGGGAGCTCCGGCTTGCCATCTGAGTACAAACCATTCCAGCACCTCCCCTGCTCCCTCCCCTCCTCCCCTGGTATGTACTCGGGTTGTGTGATATTATAGGATTAAAATATGACTATGTAGATCAGTGTTGCTACCACTGTTATATAATTGCAACAAATCTTGTACAAAATATGTTATGCAAGTGTAAATGGAAAAGTTATGATTTGCTGACTATGATTATCCCGTTTGTATGAGTATATCATTTTTGTATCTGAAATTAGGAATACTGACTATCTACCTGTATCTCAAATTGTGTTTGTTCCTGTGGTAACACCCACAAGACAGTTTACATCCAGTCTAGCCAGCACATTGTGAATGGAGTATTCAAGTGATGGTCCATCAACAAACACAATGGGACATGGAAAAAGCTCATCTCCACCTGATGGACTTTTATGTGAACGTTTCAGCCAGACTATGGGTAATGGCTGCCATGACTCATTGAAGCATGTGACTAGATCATATGGTACTGAACTCCATCTTGTGCCTGTACTTTTCCACAAACTGTGCTGAGGGATTTGCTTGGAACAATGAGTTTTCCTCCACATGGCAGAAGCTATAAAAGGCCCTGGAAACACCTCCATTTTGCCTCTTTCCTGCTCTGATCTCTGGACTATGGACTATGGATTTATACTAATGGGAGCATTCTAACCGAGGGACTGAGTACCTTCCAATCATTTGGAAGCAACCAGAGACTTAACAAGCCAGCAGTTTATGCCATCACTGCTTCAAGCCTGAACCAAGAATTTTTCAATTATTGTATGTATTTGATTCGTTTAACCAATTTTAACTCTCACCCCTTTATTTGTTTTTTTTATAAATAAACCATTAGATTTTAGATACTCAAGGATTGGCAACAGCATGATTATTGGCTAAGGTCTGAGTTATATATTGACCTGGGTATGTGACTGGTCATTTGGGATCAGGAGAACCCTTTGGTTGATGAAATTCCTTTTCAATAACCACTTATTATTAAGTCTAGTGTCTAGGTGTTGAATCCAGGACTGGAATACCTAAGGAGGCTGCAGTTCTGATGTTTTGTTGGCCAGTGTGGTGAGTCAGAAGCTTACTTTTGTTGCTGGTTTGGTATAGCTTATGGAAGAATAACCATCAAATGTAGGGTGTGTCTGCCCTATTTCTCAGCAATTTGTCCTGAATTTGGTATTCTCAGTTGTGACCCACTAAGGCATGGTGACAGGCTGCTAGCCCAGACCACTGCTGGTGCAACCCCTGGCTACACTGCTGTAGTTGGCGTGCTAGCTCAAGCAGAGTTAGTGTGTCTGTCTAGCTGCGCTGGGAAGCACGCTCCCACAGGCAGTGTAGACATTCCTTAAAGACTCACTTCTGCCATTCTGCTTACAATGAACTGAGTTGACTTGTTCTTTCCCTTTTCTGAACCTCAGCCTACATGTCGATGTGTGTGCTCCTCAAAGCAAAGACTGTCCTTTTTCAGTGTTTGGAAACCACCTAGCACATAGTGGATGCTGCTGTAAATAAACAACAACTAATAATAATAGTAATACTCCTTCATAATAAATAGGCAGACCACAATTTCCTCTCCCTTGCATCAGTTCATGACAGTGTACTTCCACTGATGCCAATAGAGTTACTCCAGATTTACACCGGTGCAAGTGAAAGAAGATAGGCCCATTGCTGGCGGTCCACCCGCGAGGAGATGTTTGAGAGACGGTTGGAGTACAACACTGGGCAGAGGTCAGCTGCATGTATCTTTAAATTTCTGATGTATTGAGAGGCAGGTTTGTGAATCAGCATCATAACCCTGATTATTACACTGCTGTAACAAGTGAAGAACCAGGCAAAATGTTTGGATTTCTTTTTTTCAACTTCAGAGCATTTTCTGTACAACAGTTATAACAAATCTGTAACCTTTGACAATAAATATTCCAGAAAACATTTAAAAATGGGACACCTTAATCTGCAGTTTAATAAGACTGGGTCCAAGTGGGAGCCTTTAGCGTTACTGCAGTGGGCTTTGGACCCTCTATAGGGAGAAATATTAGAAGTCTGGTATAAGTATTGAAAATCTTGGGCCTGATACACTTCTCATTTACATGAACAGAACTCCATGACTTCAGTGAGTGCAGGGGCTGGCATTGTGCTTTGCGGCAGAACAGGTACCAGCAATGTACTTGGTAAAGAATTGGATTAGTTTTGATTATATTTTGATTGAAACATCAACTGGTCAAGCTCAAGTCTGGTTTATGAATCAAAGACGAGACATCTCAGATCAAACAGCACAAGCAGTAAAGGTTCGCTCACCAATTCTGGGGTAACAGTCACTCATCCTGCTGTCCTTTTTCTTTGTTTATCTTCTACTAAAATTTGCTGTTTTAACTACATAGCTTAGCATCAGTCAATTAACAGCAAATGTAGACAGTTATCTTTCTATTATCTTCCATATTTCCAGTTACAAAGAATCAAAATATCTTTTGACCAACTTTAACATGAGTTCAAAACAAGTTTTCTCCAATCATTATTAAATGTCACGCCTGCTTTTTCATCATTTTCCTTCCTTCTATAATGTTCTTATTCACCTATCCCTTTCTTGTGGTTTCCATTACCGTTTTATAACTTGTTATTCTAGTAGTCAGAGTTAATCACAAGCCCAAAAAACAACTTTAACCAGGTTGCAGAGAGAGGTCATAGAAAAGTCAGGCATTTCCATTTCATAAGCAACAGAACTGTAGTATATTCAAAGTCATATTCACTTTTAGTTCCTTGACATAACTTGTGAAGTATTCTGGGAGCTCTTGAGCCATGAGGCAACAACCTTGTTCAGGATTTGATCCTGAAACACTCTTAGAATTCTGGCCCTGATCCAGCAAAGCAATGAGGCATGTGCTTATTTTTCAGCAACTGAATAGTCTCATTGACTTCAATCATGCTTTAAGGTAAGCTTGCACTTACATCCTTTGCTGTATCCAATGAGAGTGCTTGATACTTTGCAGAATCACGTCCCAGATGACCATCTGGCGACAATCTGACCCTGATTTAGGAAGAACGTCATATGGAGATGAGGACATGGAATGTGTTTTATAATTATTTATGCTTCCTGTAAACACACGTAAAACCTAGTGAAGTCTTAGTGCTCTTGAAAAATTAAATCTATTTTTCACTTTTAGTCTAATAGTAATTGGAGGTTTGCTCCTCTCTCTCCATTTTCCTCCGCCTTAATCCAGTTCTTGATTCCAGGACAGAGCACCATATAGATCATCTGCACTGAAAGAGGAGATGTGGTGATGAATGAATTCCATTTTTCTAATGATGTTCTTATGCAAGCATGATGAATAAGAGCCTCATAAACAATTATTGAGAGGAAGACAGATCAACAGTCAAGATTTGAAAACCCAGCAGGCTTCTAGGTCAGCTTGACTTGATTTCTTGAGTTTAAGCTTTTTTAAAGCTAATTTATTATTCAAAATGGACAGTTTTGAAGTCAGTGTTTTACATAATATAACAAGAGATGCCAAATTAAAATTAATGGTTCTTTTTATCAGGCTTTTGTTAATTGCACAAACAATAAGGGATCTCTCTTATCTTAGTTGAATGTGGCCACTCTTATTACACTGTGACAAGATATGGAGGTTTGGACATTGTTTCAATGTAAGGAAAGTTTTGTATTGTTTTCAACTTCTAATAATCTGTAAATCTGCCTTTCAGAAGGAATATACTGCTTCAGAAATGTCTAAAGTGCTGGGAAATTGTATTCTTTGGCTTTAATTCCACCCTTGTCATCCAGATAGAAAAGTGTGCTTTTTTAATGGCAATACAAGCAGAAATTGTTTTAATATATGATGTGCATTTGTGTACTTATTCAAGTTTAAACCCAAGACCCCCTTCCATCCACACAGAAATCAGTCTGACTCAGACCAGGAAACCCTCCTGACTTGGGCACATGAAGGCTTCTAGAGGGGTGGGTCAGAACCCCAGTCCTGCTGTGATGGGGTCAAACCCCAAACATTCTGCATTGTGGATGCAGCTCAATCTAGGTCTCCAGACCTGGGTGTGAAGAATCCGCCAATGCTACCCACAATACTTTGGGACTGTGCTTCCCAGCCCTTTCATCCCAAAACTTCTCACTCGCTTCACAAGAACCAGGAGCAGCCTCCTACTTAAATGAAGCTGCTCTGTGTTTAACCCTTCATTTCTATATAGAATACTCCATAGAAACATGGTCAATGCTCACATGTATTCATATGGCCAGCACTAAGAAGGAGTCCTGCATCAAACGCACTGCTAGCTGGCCAGAGAAACAGAGCGAGATTCAGGTTAACCTCTGGTGCAAGGCAAGCAAGACTTTCAACTTCAGCAAGAGCACAAGAAATGATCATGTCTAAAAAAACATATCCAAGTGGCTGGAAGTGTTGGAGATTGGCCAGACAGCAGAACAATGCAGAGAGTGAATCAAGTAGCTGAAGACAGAATACCACAAAGTCAAGGATGCTAATGGCACCTTTGGGAACTCGCCTTCTTCATGCCTCTTTTATGAGGAATTCAACTGGGTAGTGGGAATTATAGCTAGCACTGAGCCCACAGTGCCATGACAATCTGCTGAACAGGGATGGCATTCTTATAACCCCCCAAGTCACCGGCACCATCGGAGGTGAGAAAGCCACTGGACAGAAAGCAAAAATTGACCCTGGTGCTGAAGCTGGTAACCAAAGAGACTATGCCAGCAGCGCAGCTACGGCATATCCACAATCTGTACTCAGAGGAGCTGTTTGGGAACAGCCACTGTAGAACTGGCCTCAGAGCAAATGCTGGAGCAGGAGCCTGGTAAGTTTCTCCCACCATGTTTGTAGTTACTAATATATGGTTTGTTGGGATTTCTAGTTTATGGCCCTATTCAGCTATTAATACAAGTTGGGGTTTTGGTGTGCTTCCATTCAGGGTGGAAGACTTGCCTTTCCCCTACCATCCCCCCACCTTCTCCTTGACTCCATGTGGGATTAAAAAGGAACACCGCAAAACGAGGAGAAAATTAAATAAGCTGTTATCATGAAATTGTTACTAATTACTTGATTAATGTGATAAGTATGGGTGGGACTCCACAATTAATAGCTTCACATACCCCTCCTGTCTAATACAGTGCACTATATAAATTGGCCATATCTGCCCTGTCCTAGACTGCCTGTGAACCGAGTCCCCAAAACACCTGGCTGTTATGAGTCCAAACAAAACCAGAGTGTGTATTTAGTGCATAGTTGGCTTTAATATTTGAGCCCAAAATACAACAGATGGCATCTGTCTGGCTGCATTAGGAGTCCCCCTGGCAGTCAGTCAAGTCTCTCAATGGACAAGAAAACATGACCTATGATAGAAGATTGAAAAAATTGCATTTATTTAGTCTGGAGAAGAGAAGACTTAGAGAGGACATGATAACAGTTTTCAAGTACATAAAAGGTTGTTATAAGGAAGAGGGAGAATTTTTTTTCTTCTTAACCTCTGAGGATAGGACAAGAAGCAATAGGCCTAAATTGCAGCAAGGAAGGTTTAGGTTGGACATTAGGAAAAACTTCCTAACTGTCAGGGTGGTAAAGTACTGGAATAAATTGCCTTGGGAGGTTGTGGAATCTGCATCATTGAAGATTTTTAAAAGTAGATTAGGCAAACACCTGCCTGGGATGGATAATACTTAGTCCTGTCATGAGTGCAGGGGACTGGACTCGATGACCTCTCAAGGTCCCTTCTAGTCCTCAATCTGGTGATATTATGGATGCAGGGTGCTTGTAAGGAGGCTGTACTGTGTCTGCAGGATAAATTAGCATGTTGTTGATTTTAGCACAAATTTTCACCCATTGCTGGCTGGTGATGAAAGCGAACTTCTTACAGATTGGGAACTCCAGATGGCTGTTTTCATTCTGTGGGAGGGCAGATATATTAAGGCCGCCTCTGTAACTCATGAACCCCTCCATTCTGAGATGTGCTAGTTGGTCACATAGTGTCTCCCCTTAACATATTTGGGCAGTTGTCCTCTCTGGCCTGCAACAGAAGTTAACGGTTCCATTTGGGGACATCCAGAATATTCATGTTTTCTAGAGGTTGTCCTGCCTGTCAGGACTGAAAAACCATAGCTAGTGATTAGATCTCTCATAAGATCTCCCCATCCACCTGGAAAAAAATAAGTGGATGTAGGAATCATTTCAGTTGAATTTTGTATGCGTATTTTACCATGATGTGTGATCGTTTTCAGTGCTATGCCAACGGATATCTGCAGTGGCCAGTGCTTTTTGAGTGAATAAAATAAAGCCAGTTGATAAAAAGTACCATCTTTTGACCTTGAATTAAATAGACCCTTTAGATAGAGTGGAAAATGTATTTTTTTATCATGATCAGACAATAATATGTTCCTTTCAAAGCCCTTCCACCTCTAGACAGCACAACAGAAGGAGTTATTTGAACCATTTATTGAACTCATGGATACCAGACTTCAGGCTCCACTGCCACCTTCACCCACACCCTGAGTCCCATCCACGCTATCATGCCCTGCAAACTCGGCAACCTTTGGGCAATTCAGGGAGTAGCTGGACCATGTACATTCATCCATTCCAGTCCAGTCATGTCTTGCACGTGCAAAATGCACCATCAAGGTCATGGAGAACAGAGGGAGGGGGCACCCAGGAGTAGCTGGACATATCATTTGGGAACATAGACATTTGGCTGTTTTGGCACTGAGTTTTGTTTATCGTGCTGATCTGTCTCTCTGATTCTTACATTGGTATGTAAATACCTGTGTAAAATAAAGTGTGGAATTTGCACCCAAGGCTACAACAGAAATTTTTATTATATGTAATGCCAAAAGTGGCACAAACCTGTAATGAATGTCATTGTGTGCCCATTCTCAATGAATTTCATAAAACAAATAGTACAAAATGTCATCACAACAATCCATAAATTGTGAGTTGCAGTGCAAGGCCAGTATTGTTCAAATATATAATGCATCTCTGTATATTTCATGAAAGTGTTTACACAATTCATAATACCAACATATTTAGAAAAATCTTCCTACAGCTGCCCCCCACCATACACAGCAAAACCCAACCACAATTTCATTCCCCCTCTTCCATGCAAACCCATTATTTGGCTTACAAAGCATCCCTGATTTCTGCTGTATATGTGGATCCAGCAACTGCCATGACAGGTGTGTTGTCTGGCTGTATGCACCAGTTCAGAAATTCAGCAGTGTCCGGAGCCCACTCCTGGTGATGGTTTGTTTACCTGCAGCGTCCGCAGGTTCAGCCGATCGTGGCTCCCACTGGCCGCAGTTCGCTGTTCCAGGCCAATGGGGGCTGTGGGAAGCAGCATGGGCCAAGGGATGTGCTGGCCATCGCTTCCTGCATCCCCCATTGGCCTGGAATGGCAAACAGCGGCCAGTGGGAGCCGCGATCAGCCGAACCTGTGGATGCTGTAGGTAAACAAACCATCCTGGCCCTCCAACGGATTTCCCTGACGGGCCGTGTGCCAAAGGTTGCTGATCCCTGTTCTATGACCTTTGCTATACATAAGCGCAGACTAGATGATCACAATGGTTCCCTCTGGCCTTGGAATCTATCAATCTATGCATTTCAATGAGAGCTGGATGCTTAATTCCCTTTGGCTCCTTGGAAAATCCCAGACCCTACATTAAAGACAAGGAACTAGTAGTCAGGACCATTGGTTTCAATGGCTCCTCTCTACAACTGACTGGCTTTGTAACTTTGGGCAAAACAATTATCTCTTCTGCAAAGCACTTTCCATTAAAAATGCAACCTTTGTGCTTTCTTTAGTTGTTTTCAATGGCGTTTGCTTATCATTATGATGTCACATTAACATGTGATGGTGTTTAATCTCAACAACATATTGCCAAAAGTATGCACACACACACACACACACACACACACAAACATTTTGCCTGGTATCAGCTTATAACCACTTATTCTTACTGTAAGCGCAAGTAATAGATCCATAGCGCAGATAAGAGAGAAGAAAGGGGTCCGGCAATTAAGGAATCTCTTCCTTTTTCTCTGGTTAACATCTCAGCCATGCCTGCAATATAAAGGAAACAACTGCACAAAATGAATACTAGGAATGTAACCAATTTTATCAGCATTAGGAATAGGATATGTTCAATTAGACAGGAGTATGGCTAATACCACATTCAACTGACTCAATTAATCTTCATGGGATTCTTTGTTAAACAACTGTGAAGTAATAGCAAAGCCTAAGGTTAAAGGCAGGTGATAATGATAGAGTTGGAAGGAGGCATTACTGACTGTCGGGGTTTCCCCCCTCAAACTCCAGGAGAATTAACCCTTGCCCTTCTAACGCAATTATTCTAATTTGCATTTAATGTGATGGTCTAAATTCCTAGAAAAAATGTATGGATGATGGTCACAGTGTTTTCCCATGAAAGAGCATAACCCTTTTAAATCAGAATGGTGACCTTTAAAAAGATGGGCATTCAGGTCAGGTTCAGATCTTAGCTAAACTATCTGAGTCTCTTGAGTGTTCAAAATGACATTGGAGATGTTGTGAGAACAGGATTTCTGTTGAGATTGACAGTGTTTCAGAGTCTAGTCCAGCTGGAACTGTCAGGAGAGCAGTTTCTTCTGCACTTTTTATTCTGCCCAAGCACTGAAAGTGAAATAACTCACATATGAACACTGCACAAGTATGGTTCAGGCTTGGTAGGACAGTTTTTCTTAGAGGGATGCGGGGACAGTATCTTATTTTGAACCTCTTCACTCATTCTACTTTAAAATATTTAATCAATAATAATAATAATAATAATAATAATAATAATAATAATTTGTTGTACATTTATGCCATGAAGGGGAACCCAGTGTGCTAAGCACTTTACAAACAGCTGCAGCATATCTCCTCAGCAACAACAGCTACTGCAAACCCATCAGTCCCATCCTCCGCTCCTTGCTCTGGCTGTCCAAAGAACATTGAATCATGTTCAGCATCTTGGTGCTTATCTTCAAAGCACTCCATGGCCTGGGCCCATTGTAACTAAAAGATTGGCTAAAGTCCTTGGGATGAAGATCCTGGTTGACAGCTTAGCTCCTCTGGCACAATGGGACTCTTCACGCGATGGGTAAAGCTCATCTGTGCAGGAGGCAGAACGTTCTCAGGGACTGGTCATGGAGTGCGGAATGAACTCCTCCAGGAACTAATGACCATCAGAAACTCACCACTGTCAGCTTCAAGTGCAAGGAACATTTCTTTGACATCACTTTCCTTAACATGAACATGTGTGTGTGTTCCAAAACGGATCACTCCATGATCCACACTCCTCTCCCTGGGGAGAGAATGAGAGAACAAACGTGACAGATGTGTAGATACAAAACTGGGTGACTGGGCAACAAAATAGCAGATGAAATTCAGTGTTGATAAATGCAAAGTAATGCACATTGAAAAACATAATCCCATCTACACATATAAAATTATGGGGTCTAAATTAGCTGTTACCACTCAAGAAAGATCTTGGAGTTATGCTGGACAGGTCTCTGAAAACATCCACTCAATGTGCAGCGGCAGTCAAAAAAGTGAACAGAATGTTGGGAACCATGAGGAAAGGGATAGATAATAAGACAGAAAATATCATATTGCCTCTTGAATACTGTGTGCTGATGTGATCACCCCATCTCAAAAAAGATATATTGGAATTGGAAAATGTTCAGAAAAGGGCAACAAAAATGATTAAGGGTATGGAACGGCTTCCATATGAGGAGAGATGAGTAAGACTGGGACTTTTCAGCTTGGAAAAGAGACGACTAAGGGGGGATATGATAGAGGTCTATAAAATCATGACTGGTGTGGAGAAACCTAAATAAGGAAGTGTTATTTACTCCTCCTCATAACACAAGAACTAGAGTTCACCAAATGAAATGAATAGGCAGCAGGTTTAAAACAAACAAAAGGAAGTATTTTTTTCACACAATGCACAGGCAACCTGTGAAACTCTTTGCCAGAGGATGTTGTGAAGGCCAAGACTATAACAGGGTTCTAAAAAGAACTAGATAAATTCATGGAGGATAGATCCATCAATGGCTATTAGCCAGGATGGGCAGGGATGGTGTTCCTAACCTCTGTTTGCCAGAAGCTGGGAATGGGCGACAGGGGATGGATCACTTGATGATTACCTGTTCTGTTCATTCCCTCTGGGGCACCTGGCATTGGACACTGTCAGAAGACGGGATACTGGGCTAGATGGACCTTTGGTCTGACCCAGTATGGCTGTTCTCATGTTTTTATGTTCTGTTGCTTAATGCACTACTGGAAGGCACTCATATACTACAGTGGTGAGCTCTGAATTAGTACTTGTATAGGAGAGAATAGAGACAGAGGCACCATGGGTGGGGGGAGGGCATGCAGGGTCATCCCCACCCTCCAATTTGCTGCTTGGCTTGTACTGAGCATGCTCAGTAACACTGCTGAAGCCAACTGCCCTCACTCTGCCCCCCCCCCCCCCCACTAGCGGCAGGCATGGGTCGTCTCTGAATAGAGATACAGTCAGGACTGTTCCTGCCCCTCAAAACTAACACTTTACATAGAGAAGATGGATGGAAGGGGAACCAGAGATGGTGAGGTAAAGTGACTTGCCAAAGCTTACGCCATCAGCTGGTGGCAAAACAGGGACCGGACCCCATCTCTACAAATGCCCCATCCACTGCCCTGCCCACCCTGACCACATTGCCATCTCCTGCCAAGCTTCCATTGGCTACCATCAAGAATGAATTTCATGTCCTCATTTGGTGACAGATGCAGTTAATATGCCCCAGCTGATCAGCGGAGCCTTTGCAGGAAAGAAAAAATAGAGTCAAATATGAACTGCTGGGTGGCCTTGTGTCCCTGAGCCATGAGGAATGGAGCATCTGTGCCATGCACGATACCATTCTGATATCCCTCCGAATATTAAAAAGAGACTCAATCAATGACTATTTTATCAATTGGTGTATCAAGACCGTCACCAAACCTTTCTGTGTGACCTCCAGGGATCACAAGCGGGAGGTTGGGAAGAATAAAAGAATGAATATAAGTTAGGGGATATATCAGACAGCTGCACTGAATGCCCAAACTTTTGCCTGGACTGTTGGCAGCTGACATCTCTGTTTTTTGCTGGGGCTCTTCCACTGGTCTCTTGTCCTCTCATATGAGTAAATTACTTTTACTGCCATATTTCTTCCAACAAGACATGGGCTGCCTAGCAAGGGTGCTAGAGCAGCTCCTTTCAGGCATGCTGAATCTATACCATCCTGGATCCCAGGCAATTCTTGCCCTCCCTGGCTCAGTTCTGGTGCCTACTTTCAGCATTACACAGTGCACTGCACTGCAGTCCTACCTGCTTCATTTTATTCATCGGGATGACAGTGATTTGGGAGCTGTGGCTAACTGGAGCATACATTGATTTTGTTCTGAAGCCTACAGGTTGAGGATGAACTCACTCAAAATATAAATGAGGGAAGGAACTCAGGTGATGTGGTGAATGGAGCATACAACTACCTGCAGATTTGGGGTAGTTATCCGTCATCCAAGCATGGATGTTACTTAGTTATGGATGGTTAGTTCTGTAATTGACAAATTCTCATGCTGAAAGCAGGCTCTTATCCTTTCCCCCTGCCCTTCATTGATATTGTTTTCACTCTGTTCATTTACCTTTCATTGCACAGCATGGTCTTGCCAGATTCATAATAGTTTCTGTTTCAATGTTTGCTAATTTTAATACGATTAACTTGGTGTTACTCCCTGCTCACTCATGTATCCCTGGCTTTGTATGGAGTTACACAGCACATGCCTGTCTTTCTTTCTTACATACCAATTGTTACTATTCTCATCTACTCTAATATCAGGAGCCCTCAGAGTGACAGCAGAAAGATGAACACAATGTGTTATTTTTAAACGCAAAACTGGTGCCAGATCTTAAGCTATTTTCTCCCCTTCTTTTTGTTCATATTAATTAAATGAATCTTGCCTTAGAGGAATCTACAAACACAGTCTGGGTGACAAGTGAATTATCTCCTCCGAAATAATGTAATTCTTTTGTGCATAGCTTCTAAATAAATAGCAGCTGCTTTTCTTCTATGGAAACCTGTGTTTCTCCTATACATCACATCAAGGAATGAACTGGGTTCTACTGGCATATGGAGTGTGGTAGACATGGAAAGGACTGGGGACAAACAGAAGCAAAAGATGGGAACTACTTATGTATGCATGGCATACGGCCTAGACCAATGCTTCTCAACCTTTACAGGTTGGTGAGCCCTTATGGTGACCCCTTATTCACAGTCAAAAAATGTTGCATGCCCCTCTTACATTTACTATAAAAGAGAAACTAAAAGAAAGTTTCAATGATAACAAAGCTAAACCTATATATTTACTTCAGGGGTGGACAAACTACGGTCCGCCAACTGTTTTAATCTGGCCCTCGAGCTCCCGCTGGGGAGTGTGGTCTGGGGCTTGCCCCGCTTCGGTGCTCCGGCACTCCAGCCGGGGAGCAGGGTCGGGGGCTGCTCCACGCAGCTCCCGGAAACAGCGGCATGTCCCCCGCTGGCTCCTCCACATGGGGACAGCCAGGGGGCTCCACTCTGCACGCTGCCCCTGCCCCAAGCACAGCCCCCACAGCTCCCATTGGACAAGAACTGCAGCCAATGGGAGCAGCAGGGGCGGTGCCTGCGGACGGGGCAGCGTGCAGAACCGCCTGGCCGCGCCTCCGCATAGGAGCTGGAGAAGGGACATGCTGCTGCTTCCAGGAGCTGCTTGAGGTCAGCGCCTCCCGGAGCCTGCACCCCTGAGCCTCTTCCCACACCCCAACCCCCTGACCCAGCCCTGATACCCCCTCCTGCCCTCCAAACCCCTTTATCCCAGCCAGGAGTACCTTCCTGCACCCCCAACCCCTCATCCCCAGCCCCACCCCAGAGCCTGCACCCCCAGCCACAGCCTGCATCCCTTCCTGCACCCCAACCCCCTACCCCAGTCCTGATCCCCCTCCTACCCTCTGAACCCTCGGTCCCAGTCCGGAGCACCCTCCTATATCCCAAACTCCTCATCCTCAGCCCTACCCCATAACGTGCACCCCCAGCCAGAGCCCATACCCCCCCTGCACCCCACTCCTCCACCCTATCCAGGCACCCACTCCCGCACCCTGAACTCTTCATCTCTGCCCCCCCCCCCCGGAGCCCCCCCCCAACCAGAGCCTTCACCCCCTCTTGCACCCCAACCCCAATTTTGTGAGCATTCATGGCCCGCCGTACAATTTCTATTCCAAGATGTGGCCCTCAGGCCAAAAAGTTTGCCCATCCCGATTTAGTTGGAAATGTGTTTCAAGGGGTTGGCAGAGAATACTTAACCATGATGAGTAAGGGGAGCATCTTTTTGTTCTATGTTTGTAGGGCACTTAGCACAATGGGGTTCTGGTTCATGACTGGGGTGTCTAGATGCTACAGTAATAGTAATAAAAATGATAAATAAAATAACAATAATAATAACAATAACAATAGTAGTGAGGGAAGGTGGGGAATGTAAGCAAAATATGAGCCTTATGACCCCTCCCGCGTGATTGAGTTGTGACCCCCACCACTTGAGAAACACTGCCTCAGATCATCAGGCTGGATTACGTACACAATCTTATGTTTGATTTACAAGGCAAGATTCTCCTCTAGAGTAAATCCATGGAGCTTGACCGATATCAGTGTCCCGCAGTACTTGACAGGCAGATAGCATAGTTGAGAAATAACAGAGCCAGAAAACAGGGTCCCCCATATTAAATTATGGTTTGACTCTGAAAAGTGACTCTTACAAAAATGGCAGCCTGGGTGTCCCATCATTACTGTCTCTCAATGGCTTCTATGTGAAAGGTGCTTGATTTACATATCTGACGATACCTGTTGGACCTCTGAACTGGAATTTGAAGAATCAAGCTGGGTCCTTCCCTTCTGCTGTATCATCACCAGAAATAAGGGCTCAGATCCTCAGACGCTTTTAGGCATCTAATTCCCACTGATTTCAAGGCACAGCAGGCTACATTATATCCCTTGGTCTTAACCTGAGCCTTCAAAGGATGTGCACAGATGCCACTTATTGGCACTTACTAAACTATTACGTTGACAATGCCACAAGAAGAAATAGAATCCAGCTCTTTCTCTCTTAGCTCTATTTGCTCTTCAGGGCAGACAGGAGCAAATAAAAAAAAATAAGCAGTAAATTTCTTGGTTTTGTCTCTGAAGACAGGAGCTATTATGCTGACACAGCCAGGGAGTAGATCTGAAGAGTAAGATGGGGTCATTTTTACCGAATAAGTTCTCAGAGGAGAACATGACGGCACAGGGACAATTACTGAAATCCTTTCCTTCAGTGAGAATAATGATGCTGACCGCCTTTGAAAAGTGCTATGAAATGTACTGATGGAAAATGCTACATACATAAAAAAACCTGAAGCATGGTATCTAAAGTGTTTATTACTTAATAAGAAATTCATTAGTAAACTGAGATCCAATTAATTTTGTCACGTAGCTCTGGCCAATCAGATTTAGAGAGCTTTTCCAGATATTTGGTTGTCGGAGATGCCAGCAGATAGCAGAATAATAGAAAAAGTCTGCCAGACGTTGGAAATATTATATTTTTACATACAAATATTTGTATTTAACTGACAGCATACTGTGTCAAAATATCATTTTGTTTGTAATTTTCTTGCTAATAATTGCTTTGGTGTATTCCTGGAGTGTAAACAGCGCAAGTTGCATGAGAAGTGAAATTACTCTGTGTAGACGAAGGTTAAGATACCAGAACACAATTGCTTACCACACAAAGGGAGGAGAGAAAGAATATATAGTAAATTTCCTATCAACAAGGCAGTTTTAAAGCTTCTTGGCTCTACATGAATCCCATGAATTGATAGTTTGGGAGCTTGATGTGTGTTTCATAGGATTCTGTTTAGTTATAAAACAAGGGACCCTCCTTACTATTTATGCAGAAAATCTGGAGAATGGGCAATTTCTCAAACAATATATGAATAAATTATGTCCTATTTTTGAGTCATTGAAGCCCAGTTTTCACATGGTAGCGAACATTCAGCTGAAAAGGGTGTTTAGACCATTAATATGTGGAATCCTTATTCTTTCTTTGGGGAGGGGAAGTAACTAAGGAGAAAAAAACTAACTGGAAGTATTCGGGGGAACAAAACAGAGCAAGGAGCAATGGTCTCAAGTTGCAGTAGGGGAGGTGTAGGTTGGATATTAGGAAACAGTATTTCACTGGGAGGGTGGTGAAGCACTGGAATGGGTTACCTAGGGAGGTGGTGAAATCTCCATCCTTAGAGGTTTTTAAGGCCCAGTTTGACAAAGCCCTGTCTGGGATGATTTAGTTGGGGTTGGTCCTGCTTTGAGCAGGGGATTGGACTAGATGACCTCCTGAGGTCTCTTCCAACCCTAATCTTCTATGATTCTATGAAACGGAAAAATGAGGAATTGTAGTCTGTGATCTGCTGCAAATCCCACTGTATGGGTCTATATTTATTATGTGCTAGTTTTACACCTTTTAAACTCTGTGGTATATTGGAAAAGGTGTTAAAAATACAAGCTCTCACTGTAAGAAGGAGGGGTTTCCTGATTCTGAATTCAGGCCAAGGAGGCTCTGTAGGGAAGCATGAAATATAGGTCTTGTGTAGTCAAAGGGTTGAGTTGTACCTAGTTGTACTGCTTTGGCTTGGGGAGTAGCCGGCTTTCTCTCTCTGTTTGGGGGTTCCTGAGTGTTAGGATTCTGGACAATTATACCCAGGTATAAATAAGGTAGTGTTACATCAGAAACTCCCAGAAAGAGGATGTTGTATTTATGTATCTAACTTCTTTGTGCGCAAGCTATGAACATAACTCCATTGACTTCACTGGACATACTCCTGATTTGCACTCACCACATGTACAGCTGGTAGGAAAATGGAAAAAGAATTTCATAAGAAATTTGTAAACTTTCTGCTTTTCTTAAGGTTTAAAGGGGCCCATTTTCCATTTTCTGATACATTATCATCAATATTTTTAATCATTTTTTTATTTAAATCATATTTTAATCATTATCAGACATTTTTGTTTACCCAAAACACAATTTATGCTGAAGACAAAGTGGCACTGCAAGGGTCCCTCCCCACTCAAGATGTTGTAGAATCTGGTCCTTTGAATGTTAAGTTCTTTTGGGGCACGGACTATTTTTTCTGTACAACTTTGTTCAATGCTGAGTTTGGGGCCAGCATTTGGGGCTTCAGCCAAAGTCCACAGAAGTCAACCAGAATGTTTCCAATAACTTCAGTGAGTTTTGGCTCAGGGCTTAAAAATGTATACATGAATAACAACGTAATATATATGTAATAGGGTGGTCTTCCTTTAAGAGCAAGGGTCTGGCCTAATCAGCCATAGAATCATAGAATCATAGACTTTAAGGTCAGAAGGGACCATTATGATCATCTAGTCTGACCTCCTGCACAACGCAGGCCACAGAATCTCATCCACCCACTCCTGTATCAAACCCCTAACCTATGTCTGAGCTATTGAAGTCCTCAAATCATGGTTTAAAGACGTCAAGGTGCAGAGAATCCACCAGCGAGTGACCCGTGCCCCACGCTGCAGAGGAAGGCGAAACCCCCCCAGGGCCTCTGCCAATCTACCTTGGAGGAAAATTCCTTCCCAACCCCAAATATGGTGATCAGCTAAACCCTGAGCATGTGGGCAAGACTCACCAGCCAGACACCCAGGAAAGAATTTTCTGTAGTAACTCAGATCCCACCCCATCTAACATCCCATCACAGGCCATTGGACATATTTACCGCTTATAGTCAAAGACCAATTAATTGCCAAAATTAGGCTATCCCATTATACCATCCCCTCCATAAACTTATCAAGCTTAGTCTTGAAGCCAGATATGTCTTTTGCCCCCACTGCTTCTCTTGGAAGGCTATTCCAGAACTTCACTCCTCTGATGGTTAGAAAAGGGTTAGCCATGTTTGATTATCAGACCCAGCAGGGAAGGGATTAAGACTATGTCTACACTAGAGAGTTTACAGCGGCACAGCTGTACCAATGCAGCTGTGCCGCTGTAAGATCTCTCCTGTAGCTGCGCTATACCAATGGGAAGGCCCTCTCTCGTCGGCATAATTAAACCACCGCCACGGAGTGGCAGTAACTATGTTGCCAGGAGAAGCTCTCCCACCAACATAGCACTGTGCACGCTACCACTTATGCCAACGTAACTTATGTCACTCAGGGGTTGGAATATTCACACCGCTGAGCAACATAAGTTTTGCCAACATAAGTGATATTGTAGACATGGCCTAAGTAATTATAAGAGCCAGCAAGTGGCTCAGTTGGGTAGGAGAGCTGCAAGAAGTAGGCTGGCTCCTGTGCCAGGTTATAGACCCAAGGGAAAGGTCTGTGGTCCGCTGCAGCCTGTGTTGGTCATGGGAATAGCTTTGCTTTGTGTCATTTAGTGTGTGTTGTGTTTGAATTAATAAACTGTGCACTGAGGGAAGGGCTTGAAAGTTGGGCACAGTGTTAGTCCTTCTTGGACTGGGGAAGACAGTCCAGTAGCCCTGCAATATGCACTCTAAAGGTTAGATTCTATTCCTAATTTAGCCCTTTGTATGAAAAATAATATCTATCTGTTTTTCTCAGGGATACCTTATTTGACCAGCTTCTAATATACAGTCAGATCCTTTTAGCTAGACTGAATATGACATGTGCAACGCAAACGACTTCCCAGTTTAAGTGGTGAATCAGTGTCATAATTAGGACCTGGGATCTTCTGCTTATCCCTGTTTTTATCCCTAGTCAAAAAGCCCCCTGGGGTGAGACTTTTAAAAGTGATGAGTGATTTTGGGTGCCTCCATTTTTGCATGTTCATCTTCAGACACTTTCCAAGGGCCTGATTTTCTGAGGGCAAGTGCTGAGCACTTTCTGAACATCAGGTCGCTTTAGGGTGTTTCACATTGGGCATCTGTGATGCTTCCTAGGGCATTGGGGGAACTCACCCACAGTAAGAACAGACAACCCCACCCACACAAGCACTGTCTTCCAGGCCTCCACAGGCCCTGCTATTTCTTTACAGGTTAATGATATGCACACTCCAACCCCCAACTCCTCCATGCATCTCCCTGCAGTGCCCAGCCCTGATCCACTGGGCACGCACAGACTACCCAGATCCTTTGCTCCCAAAGAACAGCACACCCCAGCTTATCAGTTACTCCACAGAACACAGCCCCATTTAACACACAGCACTTAGATATGTTTGTAGAGAAAACAAGCATAAGTTTATTTAAGAAAGAGCAGAAATTCAAATGCTAGCAAGCAGAAATACTGGAAGCAAAGGCTTACATATTAAATAAAATCAATACACACATACTAGAGCCTAAACTTAACTAATATGACATTGTCATGTCATATAGTGCAAATGCTCACCAAAATCCTTCCAGCGTATTGCAGCCAAGCTTGGCTGGGATCTTATGGTCATGAGACAAGCATGCTGTTCTCTTGTCAACTCAGTGGGAAGATCCAGAGTTTGTCTCTCTTGCCACAGTAGTTACAGTCCAAAAATCCATTGCACTCCCTTGCAAACAGGATAGCCTCTGCTGTTAGTTTTCCTGTCTTGACTTGCCCCTGAAGACTTTGCAATCACGTGATTATCATTTTGCTCAGACTGTAAATAGGCATGCATTGTGAAGGATACAGCACTCAATTTACATGTAGACAGACTGATAAACTTCTGCCTGAAAGAAACATTTTTATCCACTTTTGGTGGCTGGTCCCAACTCATAAGCCTTAAAAAATCATTTTCAGTGGATATATGTAACTCCTCCCATATTATCTGTACATACATTTCACAATGATAGCCATGACCAGTGTAGAGCTCGTCCATGACAACCTTTGATGAACCAGTATGTAGATACCAGGGGATCTCTGTAACCCCTGTGTGCCGCTTTGCTCCCTGCCAGTTGGCAGCAAGCATTCCCTGGGTCACACTCCCCCTCTTACAATCCTGCAGCACAGTCAGCCAATGGCTGATCTGGAGTTATCAGCTCAAGGCCTTGCTGCCTGGATAGGGCATCAGCTATCACATCATCTCTACCTTTAATATGTTTAATTTTCGTATCATATTCTTGGAGGGCTATACTGCAATGTATCAGTTTAAAGGTGACACCTTTTGTTCTGTGTAGCCATACCAACTGTGAGTGGTCTATTAGAATCCTGAAAGCCCTATTAAATAACTAAGCTCTTAACTACTTAACCATCCACACAACTGCATAGCATTCTTTTTCTACAACAGAGTCCTTTTGTTCAGTCAGGTTATGTTTTTCACATAGAAAAGCTTTGCCCGATGGTATACTTTCTAGTGTTCTATCCAGCCTGATTTCCAATGTCCTAAATTATGGGCTTCCTCAGCTTTCCTAGGGAGACCTATTCCTGGTGTTAAAATGGTAACACATAAGTAGGGTGCTATCATATCCCCCTCAACTTACTACTCTTCACCAAATTTGGAGTAGTGAATGGGGTGATGTTCATTAAATCAAAGCAGTCACTGATAGGCCAACAGTCTGGGTCCTTGCAGGAGCAGCGCCAAGGTTTTTGCTGCCCTAGGTGGAAGCACGCCTCCTCTGAGCATTCGGCGGCGGCGGTCCTTCCGCTTCGCATCTTCAGGGCACTTTGGCGGCGGGTCCCGGAGCGAGTGAAGGACCCGCCGCTGAATTTCCGCTGAAGACCCAGAGCGGGAGGACCCCCCGCTGCCGAATTGCCACCAAGGGTGGCAAAATGCTGCCCCTCAAATCCTGCCGCCCTATGCGACTGCCTAGGGTCGCCTAGTGGAAGCGCCGGCCCTGGGTCCTTGGCTTAAAGAAAAAAAATCAAAGCAGTTCTTTTAATCTGTCAATGGGTACCTTTTGCTGAGAAGCCAGAAGTACAAATATCAGAAAGAAAATAGTAAACAAGAATGCTGTGCTGGTAAATAAAGAAGCATAGAGGTACTCTGCATGCAGAAAGAAAAAGGCCTTTGAAAAGCTGGAGCCAGTGTCTCTCTACATGTTTAAAACTTGCTCCAAGTGTACCACTGCAGGCATGAAACAAAGTGAAAAACTAGGAGGGCTGTGGAACATTCTAACATAAATCATGGCCCAATTGTGTGAGGCACTTGTACACACAGGTAAAGGTATGTCTACACTAAAATTGGGAGTGTAATTCCCAACTCGGGTAGACATCCCATCTTAGCTTTGATTAAGTTAGAGTGTTAAGAATAGCAGTGTCGTTGAAGCTGCATGGGCAGTGGGAGGGGTTAGCTGCCCCAACTACATACCCAGGGTTTCAGACAAGATTATAGTCCGGGTGGCTAGCCATCCATCCTAAACTGCTATTTTTAGCATGCTAGATCGATCAAAGCTAGCGTGTGTGTACCTATGTGAGCTGGAAATTACACCTCCAGCTCCAGTGTAGACATAACCTGAAGGTAGGGTTGCCAACTTTCTAATCGCACAGAATCAAACACCATAGCCCTGCCCCTTCCCTGAGGCCCCACCCCTGCTCACTACATTCCCCCTCCCTCGGTGGCTCGCTCTCCCCCACCCTCACTCACTTTCACTGGGCAGGAGAAGGGGCTTGGGGTGCAGGAGGGGGTGAGGGCTCTAACTGGGGGTGTAGGCTCTGGGGTGGGGCTGGGGATGAGGGGTTTGGAGTGCAGGAGGGGACTCCAGGCTGGAGGGTGGGGCTGAGAGATTCGCAATGTGGGAGGGGGCTGCAGGTTGAGGCAGGGGTTTGAGGTGTGGGAGGGGGTGCAGGCTCTTGGTTGGGGCCAGGGATGAGGGGTTTGGGGTGTTGGAGGGGGGTCCGGGTTGGGGGGGGCTCAGGGCTGGGGCAGGGTCTCAGGTTTGGGGCGCGGGCTTATCTTGGGCCGCTCCTGGTCAGTGGCGCAGCTGGGCTAAGGCAGGCTCCCTGCCTGTCCTGGCACCCCGCTGCGCCCCAGAAGTGGCCAGCAGGTCCAGCTCCTAGGCAGGGGGACCAGGAGGCTCCATGTACTGCTTTTGCCTGCAGGCACTGCCCCCACAGCTGACATTGGCCGCGGTTCCCGGCCAATGGGAGTGTGGAGCCAATGCTGGAGTGGGGGCAGCACGCGGAGACCCATGCTCCCCCCACCCAGGAGCCGGACCTGCTGGCCGCTTCTGGGGCACAGCACGGTGCCAGGACAGGTAGGGACTAGATTGCCTTCGCCCTGCTGCGCCACTGACTGGACTTTTAATGGCCCAGTCAGCGGTGCCGACCAGAGCCACCAGGGTTCATTTTCAACGAGGCATTCAGATTGAAAACTGGACCCCTGGCAACCCTACCTGAAGAACAATACTTGCCCTGAAGATCTTACAATCTAAATAGACATGACAGACAAAGGATGGGATATATTTTTATTTAGCTTTTTTTCAAAAGCAGGTGAAATATGTTGTAATAACTCAAATGTCATATATCCACAAAGGAAAAGTGTTCTGATTAATTACACTACCTATCTTAGAGATAGACTCAGTGAATATTTGTTTTCAAAACATTTTTAGACATGCCTATCATTGTTTCACTCTTTCTGGGAATGTGAACATAAAAAATGGTGAAAGCTGTTATTGGGCTGATACTTCCCTGCAAGGGTAGAGGTCTAGGAACAAGAATTGTCTTTGTCTTATATGTATGTACAGCGCTTAGCACAATGGGGCTGGGGCCTGTAGGTGCTACCACAATTCAAATGATAAACGGTAATAGTAATGATGTAGAGTAGGACACAGAATATAATTCCCCTTTGAATGTCGAAGGGTATGTCTTCACTACCGGCCGGATCAGCGGGTAACGATCGATCCAGCAGGGATTGATTTATCGCGTCTAATCTAGACACGATAAATTGATCCACAAGTGCTCTCCAGTCGACTCCTGTACTCCAGCTCAGCGAGAGGCGCAGGCAGAGTCAACAGGGGAGCGGCAGCAGTCGACTCACTGGAGTGAAGACACCGCGGCGAGTAGATCAAAGTATGTCAACTTCAGCTACGTTATTCACGTAGCTGAAGTTGCATAACTTAGATCGATTCCCCCCCCCCACCACCACCAGTGTAGACCAGGCCCTAAGTAAGCTTTGTAGTTATTGTCTCAAAAATTGAAAAATTATAGTTTCAAAGTTTGTGTTTCTAAGTTCTATTTAGTTGGTTTTTTACAAATGTGGTTAATAGAACAGTGACTGTCGGTTGAGCAGTAGGAAGTGCTATGCTTTGTGTGGCAGTGGTCGGCAATTCAATGTCTATCTAATCTGCTGTGGGAAAGGAGAGATGTATTGTTAGTTTAACACAATAGCAGAGGGTGAAGTAGAAGTCGAGCTGGGGGTGACTGTTAAAAAAATACAGTCATCAGACTGTCAAGCTAGTAGCTTCCTGTTTGAGTGTTTATCATTTATTTCTAGGCCCTGATCCTATAGAGGGATAAGCAAATGTGGACACTGATTCTCAGATTTTCAGGGCCTTAAATAGTGATTTTCCTTTCTTTGTAAATAAAAGCATTGAATATTTTGTATGATACTGGATTTTTCCTTTGAATTAGGAATCCCTGCTCCTTCTCTCTACTTTTTTTTCACACATAAATCCTCTTTTTTCTTCCCACTCATTTCAGGAAGAGTTTTGAGGGCTTTATATGTAGGCACCAAAGATATTTTATGACCCAATCTTTTATTTTTGGACTCTAGTCTTCAAAAAGATTGTACAGATATTTTAATTTGTTTACTAATGTGTGCAGACCAAAAAAACTGGGCCTCATTCTGATCTTGCTTACCCCAGTTGTACCCTGGCATAAGTCCACTAACTCCCAGTAAGGTCCCTCCTGATTTACCCCAATGTAACTGAGCTCAGAATCAAGCCCACAGTAACTCATTCTTGGCTTTGATTCATAGCTGAACATGTAAAGAGCTCAAAACAAGTTCTGGCAGTAGAAACATGATGAAAGCTGTGTTGTATACAGATATTTAGCTGCCTTGAACTACTATAGTGGTGCCTTTCTTCTAGCTTGATTGGCCAAAGCACTCACGTTGGCAGGCTTAAACTTTTTTTCTAACCCCAGCTGTGATTTTACTTTATGCAATTAAATATATTATCATCAGTAGAAATATATTAAAGCAGCAGCACTGGAACAGGAACTAAGAAAACGGATACTATTTCTGGCTCTGCCACTGCCCTCCTATGTAACCTTGGGAAAAATCACTTCACCTCTATGTACCTCTCTTTCTACTCCTGCCCATCTGTCTGTTTATATTGCAAGATCTTGGGGCCATATCTATCACTGTTTGTTTGTACTGTGCCTGGCGCAATGGGGAACCAATGACAGCTGGGGCCTCTTGGTTCTAAACGACTACTGCTGCTGCTAAATAAGTAGTATAGGTGCATGATTCAGCTGAATTTCTTCCGCACTCCTATGAAAATCTTGTGGAAATCCCTTCTCACTGAGAGACAGGTCGCGGCACAGAGTGCAAAGTGCTCTCTCAGATACACAGGACCCAAACCATAAAGGGCTTTATAGAGCAAAACCAGAACCTTCCGTTTCTACAAGAAAAAACACATGGGATGTGATTCAGGCATGAAACAGGACTAAGTAATGTCACCTCAAAATATGGGGGTGTTTGGGCACCCCAGGAAAAGAGGGAGTGACAACAAAGTTTGAATTCCAATTTAGTTGTGTCCTGACAACAGCAGTCAATACATCAGTCTTTAGCTAAGCATAGCAAGCAGACTACAGACCCAGCAAAGTAAGCTTGCCCCTATCTAGATCCGGAGGAGAGATGGTCATCCAACTGGCTCCTCTCGTATTTTCAATTCCTGTATCCCCCAAACATCACAAAAACCACGCCTTATATACATTTATGTCATTCTTGCTACATACAGGTTTTACATGACTCTCTTAAAATACACCTAGCCTCTCCAGCTAAAAATCTTTATTCTGATTACACAATGCCCATTTGGTTATGCAATGCCTTCGTGATTACTCAAAGCTTTTTTACCAGACAGGGATTAGGTTAAGGATATTTGATGAGGGTACAGACACTTTGATGAAATAATGTTTGCCACTTGCAGCACAGGTCATGGGGGTGTCAAGCTACCCTGAGCTTTATTATGCAATGCTTGCAACATACACTGACCCCAGGTCATAACAAGGTCAGTTTTGAGACTTTGGGTTACAGTAAGGGAGCAGCCATGTTCTACTGAAAATTCCAAGTGGACCTTAGAGGTAGTTCAACGTAGAGCACGTTGAGGTAATTTGGTTTAGGAGTGAGAATGGCATGGCTAAAACTCTGCTTTGTTGTGGTGCCTACAAACAACTTGACAAAGACGAGGCCCTGGGTGCACTGAAACTTGAGCCTATTATGTTGACCAATATGGTCTCATTGTTTTCTTATACTCCCGTGAGTAGATATTAAAAACTCTGCAATCCTTTTATGTTAACCAAAATCTTTTTGGTGAATAAACTACAGTGTGGCTTACCTATAAAATTTTATGCTTTGTTCCTTTCAAACGAATGTGCTTTGTTTTAAATTGAGCTAGCATGTGACCAAATGAAGGAATGTGTATAATCTTTTAACACCCTTAACCTAGTCTAGATGTTCAGGAAGGGACTCCTGGAAACTAATAAAGGATGTCTACCAGAAGTGTGTTATAATAAACAAGACTGGTAAATGATAAGGGGTGCTTATGATCCAATTATATTCTGTGACTGATAGGAGCTATTTGTTATGATGTTTGCTGTGATGTTTTTAACTCTTTATAGAGGGCTTGTTGCAACAGGTGTTCTTAGTAATAATAACGGGGGTTAGACATTCCTTTAGTTTATCAGTCATATAATCTGAAAAAAAAAGAAACTGCATAAGTAATAAAATAAATCAAGATATCAAAAACAGAACACTTGCTGGGATCATTTGTGTGAAAGTGACTTTTCCCTCCCCACAAAGGAGTTTCTCTCACACCTTATAAAAAGAAAGAGTTTTTGTGAAGGAACAAACTTCCATCATTCCACCAATTACAGAAGAAGGGAACACGCTGCCATGTCTTCACTATTTACAGAGGCTGGCAAAGTATACTTTCTTTCTGTATTCTGTATAGCGTTGTATTAACCTTTGACAATAATCTCTGATTAAATCATTCCAATTGAGACAATTATTTTATCTCAAATTGTTATTATTGTTGTTAAATTTAAACATGCAACACCCCTGTCTATAGCCATCTGTTGTCTCTTGATGTAGCAGGACTCATGCTGGGACTCTAAAAATAGCTCTGTAGACAGTGCTTTGAAGTTAAGGCTCCGTCTCTGAAGCCAAGGGAGGCGGTCTCCATGCTATTTGGTCTCCCACTAGTCTGCGTCTATCGAGCTGAGCTTCAAGGCTTGCTTCTGGGCCTGTGTAGACATACCCTATATGTCTCATTGTTTCCTTGTACTGTACTACCCATCTATACCCATCTAGTGTCTCTTGTCTTATACTTAGATTGTAAACACTTTGGTGCAAGGACCGTCTTTTCATTCTCTCTTTGTACAATGCCTAGTATAATGAAGCCCGGGTCCATGACTGGGGTTCCTGAGTGCTAGTAGTAGAAATAATAAATAAATAAATAAATAAAGAAAGAAAGAAAGAAAGAAAGAAAGAAAGAAAGAAAGAAAGAAAGAAAGAAAGAAAGAAAGAAAGAAGAAGAAGAACAAAAGATCCATATCCACACGAAACCATTAAATTAAAGTACATATGAAAATATAAAGTACTGGTACATAAAGTTCATATGTATTTTAATTTAATGGTTTCTCGTGGATATGGACCTTTTGTTATTATACACACATACATATACATATACACATACACACACACTATATATATGCATATCACTATATGAATATGAAAACCAAACCAAACCCTCTTACCCACTGCTGTTACCTTGACATGCAGAAGCAGACAAAAATCTAAGAGGATTCACAGATTGTTTCCTTTAGTATCAAAAAAATAGTCAAGGGGGCAGATATCACCTGTTCCATCTCTGGTTGTTTTTCTCAGCCCAACAGCATGACATCAGTAGGTACGTCTACACTGCATGCTCCTTTTGGCAGGATGCAGAGTACTTACACTGCATGCCCCTCCTACCGACCCCCTGCTGCATGGGTATAAATAGTAATATAGATGGTGAAGCATTGCTTAGTTGCATAAAGACATTCCTGAACCCTGTCGGTATTTATCCTTGTCCAAGCTGTGCCTCCCCATCTACACTGCTATTTTTAGCAGTGTAGTGTTCTGCTGCCTCCCAGCTGCTGGGGCTAGGGCAGAGGTGGGCAAACTACGGCCCGCAAAACACATCCAGCCCGCGGGACCGTCCTGCCCGGCCCCTGAGCTCCTGGCCAGGCAGGCTAGCCCCCAGCCTCTCCCCTGCTGCCCCCGGTCCTTCCCCTGCTTTCCCCCCTCCCTCACAGCCTCAGCTCGCAGTGCCGCCAGCGCTCTGGGCGGCAGGGCTGCGAGCTCCTGCCGGGTGGCACGGCTGCCAGTCCTGCCACTCTGAGCGGCATGGTAAGGGGGCAGGGAGCGGGGGGTGGGTTGGATAAGGGGCAGGAGGTCCCGGGGGGCAGTCAGGCGGTGTGGCTAGGGGTCGGGGCAGTCAGGGGACAGGGAGCAGCAGGGGTTGGATGGGGGTGGAGTCCCAGGGGGAGGTTAGGGATGGGGGTCCCCAGAGGGGGCGGTCAGGGGACAAGGAGCAGGGGAGGTTGGATAGGGGGTGGGGCCAGGCTGTTTGGGGAGGCACAGCCTTCCCTAAACCGGCCCTCCATACAGTTTTGCAAACCCAATGTGGCCCCCTGGCCAAAAAGTTTGCCCTCCCCTGGCTAGGGTGACCAGACAGCAAGTGTGAAAAATCGGGACGGGGGTGGGAGGGTAATAGGAGCCTATATAAGAAAAAGACCCAAAAATCGGGACTTTCCCTATAAAATCAGGACATCTGGTCACCCTAGCTGGGGCATTTCCCTGCTGCAGGGAAAGATTCCTGCAATCTCTGGGTCAGAGGAAAAACTCCAGCAACAGGGAAAGTTTCTGGCAGCTATCCACTGCGAAGCAGTCCCCCCGCTGCCTCCCCCCTGCCAGAGCCCTTCACTGACTCCCGTAGCAACACACCGCAGCATGGACACGGCCTGCTTTTCACTGTAGCACATACACACACCCTGCCCGCTGCCACAAGAGGTGTGCAGTGCAGACCTAGCCAGTGCTAAGTGAATTCATCGTCAACCAATTAGCTCGCATCCAAGCTCCAATCTCAGTCAGGCACTCGGGAAGCCAAATGACTGCACTTCACAGGCCCAATGAAGCAGAGACATGAAACAGAGTTTCATCAGAATACCGATGAGTCTGCAGCCAAAATAAAATCAGATCGCTATGTCCCCTAGTGTTCTAGCAAAGACACTGTGTGGAGCATGGAGGTGATAGAATAGAAACATGTGGTGCCTCACACAAAGGAGCCTAAGGCCCAGGGAGCAATTTCCAAAACACTAGTCTGCAGTATTTGATAGATAAGAACAGACAGCTCAAGATGCAACTGTTTCCAGCCCGCAAACATGTCAATCCTAGAGCCAGTCAGGGATTTTTAGACAAAGCATTTTTTCATCAGAGCATGCACAGTTGGAAAGCCAAAACTTTTTGTAGGAAAGGAATTTTTGACTTCAGAAATGGTGGGGAAAGAGTTTCAAAAGTTGTTGAAGCGTTTCATTCTGACATTTTCAAAATGAAAACCATTCCAGTTGTCCTGTTTGAAATCATTTTTTGTTTCAAAATGTAAGCTCATTCGAATAAAAAAAAATAAAAAAAAAAATCAATTACAGAATTAATTAAACATGGTTGAAATTGAAATGAAATATGTAAAAATCATCTAAACTCAATCTTTCTCATTACAGGTTCGTCCACACAGCCAGAAGCAGCGAGCCACCCGGCCCGGATTGACAGACTTGGGGTACGTCTATACTTACCTCCGGCTTCGGTGGTAAGCAATCGATCTTCTGGGATTGATTTATCGCGTCTTGTCTAGACGCGATAAATCGATCCCGGAAGTGCTCGCCGTCGACACCGGTACTCCTGCTCCGCGAGAGGAGTACGCAGAGTCGACAGGGGAGCCTGCCTGCCGCGTGTGGACCCGCGGTAAGTACCTTGTAGTTCGAACTAAGATACTTCGACTTCAGCTACGTTATTCACGTAGCTGAAGTTGCGTATCTTAGTTCGAACTGGGGGGTTAGTGTGGACCAGCCCTTGATGTAGCAGGGCTCACGCTATCACTCTAAAAATAGCTCTGTGGACAGTGCTTTGAAGTTAAGGCTCTGGCTCTGAAGCCAAGGGAGGCGGTCTCCATGCTATTTGGTCTCCCACTAGTCTGAGTCTATCAACCCGAGCTTCAAGGCTTGCTTCTGGGCCTGTGTAGAAATACCCTATATGTCTCATTGTTTCCTTGTACTACCCATCTATACCCATCTGGTGTCTCTTGTCTTATACTTAGATTGTAAACACTTTGGTGCAAGGACCGTCTTTTTTATTCTGTGTTGGAACAGAGAGTAGCGCAGTGAGGTCCTGGTCCATGACTGAGGCTCCTAGATGCTATGGTAATACAAATAAGAAACAACAATAGTTTTTATTGACACAAATTGATTTTTTTTTTTCATATGGTGAACATTTTTGAGATTTCAAGTTTTTGTCCCAATTTAGGATGGAAAATGTTTTCAGTATCTCAAACATTAGGGGACTGGACTAAATGACCTCTTGAGGTCCCTTCCAGTCCTATGATTCTATGGGCTTGTCTACATTACCCGCTGGATTGACAGGCAGTGATCAATCCAGTGGGGGTCGATTTATTGGGTCTAGACTAGACGCGATAAATTGCTGAGCACTCTCCCGTCGACTCCACTACTCCACCAGGGCAAGAGGAGCAGGTGGAGTCGATGGGAGAGCATCAGCCATCAACTTAAGTAGATCTAAGAACGTTGACTTCAGCTACGTTATTCATGTAACTTAAGTTGCGTAATTTAGATCAATCTCTCCCCACCCCACAGTGTAGACGAGGCCTATGATTAGTACAGTAGAGGAAATCCATTTCTCACCTGGCTCTCATCAACCCTACCTTGAAGATTTGAGATTTGCAAAGAGATTTGTTCCCAGTGACTTCAATGGGAATTGTAGGTGCTCATGTCCTTAGCAAAGTATGTCATTATAGCTGCTTAATCCTCACAGCAACCTGTGGGGCAGGTAAATAATTGCTATCCTCATTTTACAGATGGCAAAACTGAGGCTCAGAGAGAGTAAGTAGCTTGTCCAGGATCACACAGCAAGTCCATGGCAGAGCTAGGATCGGAATGAATGAATGTGATTTCAAACCCTCCAGGTTCAGTTCACCAAGCCATATTGACTCTATTAAGGAAGTGATGGAGGCTGGAAATTCCATACCATAGCAGTATCAGCATATGAATGCTAGCTATAGGTGCTATAATTTTATTCCTATGTCTTTATTTATGTATTGTGAATGATGCAAATAGTGTTAAATATATAAGAAAAGAAATGCTGTTCACATCTTCTTTAGGCGGGCTGGATATAGTGAGCAGAGCCAATAAGGTTAATTGTATTTATACATTTTCACTCATGGCACTTCAATTTGGGGATATTTAGAGGAAAGGAGAACAAGCATTAATGCGTCATCGATAAGATTCTTCAGGTTTCTACTCTGCATATGGAAAGATCAACTGGTCTGCTAAAGATTAAATTTCTTGTGTCACATTCCTAGAAGACAGAGTTAGAAAAACGCTGCTAGATAAACTTCTGTTGGCCGTTCATTTGGAGTCAATGTAAGTGTGACAGATGCAATGCTATGGAAACATGGACTATTCAAAGACTACTGAGTTAACTTTACAAATGTTCTGTGTATTTTTGTGGGCTGACTAATGATTGTATTCCTGACTCAGTGAGTCAGCTAGGGGATGCATCCTGACTAATGTCAATGGGGGAGTGTTAATTAAGGCAAATCTCAATACCAAAACAATGCATCTTACAAGTTTTTTGAAGTTTCACTCCTGCTTGGGGAAACAGCAAACAGGCTGGTTTGACCTGGGTCAAAGGCTATAACAAAAGATTTGCAACTGAATAAGGTGACCTGTGGTCACTTATACTCAATCCAAGAACTGACATTGGTCTGTGACCAGAGACAGGCCCTGCTGAGGTCCTGAAGAACTTTAAAACTGACTAGAGACTTTCTGGTAAGATATGTTTTCTCTGACATGAATTTGTTCTGAATAAAGAGTATTTGAGCTGACTGGTCGCTGACTGTCCCTGTCATTGCACTCTGGAGAACAGAACTGCAGGTGCTGCACTGAATTCCTATCTACTGAGGTGATAAGAGTGAATTGAAAGAGTCTACACCAAAAGAACACCATCTGGTGGGAAAAGATTGCAAATCCAGCCCCAAGAAATGTGATGGGTAGAGGCTTGAGACTTAGGTGGTGTTCTTATAGGTGGTAAAAAAACAAGGCAGAGGTGCAGTTAACTCTGGAACTGGGATAGTAGGATGGCAGGTTTTCCCCTAGAGTACATTTCCTTGTCCTTTTGACAAGTGTCAGTGTATGTGTCTAAATGTTTTAGATATTTATCATGAAATCCAGAGGAACACGCATATAAAAAAAATTAAGAAAAGGCAAAATGCAAAGGAATCCAGATTAGGTATAGTCTATGAAAATTGGTTGCAAAAAAGCACAACCATCAAGTGATTTCAGTTTAGCCTTTTACTGGCATTTTCCAGGCTGAGCACATAGAAAGGATGCACATAGCTACATCCCCATGCACCAAAGAGTTAAGTGCATTCAAAGATAATTTTGTGCTGTTAAAATTGCAGGAGACAAAGCCAGAGTTGGGAAGGGCAGATAATGTTTTTTATGCCAAATTAAGGGTGACTCTAAAACCTAGTGACCTTTTAATGGGATGTGAAAATCAAGGAAGATTGAGTGACATGTCTGCTAATTATTTAAAGGGATTAATAATTCAGAAAGAACTGACTCTGACCTGGCCTACAACTTGAGGGGCATATTTTCAATTTTCAAAAGCCATCATCTGCTTTGCAACCTCCCCTGGAGGGTTTCTAAGTTCAAGCAAAAATATACGGGACAAATTGGAGTGCTGGAAAATATGGCAATGGTCAAGTGAAAATGATTATTGCAATAAAACAGAGTTTATAGACCTATACTGCAGCATTACTAGCCATAGTCAGATGGCTTGGAGAGGCAGAGTTGTACTGCGTTGGTCGTCACGGCTGGAAGGATCGTGCGTACAGAGTGCTGGGATAGGCAGGACACTTCTGGGGACATCAGAAAGAATGGCCAGGAGAAGCTCCTAGAATTTCAGCTTACTGCTGAAGCATGGCCTAGTTTCCAGGTGCAGCTATGTGCACAGAGGAGGTAGAGCCATGGCCAGGTGCACAGGAGGGTTAGGGACCTCCCACACTACGCCATGCCCCTTTGGGGCATACAATGCTACTGGAAGCCCTAACACGTCCTTGATTCTGTGCTCAAGGCATAAAAGCACTGGCATGTTGGATGGCCCCTGTGCACAATGTGGGGGTTGAAAGAAAAATGCTGTTCAAGCAAATTCTCCATTTTGATTTGAATTAACATTCCTGAACAATATTTAGTCTGGCTCTTTTCTCATCCTCTGCATGCTTTGACTGTCTTTGGCACTGCTTCAGCAAAGCCCTTAAACACATGCTTAATGTTAAGCATGTGCTTAAGTCCCATTGGCATCAATGAGACTTAATCACACATGGTGAGCTGCATACATGCTTCGTGAATTGGTGTTCCTGCATTAAAAAGAGAAGTTACTGTACCTGTGTACTGTCAGAATCATGGCTGTGTGATTATTACTTCAACACCTTAGGCACTGGGGGCCCAGTTGTCCCCTCAGATGCATGGCTAGTACTCCTGTTGATGGTGTGCCCATACTCACCTGTATTCCAAAGTAGGATCCATCAGAATGTGAGTGTATCAATGGGATAAAATGCCAACCACCATCCACCTAATGACCAAGCACTGGTGGAAACAAAAACCGATAACTATTTTGGCCAATGGACTGATGAAGACAGCATCTGTCTCCCCCAGTTTTCTGTCAGGTCTGTGTACTCTGCTTCTCAGCTGCCTTCTTCTAATGTTCTTATGAACTGCTGAAAGTGGGATTGTTCATTGCTTCACAGGTAGTGAGATGTAGTTGTATCTGAATCAAAATACAAATCCAGCCCTTCTCCCCCTTGAACCATGTGTAAATCAGAGGGAACTCCAAGTCAAATCTCCAATTCCAAATATAGACCCCTATGGTTCTCGTTCTTGGCAAACCAACACCAGAAAGACACAGGAATTGTTATATTGGATCAGAATAATGGTCCATCTAGTGCAGTATCCTGTCAGAGAGTGGCCTGGATCAAATACTTCAGAGGGGAGTGAAATCAACCTGCAGTAGGCAGCTATACAGTCACCTCACCCCATTTTCCATATCTGATTTGGATGCAACCCAAGATGGTAGGCATCTCAAGACAACAACTGGTCTTGCCAAGATTTCTGCCATTTTGACCTCAAATCTCATGACGACAGCTCATGCAATGTATGAGCTCTGACAAACCTAGCCTGTAGGCCTGATTCCCCCTGAAACCTTCCAGCTGAACCCTAGCTGATAACAAGTTGGGATCTAGATCCAACATTGCCTCTTCAATCCATTCAAAATCCATCCTACCTATTAACTGGAACATCACCGAACTGGAGTGCCATTTGCTGAGTCTCAGCCCTTTCTATATCTGCTAGAACATGACATATCTCCACAAATTCTGCCTAAAGCCTGTGCTTGCCTTACCCTGCAATTCACTTATGTGCTGTGTTAACTAAAGTCTATATATTTGGCATGCTACACCCTCTTCTAGTCTCTACAATTGCCACACCTTGCAGGGTGGAAGGCCTTATTTTTTACCAAATGATTCAGAAACCATGTGCCCAATTCTGTTCTCATTAAAATGGCTGCAGCAGTCTTCTAAGGTGACCAGATTTCCCCATTTTATGGGGACAGTCCTGATATTTGGGGCTTCTTCTTATATAGGCACCTATTACCCCCCCACCCTCTGTCCCAATTTTTCACACTTGCTATCTGGTCACCCTAGCAACTTCACTCTTCTCATGTCTATACATTTCTGGAACAAAGTAACATTTCCGTCCTTCTGAAATATCCCTCTCTTGATAAACAGCACCAACAGTTCTGAAATAGCCTTTACACAAGTCATTATGGCCACACAGGAAGAGGGTGACTGACCTATAGTTTGAACATACTGAGTTTACGTCCTACACGTCTTACAGAAACAAATTCCCAAAGTTTATAGGAATAGTTAGTACTGAAAGGTGTACAGAAAGATCATAATCAGAGATTGGAAAGAAAGGAGTGTGCTCCAGTGGGTAGAGAAAGGAATTGGGAATCAAGGCCCCAATTTTAGTTCTGCTACTGGCTTATTGTGAGACCTTGGGCATATTGTAGGATGGCTCTATGCCTCAGTTTACCCATCTGTAATGAACTTAGTCAAATTATTACTCACAGGGAAAGTGTGAGGATGAATTAATTGTTTGGGCACTTTGAGATGCACAGGTGAAAGTGGCTACGCAACTGCAATTAAAAATAATCACTAACCTTGCACATTCATTATAGCAATTTGTAATAATCCTGACCTGTCCACAGCTCACCCACACATGACCAAACATCTTGAAGTCTATAGTAGCTGTGTGTGTCAACAGCACTCTCATGCCTGTTAACATGGCAGCTCCTGCTGGGTCTCCTCATGAAATAACTAACTCTTAAATTGTTGCAACCCAGGAAGGCAATGGCTTGAGACATGCAGCTCAGTATGAGAAGCCCTGGGAAATTTGATACTGTAATTTGTTCCCGATGCACTATGCCCAATGAATCGATATACACATGGTATATAAAAGTTGCAACTCCCTTTCATTGTAATGCTAGTAAGCCTCTCTCTATATGAGAGCTAAGGAATACACAACATGAAAGAGCTTTAATGAATATCTATAGAGTGTAGATCTGTCTTTTTTTATCAGTCGCTGTCACAGAGGACTATATTTTTTTTCTCTCTCCAAGCCATACTTCAGACTTGATTTTCTTTTATCTTTAAGCTTCCAAGTAGCTATATTTGATTCATAAATTCATTCAGAAAATACTTTTGTCGGCTTACACTTCAGTGGCACTGTGTGCTATTTGTTTGGCAGGAACAGATAGTTTTTAGACACCCAGATTCAATAACTCTCCATAAGGATTTTACAGAAAAAAATTGAAGAAAGATTGAGGAATTGCTGGAATTGAGGTGGGATTAGTCTGCCTCTGCTCATAGACGGCACTTTATTGCTTTAAATACTACATACATGCAATAGATGTGAAATAGGCAAAGGAACATGAAGGAAAGGAAGACAAGCAGAAAGAAATCTACTGTGGTGTGATACACAACACTGGTTGGTCTCTGTGGTAATGGGGATGTATTACTATGCTATTAAAATAGTTGCACTCTGTCCCATGTCCAATTTTCATGGACTCCACCTGGAATTTTCAAATGCATGAAATGTCACTGGGTTTGAAATTTCACCTTCCTCCAGGCAAAGAGCATTACAGCATACACTACTCAGCTCAGCATTTCCCAAACTTTTGAAAGCCGAGCCTCCCTTCAAGAAAATTGAACCAATCACCTCTCCTAGTGTAACTCTGCCATGTGTTACTGAAGCCTACCTATCTTCAACACATCCTCTGACACCTAGTCCTACACACCCCCGATGGGAAGTGCACTACACTTTGGAACATGGCGGTGTGGATCTTCATACACTGACACCCCCTACCCCTTTCTGACATGCTTTGATGAGCAGTGAAATAGTTAACAGTGTTGACACTGTATCAGCACTAGCAGTATCAGCACTGGCATCTGAATATCAGCACCCTCTGAAATGAGTGGGGCAGTTCACGCTTCCGAGCCACTATTTCAGTCTCTCTGCAAACTCAGGCAGATGCTGCATCTTTTATACTTGTTGCACATTTGCAAAGTTTTAGTTTTTGTTTTATAACACCTAATCAGGAGGTAACAGCATAACACAGGAGGTAATTGTTCCACTCTGCTTGGCATTGGTGAGGCTTTACCTGGAATATTGTGCCCAGTTTTGGACACCACACTTTAAGAAAGATGTGGACAAAATGAAGAGAATCCAAAGAAGAACATGATAAAAATTGAGAAAAGGTATGAGAAAAGACTGAAAGGATTGGGGATGTCTAGTCTTGAGAAGAGAAGGCTAAGGGGGAATCTGATAGTCTGCAAATATGTAAAGTGTTGTTATAAAGAGGACGGTGATAAATTGTTTTCTATGTCCAACAAGAGTAGGACAAGAAGTAATCAACTTAGTTTGCAGCAAGGGAGAATATTAAGAAAATCTTTCCAATTATAAGTGTAGCTAAGCCCCGGAACAGGAAACGAAGGGGGGAGGTTGTGAAATCCCTGTTATGGGAGGTTTTTAAGAACTGGTTAGACAAACATCTGTCCAGTATCATGTAAATCTACTTATTCCTGCCTCAGAGCAGGAAGATGGACTAGATGACCTCTCAACAAAAGAAAGAAAGAAATTACGTTACTCGAGGCAGCACTTAGGAACCCCAGTCATGGACCAGGACTTCATTGTGCTAGGTGCTGTACAAACCCAGAACAAAAAGACAGTCCCTGTGTAACGGGGTCAGCACCCGCCTCTCATGCGTGCCCCCTTTTCTCTGGCCGATAGTGCCAGCAAACAGTTCTTTTCACGGGGGGAGGGGAGGGGCACCCACCTCTTGTGGATGGTCCCCTTTCTCTCGGTTAGGTGTGAGCCTGCTTTTCTTTTTTGGTCTTACGTCAGAGTGGTGCCTGCCTCTCGCAAGCACCCCCTCAGCCGCTGGTTGTCTCAGCTGGCCTTTGGCCACTCAGTCCTCCAGCCGAGCCGCAAATGCTGTCTCCCCTTCCGGGGTATACAGTCCAAGTTCTTTCTCAGCCCTGGTATGGCACCGTAGCTCTAATACTTCTTCCCCGAGGAACTGCCTTCTTCAACCACCCAGCCGGGACTCATCTCGGTACCCTCAGCTGGTGTCCTTTACAGCAGCCCTCCCTGGGCTCAGTCTGCAACCAGACCAGCAGGGCCCATCTCGGTACCCTTGTCTGGACTGGCCAAGTCCTCAGCTCCGTCCCCCGGGCTCAGCCTGCCTGCACTGACCTTTTCACGGTCCTGCTGCTACTCTATCTAGCCAGCCAAGTACCTGGTCTTTGGCAGCCTTCCCTGGGCTCAGTTCTGCCTGGTGAGCTTTCTACAGTGAGCTGCCCATGACCTGCTGCTCATCTAGCCAGCCAGGCACCTAGTCCTCCCTCATCAAGCACCACACAGCAACTGAACTTCTCTGCTCTGCTGCTTGTCTTATATAGCGCCCTTCTGGCCCCTTATTGGTCACTCCAGCAGCCCCTCTGATTGGCTGCTCTTCTGCACCCACTCTAGGCTGCATGAAGGACTTCTCCCTGCTCTATTCTGGGGCAGGGTGATGCAGGGCCATGAGGCCTCCAGCCCAAGTCCACCCTGCCACACCCTGCCCCAAAAGAGCTTACAATCTAAATATAAGACTAGCTTAAAAAAATATAAACAAAGGTTCAGAAAACAATTGAGAGGTCTATCTATGTGCCTCTGGCTAGCCCTTGTCCTACCCCGCCCCTCACCACCACAAGAACACATCTGACACTTTTGGGAACACTGCCATAGTCCATGTGACATCATTGGGCCAAATCATTCAATCCTTGCTCAGGCAAACCTATTTCACTGGAACTTTTGCCTTAGTTAAGACCACAGTGTTTGACCCTCTGATTCTAAGATATTTGTTTATGTCATGAGAAAGAGACTATTGATCATTTCACTCCCAAGGGGTAGCTGAAAGGTTGTTTCTTTTAATAATTTGCATTTTTAATAAGAACAGACGCAGAGAGCCTTTTTGAACCTCTCCTTAATGGGGATGCCTCCAAGGGGCCTTCGACATGACTGCGAGTTAATCGCTGAAGAACGCAATCTTAAGAGAACCTTTCAGTGCAGGTAATAAAACGTCTTCAGATATTAAAATTGTCACAATAATAATCAACATGATAAAATGCTTTAATGAAGCAGGGGGGGAAATGTACGAGTATTATGAAGGATTACTATTCAACATGATGGAAATTGCTGATATGGTCAGGGATTTGTATTACAATAGTGATTTGAGTGTCTTCTTGTATTAGCCGCAAATAAATATTGCTTTAAAATGAGAGCTGCTCTCCAGTACAGCTTCGCATAAGGCAGAGACAGGGTAAAAAGGGGTAAATTCAGCTGTGAGGTAATTCCTTGAAGTCAGTGGAGAGGAAAGCTATCTGATGGTTAATGTATGGAAGGGGGATTCTGGAGATATGGATTCAATTTATGGTTCTTTCATAAAAGCAACAGAGGGTCCTGTGGCACCTTTAAAACTAACAGAAGTATTGGGAGCATAAGCTTTCGTGGGTAAGAACCTCACTTCTTCAGATGCAAGTACTTGCATCTGAAGAAGTGAGGTTCTTACCCACGAAAGCTTATGCTCCCAATACTTCTGTTAGTCTTAAAGGTGCCACAGGACCCTCTGTTGCTTTTTACAGATTCAGACTAACACGGCTACCCCTCTGATACTTGGTTCTTTCATAGGCACCCCAGGTCACATAGGCAGCCTAACTCGCACTGATTTCAATGGGAGTTAGGTGCCTGAATACTTTTGAGGATCTGGGCCTTAATCTCCCCATGCCTCATTTCCCCATCAGTAAAGTGGGGGGAAATAATATCTTTTCTCCCACTCTTGCTCTGTATAGTCTACTTTGATTGTAAGCTCGTCAAGGCTGGAGCGGTCTCTTACAAAGGGCAAGTAAATCTCCTAGCATCATGGGACTCTGATCTATAATAATAATTGCATGCAAACAAAGTACGGTACATGATTCACCATGTCAAGTCAAGCATGCAAAAGTTAGGAATTGCCAGAATTACGGTTGCCTGTGCAACCTTAATTTGGTCCTCTTGTGCTTATGCATGAAGAGACGATCTTTAATTATATGATCATATACATGACCAAATGGAGGATCATGAGAATTATTCCTGAGATGGGCCCATTCTACAGTTTCGCTGTACGCTTAAGATTCTATGGTGCTGGCACACATGAGCTGTTTTGTACCAGGCACATGCATATGTCACTTGGTCACAACACCTGTAATAATACATACTGCATTCTGAACCTTATCCAAAGCCCTTTCAAGTCAATGGAAAAAAAACTCTGTTTGGCTTTATTGGACTTGGATCAGGTCCTCTATACAGTACAATGAATAGCCAGTCTGAGGTTGGATCTCAACTTTATGCCATTGAGTCATCAGGATACATGTTGCATATTCAAGGTTCATACAAAAAATGTAAGGACTGTGTAGCTAAGTAGCACATTAGGAAGGTAAAGATGTAAATTTTGGTACAGGGATATAGAAAGTATGTATCACACTGCAAATTATTCATATAAACATTGGAGGAAGTTTTTTTTAGCATTGATAGATTATTCTTTTTGCCAGAGTCTTAATAGTAAATTTATATTATGGAGTAAGATTTCACCCTTTTCCTTGTAAAGGTTTTCTTGTTTTTTTTTTTTGTTTTTTTTTTGGCAAAGTTAAAAGCATCGTTAAAAGAACATAAATATAACTGCAAGACTGAATTACAGTGCTGAGCTAATAACAGCCATAAACAACTGTACTTTAAGAGTAAGTGTAAATTTAAGTTTGGCCAAATTTTAAATGTGTTTGGGTGAAAACGTTCTTCACTGGCGAAAAAAAAGCACAATATACCGATCAAGGCAAAAAGATAAAAGATCTGCAGTTTCAGAATGGAGAACGTGATCTGGAGGAAAGAAGACACAGACATCAGCTAGGTCATAATATTAATCTAGATAATGGAAAACTTTAAAAGTTAAAAGAAGAACCTTGAATTTGATCTGTATTTAATTAGAAACCACTGAAGCAAATGAAGTGCAGGGGTAATGTAGCAGTAATGATCCTGGGAAGTACAAAAACACTAATTGCAGTATTCTTTGCTAATTAAAGTTCCTATAATTATAGCATGAGGGTGTTTGAAAAGTATCTTGTTACTGTGGTAAGACAATGTCGCGTAAATTACCTTTTTCATACACAGAGTGGGATTCGTTTTTACATACACCAGAAGAGGGCATCAGGCACTTCCCTCATTAAATAAATAGATATCTACACCAGTGATCAAATAAATTTGCATGTAGAGGAGGATGGGAATAGATTTTGTCTCTTCTCCATTTTCATCAAATTGCTATGCTAGTTGAGCTAAAAAGAACAGATCTACTGGCCCAGACCAGTAGATACTTATCTGCAGTATTTTATATTCCCTTCCATGTAAACCAGATGTTTGTATTCACACTGCAGCACAGAAGGGGCCATAAACAAATACTAGCATTGGAACACCAGGTGGCACATTTTCCTAACAGTTCTCCTTCCACTCCCCCTGTAAGTGCTTCTGTCCCCAAATCTCATCCCAAATGACTGTGAATCATCCAAGTCAGAGATGAAATGAAAGAGAATACAGCTGGTCAAATTGAGGTAGTCAGGAAATGATATATTAATGAAGTTGTTAAGACTCCATCCCCTTCTCTCTTTCCTCATCAATAATCCTTCATTCCTGCTCTTGTAGCTTTCTCAGTCCTCCCACCCACCAGTGTTCCTACACCCTTCCCTGCTCTTCAAGTCTGTCCCAGTCCCTCCAGGCTAATATAGCCATCTCCATACCTCTTTGAATCTTCCAGCTCCTTTCCTCATCTTGTCCCTATTTTCCTCCCATTGGCAAATCCACCAGACCTTTCCTTCCCATCTACTGATGCTTTCTATCTTTTGGAATCAAATCAGTGTAATTTATTTTTGTTACTCACCAATAATAGGCGCGAACCATTTCTAAATAATGAAGAGATGTGGAAATGTTTTCATTATTACCTCCACATAATGTTCTATATTTAGATCAGTGCCAGAACTGTGCACAGTTGACGTGGGAGTCACTGTAAGAACCCTTCCAATTAGCTGGTGAAAAACCAAGTGATATGAAGTCAGATCTGGGACACTGAATTAGTGTCTTCCCTGGACTGAGTGACAAACAATTATCCAAGTGTCATGATTTAATTGGAGTGATATCTAATGTGCTAGCATTGACAGCTGCCCCAGGATGAATGAATATTATATACATATATATATGCGCAATTACATGCCATCATGAGATTGGTAGGATTAATATCAGCCTTTCAGAACTGTCACCTAGGAAAGGAAGTATAGGCAGAACCTAATGTAGAGTCCTGAAAAGATAAAGTTGATGCTGGAGTCTGAAAGTAAGATAACCATACAAAATAAGAGATGTGCCGCACACTTCAGGGGGATCCAGAGTTGGTGTAAGGCTTGATGTATTGATGGCAGATTTCATAAACTAATGATGCACAACCACCAGGAAGAGAGCAGTTGATTAAATTGGTCAGGAAATTAGTCTACATCATGAGATGATTAACTCTGGTCCTTTAAAAAGCATTCATCAAGAAGACAACTACAATTTGAATGTAGTTTTGTATAGTGAGTTGTACAACGGTGTGTCAGGCCAATGCACATGGAGCCACTACAGAATTTATTTAAGAATCATTGAAAGCCATATTAAAGATCTATGGGCAACATTCTTCTCTAAGGCCTGGTCTACACTAACCCCCAAATTCGAACTAAGGTACGCAACTTCAGCTACGTGAATAACGTAGCTGAAGTCGACATACCTTAGTTCGAACTTACCGCGGTTCAGACGCGGTCCACACGCGGCAGGCAGGCTCCCCGTCGACTCCGCGGTACTCCTCTCGCCGAGCTGGAGTACCGCAGTCGACGGCGAGCGCTTCCGGGATCGATTTATCGCGTCCAGACCAGATGCGATAAATCGAACCCGGAACTTCGATTGCCAGCTGTCGAACTACCGCGGTAGTGTAGACCTGGCCTAAGTGGCACTGGTGGAAATCCGAGGGAGTTCATTTCAAAATAGTGGGGTTACTCTGGATTTAAATCAATGTCTTTGAGAGCCGATTATAACTGATGAATGGTACAGCTGGTGAAATATTGGATAAAAATATTTGCCAAACAATACAGTCAGCGAGTAATATATAGAAAATAACTATAAAATATAAACACTAGGAAGTAGTCTACCTAAATCATGTAACAGCTGTCCTGGAAATCTCTCAGATATACTTTAATCTGGAGCATGGCTATCTGATATTCTGTTGCTCAGAGTATTACAGAAGGATATTCAATAGAATCTGATAAAAGAAGATAGAAAAATATGGGGACAAAATGATTTATCACCCATAGAAAGAGAGCAACATTTGACCTCTTATTACCAAAGAAAAAATTGTCTTTCAAAGTGAAAATAGAGGGATTTTTTTTTTAAATTTCACATTGTTTCTTTGAGATTTGTCTCCTAAAATGTGATGGCTTACGTGTAATTGCATGAATGATAATTCACAATTAGCTTTCATTATTTATTAATCATATCAGTACAGACATTGAACACAATACATATATAATGGCCAAGCAACTGGGCTACTTCATTATTTATTTTTTGAGTCAGCACAGCTGGCTAGTAAGTATCCAAGAAAATGTGTTCCCTCTTACCTTGCCATAAATAACCTTTTGGGGGAAATCACATTTCCAGACAAACTCTGTGCTGCCTGATCAGTTTGTGTAGTCTCTTCCTCTTTAGCTGATCATTTTATTTTAAATTAATATGTGACAAAAATTACTTCTCTGCAGTAAAGTCCCTTAAGTCAATGGGAGTTGTATCCTTGCTGATACGGGCAGAACTGTAGGCCTGAATGTTATAAATAATTTAAATTGAGGAAGGTCCACACCATGAAACATTATCTAAAGCATGGAAATGGTATAAGTGTGTGTGTCTATATAGTTTATGCACAATTCTACTTTCAGTTGAGCACCTACCTTCCAGTCCTGTATTCATTCCACTGTCCCCACCCCTATGAATCCATGTGCATAGGAGACAAGGTACTCCATTGTAGTTGATATGCTGATGAAGGGGAAGAGTTAAGGTTGTTTTACTTCTGTATTTGGCACTGGTGGGACCACTATGGGAATATTGTGTCCAGTTCTGGTGCCTCACAATTGAAGAAGGAGGTTGATAAACTGAAGAGGGTTTAAAGAAGAACCACAAGACTGATTAAAGGATTAGAAAACATGTCTTAGTTATAGTGATAGTGTCAAAGCGGTCAATCTATTTAGCTTACCAAAGAGAAGGTTAAGGAATAACTTAATTAGTCTGCAAGTATCTATATGGAGAACAAATAGTTAATAACGGGCTCTTCAATCTAGCAGAGAAAGGTATACCATGATCCAGTGGCGGAAGTTGAAGCTAGACAAATTCAGAATGGAAATGAGGTGTAAATATATTACAGTGAGGGAAATTAACCAGTGGAACAATTTACTAAGACTCATGGGAGATTCTCCATTAATTTCAATTTTTAAATCAATAATGGATTTTCTTTTAAAGATTTGCTCTAGGAATTATTTTGGGACAGTTCTATGGCCTGTGTTATACAGAAGACCAAACCAAATGATCACAGTGGTCCCTTCTGGCCTTGGAATCTACGAGTCCATGAAGGGACACATGACTTTTCCTTGAAAAGACAATAGGGCCAGGTGGAGTGACATTGACTTGCAACAGCTGAGAATCTGGCCCAAGAGTGATGTGGGTTGTGACACGTGCTGAGCATTCACAATGAGTTTGTGATGTTCTCACCCATCTCTAGGGGAAGAACACTGGAATAAAAAAATAAAAAACAAAACACCTCAAACAATAAAACTGTGAGACAGATTTTTTATTTGTGCAAATCAGCACAGTTCTGTTGGTTTCAATGGAGCTTTCCAGCTTTACAACAGCTGAGGATGTCGCGCTAGGGTTTTAACACTAACCTGTCTAATTCGGGACCCAAACATTTGGTTCTTTGCATGGGAGTTAATGCTCTATTAAAGTCAGGTACGAACATCATTAGCTAGAGCTGGACTCTGTGTGGAAGGGAGCTTGGATAGCTTCTTCACTAGCTTCAATGGAGCTACATCAGTTTACATCCGCTGAGGATCTGGTCCTTAGGCTCAGCCCTAAGTATGGGGTGGCCTGTGTCTGAACTGCCCCAAGAAAGCACTGGAAAGAATTTCCTCTTCTGTTCCCCTCTTGAATTGTGGGGAGAAGGAATTTACCAAAGCCCTGAAAATGGTGCAGCTTAATTCCCAACTTGAGCCCAGCTAGCTCTGTAGGCTGCTGCATTGTGAAGCTGTGTTCCTCAAAGGGGTTTGAGCAACAGTCTAGGTAGCCCTAATGTAGCCTGGTTCCTGTAGAGAAGCTCCTGACTGGTGTTTTTCAAACAATTCATCTGCATAATCTGTGTGTGAATGAGATTATTTAGCCTGCAATATCTATGTCTAAAGTAGATGGTAAGACCCTTTGAGACAGGACTGTGACTACTTCTATGGTCTGTACAGAACCAAGCATACTGTCCCTCGTCAACAAGCAATTAATGAATAACCGTGGACATATAGACAAGCAGAGGGTAATTTGTGGATCTCACTGAGGCTGTGAGCAAGTGATATAGTCTGAGTGTGCCTTGGTTAATTCATCTGTAAAATGGGTATTATAACAACACACATCTCAAAGGTGTTGTGATGCATAATTAATGAGAAAAGCACTTTGATCTCTGCAAATGAAAGGTGGTCTACAAATGCAGTGTTTGTATAGCACAATAAATGTCATTATTTTCATTCTCTTCTGCTGTTAACAAGGCAGCTTAGAACAATAAGATGTTTCATTATTCTTTAGCTTTACTTAGGCTGTAAAATGTGTGCCTGAAGATATTTATTATTTACTGGATTAACTTGACTATGAATAAGAGTAGAGTTGGTCTGTCTCTAGCAAAAGGGATTAAAGTTAAACTTTAAAAAGTTTAGAAAGCTGGAGGGTGCAGTGTGGTGGATATTTTCTCTAAGGCTTGAATGAAATTCATGACTATCCCTCATCTAGCATTCCACAAGAAGTAACATATAGTTTGTGATCATAAACCTGTATGGAAATAGGAAATAAAATTAGCAATGACATTTCAAGCACAAAGTCCTATTTTAGGAAATAGCAAATCTGCTACAGGTTGGGATTTGTGTATATTTGTCAGCTAGTACGTCTTATGATAATATCATCATATTTCCATCTGAGAGGGCCAAATCAATCTTCCATTTTGTCTACCTCAAGGGTAGAATTAGTCATTTCATGAGACAGAACTTTCACAGGGGCCAGTCCAAGACTGCAGAATGAACTCCTTCAGGAGCTAAAAACCACCGCAAAACTTTCCGTTCCAAATGCAAGGCACATTTCTTCAATCTTGTCTTTGTTAATTAACACACATAGGGAAGAATACATATCATGTAAGAAAAACCCAAAAACCAACAACCCTGCTTATACGGTTTCCCTCTGGAGAGAGGATGTGAGAAAAAACAACCACATGTGACATGAGTCAAGTCACTTAATATATGTCTCACGATCTGATACCAGGGTAGTACAAGAGCCTGAGTAGAGTGAAAAAACTCCCATTGACTTCAGTCATTGGATCAGGTCCAAGTCATTTTCATTTGTTTATCAGAAAGTGCTTGAAGATCAAAGGTAAGTATAGCCTTATTGTTACTAGATACAAGTTTCCATTTTCAACATTTTACAACCACAGCCTTTTGGCTTTCCTAGGTCTGGTGTACACTGGGGGAGAGGGGGGGGAGAATCAATCTAAGTTATGCAACTTCGGCTACATGAATAACGTAGCTGAAGTCGACTTCTTAGATCTACTTACCGTGGTGTCGTCACTGTGGTAAGTCAACGGCTGACGCTCTCCCATCGACTCCGACTGCGCCTCTCGCCCTGGTAGAGTACCGGAGTCAACGGGAGAGCGCTTGGCAGTCGATTTATCGCATCTAGTCTAGACGTGATAAATTGACCCCCGCTGGATTGATCGCTGTCCATCGATCCAGCGGGTAATGTAGACAAGCCCTTAGTCTCACCCTGGTCATTAACAAAGTTGAAACAATTATGCATCTTTGTTTGCTGCTCCATCTGTTGCACATAGTATCTTGTAAGTTTGAGATGGAAAGTACCTATTAGATAGATCAGCGGTTCTCAACCAAGGACACACATACCCCTGGGAGCACACAGAGGTCTTCCAGGGGGTACATCAACTCATCTAGATATTTGCCTAGTTTTACAACAGGCTACATAAAATGCTCTAGTGAAGTCAGTACAAACTAAAATTTGATCCAATGACTTGTTTATACTGCTCTATATATTATACACTGAAATGTAAGTACAATATTTATATTCCAGTTGATTTACTTTATAAGTATATGGTAACAATGAAAAAGTACACAATTTTTCAGTAATAGTGTGCTGTGACATTTTTGTAAGCAATAGTTTTTAAACTAGGTGAAAATTGGGTGTATGCAAGACAAATCAGACTCCTGAAAGGTGTACAATAGTCTGGAAAGGTTGAGAGGCACTGAGATAGATCATCCAGTCCATCTGGAAGTGCTTCAGGCTTGTTAAGAGATTATTTTGTTTTCATACCTCTTTTTGGTTAGCGAGGATATACTGATAAGTGACTTGTCCCATCATGCACTTTAGCAAACACAAAACAACCATGCAATAATTTTAAAAGGAACTGATATTTGGATAACAATGAATTCTGATAATTCTTGACATTACACAGTACTCTTCTTCTAGGGGATCTCAAAGTGCAGTTGAAGTAGAGCTATGCTACAAAAAATAAAAGTCCACCCAATCTTTTTGTGTTAAATTTCCAGGAATATTGTAGTAAAGAAGTTCACCATTCACAATGAAGAAATATGCATTAAGATAACCAAATCGAAAATACTAGTGGGAAGCTAATTTTGAATTTGTAAATATGAGTTGAGCATTCATACTGGAAACTTGATTCCAAGATCTACATTCATCCAATCAGAGAGCAGATAAAATACTCTGAACTCTACCTAACAGACACAACTGGAATTTTGAACATCAAATACATGCATGCCAAAATCTTCAAACCTGGGTGCTTTAATCCTTATTTAGGCATCAATATAAAGTACCTAGGGATTATATAGTGTTTCATTCATAGATTTCAATGCACTTTACAAAGATCACTATCATCACCCCTATTTTACAGAGGCAGAGACTGAGGTACAGAAAGCATAAGCAACTTGCCCAAAGTCACTTAGGAGAACTGGGAACAAAACCCATGTCTCTAAAGTGTCAGTCTAGTGCTCTAGCCACCTGACTAAACAGTTTAATTTAGTCATAGGAGCATTCAAACTGGTGTTCAAACACATCAGAAGCCATATTCTCTGCTCCAAAGAGTTTATAGTCAAGTGACACTATATTGCCCCAAGCATTCAAATTCCATGATTCGGACCATGAAAAAAACCAAGAGATTGGCTGAAAAATCATGAGATTGAAGATTAGGAATTGTTTTTATTTGCTTTATAGGCTTTTAGGTTCACATTTTCAAGTTTTTGTCCACAATCATAATAATCTAGAAACATTTTATATGCTGAGATTCTGGTGTACTCCCATGTCACCATTGTCAAAGGTTTCAACAAAAGCATCACAAAATTAGCAACCTTTGTGATGTGATCACCCAGTGGGGAAAATGAACAAATAAACAAAATAACATTCGTAATAATATCAGTAACAATCTTTCTACAGGTGACTTAGCTATGGCAAAGAAAACATATGCCTTGCCCAAGATCAGATGGGAAATAATTTTGGAACCAAGAATAGGAAAACTCGACACTTGATAAAAGTTCTTTGACTCTAAACATATTTCAACCGTTTAATAAATTCAAGAATCATAGTTAAAATTACTGTTACAGTGTTCCAATAAATGCTTATTGAATTAAAGTAAACATCCATATAAAACGTGATTTGATTTCATAAAAATTTATTTGTATCAATATTCTGTACAAAAAACCAGCTTGTCCATGTTTATAATAGTGTAATGCATATTAATCAGAGGTGACTGTTTTGTGAATTACCACATGTACACATCTATGTGAATTAGCAAAATTAGATTGAAATAATCATCCTGTAATTATTTCTCCATATTTTACTTGGACATTAAATTAATGGAAAAGTTCAGTACAAAGTTAAACATGAAACTCTTTGCTCAGAGTAAGAATAAAATAGCATAGTTATAGCAGAACCTACTGTGACTAAAATGCCAGCACAGCTCTGGCTCTGTTAGAAGGGTGTGGCATTTGGAGATTGGCAAACAGGAAGAAACAGGAGAGAGAGACAGACAGACAGAGAGACACCGACAAAGCAGTCAGTATTGTGTCTTTTGCTCTTTACACAACAAACATAATATGAAGTAATGACACAGGGATGGCTGGGTCCCAGATAACGATGTTTTCTAAAAATATATAAACACACATGGCTAGCTAGAGATGTACCCTGCTGTGGCTGGTTTCTGGTCAACTTCTAAAACATAGAACACAATGAGCATCATTTGGAGGCTCAAAAATTAATTAAAGGGATAATACCCTATTCCAATACACTTCAATTAGATTAAAAAATAAATTGACCCATACCTTCATTGAAAAAAAATAAATCACATTTAATACAACCCTTTGTAACTTATTGTGTGTGTACAGCAACTAACACAATGGGGCCCCATAGCTCGGGTACTAAGGCACTATCATAATACAACTACTACTAAGAACTACAAATGCATTGTAGAGTCATAGAGTTTAAGGCCAGAAGGGACCACCAGATCATCTAGCCTGACCTCCCGTGTAGCACAGGCCACCAACACCAGTCAGCACCGACAGTAAACCCAACAAATGAAATTAGATGAAAGTATTACAGCCCACTGAAGACTAGACTATTATGTGGCAGAGGTAGTGAACAGGAGGGACTGAGGTGCACTAATGCCTGAGGCATCACAATAGCAGGGCAATGGTTAAGTGAGATATATCCAGATAATCCTGGCAAGTGACCTGCATCCAGCCAGGGCAGAGGCAGGTAAAAAACAACAACCTAAGGTCACTGCCAGTTTGACATGGGGAAAAATTCCTTCGCAACCCCCACAGGACGATCAGTTAGACCCTGAGCATGAACCAGCCAGACAAGCATCTGAGATAGAGAATGCTCAGTGCTACCATGACCAGTGTCCCATCTCCAGTCTTGGCCGCTCCTAATGCTTCAGAGGAAGGAAATTAAAAAAAAAAAAAAGCCTCCCAGAATACACAGTGGGGGCAATCTCTTCCTGACCCCTGTTGGTTGCAAGCTGCAACCCTGAAGCATTAGCTTTAGGAACATAAGACATAAACCAGAAGTGAGTCCTGACCCCTAAAATCACAAGCAACACTATCATGCAACCACACTCAGAAATTTATCCAGCTCTCTCTTACAACTAATTAAGTTGTTTGCCCCCACAACTCCTATTGGGAGTCTGTTCCAGAACTTCACCCCTCTGATGATCAGCACCTCCTGCTAATTGTCAGCTTGAATTTGTTCATGGCCAGTTTATATCCATTTGTTCTTATGCCAATATTGTTCTTTAAATAGCTCATCATATGTATGTGTAAAGCACTAGTGTGCCCCCTTATTCTGTGGAGTGCAAGGTGAAAAGGAGTAAAGTGTGAGTTGCAGAAGGGTGTGTCTGTGGAGACAGGTATTCTAATTAAGTGCTTGTCATGATAATAAGTAAAGCTGTTCAGAAAATGGAATGTTTTCATCCCAAATTAGGACAAAATGTTGAAATCTCAAAATATTTTGATTTTTTTGATAATATCAAAACATTGTAATATGAAATAGCTAATTATAAGATATATTAAATATGACAAAATTAATATTAACATTGTAATATAAAAGTTGAAACAAAATGAAGAAAGTCAGAATGAAATGAAATGAGAGTCAAAATACTCCATATTGATTTTGAAGTGTTTAAAAAAAATGGAATAGGCACGTTCCTGCCTTTTCAATGAAACAGCATTTTCTGACAGAAAACTGTTTTGTTGAAAATAGTTCAACCAGCTCTTCAAATAGGGTGCTTAGCTATGTGTTTCCTTCTTTGGCATCTCTATTGTTATCAGGCTGTACCTTGGAGGTCATGCATCCTTGCTCTATTAATGCAAGATAAGGTTCCTGTAGCGGTGCGGGACTCACCCCTGCGGCGCCTCCTGCTGTCATCCTGGGAATGAGCTCTTTCACAGCCTTGGAGCGCCCTCTGCAGGTCGGTGTCCCACTGCTGCTTGGCCCCCGTGTCCCTCCTGGACCCAGTGCCCCATTACCTGGGGTGCTGCCCCTTGGCAGTAACCCCTTTCTCTCAGGCTCTCCCCTCCCCAGGGAACCCCCACGCACTATCCCCATCTCAGTATAAGGCTACTGCCAGTCATCATCTAGCCCCCACACCCTGGGGCAGACAGCAATATCAGCCAACACATCACCGGCAAGGTTGGGTTTGGACCTGCTGCCTTTGCCTACCCCTGGGCTGTCCTCTGCAACCCCCAGTACCTGTTGGCCTTCTGCTAGGCCACAGCCTCAGGCTTTCCAGGCTGGAACTCCCCAGCTCTTCTGCCTTTCACCCGCTCCTGCCCTGAGGGGTATAAAGACAGCCCTGGGAGAGGGCTGTTGCAGGGAAAAGCCTAGGCTGATGGGGGCTCTTCTGCCTTTCCCCAGCCCTGCTCCACTCAGGTACTCTTTCAGCTCCTGGCTCCCAGCCTCTTATATAGGGCCAGCTGAGGCCTGATTGGGGCGTGGCCCAGATGCGGCTGCTTCCCCAATCAGCCTAGGCTTTTCCCTGCAACAGCCCTCTCCCAGGGCTGTCTTTATACCCCTCAGGGCAGGAGTGGGTGACCACCCTGCTATAGTTCCCCAGTGCTCTCTCTCCTGCTCATGACTTTTAAAAAAACAAAACCTTACTCTCATACATGCCACACTTCACACCTGTGCTGAGAAGGATCAAGCACAAGCTGGAAATTTGGGAACAGCCAAGGATTGGTAGGAGTCAGAGGAACATCTGCAAGGATGTTTGTTTTGAAGCAGACATGGGTGTTAGAAAAAATCAGGATCATAATTATGTAGTTATTCCCTGCCTACTTAGTGTGCTGAACAATAGTATGTTGCCCACCTGGAATACAGAATTTTAATTTAAATTAAATAGTCAAGTTAAATGAAACATGAAGGCACAACAGGAGGTAATTTGATCTCTTCAGCTGCAATGTTGTCTGCCGTCAGAAGGAGGCTTTTTTGTTTGTTTGTTTGGTTTTTTTTTTAAACCATAATTGCTTTAACTAAGTATGTAATTGATGGAGTACTTTAATCTTTGCAAGCAGGCTGAGTCTGATCCAAAACTCAATGAATTCAGTAGGAGTCTTTCCACAGACTTCAACAGCATTTGGATCAAGACCTTTATTGGACTGACTCAGAACTCAGGTATACCAGTGTAAACATAGGTTCTGGAACTAGGAGTGCTGGGGGTGTTGCCGCACCCTCTGACTTGAAGTGGTTTCCATTATATACAGGGTTTACGGTTGGTTCAATGGCTCTTAGCACTCCCATTATACAAATGGTTCCAGCACCCCGAGAGTAAGTCTGGAATAACTGGAGTTGAATTGGTGTAAAAATCAACATGAAATCAAAACAAAAGTTTATATTTTCTGAGGAAAAGTATGTTTGCAATGCTTTATATTGTAAACATCAGATGTATCATGCGTAGTGTTAGTCCACCTAGAAGAGAAGAGGATAATACTGCTAAGGATACTCATTTAGTTCAAATAGTAGTGTTGACCCATGACCTGCTTCTGGAAAGGTACGAGAGAGGCTTAAATCATATATGGCATGTGTAAAATTGTTTTAATAAATAAGAGTGATTCCAATATAGCTCTAACGCAAGTAGGGGGACAGGCAATATGAGTATTAATGTTAAGGTAGGCTTGGTAATCAACTGAGGCCTTATGGTTCGTTAGCATAAGCAGCATGAAGGCTTAGTATAAGTGAGTGACTTAGGGTTATAAAATTTAACAGTAAGAGCTTTGGCATAAACAAGTTAACCACAAGGAACAAAATAATAAAATCCTAATGAAATTCTAGGGGTTTTTTGGCAACATGTACCAGTTAGGCTAACCACATTGATGCATTGGAAATATTGATCATTCCATTGATGCAAACAGCTATGTCAACTATTGGAAGCCCAATTATAGTTACCTGGCACATGAGAGCCAGGACAGAATTAAATATGGCCACAGATATGATAATGTGTAAACAAAAAGTTATTAAAATTGATACATGGGTGTATACCAGTGGGGCTATCAGACTGACATAGTAGGCAACAGCCGAAACCATCATCACCTCTTATGGTAACCGCCACTAACTGATTTTGTCTATGTGTTTTCATCAGTTTATGATGCTGTATGTCAACTGTTGGGATTGCTTTTTACTTTATCATTCATGGTTCATTATTATTTATTGGTGGATGGATGTGGCTCTTGATTAAGGTTTTTAGGTCTCTGTAACTAACCAATCTGAAACTCAATAAATCTTTTTTAGAAGCCATCTGAATGATGAACCTGTTATTTGTGACTACTGCAAGTGTAATCTTTGGGTAGACTAGAGCAGGAGTCTACCCAACAGGGTAATCCGCTGGCAGGCTGTGCGACATTTTGTTTATGTTGACCATCTGCAGGCACGACCTCCCGCAGTTCCCAGTGGGCACAGTTCACCGTTCCCAGCCAATGGGACCTGGGGAAACAGTGCGGGCTGCAAGGATGTGCTGGTCACCGCTTTCCACAGGTCCCATTGGCCGGGAACAGCAAACCACGGCCACTGGGAGCTGCGGGGGCGGGGGCCGTGCCTGTGGACAGTCAACATAAACAAAATGTATCACGGCCCACTAGCAGATTACCCTGATGAGCCGCGTGAGGACCCCTGGGCTAGAGTTTACTTCACTGACCTGCTCCAGTGCCCCAAACTCCCCAACTCTCATAAAAAAAGCACATGGAGACCCAGAATTCAGTCACTGAGGATTTTCAGCAAGGATTGCACAGAATCAAACACCCCACAATCAAGACCAAAACGAACAAAAGTAATGAATTTAATTCCTAAGTATGAACTTTATAGAATCTTATATTGCTAAAGGAACATAGTAAATAAATAAATATTTGTTTACAATGGGATATGGCTACTTTATAAACCAGATACATTGTCTTCAGTTAAACATAAACAAAGAAAATAAATTAAATCTAAACAGGTCAGTCCCCACAGAAACACGGTGAAAAGAAACTCAGAAGCTTAGGTTGACTTCATCTGAGTCTCAGTTACACCAAAAATCTATACAGTGTGCTGTGCGAAAATCACTGAAACAATATCTTCTCTTCTATTGCTTATAGAAACCTCTAAATGGAATCCACGCAGACGCTTCCTCTGCTGAAATAACTTAGCTAGTCAGCTAACTGATTAACCAACCACTCAGTTTAAGTATACAGATAAAAAGCTGTTACAAGAAAAACACAGCACTATGAATAGCAAAATACAAATTATTCTTTCCCCATCATCACATTCAAATAAGAGAAAAGTTGGTGAATTATACTAGTTGAGACAATTTAACTAAAACAGTTTGGCTAAAATCAAGCATTCCAAATATATAATTAAAATGAAAGAAATTCATTTTTCCTCCCAATTTCCCCTTTCTATAATTAGCACTGCCAGGGCTTCCCTGTTGGAAGGTTAACAATATAACTAACCTACTTCAAAATGCTTCACTTAAGGAAACCAGTCTGTTTTCTGCTCCTCTGGTTCAGCTTCTCCCAACCCACATAGGGCACATGGTCTTTTGTAAAGCAGCTGCCATGACTACTTGACCTCATGGAGTCTGAGTCCAGCTACAGGAAGCCTACTGAGCATACCCAAAACTACCACACCCAATTCCAGAACATTCTGAATGTTGAGTGCTAATTGTGCATCTTCCTAGCAACAATGAACCCGACACAACTCATTCCATTTGTGATGTTATTGACATAAACTGTGACTGTATAGATCATTGTTGCAACCAGGGTCCTGTGGTTGAACCAGTTCTTATACAGAGGAGGCCAAGTGGGGTGTCTATGGGAAGGTTATAGTTTGCTGGTTATAATTATGCTGTCTGTATGTGTGTATCATTTTTGTATTTGAAGTTATTAATATTGGCTATGTATTTGTTTGATTCTAAGTAGCCTCAGTGAAGCATTTGGTCAGCTTCTTGAGAAAGGATTGTTCTCAGTAACTGCCCAATCAAGAAACACTTAACTGACAATGGACTTTGAGAGACGCCAATGTACATCTGAGCTTTCCTGGGAACGTTCAAACTAAAATGTAAACAATGGCATTGGCCTGCAAAAAGCTGAATCATTCATAGATATGTGACTTGCCCAGGTGACTCCATGTTGTTGAGGGGATTTTACACAGGAGAACAAAGTGGTTTCCAGTCCACCAACGAAAGAGAGACTATATAAGGCCCTGGAAACCCCTCCATTTTGTCTTCAGCTGGCTCAAATGATTGCCTCTCCACCCCAAACAGAAGCCTGAAAGAAACTGGAACAAAGGACAGTAACTACTGGGGTGTGAGTGATTGCTGGACCCAAACTAGGAAGGAGTTTAGTCTGTCAAAGAACCTTATTGGAACATCTTTGAGGGTGAGATTTACCTGCATTTAGTTTCCTACTGTATTAGGCTTAGACTTGTGTGTTTTATTTTGTTTTGCTTGGTAACATACTTCATTCTGTCTGTTATTACTTGGAACAACTTAAATCCTACTTTTTATACTTAATAAAATCACTTTTTGCTTATTAATTGACCCAGAGCAAGTATTAATACCTGGGGGAGCAAACAGCTGTGCATATCTCTCTATCAGTGTTATAGAAGGCAAACAATTTATGAGTTTACCCTGTATAAGCTTTATACAGAGTAAAATGGATTTATTTGGGGTTTGCACCCCATTGGGAACTGGGTATCTGGGTGTTGAAGACAGGAGCACTTCTTAAGCTGTTTTCAGTTAAGCCTGCAGCTTTTGGGGGACGTGGTTCAGACCTGGGTCTGTGTTTGCAGCAGGCTAGTGTGTCTGGCTCAACAAGACAGGGTACTGAAGTCCCAAGCTGCCAGGGAAAACGGGCTTACAGGTAGTCTCAGCACATCAGGTGGCAGTTCCAAGGGGGTTTCTGTGACCCAAACCATCACACCATTCTTAACCATCCCTTCGCCCCCCACATCTCTTAAAGAGGTATCTCCCTCTTAGGCATGTGGATCACACAAGTTTTCACTCTAACTTTATTCAAGGCTAATGAACAGATCTATGCTATACAACTGAAGGTCCCAGGTCCAAACCCCACTGGGCAGGGGCCGTGGAGCACCATATAAAGTGCGGGGGAGTCACAGATTTCCCCCTGTTGCCTGACCTTTCTCTTCTCCTGTGAGCTGCTCTTTCACCACCAACAATCTGACTGCCTGGCCAATAAGCCCCTATTCCTACCACCTCCAAATCTGAGGGAGTCACATTGTGACCTGGCACGTGGGGTCACAGAACAACTCATATTTGGGCTGTCCAGAAAGCGTTTGGGCCATGGCCCAGATGGCCCCTTGGCTCTGCAGCCTATTCCTTATTCCATAAGCGGAGCACCTCAGCAGGGCAACTTGTTTCATTTAATATTTATTGTCAAAATTAAATTACTTGACTTTTTCCTGTCAAAAATGTGATCAAAATCGATAAATTCCTGCAAAACATTATGATTTTGATTAAACTCAGTTTTTCTACAAAAACTTCCAATGATTTTTTGGGCCATCTCTACTGAGAGCTTCCTCTAGGTCAGGGGACGGCAAACTTTCAGAAGTGGTGTGCCGAGTCTTCATTTATTCACTCTGATTTAAGGTTTCGTGTGCCAGTAATACATTTTAACGTTTTTAGAAGGTCTCTTTCTATAAGTCTATAATATATAACTAAACTATTGTTGTATGTAAAGTAAACAAGGTTTTTAAAATGTTTAAGAAGCTTCATTTAAAATTAAATTAAAATGCAGAGCCCCCTGGACTGGTGGCCAGGACCCGGGCAGTGTGAGTGCCACTGAAAATCAGCTCGCGTGCCGCCTTTGGCACGTGTGCCATAGGTTGCCTACCCCTGCTCTAGGTTTTACTCTCTCAGCTGAAGATTGGTACACTTTCTCTCATCAAGGGAACAAAGTTTTTTTTCTGAAAATGTCAGCAAAAGGGGTGCAATTATCTTCAAGCACATAAAGAAAAAAAAATGAAGTTATTCCTGCTGAAAGATATTTGGGACCTTTCTTTTGAACTGCTTTGGTACCTCAGTGGAAAGTGATGGAAACTCAATGTGGTAGGTACAATTTTGTATAGAAGCACTACATAGATTAGTATTCCGAAAAATGACTGTTATAAAAATGGTACCTATCTATGCAATAGATTTATTCCTCCAATATTGAGTCATCTTTATTTCTTTTCATAACAGCAACACGTTTCTATGGCTTTCTATTCCTTTTAGTTCTACAGAGACAGCACAGCCAAGGTTGCTTCTTGACTAGCAAACTTCATAGTAGTAATTCACCACAATGTAGCCCCATTAATTTGCAGCAAGGCAGGCCTCTGGCATTTTCACCGTTCTGCCATCTAACATCGGTGTATGGGTGGTGCAGACAAAGTCTGAGAAACCATGGACATGTTCTGTTCTTTTTTGTGCATCATCAATAGAATTGTTTACTTTAGTTCTAATCAGATACATGCCAGTGGCAATGGAGTTTCACAGGTCTCATGCAGGGCACATTTTGCCTGTAGGACCACGTTACTGCTGTTTTGTGAGAGAAAGAAAGGGCCCAGATTGGGTGTACAGAGCTGGCAGTAAGGAAAATATATATTTTCCTGTTACTTAAACACATTTCATTTAGGGTCATTTAGTGACAATAAACATGGGGCCACACAATGCAGATTTCACTGAGGCTTTTTTTCCAGAGTAGATCTACTCTTTAAGATAAATAAATGGGAATCTGGATTCCTGAGTTCTTTTGCCAGCTCTGCCAGAGGTGACACATGTGTTGAATGACAAGGGCTGAATTTGGTCCATGGCTTTGAGCTGAATTGAGCTCTTGAGGAGGTGGTAGATGGTAGGGAATGGGACCTTTTCTAGTTCTGGATTCATGCAGAAATGACTGTGAGATGAGGTTGTGTCCCAGAGTTCAACAGGGCTTGTCTACATGGACATTTAGTTAGGGCATGTCTACACTACAAAATTAAGTCGACCTAACTTACATCAGCATACAGCCGCAGCAGTAATTACATTGCTTGTGCATGTCTACACTTGTTCCTTGTGTCGGTGGTGTGTGTCCTGATCAGAGGCACATGTATGGATAGTCTTGTCAGTGTGGGGCATTGTGGGATGGCTTCTGAAAGACAGTAACAGATTGTGTAAGCAACACACGGTCTATACTGTGTTAACTACATCAATATTGACCTTCCGCCTCTTGTGGAGGTAGAGTTATTAAGTTGACATAGCCGGGTAGTTACGTCGGTGGGAGCAAAATTTTAGTGTAAGCACTTACATAGTTAGGTTGACATAAGATGCCTTGCATCAACCTAAATCTGTAATGTATACCAGGCCTCAGTGGAAAACCTACCCTAATTTATCATGGATTAACTGTCCTGGTACACCCTGGTGACATGCATGAACATTACATTAGGCATTCTGATCTAGTCCTCTTTGAAACGTGACTAGCTCAAAGTGTTCTAGCGAACTGTTGATGAGTGCCAGTGGTGTGCACACCAACAAATAGTCCACAGCAGGCTAGTGCAGGCTAGAGTCACACCCCAGCTTGCTGTAAACTAATTGTTCACATAAACACGCCCACAGTCACTACCCATAAGGCTCAATAGCTAATGAGAAGCAAGAACAATTGATGGTCTTGAGAATGCAAAATTACTGACAATCTGAAGTGATATCAGATTCTGCCACCCTTTGCTCATGTTGGTTACTATACAAATAATCATAATGATTCAGTGAGGCTACTCTTAGAGTAATCTCAATACATTTAGCTTATTCCCCCCCCCCCAAAATAGGTGATTTGATCATGGTGTATAATTACTGTCTCAGGAGGGGATGGGGAGATGGGCACCTATTAAAGGCCTCTTTAATCTAGCAGAGAAAGGCAAAACAAGAACCAATGGATGGAAATTAAAGACAGACATTCAAATTAGAAATAAGGCACATTTTTTTTTATAACAATGGTGATTGATCTTTGGAACAAACTGCTGAAGAAAGTGACGGATTCTCTCTCTCTTGGAGTCTTATAATCAAGATTGCATGTCTTTCTGGAAGATATGGTTTAGCCCAGGGATCAGCAACCTTTGGCATGCGGCTCGCCAGTGTAAGCACCGATCACGGCTCCTACTGGCCACGGTTCACTGCTTCCGGCCAATGGGGGCAGCGGGAAGCAGTGTCCAGCACATCCTTCGTCCCACTGCTTCCCGCAGCCCCCATTGGCCTGGAGCGGCGAACCGCGGCCACTGTGAGCCGCGATCAGCTGAACCTGCGGACGCAGCAGGTAAACAAACCAGCCCAGCCTGCCAGGGTGCTTACCCTGGCAAGCCGCGTGCCAAAGGTTGCCAATCCCTGGTTTAGCCAAAAGGAAGTTACTGGGCCCAATACAGGGGTAACTGATTGAAATTCCAAGGCCTATAGTATACAGGAAATCAAAGTAGATGATCGAATGCTTCTTTCTGGCTTTAAAAAAAAAAAAAATCTATGAATCTCTGGAATAAGGTACTACTTGTCACACGTTCATTGTAATTGTACCTTTATTTTCCCCTCTGTGGTCTCTTAAAATTTCATACTTCCTTATAAAAAGAACGAGGAGTCCTTGTGGCACTTTAGAGACTAATAATTTTATTTGGGCATACGCTTTCGTGGGCTAAAACCCACTTCATCGGATGCATGGAGTGGAAAATACAGTAGGAAGATATATATACACAGAGAACATGAAAAAATGGGTGTTGCCATACCAACTATAACGAGACTAATCAATTAAGATGGGCTGTTATCAGCAGGAGAAAAAAAAAACTTTTGTAGTGATAATCAGGATGGCCCATTTCCAACAGTTGACAAGAAGGTGTGAGTAAAAGTAGGGGAAAAAATAGCTTATGCCCAAATAAATTTGTTAGTCTCTAAGGTGCCACAAGGACTCCTTGTTCTTTTTGCTGATACAGACTCTGGGGGAGGGATAGCTCAGTGGTTTGAGCATTGGCCTGCTAAACCCAGGGTTTTGATTCAATCCTTGAGGGGGCCACTTAGGGATCTGAGGCAAAAATCATTACTTGGTCCTGCTAGTGAAGTCAGGGGGCTGGACTCAGTGACCTTTCAAGGTCCCTTCCAGTTCTAGGAGATAGGATATCTCCATTAATTTATTTATTTTAACACGACTACTCCTCTGAATACTTCCTTATGTCCCCTATGTCGGGCACAGACCCGTGTCTCTCCCACTTCTGAGCAGTGTTTTAAGGATGCACCATTCCCCCTGCCATCCACGGTGATACCCCCAGCAAGCCAGTCTGCCAAAAGGTGAGCCCCTCTACACTGCTGTCTCTTTGAAGATAATGACAGTGTTTTCAACAGCGAGCACACCGCTCTCTCTCAGCAGAGTAAACTTATTTTAAGGACAAAAAAAAAATCATTAAAATATTAAATACAAAAACAATAAAATTCCTGCACAGTTACTAAACGTACCAGGATTCATCTATCAGTCTTATGGGTCCTAGTAAACCTAAATCTTTCCAACCTTGCAGCAAGTGTTGGGGTCTCACTAGGACGCAAGATCCTGTTTGTTGAATCAAAAGGAAGACCCCCAATTCTCCCCAAACTCAGACTTTATATCGCAAGATCTGTCTTTCTCCCTTGTCTCTCATCTGTGACTGCCCTAAATCAGTATTTTCAAACCATCCTAGTATTTCTCTCGAGGTGTTTACAATCTCCAGGACTGTAAAAATCACCCTAGATATTTTCAGTTCCTAGAGAAGCTGTGGTTACGCTTTCCCTATGGAACCGCATCCAATCTTGGTCCACAATAATCCATGAAAGTCAAACTTCATAAAGTATGTTCTCCAAAGACATTGGAAATGGCTGCAATACCTGTCATGCTATTCACCTTGAGTAAGGGTTGCAGATTCAGTGCCTTTAATGGGATTTGGGGGCTGCATTTTCACACTGGTGTATGTGACCATGCATCTGACAGCAATTCTGATTCCAAGACATGGTGGAGCTGATTACATGCCTACCTACAACACAGAGAGCTATCTACATGGATATGCAAATGTGAATCATCCTGAGCTCAGACTAATACTTTAATTAAATATTTCAATTAAGTCAGACTATTTGCTCATTAATTTAATTATGCAGCATTTCACAGGAATGTGATTTTCAGGCCATACGTACCATTTAACAGGAAAGCCTGCAATTTTGTTGGACTCAAGAAATGTGTTTGAATTGTTTTAAGGATGTGGCATGAAATAGCAGAGAGAAGGGGGCTGGGAAGAGAGAGAAAAGTAATGGTGTAACACCAGGGATGATTCTGACCTATTGTGATTACTGTCTTAATCCTGCCAAAGATTAGAAGCTGACAGTTTTTGATTGTTGGATAAACACGTCTAAGGGAGGTAGTTTGAGCTAATATCTCAAATTATTTGAGCTACCTGACTGGGAGAAGAGACCATGGCTCTATACCTAGCTATGCCACTGACCTGCTGTGTGAGCTGGGGCAAGGCACTTCACCATGATTGTGCCTGTTTCTGTCCCAGCCTTTGTCTGTCTTGTCTATTTATATGGTAAATTCTTCTGGGCGGGGACCACTTTTTACTGTATGTTTGTACAGAACTTAAAACAATGGGGCATAATCTCATTTGGAGCCTCTAGGCACTACCAGAATACAAATAATAACACTCTAAGATATGCAGTAGTTGAAAAAAACATGCCATCTATGAAGAGTTAAAAGGAAGCTGGAGAGTCTCAGGCTACATCCTCACTACAGGGGGGGGGGTCGATTTAAGATACGCAAATTCAGCTACGCGAATAGCGTAGCTGAATTCGACGTATCAGATCCGACGTACCCTGTTGTGAGGACGGCGGCAAAATCGACTGCCGTGGCTCCCAGTCGACGGCGCTTACTCCCACCTCCGCTGGTGGAGTAAGCGCGTCGATTCGGGGATCGATTGTCGCGTCCTGACGAGACGCGATAAGTCGATCCCCAAGAGATCGATTTCTACCCGCCGATTCAGGCGGGTAGTGTAGACCTAGCCTCAGGAAACCACCATGCCTAACTTGCAGTAGTTGGCTTCCTCATAGCTGTTTGATTCCCTACAGAATTTAATAGTAAGTGATAACTTTTCCATAGACTAATTGGAAACCGTCTGTGATGCTGTGTGTCACTGCAATGGTACCCCCTTTGGCCAAGCATGGAGCAGCCTCTGGGCTTATATAGCCTAGCAGGGCTGTCAGTCTATTTCTGGTGCCCAGGCATCTGAAAACCCTCTCTTCATTCCCAAATCCATCAGGAAGTTGGCAGGGGAATCCAAGCCTGATTTACAAGGAGAGGCTGAGGGAACTGGGGTTATTTAGTCTGCAGAAGAGAAGAGTGAGGGGGGAATTGATAGCAGCCTTCAACTACCTGAAGAGGGTTCCAAAGAGGATGGAGCTCAGCTGGTCTCAGTGGTGGCAGATGACAGAACAAGGAGCAATGGTCTCAAGTTGCAGTGGGGGAGGTCTAGGTTGGATATTAGGAAACACTATTTCACTAGGAGGGTGGTGAAGTACTGGAACAGGTTACCTAAGGAGGTGATGGAATCTCCATCCTTAGAGGTTTTTAAGGCCCGGCTTGACAAAACCCTGGCTGGGATGATTTAGTTGGTGTTGGTCCTGCTTTGAGCAGGGGATTGGACTAGCTGACCTCTTGACGTCTCTTCCAACACTAATATTCTATTATTCTGCCCACTCCACTGGGTTCCAGCTCAGGGCCCTCAATCTAGATAAACAGGATCAGGGTTCTTTTACTCTGACAGTGCCCTGAGTTCCTTCCTACCTTCCCCTGGATCTCTGCAGGCTCTCCAGCCTCTCGGTCAGTTTTTCACCTTCTGGACTGTTTTCACTGGGTGGCTCTTCAGTAGCTTACTGCCAGGATCTCCTTCCTCCAGCCTGCTCACTCCTCTGGTAGCCACCCCACCTCTCAGCTTCCCAACCCTTTTATCCTCCCAACTGCTCTAAGACTGCCAATCAGCAGTGGCTGGCAGTGCCTGTATTAACCCTTTGGTTGCTGGGCTAGCATGGGTCACATACACCCCGTGACACCATCCCATAGAGTTTAATAGAGAATCAGATCCATGCTATAGAATTCTATATGATGCTGAAAACATCTACAGAATAGAAATTATTCTCTACTAAATTCTATGGATTTTAGAATAATTTCTATGGAACTACATTGCTTTCTTCCCTATTAAAGTCTATGGACTTTTTGGTAAAGACTCTGGGAAGAGGATGCTATATATTTCCAAGGCATTAATAGCTTTTTAGTTTTTGTTTTGTTTTGTTTTGTTTAGGTACGGAGAATACCGGATACCCTTTGATATACTGGCTAATGTATCCAAGCTCCATAAGAGCTAAATCGTACCATAAAAAGCTCACAGACTTACCTCATAACCATACCTTGATAGATCTAAGAGAATATTACTGTACTTTCCTAAAGTTTTTAAAGATATACCTGGCTTGTATTTGACATGACGTTGCCATGATTAGACATTATTTATCCATCCCAGGAGAGACAGGGATTAATTTGTCAAATGATAAATGAGCAATTAATGAATCTGTTCAGACACATTTGCAAAACTGGGAGAATCAAATTAAATCAAGCACACAGTTTCAGGAGACCAGTTCAAAATACTGAAAGCATAAAAACCACACATAGAACCAGTTTGTATACACAGTATATGTATCTAAAAGCGGATGGGTCTGCACTAGCAGGTGTCATTGCAACACCAGTGATGTGGAGGGAGCTAAATCCACTGTTTGACAAGCAGTTCTATTAATGCTAAGATATTAGACATTTTTCATTAGTTTATATAACTTCCTTTTCTCTGATAATGAGACCATTAGCTCTAAGTGGCAAATTAACAAGCTCACCCTGTTGACTATTCCTATGTGGTATACGCTGTCTCTCAAATACAGACAACCTGCTGTTTCTTCCTATTAAATTATTGCTTTGTGCCTAAAGTATGTTGGTCCTAATTCAGTTTGAATGTTGGAAATGATCTGCGGAGGAAGCATGGCCGAAAGGAACGAACACAGCTGGGAGTTTGGAGCTCTTGAGTTCTTATCTTGGCTCTACCTCTGACTTACTGTCTCCTTGGGAGTCACTTCACGTCTGTGCCTCAGTTTCTCTGGTAATATGGAGATAACGGATCCTTTGCTAGCTCACATGGGCACCATGGGAATTTGTCACAGTGGTCACACAGCATTTTGAACAGGCAAGGTGCTACATAAATATTGAGCATTATTACTATTTGAATTACTTTTTTTTCATAATTTAGTCTCTATTTATTTCTTTATGTTGAAAGCCTGGTCTAAAGGAACAAGCACAGCTGGTGGAGACCCTGGGGTTTTTCACCTTCCTCTGCAGCATGGGGCACAGGTCACTTGCAGGTTTAAACTAGTGTAAATTGTGGATTCTCTGTAACTTGCATGATTTGAGGACTTCAGTGACTCAGCCAGAGGTTTTGGGTCTATTACAGGAGTGCATGGGGGAGATTCTGTAGCCTGCAATGTACAGGAGGTCAGACTAGATGATCATGACAGTCCCTTTTGACCACAGAGTCTTAAAGAGATTGTTAGAACCATCATCATCGTTGCTAATTCCTGTTTATCCTTCTGTGTTCTAGTCTTTCCATTAACATAAATGGGTGTTGGATCAAGCTCTTGGAGTATCACTGTGTTTGTCCTTTGAATTATGTCTTGCAAAAGTAAATTTCATCCATCTCGTTTTTCACAAATTTCCTACCCACAGCACTAGAGATGGGGAAGACAACTGAGATAACAGCAACTACCATCCAGCCCTGAAACCCAACCCAAATTGCACCATTTTGAAGTCTGAAAAATGTTCAGTTACCGTTTTTCTCCAGTTTCTCATCTCATACTGGTTCAGGGCAAAAGTAGCAAAATACCATGGGCAAGCTTTTTCTTGTGGTGCTTCCAGGCCACCTAGAACCAAGAAGTTATGGCAATTTTGCAAAGTCTGCTACACTGTCTCCAGACCACAGAAAACTTTTGATAAGTTTCATATCAGCAACAAAACGTACCAATTGAGCCCATAAACGTGAAGGCAGAGAGGATGGCTTACACTTTAATCCTGCAAATTCTTATGCATGTGAGCAGTCTCATTGATTCAGTGGGACTACTCATCTGTATAAAGTTAATCACGTGTGCTTTTCTAGGATTTAAAGCCCCAGGTCTGAACTACCTAGACTCTTTGGTATATATTCCAATAGGGTTGCTGCAGCACTTCATGCTTTTGAGGCAGTTAAACTGAGTTCTCTTCAGTTTATTGAGTGTGGGTGTGTCACCGACTCCTGGTGTGGTCCTTTGGGGGGGTCACTGCTGCCCCTGCCAATACCTCCTTAGTTTGCCCCTTGTCAGGACAGTTCTTTGACTCTGATCTTTGGCTGAGACTAAAAGTGTACCTTAATCTCTGAGCTGTGCTCAGGGAGGCCACCTAGAGCACACATGTTTCCCCTTTGCTGTCCCAGGCCTTTCTGCTTCCCCCTCATTCGCTAGTAGGCTTTGTTTCTTCCATTGGGTACAGCTGTGAGTGCCTGCCTCCATGACTGGCAGCTGGGTGTGGGTGTGGTTGAGTTGTTTGTCTGCAGACAGGAGAGGCTCCCCTGCCTAATGTCAGCATGGGGTTTGTAGACCCACTACAGGGTCTTTAAGAAGCAATTAAAAAATCCTAAATGCCTGACTTAGAAGTTCAAAAAACCCCTCCTTTCAGTACTTTGGTTACTTGAAGTAGCTGTTTCTGCATTGACAAAGGTTGACCCGATAGTCTACTATTGCACTGTGGAAGGTTCACTGCTTTTATAATCCTTAGTATCACTGATTTGTGAGCCCTTTCAGCCTTTATTTTGCCAGGGCAATTTCTATGGGGTTGGTCCTTTCTGAGCCTCGATATTCTCTTCATCAGACCAGGCACTTTTCCATTAGCACCCATTTTCCCACTGCCTTTTTTCACTTTGAAGAGAGAGTGAAACTGTGCTCTTCAGAAACACTACAGACTGTGCTTGCCCTAATAGGCTATCAGATGCAATTCAGATTACATAAAACTAAGAATTTATTTATTGTTAAGTACTGTGCACAAAATAAAAACACAGAGAATGAAACAGACTTGATCTTTGTAGAAAAGGATTAGTATTTAAGGCATTCCAAGTGTGACACTGTATTATTGAGATACAGACCATGGTCTTTGCTGACTCACTACCCAGATTTATGGGCCACATTAACCATTGGTGCAACTCCATTAACTTCAACGGCATTACACATGGCTTCAGGAACCCACTCCTGCAATCACTGTGCCTGTATGCAGCCCTGATTAAGTCAATGGAGCTCCATGCAGATGCCGGGATTCACTGGTGCAGAGCTCATTGCATGAGTCGGGGCAAATGGACAGAAGCAGATACTACTCCACTGGAAGTCTACTGCTATTTATTTCACTGTTGAATCCAACTCAACAGCTTGTAAGGAAGTCACACACCCTTATTCTAGGTCTGAATTTGGCACAAGATATTAACCAATACATGTTCTTATACTTGGTAGAGTAACTATTATTTATATTGCTATAGTTCCACTGGCTACAATCAAGACCAGGGCTCCATTACTGGTCCTGATGCTGTTGAAGCCAATGGGAGTTTTACCATTGACAGCAGAACCAGGTTCCTTGGGCTTGATCTCTCTCCCAACAAATGCTATACTATGTATGCATGCGTTTGATCATTGGTGAAACTCTTGAATTTTTGTACTCACACTCTCTTCCATACTCTGTGTAAAATCTGAAAGAGAAAAAAAAAAAACATCCCACCATATGTTTGCATGGATTGTTTTCCAAGTGAAGTGTTGATTTTGTATGTTGTCTAAATAAAATCTACCGAGAAGTGACCCAAATTGTGGTAAGGAGACAGACTTAGGCTTGGTCTACACTAAACCCCCAAATCGAACTAAGGTACGCAACTTCAGCTACGTGAATAACGTAGCTGAAGGTCGAAGTACCTTAGTTCGAACTTACCTCGGTCCACACGCGGCAGGCAGGCTCCCCCGTCGACTCCGCGGTACTCCTCTCATCTAGCTGGAGTACCGTAGTCGACGGCGAGCACTTTCTGGTTCAACTTATCGCGTCCAGACAAGACGCGATAAGTCGAACCCAGAACTTCGATTGCCAGCTGCCGAACTAGCGGCTGGGTGTAGACATACCCTTAGTAGCCTTTCGTTTTGTGGGAAATTTTGATTCTAATTCAAATGATTTTTTTTAAATGTCAGAATGTCCTGCAGAACAAAAAATCCTGCTCCTGACGCGCTCTAGTTAGAAGCAATTCCAAATGACCTTTTACAATTGAGACAGGCAACATTAACTGTAGGCTCTGTTACATGAACTGCCTGTCATAATCAGAATAGCTATATGTGTGACAGTAAGATTGTGTTTGACTGCCAATCAACAGGCAGCAGCTCATGTTATCTGCACAGACCTTTGGTCCAGCTTGTCCAGGATCCTGTCTCCATCAATGGCCAGCACCACATGCTTTGGAGCAAGGTATGAAAAACCCACAAGTTGGCAATTATGGAACAACCTGCTCAGAGGGGAAGTACTTTACACCACTCAGTTAGTAGTTGGATTATGCCTTCAAGTATGACAGGCTTTACACTTGCCAACAATTTTTTTTCTTTTTAAAAGTCCTAACTAATGGAACTTTGAATATTCCTGTTAGAATCAAGGGTGCCCAAACCGCATGGGATCAGGATATTGAAAATATCATTATTTCCTAGGACGTATAATGAAGTACTAGCAAAAAGAAATAAATAATTGTAGAACTGTCAGTTTTGTGGCACTCATGGGAAGCTTGAATAACTATTTTAATAATCTTGCTCTCTGCAGCAACACGACTGCAGACATGGAATATAAAAGTAGCATTAATGGCATTGTCCTTTCCTTTTAATCTCAAGAAAGAAGGAGGGGGGAATTATTGTCAGCATTATGCCAGCATATTTGATACAAATTAGGATTTAAGTATCTCATCCTGTGTTCTTGTTTAACAATGCAGTGCAGTGGTTTGATTCACAGGAAAGGTCATTTCTTTTCTCCCAGAAAGGTCTAGACAACAGTGTAATTTTAAAAATGACATAATTTTAATTAAAAAAGAGATATAAATGGATTAAATTTAATGCAGGTGAGTTTAATGAAAACACCAAAAGGGAAAAAGCACATAAAATAACTTTCAAAAGAACCAAGCAATGTCTCATTGGATTTTATGTTTCCAGATGCTTAAGGCCTCTGCTGTCCACTAACTACCTTTGAAAAATATCATTCCAAATTGCTGCTAATCCACCTGCCTTCTATTGATAGTTTTGATGTCTCCCTTAAGAAATGTTAGATAAAGAAGAGGTATGGTTCATATTAGAGTTTATGAGCATAAAATTACCTTTCCATGATCAGACCCAGATTAGCTTTACAAATTGGTCTGCTGTCCATAAGAAGTACCATTGCCCGGCTGCCTGACTGAAGCATATTTTTGTTTATATCCAAATAAATGGTGGCAATAGCTATTCATAAAAATGAAGCATATTTTTATTATTGATCTGTTTCTTGGAGGATTGTGAAAATTGTGCCACATTCTATTTGTTTCGGCTCTTTGCTATGTGATATAAAATGTCACGGCTGCTTCTTTGTTTCATTCCTTCTTCCTCCCAGTGCTCCAAGTTAAGTGAACTTTACATGATATTTCACTTTAATATAATATATGGCACACAGCAAAACCAAACTGAGCCTTGAGATTCCTTTTCTTTAACCTAACAAAGAATTCACAGCACATTTGTATGTATAAAATGTATATCAAAGAGATCAGGCAGATGCCCCTATTAAAAATAAAACAGAAATCTACAGTAATGGTCCCATGACTCTCAAAAACTGCCGTAATACTATTGCAAAATGTAGTATTTGGGCCCATGACTGTGGAACAGGGATTGTTTACCTGAGGGGTCTCAGACAGACAGATGTTAGGGGGTTGTGACCACCCTGCCCTTCCCATATAACTAAAGCAGATGGAGGGGTTCAGCAGAGGAGGCTGTGGGAACCACTGCTGTAAACTATGATAATAACTTTTATAAGAGTAGCTAGGTGGCTACTGTAATTAATAGAAAACTCCCATGAAACCCCATTGAATTTAGTACATAGAGGGCCAAATCCTTCAAACCTCCTTGCAAGTAGTGAGCAAATAAAGCTGTCAGGAGAATGACAATTCAGCCTTGCATAGCTATATCCAGCTCCAAAATATCAAAATATAGGCTGTTTTTTTTTCCAGAAAAAAAAAAAACATTGGTTCCAAAGTACCACATTAGATCTCATGTTGTTTAATGTATTTGTTAATGATCTGGAAAGAAGGGTGAGCAGTGAGACAATAAAATCTGCAGATGATACAAAGTAATGCAGGTTAGTCGAATCCAGAGAGGACTGTGAAAAACTAGCCAGGAGCAAGCTAAGCTAGGTGAAGAGACACAATGGCAAATGAAGTTCAGTGTTGATGAATGCAGTGAAAAGCACATTGGAGGGGAAAAATTAAACTACACCTACTTCTGACAAGGTACTAAATTAACTGTATTGATTCAGGAAAGGGATGTGTGTATCACTATAGACAGCTCAATGAAGACCTCTGCTCATTCTGAATCTGTGTTCAAAAAAGGAGAACAAGATATCAAATGAATAAGGAACAGGATGGAGAATAATATGGGAGAAAAATTATGTCATTCTATATTTCAATCAGTACTGATCACACATTTCAAAAAGGTGATGAGGATAGTGAGGGAAATGGAAAAAAACCTCTCATATGAAGAGAAATTGAAAAGATTGTGATTGTTTATCTTAGAAAAGAAATGAATAAGAGGAGACATGATAAAAGTATTAATGTATATGAATGGTCTACAATGGCAGATCAGGAGCTTCTGTTCTCTGTCTCATAGCACAAGAAAATCAATGGAATTTAAAGGTGGCAAATTCAGAACTGATAAAAAGGAAATACTTTTTCACACAACATGTAATTAGACTGTGAAACGAATTGCCCCAGGACATCATGGAGGTCAAGAATTTAGCAAAATCCAAAGAGGGATTAGACATTTCATAGATTCCAAGGCCAGAAGTGACCAGTGTGAACATCTGGTTTGACCTCCTACACAGGCCATAGAATATCCTTGAAATAATTTGTTTAGATAACAAGAATGTCCAGCATTAAACTAGCTCATGCTTAAAAAAGAACATAGGAAGGGAGACAAAACCTCATGTTGCAGATCTTAAACCAGTCTCTAACTACTAAAGATCAGGCTGAGACCTTCAGGCAGATTATCCCACATCTACCTACTCTGTGGGTTTCTTGCACTTTCCTCTGAGGCATCCAGGCTGGCCAGGGTTGGAGAGAGGACACTGAACTAGATGGGCCTTGGGTCTGACCCAGTATGAACATAAGAACATAAGAATGGCCATACTGGGTCAGACCAAAGGTCCATCCAGCCCAGTATCCTGTCTACTGACAGTGACCAATGCCAGGTGCCCCAGAGGGAGTGAACCTAACAGGTAATGATCAAGTAATCTCTCTCCTGCCATCCATCTCCACCCTCTGACAAACAGAGGCTAGGGACACCATTCCTTACCCATCCTGGCTAATAGCCATTAATGGACTTAACCGCCATGAATTTATCTAATTCTCTTTTAAACCCTGTTATATTATATAGGAAATTCCTATGTTCCAAAAGTAGTGAAATAACAATAAACTCCTGAAGTCAAATGTTTAATAATAATTCTTAGATTGCATGAAGGTGACCAGATTTAATACTCCAGTAGTGAAATTCAAGTTTGGGGAGTACTTTATTCTAGTGTCCAGACAATGTTTTTGCATTTTCGTTTTTTTGTGCATTCTGAATTTCGAGACCCTAAATTCAAAGAAACTGCCTCATGACAGCTTGTCATTGTTGAGCACTTTGAAATGTTTCCTGGTTCACAAAACAGTGATACCATTTTGACTGAATTTCATTTTTTTTTTGTAATGATGAATTCACACACATATTTTGTGATGGAACATAATTAACTCGGTGATGCATATGGTACGTCTGTATTAGCAGTATGCTTTGGTGGTACACCGCTTCTCCTCCCTGAGCTGAGACACAAAGATATTCTTGTACTCTCGGAGCATACTCACTTAACAAATTCTTATGTATTCCCTCATGAGAATTAGTTTTCAAATGTTGGACAATTATAGACATTAACAGCTTATAAAGCAAACACACAGCTCTTTTCTTCATTCACCTTTTGTTTTCTTTATGTTTCTCATTTATTTTCCACAATGTTTTCATAAGACCATCCTTTATAATGATGATATAGATAAGAGCAGAGAGAGAAGGAGATTGGACACTGCATCTAGAATCTGTGAAACTGATGCTGCCTTATTTCTTTCCATCTGGACATGCCAATTATGCATGGTATGGGTGGCATTACCCGCAATCCATGGGATCCATGACAGGTAACGTCTTAGAGCAGTTCATGAACAGTGAGTATGTCATGCGCTATGTTCCAGGAATATGGAATTGTATATGGAATGACATGTACATTGAAACTGCCGTCATGAGATATGGTACATGTGATCCAGAACTTGACACCAATGGGCAGAGATCACAGGCTTTACAAGGGATCCCGTGGGTCAGATATATGCATATTAGTTCACCAAAGAGTGGCAGGTAAGGTCTCTACCAAGAGCCATTAGCCCACTCATCATCATAATTATTGTGAAATATATGCAAGGAAAATAATTAAGTTATTATCTATATTGAAAATTTTGTTCTTATGGTCTTGAAGGGAAGGCAGGTCACCAGAAGATGACTTTCCTCAGACAAGAACCTTTCAGGCAGGAGATAAAAAAAACATTTATTTCCCTATCTGGTCACATGCATATTGTGAATTGTCCACTTCATAATGTAGGCCATTTTGCATACTGAGCCAGATGCTGACTGAGAAATCTACAAGAAAGACGTATACAGGGAAAAAACAGCCCTCAGGGGGCATTCTGCTTAACAATCAGGACAATGGATTGTTCTGATGTATCTCAGGGTGCAAACAGACCCCTGGGATGTTTCACCAAGGAGGTAAGCTGGTGGCGGGACTTGTCTCATGAATGGAAGATCACAGCCATGCCTGGCTGTAAAATGTTGGAAGGACTGAGGGTTAGTGTTGCTCTACAAGACATGAAAGTATTGTGACAAAGCTCTGTCCTTGTCTCTGTGGGTCCTTCATTTCCTGACGGATTTCGCTAGCCTCAGAGGCTCACTGTGACCCTCCCCTTAACCTTTCTCTCTCTAGAGACAAGGGTCACAGTCTACTGAGCCAGTGAGGGAGGTGAGGAGAAGCAACCCTCTCTTGCACAGTTTCTGTTGTCTCCCAGTCTCAGTGATTAATCAGGGGACAAAGGGGGGAGCCCGGGCCCGCCCTCTAGTCTGGGGTCCAGCCCAGGGACCCTAATAGTATCAGCTATGGTAGCTGACCTTTTAGGAACAGGACATGTACAATTTCCTGGACTACTTCCCCACAGCAGCCCCCACTTCCTCAAGCTCCACTTCACCCTTACCTCAGGGCCTCCTTCCTTGTGCCTAGTATGGTGTATACAGCTCAGTTTCTCCAACAGCGCAACTTCTCACAGCTCCTGACATGCGCGCCCACCTGATTAACTGGGAGGCTTTTTAACTAGTTTCAGCCAGCCCCTGATTGGCTTCAGGTGTCCCAATCAACCTAGCAATCTCCACTGCCTTCTGGAAAGATCTTAATTGGCTCCAGGTGTCTTAATTGACCTGGAGCAGCTGCCATTTACTTATCCTGGTACCAGGGATTTGTTTAACCTGGGGCTAATATATGTATCTCCCATTACTTTTCTATAGCCATCTGGCCTTGCCCCGTCACAGTATCTAGTTAAGTAAGCCTGGGTTCTAGAATGAGGGTTATGATTTTATTTGATATGTAACCATTTGTTTCCAATACTTCTACTTGCTATCACTTGTAACTCTTTACTTTGTTAAATAAACTTATATTTGTTTATACTATAAACATAACTAAGTGCTGTGTGTAGAGTGAAGCAGTGATCTGAGGTGGAACTGGTGAGCTGGGGTGTATTGCTTCTTGGGAAGCAGGAAATCAGTGAATACTGTGAGTGTCCAGTGGAACAGGGGCTGGATACTCCATGGAGATGCTCAGAGGGTTCAGGAGTTGGTGAGCATCTATCGCTTACCTGTAGAGACAGAGTGGGGCCTGTGTAGGCTGAGATGGAAGTGTTTGTGCTGTCCGTGCCTCATGGAGTCAGGGAGGTGACCCACAGCAGGCATAGACAAGGCTCCATCACACTAAGGGAAGATGGTAGTGAAGTGCCTCACAACCTTGGGTACCCTGGGGAAGTGTCACACAATGACCATAGTTGCATCATTGAAAGTACCCTGAAACCAGAGTTGCTCAGGACTTGGGCTCTTAGCCTCCACATGTGCAACTTGCTAGTGGAAGACATTGCAAACATAAATTACATCAATGAGGCACAAATACAAGAAATCCACAAAGAACAAGTCAAGAATTGCTGCTGATGCAAGGGACAGAGAAGCTATTAGTAAGAACCTAGAGCTGTGCATTGAACTCTTAGACCCCCCTGAGCACCCAAAGGCAGAAATAAACATTAACTCATGGTAGAGTGGAACCACCATCCATCCGTGTAGACAACACACTTATAATTGGAATTTTCCAAATGCAAGAATTTGAACGTAGTTGAGACACAGGATTCTGTGACACAACACCAAAGATAGTAGAGACACTGGCAGTGACAAAATAAATGTAGAAATTAGTTCAACAAAGGTATTTGACACTGACCTTATCTATTTAAGAGTGATGGGCCTACAAGCAATGTTCACAAAAGCTTGACATCAAGAATATTTTGTCACATGAGTTGGCTCCTGGACCAATGTCAATGTTCACTGACTCTGGTGACAGGAGGAATGCCAAAGCTAAGGGCTGGTCTTCACTAGGGGGAGATCGACACTGCTGCAATTGATGCTGTAGTGGTCGATTTAGCGGGTCTAGGGAAGAACCTCTAAATCGATGGCAAAGTGCTCTCCGGTCGACCCCGGTACTCCACCTCTCCGAGAAGAGTAAGGGAAGTCGACCAGAGAGCGTCTCCTGTCAACGCTATGCAGTGAAGACACTGGGGTAAGTCAACCTAAGCTACGTCAGCTCCAGCTATGTCATTCATGTAGCTGGAGTAGCATAACTTAGGTCGACTTACCCTGGTAGTGAAGACAAGCCCTAAGTCTAACCTAAAGAGTCAGCTTCAGACAGCAGTGTCACCTAGACATACTTCACAAGAAGTCACCGGCATAGCCACTGATGTGTCCACAATTCTTCGAGAAGTACACTGGCTAGCAAGTGATATCATCAAGGAACTTGTGATCAGTTTCAGAGTCTACATTGAACACAAGCTAGCAGCAGGTGATGTATACATGTATTGGACAGGTACAAAGACTTCCACACAAAGAGTGTTGCAAGCTCTAGCAGAGCTACACCAAAGCTTATCTCCTTTCTACCAACAACTGAATTCTTTATAGAAAAATGAAAAACCAGCACATCTTCAGGCATGTGTGTAGGAAAAGTACTTTGGATCCAGATGTACCACCACTTGATCCATGGCAGTATGAATGGATATGCAAAGGCAGTTCCAAGTCTCTGTTTCCCAAAACTGTACCAGACAATGTCACTCTTGCTTTTCCAGATATTTTGAAGTTAATCAAGTGATGTACCTTGTAAATCTAAGCAATGTGGATGTGACGGTGCCAAACTGCCATGTACCATATTCTGTGCATGCCCAGGAGGTGTTGTGTGTTGCAATGACCTGACAAAATCAGCTTTAGTGTTTGCAGCTGAAAATTATGATGGCAGGTAAGGGTACGTCTATACTTACCTCCGGGTCCGGCAGTAAGCAATCGATCTTCTGGGATCGATTTATCGCGTCTTGTCTAGACGCGATAAATCGATCCCGGATTGATCCCGGAAGTGCTCGCCGTCGACGCCGGTACTCCTGCTCCGCGAGAGGAGTATGCGGAGTCGACGGGGGAGCCTGCCTGCCGCGTGTGGACCTGCGGTAAGTTCAAACTAAGATAGTTCGACTTCAGCTACGTGAATAACGTAGCTGAAGTTGCGTATCTTAGTTCGAAGTGGGGGGTTAGTGTGGACCAGGCCTCAGTGACCTGCATTATTGATATTAGGACACTCGGCTGTAGTTTGAATGAGAAAGAACACTAGTAATCATTTCTAATGGTTCCAAAATGAAGTATTTGGTTAACATTATTATTGTAACGTTGTTGAATATTTATATATAATTTGTTGAATATTTTTCACATTAAAAAGAGTGCCATGGATTCAAATGAAAACTGAGGTCCATGCTATACCCCCAGTCTCCCTACTGGGGTACCCTTATTATTCCAATACATATTGTTATTGATTGATATAGCAAATGTTAAAGATATGCATTTCATGTATTAGAACTATTCTCTGTTGATTTTGTATGCCCCAAATCATGCACACTCTGACTGATAATGGAGGCAGGGTGGGAGGAAATGTCGATATTTCAAAATGCTAAAGAGGAATAGAGTATCATAAGGGAGATTCTTAAAATGTATGGTCTTGACCTACAGAATTCACCAAAAAAAGTTTGTATGGAATGTTGCAGGGTGTGCTGAAACAGGAGCTGATTCAGCACCCTGTCACTCTAATACCCATTAGTGTATATTAAATGGTACCTAACTGGCAGTTGACACAAAGGGTTTCAATTTACTGAATAAAGCTACATCTGAAGAGCTGATTGAAGGGGAAGCAAACCCAGCATGTGAGAGTAGAGATACAGGGTGTTGAATGAGCTTCTGACTCAGTGCACCCTGTTACATGGACCTTCAAGCAAGGTTTACCAGAGTGGCTGCTGGACTATAAAGCCATAGACCCAGATTTCCGAGTACACTGTGGTTTCTTTCTGCAGTACAGAGTATCAGTGAATCTAACTCACTTTTTGTCTTCTGACATTACTAACCTCTTTCCTGTGGTCCCTGTTCCTTCTCCAGTGCTCTGCCTTTCTAATATCACATTTTCCCTCTTTCTCTATGCTATTTGTAAATGAAATATTAAAGTCAGAGGATTTCTCCATTTTGTGAAGGTTTTATTGTTCATAATTCAAATTAATAAGCTGTGAAATAGAGGCTGGGGAGACAGGAGAGAGAAAGAAAGTTTGAAGAAGAGGCTTTAAAGAAAACGGTTGCAATTTATTATTTTACTTTAGGCATTAGGGGCCTGATTTGCCTCTCACTTACACTAGTTACACCTGATTTATACGTGGGCACAGGGTGAATTTTACAGTTTATTTTAAACATTGAAGAAAATCTTATGCACTCTGTGATCCTTGTTTACACATGCTCATAGTGTGAGGCAGACACGTAGACACCAAGAGATTTTATAGAGGTATATTCTCCCTTGAAGCATACCTTCCATGATGAACGGTGTAGTATTCTCAAGGAAGCAGGGAGCCTCAGTTCCAATGAAATTTTATTTAAAAAATGAATAAACAACACGATAGATGGAAGTGTCTCTCTCTCCAGGGGTATGTCTACACTAAAAACTTGCTGATGCAAGTTACATTGGCGTAAAGCTGCCACAGTTATATATCGCTTGTGCACATGTATACTTGGGTCCTTGTGCCGGCACTGCACGTTCTCACCCAGAATGCTTGTTTTGATGCACAGTGAGGGACACCATGGCTAGGTATCCCAGTGTGCAACTGGATGTGTATCCCATCCAGCACACTGCGCTTTGGGAAGTTTTGACAATATGTGGTGGGGCAGCAACAAGGCATGCTGGGGTGAGTGGGACTGTGGGATCATGTTCCCATTGTGTAGCTTGCTCCACCTCATTATGCCATCTCTAGCACATAATTTCTGCACCTATTTTGAAAAACCCACATGGGACTTGTCACTGTCCTCCATCTCTGATAGAAGCATGAAGCCTTCACAGTCCTGCACTGTTGTCATGAGTGTTGCAAGCACAGGACACCCAACCATCTGATGTTTGCAAGCTGCAAGAAGAGCACGAGGAACTTAACAATTTCCTGGAGGGATGATTGCTATGGGACATGGTGGAACCAATTCAAGGTTGTTGGTGGCATTCACAGAGCAGCTGCAAATGGTGGAGTGCCACTTGTTGGCCAGAGAAACGAGCATTGCCTGGTGGGATCACATCATAATACAGGCTTGGGATGATGAGCAGTGGCTGCAGAACTTTTGGATGCACAAGGCCACATACCTGAATCTGTGTACCTGGCTCACCCGAGCCCTCCAGCACAGGGATACCAAAATGACAGCTGCACTGACACTGGAGAAGTGAGTGTTGATCGCACTGTGGAACCATGCAATGCCGGATTGCTACCGGTCAGTGGGAAATCATTTTGAAGTTGGAAAATCCACTGCAGGGTTGGTCCTCATGCAAGTGTGCAGGCCCATTCATTGTGTCCTGTGATGCAGGACTGTGACTCTCAGAAATGTACAGGACATAGTGGATGGATTTGCAGCAATGGGGTTCCTGAAATGCAATGTAGCGATAGACGGCACACACATCCTTATTTTGGTACCAGACCACCTTGACACAGAGTGCATCAACAGAAAGGGCTGTTTTTCTATGGTTATGCAAGCATTAGTGGGCCACCTAGGATGCTTCACCGGCATCAATGTTGGCTGGTCAGAAAGGGTGCATGAGGCATGCATCTTTAAGAACACAGGACTGTTCAGAAAGATACAAGCAGGTATTTTCTTTCTCAACCGATGGAAATTACCATTGGCAATGTTGAAATGCCAGTAGCAATCCTGGGGGACCCAGCCTCCCACTCATTCCCCTGGCTCAGAAAGCTATATACTGACCAACTCAACAGCACCAAGGAAAAATTCAACTACCGGCTCAGTTGGCATAGCATGACAGTTGAATGTGATTTTGGTAGAGTGAAGGGCTGCAGGCATTGTTCATTTACGAGATTGGATTTCAGTGAGAAAAATATCCAAATGGTTATAGCTGCCTGCTGTGTCATCCATATTATTTGTGAAACAAAGGGGGATAAGTTGCCAGTGGGGAGGAGGTGCTGTCTGGTGAGTTTGAACAGCCAGACACAAGGGCTATCAGAAGAGCTCAATGTACGGCTCAGGGAGGCTTTGAAAGAGCACTTTGACAGCAAGCCACAGTAATGTGTTGTGGCATATTGTGCTTTACCTGCAGTTTGGGGGCCTGTTAGGAATTGTGTGGTACTTGGTGCACAAATATGAATATAACACTGTCAATGCACCTGTTGATTTTGTGGTGCTTGCTACACATTTATGTCTATTATAATATGTTTGTCACTAATCCTGTCACAGTGTACAATAATAAGTGAGTGCTTTCACTACCATTAGGCATTCTGCAACATATGTTGGGAACAAATGAAGATGAATTATTTTCCAAAGAATAGAGTTTTATTGAGTAACAAAAACACTTCTAAAAATGCTGTGTAAGTTAAAAGCAAATAAATTAAAACCTTAATAAATTTATGGAAAGGAGCTTAAAGAAGGGAATGGAACATTCATGTTCTTTTCAGCTACACATATATCAATGATGGCCTTCACATAGATTTTCATAGACTCATAGACTTTAAGGTCAGAAGGGACCAATATGATCATCTAGTCTGACCTCCCGCATGATGCAGGCCACAAAAGCTGACCCACCCACTCCTGGAATAATTCTCTCCCTTGACTCAGCTGTTGAAGTCCCCAAATCATGATTTGAAGACTTCAAGTCGCATAGAATCCTCCAGCCAGCGATCCCTGCCCCATGCTGCGGAGGAAGGCGAAAAACCTCCAGGGTCTTTGCCAATCTGCCCTGGAGGAAAATTCCTTCCCGACCCCAAATATGGCGATCAGCAGAACCCCGAGCATGCGGGCAAGATTCTCCAGCCAGACCCGCATTGACCATTGATACTAATAACCTGCGAGGGCACGTTATTGACCTATTGACTAAAATCACGTTATCCCATCAAACCATCCCCTCCATAAACTTATCAAGCTTAATCTTAAAGCCAGAGAGATCTTTCGCCCCCACCGTTTCCCTCGGAAGGCTGTTCCAGAACTTCACCCCTCTGACGGTTAGAAACCGTCGTCTAATTTCAAGCCTAAACTTCCCGACGGCCAGTTTATATCCATTCGTTCTCGTGTCCACATTACTACTGAGCTGAAATAATTCCTCTCCCTCCCTGGTATTTATCCCTCTGATATATTTAAAGAGAGCAATCATATCCCCTCTCAGCCTTCTTTTGGTTAGGGTAAACAAACCAAGCTCCTCGAGTCTCCTTTCATACGACAGGTTTTCCATTCCTCGGATCATCCTAGTGGCCCTTCTCTGCACCCGTTCCAGTTTGAGTTCATCCTTTTTAAACATGGGAGACCAGAACTGCACACAGTACTCCAAATGAGGTCTCACCAGTGCCTTGTATAACGGAAGCAGCACCTCCTTATCCCTACTTTATTAGATAGGAAAGGTAACCATTGGGTAGTGTAGACCCACATTTATATTTTATCGTTTTGTTTTGTGTTGTAACTAGTGGTTTCCATCCCTCTCTCACGCCTAGTTAAATCTATATTCTTTCTTAAATAAGCTTACATTTGTTGGATTCTAAGTGCTCACAAGTTTTGTGTGGCTTACAGGAGTGCGGGTTTAAGGCAAAACTGTTAAATTGGGATATGCGGCACCTTTTGGGTGCCGACGACCTGGAATTTCTCTGAGTAGCCAGTGTCTGGGCTCAATATCGCAGGGAAACGATTCAAAGGGACTAAGGGAATGGAGTGTGCCTGTTAACCTGAGAGGTGAAGTTAGGGCTGGCATAGCGCTTGAGTGGCTGTCAGGCTGGTGATGTCACAGAGCTGACATCCAGCTACCTCAAGATGGACTCCCTCCTGCTGGATGCAGGGGTAACGAGGTGATTCACAGTCCGGGGTGCCCCGAGAACCAGCATAATACATTCTGAATGTTAATTTTCCATATAAACAATTTCAGCCTTATGAAGAAAGGACTAAGGCCAGAGTGTCAAGGATATTTAGGTGCCTGAATGGATGGGAGTGAGGCGAGGAGCTGAGCCTAGATATTCTCAACCTGGCTAAGCACCACCAAGAGGTGACAACAGTCTATAAATATTTGAAAAGGAATTGAGTATGGTACAGGGTAGGTTTCATTACATGTAATGGGATGAATTCAGAAAGAGGCAAATGTAGTGATTAGCAGGAAAAATCTGACAATAAAATGTTCAGCTGTGGACTAGATTTCCAAGGGAAGTGAAGGAACTCCTATTACAGGGGACACTTTAAACTAGACTAGACATAGCACGAGAAAATATATTGTAGGGAACAATCCTGCACTTTGAAGGGTAATAGACAGGATGATTCAATTGGTCTTTTTCATCTCGTAACTTCTATGATCCTCTGAGAAATGGTTCCCCCTAGATGCAATCCTAAATCAGTACCAAAATACTGTTATAGGATAGACCAGTGCAGGTTTTTCTGTCTTGTACGCTGGCAATTTGAGTGCGTATCATGGTAACAAACTACTGCAGCATCCAGGGATTTCATATGCTTCATTGGCAGACCTGAAAATACACGGGGCGGGAATTGAAAAGAGAGAGAACATATTGGAAGACAGAGACTGCCGCTCATTACTTAGCAACACAGCTTGCCTGGGTGATGGGCCAGGATTGATGCAATTATCAGGAGCAGTGGTGCTGAGATTCACAGTCATGAAGAGGGATATTTGCATTAAGGAAGAGGAAAAATGCCTGCAGCAGTAGGAAAAGAAAGAGCCTGCCAGGGAGTTCATGGTTTTAGGAAATGGTGGAACTCAATGTATATAACTCACTCGTCATGCACAAGAGAGTGGATGGGGGGGTTTCTTTTGAGCACATGGGAGGGTGCAGGCAGGGGTCATTTTGTTGATACACACAGGAGTAATAATGCTGGTGTGTGGTTAATGGTAGAAAATAGCGGTCTGAGGATACAGTCACTAAAAGTACAGCTGAAGTGGGTGCATGAATAAAAATGGGAAACCCAGAGGAAGTGCTTTGTTAGTGAAGTGACAGTGTGAATGTTAAAGTCGCTACACTGAACTATAACTTTCTGTGTGGGGATCTTTGTTATAACGGTCACTCATCTGTTTACATTTAGGAGCCCAAATTCTGCTCTCAGTGCACTAGTATGCTAACAGAGGGTCTACTCCAAAGTCTGCTGCAGTCAATGGAAAGATTTGAAATGACTTCAGTGTGCTTTTGATCATAGAATCATAGAATATTAGGGTTGGAAGAGACCTCAGGAGGTCATCTAGTCCAATCCCCTGCTCCAAGCAGGACCAACACCAACAAAATCATCTCACCCAGGGCTTTGTCAAGCCAGGCCTTAAAAACCTCTAAAGATGGAGATTCCACCACTTCCCTAGGTAACCCATTCCAGTGCTTCACTACCCTCCTAGTGAAATAGTGTTTCCTAATATCCAACCTAGACTTCCCCCACTGCAACTTGAGACCATTGCTTCTTGTTCCACTTCCACCACTGAGAACAGCCAAGCTCCATCCTCTTTGGAACCCCCCTTCAGGTAGTTGAAGGCTGCTATCAAATCCCCCCTCACTCTTCTCTTCTGCAGACTAAATAACCCCAGTTCCGTCAGCCACTCCTCATAAGTCTTGTGCCCCAGCCACCTAATAATTTTTGTTGCCCTCCGCTGGACTCACTCCAATTTGTCCACCTCCCTTCTGTAGTGGGGGGACCAAAACTGGATACAATATTCCAGGTGTGGCCTCACCAGTGCCAAATAGAGGGGAATAATCACTTCCCTCAATCTGCTGGCAATGCTCCTACTAATACAGCCCAATATGCCGTTAGCCTTCTTGGCAACAAGGGCACACTGCTGACTCATATCCAGCTTCTCGTCCACTGTAACCCGTAGGTCCTTTTCTGCAGAACTGCTGCTTAGCCAGTCGGTCCCCAGCCTGTAACGGTGCATGGGATTCTTCCTTCCTAAGTGCAGGACTCTGCACTTGTCCTTGTTGAACCTCATCAGATGTCTTTTGGCCCAATCCTCCAATTTGTCTAGGTCCTTCTGTATCCTATCCCTACCCTCCAGCGTATCTATCTCTCTTAGGTAGGCTCTTAGAGCAGGCTCTTAGAGCAGAATTTGGTCCACAAATCTGTCATATAAAATTCAGGAGTAGATCCTATGTAACAGAACTCAAAAATAGGGAAAAGCGTATTTAATAATGGAGAGAACAGAGATATCTAGCAGTCCCATTGTAATCTTCTATAGGGCACATCCTGGTACAATTCAGTATCATCCTTCTTCCAGACCTAATACACTACACCACTGTGGATTAAGCAATCTAACAGTAAGAACTTGTCTACATGGGAACACTCAGGGAAATCCAAATTAACTAAAGGTGTGCATTTAAAGTGGATTAGTTAAATCTCATTAAACCTCTGTGGACGTTGTTATTCAGAATTAAAGTTCCTTAATTTGATTTTGTTTAATTCACTTCCAAAATTTTAATTCTGAATAATAGCATCCACACTGAGATTTAATGCAGTTGAACGAATCCACTTTAAATTCACTGTAGTTAATTCAGATTAATTTTCCTGGGGCCATGTCTACACCACAGGGACTATAGCACCATAAATATGCTGGCATAACCCCATAGATAGGCAAAGTTCACAGTGATGGAAGGTTTTTTTCCCAGCATTGTAGGAACTGCATCTCCCTGAGTGACAGTAGCTAGGTTGACGGAAGCTTTCTTCACTCTCCTGAGCGCCATAGCAACATTGGCCAGTTTTAATTGTAGGCCAGGCCTGAGTGTTCCCATTTAGATAAGCCTTAAGATAGTGGCATTTTCCTCTGCTCAGCTTTAGCTGACCTGAATCTTTGGATTTTTAATGAGCAAGGTTGATGTCCCCAGCCTAACACAATGTTCCGTATCAGCTGGCTAGCTTAGAGCCTACTGGTTTATTTTTATTTTCCACTGACTTCTCTTTTATATTATCTATTATTACACTGAAAGCATGTGTGTGAATTACCATCCTATGTGCCTTGCTTGAGAACACTATAAAGGAACTTATGCAATGGCTCAGAGTTGCACTGAATACCCTCTTTTTATGTTGCTAGATAACTTATTGAGAAGAAACCCTTGAGTAAGACGTTTATAGCCCTCTTTTGGAGACCTGCCACTAATCTGCTCTAGCATTATAATCCTTTGCCAGCAATCTCCCCGCTTCTTGCATTTGTCTTTCTAATTTGATCCTTACCAAAGAATAGAACACAAACAATGGAAAATCTTGAAAAATTGGGAAAAGGTTTAATTACCATTATTCACAATGTAATTTCACAGCAATTGTATTAACTATGCTTAATTTTTTTAATGCTGCTAATCCATTGTAATAAAATGTTGATACTACATACTTGTGTGTGTAGGGGGGTGTTGTTGTTGTTGTTTGTTTGATTGGTTGATAGAAAATGTGCTCCTGCAAATAATTGTTTAATTACTTCAGTGGTTTGTGTAGAGCCAAGCTGATGTGCCTCTCCATCTGTTTTTGTTAATTTATTGAATCAGTGCCATTGGACAGAACAATAAATAAATAAATAAATAAAAATAGTCGTACACACTCGAGAAGAAGTGGCATAAGAAACATAATCAGCTCAGAACCTGAAAGTGCCTGGGAGGCTACAGCCTCCAACGGATCATAGAGAGGAAGGGTAGTTGTGTTGGTAAAGCATTACCTACGCTAAGGGCTTGTCTACTTAGGGACTCTCAGGATATTTAATCTGAATTATCTAAAGGAGTGCATTTAAAGTGGATTAGTTAAACTGCATTAAACCCCTGTGTGGACACTCCTTCAGAATTAAAGTGGCCTGAAGTAAATCAAATTAAGCCATTTTGGTTCTGAACGAGAGTGTCCACACAGGGGTTTAATGCAATTTAACTAATCCACTTTAAATGCACACCGATCGTTAATTTGGACTAAATTTCCTGACTCTCTATGGACAAGCCCAAAGATTCAGGAGATACTGCAGGCTTCCTGTGTGACCCTGGGCAAGTCACATAATTTCTCGGTGCCTCTGTTCCTCATTTGTAATAATGCTGCTTTTCTCTAATCCTTCATCTGTTTAGATTCGTTCTTAGAGCCAAGGACTTTCACTTACTATATGTATAGGTACAACACCTAGCCCCAACTAGTTGGGGACCGATCTTGATTAGGACCTGCCTCTAGGTGCTTCTGTAATATAAATAATGGAGAGCCTTTGCAATGTATGCAACACTTACGTGTCACTGCTAGGGCCACTAGTTTAACCTCACATAATTACAAATAGGTTCTGAAGGGCCTTTGCTACTTAAATAAAAGCTTCTCCTGGCTTCAGAAGATCCTTACTGTCTATCATGTTCTGTCTGTAAAATGGTTATTATTGCACAATGTATTTCCCAGCAGGTTGGAGCTATGTTCCGTGGCACTTTGAGATATAATTAAAAGCACATAGTTTAATTCAATTAAATATATGGACAAATAATGCAATCGGTACTTTAGCCCCTGTGTTTAGTTTGATGAGGAATTCTATTTATTTTAGGATCTCCCAATATTTGTCAGGTTTCAAATGGCCACACATTTTTTTATCAATCAATATCTAACTACACACGAAATGTTGTCTTGTTTGAAGCTGGAGGTTTTGGTAGCTGGGGAGGGTATAACTTTTGGCACCTGAGGAGGAATGGAAAACAGTTTGGGATTATGGGGTAAGCACATTAGCTGGATGTTTCTGCTAAACTGAAATAGTTAACATTGCTGATATTGATAAGGACATCTGTAGATAGCAGCGTTAACATGAATAGGGCAGTTTATCCATAAATCTCAAGGAACTTTACCTGGGAAGTAAGTATAATTATCTCCATTTTACAGATAGTGAAACTGAAACATGAAGAGGTGCAGTGACTTCCTGTGGTCATCCAGAAATCCAGTGGCAGGGCTGAGGATAATACCCAACTGTAGTCCTGGTCTGGTACTATAGCCACTATACTAACTACAATGTCTCCCATGAAGAACTGAGTGAAATGGTGTGTTTAGTGTCCATACATGTCTTACTCTGTTTATTACCAGTGCATGCAATATTAGAAATGTTGCTTAATAGTTTGCTCAATTGGCCCTTGTGGAATACTACCATGGTTAATGATCCCAATCAACATATTTAATAATGTGCCAATGACAGAGGTAGAGCACCAAGCCAAAATCTACCTGTACTTTAAAACCATCTACTGCACATAAAAGGCTAGTTAGCTGCATATAAACTTAGCGACTATAGGATTGATGGCAAATTCTCAATTGTATTAAAAATTGGTTTAGTAACTGAGGCCAGAAAGTAGAGCAAATGGATGCAGGAGGGAGGCAGCAAATGGAGTGCCATAGGGATCTGTGCAAAGCCAAATCTTAATCACACTATATATTGATGAGATGACCTAGAGAGGAATATACATAAAGAAGGATGTGCAAATGTGAAGGTGACACAAGACTGGGAGGGCTCATCAGTACTACAGAGGAAAGAATCTGGATTCAAAAGGAACCTTGAAAGTGGGAATGTGGGTTGTGAAGTGGATAGTGCAACCTTACGGTGGTGGAAAAATAAATATAAACTACTGAGAACTAGTGGCTCCAAAAATGATAAAATAAATGTATGTTTTTTAAAGACTAGATTGCAAGCTCTAAAATACTCATCAGGACAAAAAAAAATCTGGGTGATGGTGCATCATAACTTAAAAACTGTTGTCATAAATATCTGGCAGCAGAGAGGAAAACAAACAGGACATTGAGTTACATGGGGAGGTGGAGCATGAATGTGAAGAGGTTGAGTGGGTTGAATGCTGGACCAGGAAGCAGAAACTTGAGTTCTATTCTGGGCTGTGATGTTCATTCCCTTAGTGTCCTTTGGCTACCTTCCTCAGTTTCCCCAGCTATGAAATGGTAGTATTTTTCTCAAGGGTGTGTGTTGTGGGGCTAAATTAGTATTTGTAAGGAGCCTGAAAAGGAAGAATCCTAAATGCTGCTGTTAGCAAGTAGAGATTGAATTACAGAGCACTCTTAGTTTACCCTTTTGTCCTGTGCTTTTGTAACTAGCCTCCTGTGGGTCATCAGTGAGGTTTGAATAAGAGACCTTTGGTGATGAAAGAATGTGCCTTTATTAATTGAACTAAAGTGCTCATTAGAACTAAGTCCCCTAACTGGCAGCTATATAATTATTTATTACTTATATTCTAGTAGTACATAAAAGCCCCAATGTGCTAGATTCTGTACAGACACATAATAAAAGACAGTCTTTGTTACAATGACTACACAACACAGAGAAAAGAAATATTATTATCTCCATTTTACAGCTGGAGAACTGAAGCACAGAGAGATTGACTTGGGCAAGGTCATATGGGAAGTCTGTGGCAATCTGTGTTTTAACTACAACCTTCCTCCTTGAGTTTTAACAGGTTAATTAGGCTCTCTGTGGACAAGTCATGAGAGGGAAACTAAGCCCCATACTGCCCAAGTTTGAGTTACAGTTTCCCCTTTCCTCACACCATTGTTTCATCTGTGAATCAGCTGGAAGGAAAAAATTAATCAGAAAAATGTGAATGATAATTGGGAATTGTTTAAGAAAACTTTACTAGATGTTGAAAAAGCCACAATCAAGGAAGAAAAAAGTATAGGTTAAGGGAAGGTAAGGGACATAAGGAGAAATCCATGGGCAGCAGAAGTAAGAACAATAAAAAGGAGTTTTAAAAATATGTTAGGAACAAAAAAGTATCCTAACAATTTATATTGGTCTATTATTAGATGTTAATGGCAGAATTATCATTAATAAGGCAGAAAAGACAGAAGTATTCAATAAATATTTTTGTTCTCTATTTGGGGAATGTAGCGGGGTGGTCACCCGCTCCTGCCTTAAAAGGCTTAAAACAGCCCGGGGAGAGGGCTGTGGCAGGGAAGGAAAAGCGGGGCTGATTGAGGAAAGCAGCCTCAGCTAGGGGCCACGCCCCAATCAGACCGAGGCTGGCTTAATGAGGGCCCGGCTGGTCCTTATAAGAGGACTGGGACCAGAAGCCAGAGACACTCTCTCTAGCCTTTTGAGAGGAAGGGACCTGGCTGCTGGGAGCTGAAAAGGTACCTGGAGTGGAGCAGGGCTGGGGGAAGGCCGAGGGAGCTCTGGCCTGGAAACTCCCCAGGCTGCGGTCTAGTGGAAGGCCAATTAGGTACTGGGGTTGCAGGGGGCAGCCCATGGGTAGGCAGAGGCAGCAGGTCCAAACCCCCCTTGCCTATGATCAGTGGCTTTTACACTGCAGTCTGCCTCAGTGAGCGGGGGCTAGATGGTGACTGGCAGTAGCCCATGACTGAGGCAAGGTGGGGATAGAGGGTTGGGGGTTCCCCTGGGTGGGGAGACCTTGAGACTGGGGGGGTATTGCCAGGGGGCAGCACCTCAGAGACAAGGGGCACCGGGTCCTGGGAGGGACATGGGGGGCAGCGGGACACAGGCCTGCAGAGGGCGCTCCGGAGGCTAGAAATGCTAATTCCCTGAGACGACCAGCAGGAGGTGCCATGCCGGTGAGTCGTCGCCTGGCCACAGGGAAAAAACAGACCATGTAATCATATCATATGATATTCTTTCCATTCCACTAGTATCTCAAGAGATGTTAAACAGCAGCTATTAAAGTTAAACATTTATAAATCATCAGGTCCGGATAACTTGTATCCAAGAGTGTAAAACAAGCTGGCTGAGGAGCTCTCTGGACAATTATTGTTGATTTTCAATAAATCTGGGAACACTACGGAAACTTCAGAAGACAGGAAGAAAGCTAATGTTGCACCAATATTTTAAAAGTGTTAATGGGATGACGTGGGTAATTATAGGCCTGTTAGCCTGTCATCGATCCCAGCCATGATAATGGTGTCACTGATACAGGAATTGAAAGGATGGTAATAAAATTAATGCCAATCACTATATGGAAAATAGATCATGTCAAACTAACTTGATATGATTTTTGATGAGATTTATACATTTATACATTTGATTAATAAAGGCAGCAATGTTGATATAATATACTAGACTTCTGTAAGGCTTTAGACTTGTTATTGGGTGTGCCTCTAGTGGAGTTCTTGACCTGGCACTATTTAATATTTTTATCAATGATCTGGAAGAGAACATTAAATCATCACTGATAAAGTTTGCCGATGTCACAAACATTGAGGGAGCGATAAATAATGAGGAGGACAGGTTGTTAAGGGTTGTTTCTCCATTTGTGACAAATTTTAAAATTAAGATTCTGGCCTTGGAATATATTAATATATTTCAGATACACTTGGCAGACATTTTTAACAGAGAAGTTCGGCAAACCCCCTTATTCACCTCATGTAGTTCTCAGACACAACAACACACAGACAAATATATCAGAGAGAGAAAGAACACTTTTCAATGAAACTGTTCTAAGAATTTTAAGATAGAGAAAACAATATATTTTTTCCCCTAGACTTGTTCATGGAAATTGCTAAACTGTTTTAGCAGAAATGTTTAAAACAGACAAACAAACACTGTCCCACAGCAAGTCTAAGCACTGAGACCTGATTCTCAGTGATTTCAGCTCTAGTGGTCATTAACAAACCAAAAGACTCTCTATGGAGCCTAATCAGCTCTATTTCTAAACAGGAGGGAGGGGCAGGTCGAATAGTACCCATGCCTCTTATGCAGAGCCCACACCACCAAGCAAAACACCTGTGCCCCACCCTCTCCTTCTATCTGCACTAGGATATGGCCTCCAAACCTCCTGCTTAAGGAGTGCAGTTCAGTTGCAGGTGACCAGGGCTTAATTTGTAATGAAAGAGGTGCTGGGGCTCAAGCAAGTTTGTTACTTTCATAACTCATGTGGCAAGCGCAGAGGTCCCAGGCTATGAACTGCCAAGCCTAGAGGTGCCGGGGCCCAGCCCTAGCACAAATTAAGCACTGAGGGAGACCCCCTTATTCAGGCAGGCTAAGCAAAGTTCTGCTGCCCTTTACTCCTACAATAAGGATAACACCATTTCATCACCCCTCATTCAATACTAAAGTGATTTGTAACCCAACATCAGCCAAAATTGATCACTTGGGCAGCACAGCACTGTCTGATGAATACCTAGGCAGAGTAGGTGTGTTCTTGTAAATACAGGCTGGTCCTGAAGCCTTTCCACCCACCCCTGGCTCATCACTATCTAACAGGGGAAAAGCTCATTCAGACCTTGCTTACAAATAATAATTTGATATTAATAGGTAGGCCAATGTAGCCGAAACAAATGTGCCAACATTGTCATAAATAACAGCTGTATGAGGAAGCTAGTCTTTGTTCATGTTTTTCAAACCCATTATGATTTCTCAGGTACAAGTATTTTCTCATATACTGTATATGCTTTTAAAGTGTGTATTAATGTTTCAATTTCAATTCAAATGTCCAACCAATGACTAAATTGGTAACACTGCATATAACTGGGGGAGGGGGGGGTGGAGGGAATTCAGGGGGGGTATAGGGAAATCTCTGCCTGGGAAGCTTGTAAAATTGTGAACCGTCTATCCCCCCATAAATCTCAAGAAAAGATAGCTTTTTTTTTTCTTGGGATTGAGGTGGATTTCTTTATTTTTGTTTTAAATAAAGAAAGAAATCAAACTCCATGTGAAAAAGATTGAGGTCAAGTGTTCGTTACCCAGATCTGTTCAGGTAATTAGAATCAAATTACTCATTATCAAGGCAACTCGTATATGAAAGACACCTTGAACAGCTAAAGTTAAAATGAGGGTGGTTTATGGTTATTATTATTATTTTAAAATGACAAAAGTTCAAACAAAGAGGTCTCATTAAACATCCTAAACTGCATCCTGGTGCAAACACAAGTTATAGGACATTAATTATTCATCTACCTGTTCTTCATTATTTTGACAGCTTTAAGTCAGCTTTATTTAGGCATTACTAATACAGGATGGCTAATATTGAATATGGTAAAGCGTGGCCATTTCAGTGAATTCAGAGTCAACAAATTTAATTAATTCACATGTTATCTAAAGCTGGGAAACTTACTCATATTTATAATTGTTTTTGTGTTTAATCTTGCCCTCATAACCCCTGATTTACAGCATCCTGTACATAGCCATGCAGTGGGGAAAAAAATACCGAGTCATTTGCTTGGTATTAACAAAGTAATTCCTTTATCTTGACGACAACAACACCCCTCTCCACTTCCCCACCCCCAGCAAAACAAGCAAACAATTGAAAATAAAGTTGGACTATCTGAAATCTAAATACTGTATTTTATTCTTAGAGTTAAGAATCTGCCTCAAACATCAAATTCTGCTCAGGTTCCTAACAATCTTGGTGGGACTATTTACGTCAATAGGACAAAAAGGATTTGATCCCAAATCTCTGGATTTATTATATATTTTCATATGCTGGCCTGAGAGAATTGCCAAGGCTCTGATCCTGCAAAGACTCATGCTTATTAATAACATAACTGGCAGCAACAGCAGAGCGTACTTACCTCCAGAGGGTAACAGGTTGGCTAACAGTCAGAATGCCAAATGCTGGGCTGACCAACACCCTCTGTAATTCTGTTGGAATCAGTAGCCCCGAGTGGTGTGTAAGACGTCCCACGATCAGGTTTCCTGGGGAAAAAACTGACAGACCAGCAGCTGTGGACAAAAGGTTCACAGAGTGAGAACTGGGGTATTATATATACTGGGGTCTATGTCACTGCAGTATTGTGCCAATTGTGTCTAAATTCTAATGTTTTATATAATTATGTTGATGAAAAGAAACCTGCTGTTCTTTAACAAGTTACTCTAGTATGTTTCCCTGCAAAGCAAATGCAATAGGTTCCACCAGATGCACAGATCTGACTTAACCTTATAATCAAACATTTAGGGAGAAAAATGTTTTCATGTTTAAATAACAGGTCATAATGATTGCTACAATCATTTCACTGGCGTAAACAAATCTGACATGCTGTATAGAGCAAGCTTCAGGTGAACAGTCCAGAAGGAGCTCTGTTGGATGCATTTTTCACTGCATCCGTTGGAAATGTGTTAAAACTGCATAATTAAAATCCTCCATCTTGTGAATATCACAATCACAGTCTGAACACTTCTGGATGAAAGCCTCATTGTGACATGTCCTCTAGCATTGCTGTCCTGAGTTGAGCATGACCAAATACTTCATGCATAAACTAGTAGCTCATATCTCCATCTCCTTTGCTGGTAGCCCTAGCTTATGATGAGTTATGCTTATTATTCATTAGTCTGTCTATCATTGACATCCACGTATTCCTGCAACATGGCCAGCTGTTTATCCTTTTAGCTTTTTCCAGATGTTACCAGTAAAACCCTTGCAATTTCAGTTACAGCTATTTAAACATCAGTAATAGCTTCAAAACATTGCAGTTATGTAACTGCCTGTGCAAAGGTAACTTCCAAAATCATGAAGAGGTGACAAAAAAAAGTGAAAGTCCAAAGATATTTCAACTTATAGTTCCGAATGTCTTTCATCTGCAGGCCTCAAATCATTTATATTAGTTCCTCTAAGCCTCATATCATGCTGGTGCAGTGCTGGAGGTAAGTATTATTATACCATTTTACACATGGCTGAGCCGAGGACCAAGTGTTGAGTGACTTTCCCAAAGTCAGTGCTAGAGCAAGAATAGAACCCATGAACTGTTACTTCCAATCCACAGGACTATACCACATCTACAGACTGTGACCTTTCCAATGAAGTACTTCTTCACATAATGCACAGTCATTGGAACTCATTGCCAGGGGATGTTGTGAAGGCCAAAAGTATAACTGGGTTCAAAAAAGAATTAGCTAAGTTAATGGAGGATAGGTCCATCAATGGCTATTACCCAAGATGGTCAGGGATGCAACCTCATGTTCTGGGTAACCCTAGGCTCTGACTGCCAGAAGCTGGGACTGGACAACAGGGGATGGATCCCTCAATAATTGCTCTGATCTGTTCATTCCCTCTGAAACAGCTGGCACTGGCCACTGTCAGAAGACAGGTTACTGGACTAGATGGACCATTGGTCTGACTCAATATGGCCATTCTTATGTTCCTATGTAATATATCACACTCTGTGTTAACATACTCATATGAGTACATTAATGTGAACTAGGTACCTTTTAGTTCCCGCCAACAAAATCTACCTGGGGCAGTTAGAGAACAAGACTTTAGAGTAGAGGTAGGCAACCTTTCAGAAGTGGTGTGCCGAGTCTTCATTTATTCACTCTGATTTAAGATTTCGCGTGCCAGTAATACATTTTAACATTTTTAGAAGGTCTCTTTCTATAAGTCTATAATATATAACTAAACTATTGTTATATGTAAAGTAAATAAAGTTTTAAAATGTTTAAGAAGCTTCATTTAAAATTAAATTAAAATGCAGAGCCCCCCGGACCAGTGGCCAGGACCCAGGCAGTGTGAGTGCCACTGAAAATCAGCTCGTGTGCCGCCTTTGGCACGCGAGCCATAGGTTGCCTACCCCTCCTTTAGAGTGCTCTACAATTCACACCCCTGTAGTCTGGGCTGTGGCATTGTGTAGACAAGCCCTATCTCACAGGCTGTGTAGATTTTACAGGGTCATTAACCAAGTCTAAATTAAAGGGCAAAGTTATCACAACCCATTTCCTGCTGCTTGATCTAGTGCACTTCCATCCCAGAAAGTGCATCCTGTACAGAGCTGGAGCATGCTGTCATAGCAGTGGACAACAACATGGGTGAAATCCTGGTCCTGTTGAAGTCAATGGGACTTTTGCCATTGACTTCAACGGGGGCAGGTTTTCACCCCATGAGTCTACTGTTCCTTCATTTTTCTTCTTCGCTCAACTATTAAAAGACAAAAGAACAGCAGCTGTTGCAGAGCTAATAGGAACTGACGAACTTGCAGTAGGTGATGCCACCTGTCTCTGTCTAATTTAATCACAACCCAAACAATCTGCCACCCGTTTGCAGTGTGGATAAGGCTGGAGTGAATGTGAAAGTGACTCAGACCCTGGAGATTGTAGGGAAAAGGAACACAGGTTTTGGCTCAGCATTCAGCCTGTTATGGAGGTGGATTATAATAGTTATTGCCGATGAACATGGGCACGCACGCTCCCTGTTTCTATTAAAACCTGATTGCTGGCTAGCAAACACTGACTCACTTACGAGATGGGGATTTGGCTGTATGTGTGCCACTGCTGATCCATCTGCAGTACATGCAGGGTTGGAAGGGACCTCAGGAGGTCATCTAGTCCAAACTCCTGCTCAAAGCAGGACCTAATTCCCAACTAAATCATCCCAGCCAGGGCTTTGTCAAGCCTGACCTTAAAAACCTCTAAGGAAGGAGATTCCACCACCTCCCTAGGTAACCCATCCCAGTGCTTCACTACACTCCTAGCGAAAACGTTTTTCCTAATATCCAACCTAAACCTCCCGCACTGCAACTTGAGACCATTACTCCTTGTTCTGTCATCTGCTACCACTGAGAACAGTCTAGATCCATCCTCTTCGGAACCCCCTTTCAGGTAGTTAAAAGCAGCTATCAAATCCCCCCTCATTCTTCTCTTCTGCAGACTAAGTAATCCCAGTTCCCTCATCCTCTTCTCATAAATCATGTGCTCAAGCCCCCTAATCATTTTTGTTGCCCTCCGCTGGACTCGTTCCAATTTTTCCACATCCTTCTTGTAGTGTGGGTCCCCAAACTGGACACAGTACTCCAGATGAGGCCTCACCAATACCGAATAGAGGGGAATGATCACATCCCTCGATCTGCTGGCAATGCTCCTACTTATACAGCCCAAAATGGCATTAGCCTTTTTGGCAACAAGGACACACTGTTGACTCATATCCAGCTTCTCATCCACCATAACCCCTAGGTCCTTTTCTGCAGAACTGCTGCCTAGCCACTCGGTCCCTAGTCTGTAGCAGTGCATGGGATTCTTTCTTCCTAAGTGCAGGACTCTGCACTTGTCCTTGTTGAACCTCATCAGATTTCTTTTGGCCCAATCCTCTAATTTTGTCTAGGTTCCTCTGTATCCTATCCCTACCATCCAGCATATCTACCACTCCTCCCAGTTTAGTGTCACCTGCAAACTTGCTGAGGGTGCAGTCCACACCATCCTCCAGATCACTAATGAAGATATTGAAAATTACCGGCCCCAGGACCGACCATTGGGGCACTCCGCTTGATACTGGCTGCCAACTGGACATGGAGCCATTGATCACTACCCATTGAGCTTGATGATCTAACGAGCTTTCTATCCACCTTATAGTCCATTCATCCAGCCCATACTTCTTTAACTTGCTGGCAAGAATACTGTGGGAGACCATATCAAAAGCTTTGCAAAAGTCAAGGAATAACACATTCACTACTTCCCCCATCCACAGAGCCAGTTATCTCATCATAGAAGGCAATTAGGTTAGTCAGGCATGACTTGCCCTTGATGAATCCATGCTAACTGTTCCTGATCACTTTCCTCTCCTCAAAGTGCTTCAAAATTGAATCCTTTAGGACCTGCTCCATGATTTTTCCAGGGACTGAGGTGAGGCTGACTGGTCTGTAGTTCCCCGGATCCTCCTTCTTCCATTGTTTAAAGATGGGCACTACATTAGCCTTTTTCCAGTCATCTGGGACCTCCCCCGATCACCATGAGTTTTTAAAGATAATGGCCAATGGCTCTGCAATCACATCCACCAACTTCTTTAGCACCCTTGGATGCAGTGCATCCGGCCCATGGACTTGTGCTTGTCCAGTTTTTCTAAATAGTCCTGAACCACTTCTTTCTCCACAGAGGGCTGGTCACCTCCTCCCCATACTGTGCTGCCCAGTGCAGTAGTCTGGGAGCTGACCTTGTTCATGAAGACAGAGGCAAAAAAAGCTTTGAGCACATTAGCTTTTTCCACATCCTCTGTCACTACATTGCCTCCCCCATTCAGTAAGGGGCCCACACTTTCCTTGACCACCTTCTTGTTGCTAACATACATGTAGAAACCTTTCTTGTTACTCTTAACATCCCTTGCTAGCAAGTGTGATTTGTACTTGGAGTTGCACTGAGTCTGAGTTGAAGTGTGAGTCTGTCCACTGAACAGTCATAAGTGGTTTTTCTGCTGTGTGATCACCTGAACTCTGTTTGTCACATCTACTTATGATCCCTCCACCCATCCAGATGTAATTGTTGGCTGTAAAAATAGTTAGATGCAATGCTAAGGATGCAATAGATGATGTGACCTTATTTAAGATGGTGCTTCTAGGTAACAAACATCAGAACCAGATATTATGAGATTCCAAGAGGGTCAGTGTAGTGGAGTGATTAGCCGCTCCTGCCCGGGAGGGGTTAAAAGTAGCCCTGGAGAGGGCTGTGGCTGGGAGAAGGCAGCTACTAGGCTGATTGGGGAAGCGGCCGCAACTAGGCCATGCTCCAATCAGGCCACAGCTGGCCTGTATAAAAAGGCTGTGAGCCAGAGGCCAAGGAGTCTCTCTCCAGGCTGGGAGAGAGCAGGGCCTGGCTGCCTGCAGAAAGGGTACTGGGAGTGCAGCAGGGCTGGGGAGAGCCAGAGGAGCAGGGGAGCTCCAGGCTGGCAACTCCATAGGCTGCAGGGCCTGGTCCAAGGCCCATAGAGGTACTGGGAAGCAGAGGAAGGCAGCAGGTCCGAAACCCCTTGCATATGATGAGTGGCTTTTACACTGCAGTCTGCCCCAGGGAGCGGGGGCTTGGTGATGACTGGCAGTAGCCCAGACTGAGGCAAGGTGGGGATTAGAGGGTTGGGGATTCCCCAGAGTGGGGAGACCCAGAGACTGGTGGGGGTATTGCCAGGGGGCAGCCCTGGGGTAAAGGGGCACCGGGGTCCGGGAGGGACATGGGGCAGGCAGCAGTGGGACACCGGCCTGCAGAGGGCGCTCTGTGCTGGAAAGAGCAAATTCACTAAGACAACCAGCAGGTGGCGCCACAGGGGTGAGTCTGGCACATTTACAGGCAGGTTTTCTGATTAACTGTTAGTATTTTCAATCCAACTCTGGTAAACAGGCAAATATGACTGGAAAAAGTACACCTGCTCCTCAATCATTTAAGGGAGCTGCCTGTTAATGCTAGCAAGGCATCCCGGATTAGGAACCAACCTGTAAATCTGGGATCAGTCTGTATGACCTGCTGGTGTAGTATAATAATAACAAGTATCAGAGGGGTAGCCGTGTTAGTCTGGATCTGTAAAAAGCAACAGAGAGTCCTGTGGCACCTTTAAGACTAACAGATGTATTGGAGCATAAGCTTTCGTGGGTGAATAAGCATCTGTTGGAGCATAAGCTTTCGGGGGTGAATGCCCATCTTGCGTCTGACGAAGTGGGCATTCACCCACGAAAGCTTATGCTCCAATACAACTGTTAGTCTTAAAGGTGCCACAGGACTCTCTGTTGCTTATAATAATAACAGTTACCATCAATCAGTCCATAGGACAGTAACCTATCTCTAAGGTGCCACAAGTACTCCTGTTCTTTTTGCGGATACAGACTAACACGGCTGCTACTCTGAAACTAGTGGTTAGAGTGCATTACATTCCACTTGGTGCCCGATTCACTGAAGATATGACTCTGTTACAGGGCCTGGTTACAGAAGCTGGTGCTCAAGCTGTAGAGACTTAAGTTTTCAGTTCTCTGTGTTCCTGATTCAGTCCCTGCTGTGTTGGGTATCATAGTGTCTATCACACAAGGATCTCTCACTTTATTCTATATGCATAAATATCAGTAACGTGTTATAGCCCTATGAACATCTAGCTAACTTTATCCTCAGTTGTATTATAACATCAACTTTTTTTCCTATTCCCTTAAGACACACAGGGAAAGGCATTGTATATGTATTAGTTCACCTCTGATAAGTTCAATGGATATCCAGTGCTGTGTTATTTAAAGCTCTGGGTCAAAAACCCACTAAAGTCAGTGGAACTATCTGGGCGATCTAAGCAGGGATTTGCCCATGAGAGGGAGAACAGCAAGGGTTTTTGCACTTAGTTCGTGTTCAGCTGCATTTTCCCACCTTCTTCTCCTCTTCACCCCCCATTGGAGCTCCTTTGTCTCTTCCTCTCCTCCTTCTTCAGAGTCTGTTCTTAGCACGACACATTCCCAGCAAGACTTGAGTCTGCATCAAACTTGCACAACCACAGCGTCTGAGTGGATTCAAAATGAGGCATTCAGTACTGTGGTGATGTGTGTAGGATGCATGTTTAGATAACTATGATGGATAAAGTGAATGCAAAATTTTGACTCAAACTCAGAAAGCAAATATACCAGGAAATATATAAGCAGGAAATAAATGAGAAGATATACGGCAAGTGCCACGTCACAGCCATTTTTCACACCATCCATTTGCCTTAGATAACTAAATTTGACCTCAGTATTCCTTAAGGTAAGTGTGGAAAAGGGACCACTCAGTGCAACAAAAGTAAGTCTCACAGAATTGCAGGCTGGGAAAATGCAGCTTTAACTGCATCACAACAGAGGTGGTGGCACGAGGGTCTACAAAGTGAGTAGGTGTTATGGACTGGGATGTAAGCAGTCTGGCTTTGTGGTCAGAGCAGGCATCATGTCTAGTGGGAAAAGCAGGGATCCAGGTTGAAGAATGAAGCCAGGGATCGGCACCAGAGTCAACTGCCAGTAACCAGAGCCAGGGGCCAAGCCAGAGCAGAATCAGAAACTGAAACTGAGGTCAGGTACCAAATGCCAGAGCCAAGGGACAAGCTGGAGTCAAAGTCAGAAGTGAGCGGCCCGGGTCACAGACATGACTGGTCACTGAGGAGTAGAGGTGAGGTGGGGTGTAAGGACAGGCAATGCTCGAACACATTCGGAACAGGGGCAAAGGCAGGATCCAGGAGCAGAGCAAGAATCAGGAACAGTGTTGGGTGCGAGAGGCAGGTACAAGAAGGGTCCAATGCAGCCACAACAGGAAACCACCTTGTTGCTCAGACAAACTTCCTGTTCCTCCTCCTGGCTTAACTAGAGTATTGGACCAATTGGTGGAGCTGGGTTATTCTCCAATTAGAGCTTCCATGGGTGAGGCCTTAGTGGGGCTATAGTGGTAGTAGCTTCCCACCCCACCTGGCTTCAATAGCTACTGGGTGGAGTTCACGATATGGCAGCTGTCTGGTGACCCCTTCCCCCCCCCCCCCCCAGCTTGGGATCAAAACCTGGGACATCAAGCAGGGAAGGGTGGTGCATGAATCCATCCCATAGTGCTCTGGGTAACCCGGTTACCCTATGATGGAAATGCAACTGGGAGGCTCCCATCATCTCATTTTACTGATATAAGCCGAATCAGAATGAGCTCCCCCTGACATCTAGTGATGAGCTGTGGAAAAGGACTTCAGGAGCTGATCTTGTTTGCATGGGCACACCCACCCTGCCTAGGTGCTCAGCATGATGGGATGGCTTGCTCAAATGGTCACTTCTGGCTGGTGTGGGATCCCCAGTCTCCTCGTTATTGGTGCAGGAGTAATAAAGGGTTTTTATCTTTGTTGTGTGAATCCAGGGCAGCAGAACTGTACTTGGCATTTCCTGATTGAGGAACTCACCTATAATTTACGGCACTCGCTAGGCAGGGGACATGGGTTCCAAAACCCAGCGAGTTGAGAGATGGTGGGGACAAGCAATTGTACCTGGTGGTGTGGGCCTTGCCTAAGGGCCCCAGACACTATTTGACCCTTCCTCTCTCCTCAACCCCCACTAACAGCTGAAATCACTGAGAGCTGTGTTAAGTTGGGGGCCGTGAAGACATTGCGGCAAGCGGGCAGCTGGTGGAGAGTGCGGCCAGCAGGGCGGGTGGCGGAGAATGCCAGAGCAGAGCCCTGCAGAGAGGGGTAGCGAGCAGCGGATCCAGTAAGGTGCCTCCTTACCCCTCCACCCAGGGTGGGAGGTGAACTCTGAAGATGCACCTTTGAACTCTGGGCCTGCACTGTCCAAGGACAGCAACTGTGAGTGGGGTTCAGAGAAGGGATGGGTGCGTTAAAGGGACTTTTGGGTTGCTGGATTTAAGAGCCTGAGGGGAAAAGGAACTGCCCAACTTACTTGGTGGTGGGTCTTTTGCTCATGGTTTATGTTTGTGGTGTTTCCCCAAATTAATGCCACATTATTCCCCGCCTTTTATAAAGTTTTTTGCTACACTCAGACTCTGTGCTTGCGAGAGGGGAAGTATTGACTCTTAGAGGCACCCGGGGTGGTGTGTAATTGTCCAAGGTCACTGGGTGGGGGCTTGAGCCAGTTTTGTGTTGTATTGTTGAAAAGGAACTCCTAGATACAGAACCCAGCCCTTGTTACTGCCAACTCTGACTGGCGGAAGGGTTACACTTTAGTAAATCTAGGTAATCATAATCAAATAGAGCTGTTTCCTTTAGGCAAAGTTGGCAAATATTTAAGGATGAACATGTTATATAAATAGGGTTTTACATGTGGTCAAGTAGGGTCCTTACTCCCCGGGATCACTGTACTAAATAGCCACTAAATGGAGAATTATGTGAGTTGCTGAGGATTACCTGAAACGTACCAACCTCCCTTATCACCCACAATGTTGAGATTACTTGTGTAGCACTCATAAAGCAATGTCAGGGTTAGATTTACCTGGGGCCTGTCCCTTTAAGGATTGAAGGCCAATTGGGGGGGGGGGGGGGCGCAAAGTGGCTAGCTCTGTTGCAGCAGCAGACTTGTGTGTGCTCTAAAAGGACCGAGCAGCACTGGGGCTTGTGCAAGTTGTATTTGTTTCTTTGTTTTATACTAAGTTTAATAAAACTCCAGTTTAAAACTATCACTGGTCTGTAAGTGTAACATTCAGAGGCTTTCAGGACCAGGTCCTTTGAGATTCATCATATATATCGCCATGGCTGAATTCACCTCTGGCACATGAAGGATATGATCTGTCTATATTGTATTCATCTACAGCTCCCCATTTCTGTGATATCTAAGTGCCTCCCACTCTCCAATCTATTTCTCCTCACCCCACCCTCTGAGGTAGGGAAGCGCTATTAGCCCCATTTTCTAAATGGGGAACAGAGACCCAGAAAGATTGAGCTGTCTCATGCTCACACAAAAATTCTTAATGCAGCAGGTAATTGAACCTAGTCTCCTGAGTTCCAGGCTAGCACCTAACCACTGGACCAGCCTTCCTCTCTAATTGATCTTGATGGAAATCAGTGGAGTTGCACCTGGCGATGCCAGTGGTGAATTTGATTATTCATAAGAGTCTAATATTGACCAGCAAAATAATTTTCAACCAGCATACCACCTGTGGTGGGGGAAGCCCCTTGGTTTCCCACCAGGACAAGATTTGGGGTTGTTTCTCTCCTCTGGCACTTGCAGAGTCCTCCCCCTGCTTGTGGTATACAAGAATGTCTCCAAACAAAAAAAAAAAGTTTTTGTCCCTCTCCCTCACTGGGGACAGGGAGAATTAAAGTTAAAAAAACTGGTTTTCAGTCTCTTAGGCATTCTCTCAGCCACCCCTTTGGGCTCAGCTTATCTGTAGTGTTTAGTGTCCTTGACCAGGGCTAGGGTCCATCTTTAGGCCCTCTTCTTTTGGTAACCCTGCTCTGTATCTGGTCCCTAGAGTCTCAGGGCAAGGTCAATGACTATATTCTTCTTCGCTGATCTGATCCTATATAGCCAGTCTTGTTCTAGTTGCCATCCCTTCCTGTGAAAGTCTTCTCCTTTTAAGCTTCCTCCTCCCAGGCAGCGCAAGCCTTGCAGGTGTCTCTGGTTAGTGCTGGCTGAGCCCCAAAGAGCTCATTAGCTTCCTCTCTACTGGGTGAGGGTATGCCCCCTCCCATCTCCTATTTTTGAAAATTGTAGATAAGTGACTTGCCCTAAGGCTCTCATGGAGTCAGTGAAAGAACTCAGTAATGGGAATAGTTAGGCCAATGTCAAAAGCTTTTGACAAATCTCACCTTTCATATTCATTTTGTTTTGAACCATTAGGAATGAGATTGAATAAGATTTAAAAATCAAATAAGAAACTTCACTTTCCTCCAAACCTTTGCTCATTTCCTGAGTTTGTCCTCCGCTAGTCTTAGGACTTTGTGATACTATGATAATTTTGTCTTACTTTTGGTTTGTGCTTCTCAGCAGTGCCTGAAATGCCAGCATACGTCAAGGAAGGCTGCTCTTGTAAGGGCATATATAAATGAGGTGCTAATAACGGTGTCCATGTCACAAAATGTTGACTTTAATCCCCCGCTGTGACTGTTTAACCATTTCTTGAATTTATGTAAGTACACAAGAATGGCCATACTGGGTCAGACCAATGGTCCGTCTGTCCCAGTATCTTGTCTTCCAAGAGTGACCAATGCCAGACGCTTCCGAAGGATTAACAGAACAGGGCAATTATCAAGTGATCCTTCCCCAGCTGTCCAGTCCCAGCATCTCTGTAAATAATAGTGGCCTCCCACACAAGGGGATTGTGGCCCAAAGTTCAAAGTGCGTTGAAGATGTAAAAAAACTAAAAATGTAAACTTCCTCCAAAAAAGCAACACCCTATTGAAATGCTAATACATACTTAATTAATTAGTTAGTTATTGTGAGAAAACCTGTTCTTGTGAGATTTTTTCAGACCAATGTTGTAGACACAAGACATTTTGGATGCGTTTTTGACCCAAAGCCCTGATCCAGCAAGACACATAACATTTGCTAAACTTTAAGCACGTTGAGTCTCATTGAAGCCAATGTGACATACTTAACATTAAACATATACTTAAGTATTATGTTGGATCAGAACCCAATCTACCTTTTGATGTTAGCCCAATTACTCCTATAGTCATTTATGCAGTTCAAGGGGGCTGGGGACACCATGAAAATCATTCTGAGAACACTATACAGTTACTATTGACTGCAGCTCTTGGTAGGCTACAAAGTCCTGTGAAGTTAGTTGTTTTCCCTCTGATTTAAATGGAAATAGGATCTGACCCATAAAAAAGATTTTTCAATACATCATTTGATTGATGTTCTTAAAAATGTCAGATTTAAAGGGTTAAAACTCAGGACAGCTATTAAGAATAAACAAAAAGTCATGATACAAGAGATGTCATCTTGATTAATTGATAAAAATAATACATCATCAGTACCAATTTTATAGCAATTTGAAATAATTTTATTAGGGAAAAATTCTGATTTATAAAATAACTTCAAAGAGTGTTTCGGTAGAAAAGACGTCTTCATCTTTGAAGCTCTTGCAGTTTAAATTGCTCCTATTGGCATGAAAATGTATGTCTAATGAACAAATAAAATAATTGAAGCAATTCTCTTAATTCTTTCCAGAGTTTCTTTCTTTAAGGGATCGGATTGTAAATGAGCAGAATTAACTCCAAGAAAAAGAAAGATCCCTTAAAGTTAAACTTCAGAGGCAATGTGCATACCCACGTGTATTTTTATGTAAAATAATCCTTTCTTTATTTTTTTTTTCTGTTTCCAATGATGGTTTGTTTAAAAATAAATGTAACCTTTTTTTAAACTTAAAAAAAGAGAATATGTTTCAAAACATCAAAAAATGCAAATCCCATATATTTTTCAACTGACAGTTTTTATTAACTTTTTATATATATAGGGAGGAAAAATATTCAGTGGAGTGCAATGCTGTCCCTTATCTTTGAATCAGATCCTGAAGTTCTTACTCATGGTCTGATCCTGCTTCCATTTAAGTCCAAGCTAAACTCCCACTAACCTCAATAGGAGCTTTGCTTGAGTAAAGATGAAGATTCAAGATTTAACATCTACAGGGCTCTTAATGCTGACTGAATTCAGTACCAATCCTCCAAGGGGTGTTGGACTGTATTCATATAGAGTGTTATATTAACATGTTGTATAATCATTTTCTCAGTATGTTTTATTTATTCAGTGCCTGGATATTTAGGCTTTGATTAAGCAAAACACTTAAGCATGTTTTTAATTCTCATTGACTTCAATGGGACTTAAGCACATGTTTAAAATTCAGCACATGCTTAAGTGCTTTATTAAATCAGGGCCTTACAAAGACAAGTTCCTTGCACCAAGGATCTTCTGTCCAGGAGTGTAATCTTGTTACCCTCAATTATAAGAGTAGTACTTACTGTACGCATTCAAGCAGTTTTATTAATATTTGATGCAATTACTCATGTGTGTAATGAACTTGCCACTCTAGCCTGGAAGAGTCATCTACCAGAGCTAGAGCATAAAGCAGAGATCACTACTACTTGAGTTCAAGAGTCAAATTCACTATACTGCAGCAGCAGAGGGAAAAGCTGGATGAATATGGCTTTTTCATGAGAATGGAATTTTTTGCTGGAATGTGTGATTTCTATTATTTTTTAGTGATTTTTTTCAAACCCCTTGCCCCCCAAAAAAGTTTGGGTTATATTTTAGCAATCATACGCTGCAACATTTTGGCCAAAAATACCCAGCTGCAAACACAAAATATGATAATTTGGGGGGGGGAGGGTGCTGTCAACAACCCCCCCCCCCAAAAAAAACCTTTTGAATAAAAATTTCTACAACAATGAAAACTTTTCCATTTGCATCAAAATTGTTCAGGGGAACAAAAACCATTTCCTGACCAGCTGTAGTAACAGGCAGTTAACATCTGGATCATTCACAGAGGGGATCACAAATGCACTTGGCCCAGTGTGCTAGTCCTACAGGGCAAGACACTGCACACAAGAAAGGCTCACCAACCAAAGAGGGATGATGTGGCGTGGCTATAGAAAGAGCCCTGTGTATTTTACATTTACAAAATACCAGAAAATAAAATGAAAAAGAACACAGAAAACAACATAAAATGAAAAACTCGCCCTGCGGTGGCAGCTCCTGCTGCTCCTGCCCTATGGGCCTGGCTAGGCTCAGCTCCCTGCTCTGAGCATTGTGGGCTGGTACACAGAGTGGCAGCACTTCTCAGGTTTGCCCCCGCTCACCATCATCATGACGGTGGTTGGGCGACAACATCACTCCAGCACAATTGGCTTTGCTAGAGAAGTTTGATTCTGGCAATTCAGGCAGCAGGCCTTGCTGGATCCAGAGATGTGAGCGATTCCGCGTGGTATAACAGAGAAAGCACAAGAATTCAGGGTGAATGCCCTGATATTTGCCATGGGTGATGCTGCTGATAACATCCTTTGGGCCCTACCCCTCGCTGATGAAGAAAAGAAAGAACACACCAAAGTGAAAGAGGCTTTTGATACCCATTTCATAGGCAGACAGAATATCATATATGAAAAGTCCTCAATTTACTTCTGAAACACAGGGCTTGCACAGGACTTTGATTTTGAACATCCCACTAGTAGTCCACATTACCCCCAGAACAATGGGGAGGTGAAGAGAACAGGGCAGACTTTATAAAGACTTCTGTAACAATTAGTTGGCCCATACAGAGTGCTCGGTCAACCTTGCTTGTGTCTGGACTCTCTCCAGCAGAATTTCTGATTGGAAGATGACTTAGGAAACCTTTACTTGTGGCTCCAATACTGCTTAAACCTAAGTAGCCCCACCTGAAGGAATTTCAAAAATGGGTCCCTGAAATAAAAATTCAGCCGCAACAAAATAGCAGTGTTTGGCATGGAACAAAAGCACTCCCTGAACTGAGACCATGGAACAAAGTTTGGCTCACAAGCTCCTAGACGTTTGGAACTGTTTGGAACCAGGCATAAACTCCCAGATACTACCTAGTGGAAACTTCAGGAGGAGCTGGATTGATCTTCATTATTTCCCAACACAACAGAGAGAGGATCTGGCACCTGCAGTAACTCTGTCAGGAAGTGAGCTCCTCTCCAGGGAACTCCACACACAAACTCAACAGAAATGAGAACATGGTCTGGAAGACTGATCAGACTCCCTCAAAGACTTGATCTTTGGAATACAGCTTATGACTATTTAAATGGAATCAATATGGGGTCATAGTAATATAAATAGTTTTAAGGAATTTGAAGTTTATTTTGAATTATGTAAATATACCTTTGTTTATAATTTGTTTTAATCTTTTATTATGAAGAAATGGAGATATGAAGTAGTTACAGAGTCCCCCACAGTTACCAGACAGGACCAGGATTTGTTGCAGCAGGGAACTTAATAAACATGGGAACTTCCTGGTTGGGGAGTTCTCTAATTCCTGCTTAAGACATGGCTTTTTGTGTTTGTGTCTTCACGCTACAGATGGGAGGAGTGGGGGGGAATGAATCACTATTTTAGATTACTCATAAAAGCAAGGTCCTGATCACTTGTGGTCATTACAATCCTATGGCACTTTCTATATCAGTAGTGGTGGTAATGAGACCTGGGCAAATAATTCACAACTAATAATGTATTTCAGAACTATAATCTCTTTTTATGATCACAGCATGGCTGAGAGGAGATTGCAACTTCCTTGTATTAACTTGTCACTCAGCACATTACTTTTGCTTTTACTCTGTGGTTTGATCATGAAGAGTTTGTGCCTGTGAGTATCTGATACTTAATATTGTAAATTCATGCTGTGTTGGGGCTTGTGTTTTCCAAGTTTCCAGGGAGCTGAGAGGTTGTAATTATGCCTCCGGAGACACAATTCTTCCCAGAGCTGTTTCCTGAGGCAGTGTGGCTCCATAACACTCTCTCCACAGAGCAGTGGCTGTTTGACACAATCTGATCCTCTCTATTTAAATGCAGATCAGTGTAAACTGCAACATTGGGGTCCCCAGAGTTCAGGACTGTGCAGGTCCTGTTGTTGAATCAGACCCAGATTTTTTGGGGGAGGGGTGGGGAAGGTGGGGGGGCAGATTCTGACACCCTAATGCTCACACTCACACCATACTTCCTCGAGTTGTTCTGTTGTGTGTTGTGAGTGCCGTGTATGAAGTGAGGGAAGGCATCTGAATCCAACTCTTGGTGTACTTCTCATTATTTCAGTCTAGAAGATTACAGAGTGCATGATGCGGTGTTATAAAAGAAGACAGATTTCCTACTAGCATTCCAAATGGAATTGGTTTTAATTTAATACACTGTTGAAGATTAATTGAGAAGAGGATTTATTTTAAACTTCCATTGAGTAACATCATCATAAGCTACGTGATCCTCCCTGATTAAGTCTAGTGACAAGCTATGTGCTGAAACCTTTCTTCCCTCTTAGAGGCACGTTACACAGGCTAACGAGGCCAATAAGAGGAACACCACAATGGTTCTGTCACCAGCTCATATTCTGACTAGTGGCAGAGAGTTCACTGCCATTGTTTCTCTGGGGTAACTGCTAGAGCTTAATTATGGACTGCAGTTGCTGTTCTTTGTGATAATGGAAGAGAGAACAAGTATCAGAGCATATATAATGTTGTATGTATCTAGTGTTTATCACCATTTTGTTTAGTGTCTATCTATGCATGTTAATCTCATTTTCTCGAGATTATAGGCATGTTTTGTTTTTCAAGTGTATAGTTGCCAAACATTCAGTGATTCATACTGCTGGAATATAACTGTCATGAGGCCTTTCCACTCTTGATTGTACTTTATTATTAATTTGTTAGTGCTTTTAACTGGGTGGAATTCTCTATTTTATGTTATGCAGGAGGTCAGACTAAATGGTCCTAATGACCTTTTCTGTCCTTAAAATCTCTGAAGGCAGCCATCACTGGAGCATCTAGATGGTGTTAGATCCACAATAGAGGTCTCCCTACGGGATGGGGAGCAGGCAGATACCGGGCACAGTGCTGGTATATAATACTTTAAATTATTTTTATTGAGTACAAAACAAACCTTATTTACTTTACATTTACAACCCAAACATACTATACCAGATTCCCAAAGATCAGAATGGTTCCGATGGCCAGTCGAGATTCATTTAGATCATAAGATGCGGGGAGCTGGCGAAAACCACATCTGTATCTACACGGGACTCTGGATCAATAAACGACTCAGATTTGCAGAAGTCCATTTTGTTGCATCATCCGTTCTTTGCCTTTGTTTACTAGGCCTTCTACCCACACAATTCCAAAGAGACAATCCTGGGCGGGCCACCATGATCCAAGCTGTGCCATTTCCTCCAGTTCTTATACAATTTTATATCAGTTCAGCTGGTTGTTTTCTGCTGATTTTCCATATTTTTCTCAGAACATAACAAGATTGTTTTTTCACAAATAGTTCTAATGGTTCTTCACCTTACCTTACGTTCTTGCTTTGGTTGCCAACTTGCAATGCACGTATTCATGTCAAGCACGCATCATTCAGGCCTCAATGACCTATAACATATTACATGGACATATGAATCACAATGTATAGATAGATAGATAGATAGATATCCCAACAATGAATCACAATGTATATTGTATAATGCCAACAATGGCATTACATATGTTTTGAAGTATTGTCTCCATCAAGGAAAGCCTCCAGGGTTTTCAGAACTAGGTGTTTCATGTCAGGCTCTTAAGTCCATTGTTAGGTGTCCCCAAAAGAGGTCTGTTTTTCAAAAAAGCTGAGCTCCCTGCAGCTCCCCTTGACTTGGTTGTACAGTGCTTCTGGAAGTCAGATAACTGACTGCCTCAGGGTTTCTTGCACCTTCATCTCAAGCATCTGGTAGTGGTCACTGTCAGAGACACGATTTTAGGACAGGGTGGGCCACTGATCTGATCCAGTTGGGCAGTTCCTCTGTTCCTGTGTAGATAGAATGCAGTGAGCTGCAGTTTTTACAGGATGATGGAGTTAAGACTCTTACAGAATGTACTGTAGGATTTTATTTACCTCAGGTAACCAGGACATTAATATAATTCCCATCAAAAAGATAGAAACATTGCTTGCACATTGTCCTGCAATGACTCTGGGGAGGGCTGGGTTACCTGGAGTGTCCCATTGAGAGAGGGACTTCGGGAGCTATATCCTTGCACTATCAAGAAAAGAGGAAAAGTGTTTATTAAAATTGCTTTCCTTTTGATAGTTAATATGGAACCTGCCTTTAAGAAAGAGTCTCCAGCGCTCAATCAAGTACACTCTGGTGGATTGCAAATCTGCAAAAGCTCCTTGACCTTGACCATAGCACTCTGTCCTCAACATTGCCTGCCGGCCATCAAATAAGCAATGAATGAGTCAGGCAGCGGTCAGTGCATGTGCCATGGGAAGAAATAGTTCTACAGCAGATAAAACAAAGGGAAGGAGCATATTTGCTATTCCACAAAATGTGATCATTTGCACATGGTCTTCTCATCAATGAAAAATGAAAGCACTCCTATTATACAGCTGTGGTATATTATTCTGAAGGGCTGTGATATATTTTTTTTTTCTGATAAAACCATTACAGGTTATTTGCTAGTTTGTTTTTTTGGCTTCCAATATAACATCTGTAGCAGAGCTGTTTCGGTCTGTAGACTCTTTGGATTATCCACGCACGATCAAACAACTGAGTTTATCTCATAGTGAGAAATGCTTAACTATCTAAGTTGCTCTGAATTTTCTTGTTACTGTCCAGTGAAATTAGGTTAGATCTGGACTGAGTTGTCTGTGTCTCTGTCTCAGTGGAATGATTGCTATATCTTCTCTGTGTATATTTTTCCTTGTTGAGGTTCTGAACTGGAAATAAACAACTCCCCCTTGTTCCATATGTGACACCCAGGACAGTTTGGAGGCAAACTGGGGGGAGGGATAGCTCAGTGGTTTGAGCATTGGCCTGCTAAACCCAGCGTTGTGAGTTCAATCCTTGAGGGGGCCATTTAGGGATATGGGGCAAAAATCTGTTGGATGATTTAATTGGGGATTGGTCCTGCTTTGAGCAGGGGGTTGGACTAGATGATCTCCTGAGGTCCCTTCCAACCCTGATATTCTATGATCTCAACCATTCTATGATCTCACTCAAGATAACAGGCCTCTGGTTTAAAAGGGAGGCATGTTGTGATGGGGACCCTGGAGTTTGGCACTCAATTGCCCACTTGGGCTCTGCACCAGCAAAGCACTTAAGCATATGCTTAATTTATTCACATTAATATTTTCTTTTTATTTCAAGTCAGATTCTAGCCTTGTCAGTAATGTGAAACTATTTCTTTCCAAATATTCCTTTTACACATCTGCCAAAGGCTGCTTAGTGGTTAGAAATCAGTATCCTAGATCACATTTATACTTTGGGTTAGAAGGAATCATTAAAATAATGATTTTCAGATGCCAGTACAGAAGACTTTCTGAAAACTTTGCCATCCTTTTTGCTTATTCCTCCTAATTCTCTGATCTGCATTCATTGTACATTACTCCCATGAAACATTTTGTTTTCCAATGAGTAAATTCTTCAGATCTTTCAGTAACCCTTGGGGATGCTGTTCTTTTCATTATTTTCATGATCCATTTGATTAAGTTCTTGACTGGCTTTATTTTCAGCAGGTTTTTTTTCTTTTCTTTTCATTCCCTCCACTTGCCTCAGAAAATATTTTGATGGAATTACATTAGGAAATAAAATATTTTTATTCAAAACACTGCCCACATTTTGTTCTGCTTTTCTATTAATTTCCAGCCTTACTGCAGTTTGAAATACTGCAAATGTGTAAATATTGATATTCTTAACACTCATAGATGGCTCCACACCATAGAGGAAATAACATTTTTGATAGTGAAGGATGGTTAATGCTAGAGGTGCTAATAATGACACTTCACATTTCTATAGCATTGTTCATCCACAGATCTGAAATTGTTTTATATAGGTGTGTGAGCATTGGTAAAACAAGGCATAGAAAACAAAAGTGATTTGGCAAAATTCATACTGGGAGTGACTAGCAATTGGATATAATATCCGGGTTTCCTGACTATCAGTTTTGTGCTTAATCCATTGAAGCTGCTTCCTCTAATGCACTTCTTTTCTGTATAATGTGGCTAAATATCTTGGGGCAGGTCTGGAGCCTGGTGAAAACTGTCATAGCTCCACTGAGGTCAGTGTCCATTGGGATAGGTGGTAGTCTGGGGGGAGGGATAGCTCAGTGGTTTGAGCATTGGCCTGCTAAACCCAGGGTTGTGAGTTCAATCCTTGAGGGGGCCACTTAGGGATCTGGGGCAAAATCAGTACTTGGTCCTGCTAGTGAAGGCAGGGGGCTAGACTCAATGACCTTCAAGGTCCCTTCCAGTTCTAGGAGATAGGATATCTTTATTTATATGGCCCTATCTTTCTGTCATGTCATTTGTGTAATACACCTCTTTGTTTGGAAAATAAAGGTAAGTACTTTCTATTTCTAGTTTTGGGGCCAAAATCCTCCCTGGTCAGACTTTTGATCTGAGGGAGTTTAGATCCTGATCCAGTTCCAAACTTTGTGCCGCTCCCCTATCTCTATCATAGACTGAACAAAAACATGGGTCTACACAACCCCTTGTCTTGGGGGAACTTCAGATCGAGTTGTCTTAGACATATGTCCCAGTGACTAGGCAACAAAATGACAGATGAAATTCAATGTTGAAAAATGCAAAGAAATGCACATTGGAAAACATAATTCCAACTATACATATAAAATGATGGGATCCAAATTAGCTGTTGCTACTCAAGAAAGAGATCTTGGAGTCATTGAGGATAGTTCTCTGAAAACATCCACTAAGTGTGCAGTGGCAGTCAAAAAAGCTAACAGAATGTTGGGAACCATTAGGAAAGGGATAGATATTAAGACAGAAAACATCATATTGCCTCTATATAAATCCATGGTATACCCACATCTGCGTGCAGATCTGGGTGCTCCATCTCAGAAAAGATACATTGGAACTGCAAAATGTACAGAAAATGGCAACGAAAATTATTAGGGGCATGGAACTGTTTCTATAGTAGGAGAGATTAATAAGACTGTGACTTTTCAGCTTTGAAAAGAGATGATCAAAGGGGGATATGACAGAGGTCTATACAATCATGACTGGTGTGGAGAAAGTAAATGAAGTGTTATTTATGCCTTCTCCTAACCCAAGAACTAGGGGTCATCAAATCAGATTAATAGGCAGCAGGTTTAAAACACACAAAAGGAAGTATTTCTTCACACAACGCATAATCAACCTATGGAACTCCTTGCCAGCGGATGTTGTGAAGGCCAAGAGTATAACAGGGTTCAAAAAAGAACTAGATAAATTCATGCAGGATAGATCCATCAATGGCTATTGGCCAGGCTGAGCAGGGATGGTGTCCCTAGCCTCTGTTTGCCAGAAGCTGGGAATGGGCAAGAGAGGATGGATAACTTGATGATTACATGTTCTGTTCATACTCCCTGAAGAACCTGACATTGGCCACAGTTGAACAACAGGCTACTAGGCTAGATGGACCTTTGGCCTGATCCAGTATGGCCATTCTTATGTTCCTGTGTGCTTATGTTCAGGATGGCTTCTGCAATAGATGATATGGAGGACAAATAGAAGGCTCACAAATGATTTTAAGTGATGCAACCCAGTTCCTATACATTACCGCCTACATCCCCTTTCAAATCCCTTTTGAAGATTCATGAGTGCCTTCTTCACCCTACCATTGGAAGGGGTTGAGTGGTGGTAAAATGGTGGGAAAAAAGTGGGGCAGAAAGAGTTAGCATCTTTCCCTAGGTCTTCTAGTGCATCTGGTCTTCTTTCTCTGTCTGTCTTTTATATTGTAAATCTCCTGGGCCAAGAGTTATCTAGGTGTCATGTACATGGCTGGACACATTGCTGGCAATTTAATGAATAACTGCTAAGGCACAATGCCTCCTGTGTCTAACTGTGGCAAGGGGCAACCAACCCCTTACATAGATTTTTTTCATGAATAGATCCCAAGTCTCTTATTAAAGGTGGGTAGGCATCATTATCCTTAGGTTACAGGTGGGCAAACTGAGGCACAGAGTAAATCAATGACTTGCCCAGACCCAAAGACAGACTCAGAAATAGAAGCAAGTCTTCCCGAATCCCAGTCAAATGCTCTTCCTCTCTCTCCCTTATGGAGCATTGGCTACAAACCATAACAGAGCCATACGCGTTTGTAGGCTTGTACGTGTGGAACTCCGACTGAGGTCAGTCAGAGCATAGCCAGAGTAAAATGGAGTCAGGACCCCAAGATTTGGCCCTAACTGTTCAGTGTGATAATTCCATTGCATGCAATTGCGGCACTAAATTCTGCTAATGAGGCGGGGGTACAAATAGGGTGACCAGATAGCAAGTGTGAAAAATCAGGACAATTTTTTTTTTCCGGGGGGGAGGTTTCATTTATAAGAGAAAGCCCCTAATATCATGATGGTCCTGATAGTATCAGGATGTCTGGTCACCCTAGGTGCAAATGTTATTTGAATGATACTAATGCTAGCTTGTTTTTGTGATGCGTGGCTAAATATAATCAATATTATGATTCAGTGATGCTGCTTCCATGCAGCAGAGACTTCTGAAAATATGAAATCTGATTTTAAAATAGCAAGTAAAATATCCTACACGTTTATAACTGGGGAAGGTGTGTGTGCGGGGGGGGGGAGGGGGGATGAATTGCTGACACACTGGCTTACCTGCCATTGCATTTTCATTGGATCTGTGTACCTTGTAAATGAATATCAGCTGTAATTAAGGCTGCATTCAAATGAATATGAGCTATTAGACCATAAAACAAATAATTCTTGACCATTCTCTGTGAAAACATCAACTGACTAATTCTCATAGCAGACATAATACTCATAATTTATAACAGCTAACTCATAATTATCTGTGAGCAGTGCCTTTTTTTATCTTGGCTTTTGGTACAATGAACCTTTAAAAAATAGTTCACTCTATGAGTTTCCACCTGCCATGTTCCAATTTAAATTCAATTATTTGGGGTGAATGAGTTGCAAATTATTATGGCTTAAAGATGGAAATACCCTGTGTCATAACTATAAAGGGAAGGGTAACAGCTCTCCTGTGTACAGTACTAAAATCCCTCCTGGTCAGAGACTCCAAAATCCTTTTACCTGTAAAGGGTTAAGAAGCTCGGGTAACCTGGCTGACACCTGACCCAAAGGACCAATAAGGGGACAAGATACTTTCAAATCTTGGGGGGGGGGCAAGGCTTTTGTGTGTGCTCTTTGTTTTAAGGGGTTGTTCGCTCTTGGGACTGAGAGGGACCAGACATCAATCCAGGTTCTCCCCATCTTTCTAAACAAGTCTCTCTTATTTTCAAAATTGTAAGTAAAAGCCAGGCAAGGCGTCTTAGATTTACTTTGTTTTCTCAACTTGTAAATGTACCTTTTACTAAAGTGTTTATCTTTGTTTGCTATACTTTGAACCTAAGACAGAGGGGCGTCCTTTGAGCTCTTTAAGTTTGATTACCCTGTAAAGTTATTTTCCATACTGATTTTACAGAGATAATTTTTACCTTTTTCTTTAATTAAAAGCCTTCTTTTTAAGAACCTGATTGATTTCTCCTTGTTTTAAGATCCAAGGGGGTTTGGATCTGTATTCACCAGGAGTTGGTGAAAGGAAGGAGGGGGGAAGGGTCAATTTCTCCTTATTTTAAGATCCAAGGGGGTTTGGATCTGTATTCACCAGGAGTTGGTGAAAGGAAGGAGGGGGGAAGGGTCAATTTCTCCTTGTTTTAAGATCCAAGGAGTTTGGATCTGTATTCACCAGGGAATTGGTGAAAGGTTTCTAAAAGCTTCCCAGGGTAGGGAATGGTGGCAGCGGACCAGAACTAAGCTGGTAGTTAAGCTTAGAAGTCCTCATGCAGGCCCCTACATTTGTACCCTAAAGTTCAAAGTGGGGATACAGCCTTGACACCCTGTAATCAAAGTAATATGAATCTTACAAGCATAGAGGCCGTTGCAACTGGACATCCATGTCCAGATGAAGCTATTCTTACTGCCAGTTATTTAACACTTGTGGGGTGGGGGGAGGGGAGAACATAGGAATTGGCATATTGTAACAGACTCAAGGTCCACCTAGCTGAGCATCCTGTCTCCAACTATGATCAGCACCAGAGCTTCAGAGGAAGGTATAAGAACCAGAAAGTAGGCAGATGTGGGATGACCTGTTCCCAATGAAGGTCTCCTGATAGTTGGAGGTTGGCTTTTACTGTTATTACAAATATTCTTGGTCTCCATATAAATAGTACAGTACTACTATAGTAAATTGTAGTGTCTTCCTCCTTTAGTGTAGTGGAATTGTCTTGTGGATAAGACAATGTGTAACACTGACAGACCCCAGTCGCCAGTAAGCAGGATTGAACTGGGGATCTCTGAAGCATAGTGCATGAGCTTCTACCACATGAGCTAAAAGCCAACAGGAGGCTGTTAGCTAAGACTGTAGAGCAGACTCATTTTATCTCTCTCTTTAAGTGGTCTCGGTGCCACTAGATGGGACAGAACACCACACCCAAAAGATGCAAATGCACTGGGACTCTGGAGTAGAGGTGGTTAGGAATTTTTTGACAACATATTTTTTCAGCAGAAAATACTGATTCATCAAAACCTTTCTTTGAGAAAGGCCTGGCTTTGACTAAACTTTCTCAGGTCCAGGATGGAATGTCTGGTGTGAGGCCGAGAACCAGCTCGAGAGTAGCCAATAGCTTGGTGGTTAGGGCACCCCCAGATGCTGTGGGAGAGTGAGGTTCAAATCCCTCTGTATTCCAGACGAGTACTCTAATCACCAGGCTGTAGAGTCAGCCTTTCTCTCAGCGCTATTTAATATGGAAGTTATACAAAGTGGACCATCTCCAACAGACAAGATTGGGGGAGCCCTGTCTCAGAGAAGCCAATAGCACTTGGGTGAGGTGGGGAAGACCCAGGTTTAAGTCCTTGCTCTGAATCAGACAGATCCCAGACTTGAACCTGATTCTTCAGGTGCAAGCCCTCTCCAGCTGGCTTCTGGAGTGGTCTTTCTCCACCTTTTCACAAACATTTGTGAAAGGTGTCCTTTTTGTCCTGGTTCAGAGGGGGAACATTGTTGAAATGTCAATTATTTGCAGGATAGGAAAGCCATTTCCCATCGAGATGTACTCAAGAGCTCTGTGTTCAGTTCCTAGCACTCTTTACTATTCTGAGCCTCCCTCCCTGTTTGTGTCTTTACTCCCTCGCTTATGTCTTGTCATGTGTTTAAACTGTAAGCTGTGTGAGGGAGGAACTATCATTTTATTGTGCATGTATGCTGCCAAGCACAGTGGGGTCCCGATCCCTTACTAGGGCTGTATGTGGGACAACAATACAAATAATAATTAATATTGATATTCTGTTCAATTCAGTTCTCAAGGACTGTATCAAGCAATTCCTCAGCTTGATGTGCAGTATTCACTGCAGTCCCATGCAGGGGGGTTATAAGCACTCTCCATCATAACCATATTTCATGTTTCTTCAAGACTCTACAAACTTATTTGGCAGAAACGCTATGCGTGAAATTAAGCAAAGTGGCAGAGTGTTCTGGTTCACGAAGGGGCATTTTGTTTGTGGACCATGACTCTTATAGAAACTGAAACTTCAGCAAATATGTTTTAATTCATTTATATTCTCTTCTGTTTCCAGGAGCATCCTGCAGATATAGAGATCAATATTTTATAACTCCAGACTTATCCCCAAATGCAAAAGCATTACTGGGATGCTGAGCTTTGAAACAACAAACCAAACCAAAAAAACCCAACAGATAAAACAATGCTACCATAAAACTTTTAAAGGTCCAGATCCACAACGGGTGGAAATCAGCCCTTTATATTTTAAAATGTAGGCTTTTTGTTTTTGCTTTTTTAACTACATTCTATCTGCAACATGCAGCAAGCTGAAAAGGTTTCAGACAAACTAAGTAAGTGATAAAATGGAACAAAATTAAGTTTCTAATTATAAGGCGTACAAACGGATTGCTTTTCCATAAGAAAACATGCAGATTAACATTTCCAAAGGGAATGTCTTTAAAAGGATTAGAAGTTCATACGTACTGGTGGATTAACTGCCGTGAATAGAAAATGTTAGCGTCGTTCCTGGTCTGTAATACCATGTACACTGTACAACTCATCCTCTCCCTTAGTACAGCAAGAAACACAAAAGCATCAGTTGTAATGAGAGCTTAAAAAGCAAACACAGGTTGGAGTGTAATGAATTTAAGGCACTGGAAAGGGGCTCACATGTGTGTGTGTGTGTGTGTGTGTGTGTGTGCGCGCGCGCATGTGTGTAAAGGTGAGATATTTAATATTTAAAAAGGGGTCTAGAGGTGATCCCGGCAATTACAGACCGGTAAGTCTAACGTCAGTACCAGGCAAATTAGTTGAAACAATAATAAAGTATAAAATTGTCAGACACATAGAACATAAATTGTGGGCAAAAGTCAACATGGTTTCTGTAAAAGGAAATCATGTCTTACTAATCTATTAGAGTTCTTTGAAGGGGTCAACAAACATGTGGACAAGGGGGATCCAGTGGACATAGTGTACTTAGATTTCCAGAAAGCCTTTGACAAGGTCCCTCACCAAAGGCTCTTACGTAAATTAAGTTGTCATGGGATAAGAGGGAAGATCCTTTCATGGATTGAGAACTGGTTAAAAGACAGGGAACAAAGGGTAGGAATAAATGGTAAATTCTCAGAATGGAGAGGGGTAACTAGTGGTGTTCCCCAAGGGTGAGTCCTAGGACCAATCCTATTCAACTTATTCATAAATGATCTGGAGGAAGGGGTAAACAGTGAGGTGGCAAAGTTTGCAGATGATACTAAACACCAAAGCAGACTGTGAAGAACTTCAAAAAGATCTCACAAAACTAAGTGATTGGGCAACAAAATGGCAAATGAAATTTAATGTGGATAAATGTAAAGTAATGCACATCGGAAAAAATAACCCCAACTATACATACAATATGATGGGGGCTAATTTAGCTACAACTAATCAGGAGAGAGATCTTGGAGTCATCGTGGATAGTTCTCTGAAGACGTCGACGCAGTGTGCAGCGGCAGTCAAAAAAGCAAACAGGATGTTAGGAATCATTCAAAAAGGGATAGAGAATAAGACGGAGAATATCTTATTGCCCTTATATAAATCCATGGTACGCCCACATATTGAATACTGCGTACAGATGTGGTCTCCTTATCTCAAAAAAGATATACTGGCATTAGAAAAGGTTCAGAGAAGGGCAACTAAAATGATTAGGAGTTTGGAATGGGTTCCATCTGAGGGGAGATTAAAGAGGCTAGGACTTTTCAGCTTGGAAAAGAGGAGCCTAAGGGTGGATATGATAGAGGTATATAAAATCATGAGTGGTGTGGAGAAAGTGAATAAGGAAAAGTTATTTACTTGTTCCCATAATATAAGAACTAAGCGCCACCACATGAAAATAATGGGCAGCAGGTTTAAAACATTCTTCACACAGCGCACAGTCAACCTGTGGAACTCCTTGCCTAGGACTATAACAGGGTTTAAAAGAGAGCTAGATAAATTCATGGAGGTTAAGTCCATTAATGGCTATTATCTAGGATGGGTAAGGAATGGTGTCCCTAGCCTCTGTTTGTCAGAGGGTGGAGATGGATGGCAGGAGAGAGATCAGTTGATCATTACCTGTTAGGTTCACTCCCTCTGGGACATCTGGCATTCGTCATTGTCAGTAGACAGGATACTGGGCTGGATGGACCTTTGGTCTGACCCAGTATGGCCGTTCTTTTGTTCTTATGAGAGATGAGAGATTAGGCTTCATAGGCAAAATCCTGAAGCTTTTGCTCAGACAAAACTTCCACTGAATTGAAAACTAAGGGCTCACATTGTGGTTTTACAATCTTCCCCCAAAAGGGCTAGTGAATCAGGACGCTGCCCCTGGAGTCAGGGCCATCCCTACGGGGGAGCATGGCCCAGGACATAGGTGCTGAGTTGCTAATGTTCCAGGGGGTGCTCCCCCTCAGCTCTGCCCATGCTCCGCCCCCACTCCACCCTTTTCCCCAAGGCCCCGCCCTGCATCTTCCCACCTTGCCCCGCCCATGCCCCGCCTCTTCCCACCCTGCCTCTTCCGCACCTAGTTCTACCCCCTTCCCCGAGCGCGCTGCACCCTCGCTCCTCTTCCCTCCCCCCCAGCATCTCCTGACACCGCGAAACATCTGATCCACAGCAGGCGGTAGGCACTGAGAGGGAGGGGCCCATCGTCAGGCAGGAGGCGGAGGTTCTGGTAGGGGTGCTCCTCCTGACCCCCTCCCACCTACTGCTCGCCTCCCTGTGCACCTATTCACCCCGCTCGCTCGCCTCCTGTCTCATCTCCCCACCCAAAGTGCAGGGTCTGGGGCAGTTGCCCCGATTCTCTGTACCCAAGGGACGGCTCTGCCTGGAGTTCACCAGGGAAGGAATTCTACCTCAGAGAACCCTGTCACTCCAGTGGGCTGTTAATTTGCTCCTTGCCCCCACTGCCTCAATAGGGAGAGAGCAGGTGTGCAACACCCACTTTCCTGAGGTTGCCTAGACCCAAAGTCCAGGGATTTAGAGGCCTCACTGTGTGTGTGTGTGTGTGTAATAGGGGGTCTGTCAACTCTCCGTTCTGACCTTGTGCAACTGTGTGGTCCAAGCCACAATCTGGCCCTACATAAGAGTCTCAGAATTTGGGCCGGGGATGCTGATAAATCTCACCATGAAAGATTCTGTGCTTGAAGCAACATCACGGCTTCTTCTCCTTTCTTCCCTAAGTCATTTTTCCTTTATCCTTCTCTGCTGGAATATAAAATTGTTCAGGGCTGTTCTTAGGATGACCATCTTCTGAATGGCCCTGAACCTGAGTTTATCTTAAAACTTCATTTCCGCTCTGCCTTAACAATCCATTAAAGAACATAAAAGATTGTAAAAGCCACATGACTATTGAAGTGAACCTATTGGGTGCATTCTTTGCCCCCTTCCTCCGACAGTCTCAAGTGCAGGACTGGCAAAGATTCATAGTGGCCAGGGGAACAAACCCTAAGAAATTATCTGAGGACAAGTACCTGCCCAATTAAGTCCGGAGGACCATGCATCCCTTTGGGAATGAAACAGGGGAGTGTTAATTGTGCCATGGCCTTCTGTCTAATCCAAGCAAACTTGCAGTGCAAGGTGGCTGTGATTTCAGGGAGACAGAACAGTTCTCCACATTCTTCTGCAAATATCACCAGATATGGGTGTAGGCCTATACTTTTGACCCACTTATGGACTCTAGTCTTTGAACCTGCTCAATGGAAAGGCATGTGAGGAACTTTATAAAGAGACCATCAGGAAGATTTCCTCATTCAGAGTCTTCTCCTCTGGGCATCATCCAGGTCCCATTAATTTAATTTGATTAAAAATGTATATGTATATTTAGGGCAAAGGTTTCAAACTTGGTTGCCTGCCTAAAGTTAAGTTCTTAAATCCATAAACTTGGATCATCCCCTTGGTAAAAAATAGTTTCTAAGATACAATTTGTTTCTGTTGTTTACTACATTTTACTCCGGTTTTTGCATGTTTTTGTGTGTGGTCACTGGAGCTCACAAAGTAGCAGAGGGATAGAACCTGTAATATTGCCAACTCAAAACATTCAAAAGTCATGAGGCCGCTGCCAAAAAATCATGAGTTTTTTTAACAACAACAAATTTGGGATTCTTTTTATTTGCCTTCTGGTTTTGGGATCTTCAGGGTTCATGTTTTCAAGCTTTTCTGTGCAACTATGAGATCTAGAGACTTTTTTTAAATGGACACTGAGATTCTTATGTCATCAAATGACTCCAGGAGCTAGGGCTTTGTATTGTGAGTCTCACAATAAAATTGTAAGAGGCAGCACATTAAAAACAAGTCTAATATGCCCAGTGCATGGTGGGGATAGAAAATATCTGTCTTTACAAAAGCTGATTTTTTTTTGCAAATAGTAAATTCTCTAAAATATGTATTTGCCAGGTCACCAAACCTATCTGCAAATTTGGGTCATTCACCAAATAATTGTGGCCAAAACAAAACTGATTTTTTCCCATAAATGTCAAAACATTTTGTTTCAACATTCTTGCAATGAACTGGTTGGGCATTTGGTTTCAAAACGAAGGTATGGTGATTCAAATTGACATTTTAAAATGACATTCAAAATACTTCGTTCAAATCAACCAAACCTGTTCCCAAACGATCTTTTCAGTATTGCTGTGTTAGGATTCAGTTTAGACTACTGATCAACATGACATTAGACAACCATGTCAATCAATTTATTAATCAAATATTGTACACCAAAGATGAATCAACATGATACAGAAAAGATTAATACCTCACCTAATCTGGGAACACTGGCTTCTTGCCTCCTTGTTCTAAATTGGTTGCAATTTTGTAGGTTTTTATACACTACTTATTTACTTAATTTGGCCCCAAGTGGCCTGACCAAGGATGCACAGCAAGTCAGTGACAGACCTGGGAAGGTGAGGATGAAAAAGAGACTGGGGAGAATGTAGACTTCTCTCTTCCCCTGGTCCAGCAAACCAATGGAAGTGGTGATCAAGGGAAATGGGGACAATTGCAAATGCAAAGTGGGATTAAAAGGCCTGCTCTTCTCTGACTGCACTAATAGGTGCTGGCTGCTCCTAGTCTGAGGCCTGGTCTACACTAGGAGTTTATATCGAATTTAGCGCCGTTACATCGAATTAACCCTGCACCCGTCCACACCACGAAGCTATTTAGTTCGACATAGAGCTCTTTTAAATTCGACTTCTGTACTCCTCGAAAACGAGAGGAGTAGCGCTAAATTCGAAATGGCAATATCGAATTAGGCTAGGTGTGGATGGAAATCGACGGTAATAGCTCCGGGAGCTATCCCACAGTGCACCACTCTGTTGACGCTCTGGACAGCACTTCGAGCTCGGATGCTCTGACCAGCCACACAGGAAAAGCCCCGGGAAAATTTGAATTCCTTTTCCTGTCTGGCCAGTTTGAATCTCATTTTCTGTTTGGACAGCGTGGAGAGCTCAGCAGCACTGGCAACGATGCAGAGCTATCCAGCAGAGATGGCCGTGCAATCCTAGAATAGAAAGAGGGCCCCAGCATGGACTGATCGGGAAGTCTTGGATCTCATCGCTGTGTGGGGCGATGAGTCCGTGCTTTCAGAGCTGCGCTCCAAAAGAAGGAATGCAAAGATCTACGAGAAGATCTCTAAAGCCATGGCAGAGAGAGGATACAGCCGGGATGCAACGCAGTGCCGCGTGAAAATCAAGGAGCTGAGACAAGGCTACCAAAAAACCAAAGAGGCAAACCGACGCTCCGGATCCCAGCCCCACACATCACATTTCTACGAGGCACTGCATTCCATCCTAGGTGCGGCCGCCACCACTACCCCACCAGTGACTGTGGACTCCGAGGATGGGATATTGTCCACGGCCGGTTCCTCGTCGGAAATGTTAGGTGACGGGGAAGATGAGGAAGGAGATGAGGAGGACGAGGCAGTCGACAGCGCTTGCACCGCTGATTTCCCCGACAGCCAGGAGCTCTTCATCACCCTTACCGAGATCCCCTACCAACCGTCCACAGCCCTTACCCCGGACACCGAATCAGGGGAAGGATCAAGCAGTGAGTGCTTTAAACATCTAAACATTTAATTTTAACATAACTGGAATATTTATATTGTTAAGAATGGGCTTTTCAGTCACTCATTTAAACATAGAAACTTTTATTTATAACAAAACAGGAATATTAACTATATTAGTAATTTGTTGTTCATGATTTAGTTGGCTTAGTGAACTATTTACTCCTAACTATGTATAGAAAATCAAATACTGTCCGGATATTCATGATTAGGCCACCACAGGACGCTCCACTCTGTAGTCCCGTATGCTGCACTTAAATGAAAAGACGGTCAATGTGCCCGGGAATGGACAGAGAGTCCTCCTGGGATAGCTCGGCATAGCTCTCCTGGAGGTACCGCTCAAGCATGCGGATGAGGTTCCGCGGAAGGGCGATCTTGTTCGGTCCCCCGTGGTAACACACGTTCCCACGCCATGAATCCATCAGGTAGTCCGGGATCAATGCACGGCACAGCATGGCGGCATTCGGCCCTGGCCTCTGCATGGTCTCACGAAGCATCCTTCCTCTCTCGGTCTCCGAGATCCTCATGAGTGTAATATCACACATGACGCCCTGCTTTAAATTAGGGAGGGGAATGTTAGTATTGGGACTGCTTTACAGCCACGCGGTGGAGGCGGCAGAGGGGCAGCATACAGGGATCTTTCCCGGGGACAGCCGCGAGGTGGTGGGACAGGGGCAGAGCTCATGCTTCCCTGATTGCTGCCAGCAGAGAGTGGCCTTGCATTCAGTGCGAAAGGAGCCCAGTGCTACTATTACATTTTTAAGCTGCCACAAGTCTACGGCTTACCATGTTATCCTGCAGCAGAAGTAGAGGTGTCCTGCAACGCTTCTCTGATCGCAACTGCAGGACCCCAGACACAGAAGACGAGGGCCGAAAATTCGACCTTGTCCTGAGTGCGCATGTGAAAGGTCCAGTGCATGGTGTTGTTCACAGAGAAAGACTATGTTCTTTGTTAGCAACTTCATTTATCTGTCTCAGGAATTTACTCCCTTTTTCCCATTCCCACAGACACATCTGCGACTGTCTCCCAACCCAGCCTGGCATCACACTCCCAGAGGCTAGCGCAGATTAGGAGAAGGAAGAAAAAGACGCGTGAAGACATGTTTTATGAACTTATGGCCTGCTCACGAGAGCAGGCAGCCCAGACGACACAGTGGAGGGAGAACTTGTCACAAATGCACAGAGCAGTCATGGAACGGGAGGAGAGGTGGTGCCAGGAGGACCAGCAGGCTACTCAAACCCTGCTTGGACTAATGAGGGAGCAAACAGAGACGCTCCGGCGCCTAGTGGATGTTCTGCAAGACCGGAGGCAGGAGGACAGAGCCCTGCTGCTGTCTATCTCTAACCGCCCTCCCCCGCCACCAAGTCCCACACCCCCCTCACCAAAAGTCCAAAGAAGGAGGGGCGGCAAGGGCCGTTAAAACTTTCAGTCGGCCCCTGCACACTGCTGCAGCAATGGAAGGCTCTCGTTCCAAAGTTTGAAAAGTCCTTTCCTACCCGTCTCACAGTAGCCCACGTCCAAGTTTCCTCCCCCCCCTTTTCATGTGCGGTTCATAATAAAACATCTGTTTCTGTTAAGTACTGTTTCCGAGAGTGTCTTTTAGAGGGGATTCTGTCTGAAGGGGGGGAAGGGGTTTGTTACTTGGACAGGACAGTCACCTGTAGCAGGCTACAGAGGCGGGGGCAGGTCCAGCATCAGGACACATACACAGTACAGTCACCAGTTACCCTGGTCAGTCTGGGAGGCGGTTTTCATGTTCTGGGGTGCGAGGGGGTTGATCTGTGACTTTGTGGCGGGGGAGGGCAGTTAGAGATCTTATGCTGCGGTCCTTATCCTGGATCACAGAGCCACACAGCAGGGGATCTGTTACCCTCCGCCCCCTGCCAGAAAGTCACTTGGCCGACACATACATGCAGTCCCGCCCAGGACTGCTGGCAGGCTGCGTTGAAACAACCAATCCAGCACTGCGGAGCCTGTCATTCCCGGAGTTTAGAAGCATCATTTGCATCAAAACACTAAACCCGCCCCCCGCCACAGTCTGCGTCCCCGGTTTAAAACATTCCCGCGAAAACAGTAAAAAAGAGAACCTTGTTCATTAAAAAAACGGAACAGATTTTATTTGTTGGGAAGGTGGGGAAGGGGGTATGTAACTTGGAAGGATAGTCAACAGTAACTGGGTAAAGAAACGGGGGCAGGTTCAGCATCTGTGTCCACAAAGTAAACAGTCACTGGAGACCCTGCTCAGTCAGGAACCTGGCTTTCAAAGCCTCCCTGATGCACAGCGCGTCCCGCTGGGATCTTCTAATCGCCCGGCTGTCTGGCTGGACGTAATCAGAAGCCATGCTATTTGCCTCAACCTCCCACCCCGACATATAGGTCTCCCCCTTGCTCTCACACAAATTGTGGAGCACACAGCAAGCAGCTATCACAATGGGGATATTGGTCTCGCTGAGATCACAGCGAGTGAGTAGGCTTCTCCATCTCCCCTTGAGACGGCCAAAAGCACACTCCACCACCATTCTGCACTTGCTGAGCCGGTAGTTGAATAGTTCTTTCCCTGAGTCCAGTGCGCCAGTGTAGGGCTTCATGAGCCAGGGCATTAGCGGGTATGCAGGGTCCCCGAGGATGACTGTAGGCATCTCCACATCCCCAACAGTTACTTTGTGGTCCGGGAAGTAAAGACCTTCCTGCAGCCGTCTAAACAGACCAGAGTTCCTGAACACCCTAGCGTCATGAACCTTGCCAGGCCATCCAACGTTGATATTGGTAAAACGTCCCCGATGGTCCACCAGTGCTTGCAGCACCATGGAAAAGTAGCCCTTCCGGTTGATGTACTGGCTGGCCTGGTCCCAGGATAGGGATGTGAGTCCCATCTATAGCCCCACCGCAGTTTGGGAATCCCATCTCGGCAAAGCCATCTATGATGAGCTCCACGTTTCCCAGGGTCACTACCTTAGATAGCAGTAGCTTGACGATTGCCCTGGCTACTTGCATAACAGCAACCCCCACGGTAGACTTGCCCACACCAAAGTGGTTAGCGACGGACCGGTAGCTGTCTGGCGTTGCGAGCTTCCAGAGGGCTATGGCCACTCGCTTCTGGACAGTCAGGGCTGCCCGCATCTGGGTGTCCTTTCGCTTCAGGGCAGGGGACAGCAACTCACACAGTTCGAGGAAAGTCCCCTTCCGCATGCGAAAGTTGCGCAGCCACTGGGATTCATCCCAGACCTGCAGCACTATGCGGTCCCACCAGTCCGTGCTTGTTTCACGGGCCCAGAATCGCCGTTCAACAGTATCAACAAGACCCAGTGACAGCGAGATGTCCTGGGCGCTGGGTCTCATGTTCTCAGAGAGGTCGGAGCTAGTGTCCGACTTCATGCCGTCACGGTGGTGCCGTAGCCTCCTCTCATGATTGATCTGCAGCTGCCTCTGGTACAGGTGGATGAGAAGCTGCGAGGCGTTGAGAACTGCCACAACTGCAGCGATGGTCGCAGCGGGATCCATGCTCGCACTGCTGTGGCGTCCGCGCTGTCAGTAATCAGAAAAGTGCGCGAACTGATTTCCCGCCGGCGCTTTCAGGGAGGGAGGGAGGGAGGGCGTGAGTGACGGACGGATGACGACAGGCGCCCAAAAGCACCCTCGACACATTTTTTTACCCAGAAGGCATTTGGGGCTCGACCCAGAATTCCAATGGGCAGCGGGGACTGCGGGAACTGTGGGATAGCTGCCCACAGTGCACCGCTTCCAATGTCGACGCTTGCCCCGTTAGTGTGGACTCACAAAGTCTCACAAAGTCGAATTACTGTCCTTAGTGTGGACACACACGTTCGACTTTGTAATATCGATTCCACATAGTCGAATTAACTAAAATCGAAGTACTCTCGTAGTGTAGACATACCCTGAGACTGGAGTACCAAAGAGAACAGCAGTTTAGTCTACAGTAGCCCTTTTTTCTTAGGTGTTCTTAGGTGTTCTTAGGTGTCTGATGTTCTCAAGTCCCATGCCCATCATGCAACAGGGAGGGGGGAAACGGAAGACATGCCTCCATGGTTCTTAAGCAGAGGTGAGATAGTGAGTAAAGGAGAGGGGGAATGAGTGCATTGATGGCATGGGAAAATGAGACTGAAGGGAAGTGAATCCTTCCAGGAATAATCCCAAAATCTTAAGGTCTGAGTTCCAAAGGGAGTTTTTCCTGGCAAGAAAAAGCCCTAAATATTCTCTGCATGTAAAAAAAAAATAATGGTTGCTATTTCAAAGGATAATCAGTAATTTATGTGTAGTGTTTTGCCATATAGCACAGCCCACTTTGAGTGATGTGATAGACAAGGTATATTGGTAAAATATATCCTATAAGAGTACCAACCACCCCCATCAAAATGTGCGTGGAATGGCTGATTTCTGAACCTATGTAGAGAAATAGATCTATCACATGGAAGGAGTGCATAGTGCTCTATCTCTTGCCCTCTGTCGGCACTAGCAAGGAGCTGATAATTGCTACCGACAATATTTCCTAAAATGATTTTAACTTTGGCAGCATGACTCATCAGCTCAAAGAATTGTTGCCTTTAGAGGCATTTGATCAAAAATGTGCTGCTAACCCGAAATGGTAATCCCAATGGACATTTATCATCAGGTACCAAGAAAGCTCCATGATGAACAGACAATGCTAAACTGGAAAGGGAAAATGAAAGACTAAAGATAACATAATACAACTCAGAAAACGAACACTCATAGAATCATAGAATATCAGGGTTGGAAGGGACCTCAGGAGGTCATCTAGTCCAACCCTCTGCTCAAAGCAGGACCAATTCCCAACTAAATCATCCCAGCCAGGTCTTTGTCAAGCCTGACCTTAAAAACCTCTAAGGAAGGAGATTCCACCACCTCCCTAGGTAACCCATTCCAGTGCTTCACCACCCTCCTAGTGAAAACGTTTTTCCTAATATCCAACCTAAAACTCCCCAACTGCAACTTGAGAACTTTACTCCTTGTTCTGTCATCTGCTACCACTGAGAACAGTCTAGATCCATTCTCTTTGGAACTCCCTTTCAGTGAGTTGAAAGCAGCTATCAAATCCCCCCTCATTCTTCTCTTCTGCAGACTAAACAATCCCAGTTCCCTCAGCCTCTCCTCATAAGTCATGTGCTTCAGCCCCCTAATCATTTTTCTTGCCCTCCACTGGACCCTTTCCAATTTTTCCACATCCTTCATGTAGCGTGGGGCCCCAAACTGGACACAATACTCCAGATGAGGCCTCACCAATGTCAAATAGAGGGGTATGATCACGTCCCTCGATCTGCTGGCAATGCCCCTACTTATACAGCCCAAAATGCCGTTAGCCTTCTTGGCAACAAGGGCACACTGTTGACTCATATCCAGCTTCTCATCCACTGTAATCCCTAGGTCCTTTTCTGCAGAACTGCTTCCTAGCCATTCGTTCCCTAGTCTGTAACAGTGCATGGGATTCTTCCGTCCTAAGTGCAGGACTCTGCACTTGTCCTTGTTGAACCTCATCAGGTTTCTTTTGGCCCAATCCTCTAATTTGTCTAGGTCCCTCTGTATCCTATCCCTACCCTCCAGCGTATCTACCACTCCTCCCAGTTTAGTGTCACTCCAACATGCTCACTAGCCCTTACTGTGCATATTGGCTTTTAGGAATTACCAGCTATATTTTGTTGTTACATGGAATCCTATAGGTGATAAACAGCTAGCTAGAAAACCAATCTAGACACATTTTAGGCATTTATAATTCCAACTAACTATTATTTCTATTAATGCCACATGTTAATATAATCTAGTGCTTTCTACTGGGGAATAGATCTTTGAGGTAAGAGCCTTATTACAGATTAGATGAGTTACACCTAAGAACACAATTGCCTTTGATCTTACAACAGTTCCAATCACAAAAGCATTTTGTATTTTTTTCTTGTGAAATCTGAAGGCACATGAGTATTAAAATGTGATTTGAAAGCTTCAGCCCTCCCCACAATCATTGTTTTCACCATGTCTGACAATGCTATTCACATAAATCAAGTAAGAAATGTGCTGTGATTACGTTAAAACTGAAAACCAAAGCTCTAACAGCTATTATAACAAATGACTCCATGATGGAAAATATTTTATGGGTGCTTGCAGGACAGGGGAGTATATGCAGTCAGCTACTAATGGGGAAAATTAAAACTACATCCAGTGGTGAATATTGCACAGAACTAGCTCTGTAAACAGGCAACTGTGACAGTGCATTTGCTGGGTGTGCATGGTCTAACGTGGTCTTTGATTTGATTTCCCACTAAATCTTTTCTGGTTCGTAAGTCAGTTTGCTCAAGTTTTTATATACAGACTGGACTATTTTCAGCAGTAATTGGAAAATCCAAGGGCTTACTTGTCCACCAGTGGTCAATCTTCTGTTTCTTTTTAGGAGCATGGGCTGGAGGATATTAAGTTGTCACAGAAAGTACAGTACAAGCGCCAATAAAAATTGAGATTGATTTAGAGCTTTGTTAAGAGTGCAGTATGTACTGTTATGCCATGTACAGCGAGTATTGCTGCATCTCTACAGATACTGTGCCATTTGCAAAGACATTGCATGCAACATCTCAGTGCAGGGCTGGGACCACGGTATCTTGGGATATAGCTGTATGAAATCAATGGGACTTAAAAGCATGCTTAAGTGCTTTGTTTGTGGATTTGGAAACATGGAGGAGGCCAGCTGGTTTCAATTCCTGATGGAAAGAAAACCTTCAGATGATTGTCTGGATAGTGTACCATAGCAATAGTGTATGTAGCATGTTCAGGTTCTGAAGTGAGTCTCATCTAACCCCTATGCCCTCCCATATATTCACAGAAGAGACCATTGCGATCATCTAGTACAACCTCTTGTATAACAAGGCCATAGAATTCCACCAAAATAATTTCTGGTTGAACTAGAGCTTATCTTTAAAAGAAATCCAATCTTGATTTAAAAATCACCAGTGATGGAGAATCTACCACAAGCCTTGGAGAGAGGTTAAGTGACTTGCCCAAGGGTGGAGCTAAGAGTTGAGCCTAGTCTCATAGAAATGTAGGGCTGGAAGGGAGCTTAAGAAATCATAAACTCCAGCTCCCTGCATGGTGGCAGTACCACGTAGATCTAGACCATCCCTGACAGGTGTTTGTCCATCCTGGTCTTAAAAACCTCCAATAACACTGGTCTACAATTTTTGAGAAGTCGTCTGCTTCAGAGATAAAATGTGCTATTTATTATGTATTTTGATGTGCTGAATTCAAATATGACAATTAAAACAACGGATTGGCTACTTTTTCTAAGATATTTAAGTTTTTACATTTTATGTCTATGTATATTGTGTAGATAGTAGAGTTTTAATCATAAATTGTAAACCTAGGTCTTTTCATGTGTTTATGGTTGCTTTACATGATAATATTTCACCTGTCCTGTTTATGTAACACTTTAAAAATCAGCAAAAGGTTTATATAAATAAAATTTATTATGAAACAAAAGGCAAAAAACTATTATGTACATAGTTTAGTCCTATTCAGTGTCTACTCGGCGCTTCTTGGCTTGTCTCTTGTATTCATTAAATGGAGCATCTCTTGTCACTGTCCAGCAATAGTCTGCAAGCACTGATGGGCTCCATTTGCCCTGATAGCATTTCTCCATTGTTGCAATGTCCTGGTGAAATCGCTCACCGTGCTCGTCGCTCACTGCTCCGCAGTTCGGTGGAAAAAAATCTAGATGAGAGTGCAAAAAATGTATCTTTAGTGACATGTTACAACCAAGGCTTTTGTATGCCTTGAGGAGGTTTTCCACCAACAACCTGTAGTTGTCTGCCTTGTTGTTTCCGAGAAAATTTATTGCCACTAACTGGAAGGCTTTCCATGCCGTCTTTTCCTTGCCACGCTGTTCATGGTCAAATGCATCATCTCGAAGAAGTTCACGAATCTGAGGACCAACAAAGACACCTTCCTTTATCTTAGCTTCACTTAACCTTGGAAATTTTCCACGGAGGTACTTGAAAGCTGCTTGTGTTTTGTCAATGGCCTTGACAAAGTTCTTCATCAGACCCAGCTTGATGTGTAAGGGTGGTAACAAAATCTTCCTTGATTCAACAAGTGGTGGATGCTGAGCACTTTTCCTCCCAGGCTCCAATGACTGTCGGAGTGGCCAATCTTTCTTGATGTAGTGGGAATCTCTTGCACGACTATCCCATTCGCAGAGAAAACAGCAGTACTATGTGTATCCAGTCTGCAGACCAAGCAAGAGAGCAACAACCTTCAAATCGCCACAAAGCTGCCACTGATGTTGGTCATAGTTTATGCACCTCAAAAGTTGTTTCATGTTGTCATAGGTTTCCTTCATATGGACTGCATGACCAACTGGAATTGATGGCAAAACATTGCCATTATGCAGTAAAACAACTTTAAGACTCGTCTTTGATGAATCAATGAACAGTCTCCACTCATCTGGATCGTGAACGATGTTGAGGGCTGCCATCACACCATCGATGTTGTTGCAGGCTACAAGATCACCTTCCATGAAGAAGAATGGGACAAGATCCTTTTGACGGTCACGGAACATGGAAACCCTAACATCACCTGCCAGGAGATTCCACTGCTGTAGTCTGGAGCCCAACAGCTCTGCCTTACTCTTGGCTAGTTCCAAATCCCTGACAAGGTCATTCAGTTCACCTTGTGTTATGAGGTGTGGTTCAGAGGAGGAGGATGGGAGAAAATGTGGGTCCTGTGACATTGATGGTTCAGGACCAGAAGTTTCATCCTCTTCCTCTTCCTCGTCTGACTCAAGTGAGAATGATTCTGGTGCATCAGGAACCGGCAGTCCTTCTTCGTGGGGTACTGGGCGTATAGCTGATGGAATGTTTGGATAATGCACAGTCCACTTTTTCTTCTTTGACACACCTTTCCCAACTGGAGGCACCATGCAGAAGTAACAATTGCTGCTATGATCTGTTGGCTCTCTCCAAATCATTGGCACTGCAAAAGGCATAGATTTCCTTTTCCTGTTCAACCACTGGTGAAGATTTGTTGCACAAGTGTTGCCGCATATGTGTGGGGCCCACCTCTTGTCCTGATCTCCAATTTTGCAGCCAAAATAAAGGTGATAGGCTTTCTTAACCAGAGTGGTTATACTGCGCTTTTGTGATGCAAAAGTCACTTCACCACAAACATAGCAGAAGTTATCTGCACTGTTCACACAAGTACGAGGCATCTCTGCTCAGTTTGGCTAAACAGAAATGTGTGCCTTTGCAAAATCAAACACTGACAAATAAGAGAGCACGACACTGTATGATTTCTAGAGCTGATATAGGGCAATTTGTTCAGCAGAGTGATGTAAACTTCGTTATGATTGCATCATCCATGACTTCTAGGAATAACATGATGCAATTCATATCATGTATGACGCCATACCAGCTTCAGATTGCATCATTCATTGTTTTGCCTAAAAAGCAAGCACTATCCAAACCCAGTCATAGATTTATTCATAGATCCAGTCAAAGATGTATTTTAGTCATTTCTGGTTTAAATTGAGATCCCTTCCCTTTATAACTCACTTATCCTCCGCCATTCCCAAGTCAAGGGTCATATATACTGACCCAATAGCATATCTTGAAAACTAGAGCCAATCAACAATTTTAAGCATCATTTTTGTTCTCAGTGACCCAGAATTAGTAAAGTTTGACTACATTTATTTCAGAAGCATTTTGGCTGTAGAGCAATGTAATGAGGATTCCACTACCTCCCTTGAAAGCCTATTCCAGAGCTTAACAACCCTTATAGTTAAAATGTTTTTCCTAATATCTAACCTAAATCTCTCATGCTGCAGATTAAGCCCATTACTTCTTATCTTGCCTTCAGTGGATAGGGAGAACAAATGACCATAGTCCTCTTAATAACAGCCCTTATCATATTTGAAGACTGTTATCAGGTCACTCCTTCAGTCTTTTTTACTCCACACTAAACATGCCCGATGTTTTTAACCTTTCCTCATCGATCAGGTTTTCCTCATCGATCAGGTTTATCAGTTTTGTTACTCAGCATTTTCTACTAAGCCACATGAAATGAAGATGGTGCTGGTGAACTCTAGGAGGAGAGACTGGGTATGTACAGATGATCTTTGACACCTCAAGCTGTTATTGAGGATCTCCACCCAAAGAAAACCTGTAGCAGTTTCTGAAATTTCTATAACACGCACCAACCAATTAAAGGTAAAACAGCAAACAAGTAAGCAATCTAACTAAAGCAACCAAGAGAGGCGGAAAAAAAAGAATATAGCCTCAGTGAAAAGAGTTCAAAGACTTCAAATGTAAAAAAAAAAAAAAGGTACAAACTATACAGCTAAACACACCTATTAAGAATTTAATTAAAGTTGATGGAGCATGGACTGTAAAAGTTAAGGAAAATTAGGACTGCAAGAAATATTAAACTTAAAATAAGCACTTGAGATTGATGCAGAAGAATAGCTGGATGAGCCCTGTATTCAGTGACTGTAACATAACTGGGTGAAGTCCTGCATCCATAGAAGGGCCAAACCCCAGAACTTCTATAGGTGTGCAAGACGGAAGTGGGCTGTGCAGAAAGACTCCATAGGTCTAGGCAGGTGATTCTTTCACTCTGGGAAGGTCCATACTAGAAGTTTCATTTGTGTTTTGATATGTGTTAATTAACACAAAAGTAAATTCCAGTGTGAACATGTAACCTGTAGCATGGCACTCTGTCACCCATTAGTGGTGGCTGGGCCACAGATAGAGGTGTCTACAGCCTTTGCTAATAGAGCTGAGTCTTTTAGCTCAAGCAGGACAAGCTCATGCGTTTAGATTCAGAGATGCCAGGTTCACTCCCCACTGCCACTGACCCACCCTGGGGCACGATATTACAAGTGGTGTCCCACAGTACCGCACTAAGTGGGTTAAAACAGGACATGAACATTTCTTCTAGCTGTGTCTAACCCTAACAGAAGGCTAAACACAGCTGGGAACAAACACTTGTGTCCCAGAAGAGCTGTTTGTGCAGCGTTGTACTTCAGAATTTACTACCATGTGAGTGAACGTGTTTTAGAATATGACTGAAAAATCAAGTGTAGATATACCCTGTATGCAGTAGGACCATTGGCAGACCAGGACTGGTAGATTTTGACTGGTGCCCTCCTAATACGCCCAGGGAGGCATAGACATAACCTATCCCTATCGTAAAAATAATATCTGCTGTAAAATCACTGGACCGTAATGATTTCTGTATATTGTTTGTATTCTAGTGAGCACATTATTGTTATTACTAGAGTCTTATCTGTTTTAGTTTTTTAATTAGTATAGTTTGATTCCATTCAATGCTTCTTCGTAGCAATAGAAAAGTGCAGGTATCAGATTATAAGGAATTGAATGATAGGCAGATGGATAGTTGTATTGTAATGCTATTGATTTCAATATATATTATATATATTTATAAAGAATGGAAAAATACTGATATAGGGACACACTGAGTATTTTAGCAGCTACTACTCTTTATAGTAACTTACTGGACTTTAAGAAAAAAGTGACTCTAAAGGATTTTAATAAGGAGTTGGTGGTGGCTCAATGAATAAAGAACCTGCATTTATATATGCTAATACCCACACTTCAGGGAGACTGATCATGAGATTAAAGTTAAGCATGTGGTTAATTGCTTTGATAGATAGGGACCCGCCTGGATTTAGTGCAGATGACAGTCATGATTGAATTTCTTTATTTCTTCACACAACAGATGCAGTCTAGGAAGTAGCACATTGATTTTCTTCCCCACGCAGTCCACCGATGTGCCTCAAACCCTAACCTGGAAAAACTATGGAATAGGATGCCAGATCTCATCTATGTTGACTGAACCCTACCAGCATGTGTTAGAACCTTGAATGAAAATACTGAAGTCCACTGTAGCAAATTCTCATAATGTTTTCTGCATTGCTTAAAGGCCCATCTCCTGGAGTCATGAGAATCTCAGCTTTTATTTGGGGGGTGGTGGGGGAGAAAGAAAGTTCCTAACTCTCCTGGCTGCAGAGAAAAGCTTGAAAATGTGAAATGCTCAACAATGTGATTTGTAAGACAATCTTATTATTTTGGGGAGATTAGGAGTTCAATATTTGATTTTTGGGGGGATGACAATCCTGAAATTCTACTGACTCACTGGGACAATGTAACTCATTAGCTCCACACTGGGTACAAGGATGGATGCGATTGACTATCCGGGACAGGGAATTAGGGAGTTAGGACAGAGAGTCTCCTTTAGGGAAAGAACTTGGGAGCAACAAAGCTTTGGGAGAAACTCTAGTTTGAAGTTTATGTTACTGAGCCACCAGTAAAGCCAAGCCACAGGAAAGGAGTGAGTTTAGACACTAACTCATAGTGTTCGAGCTCTGGGGCAGACACTCAATCCATTCAGAGGAGTGCAGTTCATTCTCCATGGACAATCAGTTCTTGGTCTCTCTACTGCAAATACAAACAAGGGTAATAGCTGGTGCTGATTGTGGTGGGAGATCCATTCAAGTAGATATCCGACCACTGGAAAATTTCCTTATATTGTGGTACCTTTTACCCATGAACTTTCAACAAACATACTTAGAGTCTGAGCCCCAGATTCTCAAGGGTATTTGGGCTTCTAACTTGGCTTGATTTCAAAGGATGTTAGGAGCCTAAATATCTTTGAGAATCTGGACCTAAATATGGATTTATTTACTTCATGTATTTTATTATTATTTAATATTATTATACTAAAAATCATTACTATTCTTTCCCTCTGTGGATTTCTAATTTTCTATGTACACATAAAATAGAAAATCAGTTCATGCTAGTGTACCATCCCCTCTGGTCCTCAGTTTAATATAAAAAAAATTCCTGTTCTAGCATAATTAAAATCAGCTCAATAGGTTCCTTTCTCTCCATTCAATTTGAAGTTCCTGCTGCTGAAAATACCTTTTCTTTCTCAGTCTCATGAATCAATCTAGGAGAATTATTTGCAATTCTTATCCAATTTTCTCTATTTTCTCCTCTCTCATACAGACTCATGCCGGAATATAGTAGCTTTCTGGGCCTTTTCATGTGTTGTTTTTGACACAATGGACCATTTAAACATGCACATTCATATTTCACCAACAGACGTCCTCAAATAAAAGAGATGGCAATTTTCAGCTAGGGTCTGATGAGTGATCCTGTATGAAACCTGTAATTTCTCCCTATTATATGTGAAAGTCCACCTGCCTATTAACAGAGAGTTGTTCCATTGCCTGCTTTTGATAATGGCCTTTTGTGAAATACACCAGCCTTAAATACCCCTAAAGGAGTAATGATTCTGAACTCACAGCTTGAAAAGAAACGGAATGCTCACATTTTTAAAAAGACAGATATTTTTCCTAATGTCTGCTTTTGTAGAACTGGCAAACTTCGGGCACCAAAACTTTTTCAGTGAAAATTCAAAATGTGCTTTCCTGGAATAATTACTCACACAGCTTTCCACCAACTATGGGGAGGGTGTCTTGCTCATGCTTTTATGGTTATGAATACCACTAGTGCTGTGTGTGGAACTGCGTTTCTGCCCAGAGCTAAAAATCACTGAGAGAATGACTGGCAGAGGTCACAGCAGAGAGGCAGGTGGGCAGATGGCCGGCAAGTGCAGTGAGCAGGCGGCCGGCAGGAGCAGGGGGTGGGAGCGGCAAGCAGGCGGCTGGCAGGAGCCCTGGCAGCAGAGATAGCATGGTGGCTTTTACCACCCCACTCATAGCGGGAGGAGAATTCACGCAGATACACCTCTGAACTCTGGGTCTGCACTGACCAGGGACAACTATGAGTGGGGTATTAAGGTGGGGGGCACACTATAGGAACTTCGGTGTTGGACTCAAGAACCTGAAGCAAAGAACACTGCCCGGCGTACTATGGGCAGGGTGTCTTGCTCATGCTTTTATGGTTATGAATACTGCTAGTGCTGTTTTCTCAGATTAATGCTAGGTTACTTTCATTAAAGAAACTATTTCTGCCTCAGACTCTGTGCTTGCACGTGGGGGGAGGGGGGGAATTGCCTCTTAGAGGCGCCCAGAGGGTAGAGTGAAGTTTTCCTAGGTTACTGGGTGGGGGCTCGAGCCAGTTCTGGTTATATTGTTGGAAAGGAATCCCCTAGATATTGAACCCGGACCTTCTTGCTGCCCACTCCAACTGGCAGAAGGGTTACACTCGTTTTACAGTTGTGTTGTACGGGGAGACTTTGGCAAACCAGTAAAGTGCTTGAAACCACTATGGCTTATTGTTAAAGGCGGCCTAGTCAGCAAGCTGTAAATTGGCCATTCAGCAAACTCAGCTTGACCAAGGCAGGAATGGGGGGGGGAGTTTTGGAGTGCCACAGAAAGGGCAGCTTGACCCCGTGTCCTTCCTGATAAGAGTTGTGTTGAAGTTGCTGATACATGCATTTTAAAAGAGTAGGATATGCCCCAGGAACGTCTATTGGGGTCTCAAGGCTGCAAGCTCTGGAAAAACCCACACCTGGTTAATCAATAATCAGAAGAAGCCTCTTGCTTGATCATTGAAACTGCTTACTTAACAAGGTTTCTTTAGTAATAGAATGACATGTCCCATAATGTATAAATAAGGGGGGAAATTTTGAGGTAGTGGGACTCTTCGGGACTGGCCTCTCCCTCTGGATGCATCTTGTGTTCCCCAGCGGCAGACGGGCTGCCACTGTGTCACTTGAAAGCCACACTCAGCTTTGGTAATTATCAAGGTTTGGGGGTGTTTTACTAATCTTGTTGTGGACGTGTGTAAATGCTTGAGATTAAGTAAAGTTTAGCTTTAAGTGAAAGCACTCTTGTGTTGTCCTGTTTGTGCCAGCCATCTATCGGGCGGACGGCCGTGTCTCCCCTGATTTATTTCCTGACACCTCCTCGCACAGAGTAAAAGTTACCAAGAGCTTTGGATTGAAAGAACCCCGGGTAACAGTGTGAGTGAGATCCGAATTTAACCCCATATTGACATTCTTACAAAGGCTTTGCCTACACTGCGAATTTCAGGCATTGGGGGCCAAATGCCAGTATATCTGTTCCAGTGCAACCCCCTAGTGTATACTAGCAAAGCTGCCATTATCACAATTTGCACTAGGCATCTTAAGTCTGCTTGAAACTGGGGCAGGCTGGCTGGTGCAAATTGCAGCCTGGTATCAGCTTTTTCCGTCTTCACTAGGGATTGGGTAGGTGACAGTAACCTGGATAAATCTCCAATGCAGACAAGGCTATAGTCTGTGTAATGAGGTATTACAGCATAATCAACCTGTATACATAATGAAAAGGCTCTGTTAATTCCTATTGATACCATTCAATCCCACTTTGGGGAGATCATTACATTGTATAAATTCCTTAATCTGGCAGCAAATAGATGCCTGTTAAAAGCAGAAGTCTGTCTATTCGGCATTATGTGTTTTCAAGATTTGCAATCACTGCAGCAGAGCTTACGATGCTTGTTGTACAAGAGTGTGCATTGTCTTCTCTGCTGGCTTTATTCACTTCATAGGAGGGAGAGCAAATGTATTTGCAGATATCATGCCACCATCACTCAAAATGTTACCGACAGGAAAAGGCTAAAGACAATAGTGCAATTATCCATTATTGCAGTATGAGGACAACTGCATTCAGAAAGCCTTGTGTTGAAGGTTAATGTTAGCCTTTAATGAAAATTTGTACGTTTATCATTAAAAAATCCAGATGGTAGAAAGATAGTGCAGGTGTGGAAAAGTACCCACCTTGTATCCTATAATAAACCCAATGTATAATTTAAAATGGTACACAAATGAGTTTCCAAAGCCAGCACACTCATAATTTTACATAATTAAGGGGCTGATAATGTATAAAAGCTATTAAATACAATCCGGAAGTCCTTGGAGAGTCATCTTTTTACTACGATATTTGAAAATATCCATGGTATATTCTGTGTGGTTTTGCCGATGATATACATTTTTCATAGCTGCTTTCATTAGCAATTTTCTTCTTCTAATGGCTATATAATTAAACCATAATGGGATATTTAGGCTTATGTATATTCATGGGGAAGTAGTTGTAACAAAACAAACTATAATTAACTACGACCCCAAAATACGTTTTAGTTTATATATTTTTTTCACAACCTATATTTTGCACATACAACTAGCACTCAGGACAAACACAAAGTATGAACTACAAAATCCACAGTAGGTCCATGTAGCCGCAGGTTTTGTTATAATCACAGCCCTGCATTGACTATGCATATACTTGCTCTTGAGCAACTCCTGCTGTTTGATCACAGCACTGGCAGTGGCTCCAAACCACTTTGTGTGCTACTCCAATGGTAAAAATACACAAACAAAACCAAGAAACAAAACAGGGACTATGTTATTTCCTACTCAAAATGCAGTCAGTGATAAAACTCCAGTGGTTTAAATGGCACTAAATTTATTTAGCCTGCACCGCAGCATTATCCTCTTTAGTATGTTTCCTAGTGTTATGTCCACTCTAGTTTTAAATGACTCCAGTGATTGGAATTCCACAGCTCCCCCCGCCCCCCCACCGCCGCCTTCCTGGGAGATTATTTCGTGGTCTAACCCAGCGGTTCCCAAAACTGGGGTTCGTGAACCCCTGGGGGTTCGTGAAATGTTACAGGGGGTTCTTGGGGGAAAAAATCCCTAGTGGCGGACAGAGCTGTCCCTAGGGACCCTGGGCAGCATGGGGCCAGCCGCCCGGAGCCCCTGGACTTCCAAGAGCTAAGCAGATCAAAGCCAGCATAACTATCACACTGAGGAGATTTAAACTTCAAGACTCCTGATAAGAAATGGAAAGGGAGGTGGTTCTGTTTTTTTTAAATTAAATAGGCAGCTAGAATTGTTTTTAAAATTATTATGAAGAACAAGATTAAGCTCTGTTGTAACGTGCATTGTTTGCCTGGACTGCTCAAGACCTGAATGCTTGTGTAGGAGGAACTCTTTGAGTTGGCTTCTTAAATACCTTCCTGCTGTTTCACATCTGATACTCCTGGATGAAAGCTAGGAGGCTTGTCTTATAACAGGCTTATTCAAAGTGACACAAGCAACGAAAGTGAGATCTTGGAAGAGTGCTGCCATTTTCATAATGTAATAAAAATACTGGAATGATAAATAATAAACAGTGTGTAATAAGCATGTCATAAAAACAAATTTTATATTTCCTAGATCACTGCTTTTATAATTTATACTCAGGTAAAGGAGAAAATCCCTGGAAATATTCATTTTTAGGAGGGGGTTTGAGAGACTTGACATTTTAGTGAAAGGAGTTCACAGGTTGTTAAAGTTTGGGAACCACTGGTCTAACCGATATCACTCGGCCCAGTCATTACTAGTACATCAGTGGGCAGAGAGGACACTTCATGCAACCTATCTACCTCTGCCATTCACTTTTGGAGGTCCTGCAATCCATTTGTGGCAGATGAATGGGCATTTCTGGTCTCAGTGCCTTTCTGCTTCTGAAATTCTGAGAGAAACACTGGCTTTGCTGAATTCAATATAACTTTTGCCATTATCTTCAAATCTCCTATTGACTTCACAGGGGCCAGGATTCCCCCCTGTTTATTTAGAGGTAAATATTTCCTGTATTTCTGATTTCTGGACATAATCTTTTACCCTAATTTATTATCGCATCCTTATAGCCACAGAGAAGTATTAAGACATCATGACCACCTTGTCCTTCCCATACTTCTAAGTGGGCTAGATCAGAAAAGGGAAGGGACTTGTTTGGGGGTAGAAGGGAGAGGAAGAGGAAATGTCCCAGTTTAGTAAATGTTGAGAACCACTGCCATACATCATACAGCAGGGGTGGGCACACTATGGCCCGCGGGCCATATCCAGGGCGGGGGTCCCGGGAGGGGGCGGTCAGGGGACAAGGAGCGGGAGCCCGGGGGGGTTGGATGGGTGGGAGGTTCTGAGGGGGGCAGTCAGGGGGTGGAAAGTGGGAGGGGTCGGATAGGGGGCGCGGACCAGGCTATTTGGGGAGCACAGACTTCCCTACCCGGCCCTCCATACAGTTTTGCACCCCGATGTGGCCCTCGGGCCAAAAAGTTTGCCCACTCCTGCTATACAGCAAAGTTAGTCAAACCGTTGGATGCGAATAATTTATTCCTTGGATTTAGTCTTGTCTTCCATTTGCAGGTGATGACTTTTATGAATTTGTTTCTAACAGTTCCGGTAATACTATTATCTTACAGAGGGTGTCATAGGTCTGTGGTACCTCGAGCATCTTCCTGGGGCAGGCTGTGGCACAACATATGTGCTTGCCTCAGTTTCCCTCCTTCAGAATACCCAGAAATAGTCCAAACAATCTTTCTGAGTGCAAATACCCTTGTGGAGTTCATTAATTATAAAAGAAAGGCCCATGCACATAAACCATAACACAAGTCCCATAACCATAGTTTAGACAGTACATTTAGTGCCCGGCATCCCGCACCTTCCCCCAGCTCTCCAGAGCAGCTCCGGCATCCTTCACCATCTCCCAATCCCAGCCTTCAGACCGCTCTAGCTTCTGATCTTTGGCTCTGAGAGCAAGCAGGAATCTCCCTCTGCTGCTCTCAGCCTTCAGCCCTCTCCCACCTCCTCTGGCCGAAGAAGATCAACAGGCTAGCCCCTCCATCCACTGGTTTTGTGATAATTCCTCTCTCTCTCCATGTAGGTTTCCTCATAGACCTCCTGCAGTGTCCTCACTCCCAGGCAGCTCTCACCTGACCCTTCCTGACTGACTTGCACTCTCTAGGTCTGTCTTCAGGCATGTCCACTTTTATATGGCCAATTGGGAAGCAGCTGATGAGTCAGAGACGCACTAGCCCTATTTCCTCTTAAAGGGCCATTACCCTTTTCACAGGGCTTTTCATCTGTAGATCTCAATAGTTTTTACAAACATATGGTTTGTGTGTGAGCTGTGCGATAAATTTTGGATTTGGGGGGATTCCCTGCTTCAGCTGTGAGATCAGACATCTCAGTGAGGTGAAATAGTTTCCTGCTAAGCACTTAAATAAAAATACTGAACTTTAAATCCCACTTAAGTAAAAAAAAATGCTCACGAAAAAGCAAACGAACCAATAAAACGTATCAACACGATTGGGTCAAACCCGGATTTTGAACACACTTCCCACTATGTCCCCAGCCAATATAGCTGGGGGAAGGTGCGGGATGCTGGGGCACTAAATGTACTGTCTAAACTATGGTTATGGGACTTGTATTATGGCATGGCCAGAGCCTCAGCGGTGGTAGATTGGCATAATGTCATTGACTTAAATGGATCTATGCTACTTTACACCAGCTGAGGGTGTGGCCTTCCAAAGAATAAGGCTCCCTGAAGGCTGATAAAGGGATCTGCTAATTATGTTTTAATGGTCTTGGTGTGGGAGACAAATTAGCATAATGAATAAAAAGCTGTAATTGGCTCAGAGGATAGTGGGTCACCTTAAATGCACCTGATGAGATAAAATGATGAATGAAACTTATTTTGTAGGATAATAATACTATCTAGCTCTTACATAGATTTTTTCAAAGGAGGTTAGTATCATAATCCCTATTTTTCAGATAGGGAAACTTGCCTAAGGTCACCCAGCAGACCAATGGCAGAACCAGTAATAGAATCCGTGTCTCCTGAATCCCTGTCTAGGCCTCTGTTTACTAGGCCTCATTTCCTCTCATGGATCACAGAGCAAGAACTGTGGTACTTTTTCTGATGGAACATTGCTCTGTCTGATTCCACACTGCCTTTGAAGGAAGGGAAATATGTAAGTAAAGTATGATGCATGAGCATGAACAGCTCAGTATATAGACTTACTAGTAGAAGAGGTACGTGATTTTATCTTGAAAGGCCAAGTTAATGCTATTTCAAGTGTGTATTTGCTACAAAGGGATGGTGCTGATACGATACATTTATAGCAGGGATCGGCAGCCTTTGGCACGCAGCCTGCCAGGGTAAGCACCCTGGTGGGCCAGGCCGTTTTGTTTACCTGCCACGTTCGCAGGATGATCGGATGATTGCGGCTCCCACTGGCCGCGGTTCACTGCTCCAGGCCAATGGGGACTGTGGGAAGCGGCGCGGGCCGAGGGATGTGCTGGCCGCAGCTTCCCGCAGCCCCCATTGGCCTGGAGCGGCGAACCACAGCCCGTAGGAGCCGCGATCGGCTGAACCTGCAGATGTGGCAGGTAAACAAAATGGCCCAGCCCGCCAGGGGGCTTATCCTGGCGAGCTGCGTGCCAAAGGTTGCCGATCCCTGATTTATAGTAAGTGATGCCTAAATTGTACTTGTAAAATCTACACATACTTGCTGAGACAGGTAAATAAGCTCACAAGAACTTGTCTCAGCTCACTACTCCGACCCTGTCTATGTATCTGGGGCCTCATTTTCAGAAGTGCTGGATATCCACAACTTCAGTCGAAGTCAGCAGGAGATGCAGGTGCTCACCACCAAGGAAAATCAGGCCCCAAATAAGAACTTAGTGAATAATTGACTTTTTGGTTCAGTGGCTGAACTGAAAAATTAAAACACAACAAAACAAAGAACCAAAGCTGAAATATTTCATTTTTTTCTCACTGAAATGAAAAACAAAACCAAAATATATATAAATAAATAAATTGAGATGTTTCATTTTACCCATTTTTGTTTGGTTGGTTGGTTATGTTTTTGGGTGTGTTTTTTTAAAAAATACAAAAAAGTTTTAAACAAACTTAGCTACATTTCTAAAAACAGTCATTTTCAAATTACAAGTGGGTATGCTTCAAAAATGTCAGAATGAACTAATTTGATCTGAATTTGTGAATAGTTTTAGTTGCCCGAAAACTGCATTTGTTGGCGAATTTACTATTTGATCCAAAATATTTCACGCAGCTCTACCCCAAATCTCTTCAACTGGGCAAAATTTTGACTTGAGTATTTTACCATCTCCTTTTGCTTTCAATTCTTGAGAAGTAATTTACATCAGTTTTGGGCACGTCTTCAATGGGACTACCCCTCTACCCCAATATAAAGCTGTCCTCAGGAGCCCAAAAAATCTTACCACGTTATAGGTGAAACCGCCTTATATCGAACTTGCTTTTATCTGCCGGCGCGCGCAGCCCCGCCCCCCCGAGTGCTGCTTTACCACGTTATATCCGAATTCATGTTGTATCGGGTCATGTTATATCAGGGTAGAGGTGTACTTGTGCTGAAGAGCTTTATTAGATGCTGGGAGGGCTAGTCAGAAATTCTGTGTAAAGTGTTGCTCAAGGAAAAATTGGGTCTTCAACTAAATCTGTGTGTGTGCGCACGCATGTGTGTGAAAAGTAAAGAAAACAATTTTAGTCAAAAAGATGGATGCCTCAACATGAAAATATTTCAGCCAAAAACTGAAATATTTTGATTTTGAAATGCCACCATGGTGCCTCATGGGAGTTGTTGTTCAAGGTTCTCATGCTCCAACTTTCCTTTTGTAGACAAGGGTGCTTGGCCAGGCTTCATTTCTCATGATGCACCACCTTCCCAAAGCAAGGGGTGAGACAGTGGTGCACTGTGGGCGATGTACTTCAACCAGGGCAGCCAGCCTATAGAACAGAATGGGAGCATGAGGCACTCGAACTACAACTCCCAGGAGACACTGGCAGCATTAAAAATATTTTAGTTTTTGGCTCAATTTAGTGCCAAGGGCTTAATATTTTCTGTGGAAATTTTTGAGAATATTTTTTTCCCCATTTTCATTGACATTTTAGGCAGGAAAGAAAATCAGTCAGCTCCAGATGAACTCTATAACAAATCATCCTGCTTGTTTGTACCATTTTTTTTCTCAGTGGGGTTATTCTTTTCTTCAAAGAGTAGAGATTTCCTGGACTGCTTATTACTTTCAGACCACACATGGTAATGGCATTATTATGGCTATGCCTACTGAGGTTGATGTGACCATTTTAGTTGAGCTGCTAGAGACAGGCTCTATAATTAGTCCCTTTAACCAATTTTCTTCTATTTCCAGTGGATTATTTTCTCTTCTCTCTCTTTGCACCGACTGTGCTTGAGGGTGAGCTTTATTCCAGTTGAAAAGCTATGGCAGGAGACGGCAAAAATAAAACAACACACAAAATCAAGTCTAATGAATTGCAATGACAAGGCTATGTTAGTAGCCTCTGATACAGGGGAAATGAATTCCTGACACAGATAATGTGGATTAGGCTATGTTTGTATTGCCGAGCCCCAAAGCTAAGAAAAAGGAAGGACCTTGTCAACAAACTACACCTTCATAAAATAACACAAATGGGCTTCTTTTAAGATAGGCACCTAAAAGGCACATATGAAATATACATTTGCACAAAGACATGGTGATTAAACGCACTGAACAAACTTGTATGCATGGTATTACATGAAAATGGAAGCATAAGTACTTCTTTGAAGTTACTCGAATATATGAATATAAATAGGAAGCTCCAATAGCTTTGTAAACTTAGCCCAGGATGGCTCATTGTCCAGATATTGGGTGTTTTTTTAAAGAGTGCTTTGATAAAGAATCTATGTCTATTTCTTAACATATTACCAACCCATCTGAACCCAGGAAATAGGATGTCATTCAGCCAATGAATTAAACACAGGCAACATTCATAATGTTGATCTTTAACGATAATTTAAACTGACTGGTGATTCTAGATGCAATGACATGGCTAATTAAGGGGAAATTGCTCTTGACCTTCCAGACATAGTGAAAGAAACCATGTTTAAAATCAGTGATGTTATTCTCATAGAGCAAGTATCAAAGGACTGATGCTATTGAGTACTGCTGAGTGATGTCCTGCATGTTGGATGTAAAGGGCAGGACTAGATATGGACACAGTGGAGGAAGAAGTGGCCGAATTGCATGGTGAGAACAGTTTTGCTCACTTCCCTACAACAACGGTGGGGGGAGGGATAGCTCAGTGGTTTGCACATTGGCCTGCTCAACCCAGCGTCATAAGTTCAATCCTTGAAGGGGCCATTTACAGATCTGGGGCAAAATCAGTACTTGGTCCTGCTAGTGAAGGCAGGGGGCTGGACTCAATGACCTTTCAGGATCCTGTGGAAGCAGAGAAAGAACTGTCATGCATTGCATCCCCTTCCTGTCAGTTCTTTCTCTGCGTCCACAATCCCTTCCAGTTCTATAAGATAGGTGTATATTTCCATTTTTTAAAATATTTTTAAGATCGATAAAAATGTTAGAAAATCCATACCTTCCCACCCTTTCCAGGAATATCGGTATACCAGATGGTACTGATAGAAAAAGTTAGGCGGTTCCATTGCAATTGCTTTCTCTTTTAGCTGCCAGTCTCTAGTTGATCAAATAAGCAATCCCAGTACATGTGGGACCTATTTGTTAACCTGATTAATCGGAAACTCTCATTGGCTCTGTAGATTATTCCAAAATGGATACTGGGCCTGGGCCACAGCCCATAATAAGAGATAAGAGATTGCTCAGGTGCCACAATGCCCTCCCTGCTCCCCTTGAAGTGACTTGCCCACACTCACCCAGCAGACAGGTGGCAGGGATGCAAATAGAACCAAGTCTCCCGAGTCCCAGTCCAGTGCTCTATTCACTAGCACACACTACCTCCAATAAGAAGTACTTGTCACTGGAGGAGCAGAGAGGAAGTGTTTCAGAATCGTGATGGAAGATGGGACTTTACTGCCTGTTGCAATGTGTCCATGAAGGGCTAATCCCCATGCAGATTGTGAAATGATCTCTGTGTGTGCTGGCGGTGGGGCGGCAAACAGGGTTGGTGAGAAAAGGTGTGTTCTGGAAAGTGAAGATGACAGAGCAGGGCCTCCAAAAACACATGACCTCAGCTGCCTCACGCTTAAGATTAGCCCACTGCCGAGCATAGCGTGCTCATAACTTTGGATGATTCACACCTTTGAGAATTTTGCAATCTGTGCATGAAGGGTTCATGAACAGGCAAAGGTGGTGAAATCCAATGAATAAAAAAAAATCATGTATTATTCATTCAGCTCTGCTGGAATCTCACAGTCCTGTGTATTTTGTGTTTGCACTTGGTTGTAGGGGCTGGATGACTATATAGCTATATCAGCTTGACATTTGAGCAGGTGGTAGTAAATAAGATAGATGGTGACAATGATGAGCTCCCCAGGAGCACACACATGGTTGCTGTTAATGTGTTTACATCTCATGAGAACCATTGGGGTGTAGATTGGCTCAAACTTCACGACATTCATCAGCTGTGACCTTTGCAAGATTCCTGCTTTGGCAGAAAAAAAACAGATGGAAATATTTCTACGGCCACCTTGTTTATAGCCAGAAAACATTACTTGCAACTGTCGTTCTGGGAAGCAAAGATAGAGGGTGCAACAGATGCTGAATCCCTTGAAAATTAAAAATGGTGATATGCAGCTGTGTTAAGAAGTTATTCAAAGCTGTTACACCAGCCCAGGATGACGATCGGTGCCACATGTGAATCTTTAACCTGCAACTGGTGTTGAAGGACGTGTGATAATCATGTGAGCGTGTAAGGACAAGTAATCTTTCAGATATGTAGGCCTCAGGCCATTTAGAACTTTATAGGTCAAAATCAACTCCTTAAATTTTACCCAGTTCTTAATAGCCAGCCATTGCTAACCAAAAAGCACTGGTGTCATGTGCTTCCAGAAAGTTGCACCCTACAAGTGACCTGACGAGTTCTGTCCCACCTTAAATCTCTAGAGGGTTTAAGATGTAGCCACAGGTACAGTGTGCTGCAGTAGTGTAAATTGGAGGTAGCAGATGCATGGAAAGCAGATACAAGGACTGCATTTAAAAGATATGCCAGTGACCTCCTGACCATTCATAAATGGAAAAAAGATGATCTGGCCATAATTACTTTCCATTCTTCTAGTAGCCACTGGGAATCCAATCAGTTAGAGATTAAATACAAATGTTGGGCAAACCCCTTCAGTCAGAAACAGTGATATTATCCCCACTATTTCCTAGTTGCTTCAACCAACCATCATCACCTTTTTCTTCTGTGGGCTCAGTTTTAGTGAGTTAGCTCTCATTCATGCCCCAGTCGCATCCAAACACAGGTCTTAGGCAACTGATTGCTTTGGCTAGCTTCGATGATATGAAAAATCTAGAGCTGGAGAGATTGTTAAAACAACAAAACACCTATTTGAATCGGCCTCTTTCATACTAAAGGACTCTACAGCATTTTACAAACTATATTTTAGAATCCCCTGATCCACAAGTGAAATTCAGCCATCTCTGGTGTGCAACAGGGCAACTGTTCAACAGCACAGAGTGACAATATTAAACAGTATCAATGTGTGCCATCAAACTAGATATGTAAAATATGAGTTCTTTTGAAATTACTGGGGAACATTATGCTATCTGCATTGATCTAAAGAAAGCATTCTCCTCTGTGAGCAGAAATGGCCTCTGGAAATTTCTAGAAAAGTTGGCTATTTCACCAAATTTGGTAACATCATAAGCCAATTCCATGATGATGTGACTGGTCAAGTGCTCTCAGATGGTGGCCCTTCTAAACCATTTTCCATAGCTAAGAAGTTGAAAGAAGGCTGAGTGCTGGCACTGCCCCTCCCCCTCTTTTTTTATCTGATCTTTGCAGGTGCTCTGAATTATGCAACAGACAAACTTCCAAAGGCCAACTACATCAGGTACAGAAATAATGGAACACTTTTCAATCTCCAACGGCTTATTGCACAGGCACAGGTTCTTGAGAAACTCACATGTGAAGCCGTTTTTTTGTGGACGATTTTGCTCTACTTAGTTATAGTGAAGGTGAGCTTATCCTTGACAGGTTCTCAGGAGCAACTTAACAGTTTGGACTCAACATCAGCATGGAAAAAAATGAAGTTCTCTTCCAACCAGCTCCATCAACCATTACCATTGAGCTACATGTCATCATTGATGGTATAGAACTATAGAGTGTCAACTACTTACATACCTTGGCAGTACCATCTCAAGTGATGGTTCCCTGAATCAAGAAATATCAGATAGAATACAAAAGGCAAGCCCCACCTTCAAAAGGCTTCCCCATAGGCTATGCAACCATCATCCTATCAGACCGCAAAACTGATGTTATACAATGCAGGAGTGATAGCATCCCTTTTATATTGGTGTGAAACATGTACAGTTTATGGCAGACACATTAAGCAACCTAAAAAAAATTCTCATGTGCTGTCTCCACTGTTCTGAAGGTTCACTGGCAAGACAAAGTCTCAAACATTAACATTCTTGAAAGAGCAAAAACAACCAGCATCAAGAAAATGATCATCAAAGCTCAGCTTAGATGGACAGGTCTTATTTTTTTGGAATGGACTCTTGAAAAAAGTCCAAGCTGAAATCATGAAAGCACAGGAGATGTGGTCAATGAAAAAGTTTCAAAGACACCCTAAAGCAGCATCTCACCTCAAGTAGTACTGATAACTTTGAAAATAAATATTGATAACTTTGAAAACATAAACATAAACCCTTTGAAGACAGATGTGAAAAACTGATTGAAATAAGGGCCAACACCATGCCAAGTCTTCAATGGGAGCCGGAACATTCCTGTGTGACATCTGTTCACAATCTTGCTCCTCATGGATTGGAATATACAGCCAAATGAGAACACAAGTGATGCCATGATGTTATCATCAGATTCAATGGACAACCATACAGGGGAAAGTAGGAAGGGAAGGCAGAGTGTAATTCCTTTCGGTATAATTTGCATAGGTATTAGGATAAGTAGCTGTATTATTGCACAAAATATCACCGGATTTTTAATAACCATGAGTAGTTAGAACCTTGGTTTTACTTCCCATCTGAAAGACGTTGTTGCACTGGCCATCTTTGATTCTTAACTACGTGTCAAATGAGAGACACCTAGTTAAGAATCAAAGATGGTCAGTGTAACATCTTTCAGATGGGAAGTAAAAATGAGGTTCTGACAACTCATGAGAGATTTTCCAACAGCTGAAGCTATTTTATTCCAATATTAAAATAATGCAAATAGCTCGAGAGGGGGAATTATTTTCAGGAACTTTTTGAATCAGAGTAGCAATATTTGCAGATGTTTTCCCATCCACACTATTTGCAGTTTGAGAGCTATTGAAGATGTTTGTGATTGATGTAAATTGCTAGTGGAGTATGTTGGCAACAAAACAGTTTGTTCTAACTAAGAGCCAGAGACTGTAATTTATAGCAACTGGGATGAGACAGAAAATTGGTGTCCCCTCACGAAACCAGCCTATCTTTTTTTATTATTATTTTAAAGCAGCTTGTTTAATTGGGTTATAATATTCTATTAATTATTATTATTATTCAAGATGCTGAGCACACGCCTGTTATCTTGTAGGAGGCACTCAGCACCTTGCTAACCAAATATATATGTCTGTTTACATGGATTCCTCTGTGTGTGTATATATGAAATATTAGCTTCACCCAGTATTTATATCATCTTAACCAATGATCCTCAAGAGGAAACAATTAAGGCTGCCATGTCCCTTCTGGCGTATGATATTCCAAAGCCACTTAAAGAATGGTGCAAAGGCTGTTTCAACCACCCATCCTCCTCTCCTCTCTCTTTGTCACCCCATCTTCCTTCAGTTAGACTCTCTCTCTTTCCCTCTTCTTTTTTAATGAATGCCTGCTCCCAGGGTCCCACCTCCTTCATAGTAATTCCCATTGGAGACTGGGGTTTTCTGAAATGCTCAAATTACTTTTGGGGGTTGGGTAAGAGTCCCAAAATCAGTTTGAGGCCATAAACAGTGTGCGCCCATATAAAACAAATTCATGTTCCTTTTCAAGGATGATTTCTAGTCAAACTGATGGGACATGTGGATGGGGGGACATGTGGATTACACAACTGCTAAGTGTAAGTAGAGTAAGGGGGAGGGATAGCTCAGTGGTTTGAGCATTGGCCTGCTAAACCCAGGATTGTGAGTTCAATCCTTAAGGGGGGATCAGTACTTAGTCCTGCTAGTGAAGGCAGGGGGATGGACTCCTTGACCTTTCAAGGTCCCTTCCAGTTGTGGGAGATAGGATATCTCCATTTATTTATTTTTATAGTTGACAGAATTTGACCTCTACTTCTTTTACATTTAGCTGCAAGCAGATGTGCACAAAGTGCCGTGAACAGAGACAGCTAACCGGACAGTTTTGGAGAACTCTGATGGGAGGTAGCAGGACTTGGTGAGTGATGTGTTTGGTTTGTTGGTTTGACTGTTCTCTTGGAACGGGCTGAATAATGGGGTTATGGACCCCTGAATAAGCAGCTGGGACAGGTCTGTCTGCAAACTTGAGAGGTGCAAACAGGCAGGTAGCAGGAGAGTTTGAGGACATTTGGAGTGGGAGTGTGTGAGGCTTTCCTACCAAGTTCAGCTCTACTTGTTATTTCACAGTGGCTCACGATGGAACAGTGGTGGTGATTGCCAATGGTTGTGCCAGGTTTTCTTTCCTGCCTGAAGCTAGAAGGGACTTCCTGTGCATGACGGTCAAGGCAGTGGCTGTGCTGGAGGAAACGATTCGAGGATTGGAGGGGCAAGCAGAGATGCTACTGAGAATCAGAGAAGTTGAGGAGTTCCTAGACAGCCAAGTTTAGGAAATATCAGTATACCAGGTTCAAGGAAAAAAAGAGCTGGCCACCAATGATTTGGAGAGACAGGAAGTCAGAGAGCAGATCTGGAATTTCATAACAACCAGAGGCAAGAGATCACATCAGCATTCTTGTTTTTCTGAAGACAGGCAAGGATGGGCAGACTATAGCCACCAAAGAGAAGAGGAAATTCCACACAGCTAGAAGTTTGCAATCGATAGCAGGCCCTCAAAGTGGGAACTGTGGAAGTCATCTCTCAAAATCCAGTTGATCCAAGGGAACAGAGAGATGTACAGGACACACTTGTGTATGGGAGCTCAGCCCAACCTATAAGAAAAGCAAGCTTGCCCACAAAGAGGTCTTCAGACATCCAAGAAGACAGGCATTCCTTGTTGTGGATTCAGTACTCACAAGAATAGAAGGAACATCTAGAAGGAACAGGTGGACAACAAGATGGTCTGCTGTTTTCCTGAAGCCAAGACATGAGCTGTCACACTAAGATTGAATAGGTTTCTGAAACTGATGGACAAACGGATCCTTTGGTGATGGTTCATATCCACACTAATGATACTGCATCAAGGATATCTCACAGAGAATACATTACTTCAGGGAACTCAGAAGTGTGCTGAAGAAGAATGTCCAAACAATCTTCTCTGAGATCTTTCCTGTCCCACGAGTGAAGGAAGACAGAAGGTAGAAGATTCCAGAAGGGAACCATGGCTAGATAAGTGGTGTAGGGTATAAGATTCTACTTTTTGTGTAACATTGGTCTATGGGGAGAAGGGGCTGCATAGATTGGATTGCCTCCACCTCAACAGAAGGTGAACAAATCTCTTCAGAGACAGGCCAGCTAGAGTAGCCCGGAGGATATTAAACAAATAACAAAAGGGGAGTGTAAAAAAAAAGGGAAGATATGAGCACTCAATTAGCACAAAATTGAGACTTTAAGAACAAAATTAATCAAAGAACTAAAGGATACAAGAGAAGACATTCTTTAATTGCCTATCCACTTATGCTAGAAGCCCATGTAACAAACAGGAGTTGCAATTACTCATTTATGAGCATAGATTCCATCTGGTTGGTATTACTGAAACCTGGTGGAATGCTTCGCACAACTGGAATGTTAATAGCAATAGTTATAACCCATTTAGGAAAGATTAAGCACACAAAAGGGTAGGGAGAGTGACACTTCATGTCAAAATGGTATTACCTGTTTTTGAGTCACTGATAAAGCAGAGGAAAATGATCTCAAATGCTTATGGATTACTGTCCTAACAGCTAAAGCACACGATGGGGTTTTAGCTGATGTTGGCTACAGACCTCCAAATCACAGTAGGGAATAGGATACCCTGCTCCTCCTGCACCTATCTATAATGCATAGGAGATAAAGGTGTGTGATTATGGGGGACTTCAATCTGAGCGACATGTGCTGCAGGTCTCATGCTGCCAGTACTAAAACAACCTTCAGATTTCTAAACATTATAAATGAAAATTTCCTAACCCCAAAAGTGTTGCAGCCAACATGGAAGAATTCTATATTAGACCTTGTCCTGACAAATAATGAGGAAGTGATCACAGAACTATACGTTAATGGTAACTTTGGTATGAATTATCATGACTGGATCACATTTATAATGTGCAAGCAGAATAAAGTCCAGACCAACAATATATATACTTGGTGCTCTAACAGGAGTCAATTTCACAAAGCTGAAAACAGTTATGAGCCAAATCAGCTGGAAGGAAGAATTTAATCAGACAAATGTGAAAAATAATTGTGATTTTTTAAAAGGAACACTTTACTAGATACGTAATCCCACAATCAAGGAACAAGGCCGTATTTGTTAAAAATATTGATCAGGTTTAGAGGGGGAAGTGATAGCAGCTATAAAAAAATCAAATATATAACAAATGGAAGAAAGGGGAAGCTGATACTAATGAACATGAATCAGAAGCTAAGAATTGTAGAAGATTGATAAGGGAAGCAAAGAACAAGGAGAAATCTATGTCCAGCAGAGTTAAGGACAATAAGGAGTTTTTTAAAGTATATTAGGACCAAAAAAACATGACAAAGGTATTGGTCCATTACTTTATGTATATAGTAAAATGACCAAAAATAATGAAGAAAAGTCAATAGTGTTCAATACATATTTCTGTTCTGTATGGGGGAAAAAGATAATGTAGTCTCGTCATGTCATTATGATAGCTCTATTTCCATTTTACTAGTATCTCAAGAGGATATTAAACAGCAGCTATGAAAATTAGACATTTTTAAATTAGCAGGTCCGGATAACTTACATCCAAGAGTTTTAAAAAAGCAGGTTGAGGAGCTTCCTGGACTATTTATGATGATTTTCAATATGTCATGGAACATTGAGGAGGTTCCAGAAGACTGGCAGAAAGCTAATGTTGTGCCAATATTTTAAAAGAGTAAATGGAGTGACCAGGATAATTGTAGACCTTTCAGTTTGACATTGATCTGCAGCAAGATTAAGGAGCAGCTGATCTGGAACTCAATTAAGAAAGAATTACAGAGGGGTAATATAATTAATGCCAATCAGCATGAGTTTATGAAAAATAGATCTTGTCAAACTAACCTGATAGTGGTTTTTTTTTTTTTTAAATGAGATTACAATTTTGGTTGAAAAAGTCAATAGTGGGATATGTTTAGATTTCTGGAAGATGTTTGACTTGGTACCACATGACGTTTTGATTACAAAACTGGAACAATATAAAATTAACCTGACACACATTAAATGGAATAAAAACAGGCTAATTGATAGGTTTCAAAATGTAACTGTAAATTTAGAATCCTCGTAAAGTAGGTGTGTTTCTCTTGGAGTCTTAAAGGGATTGGTTCTTGGACCTATGCTATTTCACATCTTTATCAGTGACCTGGAAGAAAGCATAAAATCATCACTGATAAAGTTTGCAGATGACACAAAAACTGGGGGAGTGGTAAATAGTTCAGAGGGTAGGTCATTAATACAGAGCAATCTGAATTGCTTGGTAAAATGGGTGCAAGAAAACAATCTGCATTTTAATATGGCTAACTGTAAATATATATACCTAGGAACAAAGAATGTAGGCCATACTTACAGGATGGTGGACTCCGTCCTAGGAAGCAGTGACTCTGAAAAAAGATTTGGGGGTTGTGGTGGATATTCAGCTGAACATGACTCCCAGTGCGACACTGTGTCCAGAAGGGTTAATGCAATCTTCGGATGCATAAACAGAGGAACTTCAACTAGGAGTGGAGAGATTATTTTACCTCTGTATTTGGTGGTAGTGAGACTGCTGCTGGAATACTGTGTCCATTTCAAGAAAGATGCTGAAAATTGGAAAGGATTCAGAGAAGAGCCAAGAGAATGATTAAGGATTAGGAAACTTGCCTTATAGTAATAGACTCAAGGATCTCACTCTATTTAGCTTACCAATGAGAAGGTTAAGGGGTGACTTGATTACAGTCTATACGTATCTACACGGGGAACAAATATTTAACAACAGGTTCTTCAATCTAGCAGAGAAAGATCTAACATTATCCAATGGCTGGAAGTTGAAGCTAGGCGAATGCAGAATGGAAATAAGGGGTACATTTTGAACAGTAAGAGTAATTAACGATTGGAACAATTTACCACGAGTCCTGGTGGATTCTCCATCACTGATCATTTTAAAATCCAGATTGGACGTTATTCTGAAAGATATACACTCGGAATTATTTTGGGGGACTTCTATGGCCTGTGTAATACAGGAGCTCAGACTAGATGATCACAGTGCTTCCTTCTGGCCTTGGAATTGATGAATCATCTCCAAAATGCAGCTCAGTTCTTAAGCAACCTCTTTAAAATACCCACTAGTCCAGTTTCATTTTGATTGACCTTTAGTAAAAAAAGCATCCTCTATTAGGCAACCAGTTTTTGGTGGTCCCTCAGGCCATTGTAGAAGACTCATAGACTTTAAGGCCAGAAGGGACCATTATGATCATCTAGTCTGACCTCCTGCACAATGCAGGCCACCGAATCTCACCCACCCACTCCTGTAACAAACCCCTAACCTATGTCTGAGTTACTGAAGTCCTCAAATCGTGGTTTAAAGACCTCAAGGTGCAGATAATCCTCCAGCAAGTGACCCATGCCCCACGCTGCAGAGGAAGGCGAAAAACCTCCAGGGCCTCTGCCAATCTGCTCTGGAGGAAGATTCCTTCCCAACCCCAAATATGGCGATCAGTTAAACCCTGAGCATGTGGGCAAGACTCACCAACCAGCACCCAGGAACGAATTCTCTGTAGTAACTCAGATCCCAAGACAGGCTCAAGTCTATATGAAACTGCTGATGTTAAAGATGGAGGGGGCAGGGGCCTGGACAAGAAAGTTAGATGTTCAGACAAGACAGATGTTTTTCATATATATATTTTTTAACCCTGAACTTAGCATAAAAGGTCAACATTGCTGAAGTTATTAGGTGCAGTTATTATTATTTTAGCATTTGGGGATTTTTTTTTTTGCTTTCATTTCCATAAAGATTCTGGAGATTTATAGTTAACCAAAGATATGTTTCAAACCTTAAGGGCTCCTTAGAGACACGGAGTGACTTTATCTTAGGAGCATTAAATGAGAACACCACTGGCATAGCTTAATCATAAAAACAAATTTAGAAATCAGCTTTTTAAAAAGGGCATATGCAGCTGGCATAATGAAAAAGGTCAAACATTAATCCTCAAGGAATGTCTCAATGAACTGGTGAAAATGTAGATCAACTGGTTCAGTACTACTTTCATGCTATAGAAATACACACCAAATTGAGCATGGAGTTATAAAAATAGCACACTGCATCAAAGGCTAGTTACTAGTGTCATGTAGGTAAGTGCACCGTAAATCTGATTCCAAAAGATAATGAAAGGGCATGAGTGATATATATATCACTACACTGCTTCAGCACTCTGAAGCACATGCAAAAAAATGACAGGAAGAAATGAAGGTTGGTAATATATTCAGCTGAACAATAACTAGAGTCACAGTGAGCTCTTGACAGTGGCAAAGTCGTGTGGTTCAGTAGACAGGACACCAGATGAATGAGATTCGGATTGCACTCCCAGCTCTTCCATTGATTGTTGGCTAGTCATTTCCTGTCCACTTCAGTTTCCCCTTCTGTAATATAGAGCTGGTTGAAGAAATTTTGATGGGACCGTAATTCATTGGAACGTGGTTCCCCTGAAAATGAAATGCTTCAGAAAATTGGGTTGGTGTTGACCTAATTTTAGTCTGACAAAAATATTCCCACAATGTTGAAATGTCTTGTTGCCATTTTTGGAATCAAGTTTTTGTTTGGAAATGACTTTTCCGAAGCCAACATGAACATTTGGTATTACAGATTTCTTTTGGTGATTAGAAATTTATCATTTTCTCTCCACATTTCTAAATCTCAAAACCCTTTGTCAAATGGCACTTCCATCCTCTGCACAACTTTATTACCTTCCTTTGTAAACCACTTGAAGAGCTATAGCTGAGAAAGAACCATGCAAGAGCCTATGGACCATTATTACCAGAGGTTTACACATTAATGGGAAATCACTCCTGCCATTTCCACCACCACCTTGCATTGAAAAGATGCCAAACTCCCTGCCTTTAATTTATTGGGTACAAGATGAACAGCAAGCTTGCCCTCTGGAAATACTTCTGTATCTTATTCAGTGTTTCCCTTTGGGATCAAGGAGGCTAAAGACTTTAGGTCTAATTCTTCACAGTGTTCAGCACCCTCAGCTTCCATTATGTTGCAGGAAGTACTCAGCACCTTGCCAGACTGACCCTTTTCTTACATAGAACTAGTAGTCTTCCTTAATAGAGAATTAAACCTCAGTTAGCTGGGTAATCTGAGATAGAAATGGAGAATACCACTTTTCCAGCTATCCTATGGGGAGATTATATCATGATTTTGTCAATATTTCAAACTTTGAATTTCAAATTTTGAGGAAAAAGAGAAAAGTTTGGGGGGGAAATCACTTTTTTTTTTCCAACCAGCTCTTCATGGAAATTCAGTTTTTAGTCCTTACAGCTCTTTCAGTGGCTGTATTGTGTTATGCATTCAGACCTTAAACTCGCTGAAACATGTGAATAGTCTACATATGAAGAATGTATTTTAGGACTAAGCCATTTCACCTAACATTATTCTTAAAAAAAAAAAAAAAAAAAAAAAAAAAAAAAAACAGCAGAAACTGCAGAATAAAGTTCAAGAGAGAATTCCATGGAGAACTGTCCTCTTTTAATATGACTACTATCACACCTCAATGGGATTGAAGTCCCACGCTGCCCTCAGGTGGCCATTTTTGACAAGGGCATCCATCTCCCATTATTCTTGGGATTAAGTGTACCTCTCTACCTCCTGACAAATTGTCCACCATATTCCTTGGCTTCACTCTCATTGCAAAGAATGCATGGTGGTGCTATTTCGAAGAGAGCAATTCTGCAGTCAATCTGACCATAAAGATTTTTTTAAATGATTTAAGGTTGCTACTTCATATCTGCAGGTTATTAGAAATATTACATGGTAGCATTCTCTTTGGGTTTCTTGTTCATGTATGAAATTTTTAATTTAAAAAACCCTGAGGAAATTCCTAGACAAAAACTATATTTCAATAAAATGAAGACTGAGAATGCACGAGTAATTTAGGGTAAATGCATTACAGGGAAATTATAATGATCTCAAAATGAAATGTTTAGAAACCCAGGAGGTTCAAAGTTAAGGTTAAACTTAAAAGAAATTCAAATATTTTAGGGTATGGAAGGAAATGCAGTTAGGGCACCCAAACAACCTTAACTTTCCCTCTAGTGCATTATGTAAGTGTGTGTGTGTGTGTGTGGTGGTGGTGGTGGGGGGGGGGGGGGTTAAAATCAGTTTAACCTAATCTGGGACCATAAACATTAAAATCAACATTAATAAGTTGAATACTAAAATCACAATTGTATGGTTATTGTATGATGTCACTGCACATTGTGACTGCACCTTGTGACTGGATCCTCTGTGTGCTACTCTAATACAAATAATGAACAATAATAAATGATGAGCACTTACTTACATGAGTAGTGCCCATGCTGAGTAAAGTTTGCACAATCTAATCCATAGATTTATTAATATGAATTTGTCAAATATCATTTAGTTTGACAAGGGCATTAATGAAAATTTCTTTTCAGGTTTAGCGTTTGTGACAGTGCACTATGATTTAAGGTAACAACTTTATGTATTTCCTACGAAGAATGGTGGAACCTCTAATTAAAAATGGATTTAACAGTCACTGCTTCATTGCAACATGACAAATCATTAAAACAGATTTATTTAGGGGATTTGTATTTAAAAAGTCTAGAACTTAGATGAGATTATTAGACATGGAACATATTACAACAGATCTGCCTCTACGGCCATAGGACAGGTACAGCACAGGAAACATATTGAAGTTGAACTGACTGGTATGCTAGATTCCCAGAGAATATATAGCACAGAAAAGTTAGTAATGCTGAAGTTATTTGCAAGATCAAGGGCCTTCTTTAATTACACACTAATGTTTGGGGAGTACTTCAAGTCAGAAATGCATAAAGTTGAGTGCTGACTGGGGTGAATATTTGGCTTTCATGAGAATTCATTGTAGAAACACTTTATCCCTCATTTTCAGATTTTTATTGGAATTGGGAAGACTGCTAGTCCTAGATTAATTGAATTATTATACTTCTACGGGAAATAAAATAAAGAAAATGTTTAAGACCTAATCAAAGATAAGCCTTTTAAAATGCTATTGAACAGACTGTGGTGTGTTCTTTCTTCATGGCAGAGTTACAACTCCCAATGGTGTTAATGGGAGCTACATATGAGCATTAAGAGGACAACTCAGCGTGCCGTTCAACCTAAAAGTCTTCAAATGTGTGTTAGAACTCGAACTGTCGGTGGTTGTCATTGAAATGTATCTAATATTGAGCTAAGCTCTCTGCTTGTCAGTCCATTAATCGATGAGGAACTAACAAGAACACAGATATGTGAACACTTGAAGATAAATGGGGCAAAAGAAATGTCTAACAGGTATGCTTTCATCTCAGCACACAGGGGAGTTCTGCCGATATCTCTCAGAAGCCTAACTTTGAACTCTCACACGGCAAACTTGTCACATGCATCAATAGTGCAGTGCATTGTGCAAGCAGGAGGCATGTGATTGCAAAATAATGACTTATTAAGATATCTAGCCTTTCCCCTTGCCATTTCAGGATTGTACCTTGCATGGCATACTCTCCAGGCCTTTATTCACTCTTAACAATACCCTGAATGATTTTTCAATCAGTTATTTTTGCCAATCCAGCCATTAGACTGAACATCACACAGAGACTATGAGGGTCAAAAGGTGCCATGGTGGTGATAAAAATGGCTTAGTTTGACCCTCCAATATGTCTCCACTATTTTGCTGGTTTTTGTTTTCTCCCCACATCTCCCTGGCTTCAGACCTCATGAGACAAACCCTAAGAATACACGAGATTAAAAAAAAGTCATTGTTGTAAACTAATCACATGGTCTGGGGTCTGGTTTTAAACTCTTTGCAAAAAAACTTCATGGAATTCAACCTGAAACATCCATCCATCCATACAGGGCTTCCACACAAGTGGACTCCAACTCTACTTCCTGGCAGACTCTGTTTCCCCTCTTCTAACTGCTGGGATCATACACTTTCCCTCTCTCACCCCGTGTCCCTCTTTCCCCCAGGTAGTAGTTTCCCTCAATTTTAACTCGCCTTCCCCTGGGTACAGCACAGCTCCTCCCCCATGCCATCTTCCTTTAACAGATTCCAGTCCCTGACACTCTAGTCTGGATCATGCTACCCTTAGCATGGCTCAACCGCTGCACACTGGAATGCTGCCATCTAGCTACTCACTCCCAGCTGGTTCCAGCACCCTCCGCTGGCTCCATTGATTTCTAAGCCGTTCACACCCTGGTGCATTTCAGCCAGCGCTAGTGTGAACAGATGTCCCAATTTTATAAGGACAGTCCTGATATGTGGGGCTTTGTTTTATATAGGCGCCTATACCCCCGACCCTTTGTCCTGATTTTTCACACTTGCTATCTGGTCACCCTAGCCAGCACTGCCCCACTTCTCCTTCCCAGACACCATCAACCCTTCAATTTTCAGGGGAAGCTTCTGCTCTGTGTGCAGGGAGGGAACTGCTCTGCTGGGACTCCTGCTTTCCAGATGCTTCTCACTCAAGCCCTCTCCTTCCTGCAGTGTAAAATGGAGGTCGAGGGTAGGGGGGAAGAAGGAGTGTGAGACCACTACTGGAAAACTTGGTAATGGAAAACTCTGCTGCATCTGCTGTGGGTCTCGGTGCAGGTGTTCCAGTGCATAATGCAGGTGTTCCTGTAGGCTGCAGCTACACGCTTGCTCTGCCAGTGACCTCTGGCAGAGAAAGGAGGAACTGCGGGTAGCTCAAACAAAATTCTGAGAAGCCATTTGTGTCTTCTGGTGACATTAATGATATTTTTGTGTATGCTGGAACTCTGGTCTCATGTTCCCCATCACTGACAGAGGCAGAAATGGAATTTAGGTCCTGTTCATAATCTGTGGGCCATATGGCTTACGTGAGCCACCTTTCCACCTTCAATACCGTTTTTTTAAAAATGGGCAAGTGCACAATTTCGTTCAAAAGTACCTCAACCAGTGTTTTAAATAAATTTAATAAATAAATGGAGATATCCTATCTCCTAGAACTGGAAGGGACCCTGAAAGGTCATTGAGTCCAGCCCCCTGCCTTCACTAGCAGGACCAAGTACTGATTTTGCCCCAGATTCCTAAGTGGCCCCCTCAAGGTTTGAATTCACAACCGTGGGTTTAGCAGGCCAATGCTCAAACCACTGAGCTATCCCTCCCCCCTGTTCACATGGCTCATTGGGATTCAAGACCTCCTTAAAAAATAAAGTGTGTTTTCTAGCAGGCTCACTCCAGAAATCCTTAAACCTGCCTTCTATCAAGGTTTACTTCCTTTCACCAAATAACTGAATTTATAGCATGGTGTATCTAGGAGGAGAAATTACTAGTCTCATTCATTTTACAATGTCATTGTGTAAATAGTACTGTAAGTGATGAACTGGATTGTGTAGATTCCTATAGAATTGTTTTGCCAAGCCTTGCAAAGCACTGATGCTAGAGATCTCTGGTAATTTGATGAGTAGATCTGGCATGAGCTGTTCTGCTTCAAGAACCTAAAACTTCAGAGGCAAATATTTTACAGGTATTGACTCCAATTCTTCAGTCAGATCTCTGTGCACCTGTCCTGACCTATATAGCTTGTGACTGATTTAACTCAGATTTACATGTTTTAAAATAAAAAGCTATATATAAAGATTTGCTATTCTAGGTTCCAGACATTATAAATTATGGCCCTAATCTTGTATAGATGTACAAGGAGAGACTAAGTCAAGGATCTATCCTTTCCCTACACCTTCACTACCATTCCCTGCCCACTTGTGTAAGTGGGGAGATGTAGTGGCACCATGGAGGCTGCCCATTGGGGGTGTTATCCATGGCAAAGGTAATCAGTGCAGGAGAGCCAGGGGAGTCTTACCCCCTCTTTCTTTTCTGTGTGGGTGTGAAGGATAGGCCTAATTTACCCACAAATGGCATATTGAGTACAATGGGAAGATTTGGCCCAATGAAATCCATCCTGCCATGATACAGGGATTAGACTAGATAACCTACATTAATGAGTAGTTAGATATATAGAAGCTCCTTCCTATCCATAGAGTTCTGTGGTCAGAGCTGGTCAGGAATTTTTTCAATGAAATGTGTTTTTTTTTTCATTGAAAAATACAGATTCGTTCCTCAAAACCAAATTTTTTCCTGCAAAAGGGTCAGTTTTGGCAAATTTCTCAACTTCAAAAATATTTGGAAAAAAGTTTCAAAATTGTCAAAACAAAACACTGACATTTTTAAAAGTAAAATTCCAATTTTTTTATTGAAATGTCTTTGTTTTAAAATTCAAGCTGGAGTGTAAAAAAAATAAAATTAAAAAATAATAGTTGAAACGGAAAGAAAATTTTCAGTTAACACAAACTCAAAATATTTTTAGGATTTTTGGTTAATGACAAATTTTGAAATTTGGGATGGGAAAAAAATTCAAAATCTCAAAAATGTTTGCAGGTTGAAACAAACATTTCTCACCCAGCTCTGTGATGTGTTTAATTCTGTCAAATAACCTAGTTTGCAAGTTTTGTTAGTGCCTTCTGAAAATAATTCCTTTAATTGACTATTTTTGGACAAGTAATATCATTTAAAGTTACTGTAAAGCACTGGTGTTGCTCAGTAAATAGGAGATGTGAAGGTAAATTGCATGCAGCTAATTAGTAATGAACACACTATTTATGGCTTCCTAACAAAATATTTTCTGAGGCCTGTATGTTAACAATGTTAGGGAATTCATTTTTAATTGGATATGAGCTTGTTGTTCTACATTGCAAGTGAAAAGTTTCAAATAGACATTTCTCAGTTCAGAAATCCTAAAATTCTTCTGTCCAAAGTAATGGTCTGCTCCTACAAGCTCTTGCTGCTGTGGGAGTTTTTTCCTGAAGTTAACCAGAGATCTGTACGTAGATGACTTGCAAGAGCGAATCCCAGGGCCCCAATTCATCAAATCACTTAGGCCTGGTCTACACTACGCCTTTAATTCGGATTTAGTGGCTTTAATTCGAATTAACTCTGGAACCGTCCACACAACGAAGCCATTTAATTAGAATTAAAGAGCCCTTTAATTCGATTTCTGTACTCCTCCTCGACGAGAGGAGTAGCGTCAAAATCGGTATTGTTAATCCGAATTAAGGTTAGTGTGGCCGCAATTCGATGTTATTGGCAATTAGATGTTATTGGCTACCCACAATGCAACGCTCTGGAAATCAATGCTACTACGGTAGCTTGGACGCACACCACCGAATTAATGGTGCCTAGTGTGGCCGAATACATTCGAATTTATAAAATCGGTTTCCTAAATTCGAATTATATAAATTCGGATTAATCCTGTAGTGTAGACATACCCTTAAGCACATTCTTAACAGTAAGTATGGGGTAGAATTACAGAGGTATTTTTGTGTCTACAGACAAGTTTACAAAGGCACCTAACTGAGTTAGGTGCCTAACTTTCAGTCTTGAATAGGCTATGAAGCCTTTAATAGCCTAGATTCTCAAAGAAACTTAGCTGTGGGGACACCTGTAAAATTACTGAGATTCACAAAGCTGTTGCACTATGGGTGAACAATTTTAAAAAGTCACTGGGGCAGGGGGAGTGGGTCCTGGCTCTCCCACTTCCCAGGTGAGTGCTCTATATTATTTAGCCACCGTAGAACAACTTCAACAGGAGAGATAAAGGGCTATGGCATGCACCTCAGAGGTGGTAGACCCTTGTTTAAATCTGTTCTTCTCATGAGGGGTAGAGGGGACTTGAATTGGGTGTCTCCCATATCCCAACTGAATGCCCTAACCACTGGGCTAAAAATTATGACAGTGCACCTCTTTCCCCAGCCTTTCTGTGTAACCTCTTCTATTCCAGTAGATGAGCTCTGAGCCCCACAGGTGAGTTAGGAAGATAATGACCTAGCTTCCCCCAGTTCATACATCTCTCTGGGGCTTAGGCCTCTGGACTCCTGGCTTGGGCCCGCAGTGCACATGCTTAGAGATGGGAAGAGAGATGTAAGGGTTCCCTCTCCACTCTGAACTCTAGGGTACAGATGTGGGGACCTGTATGAAAGACCCCCTAAGCTTATTTCTACCAGCTTAGGTTAAAAACTTCCCCAAGGCACAAATCCTTCCTTGTCCTTGGATGGGTACTGCTGCCACCACCAAGTGAGTTAGACAAAGATTCAGGAAAAGGACCACTTGGAGTTCCTGTTTCCCTAAAATATTCCCCCAAGCCCCATCACCCCCCTTCCTGGGGAGGCTTGAGAATAATATATCAACCAAATAGGTTAACAAGGTGAGCACAGACCAGACCCTTGGGTTTTTAGGACACTAAAAACCAATCAGATTCTTAAAAAAACAGAAATTTATTATAAAGAAAAAAATAAAAGAAGCACCTCTGTAAAATCAGGATGGAAAGTATTTTTACAGGGTATCAAGATTCAAAACACAGAGGATTCCCCTCTAGGCAAAACTTTAAAGTTACCAAAAAAACCAGGAATAAATCTCCCTCTTAGCATAGGGACAATTCACAAGCTAAAACAAAAGATAATCTAACACATTTCCTTCCTATTACTTGTAATTTGTAATCTTAGCTGCTTCGTTCAGGTCTGGCTTTGGGAGATGTATTTTCCCTGCCTGATTCCTCACTGACCCGGAGAGAACACAGAGAGAGAGACAAAACAAAAACCTTCCCCCACAGATTGGAAAGTATCTTCTCCCCTTATTGGTCCTTTTGGTCAGGTTCCAACCAGGTTATTTGAGCTTCTTAACCCTTTACAGGTAAAGGAGGGATTTTATGCTACCCTGAGCTGTATGTTCATGACAAGAGGTATTCAGGGAACTTTAACTGTAAAAATTAAAGCACTGAGCAAGCTTAGGCACTTATAAGGTACAGGGCAGTTGAGTGGAAACTTTGTGAATCCCAGCAGCGCCTGATGCTGGGATTTAGGTGCCTAAAGTGGCCATTAGGTATTTTAGTCCTTTGGGGAATCTAGCCCCAGATCACTGCCCTCCTCACCATGCTCAGATGCAGATAAATGTATATCCACCACATTATAATTTTGCCACTTCAAAACAAAAGCTCAACCTAGCCTGAAGACATAAGCTGAACTTGACCTAATTTGCCATATTACTTACATACCCAATCACAAACAACCAAAGTAATTCAAATCAAGAATATAAAGCACTCACCACAAACTACTCAATATACCAAGAATTACTCAGTGAAGAATTGATCATAAATAAATTCTATGATTCTATGATAAATAAATCTGAGAAAATAGTGCTGCTCTCAGACAATCCACAAACAGATCAAGAGGACAAATACAATGACTGCATCATTCATTATAAAGTCTTCACCCAGATACCCAAGTGTAGAAGGGTGTACTATAGAAGGATTTACCTGCAGCTGGAGCACCTCATCATGGTAGGACATGGCTAGGATGTCTCTCCTTGCCTAGTGCATCGCTCCAGACCTGCACTGGTCTCCCTCTTCTTGTAACGCAGGTTATGTTTTAGTCCCACTCTGTCCAGAGTGACAGAAAGTCCAGCATATAACAGTTCAATTACTTTACAAAAGATCTTTGGCTCCAACTCTTGGCCCTCACACATCCTCAGAATCTTCATGCCACCTTCCCCAGTGAGTGGTAGGAGAATCCACTCCCCACAACCCTTTACACTGAATTTCAGTCCAGGAACCCTAGGACAGGCAGTCAAGGTTCACTCCAGGAGATTCCTTGCTGCCATCTCCCTGGACTTCTTCCTACCAAATCTGTCAGCAAACCTCTCCCTCTGCCCCTCTAAGTTCATTCTTCTTTCAGGACCAAGACTCACAGGGCTTTCCCCCTGGAATCCCCCAATAAGTCCCAAACCAAAAGTATAACTTAATCCAACTTCTGATCTCTTCATGCTTGACCTTTCCCTTACACAATTACTGAGCTGAACACCTCCAAGTCCAAATCCTGCCCTTTTATCAGGGCTCATCACTAGAGCTTGCGCCACCCCAGTGGCTGTTCTGTGTGTCACCTGTCCTCCTATCAGACTTCTCTATTCAGGAGAGGATCCCAAAAGCCAGGTTTTCACCCTAGACTTCCTTCTTGGCCCTCCCAGTGTCTCTAGTACAGAAATCGACTGCAGTCTCTCCCTACAGCCCTTTTCTTGCTTGCTTACTTCCTTTTTCTGTTGTTTTATGGTACAGCAGCCTCAGCATGTGAGACTATGATCACCACCTACTGCAGTTTATTTGACCCCATTTGCCTTGTATAAACTCATAAATATTAGTCGTCATATTTGAAAGGCCTGCTCTTCCCTTTGTTTTAGTGTATAGTTCCAAATCCACAACTGGAGAGCTATGATTTGTTTTCCCATGAATAAAGATTCAAATTTCTTCTAGTCCTTCCTTTTCACTCAAGTCTTTTACCCACTTTTTGACCCCATTAGTTATGCCTTGTCTACTTAATTCCCAACCGTCCCCATATATTCTTTTAGCGCGCTCATCTTCACTATTTCCATTAACTTTAGCCCAAAAGGTTAAATCTAATAATTTCATCCTTAAATTTATAGTCATTTCTCCAGTTGCTACCTGCAGCACCCACAACAATGATGTAATACTTGCACCACATGCGATGCGCAGAGCTTGGGCTTGGATCGACTCTAATTTTTAAGTGTTGATTGAGAAGCTGACTTAAAGGCTTGGTATCGCTAATCTATAACTGGTTTTATTAGTGTTCTATACAGCATCTGTCCCCTTCTTTCCTTCTTTTTCTCAAAGCAGAATTGACTGCGTGCTCTGTAGCTGCCACTAATTATAATTCCTCAATACTTAGCGGTTTATATCCACTTGCTTTGCCCAGTGTTCTTCAGGTAATCTAACAGCACCTTTTAAATAATCCAGTTCCCTGATGTTTTTACTAAATAACATAATGTATTTTTTTTACCGTAAGGCATTCGAATTCCTCAAAAAGCTTTTTTCCTTTCCTTATCAAAGCTTATGATATACACATAAAGTTTATCAGTGTTTTCTTCCACCTGACAGAGTGCACCCAGTCCATCTTTGTATCTATTTATTAAAAAAAAAATTTTGTTTAAGCCACAATGTCCAGTTAGTACGCTAAACAAAAGCATTTAATTAGTCCTATTCAGGCCCTGAAGTACATTATATTCCTCAACTGGAGGGCACAATTCAAAAAGTCTTCTTCCTCTTTTTTCATAAATCCATTTTTTTGCCATTCCTCTTTTAATGTTTTCTCTACTAGGCTTTTGAATTCCTGTTTCGTAGGGTACTTCTACGTCTATCCTTTCATTTTTTACAACGCTCTTAGCTGCTTTGTCTGCCATTTCGTTCCCTCAGTATGCCCGGGGATCCAAGCTAAGCCTACATGTATCCCCATCTGTACTAACTCTATTATTAGAAATATAAGTTCATTGATTAAATCATTTCTACATACTGGGATACACTTTTTTATTTCCATAAGGCTTGAGATAGAGTGAATAAAAAAGTGACTGCTGCTGTGGCCCCCTTCTGCTTCAGACTTCCTGCCTTTATAGCAAACATCCAGCTCCTTTCCAGTTGGGCTTCATCTTTAATTGGGCCTGGCACACCTTCCAGATTCAACCAAGTAGCATAATTGGCCTCTCTAGCTCCAGTTCACCCTTTTAGGGCAAGCGTGTCATATATACCATCACACCAAGAGCTCTTGAATAACCCCCAAGCATTAGGAGAATGGTTGTACATAAAATAGACCCGAACATACTTCACCTTCCATATGTCCCACTGTATGGAGAGATTTTGGCAAACCAATAAAGTGCCTGAAACCACTATGGCTTATTGTTAAAAGCAACCTAGTCAGCAGGTTGTAAAGTGGCCATGCAGCTTGACTAAGGCAGGGGGGGAGGGGGAGTTTTGGGGTGCCTCAGAAAGGGCAGCTTGACCCCGCGTCCTTCCTCATAAGAATTGTGTTGAAGTTGCTGATACATGTATTTTAAAAGAGTAGGATATGCCCCAGGAATGTCTATTGGGGTATCAAGGCTGCAAACTCTGGAAAAAACCCACATCTGGTTAATCAATAATCAGAAGAAACCTCTTGTTTGATCATTGAAACTGCTTACTTAACAAGCAAAAAGTCCTGTGGCACCTTATAGACTAACAGACGTATTGGAGCATGAGCTTTCGTGGGTGAATACCCACTTCGTCGGATGCATGTACATGCTCCAATACGTCTGTTAGTCTATAAGGTGCCACAGGACTCTTTGCTGCTTTTACAGATCCAGACTAACACGGCTACCCCTCTGATACTTTACTTAACAAGGTTTCTTTAAGGGACATGTCATTCTATTACTAATGTATAAATAAGGGGAAAAAGCTTGAAATAGTTGGACTCATTTGGGGACTCTTTTGGACTCTTTTTGGATTCTCCCTCTGGATACATCTTGTGGTCCCCACCGGCAGACGGAAGATTTGGCCGCCGGAAGCCTGCCGCTGTGTCACTCGAAAGCCACACTCAACTTTGGTAATTATCAAGGGTTGCGGGTGTTTTACTAATCTTGTTGTGGATGTGTGTAAGTGCTTGAGACTAAGTAAAATTTAGCTTTAAGTGAAAGTACTCTTGTGTTGTCCTGTTTGTACCAGACATCTATTGGTCGGACGGCCGTGTCTCCCCTGATTTATTTCCTGACACCTCCTCGCACAGGGTAAAAGTTACCAAGAGCTTTGGGTTGAAAGAACCCCGGGTAACACCACGGCTTGCAATACTATTGCCAAAACTTTTAAATCTGTGAGTAGCAGTGCTGTGTGTGAAAAGGAATGTAAGATCACTGAAGTTCTCAATAACACACATCTCTTGATTAAATCAATTCAGTATTTATGAAAAAAATGTGGATGACAAGCATGATAGATATTGCAAACACATGTCATATCTTTTGGGGACCATATTGTATTAAGCTTATGAGTGGTTTATGACCGATTGTGTTCTACTCTATGGGGGATGATTATGATAGTTCCTACAGGAAGTAAAAAATGGGGAGGGGAGTGTAATAAGGTGAGTCACGGAGACTGAAGAACTCCAGAGATGTTCCATTCCTTGGGGTAGTTTGCAAATATTGGTTCACGCTGGGATTTCCAGAGACTAAAAAACAAAGAACAGGCTTTTGATATAAAAGGATGACCTTGAACTGACTTGGGACCTTCTTTCTGGATCCATCAAATGGAAAGGACTTTCTGTCCAACCCTTGCAGAAGGGTTGGAAAAACTTTGGACTATTAGGGCCCCATAAGACTGATGGGAAGCTCCTGGTACATTTAGTGTGCATTTAAATCTGTTTACTGTTTCTCATATGTTTTCTCTGTAATGCTCTTACTTTAAGAATAAATGTGCTTGCTCTGAAAGAGCTGTGTGGCAACTTGTAAATTCTGGTAGAGCACCGTTCATAGAGAGCACTGTTCTCTTGGAGAGAAAGCAATGTGCAGGTGTGGGCTGTTAGGCAGTCTGGCTTGCTGGAGAAATCACATTGTAAGGCAGGGATCTGTGTAGCCTTAAAACCTTTGGTCAGTAGGGAGTAGGACAAAGGCCCCTTCCCAGAAAAAGGTGATGGCTGGAGACCTCAGACCTAACTGGGCACTCCTGGAGTGGACCAGGGAGGGGGAGGGTTACAGGTGCAGTTACCTTAAAACTGTGAAAGCAAGTATAGTATAAATATATTTCCTTATTGTTTTAACTCACTTACTCTTCCCATCAAAATTTTAGTCACATCATGAATATTTTAGGATGGACCTTTTCCTTTAGCATGTACAGAATAAAGTGAGAGTGATGCATAATTTAAGGAAAGGAAAACAACTATGCATATACAGATGTTTATTAAAATCATGTAATTTCAGCTAAGGAAACCCTTCATGTGTATTTTCTACAAAGGTCTTTTTAGATGAAATTTACATTTCCGGTGCTCCTTTACCTGAGTGGATCAAATAATTTAAAACTATGAAAATATTATCTTATTTTTAAATATTTATTGGAGGGGGAAGAACTAAACACCAAGAAAAGGCAAATAAGGGAAAACGATAAAAAATCACACTAGGGGACGGAATGCTTTAGGGGATTAGCACTAGAACAAGGAATCTTTCCTCTCTAGCTCATTGTTCTCGTTGTAACCTGTCACGACAATGGAACCTGACCGCTGACAAAGCCTGCTTTCAAGGAACAAGACTGAATGGGATAAGGCCTATAGACTATGGACAATTCATGTGAAATATTGTGAGGAATTATTCCTTTGATGAGAATCATGCTGAGGGAACTGGTGTTCTCTGAGGCCTCATCTGGACTTGTTTTGAGAACTACGACTTCTGTTGATAGGTGCACAGGCTGTTTATAGATAAGGTATGCCTGCACTATTCAAAATGTAAACATTTTCCAGACAAGTCAAGGTCCTGATGTTTTTGAAGGTTTTGGATGAAGGATTCTGGGAACTCTCCATGCTTATCATGATGGCTATTTCATTAGTTAAAAGTGATTTAGTACGCAGGTAGTGTTGTAGGAAAACGATTGTTGTTGAGTATATATAGCGTCCAGTGTTATATGATGGGAGGCCTGTGTTTGTCTGCTAGCAACCTGGCCCAGCTTGCATACCTGAACTCCTGGTGTCACACTAAACAAGGTCACTCTTGAAACCTGACCCTCTTCCTCCAGTTCCACTCATTCTCCTACAATAGCCAGTGGTAAACTATGTGTGTGGGAAAGATATAAAACCCAAAGCACTACAGATGGGGACGGCTTTTGTCAACTTGTGTATTGATGTCTCTCTCTTTCCTTTGCTCTTCTTATTTTCTGCTCTAAGATGTGGATCTAGCAGGTTTCAAACCATGATGAGTCTTGGTTTTGACAACATACCATACCATCCCATACATAGTGCCTAATGGCTCATCTGAAGTTGCCTCAGCTGATTGTGTTGTTAGGGAGCTGAACATTTTGACAGCTGAACTTTCCCTCTTTCCTGTCTTTCAGCCTGTCCTAAACATCCATGGACAAAGGTGTTCTTACCTGCCAGAGAGGGTGCCAGTTTCAGCCAGTTATAACCACTCAACAATCACCCATCCACATCTGACCGAAAGAGGATCTTTCTTCCTTTCCCCCCTCATTGTCTTTGCCTGTGTTTGTTTGTTTGTCAGTGTTTGTTTGGGGGAAATTGATTTAATGAAATCACAGCTTTCTTTGAGGGAGCTGATAACACTTTGGTTACCACCTATTTAGTTTTGTCATTACAACCATATTGATATTGCCATCAGAACCTATCAATAGCACCACTGGAACTTAAAAGATATCTAACAGGAAAAATTGATTTTTGTAAATTAATAATTTCCTGGCAGCCCATACATAGTTAATCAACTGGAACACGTACATCTTGTGTGATCATTCAGAAAACAGAGCCTGAGATCATGGCAAAGAAACTTAAACCATACCACTAGCCATAGGGTGCAAGCAACATCAAAATTAATGTTATAACCATGACTGATCTGAGTTCAGGATCACCTGGGTTACTAGTGACCAAAGATGGTTACCCCTACTAGCTGGACTGTATAAAATGGATAGTTGTTCCCAGTCCAAACTCTAGAGTTAACTATGCAAAGACTTACACTGAAAATATAGCCGACACTCTTGTTGCTCATCCTATCATTGAGGACAACTGTTTAATTATCTGCTTGATAAACGTTGATGGATTTAGCCTCACAACACCCCTGTGAGATGGTGAAATATTATTAGCCCCATTTTACTGAGGCACAGAGATACTAAATGACTTGCTCAAGATCACTGTCAAGAATAAGGCTCTTCAGCTCTGATTGCTCAAGAATAAGGCCCTGCACCTGCCCTGCTCAGTGTCCTGACAGCCTGCTGAGAATAGCTGGGCTGCATCACCTAGACTGCCTGATAGAACACCTTGCCTGATTGGCTAGGGAAGCTAGCAGGTTTGGTTTTGAGTAGAGCAGCAGCAGCTTGCAGGCTGCTCAAAAGCATTTGCCTATGGTTGGGATAACTCCTGCTTGTTTCCAGTCTTGCTCCTGCCCTAATTCTCTCCAGGTAATTTGATTCTCACCCTCAGTTCTGCTTCCTGACCTCGGCTCTGATCCTTGACTCTGGCCTCTGACTCTGGTTCTGGTTCTGACCCTGGGAACTAACTTCTGGCTCTGTCCTTTGGTTCTGGCATCTCAGCTCCAAATCCTGGTTTGAGACACCAGCTGTGACCCTTGGCTCTGACCACTGGGCTACTGACTCTGGTTCTGACAAATCACACAGAGTAGCTGTGGCAGAACTGGGAATTGAACCCAGATCTCCCAAACTTTGGCCCACCTTAAACACATGATAGCAAATAAGTATCAGAGTAGCACTGTATTACACACCAGCTCAATGTGTAATACATTGTGCTCAATTACACAACCAGCTTTCTGTTGGGATACATGTACACATTTTGTTTCTGGCAGAGTGGATTGAGATTGAAAATATAGGAAGATGGGATTGAGCTAGAAAAAAACTGAACTAATAAATTAGACAAGCATGATGGCCCAGATAACATTTTCTTGTCCCTAGCATTCTCACTAGAGCTGGTCAGAAATTGCCCATCAAAATGATTTTTTTTCCATGGAAAAAGCATTTTCTACCATTTTGAAATTGCCTATAGGAAAAAAATTATTTTGCCAAAATGTTCCTATTTTTGTTGAGGAAGTCAAAACGAAATATCTTATTTTGGGTTGATTTGGCCTAAACTAAAATATTTGGTGTGTTGAACTCATTTGAAATGTTTGTATCCAGTCAGTTTAACATTACACTGCATTCCGGCCTGTGATGCACCACTGGAGCTGTAATCAGGCGTCTCATGGTCCCTGGCAATTTTGTGCTGCTGCAGAATGGAGGCCAGCATCTGCATCAAGACAAAAAGTTATAATTATGAGTGTTTGATTATTACTTAAGAAGTCAGTGTTATTCTGTGATTTGTAAATTCCATGGGTTTTAGAACATCTGCCCTTGGATATAATCCAGCTCGCACCACAAATGTGTTACAGTTGATATTTACAGGGTTTATTACACTCTGTCAATTCTCCTTTGCGCCTTCCTCCCACTCACCCTCCAGCTAGTCATCATCCTGCTGGAAATCATCGAGTACATCATTTCCCTACTGTTGCCTTCCTCCTCATTTTCTCATCTGAATTAATCAGTGCTGATCATTTTAAATTAATCCAATGATGCACAATCTTTAACACTTTGGGCCAGATTCTCTATAGTACTTTGTGCTGTCATTTACCTCAGTACAGAGTGAGTTTGAAGTGTTGCCAGGTCAGTATGGCAGTATTTCACACCTAGTTTTCACTGTGGTAAATGGCCAACAAGCTGTAGTGTAATGAAGAATCAAGCTCATTCTTTGTCCCTACCAAGTTTTGTTTTATTTTTGTATTGACTACTAGACTTGGAACCTTTCATTGGATGTGTTATAGTTAGACCTAACAGTGAAGGAGATAGCTTCCCCTGTATCTTGTATTTCTACCTGTTGGGTGGTGACTTTATTATTCTGGCAATAAACAGGAACAAACAAAAGTGAGGCTCTGAAATCGGTGAGTACAGAGCACCCAAACATTTAAGGAGCAGATCATCACATTCCTCCACCCAATTTTAAAATACCTTCCTAATATATATACAATCATCATTTACGTGGCTAACAAAAAAAAACGCTATACAACATAACTAAAACCTGTGGATGGAATACCGCAAACTCTCAAGTTGCAAAGAATTATTCCACCCCAGAATAGCAACTCACTAGCTAAACAATTTATAACATTTATGCACACCACTGGTTTTCACACTTTCTTGGGATAACGTGGTGATGCTGGTGCCACACCGTCCTGTACAACAGGAACAGTTCGTAATAAGGAATCAACTGGATTTGATACCAAAGTTTCTTCTAATAAGTCGTCAAAAGTAGTCATTGTAATGGGAGGATCAGAGGAACAGAAAATCCTGCTGGAACATCCTCTGGTATTTGTCCAGGCTGCAACTGATCCATATATCATTTCCAAAAGTACCAACAGGTTCCATGCATTTTCCAAGTTTTCCAAGTATCCATTTCACTCCACAACCGTAGTAGCGAGTTCGCACTAAGTCACACTTTGAAAGAAAGATAAGTCTCACATTGATGCTCAGTCTGCAGAGCGAGGCAAGATCAGGACATAGCAGGTGTAAACAAGTAATCAAAGACTGCTTCTAATAGAGTTTCAGGTGACTCCTGAGTAGTAGCCCGTTGTGTGTTCCTGTAGACAAGCAAGACATTGTCCTGTTTCTGATGACTCAAAATAGACTCGTTAGCTTGTAAGACATACTTAAGTGTTTGCACAAAGTGTTCCGCTAGCCTGTTTGCAGCAGGATGACAGGAAGCAGAATGAATATACTGAATTCCACTTGAAGCAAAGACCCTGTGAAACTCTTCTGAACAGAATTGAGGTCCATTGTCACTCACCAACTGTAACATTAGACCAAACTGGCTTAAGAAAATACCAAGATATCCAGTGGTCTTGGTAACTGTACTAGAAGTCATTCTGAAAATTTCTGGCCATTTCGAATGGGTGCCAACTACAATCAGAAACATATAACCTTCGAATGGTCTGGCAGAGTCTACATTGATGTGTGTCCGAGGATTCTGGGGCCATGACCAAAAGGTGTACACAAGCTGGGCCGGGATCATGCTGAATTTGCTGAAATGTAGTACAGCACTTTGCTTTCCTCTCAATGGCACTGTCGATCCTGCCCACTAGATATGACTAGGCCTTCATCTGTACAATGCCCAAATGACAATTGTGAAGAGCCTTCAAAACATGAGATTGAAGTGATGTTGGAATGATCACTCACATTCCCTAAAAGATGCAACCCTGATTCACAGATAATTCAGGTTGAACATGGCACATTGTGTAAACTGGGGGGGAAGGGCCCCGGAGTGACACGTGAGGGTTGGCGACAAGACCCACCGGCAATAGGCCGGTGGCGGTGAGTGCCGTAATGATGTCCCAAATTAGGATCCAGCACAGTAGCCTGTAAGACCATTCCCTTTGTACGAGAAAGTACATAATCCTTAGTGGTTTATTTATTGCTGTCTTTGCTATTGATGGGAAACCTATCCTTCAAATTTAGATAAAACTCTTCAGCTGAAGTTTCCTTGGGTTGATGGGAGCTTGGGCATAGCAGGCGTGACTGTCCATCAGCATTGCTATGCTGAGTCTCTCTACAGAATTGAATAGTATAGGAATGAGCTGAAAGCAGCAATGGCTGTCACTGCATACATGGCAATCAACTGCTAATGACAGAATGATTAACATGTTGCTCCTCTGTCCAAATTCTTTTCCAAAAACTTTGAAGTATCTGTCCAGTATTTTCTTGAAGGTTTTGAGGTGCTTTTGTGATCACCTTGAGCTTCTCAAGCCAACTCCTGCCAAATAAAAATGGATAATTTCCTCCAATCATGTACCAGGTTAAAATGAATGATTGTCCCTCTAGCTGAACTTTCACCTGGAGTATCCCTTTTGGGACTACATTTTCTAATTAAGTCTTCAAAACTGTGGAGTCTTCTTCCAAAGGAACTTGTGACAATGTCTGGTGATAAATAGATGCAGAAACCATTCTTGTAGGAACTCTCTTGATCAGATGACATCTCTTACTCCAGCTTCCAATAACATATTTAATCCCAGATCTTGGTCAGTGTCAGTAAAGCTCTTTCTTTTTCCACATTATGAATTCCCTACTTCCATCCTTTCTTAGGTTCAGTCTTCATAGGTGTCATCTTGGATGGAAGGTTATTCTGTGTTGATAGATGCTGAACTGTTCAACAGCTCACAGAGATGTGTCCTTTCTTCTGACATTTCTGGCAAAAGACTTGCTGTGCCCAGAAATCCTTTTCATCATGCATAGTTGGTGCACATGATAGAAATTTCTTGAATCAAGAGGTTTACTTATCAGTTCACACTAAATTGCAGATAATTTTTCTCTGCAATATCCATGGCAATAGCTATCTTAACAGATTTCAAGAATGTAAGTAGTGATGCAGTCAGTAACTTATTTCAGATCTGGTTGTGTAATCAAGAGACAAATTGGTCACACAGGGCAGCACGTAATGTTTGTCTGAACTGACAGTGCTCTGACAGCTTCTTCAGAGCAGCAACAAACTGTGCTTCCCTGATGCCGCTGATGGAACCAATATGGGGTAGGAGAGAAATGTCCCTGCATTATTGCAATAATTGCGGCATGCATGGCATTTATGGACATAGTTGGAGACAACAGGTTATACAGCAGTCCACATGCCTTAGGCTTTGGCCCAATCACTGTTAGCAAGGTTGAAAATCACTGTCCATCTGAAATGGACTTGCAGGCTACAAATTGCTGAAAACATTCAAGGCATGCCAGTCATGGTTCACAGTTTAGGTCAAAATCACCAATATTGCCCACAAAAGATACAATTTATCTTCTCTCCTGTTGGACTTCACCTTCCTGGACCTCTTCTGCAGGGAAACTTTTTCCCCCTGTCTGCCTTGAATTCCCTCTGCTGGCTGTAGGCTTACACTGCAGGCTACAGATTCCCTTGGGTCTTTAAATATTACATGATGCATAAAATCTGCTCTTCGTGAATCAATCAATGCTGAAATAAATTTGTTAGTCTCTAAGGTGCCAAAAGTACTCCTGTTCTTTTTGCGGATAAAGACTAACACGGCTGCTACTCTGAAACCAATCAATGCTTGCCTTCTCAATTCTTTTTTCTTACATTCTATGGGCTGAATTCAATTTTTGGTTACATTTGCATAAGTGGGAATTAATTCTATTGAGTTCAAGGAGAGAGCAGACTATGGCCCAGCACTGCACTCTTGGAGATAGGCGAATGCTTGCTCCTATCCACTCCTCTTCCACTCAGTCTCCCTGGTGGGGAAAAAAAACAAAAAACAAAAAAAAAACAATTCTTGCATAAAAACAATGCACAAAGGTACAACTGTGTCAAGCAGCCATCTCCTTTGAAGCATTGTCCGAATGATTAACTTGCTCTCTTGGCTTGTATCAGATAACTTTTTAGGTGGGTCAGCAGCATGATGTGTAACTAACTATGTGAAAGCTGTGGTCTGTTTAAGCCGTGATAGCTATTCAGGTTCAGCGGTGCAGTGAGTTAATGCACTAGCTGGCCTTTTACCCCCGGGAGCCATGTTCCAATCCAGATAAGGTCAAACGGTGTTTGACAGTTTCAGACTAAGCCCTTGTGGATTGTTTGACCCTATCATAAAAAACAAAACAGAGTTTGGTACAATTGAGTGGAAAAGCAGGCCCTAGATTGAATTATCAGGGGATAAGTGGCATCACTAGCCTGGGAAGAAGTGCATTGACACTACAGCTGGGTGAATAACTGATTTTTTTTGGTTCCCTGGCAGTTCCGAAAAATAGAAACAAAAATCTGTTCGGATTGAACTGAAATCCAAAGTAAGTAAAGGGCTAGATTCACAAAACCACCAGAGGAGGAGCTTCTGCTGCCTCCATTATACCCAATAGCTAGATTGCCTAGGATGTAATAGAAACATGTTTATATTCCTATTCTGGATTAGAATCAGGTCTTTTGCCTCGCCTAGATGCAGGCCCCAACCACGATGGTATTGGCTACGCTAAGGCTACGGACTTTCTCTCTATCTCTCCTGTTGAAGATGTTCTACTTTGAAAAAACCCCAAAAACGTGAATAATCATTGAGCAAGAGAATGACTGTGTAGGCCTACTTAGGGCACATACCTGAGAGTGGGGATATGTGGTTCAAGTCCCTCCTCCAACCACTATTTAATTATTTATACAAAACAGAATAAATTCAACAGGAGAGACCTACCCTGGAAAAGCCACTCACCTTACACTCACCCAGGACAGGGGAGATCTCTGTTGAAGTCCCTGCTCCAGAGTGGGGATTTAAACCTAGGTGTCCCAGACCCTAATTGAGCACACTAGCTGCTGGGATAGAGGGTATAAATACTGAGCCTTGCACTCTGCTTTGGTGACCAAATTCACCAATTGTTTTGGTTAGCAAAACTGCATTTTTTTCAGCAAATCAACTATTCATCTGGGATATGAGCCAAAAAAATTCATCCTGCTTGAACTGATACAGCTACGTGGAAAGCTTGTAAGACATCTGCATTATAGTTAGCCTTTGTTGTCTCATAACCTAAATCCTTCCCAAAATAAAGTGTAAAAGAAAAAAAACATCAACAATTAAAGTAAGTCTCCAAAGTCCGGGAAAACATACTGCCTGACACAACAGCTTGAGTAGCACAAATGGTGCAGCCCTGAAATAGTTAAGCTGGAGGCCAAGTTTCTGTTTAAAGCTTGACTCTTCTAAGTGCTCTAAAATCTGTGTCATTATTTGGATCGCTATGAAAGGCAGCATGTGTCATGGGACTATGGGGTTCTGTTAGTGATCCAAATTTGGGGTTATTTGACTAACGGGATCCTGAGATACAGCCCCTGAAAAAAAAACCTTTTCTTAAATTTGAGATATCCTGGCAACCTTTTTTGTTTTGCTTACAGATAGTGATCAAATGAGGGTTCAGGTTATCACACCAGGGTGTCCAATGCTCAAGATTTACCTCAAGAGAGTGCACGGCATGCATCAGCCCTTTGGGGGAATATGATGGCATGTATCAACCCTGCATTGGCCCAGCTAGGGTTTAACACGCCCTGTGGGCTAATGAGGCCACACCCCCTTGCCGGACAGTCTCTAACTGAAGACAGAGTATAAAAGGGAGCAGCTCAGCTGAGTCTGGGCTGACAGAAGAAGAGAGCATATGTCTGTTGCAGGCTCCTGCCAGAAAGCTGCTGGAGCGCCAAGCTAACTGTGCTGAGGCCCCTGTGGACACCCAATCAACAGCCAAGGATGGTAGATAAGAGACCAGGATGCCGGGAGATTATCCATGCTGCAAGTGGGAGTAGGAAGTGACCCAGAGAACAGGACTGCTGCATTCAGATTCGGTCTCTCACTGCAAGAGTATCAGTTCCTCAGAGCCCTGTGCTGGGACCTGGTAGAGTAGGGTGGGCCTGGGTCCTCCTATCCCATACTGCTCTCACCACTGGATGTGGTCACCGCCCAGACCACACTGCCCTGAAGGCAAGGGCCACTGCATTGACTCAGGCCCTGGAGCCTGAGTTACTGACTAGGGAATAGATTTCTGACCCCCAACCCATGCTTTCTTCCATAGATGACCCTGCGACAGGGTGTATCAACCCCGTGACAGGGAAATCCAAGTAAAAGATTATTTTTAAAAGATTTTGCTTTTCCGGTTTCATGCTTCACAAGTCTCACACACTAATTGACGTGCTAAAGCAATTGCACTGAGCATGCACAGACAGAGGAGTTAACAGGTTTGTTTGCCTTTAAAGTTTCACAACGGCTCATTAAGGGGATAAGCAGTAGGCTTTTAACTGTGCTCCGCCCTGCCAGTGTAAGTTTTAATCCCACCTTGGGCAAAAATTTGGAAAAGGTTGGACAGCGTATTGCTGAAGTCTGTGTTGGTCAGGTGGGTTTTTTTGTTTGTTTGGATTTTTTTTTGGGGGGGGGAGGTTGTAAAAAAAGTAGACATATGAGTGCTTGCTGCAGGGGAGGGGCATTTTAGAGGTGGAGAAGTGGGGGAAATAGTGAGGGACTGCATCAAGGAAAGGGGGATAAATGGGGTTATGTGATAGGGGAGGTGAGAGGAGTTGGGGGGCTCAAGTGAGGGACATGTGGTGAGTGGCTGGGGGAGAATAGGGGCCTGTTAGCCCCACATTCTTCCCTTATGTTTCTGCCATGAACTGGGGCATCTAAGCCCCTCTCCCTGCCCACGCCCATGTCAGCTGGCATCTGGGGGTCCTTGTGACCTAGGGTTACCATACATCCGGGTTTACATCTTTTTTGAGCTTCCTTTCTGTGTCTGGGTGGATTTGTCAAACAGGAAATGTCTGGTGTTTTTGCAGAGCAGACAAGCTGCAGCTCATAAAGCGCCCCAATTGGTCGGCTTCCCTCTTAGTCCCTCTCCTGCATCTGCAGCTGACGGATTCTGCCCACTCCAGCACCAGCTCCCAGTCTCAGGCTAGGTCTACACTACCCGCCTGAATCGGTGGGTAGAAATTGATCTCTTGGGGATCGACTTATCGCGTCTCGTCAGGACGCGACAATCGATCCCCGAATCGACGCGCTTACTCCACCAGTGGAGGTGGGAGTAAGCGCCGTCGACTGGGAGCCGCGGCAGTCGATTTTGCCGCCGTCCTCACAACAGGGTAAGTCGGATCTGATACGTCGAATTCAGCTACGCTATTCGCGTAGCTGAATTTGCGTATCTTAAATCGACCCCCCCCTGTAGTGTAGATGTAGCCTCAGGGAGGGGTCCTGCAGAGACATTCTGACTGATGGCTGTTACTGCATCCTGGAGTTTACCAGCCACACTACCATCGCCATGGGGAGTGATACAGTCCCCACCTCCATGAATACCCCCTCCAGTTCCCCACCTTTGGCAGTGTCCTCTTTTTGGGAACCTGAAATATAGTAACCATATCCTTGCCTCCTCTTGGTGTCTGAGGCCAGCTCCCTGCCCCCACGCCACCCCATGTAAGCAGGGAAGGGAGCACCCACTGACATGAATGAAGCAGTTCTCTGCTCTCAGTGCCATTGCTTTAGGTGGTATTCATCTCCCTGGGTCATTCTGTTTCAGCTGAGGACATCTCATGGCGATGGACGGGCCATTTAACACCTCTGAGCCCACAGGCAACTAGTAACTACCAATGGGGGCGGGCACAATGGCATTCCCCCTCACCACCACAGCCATGGTCAACTTCCTGGTGACTGCCAAGGCACCCTCCAGCAATACCCTCTTGCCCAGGGCCCTCCCCTGACCACAGCAGCCTGGGTAGCCGCCCACGTCGCCCACCCTTAAGGCTGGCCCTGTCAGGGTCAGCCTTAGGGAAAATGGTGCCCTAGGCAAACTTGCGTTTTGGCACTCTGGTCCTGATGCCTCTCCCGGACCCCCACCCTTTTTTTTAACCCATGAAAGCTTATCCCCAAATAAATCTGTTAGTCTTTAAGGAACTACCGGACTCCTCGATTTTTTTTTTTTAAATATATGCTTGTTTCTTGTTTGGATCAAGGGTGTAAGTGCACTGACAATAATACCTTTGTCTATTATTTCTCTAGCAGATGCAGATGTGCCCTTGGTGGTCTCCCACACACCGGGGGAGCACTTCTCTCAGTTAAGGGGAAAAAATTGGAGGAGTAAAGCAGATATATTCAAGGGGGTGCTTTGGAGTGTGATCAGAGAACATAGAGGGAGGAAGTCAGGGAGAAACTGCAGAGGGATAGTCAGGATAGGAATTGGGAGAGCAGTCATGGGATAAGAGGGAATGTTCTCTCATGGATTGGTAACTGGTTAAAAGTTAGGGGAAAAAGGGTAGGAATAAATGGTCAGTTTTCAGAATGGAGAGAAGTAAATAGTGGTGTCCCCCAGGGATCTGTACTGGGCCCAGTCCTATTTAACATATTCATAAACGATCTGGAAAAAGGTGTAAACAGTGAGGTTGCAAAATTTGCAGATGATACAAAACTACTCAAGATAGTTATGTCCCAGGCAGACTGTGAAGAGCTACAAAAGGATCTCACAAAACTGGGTGACTGGGCAACAAAATGGCAGATGAAATTTAATGTTGATAAATGCAAAGTAATGCACATTGGAAAACATAATCCTAACTATACATATACAGTGATGGGGTCTAAATTAGCTGTTACCACTCAATAAAGAGATCTTGGAGTCATTGTGGATAGTTCTCTGAAATCATCCACTCAATGTGCAGTGGCAGTCAAAAAAGTGAACAGAATGTTTGGAATCATCAAGAAAGGGATAGATAATAAGACAGAAAATATCATATTGTCTCTATATAAATTCATGGTACGCCCACATCTTGAATACTGCATGCAGATGTGGTCACCCCATCTCAAAAAAGATATATTGGAATTGGAAAAGGTTCAGAAAAGGGCAACAAAAATCATTAGGGGTATAGAACAGAGATTAATCTCTCCTCCGCATGAGGAGAGATTAATAAGACTGGGACTTTTCAGCTTGGAAAAGAGGCAACCATGGGGGGATATGATAGAGGTCTATAAAATCATAAGTGGTATAGAGAAAGTGTTATTTACTCCGTCTCATAATACAAGAACAAGGGGCCACCAAATGAAATTAATAGGTAGCAGGTTTAAAACAAACCAAGAAAGTATTTTTTCACGCAATGCACTGACAACCTCTGGAACTCCTTGCCAGAGGGTGTTGTGAAGGCCCATACTATAATGGGGTTCAAAAGGGAGCTAGATAGATTCATGGAAGATAGGGCCATCAATGGCTATTAGCCAGGATGGGCAGAAATAGTATCCCTAGCCTCTGTTTGCCAGAAGCTGTGATTGGGTGACAGGGCATGGATCACTTGATGATAACCTGTCTGTTCATACCCTTTGGGGCACCTGCCATTGGTCACTGTCAGAGGACAGGATACTGGTCTTGATGGACCTTTGGTCTGACCCAGTATGGCCGTTCTTATGTTATGACAGGAACAGATGATAGCGCTGCTCAAGGAGCAACCAGACATATGTTATCTAATTGAACATCAGGTTGAACACATCCATGCAAAATTCCCCCTGCAGCCCATACAGATCTGTCTTCCTGCACCTCTCCACACACATTCCTCATTTCCTCTGGGACTTCAGCAGTACCACAGGCACTCTACCCCATGGGATGAGCAGAATGACAGCTGGACATATACCCAGCTCTGAGATCCTCCTTGGCAAAGGTGCTTATGAAGTTCCTGTTCCTTCCCCTTTAAAGATACTCTTCCCTGTACGTATGAAGTTTAGGTGACCAATACATAAATAAGTTTGGAGAGGTGTGGAATAAAACTGAACTTTTGGAAAGTGAATGAATCTTTATTATTCTCTAACATAGCGTGATTACAGATAACAGTCAGAGACCGTACAAATAGGTGCATTTGTAGTGTTAGTAGTGCACACACAGTAGTCATTACAACCACAGTGCGGGGAGGGGGGGGGATGAATGGCTAAACACATTACAGCAGCACACATGACTGTGGTCCACTGTTAAAATGCTCCTTCAAAGCCTGCCTGATCTGAATAGCTACCTGTTGAGCCCTTCTTACAGCCCTACTATCTTGCCGCTCAAAGCAGCAGACAGCTGCTCCACCCCTAGGGAAACTTCTCTCCCTTTGATTCACATCTATTATGAAGGGCTTAGCAGGCAGCTATAACCATGGGGTTATTTTCCTTGCTGAGGTCGAACCTGCTCAGGAGACAGCTCCAGGGCCCCTTTAATTGGCCAAAGGCACATACAGCAGTCATCCTGCACCTGCTCAGCCATTTGAAGTGCTCCTAGCTGCTGTCAAGGTGGCTCATGCAAGGCTTCATGAGCCACAGGAGCAAGGGGTAGGCTGGGTTTCCCAGGATCAGTATTGCCATTTCTACATCCCCAGTGGTCATCCTCTAGTTTGAAAAGAAAGTCCCTGCTTGCAGTGTTCTGTACAGGCCTGTGTTCCTAAAGATGCGTGCGTCATACACCTTCCCTGACTAGCCCACATTGATGTCCGTGAAATGACCCCAGTGATCCACTAGCACTTGTAAAACCATAGAAAAATATCCCTTTCTGTGGACAAACACTGTCACAAGGTGGTCTGGGGCCAAAATGGGGATATTCGTGTCATCTGTTGCTCCATCCCAGTTATGGAATCCCATTGCTGCAAAACCATCCACTGTTTCACACACGTTGCCCAGAGTTACAGTCCTTTGTAGCAGGAGGCAATTAATGGCCCTGCACACTTGCATTACTGCAACCCCCATGGTGGATTTCCCCATTCCAAATGGATTTGCGACTGATCAGTGTTTCCACACAGTGCTTGCAACTCACTTCTCCACCATTAGCGCTGCTCTCATTTTGGTGTCCCTGTGCCAGAGGTCTGGGGCGAGCGCCACACACAGGTCCAGGAAGGTGGCTTTGAGCATCCAAAAGTTCTTCAGGCACTGTTCGTCATCCCATACCTGCATAACAATGCAATCCCACCACTCAGTGCTTGTTTCTCAAGCCCAGAGCCAATGGTCCACCATGTGCAGATGCTCCGTGAAGGCCAACAGCAATCTTGAATTGTTTCTGTCCATGGCACACAGCAGGACAGACACCACATGTCATCATCATCATCAGATGCGCAGATCATGAAATACTGCGGGGATCAGGCGCGTTGTGTTCATAACACTCATCACAATATTGGAGAGCAGTGTAGAATCCATGCTTTCCGACAGAGATGGCGGCGGGGGAGGGGGAGCAGTTTACCGGGGTTGTTGAAAGCCCATGGAATGGAGGGACAGAGAAAGCTGCATCATGAGACACTGAGCCTACCCTCGTGAGGCATTGCAAACCCTTCCCAGAACACCCTTTGGCAGATGGGGGCCAGTTGTACAGTGGGATAGCTACCCACGGGCACGGATCTCTGCGTCGATGTAAGAGCTGCTAATGTGGACATTCTCCGCTGACCCAAGGAGCGTAGTGTGGACATGCGCCAGTCGTTTAATAACTGCAGTGGCTATACGTTGACTTAACCTAAGTGGACTTAAATTTGTAGTGTAGATGTGCCATGAGTTTGGGCATAGGCTAGGAGTGTCTCTCTAGAAAGACTTCGGAATTCACTGTGAGGAGAAAAAGAGTGTACAATCTGGGTACACCGATTACAGAGAATTTATGGGAAAATTGGTCTATATGTACAGGGAGACTTTGGCAAACCAGTAAAGTGCCTAAAACCACTATGGCTTATTGTTAAAAAGCAACCTAGTCAGGAAGCTGTAAATTGGCCATTCAGCAAACTCAGCTTGACCAAGGCAGGAGGGGAGGGGGTTTTGGGGTGCCATGGAAGGGGCAGCTTGACCCCGCGCCCTTCCTGATAAGAATTGTGTTGAAGTTGCCGATACATGCATTTTAAAAGAGCAGGAATGTCTATTGGTGTCTCAGAGCTGCAGACTCTGGAAAAACCCACACCTGGTTAATCAATAATCAGAAGGAACCTCTTGCTTGAAACTGCTTACTTAACAAGGTTTCTTTAAGGGACATGTCATTCTATTACTAGTGTATAAATAAGGGGAAAAAGCTTGAGATAGTGGGACTCGTTTGGGGACTCTTTTGGACTCTCCCTCTGGATACATCTTGTGGTCCCCACCAGCAGATGGAAGATTTGGCCACTGGAAGCCTGCCACTGTGTCACTCTAGAGTCACACTCAGCTTTGGTAATTATCAAGGGTTGGGGGGGTGTTTACTAATCTTGTTGCGGACGAATCTAAGTGCTTGAGACTAGTAAAGTTTAGCTTTAAGTGAAAGCACTCTTGTGTTGTCCTGTTTGTGCCAGCCATCTATCGGGCGGACGGCCGTGTCTCCCCTGATTTATTTCCAGACACCACCTCGCACAGAGTAAAGTTACGAAGAGCTTTGGGTTGAAAGAACCCCGGGTAACATATACGTTAATGGATATTAATGCTGTACTTTTAAAAAAAGAGCTGCTACATTTCTGGCATCCTTCCCTCTTCCCCACCCTGTATGTGGTGAATGGGTTGCGTGCATGGACTACCTAGTAAAGGGTAGGGCATTTTCACCACCTCAACAGGGCGCTACATCTTAAAGGCAAAAAAGGTAAAAAAGTTCTGGAGATCACAAATTAGAGGAAGGCAGGTGATTTATTGCACCTGGTTAAAGGATGTAGCATAGTCCCTGTATCTGACTAGACCTACCTGTACCTAAACTTAACTCCCTACCTACTGGTTCTTAGAGGGAGCATCAAGGGTGCAGCTCTGGGTTACTGGAAGGGGTAGGGGAGGGCTGAAATGTTCATTGAGTCAATCTGCATCCCAAACCTTTTGAACTTTGCCAATTTCTAATTTATGGCATGAGTAATAGGAGGGGTAGCACTGTCTAAATTACTGCGACAGACGCCATGGATAATATACCATCATGTTGGATCCTGCCCTGCTATTAAAGCCATGACATCTCTCTTGAGTGAGCAAGTATACGTACTCCAGGCTAAGTATTCTGTGCCTCTTCTCAAATATCCCAGCAGCCTGAGGCTGACCCAGAACTATCTGCTGCTGTTTGCAGATGCAGAATTTATTCCATTGACCTTGGTGTGCTTCTACTAATGGTGCAGTCCAGCTGGGTGAAACGACAGCTCAGTGGCTGGTGGCAGTGGTTTGCTTGAAGCGAGAGGAATACTTTGGTAGCACATACAAAGCCCTGGAGGGTTAGCTGTGAGTCTGACTCCTGGCTTTGGATAGCATTCAGAAGAGCGGAAAGAGAAGTTTCAACTGTGATTACTGCGCCTGCATTTGTTGAAACTGCTGTCCTTGGGCCTCCCCTCCGTTGCACCAACCACGAGTGCTTTTGCCTCCTAGACATGTAATGGGATGGAAATGTTTCAGGGGACTAATTGCTGCGATAGTGAGGTTCAATTCTTACCCTCTGATTTAGTTCTCTGCTTAGTTCTTCCCTCTAGGTCATGGTTGTCATTATACTGACCCTCGTGATGCCTTAGTCCAAAACTTTCCACTTCAATTTTGTTTCCCTTTCCACTCAAATAGACAAAACAATGATTTAGCAAGACAGCCCTAAATGCAGATTCATTGCTTATATCCTCCTAGGCTCTAGTATTTCTCCCTGTGTGCTCAACCCTTTATGAGAGCTGCCTTGCTCTGGGAATGCTGAGAAAAGCTTATGTACACTAGGAAGGATTTAGAGAACCAGTGCTGAGAGAATAACCTACCTGTGAGTCTGAGTCTCTCTCTCTCTCTCTCTCTCAAAAAGAGAAAAAATGTTCTTAATAGTATGGCTACTGTTTTCACTGTCCATTGTTGCATTTGGCTCTGCTCATCTGGGTTTCATCCAGAAGTGAAGAATGGGCTTGCTCCCATGACTACCTTAAGCACACCAACTTGCATGAGTAAGGTGAGCAAGACTTGGTCCATCCTGTGAGAATGGCCCAGTGCTTTATTTTTTGCCCATACCTTATAGGGAATCTTGAAAACTGCTGCTTATAAAATGTCCAGTGCAGCTTTAAGGGGCCACATTCTGCTCAGTTACACCAGTGTAAATCTGGAATAACTCCAGAGGCATTTCTGTCCCTTCCTTTTCACACTCCCCATCTTTGCCTTGTTTAAGTTTGAAACAAACTCTGTCCTGTTTGTATAGCCAGCATTCTTGCTTCTTCCAAACCCCTCCTAAGGTCTCTCTTTCAATACATCAATTACCCATAAATCAACTATGTATTTAATGGAACAATCAAGATGCACATGGGTTCAAACTGAATAACTGCATGATCTCATTGTAACTGCAGTGTTTGGTTTTGGTGTTTTGCCATGAATAGAACTTGCTCAAAGGTCCTTGGGAATGGGAATATACCTTCCTGTTAATGTACCATGACATACTTAGCTAGACCTGTTCAAAACTTACTGGCTTGAATGTTTTTTTAATTTTTAGCACCTTTTTGAAAATGGACACTTATGTTTTGATTTCTCCATTTTTCCAGTGAAAAAGTACCACTTTCATTGTGTGTGGGTCTCTTTCTTTTCCCCTTTGCCTGTCTCAATGGGGTAGCTTAAGTTCCATCATAATATTTTCATTTAAAAACAAAACCTAAGAATAGTTTTGATTTTACAACTTAAAATTGTAGGACATTTCTGATATTAAAGGGCAAAATGATAAATTTCTGCAAGGCATCTTCTAAGAATTCAATTTTTTGAAGAGGTTTTTAAATGGATTGATTTTAAAACTTGCCATGTTTTGGTAACTAAGGCACTTTTTGACCAGTTCTCTCCCTTGCACACTAGACATTTTTTCACAGCACTTAAAAGGAACTGCATTGCTTCGGACTTACCTCACTTAGCTGAGAATGGACTCTGGCTCCTGAATTTTCTTGCTGCTTTTCTAAACCAAACTAACTAGGTTCCAATTCTACAAATACTTGGGCACATGCTTTGCTATAGATGCTGAATGGTCCCATTAATTTCTCAGAGCAGCCTCATTGTACATAAAGTCAAACACAGGTAGATCTTTGCAGAATTAGGGCCTGGTATTTTACTTGAATCTGCCCTTCCCTGAGTCAATTCCAAAGGAAATATCCAACTGATTTCACTGTGAACTGGAACAAGCTCGGGATTCAGACACTCTTTTCCTCCAACAGCCAAACAGTTGGTTGGCTGTACTTGCTTTATGTATGCAGTGAAACTGTTTTAATCTGTGCAGTTTTGTTCAATCTCTTCTGTACTGTACTAAGTCCACTGGAAACAGGCATGACAAATTCAAATTAGAAATTAGCCACAATCTATTAAATTATAATTAAAAGTAAATGTTGACTAACCATTGTACCTCTGAAGAGAAATGGCGCTTTCACCATGTCTTGAGGTCTTCAAATTAAGACTGTGTTTTTGGAAGATATAGTTTAGCCAGCACAAGCTATGGAGTACTCACTAAGTGAAATTCCATGGCCTCTGGTAGATAGAAGGTCAGACTAGCTCGTCTAATGATCTCTTCTTGTCTTTAAATCTATCTAAAATATATCGTGCTACATACCGAGAATACTGCAAGATCTCAATAGAGAGAATCTTTCAAAAGGAAGTAGTTTCTCATCACCTTAAAATGATCAGGTGAAAAATGTCAGTTTCACATGACTTGCATCTCTATTAACAGAAACTCTTATTCCACTGTAACAGGGCGTTTGATCCCTGCTAATTTAAACTTGATTATAATTACCTTCCTTCTAACAACAGCTTTGTGTCATTGTTCTTGTTTTATCAAATGTAGTAGAAAATGCAGTGGTACTTAGAGAAGTAAAAATAAAATGACTCTAATGATTTTAATCATGGTAACTTGTTCTTTTTTACGATCTGAATAAAATAGCCCGTATAAGGTAATATATTTGATTTATTTTGTCCTAGGCCTGGTTTATTATGCTGGCTATAAAAGTATCAAATACTTACAACAAACAATTTTTATGGAACTTATTACCACAAATAACTTCTAAATTGTTAGTTCAGGCAATTAAAATAATAAATAAAAACCCCACAATGTATCTCAGAGCAAAGTCTCTGCCTTCTAGAGAAGGATAGGAACTAATGTTTTCTATATACCTATGTAACCCACACACCTCCTGGGTGTGGTGTTCTGTCCCATCTAGTGGCACCAAGATCACTTAGAGAGAGATATAAAATGAGTTTACTCTACAGCCTTAGCTAACAGCCAGTTGGCTTTTAGCTCATGTGGTAGAGGCTCATGCACTAAGCTCCTGAGGTCCCAGGTTCAATCCTGCCCGACGACAACCGGGATCTGTCGGCATTACACCCATATTTGCACAACTAGTGACAGGATGTTGACATATCACCACTGGCTAACCAACTTTATAGATTAATAGCCTAAGGCCAGAAGGGTCTACTACAATCATCTGGTCCAACGTCCTGAATAACAGAGGCCGTAGAATATTGTCCAGTAATCCACACAGTGGAACAAATCCTTCCCTAACTCCAAAAATCCCTGATACAGCAAAGCACTTGGGTCCAGATCCCCAAAAGTTCTTGGGTTTTGTGATATTGAGAGTATGTCTACACTAGAAAAGCTACAGCTGCAGCTGTGCCGCTGTAGTGTAGACATTTACAGCACCAGGAGGGGTTCTTCTGTCTCTGTATTAAATTCACCTCTCAGAGGTGGTAGTGAGGTTAATGGAAGAATTCTTCCATTGGCCTACTGGTGTATATGCTGGGGCTTACATCTGCTTAACTATATCTCTCAGTGCGTGTGAATTTTCATACCCATGAAAAATGTAGCGAAGCCAACATACCTTTATAGTCTAGACCAGCCCTGAGTGTCACAATGCCTAACTTTTAGGTGCCCTAGAAAATTACTGGACTCTACAGAGCCCAAGTTAGGCATCTAGGTTCAGTAATCAATGGCTGGGGAGAAATAGGCACCTGGGGAAAAAGATCCACAAATGCCAGCACGCTAGAGGTGGAGCTGGCTAAGCTAGCCAATATGAGATTCTGATGAGGAGCGTGTCCTAACCCTCTCTGGGATTTAGTGCCTAAATCCAGGCTGCAGGGAAGCACTTATCCTTGATGATGCTCCTCAGCCAGGAATCCCTCCCCTGGAGTTAGGCGTCTAAACCATTCTTGCAAGAAATGGGGTAGGTGCCTGCCTAACCCCACACAAAATGGCTGGAGGGGAAGAGAAGGAGGCATCCCCTGTAACCTGATTTCAGTCCCTTTTATTAACCACTTAGAGGGGAGCAGAGCACTAAAGACCTATTCCGCTGGCTCTAGAGCATGTATAAAATACCATTTCTAATGACAAAAATTCCCCAAAACTTATAATTGCAGCCCTAATTCACCCTCAGACACATCTATATAGGAACCAGTGAAGTCAAGAGAAACCACAAATAAATCTCCGATGGCAGAATTTAGTTCTAAACCTGTAATTAGTGCAGACTGGATCAGGAATCGCAGCCTGCAGCAGACAGCTTCTGGGCAGCCTAACTAGTGCAGCTGGCCTGTAAACAGCTGCCTAACTGGCTACGCGGCCTGATTGGTTGGAAAAGTCAGCAGACAGGCTCTTAAGCCCAATTGCTGCTCAAAGCCTTTGTCCACAGCTGCAACAGTGCTGGCGCCTGTTCCTGCCTTGCTTCACTCCATGAAAGCCAATTCTGACACTCAGCTTCAGCTCCTGACTCCAGCTGTGACCTTGGCTCTGGCATCTGGGCTCTGACCCTGGACTCCAAAATGCTGGTTAGCAACTCCTGCTCTGACCATTAGGGGTGACTGCCCATGTCCTTGTTGCTGACAGGTTGCAATATAAAAGCCAGTTTCTGATTTTGGGTCCCATGGCATAAATCTGAAATGCCTCCGCGGCAAATAGATCCAGATTTATATCAGTGTACCCGAGAGAGGAATCTGGCCATGAAACTATCCTTACATTTTAAGTTTATGATGACACCTTGATTCATTCAAATTATATAGGCAAAAAGACTGGCTTAGAGGTCAAAGCAGTTTCAAAGTGTTTACCTTCTCATCTGCAAAAAGATGTGTTTTAATTTAAAAATATTGGATGTTTGATAGTGTAGTGCTGGAATACAGCTTAATGCTAAATGAAAATATGACTCTGAGCTGGATTTCTCTGGTATGTCAACAGTGCAATAAAACACCCACAACTGGCCCAAGTCAGCTGACTCTGGCTCATGAGGCAATAAAATTGCCATGTAGAGGTTGGGACTTGAGCTGGAGCCCGGGGTTGAGCTCTTCCCCCCGCCCCTGGCACGATCCCAGAAGCCTAAACCGCTACACTGCAATATTATAGCCCCTGAAGCCAAAGTCGGCTGACCTGGGCCAGCTGCAGGTGTTTTATTCCACTGTAGACATATCCTCTGTCCCTGGATTCTGCTTAACTGAGGCAAGGGAAATATCAAGGTGAAACATCAGGGTTAGAAGCACAGGCCAACCTTTTCGTGGGCCGAAGGCAGCTGAACTGCACCTTTACATCTAAGGGTACACCCAGGCTACCCGCTGGATCGGCGGGTAGAGATCGATCTATCGGGGATCGATCTATCACGTCTCATCTAGACGCGATACATCGATCCCCGAACGTGCTCCCGTCGCCTCCGGAACTCCACCAGGGAAAGCGGCGGAAGTGGAGTCGACAGGGGAGCTGCAGCTGTTGATCCTGCGCCGTGAGGACGGGAGGTAAGTCGAAATAAGATACGTCGACTTCAGCTACGCTATTCCCGTAGCTGAATTGCGTATCTTATATTGACTCCCCCCCCCAGTGTAGACCAAGGCTAAGTTAGCTTAGGCGTATCAGCGCTCCCCATGCAACAGGGAGAGTGCTTCAACTAGCCTGCCATAGCCAGCTGCCTCAACTCACATCACCCCTTACATAGGAGAGCGTCTTCTGAGGGAACTCATTTTATTCCTGAGCATTTAAGTACAGCCCTGTTAGTGTAAGGGGAGAGGCGCTCATTACATATAGCATATATCGATTTAAAACTGCCAGGACAGCTTACTCTGCACAATGAAAAGCAAACATGTTAGGGTCACATTCTGATTGAATAAGTGCACAGGTGACTTTTGTGGCTTTTTGTTGTTGCTTTTAGAGTGATCAGGGCAACAGTTCTGTAGCAGAACTTACCCTTTATACTGTGGCAAAATCACCAAAGACAGCATAAAATAGACTTGTTACTTTGTGTTCTAATTCATCTAGAACAGAAGCCTCGTCTGGAAAGGGTTAAATGCTGCACAGACTCACAGCTGATATGTATTCACCAGCACTTCAGTGTGGGAGTTCATAGAGAAAGGCATAAATGAGATTAGAATATGACCCTTCTTACAGACTTAATGCAAGTTACACTGTGTTGCCACTTATACTAATGCATTTACAGTGTCATTTGAATCACCAATGAATTTCGCTTACGCCAAGTTTGAATTTGACCCACAGTGTCCTGGAGCAGTTAGGGATCAAACGATGTGTGTCTAAACCAACATTTCTATGGCTAGGTCTACATTACGGGGGGGAGGAGGGGGTCGACCTAAGATACGCAACTTCAGCTATGCAAATAGCGTAGCTGAAGTTGCGTATTTTAGGTCAACTTACCTGGCTGTGAGGACAGCGGTGAGTCGACCGCTGCCGCTCTCCCGTCGACTCCACTTCCACCTCTCACTGCAGTGGAGTTCCGGAGTCGATGGCAGAGCGATCGGGGATTGATTTTATCGCGTCTACACTAGACGCGATAAATCGATCCCTGATAGAGCGATCGCTACCCGCCGATCCGGCGGGTAGTGAAGACGTGCCCTATAATTACTACTTAAATGACCCAGCTGATGGTGTAGAGGGGCTATTCAAACACATGGTGAGAGACAATACCTACCCTGAAGAGCCTTCAATCTACACACTACCAATAAACATGGAAAGGGAAACAGTCAAAGAAGGGAAGTTACTCACCTAAGGTTAAGCAGCAGATAAGTAGCAGAAGCAGGAACAAAACAGTCTTGAGTCTCAGTTCAGTGCCCTCTTTACTAGACTATGGTGCTGCCGAGTCTTTTCTATAACCCTGTGCTTTTGGAGCTACGGAAGCTGTAAGCTGTGCTCTACTATTGTGTTGTAATATTCTTCTTCAAAAGCCATATCTTCAGGATCTACACAAACTCTAAATAAACCTAGGTTTGGATAAGTTAGCCTAAACCTTTCCTTCCCCACCATACACTCATTCTCTCTATTAGGAAATAACCCAGTACTGGAGTCCAGATCTTCCTCAGTATTCATGAGACAAGGTGGGTGAGGTAATACGTTTTATTGGACCAACTTCTGTGGGTGAGACAAGTTTTCGAAGGAATTTGACAAGCTCAAAAGCATCCGAAGAAGTGGGCTGTAGCCCACAAAAGCTTATGCTCTAATAAATTTGTTAGTCTCTAAGGTGCCACAAGTACTCCTGTTCTTTTTGCGGATACAGACTAACACAGCTGCTACTCTGAAACCTGTCAAAAGCTTGTGTCTCTCTCCCCCACAGAAGTTGGTCCAATAAAACATATTACCTCACCCACCTTGTCTCTCTAATATCCTGGGACTGACAGTGTTTCATCACCACTGTTCATGAGCCAAATGTATATGTTTTAAACTACCCAGCATGGAGCTAAATTAGTCTTCAAGACTATGCATTTTAAAATAAACTTGTTTCCACAATTAAAATCTTATGCTACTATTTTGGTGCATTAGACAAGGCATTTATCAAACAGTGGAATGACATGTTATGAGAATTTCCATCACTTAGAGACTATCATTAATTCATTGGAAATTCAGATTTATTAGAAAGAGGGAAATGTATTGGATGGGCTGAGAATGTTAATAGTGGATAATAGAAAATCCAATGATGGCAAAATTTCTCTCCTCCATCCCTCCCTCTCCCCAAAGAGTTCAAACTTTGGCTAAAACCACCATAATTTGTAATGCTTACCTGAAATTTACAAGTGATAAAACCTCTTAAGAAAGCAAAAAAATGACTGAATCTCTTGAGGGCAGCTGTTCTCAATAGAATTCTTATGCATACTGCAGAGTTGATATCTGCCAAGTATGCAAGCTTTGATCTCTCACTTGTCTGCTGTTCTTGAGTACTGTCCCTTACATATGGGGAAATGCCCCATCAGAATCTGTAAAGCACCATCTTAGTCTCTCAAATGCCTCCTTAAAATCTACTGTAGCCTACATACCAACGATAGACTGCAGTGATTAGGTTGGTAGCTACCTGTGACCCTCAGAGTTCAAGGAAGCTGCACTGGTATTTCCCCCCCTTGACACCCAGCATGAGCACCCACTCTCAGGATTCCAGCTCCCCAGTCATCATGTCTGTTGGATGATGAGGTGTGACTCTCTCTCCTGACCAGGGTTCTTCCAGACTGCACCATGCCCCACCTACATTGAATTCCCCAGCAGTACAGAGTGCCTCAAAAGGCCTGCTTTGCATGTTCCTCAGAGGTTATAAACAGCATAATTACCCACAGTTGTTACCCCACAGCTTTCTCAGCAAGCACATTTATTCTTAAGGGAATAGCATTACAGAGCTATGTTAAAGAATCTACATGTATGCTAATATGCTTACCAGAGATAACTCCCACTCCAACCTGTAACAGGGCTCAGGCCTGTGAACTGTCCTTCAAACCCCACCAAGGACTTAGCTCATGACAAGGACACCCATGAATCTGAGTCACTCTTATTTCCTTTGGAGATTCTGATCACCAACCTCATGTAACAAGTGATCAGCAGACAAAGGTTTTCTCCTCAGAGTGCAACTTCAAGAGACTGGGTCCAGAGCCAAGAAGTCACATTCCCCTCCTCCCAAGTATTTCCTAGGAATACTCTTTAACCTGTTTCGGGTAGCACATTGTCTCAACGAGTCCTCTGATGCTCAAAAGAGTTTCCCACTATTTACAGTAGACATGTCTCCTCCCTAATACATACACACTTGTATTTTAATACAACCAACTTCTAAAATATTGCAAAAAATTCAATAGTGTTTGTCAAAGATTGCAGGAAATTGCTATATTGGTCACAATGGCTTTGATATTACCTTATACAAATACACCTCTACCCCAGTCCAGCCCCACCCCACTTTATTTATTTAGACAGAGGGAGTGCAGTAAGCAACATGTAGGAGAGGAAGTACAGAAGCGTGGATGGTTATACCATCTCGAAACAAAAGTTTCAATGTTGTGTAACCCATTAGAGAGTTTGTTAATATCCCCGCTGCCACAGAGAATATGGTCTGTTATAGCATCATAGTAAAGAGACTGGCTCTTTAACTCAAATTTTAAAGCCTTGGGCTTTTAGCTAGAGAGGATCCCAGATAAGCCCCACTTTTGTGATGACTGCCATCCTGGCCAACACGTGGGAACAAACTGAGCACCTCCAGAGCTTAAAAGCACAAGTCTTGACAGATTGAGCTAGTCAGACTTTGTAGCTAGCAGCTGTAAAACTCTTGGCCTCTGGATCAGTTACAGGTGGACATGTAACTCACACTCACCAGTGGAATCAAACTAAAGCCCTCGCATTTTTCCGGTTGCCATCTGAGACTTCCTTTCCTTTATCAACAGGGCATAGTTTCTCTTGTACTTAAAAGAACTATATGTTGAGTATCTGGGCATTTAGTCCACATCTTAAAGGAAGCTGTCAGACATGGACTACTATTTTTTTTAAAGCTGCATTTAGTGCAGCTTGATTTATTTATCATCCATTGTCATGTTGGAAACAAAACAGCAACATGCTTTGAATAAAATGAATCTTATGGGTTAATTTCTGAAGTGAATCAGCATTTTGTAAACGAAGCAGTCAGCAGTCTAATATACAGAATCAACAGCACTTGTGGGGCCATATCCTGCTCTCATTGAAGACAAAGGGAATTTTGCATTTGACTTCAAGTGGCATCAGGATTTAATGCTTATTCAGGAAACTGGTCTAGACCTCCCTGGGAACCAGTCTAGCCCCAGTGATACTTAATGCCAATGACTGCCAGAGGTCCCAGATTCAAGCCTGTCCACCAACGACTGGGGTCTGTCAGCATTACATAATGACTTGTTTATACTGCTGTATTATACTATACACTGAAATGTAAGTACAATATTTATTTTCCAATTGATTTATTTTATAATTATATGGTTAAAAATGAGAAAGTGAGAAATGTTTCAGTAGTAGTATGCTGTGACACTTTTGTATATTTATGTCCAATTTTGTAAGCAAATAGTTTTTAAATGAGGTGTAACTTGGAGGTATGTAAGACAAATCAGACTCCTGAAAGGGGTATAGTAGTCTGGAGAGGTTGAGAGCCACTGACCTAAAGCATGGAGTTGCATCCTTGACCATCTTGGCTAATAGCCATTGATGGACCTATCCTCCATGAATATATCTAGTTTGTTTTTAAACCCTATTATAGTCTTGGCCTTCACAACATCCTCTGGCAAGGAGTTCCACAGGTTGACTGTGCATTAGGTGAAGTACTTGTTTGTTTTAAACCTGCTGCTGATTAATTTTATTGGGTGACCCTTAGTTCCCATGTTAAGTTTTATAGACCTCTATCATATCCCCCCTCCCTTAGTCATCTCTTTTGTCAGCTGAACAGTCTGAGTCTTTTTACTCTCTGTTCATATGCAAGCTGTTCCATACCCTCGCTTGTTGCTCTTCTCTATACTTTTTCCAGTTCTAATATGTTTTTTGAGATGGGGTGACCAGAAATGCACGCAGTATTCAAGATGTGGGTGTACCATGGATTTATATAGTGGCATTAGAATATTTCCATAGTTTTCCTAATGGTTCCTAAGTGTTAGCTTTTTTGACTTCTTCTGCACCTTGAGCAGATGTTTTCAGAAACCTGTTGGAGTAACTATTCTAGATAGAAGTACTCCATATAGAGCTAGGCAACACTTTTTGGCCAAAAGGTTGACTGAAATATTGATGAATGTGTCAAATTTGCTGAACTAGTATGGTTTTTTTTGGGGGGGGAATTCCCCCCAAAATTGACATTTTTAAAAAGACCACATTTTGAATCAGACAACTGGAAAACTTTTCTTTCAAATTTTGCCTTTTAAAACAAATTTTGATTCAGGTCAAACAAACCGACTTAGTTTGACCTGATTTTTTTTTTTTTTTAATGTTTAGGTTTGACCAGTGAATCACTTATTAGCACAGCTCTAGATCAATGAGCCCATAGCTGTTGTGTACAATTGCACTCAGCACAATCAAATATCATCTACTCACATGAAATAACCTGATGTGGCATGTTGACTTCGCATTTTCTTTACTGTAATGAGCGTTTGCAACTCATCAGCTACCTGGTTTCTCTTTGTTCTCACAGATTTCCTCCTCTGCCTTTTGGATTTTGTCTGCCCCCATCACCTTTTGTTGCTTGCTGCTCATAGTATTATATAATTCAACAGCTGTGCAACCCTAAAAACCTGACCTGGGTTTGTTAGCCAAGAATGGAATTTGTGGAGTGCCAGCAATGCAATACAGCAATAGACTAGAAATGTGTCCTTTTATTGTAGGCTGTGATAATTCATGAGATTCTGCAGATAAGAGAAAATAAATGGATGTAGCTTAAATAAAAGGGTTCTGTTAAGATCCACGCCTTAAGAATATTCATAAAATAAATCTGTTGCAATGTGAATTCATACTACTGCATGATTGAAAGGCTGCTGGAATATAAAAATACCAGGAGTATGCTGGCTTATTCACTATAGGCAAAAGCTAAAAGGTTTGTTCTTACTGTGAGTTAGTGGAATCTTGCACAGACTGATTAATCTCATCTTTTTGAGGAAACAAACATCATTGCCTATGCCTGCCCTCTCCATAGGAATGAATTCCCCTACAAGATCTTAAATTCTTCTTTTCACACAACTCAATAAGTAGAGGTCTGATTCTGATCCCACTATGCCCTGATTTTACACTAGTGTAAATTCAGTGGAGAAAGTGGAATCTGGCTCTAGGTGTACAGAAATGCTCCTTTCAAAGGCACCCTAAACACAAACTAGCACCTTCATTAGCTTGGGTGGTTGCTGCAACCTGCCCTTCCTTTGAGACCCTTGTCAGTGCTGCATTTAAGAAGTGAGCACAGCCAACCAGGAATGGGAGGAGGGAAGTAAGGCTCTGCTCAGATTACTGAAGGACATTAACACAAAGGAGAAATTAAGCTTCATGTCATGCTCCTATGTGTTTTTCAGAAGAACACATCTCACTTCCTTGTGTGATCAGCAGATCTAATGCTTAATGCCTATGAGATCTTGATGAGGACAAGTTTATCATTTATATACTGTGACAAAGTTCCTCCTCTATCTTGGTGGGTCCTGTGCTTATTGACGGATTTTCTTGCCTCAGAGATTCACCGCATGGGTTGGGGAACAGCCCAGAGACCTTCCCCTCTGGGAGAACCCACAGTCCAGGTCAATTGGGAGGTTTGGGGGGAACCCGGGCCCACCGTCTACTCCGGGTTCCAGCCAAGGGACCTGTGGACTGCAGCTGTCTATAGTGCCTCCTGTAACAGCTGCATGACAGCTACAACTCCCTGGGCTACTTCCCCATGGCCTCCTCCAAACACCTTCCTTATTCTCACCACAGGACCTTCCTCCTGGTGTCTGATAACGCTTGTGCTCCTCAGTCCTCCAGCAGCACTCCCTCTCCCTCTCACTCTCAGCTCCTTGCGCCTCTTGCTCCCAGCTCCTCACACTCACACCACAAACTGAAGTGAGCTCCTTTTTAAAACCCAGGTGCCCTGATTAGCCAGCCTTAATTGATTCTAGAAGCTTCTTCTTAATTGGCTCCAGGTGTCCTAATTAGCCTGCCTGCCTGAACTGGTTCTATCAGGTTCCTGATTACTCTAGTGCAGCCCCTGCTCTGGTCACTCAGGGAACAGAAAACTACTCATCCAGTGACCAGTATATTTGCCCTCTACCAGACTCCTGTACCCCACTGGTCTGGGTCTGTCACAATACATAAAAACACTGCAGACAATAAAATGCTTTGGAATTGTCTTTGCATTTCATAAGACAACTTGCTACACAGAACGTCTTGCTTTTTTGCTCCTGCACCTTCTATTGAGCATGTTGACTGTCTCGAGCTGAATCAAACTATGTTGTTGAGTTTTAAATAGCCTTGACTCTACATTTTCTCTTAGTCTGTTAGTGCTCACAGGAATAAGAACGTCATCTTATGTGAAGAAGTAGCTCCACAGAGGTGTATAGTTTAAACATCTGCTCACAGGAGAAGCTCCAGGGCTCAGGTTCTCCCACCACCGGCAGGAAATCAAATGCCATTGACTTCAAACATCATTCTCCTCCTGATCTTGAAGAAAACTGGCATATTCTGGGTGAATGAATGGGGTAGGCAGCACACTGGATTTTCAACCTTCAAAGTGAAAATGACTCTTGCAGTGGGAATGTTCCTATGCTCCCAGATAAAATGCCTATTCTAAGCAGTAGTGCCGGGAGCAACAGAGCTGGGCTATTACTTATTTGCTGGGGATTCAATGCCATGCATGAATTTGCTGCCCCATTTAGGGTGATATTTCTGGGAATGAGGGAAAAACCTTCAAGTAACCTTCAAGGCCAGATCCTCAGCTGGAGTAAATGAGTGCAGCTTCAAGGTGAAGCTCTAACTTAAGAATGGGCGGTGGTAATTTAGGTGTCATGGGGGATAGCTGTAGGTCTTGAGTCTGACGCCTTTATTTCAGCTCAACTCTGGATGGGTCACATTGTCAATCTTTTTCATTGTAGATAACTTATCCTCCAGTTGCTGCTTAGAATTCCCTGTTCAAACTGCATAACGGTAACAGCCTAGGGCTTTGGTAGGCAACCCGCGGCTGCGGGCCGCGAGACAGTTTGTTTACATTGACCATCCGCAGGCATGGCTGCCCGCAGCTCCCAGTGGCTGCAGTTCGCTATTCCCAGCTGATGGGAGCTGCAGGAAGCGGCGGCCAGCACGTCCCTGCGGCCTGCCCATCCAGGTCTATTGTTCCTGTGGAGCAATAAGTGCCCTTGGTAAACAGTAGAGGAGAGCCATATGAAGATTGACATCTTAAGTGATCCGTGCTTCATCTGACAGCCGCCATCTTATCTGACACCAGGGACCTCTAGCAGTGAGAGCATCATGAGCTAAAGGTCCATGATCAAAAGCTGAAAGATGTAGCGAAGTGTAATGAGGACAGGGGGATAGTCAGGCAATAGTCTGTGTGACTGTACACTCCCCCACCTCCTTCCCACACCTCAGGCTAACTGTTTGCTGAAGCCCAGGCTAGAGTTCTGACTTTTCAAAAATGCATTACACAGAGTTAAACCTCAGAGCTACTCTATGTAAAACCCTGATGAACTGACTGGGAATTATTCACATCCATTTTCAAGGGAGCACCCTGTATTTTCTTAGTAAAACAAACATCTAATGTACACATCACACATCGTGAATAGTATCTGGAATACTATGAATTTTAATTTAAAAATGTAATGTCATATAGTCAATCTATTTGCGTTCCTTATAGAAAGGAGGGGAAAGTGAGTTAAACATTCAGATGTAGGGTTCCAACAGAATATTTTCTCTGCTTTATCACACACATCAAAACACATGCCTGTCTGATTTTCTCTCAGGGATGACTGATCAGTCTTTTTGACCACAATATGTAGTCAGTGTCACCTGGCCCCTTCAGAGTTTGAGAAATGGCAGTGTCTGTCCTTTCAAACACTCCACACCCCTGTCGGCAAAACCAACAATCTGGGGTCTCCACAGCTAGCAGCAGCATTCTAGCCCTTGGGTTAATAGATGACTGGTCCTCAGTTGCTGGGGAGACAGAAGTCTGTAGCCAAGGTGCTACAGGGATTGGGATCAGCATATAGAATATCCATTTCCTGGATCTCTGTAAGGCTTTCACTTTAGGGGGCACTAGATTCTCTCCATAAGCCCAGTTACGTTAGACAAGAATTGACAAATCTTTACCTCACTAAGTGCTGCCCCATTCTCTCTCTTTAACTGAGTCAGAATCCCAGTTTAGAGCAGTTTGCTTATATCTCAGTGTCAGTTCCACAAGCTCTGTAGCTGCAAGGAGTAACAAATGCTCTCCCTCAAGGTCCATAAAACAGGCCCAAGGTGGCCCAAACCTAATGGAGGGCTTCTCTTGTTAGTAATGCCAGAATAGCACAGACCTCTATCCAGAGGGGTACAGGGTTTGGGACCAAGCCATGACAGCAGACATTTCTTGGTCCTGCATCAATCACCTGATGAGTCCACAGGGCTGTCTAACATCTTCTCCCCCCTGAGCACTGACTGGCTCAGCTCTCAGGGTGTGACCTGCCAGGTGGGTTGCCCACAATAAAAACTTCATATACAGCCTTAGAAACAGCTTCTGAGTATGTCAGATAAAGTTCCAGAACAGCATCTGGCAGTTCTGGATTCTTCTAGCTTAGCTATCCTCTCCCTGCTTTCTGCACATACACAGAGACAGGGTACCAGCTAAGAGCTATGTCTCCTCCCCTGGACAAACAAAGTCAAATGCTACAGTACATGTCACATGGGTTACATTGATAAATAACCAAACCTTCATTGGGCCAGATAGAGTAAGTGACTCTGTAGTCCATGGAAGAGTTCCCTAACCATGGGCCTAAAAGTTATAAGGGAGTCCTCTCCCACAGGCGGTTGTGTGTGGAGTGAAGTTGGGCCTGCTCAGAGCATGCCTGCTGGCTCACAGAGGAGTTAGGTGAGGGAAGTGTTACCTTCATAGAATCATAGAAGAACAGGGTTGGAAGAGACCTCAGGAGGTCATCTAGTCCAACCCCCTGCTCAAAGCAGGACCAACACCAACTAAATCATCCCAGCCAGGGCATAGTCAAACTGGGCCTTAAAAACCTCTAAGGATGGAGATTCCACCACCTCCCTAGGTAACCCATTCCAGTGATTCTCCACCCTTCTAGTGAAATAGTGTTTCCTAATATCCAACCTAGACCTCCCCCACTGCAACTTGAGACCATTTCTCCTTGTTTTGTCATCTGCCACCACTGAAAACAGCCTAGCTCCATCCTCTTTGGAACCTCCTTTATGTAGTTGAAGGCTGCTATCAAATCTCCCCTCACTCTTCTCTTCTGCAGACTAAATAAGCCCAATACCCTCAGCCTCTCCTCATAAGACATGTGCCCCAGACCCTTAATCATTTTCATTGCCCTCCACTGGACTCTCTCCAATTTGTCCAGATCCTTTCTGTAGTGGGGGGCCTAAAACTGGACACAATACTCCAGATGTAGCCTCACCAGTGCTGAATAGAGGGGAATAATCACTTCCCTCGATCTGCTGGCAATGCTCCTACTAATGCAGCCCAATATGCTGTTAGCCTTCTTGAAAAACAAGGGCACACTGTTGATTCATATCCAGCTTCTCATCCACCATAATCCCCCAGTCCTTTTCTGCAGAACTGCCGCTTAGTCAGTCGGCCCCCAGCCTGTAGCAATGCAAGGGATTCTTCCATCCTCAGTGCAGGACTCTGCACTTGTCCTTGTTCAACCTCATCAGATTTCTTTTGGCCAAATCACTAGGTCACTCTGGACCCTAGTGATTAGGTCACTCTGGACCCTATACCTACCCTCCAGCATATCTACCTCTCCCCCCAACTTAGTGTCATCCACAGTCTTGCTGAGGGTACAATTCATCCCATCATCCAGATCATTAATGAAGATGTTGAACAAAACTGGCCCCAGGACAGACCCCTGGGCACTCCGCTTGATACCGGCTGCCAACTAGACATGGAGCCGTTGATCACTATCCATTGAGCCCAACGATCTAGCCAGCTTTCTATCCACCTTATACTTCTTTCATCCAATCCCTACTTCTTTAACTTGCTGGCAAGACTACTATGGAAGATCATATCAAAAGCTTTGCTAAAGTCAAGGTATGCTTTCCCCATATCCACGGAGCCAGTTATCTCATCATAGAGGGCGATCAGGTTGGTCAGGCATGACTTGCCCTTGGTGAATCCATGCTGACTGTTCCTGATCACCTTCCTCTCCTCCAAGTGCTTCAAAATGGATTCCTTGAGGAGCTGCTCCATGATATTTCCAGGGACTGAGGTTAGGCTGAGTGTTCTGCAGTTCCCCGGGTTCTCCTTTTATAGATGGGCCCTATATTTGCCTTTTTCCAATCATCCGGACCTCCCCCAAGGGCCACAAATTTTCAAAGATAGTGGCCAATGGCTCTACAATCACATCAGCCAACTCCCTCAGCACCCTCGGATGCATCGCATCCAGCCCCATGGAATTGTGCATGTCCAACTTTTCTAAATAGTCCTTGACCCATTCTTTCACCACTGAGGTCTGCTCACCTCCTCCCCATACTGTGCTGAGAGCAGACCTTGTCTGTGAAGACCAAGGCAAAAAAAAAAAAACAAAATTGAGTACTTCAGCTTTTTCCACATCATCTGTCACTAGGTTGCCTCTCCCATTCAGTAAGGGTCCCACACTTTCCCTGACCTTCTTCTTATTGCTAACTTACCTGTAGAAACCCTTCTTTTTACCCTTCACATCCCTTGCTAGCTGCAACTTCAATTGTGCTTTAGCCTTCCTGATTACACCCCTGCATGCTCAAGCAATATTTTATACTCCTCCCTAGTCATCTGTCCAAGTTTCCTCTTCTTGTAAGCTTCCTTTTTGTGTTTAAGCTCACCGAAGATTTCTCTGTTAAGCCAAGCTGGTCGCCTGCCATATTTGCAATTCTTTCTGCACATGGGGATGATTTGTTCCTGCACCCTCAATAAGGCTTCTTTAAAATACAGCCAGCTCTCCTGGACTCCTTTCCCCCTCATGTTAGCCTCCCAGGGGATCCTGCCCATCAGTTCCCTGAGGGAGTCAAAGTCTGCTTTTTCTGAAGTCCAGGGTCCGTATTCTGCTGCTCTTCTTTCTTCCTTTTGTTGGGATCCTGAACTTGACCATCTCATGGTCACTGCTGCCCAGGCTGCCACCCACTTCTACCTCCCCTATTAATTCTTCCCTGTGAGCAGTTTATTTGCCCCTCACCTTCTTTGATGATGGTGTTAGGGCTTATCAGGCAGGTGCCTGGATGTCTACCTCACACCTAAACCCCAAGTTTCTATACAAGGTGCATTAGCCCCTACCAGGGTCTGTAAATTGTAATGTGCCCTAAAATGTTGTGCACACACTGGCCCTTGTGGACCCTCCTGGTGTGCTTTAAAAGTTCCGTAGTGCATGTTAATGTAGAACTGTTTGAAATGGCACTGAATTAGTATTTTTGGGAACTGTCAGAGCATGCCAGCAGGCTCCACACAGACCATTTTGTACACAATGCTAGAACTTAGACGCCTCTGCACTGTAATCAGTCCCTTAAGACAGTCACTCTCTCTCTCCCCTCTTCCCCCCCATATACACACACAACCACCCCAGGGACTTATACAATTGAAACTTAAGCACCAAGGATTTTAGGTACCTATATGATTAGATGGGAGCCAAATGTAGGTTTTTAGGATCTTGGTGGTGCCTAAACTATAGATTTAAGTCCTCTGGTGGATCTCTGTCAGAGTTCCTGCCCTAACAAGCTTAAACATAAATGAATCATTATCTCAATTTTAAGTTGGAGGACTGAGTACTCAGAGTGATGCCTGATCTGCGCTCCAGGGTTAGGTTGACGGGAGTTGCCTTTCACTGACCTACCTATGAAAGTGTCTTCACTTAAGTTGGACTCCCACTGACATAAGTACCTCTATACGCCAACTTAATAACACCACCGCCAAGAGAGGCATAGAGTCATGGTCAATGTAATTAGATTGATGCCGTATCTGAGTAGACATTGCGTTACTTACATCGACTGTTACTGGCTTCCACGAGGCATCCTACAATGCCCTACACTGACCATACAATCAATACAAGCACTCCTGGTGTGGACACGCTCCGCCGACATGAGGAGCCAAGTGTGCACACACACAATTGAATAACTACAGTGGCTGTATGCCAACATATGTTAAATCAACATAATTTTGTAGCATAGACCTGGCCTAACCGACTTGCCCAAAGTAACACGGGAACTCTATGGTAGAGTTGAGACTTGAACCCTGAGTCCTTAGTCAGTGGCTTAACCACAAGACTATACTTGTTAACTTGACTCTCTACTATAGAAAAATAGCTCAATGGTTCTTTCACAATATCTGTCCAAATTAGTTTCTACTGCAACACTATCTTTTGATAATTTGACTTCTGATTTTTTCACATTTAATGTTGTCACTAATACCAGTTCTTACACTGAATTACGTGCTTCAGTTTTTACAGTCATTATTCAGGGTGGCAGGCAAATAAACAAAAAATGTGGATTGAATGCTAAGTATAATTATCCACCTATGGTCCCTGAACTTCTCAAACTATCCTAATAAAAATGAATAAGCTAGCCGGGAGATTAAAATCAGCAGCACACCAACATGTTAAGCTCACATCTCTCACAGTTGTTCTCTCAAATAAGTCAATGCAAATGTTAACTTGAGAAAATATTTGCCAGTTTTGATTCTTGAGATAGCAAAATCCCATCTCTTCACAAAATTGGCTGCCTACACAGTACGCTGCATACTTTGAAATGAATACAATAGAATCAGGGACTTGATAATTTGGTTGGGGAGGAAAGACTGGGAATGGTGGGGATACAGAGTTTCACCCAATTCCAGGTTGGGTTTGCAGTGATTACTCTCTGAAATGCATCTGTGCGACAAATTCTGCCTTGACAAGTGTGACACAGACCTGCCTAGGTGGGTATATTACCGCCTGTGTTCAGCCATCTTAATATTTCACCAACAGGGGTTGTGTGGGGTCTCCGCCGAAAGCTAAGAAGCAGCTGGCAATACTGCAAGATGTCTGTGTGGGGAAGTGGTTTGATATGTACAGAATTATAGGTTGCAAAACTGTTGAAGTGAGACTTGTACACTGTGGCAAGGGGGGTGGTCCTCAGGACTAACTCAGTCAATGTTGAGAACAGTGGATATCTATTGAGACAGCACTTTGTTTTCTGTCTGAACTAGTGGAGAGTTGATCAATGGCAAGAGACAAATGAACTCCAGGAGAGCTCTTTGCAGAGGGGGGCTGCTAGACCTAAGAGACAATAGCCTGGAATGGTACAAGAGCAGAAGAAGAGATTGGCTCAAGTTATCTATTACAGAGGACAGACTCTGCCAGCAAGGTGTCTCATGAAAGCTGGATCCCATGGACTACATGGACAAATGTGAGAACTGACCACTAGGTGAGAAAGATTTTATTAGAGAGGAAAGCTAGTTAGTAGGTATAGGCTACAGATTATGTAACTTTGTTTCTAAGCCCTGATACTTGTTTGTTTGAATCTCTATCTCAAGCTCTGTTAGATATGTCTATAGTAAAACCAAATTGCTGTTTAAATGCCTTGTATTCAGGAGAGTGTGGAACTGAGGTGAAGCCAGTACACTGTTTCCATGAAGGTACAGTTCGATGTGCAGATCAATGTACAATGAAGGTGGTCCAGAAGACAAGGGACTGGGCACGCCCATGTGACAAAGTGGCACAAATAGACTGCTAGTCTGCAGGAGGGAAGAGAAGGAAAGAGCAACAGCTGGTGACTAGGGAGTTTTTCACTTGATGGGCACAGACAGGGCTGTGAGCAGGTAGCAGTGATTCACTCTGGACAACTCCAATAACCCCAAAAAGTGTCACAACATGCACAGCCTTGTTGAGGGTCCTCGGGGGGTGTAGAACAGGCCAGAACTTGATCCAGTGACCACTTCTGAGTTCTTAACAGATTTGGTGTCTAGTAGAACTTACTTTGCAACTTTTAGGAAAAATGTTGAAATTACTGAAGACTTCAGGGGGCGGGGGCATGGAGGGTTGGTAATGCTCTTTTTTTTTTTTTTTTAAACAAAGTTTTCCAGACTTTAACATCAGAATTAGTTTTCTTTTTGAAAATGGGTTTTTTCAAAATCTCACCCTGTGACTAGCAATGGAAAAAATAAAAAATCCCCAACTGAAAATGCTACATTGAAATCACTAAATGAAAGGCTAAACTGGGAAAACCAACAACAACAACAACAAAAGCTTTTCCCAAAGAATGGAAAACTAAAAAAAAGGTTTTTTTGCAAAGCCTTGAAGTTTGGCCAAATTTCATATTTAAAAAAAACCAAACAAATCACACTTTGGAATGAAATTCCAGACAGCTCTAATGTCCATATCACAAAAACGGACAGGAAAACTTCTATTCTTAGCAGAGAAGCTAATAGGCATGGAAAACCAGCAACCTTCTCACTTTTCACAGTAATTTATCCCAGTTATTTCGGATTTATTAGTGAAACAATAGCTGAGTAACTTGGACTGTCACTGTTGCTCATGTTATGGACTGGTTATGGGAGACACGTTCACTTGCTATCCGTGCAGTTTCATGAATATTTACAATGTTCTGTCAATGAAGAACACAGTCCTAAAAATATGAGGAAGACATAAAAAGATCTTCAAGAGCACTGGGTATTTGTAATAGATAAGATGAAGCTGAATAAGCAAATGATGACCTGGATATTGGTTTGGATTTTCCTTTTGCCTAGCTAACAATATATATCTTATATCTTTGTAGTTACAGCTGGATTTTTAAAAAGAGAGAGTTTACCCTCACAAGTTACATTTTCACAAAACATTCAAATTCCAATTAATTTTGAGATTGACAGTGGTAAATGCAATTGTTTTGATTCCCACTTTGATGAAATAGTGTTCTCTTAACTCATTTCGCTTATCTTTAAACTTATTGTAATATTGACATTGTTTTGATGTGTGCAAATGAAATGAATATTCAAGAAAACTAAGAAATTTTGACTTTGTTCCAGTTCAGAGCAAACTTCAAAATGTCAGACGTTCCCATGGAAACTTGTTTTCCAACCAGCTCCACTTTGAAGTTTTTGCTCTTACATATACAGCTGCGACAGCAAGCCATGGATGAACTACTGTAACAATGAGCAAATCTCAAGATTTTCGTCGTTCAAGTATCTATAGACTTTATGCATCTTAGCAAAATCTAACTGGAAATCTTCAAGATCAAGGTCTCAAGTGAAGCTTCAGAACTGAGTGGGCACTTGGTACATTAAGCAACATTCACAGAAGTCAATATGAGTTTGTTGGAGCAGACCTCTGGCTATGATGGTGTCCATCAGGAGTAACAATTAGAAGAGGTGTTTGGAAAATTTCAACACTACCTCCGCCCCCCAATTAGTTAAAACCTAGACATTTAGTGGTTCCAGGCAGGCTTCCACATAGACTGCTTCTGAGTCAGAGATTCCAGAGCTTCCAGGGTAGTCCACCAGATAGACTACCTTGCAGTGCTAATTTCCTTCTTGCAGATAACTGTTCAAATCTTGGGGTTTCATTCCAACTCAGAAGGAAACTGACTTCTAAAATATCAAAATCCTCCACAAAAAAGAACGACCTTTCTCCACCACACTCTATCTATTAAGAATAACTCCATTGTTCCAATGGGTCGTCGTCACAGTAGTCATAACAGCAGAACCATGCCCTTTAAATGTGGAAATATGCACTGTTCTTGAGCTGTTTCCCCTTCTTGTAGTGAATGGCCCTGGAACAGTAGAAATGTGAATCATTTTCAGTTTTACATAGTACATAGGTTTTATTTTATTTATTTTTTTAAAAAGCTTCTAGTGAGATTTGGTTTGAGTTTTAGGAGTGAGTCAGGCTGGCTTACTTTCACCCACTTTGGCTCACCTTATCGCTAGGTTTTAAGCAGTGGCATTTTCCTGTCTTTTTGCATACATTTATCTTCACCTTCAAGTGTAAAAATATCAGACTCAGAGCCTTTGTCCCCCTTCTGCTATGTAATTAAAATGTGATTGACAGTGTCATAGGTTGGGTGTGATGGCACATTTTGCCAGGATCAGTCATCCAACAGTAATTGCTACTTAAAAGGGGCTATGTAGGTGTATAAACTGAAATCAGTATTTAAGAGGAAAAAAGATTTAACATTCAAATTATACATCACTCTCTCAGAACGAGAAGCTGCAACCACCTTCAGCAGTGAAAGAACACTGATATTTTTTGGTGGAACAAATCACTTCCATGGAGCATTCATTTACTGTATCACTTATTGCTGTAGCATGTAGCTGCTTTAACCAAGTCACGGCCCCTTATACAAACATATCCTAAAATCTAAATGGCACATGCTGTTTCAAGGAGCTTACCATTGAAATACATGCTCGTATACACGTTACAATATGCCTCCAGCCTCTGTGCATATGGAGATCTCATAATATGGATCAGCAGGATCCATAGGGTCAGGAAGAGAGCTAGTCAGGAATTTTTCCGTGAAGTGACTTCTCAGAAAAACACGTATTGAAACAAATCCGTTGCAGAATGTGTTTTGACGAAATTGTCAGCCGCATGTTTTCAGGAAGCATCTCTCCCCAGGGTAACCCATAGCTTGCTTCTTAGGGTGCTCACTCAGGATGTAGGAGACCCAGCTTCAAGTCCCAAATCAGGGACTAGACTCCAATATCCTAGGTGAGTGCCCTAACCACTGGCCGGTTGGCTATTCTAGGGTCTCATTTTTGTGTGTGAAATTTCAAGGCATCAGTCTCATTCCACTGCAGAACTAGAATTCCAAGACTTTCAATTTCTGATGAAACAGAACTTTTGTTCTCCTGCCACTTCTTGTTAGGAGGCTTCATCCCTTCCAGAGACCCTGGGGCCTCCCCAAAACCTCTGTGATTAAATGGACAAACCAAAAGTCGATCAAAATAGGAAGGAGCTAATGGTCTGTCATGGGGGCAGAGGTTGCAACACCTGCCTGCAACAACAGACCTTGATAGGAGGTCTCCGCTGCTAGAGGGAATAAAAAGAAGGAACCAGGGTTCAGAGATGGACAGCTATGTAGGTGTATAAACTGAAATCAGTCTTTAAGGGACAAAAAGATTTAACATTTAAATTATACTTAACTCTCTCCCTGGACTGGGATAATACACACAACTAAAATCTGGAACAACACAGCCTCTTTTTTCCTCTACAGGGCAGGGAAGGGAAGGGGGGACAGGTTTCTGTTTTTAGAAGAGTATCTATTCTAGTAGGGAAAGGCTTTCCCAAAAACATGTTTTTACAACTTGATCTGATCCCTGCCTGGTTTGTCCAGGGTTGATCTCTTCCGGCACGGAGCTGCAAACATTAGAGTCCCGCTATGGCCTGAAAGCAATAACCTCTTGGGTAATTAACATGGAGAAGGAGCAATAAACTGAGTTGCACTGAATGCAGTATAGGCCCATAAAAGAGGATAGCTCAGTTAAAAACTGAAACTGTACAGCCTTTTTTTTTTTTTTTTTTTTTTTAAAGACCACATAGACAATCCCTTAGTATAATGCCTCAGTGAATTCGGTGAAGCTATCCTTTGTTGCATAGGCGCCGACTTTTCGTTTTCCCCAGGGATGCCCCCCCCGCTACACCTATTCCTGCCCCTGCTCCGCCCACTCCCCTGAGGCCCTGCCCATGCTCAGACCCCTTCCCTCTAAATTCCTCCAAGCCCCTCCCTGATTAGTGGCAGTGCTGCCACTGCCGGCAAACAGCAGTGGCTGGTGAGTGCTGAGCACCCACTATTTTTTTTTCCGTGGGTGCTCCGGGGCTGGAGCACCCACGGAGTTAGTGCCTATACTTTGTCATCTGTGGTGCATGTGTCTGGGCTGATCTCTTCTGGCAAGGAGCTGCAACCATTATGGCCCTGCTATGGCAAACACTCCACCCCCAATGCCTGAAACTTGGAACGTAGGTCTTTTCTGGTTCTCTTACATTCTGCTATAAAATACAGGATTAAGGACACCTACTACTACGTTTTATCTGTGGTCCTTTCACATACAGAAGATGATGTATTCATTTACTCTTTAATAGTAGTTTGATCAGAGTGGTTACTGAAACACACACACTCCTTGCTTCCCTATTGTAACTGCAAACTAATCTCTAATCCTCTAGATCTGTCGGCAAGAAGATATTAATCTCTCATCACACTTTGAAGTCCTGAAGGCAATCTGGACATAAATATCATTATCTGCTATTAGGTCTGTCTGTTTCAAATTACTGCTCCAGTCTTGAAAACCAAATACCAAGTATTATTTCCTGTTTTAATCACCATAAACCATAACCAGATTCATATCTGCAAACATTTATTGCTCTCTACAGCAAGGAGATTTTTAGCTAGTTTGAAGGTTGTTCCCCTTGTAGAAATAACTTTTCAGAGGGAGATGATAGCTACTATTAAAGCAGATATTAATCCAGGAACAAACTTCTGCTAAATAATAAAATAAAGGTAACTCTTCTGGGCATTTAAAAAATAAAGCCTGAGATTTGCAATTAAAGCAAATAGTTATTTCCCCCCTTTCTGGTAAGTTGTATATTTTAAAAAAAGTTTAGCTCTGAAGGGCATGGGCTGTTGGGGAATTCTAACTGGATAACTCAGCCTGAAAGCAATAGCCTCTTGGGTAAATAACATGGAGAAGGAGCAATATACACTGAGATGCACTGAATGCAACATAGGCCCATAAAAGAGGATAGCTGGGTTGAAAACTTTAAGAAGTATACAGTTTTTCTATGCTATAAAGACTATGTAGACAAGCCCTTAGTGTAGTCCACTGGTGGGCAACCTGCAGCCTGCGGGCTGCATGTGGCTCATCAGTGTTAGCTGATTGCGGGGCCGAGAGACATTTTGCTGATGTTGACCATCCACAGGTACAGTCCCTCGCAGGTCCCACATGGCCAAAAGATACGGAGAATTTTTCTGAGGCAGGTGGTATGGAATGAAGACAGTTTGACATGTCATACTTTCTCATTCCCCAGCATTCCGCAATGTAAAGTAATGTTGAAAGTACGCAGCTCTGATAAATCTTGAGTTTGGTTTTGGTGTTGTATTTTGATGATTTCCAGACTGTATTTAAGCTCCTGAAGGTGTTCCTGGTTTTACTGATTGTGTTCTAGATGTCCTAGCTTGTTCCACCATCCTGGGTGATGGTGCTGCCCAAGCATGTGAACATTTCTACATTGGTGAGAACATAATCCTCCATCCATACTGGTGATGGAAGAGATCATTTAAGCTATCAAGTCCTTAAAAAATGGGAAAGCTCCTGGCAAGGATAACTTGAATGCAGAATTGTTCAAGGTAAATTCTGAGTTGGCAGCATCTATCCTGGCCCCTCTATTTACATCAGTTTGTGAAAGGGAAAAAGTGCCAGATGAGTGGCCTACTGGGGTTATAGTGAAGATACCAAAGAAAGCAAATCTCAGTGATTGTAATAACTGGCGTGGTATCACACTTTTATCTGTGCCAAGCAAAGTATTGTGTAAGATCATAGTCCAGCATATATCAGAGGCAGTCGATAGCGTTCTCAGAAAAGAGCAAACCGGTTTTCAGAAAGGGCGTGGATGCACAGACCAGATCTTCATAACATTTGCTTAACTTTTCTTAAAAAAATAAAGTCAATGTTTTCGTTTTGCCAAGAGAGAATATCAGACAGTGTCATTATCTGGAATGTTCTTTCCGGCCCGAAAACACAATATTTGGAAGTAACCATCATGATGGGCATTAGCTTTTGAGAGAGAGTGGAAAACACACCACTACAGTCTCTGCATTGTTTGCACTCCTCTAGGTTTGCGTAAGGCTGACACCATGGACTCTTTTTTAAAAATTTGTTTCCACTAGTGCTACTGTGCCTAGCACGTAGGTACAACTATAAAGGCACCTAAGAAGAGACAATCCTTGCCCTGAAGGCCTTACAGTATAAAAAGACAAGGCTGAGATAAAGTCTTATTTTATTACCTTCACTTTACAGATGGAGAACAGAGAGATTTAAGCTCAGTTCCTCGGGGGTATTTAGGTACCTAGCTCCCATTGATTTCAGTGGGTGTAATGGGAGTTAGGTGCCTGTCACAGGTCCACAGGTTCTGGGCTACAGCCCCAGCATTGGCACTCTCTCTAGGAGGAACCCCTAAATGTGCCAGACCCCTAAGGGGGGTCTCACTTCCTGCAGGGTCAGCCACTTGGCTTCACCACCTCCTTGACTAGACCTATAAAATATATGGAGATATACCTATCTCATAGAACTGGAAGGGACCCTGAAAGGTCACTGAGTCCAGCCCCCTGCCTTCACTAGCAGGACCAAGTACTGATTTTGCCCCAGATCCCTAAGTGGCCCCTTCAAGGATTAAACTCACAACCCTGGGTTTAGCAGGCCAATGCTCAAACCACTGAGCTATCCCTCTCCCCTCTGGGTCCACAACACTCCTGCTTCACACCATGAGCTCCCTGCTACAAGTCCAGCTGAGACAGACCCTTGATGGAGACTTTTACGTTCAAGTACTAATGCACCTCGCCAAGCATTTGTAGTGGCACTCATACAACACTGTCAGAGCAGTAGGGTCTATTAATTATCTGGAATACAGCATAAGAGGAACGTGGGTTAAAACATAGTCCATTCCGGGTAACCCAGCCAAGCTGGAGGGAACTTCATTGTTCAAGCTCTCTCTGTGACCTCTTTGGTCCGAAACCCAGGTTAGAGCCCTAACTGCCCCCAGCAGTCAACTTTTTCTCAACTCCAGTACTTTTTCCCCGAGCTGGGGAAATGCTGCTCAGCCTCTCTGCCGAAAGGGTGGGAAGTCCCTGTCCCTCTGGATCCTTTCCTGCTGGTTGTCAATGTCCAACCAACTGGATCTACCTTGTATTCCCAAAAACTCCACTGATACGTGGCCAAAGACCCAGACATCTAGGCAATACCCATATCTCTCTCTTCACCTGCCCTGAGAGCAAACAGCCCTTTTCCATCCACTAGGTAACAATGCAGCACATAGGGGAAACTGAGGTACAAACAGGACCCAAAAATATTACAAAATCCCCACTTCATCACGGTGCCTAAACACCTTTGAGGAGCTGGGGCTGCACGTCTTGCCTGAGGCCATGCAGCAAGGCTGTGGCAGAACTAGGAATGGACCCAGCTCTCCTCAGTCCCCATCTTGTTTCTTAACCAAAACACTCCCAGTTGATTTCCTTAATGTGACTGATGTAGGCCAGGACATGACACAGCCCAGAAATAGGGAGCATAAAAGTAGCATAGAGCTACCTTTCCCCCAAGCCCTCTGCCTTTGTATCAGAGGCAGCTCAATCGCATCAGAGAGTCTGGCCAAAGCTTTTGGCACGGACCATCTCAAACTGAGAGTGACTGTGGCTGCCATTAATATCCTCCCAGCTGTGCAGATCTGACTGCAGGATCGGGCCTTCATTTGCATATTTGAACAGCATTATTAAGGAATGTTGTTATCTAGGGTGAAAGCTTGATGCTGCCATGTTCAGTAATTACAGCCAACACAACCTCCAGGCTGCTGCCTGTGGAGCATTTTGAAGAGGCAGAGTGAGGGGAGGAAGTATCCGATTGATTGAGGGCCCTCCCAATAGGCAAACAAAACAAGAGGTAACAATTTATTCCAATGTTTTGGTTCACTGCTGATGAATTTTCTTCGCATCTGCTTAAGTGTTTGATTAAACCACTCTACAAGCCCATCTGTTTCTGGCTAACAGGGAGCTGTGTGAGAGAAGGAGGGGGATTTTTAAGAGCTTGTATACCTCATTTAACAGAGAAGACATAAAATTAGTACCCTGATCTGCTGAAGTTTCTGAGGGCAAGCCCACTCTGATAACATTAATCAATTCATTAGCTTCATGTTTTGTCCGTTGAGGCTTTAGTGGCACTGTTTTAGAGGATATAATATGGTAGTGCCCATTACATCTACATAATATTCCCAAACCTTATTAAACTGAATTTAATGCTGAGAATAAATATTCCTAACCTAAGGATAAGACACCTTACTGGAATGTGGTACTTCACCAAAATGCATTAGAATCCTAGGAAAATCAGGACCTGAATCCCAACTACCTAGAGTCTGTGTAGCTATTTCCACTTGTGCAAAGAGGATGTAAAATATGACCAAATCAGGATTGTCACCCTTCACACCCATTTCTCACTTGTGTAAATGGCCTAGCAAGGTGCAAAGCAGTAGAGAATTAGGGTTTCCAATTTATAATGAAACTTAAAAAGAAAAACTACTATTTGCAACTAACGCAATAGGTGCTTAAGTGTCCAAAGTCCCTTAACTGTGCTCCTGTAGTGAAGCCACACAGAACAGCTTTATGCACCCACAATGCACAGTTTACTCTTATCTATGATCAGAGACTACAATGAAGTGGCCTGAAAGTGGTTGTGCAGACTCCAGACAGAATACAGACACACAACTCTCCTAGAATTAGACTTAAATCCTAGCTCAAGGGGAGGCCATATGAATTTTGCTGGTAGACTATCTCCATTTTCTCCTTACCAAATTCCTCTCACCACTCCTCAGCTGCTCTACTGCCACTTCTGAGGTTCATCCCAACTTTGGGCAAAGTGTAAAACACTAACAAGTTTTCATGAAGTATCCTATATACATATTTAATCCAGATCTTTTTTAGGCCTGAATCCTACAAAGATTTATACACATGCTTCATTTTACTACCAGGAAACTTTAGAACACATGGGTCTAGTCATGTTAGTAAATTTTAAAATATGTGTAAGCCTTTGCAAGTTCAGGACACTAGTGCATAAATGTGTGTAGGAGAAACAGGTCTTCCTTGAACCCAGCACAAAACCATGGGTAGGCTAGTGATCCTAATCACCAACTGGGGACAAATAGTCGGCCACATCCAGCTTAGATTCTTTCTTTCTCTTCCGTGATCTATTTAATATTTTCACAAACAACAGCAAAAAAATGCAAAAGTAATTAACAACCATCTTGTGAAGGGCTCAGACTAGAGCCTTCTGGTCTCCTATATCTACTACAGGGACTTCCATAAATTGGGAAAGGATAGGGAGAGACAATCACCTACCTACAGCAGCCCCCTTTAGTTACAGCACTCCCTCCTTGTTTTCCATTCCCTATGGCACTGGGCCCTGCTTTATATTGCCCAGCTGAGAGGGTGGGCCAATCACAATAAGGTACTAGTCAGCTGAATCAGCTGATTCCCAGCACCTGTGTGCTGGGATTTTCGCTGGAGCAGGGTCAGCTGCTCCCTGCCAACCACCTGGGCCAGTATAAGAGGGTTATCCACCCCCTTAATATCTCTGGGTCCAGTCTCTTTCCATTCTTTCATTTATTTTGCACAAGCACATTTCATGTGCATCCAGGCAAATTCCAGTCTCTGTCTATTATTAACATTTCTTTCTTTAAAAAGTCTCTATGGAACTTTTTTTCTCTCTGCTTTAATTTTAGCAAATAACCTTGGTTGAATTAAGGGTAATCCCCACTCCCCCAAAAAAGTACAACTTTGCTTTTTTAAGTATCAGATTTAAAAGATCCACTTCTTCAGGGTGGTGGGTTTGGTTGATGGAGTTGTAGTTGTGACCAATCTTATTCCTGGACTCATCTTTAATGAGTGACATTTGCTGGAATAAAACCCATGATTATTTATACACACCCACATCAACTCTCTCTTGAGAAGCAAAAACTCACAAAAGATGGCCTACAAACCCTGTCTTTATATTCATCTTAGGATGTCATTATATCCTTCTTGTCAGCCAAAAGCTAACTCCCTGCAGCTGTTCTTAGCTTATCATTATTTGTAAAGTTTATGCTCTTAGGGAAAACACATTGTATATTTAGGATCAGGAATGTAGCATTGCTCTTCCTCAGTCTGTGTTCTAGGCTCTCTTTCTTTCTTGCCGTTCCTTTGCATAGTTCAGACAATTTCTCCATTTCCCACTAGCTCATTCGAGTAGCAGTGGTTCTGGAACACTTTTAATAGTGGGGGTGCTGAAAGCCAGCCCCCTTACCCCTGTCTGCCCCTCCTCTCCCCAAGCTGGGGCCAGGAACAGGGCTGTGTCTCCGGGAGGGGGGACCCAGACAGGAGTAAGGGGGCCGAGGCTGAGGCCACAGCTGGGGGTGGGGGCGGGTCAAGAGTGGAGCCCTGGGCACAGGCTGGCGGCCGGGACCCCGGACGCAGCATGGCAGCTACCCCTGATGCAGGACTGGCAGCTGAGTCCTGGGCGTGGGGCAGCAGACAGGAGCCCCACATAAAACCTGGAGGTGCTGCAGCATCCCCTCACCCTTAGTTCCTATGTCTATGTCCAGTAGTGTTTTTTTCATCAGTTAAAAAGTGATGCACCTGGGTTTCTTGTTTGACACAGCTGCCTTTTTTGAAATCGCCTAATTTGTTTTTAAAATGCTTCATGCTCAATTAATTGTTATTTGTATTACCATAGTGCCTAGGAGCCATAGTCACATACCAAGAGCATATTATGCTTGGTGCTGTCCAAACCCAGAACATGATATAACGGGGGTAAATTATGGTAATTTTAATGGAGCTCCATCTGCTTATGCCACTGGTTCATTTTGCCCTGAGTCTTTCACTGCTCCCCTCCCTGTTATCTCTGCCCCTCCACTCTGCCAGATCATTATTGTTACAAGCACATTCTAGGAAGCTCTTTCCATTTTATATCATCCTCTCTCTTTTTCCCTCCTCAGTTGTCTCTTTTCATATCTCATCTTATTTTTTCCTCCTTTGCCCATACTTCATAATTTCCCTCTCCTTCTACTATTATTGAGGTCTGCAATTCTTAGTATTTAACCCTGAAAAGTATTTTGGGGAGAGAGTTTGTGTGAAAGATACTCTTAATCATTAAAAGTTTATTATAGAGTCTCATGGTAGTGGCAGGGGACAGGATGTAGAATCATAGAATATGAGGGTTGGAAGGGACCTCAGGAGGTCATCTAGTCCAACCCCCTGCTCAAAGCAGGGCCAATCCCCAGACAGATTTTTACCCCAGTTCCCTAAATGGCCCCCTCAAGGATTGAGCTCACAATCTTGGATTTAGCAGGCCAATGCTCAAACCACTGAGCTATCCCTCCCCAAAAAATAAAATAAAATAAAGGTAGCTATGGAGTGAAGCGTGCAGCCTGACTTACTGCTAGACCCATCTACACCAGGTAGCGATTTTAAACAGAGCCCACCTGTTCTATTAACGATGGGTGCCTGGTTCTTAGGTACTTAGGTTCTATTCCTAGCTTTGTCATAGATGTCCTCTGTGATCTTTAGCAAGTCACTAAGGCCCAAATCCTCCCAAAGGTTTCCATGGGAGTTAGGTGACCAAATGCCTTTGAGGATCTGGGCCCGAATCTCTGTTTCCTAGTTGTAAAATGGGGATAATAAGGCTACTACTATTCTGTTTAAATTATAAACTCTGTTAGGCAGCAACTGTCTCACTGTGTGTTTGTACAGCACCTAACACAATGGGGCCACTGATCTCATTGGTGGCCTCTAAGCACTGCTGTAATTTGAATAATAACTAACAACAATAATACATTTATGGACATAACGTTCCTAACATTACTTTAGAAATCACTATTACCAGATTGCTTCTTGGAAAGGAACCTCCTCCAAAAATATATTTAAAAGTGGACCTGGCCTCTGTAATTTACTACTTAGTGGTCAAGCAATACTTGTGCCCACTTTTCTGTCTTCTGCAGAACACTGTAGAAGAAGCCAACAGCTTATATTTCATATAGGTTTTTAATCTCAGGGAAATGTCCAGGTATTGAGGTGACAATGTCTTCCTGAAGAGTATGAATTAAAGATTGGCCCAAGGTATTAAGTCGGGATCCTGAACTGAAGGACATCAACATTCAGGGGAGTCCAGGGGTGGGTTTTTATTCCATGGCCCTTCTGTCAGTCTGAATAGAGACAATAAATGCATCTGCACATTGCACCCAATTTCTGTACTTCTACTGTTCATTTTACATCAAAGTTGCTTTTTGCACAGAGTGGACAGACCCCATGACAAAGGATGATAAATAGCCAATTTGTCTTGTTTTCTTACTCTGGTCTTTCAGTTATGGAAGTGCTGGCATATCCAATTCAAGGCCTCTCGCTCACAGACATTTTCAGTGGTAGCGTATCATTTCATGCACCCGCTGGTTTGCAGGATATTTCTTTCATGCAGCCATTTGAAAGCAGCATAAGTTTCCTTGTGCACACAGGTAGAGCAGCTTGTTTCTCTGCTGGAGACTTACACAGGAAGAGTTATTACTTTTTTCTGTCGATGCTCACAAACTGCATTTCTGTTCGATTCTAAGGCCAGAAGGGACCACTGTGATCACCTTGTCTAACCTCCTGTATACCACAGACCACAGAACTTCCCCCAAATAATTCCTCCAGCAGATCTTGTAGAAAAACATCCAATCTTGATTTCAAAATTGGGAGTGATGGAGAATCCACCACAAATCGTGGTCAATTGTTCCAATGATTAATTACTCTGACCGTTAAAAATGTCTGTCTTATTTCCAGTCTGAATTTGTCTAACCTCAACTTCCAGCCATTAGATTGGGTTGTACCTTTCTCTGCTAAACTGAAGAGCCCATTATTGAATATTTGCTCGCCATGTTGGTACTTATAGACTGTAATCAAGTCACCCCTTGATCTTCTCTTTGTTGAGATCGAGTGAGCTCCTTGAGTCTATCACTATAAGGCATGTAGTCTAGTCCTTTAATCATTCTGTGGCACTTCTCTGAACTCTCTCCAGTTTATCAGCATCCCCATTGACTTGTGGGCATCAGAACTGAACACAGTGTTCCAGCAGTAGTTTCATCAGTGCCAAATGAAGAGGTAAAATAACCTCTATACGCCTACAGGCGATGCCCCTGTTTATGCATCCCAAGATTGCATTAGCTCTTTTGGCTACAGTGTCACCTTGGGAGCTCTTGTTCAGCTGAGTATCCACTACAACACCCAAATCTTCTTCAGAGTCACTGCTACCCAGGATAGAGTCTGCCACCCTGTAAGTATGTCCTACAGTTTTTGTTCCAAGATGTAGACATTTGCATTTAGCCATATTGAAACATATACTGTTTGCTTGCACCCAGCTTAACAAGGGATCTAGATGGCTCTGAATCAGTGACCTATCCTCTGCAGAGGTTTCCAATCTCTAGGTTGTGGGGCATTGAGTGGTGGTCTGCAAAGAGCTGGCGGATCACATGGTTCTGGTTTTCCTTCTTGCTTCCAGCAGAGAGAGAGAGAGAGAGAGCAGATAATGTGGGGACGAAGTGAGAAGCAAAAAGAAGACCATGGGGGGGATTTACAAAGGGGCCTAGGCAAGATAGATATACAGTTCCCATTGAAAGTCTTTGGGACCTGGGCACCTGAATGCCCTTAAATGCTTTTGGAAAAACCGAATCAGTGTTAACCTGCTTTCAAAAAGGAGAAAACAAATACATTTATATCATCAGCTGGTGTAAAACTATGCTGATTTACACCAACAGGAGATCTTGCCCAATAATTAGTTATTTTTATCTTTCTTCTGTCATATAGCCGTCTCCTCAATATTCCTTTACAGTCAGAAAACAACAAAGATCCATGCCACTCTTGAAGATGCAGGTGGAAACCACTGGGCATATTCTTATGATACAGCAAACTAGCATCGACTGAATTTCCTGAATTACCAACAATCATGGGGATCCTGAACTGTAAAAGCTATTTTAAGCATAGTATATTTTTCATGTTGTCACTGCATGATTATTGTTACACGGCCTGGTGTGAGACACAGCTCCGGACAGACTGCCATAAAACAGGTCATGTACCCCAAACTGGTGGTATACTCTATCATAATACTTCATCAAGCCACTAACAAATGTGTGCTTCCAAAATATTATACTAGTTATTAGGAAACCACAAAAGTCTCATTCAGGCACCTTAGCCCCTCACGCACCACCCAGATAAACCTGACTTCTGTGATAAATGATTATTAAAACCAAGAATCACATATATTATGTTCTTCCAGTTCCAAAGAATCAGACACACCCCAGGTCAAAATATACTTCAGATCTTACCCCAAAATCATGCTGATAGCCAATCCTTTTGTAACTAAAAATTAAGGTTTATTAATATACATTAAAAGGAAGAGAGTTATTAAGAGGTTAAAATGAATCATATACATTGCAGTTAATTTCAGAGTTTGTAGATCAGGATCATAGCAATGATGCTAAATCAGCTAGCTTGCAATAAGTCTCTGTGGATCACCCAAAAGGATTGGGGGTCATCAGTCTTTTGTTAAAAGCTTCCCTTTGTTAGAAACCATAGTCCAGAGATGTGGAGCAGGTATGAAGACAAAGAACAATGTCACAGTCTGCTGTTTACATTATATCTCTTAGTCCAGGTGCACAGAAAGTTACTGGCACAAACATGGAGTCCTGGGTCACATACGCCTTGCTGAGACATGAGGCATTAATTGCCTACGTTCTGCCTGGAGCGATCTCAGGAGGGATCCCTGGAAGAGCTGATTGTCCTTAACAGGCCATCAAGCAGGCTGGCTAGCCTTGATGTAAATCTGCTTTGGGGGTGTTACCCAGAAACACAACAGGTTTGAGATACAAACACCTAGCGAAGTTTCATAACTTCATATACAATGATGATACATGCATATAAACAGGATAATCATACTTATCAGACTATAACTTTTCCAATGATACCTTACATGACATACTTTGTACAAGATTTATCACAACTGGGCAACAGTGGTTATACATCAGTGATAATAAATTAGTGTAAACATGGTCACCTTTCTTTCTATAGAGTGTCACAATTACAATGTGCTCTTTCTATGTCTGTATGTGTTTGGTTCATCTGTCATTCTGATTGTTAGTTCCCAACATACCCAGTAGATTTTTCCTCCCACCATGAAAATCCTGAAGGCAAAGATACAGATATGCATATTCTTTCATTGCATCAGATATTGTTTGCTGCTTCAGCCTTTGGTTTACAACCAGAGCTAGGCTCTCAATCGCTGCTAGAGGAACAGGGTGTGGGAGACATAGTTTTAATGTAGTCTGAACAGAAGGAATATTTACAGGCTTTTTCCGAGTAGTGTTTTCTATATGTCAGTGTTGACATAATGGGAAGAACAAGCTAGATTTGTGAATACCATTAGAGATAGACAGAGGAGAGACAAGAAACTGAGACAGGGATAACAAAACAATTGCTTCTTTCTCATGTCTCTTTCCTGACGAGTCACTCAGAATAAGTTCAAATGCAGGTGGGCGAGGCACATGTTCCCTAAAGCAATTCTGGGTACTAAAGTCCATGCAATTTCTTCCTTTAAATCTGACTTTCTGTGCTATGGAATATTTCATTATTAAGACAGAGCAAAAGAAGAGAGCAGAGCTCATTTCCATTGCCACAGAAGAAGCAGTCCCTGCAGGACTGTGAGTACGCCAAATCAGCACTGCTTTTAAAAAAGACCACAGTGGAAGCTCATCGATCATTAAAGCATTGGAATGCTATAGAGATAGATTTCTTAAAAAGAGTAAAGTTCCCATTATTTGTCAGCCTTAAGACAGTGAACTAGCAAAATTTGCAGATGGCACCGAATTATTTAGGATAGTTAAGACCAGAAAAGACTGTGAGGAACTTCTGAAGGACCTAAAATGTGCAGATTCCTACATTTGAAGGATTGAAAGGGTCATTGTGATCAGCTAGTTTCAGCACCTCCACAACATAAGGCAGAGGATTTCACACAGTAATTCCTCCACCAAGCCCTGTAACTTGTGATTGAATTAGAGTGTAAAGCTAAATGAATGGGCAGCATGATGGCAGAGAAAAATTCATTGATCCATACATGGCAACATACATTAGAAATGATGACTGGAACTACAAGCATTGCTGGGTTCTAAATTAATTAGAATCTTTCAGAAGATGGACCTGGGTGTGACTGAACAGCAGCGAAAGCCACTGCTCAGTATGTAGCTATAATCAAAAAAGCAAACAATATATTAGGTTGTACAAAGAATGGGATAAAAAATGACACTGAGAATATAATGGTATTATATACATTGATGATACGCCCTCAAATAATAGTGTTTATTTCCAGTCATTCTATCTCAGATTATATACAGGAGAAATAATGAGGTCTGGAGAAGGGTGAAGAAAATGCTGAGCGGCTTGGAAAGTCTACTTTATAAGGAGAGACTAAAAATTACAGAGAATAGATGAATGAGACAGGATGTTACAGAGGTGTGAAAAGTAATGAATGGTACAAGGAAAGTAAATTGGGTACTCCTGGTTTCCTGCGCTCACAGTCAAAGGACAAGGGGAGGTTGTGACCTACCAGGATACAATCCAGACTAATGAACAGCTGTGCCACCCTTCCCCTGAAGCCTTGGATACTTATGATGCCTTGCTGAAGGAGTTCCCACCTGGGTGATCACAGACAGCCTTCCAGCATGCAAGCCACACCTTGAGTGTTTGTGTGTATGTGCAGCCTGCCAGCCATCTTGGGTCACACTTTGGCTCTCACCAGACTTGGTTATACTGAAGGGTGACCCCAACACACCCCCAGTCTAAAATCCCCCCCCCCCCCACCAGAAATGCATGTCCTATATTGCCCAGCCCTCTTCTGGACAACACAAGTTTATATGAAGTCCGTTATTTCATATATAGAAATAATATGCACAAAACTTGCCATTTCAAATGGAGTTTCCCAAACACTTCAAATTAAACACACTGGATTAGATAAAACAATAAAAACAAGTGTATGAACTACAAAGAGATACATTTTAAGGGAGTAAAAGCAATGATGCATAAAAGTCAGAAATGGTTACAAGAAAAATAAAGATAAAATGCAACTGGTGCCTAACTTAACAAACTGTTAAATTCAAAGTAAAGTTTTCTCTTATCATGCTTTCAGGAGTCTTGCTGACCAAATTTCTTAGGTCAGGACCCCTTTTTCCAGAATCTAACGAGTGCTTCTTTTGTCATTTCAGGTGCCGTGAATGTGATGTGTGTATGTGTGCTTAGGGGTTGCAGCGGGCCTTGGGGTGTGTTTGTCCCTCCTTTTATAGTGTCAGTTCCCTTCTTGACAAACATGAAATTAAGGACACAAAGGCTGAAATTAAGGAGACAAAGGCTATGTCTACACTAGAGACCTTACAGTGGCACAGCTGTACCAATGCAGCCGTGCCCTGTAAGATCTTTCGTGTGGCCGCTCTATGCTGACGGGAGAGAGATCTCCTGTTGATACAGTGCTGACCCCACTACCACTTATGCCGCCAAAACTTATGTTGCTCAGAGGTGTGTTTTTTTTCACACCCCTGAGCAACATAAGTTTTGCAAACATAAGTGTAATGTAGACATGGCCAAAGAGTCTATGGGGAAGGATGTTCCCTGCTGTTTTTTTCTGCCTGTTTGAACTTCCTTTGTTTCCCCTTCCTGATTGATGGCTGAGGGGTTTGGAACATGCATTAATATCATCACACAGGGAAATCTTATAACTTCACATATTATGTTGCCACACATATTTCATCAGGATGATATTGACCAGGTAATTATGAATTTTCAAATGATACCTTACAAGACATACTTTGTACAAAGATTATTACAATAGAGCATAGGGCGTGGACATGGTACATTCTGTCACAGGGGTACAATGAATGTGAAAGGCAGTAAGTTTAAAATTAATAAAGGAAAGAGGTTTTTTTTGTTTACAGACTATGTGAATAACCAGCTGAATTAATTGCCGTGAGGTTTAATTGAGGCCAGGAGCTTAGTAGGTTTGAGAAAAGGATTAGACATGTATATAGCTAATGAGAACATCTGCAGTTACAGTTGACAGGATGCCCTTTTTAAATAATAGATATTGGAATCATTGGACTCAGGCTCCTAAATACCTAAGTCACTTTTGAAAATAAAATTTAGGCTCCTAAATCAATTAGGGACAGATCTGTAAAGGTATTCTGTAAAGGTATTCAGGCAACTCTTATGGAGTTAGGTGCCTCAGTATTTTTGAAAATCCCACTAGGCTCCTATTCACATCGTTAGATACCTAAATAACTAGAAATGTGGTCCTTAGATGCTTTTGAATTTTTTACCCAGAAAACCTCATTTTTCAGGGCATAAGACAAACACTAAGGTTAAGTCTACACTTTGAGCTGGGGCTGTGATTACAAGGTTCAGGGGCCTTAATTGTGCTAGCTCTGATTGAGCGTAACCATGGCAATGGAAGCTGTGTGAGGGGCTAGTCTCCCTGAGTATATTATCTGTCTGATACCCTAGGTTCATACTCGGGGTGTCTAGCTTCCCCCGCTGCATGCACTGTCATCGCTACTCACTCTTTTTAAATGTGCTAACTCATTCCAGGCTAGCACAGGGATGTCTGCCTGAGCTAGGAATCACACCCCTAGCTCAAAGTATAGACATATCCTGACTGTCCTGGGTTAGCAAGAAACTTCACCTCTAGGTAAATTATCCCATAATTGTCAAGTATAGTGTTTCTTAGAGATCAACGGAGATCTGCATGGGTGCAGGAGCCTGCCTGTGTTGTTCGGTTTGCAGGGTCGGAATCTATCTTAGCTGCCCTGAAGCCATAACAAAAACAACTAAGAAAGCAGGAAATGGAGGGAAGAAAAATACCCATAGCCCTGTCTGTTATGGGGAAGCAAGGAGAAAGTTACCAGCAGTGTTCCCCCTAATTTTTCCCACCCATGTGCGGAAGAAATTGTGCTATGTGCACCAATATGGAGGTGATGTGTGACACATCACCACCATATTGGTGCACATAACAAATTCATGTGGCAGGGTGGGGCTGAGGGGCTCAGAGTGTGGGAGGGGGCTCAGGGCTGAAGCAGAGGGTTGTGGTGCGGGGGGGTTAGGGCTCTGGCTGGAGGTGTGGGGTCTGGGATGGGGCCAGGGATGAGGGGCTCAGGGCTGCGGCAGAGGATTGGGGTACGGGGGGGATGAGGGCTCTGGCTGGGGGTGCGGGCTCTGCGGTGGGGTTGGGGATGAGAGGTTTGGGGTGCAGTGGAGCTCCCTGGGCTATGGTGGGGAGAGAGGATTCCCCCGCCCCCAGCTCTCTCTTTCTGCAGCAGCACCTGGGCTGTGGGGGAGAGGAGCTTCTCCTCCGGCTTCAGAAGGTCCGGGCTGGGCTGGGTCAGGGATGGGGGAGGGGCGCAGTGGCAGGTCTGGGGCTGGGGGAGAGGTATCTCTCGCCGCCACAGCCCTGAGTGCCTGGCGACGGTTAATAGGCAGCTACGCGGCCGCGCAGCTTAGAGGGAACTTAGGTTACCAATGGCCAATTTTGGTTGCAATCTCTGTAAGGCATTCAGAAACTATGGTTTTGGGTATGGTACAGAAGCCTAGATAAGAAAGAACTCCCATTGACTTAAAATTGAGGCCTGAAGGTCACAGACTCTTCTTTTAGGGATGAAATCCCTTCCCCAACTACACATACAAGATTACCCCTGTTCACTTCAGATCTTGGTAACAATCAGACTCTGTATAATACTGTCTATTGCATTCATTGTCTTAGGCAGTAGTTTCCAAAGTAATGTTGAAGATGTTTCCAGACAGTAGTTTATTTTAAGAAAAAGTATTTTACTATACACTCTTCAGATTCTGTGGCCATTAACTGGTGCAGTTACTCAGCAAGTAAGAGCTTACTGAACATTTAAAAATAAAAACGGCTAGGCCTTATGCTAAAAGCATTCTCTTTAAAATTCTTGGGAATGGTTTATATTCTTCTAAAAATGGGTTCCTTTGCCCATAAATCTACATATTTCAGTTCACAGGCATTCTTCTGTAACATTATTATTTCATGATTGACAATGAAATATCTATCAGAATCTCTACAAAATTTCTTATTGCATTTATCAGAAATATTGCCACCTCAGTTCTGTCCTGGATGAGAGAAAGCAACTTAAATGTGCTGCATGGGCCTGCAATTTGTAAAAGCATAGCTGGAAATTCTCCCTCACAAGTCTAGGTCTCTTTTAAATATACTTGGCATTTATATTATTATCTGAACATGTAATTGCAAGCATTACAGGCAAGGCTGATCTCGCTGGCTATTATTAAGGTTGCCCCACATTTTCTATTATAAGCAACTGAAAACAGGATCATATAGCTTTACCAAATTGCAACCCTTCGGGCTGAAATTCTGCATGCCAGGTGTCATAAGGCTGAATTATATCAGAAAATTTTAGTGAAAACAGTTCAGCCATTTCCAGGACTGAAATTTGCAAAATCATATATTTTCCCCTATGTTAAAAAAAAAATCTAGTGACTTTTAGTTTGAGAAGTTCTAGTATCCCCATGTCCAGATACTTGAAATCTGAGTTAGAGATGACCTTTGTGACAGGGATGTGACTTTTGCTATTCCTGTGAAAAGCTGCCAAAATTTGGCCAAGGTATAAATCTTTGCAATACTTCAGCTCACACATGCTCAGCAGAGACTTTTTATTCTAAATAGGTATTTATATAGTACTCATCATTGTATCTGAGTACCGTCCAGTAGTGCATTAAGCAAAAGATACATTTGTCATATGATTGTTCTCTCATCCTCACCCCCAAAAGAACATACGAACATCCATACTGAGTCAGACCAATGGTCCATCTAACCCAGTATCCTGTCTTCAGACAGTGGCTGGTGCCAGATGCTTCAGAGGAAGTGGACCGAACATGGCAATTTATTGAGTGATTCACCCCTTCCTTGTCAGCTAGTCCCACCTTCTAGCAGTCAGAGGTTTAGGGACACCCAGAGTATGGGGTTTCATCCCTGACCATCTTGGCTAAGAGCCATTGATGGACCTATCCCCCATGAATTTACCTAATTCTTTTTTGAACCCAGTTATACTTTTGGCCTTCACGACATTCCCTGGCAATGAGTTCCATAGATTGACTGTTGTGTCAAGAAGTACTTCCTTATGTTTGTTTTAAACCCGCTGCCTATTAATTTCATTGGGTGACCCTTCGTTTGTGTTATGTGAAGGGGTAAATAATACTTCCTTATTCATTTTCTCCACACCATTCACAATTTGATAGACCTCTATTGTATCTCCTCTTGGTCATCTCTTTTCCAAGATGAACAGTCCCAGTCTTTTTAATCTCTCCACATATGGAAGCTGTTCCATGGCCCTAATCATTTTTGTTGATCAGAAGGAAAAGTGTGCGCAGTGGAGTGTCTTGTTTTGGTAATTTGTTTTGTTTTGTGTTTAAATACCATTATTAATTATATTAATTATATTATATTATATTATATTAATTATATTATATTATAGAAGGTAGATCAAAGAAATTTGCCTTGCAATTTTAGTGGAAAGTGGTAAGATTTGTGATAGTCCTTAGTTGCTGATGGAGTCTGTTCCACAGTCTTGGACTGCCCCTGAAGAAGATTCTGTCACCTGTACAGATAAGCTTTTCTCTTATTTTTAAGAGTTCCATTTTGCCAGGGGAGTGAAGTTGTCAACCACGGTCTTTGTCCCAGAGCTTTAGATGGTATCCTGGACCAAGCCATAAAGCACTTTGAGGATAAGGACCGAGACCTTACCTTGATTAGAAATTCTATGGAAAGCCAGTTTAGAGAGTGGAGGACAGGTGCTATGTGCTTGTGACAGCCTGTGTTGCTGAGGAGACATGCTGCAATGTTTTGTACTAGTTGGAGTTTCCTAAACACTGAAGATTTGATGCTTAGGTATTGCTGTAGTCCAGCCAAGAGGTGAGGGAGGCTTGAATAACTGAGGCCAAGTCTTTGTCCGCCAGGATGGGATGGAGTCCCCAAGCCAACAAGAGATGGAAGATAGCATTACCCATGGCCGCTGTGATGTGAGAGCTCAGCATCAGTGATGATGCAAGAGTACTCTTAGATGAGGCACTGAATTAGAGAGACAAGGTGGGTGAGGTAATATCTTTTATTGGACCAGCTTCTGTTGGTGAAAGAGACAAGTTCTCAAGCTACACAGGTCTAAAGAAGAGCTATGTGTACCTTGTAAGCTTGTGTCTTTCACCAACAGAAATTGATCCAATAAAAGATATTACCTCACCCACCTTGTCTCGCTAATATCCTTGGACCAACACAGCTACAATTGCACTGCATTCGAAGTGAACTGACCAATTGTAGATGTGAACCTTCAACCAGTGGAGACTGCACCATGGTTGCAAACTCCTCAGAATACTTTACTCTGCCTCCCAGCAGAGGGATAGCCTAATTTTGGCAATTAATTGGTCTTTGGCTATTAGCAGTAAATATGCAGTAAATATGCCCAATGGCCTGTGATGGGACATTATACAAGGTGGGATCTGAGTTACTACAGAGAATTCTTTCCTGGGTGTCTGGCTGGTGAGTGTTGCTCACATGCTCAGGGTTTAGCTGATTGCCATATTTGGGGTCGGGAAGGAATTTTCCTCCAGGGCAGATTGGCAGACGCCCTTGGTTTTTTTTGCCTTCCTCTGCAGCGTGGGGCATGGGTCACTTGCTGGAGGATTCTCTGCACCTTGAAGTCTTTAAACCACAAGCTGAGGACTTCAATATCTCAGACATAGGTCAGGGGTTTGTTACAGGAGTGGGTGGGTGAGATTCTGTGGCCTGCGTTGTGCAGGAGGTCAGACTAGAAGATCATAATGGTCCCTTCTGACCTTAAAGTCTATGAGTGTCCAGTTGGAGACACCTAATATGCAGAAGTATTGAGCACTCACAGCTACAATTGAAGTGAGTGGAAGCTCTGCTTTGAACATATAAGATGCTATATAATACTAGGTACTCTGAAAAATCAGATGTCTCAAATTGGACACCAAATTAGTCAACACTGACCTTAATCTCTCTGAGTCTCAGTTCCCCATCTGTAAATCAGGGATAATAATTCTTCATCTCACAGAGGTGCTGTGAAGATTAATTCATGTTTGTGAAGTACTTGGATACTGTAGTGATGAGCACCAGAGAAAAGCCCATGAGAAAATTAAGACTTCGGTATTCAGAGCAGGGTTTGAATAGTGTGCAGTAAATAAGGCCTGGGGCCACCCACTGAACAATGAGGATAAAACAAAATATTAAATAGTGGCTCATTAACTGAACACTGTCCATTCTGTCACTGAGTGAGGTGGTAGTCCTGTGGGGGAAAAATACTTCACTGTTGTTTCTTGTCTTAGCAGGTTTTCCCTCACTGCCTCCTTGCCCAGGGACTCTGGCAGCTTCCCCTAGGGATCTCCCAGCAGACCGTAACTCAGGGTGTCCTTCACAGGAACTTATGCTGCTCTCTGTCGATTCTTTGACCTCACTTCCTGACTTTTTAAGTCCCGTCTCAGGGCTTCCCCCAATAGGAGCCTCATCCTATGTGTTTCTCTCTGCAAGACAGTCCTACCCTCGCCAGACCCTTCCCAGGGAGCAGGAACTCTCCCACCTCCTCTCTCCTGGGTCTTCTCCTAGAAGAGCTCCCTCAGCTTCTTATAAGGCCCAGCTGCCTAATGGGTTCTTAGCTAGCTTCCACCCCCTCTGGCCAGGAGGCAATTAGTTAATCACTGCCCAGGTGCATAGCATGACTCAGATTGGGATTTTTTCCCTTTCTAGCAGGTGATTGGAGTCACTCCATCATACTCTGTAACTGACCTAAAACTTCATGTTTCCCTGAAAATTTAATGGCTACTGATGACAACATCTGTTTTCTCCTTGTTGTACTTTTAGAACCAAATTTTCAGTCCAGCACCTGCATTTTGGTAACCACAATTATAAAGGTGCAATATAGGCTATTTAAGACCTGATTCAATACCAATTAAAGTGAATGTGAGACTTTCAAATGGGCTTTGGATGAGGTCCCTAGACATCTAGAGAGTGATTTCCTAAGGTACAAAGGGGAATTAGGAACTAAGTACCCATTGACTTTCAGTAAGAGTTGGGCACCTAACTTCCCTTTGTGTCTTTGAAAAATATCCCTCATACCTATCTGATTGTGCCCACAAGTCAGGTACTTGCAACAGATCTCTAAGTGGCTGAAATGGTGGGCAAAACTTTCTTCAGTGGGAAAATGCTGATTTACAGCACCTGAGGATTAGACCAATTTCTTTTTTTCTCTAAGTGTGGCATCTAGTAGATTATTTCAGGAGGTCTGTTAGGTTTTTTTTTTTTTAAATCAGATATTTTTTCCTCTTCCCAGTTATCCCTCTTCATTTATTTCATTCCCAGGCCTGTTCAGTTAAAGTTCTATGTTAGTCATCTTCATTTTTTTGTCTCCATCTTGGGATGCTTCTACGATCTCTGGCAGATTTAGCTCAGTGCTCTGCCAGCGATATTGGAATAGGAGATCAGTCACTGTAGAAACCACTTGTGGTTTTGCTTTATGTTTTTTTTTTTTTAAATGTTCTCTTTTCTAGTGTGTCAGGAGACAAGTTATCTGTCATTTCCCTCCATCTCTTCATTTGGCACACAGGTTTCTTCCGAGACATATACTCTGGTCTATATTATCAACTTGATGTATGAGATTTACCAGTAGGTGTATAACTTATACATTAATGAGAACATACACCTATGTTTAAGTGGGTCTTAGATCAGTACAGTGCCTCCAGAAGATCCAAAAACATGCTTAGAATGGATACATCAAAATGAGTAGCAAAAAATGCATTATGGATGTAGATTGGAAATAATCATATGTGATGTCCTCATCTTGCCATTTCTGAAAGCAATTTAGGCTAGTAGCTGTCATTTACTTTAGGTGCTATGGATATCAATGTTAAACTATAATAATAATAGAGGCACTTGCTCTACCAATTTTATGTGTATATATATATAATTCACTCCATGCCTAGAGAAGGTCTCTAATCTAATCATTTCAAATCCCACAATCAAAAATTAATGTTCCTGTTTAAAAAAAAAAGTCATCAATGTTTCCAAAATTGATCACACACATACACACACACACTCATGAGTCAAAATACTAATCCGCAGTGAAATATTTTAATTAATCCAAATATTCTCAGGCATCAAAGGCAACCAAGAAAATCTCAGATTCACTACCTCACCAAATTCTTCATGGGAAAAAAAACAGTATTTAAATGCTATAATGAAATATTTTAACAATGTGTGCAATGTCGTTCCTATTCGTTGTACAACTGGAGCTCTTAAAAATTCATCAGAGCACCATCAGCCTCAAAAATTAATCATAAAAACAGCATTTAAATTATACAGCACAATTATCCATCAAAGGGCTCATATTGCCACATCTGTAATAAAAATGGTCTAACAGTCCAACACAGACACTTAATCTGACTTTACTTTTAAAAAAATCCAAAAACCTTCCTAAAAACTGTGTATATCATTTGACATGAGCTGTATTTTCAGGCTCATGGTCTAGGCATATGTTAAGGTCCTATGCGAGAAACATAAGGTCCAGCTACAGTCTAACCCTGAAGGAACTGAATTGTCTTTTTCCACCACTAATCCATGTGACTGTAAAACAATTCTCATTCTTCAGCCCCAAAGCATTCAGCCAAAGCCAAGTTAAATAATGGAGAACCTCAGTTAAATGGCCAAGATAAATCAACAGATATGCTTTGAAGATGACAGTCACTTTCACTTCTGTTTTTAACCATTAGAGGTAACCACTATGATACAAAAGAACCCCACAGAGCTGTATTTCCATTCAATGGTAGCGATTTCAAATATAGGGCCAGCTGGTGACAATATACAAAGCTCCATCGAAGTCTGTGCAATTAGGTTGATAGACACAACTGAGGCCTTGGCTACACTTGAGAGTTACAGCGCAATAAAGCCACCCACAGCTCTGTAACTCACTGCCGGTCCACACTGGCAAGGCACGTACAGCGCTGTATCTCCGCGGCTACAGCGCTGCTTGTACTCCACCTCCCCGAGAGGAATGAAGAGTATTGTGCTGCCGCTGCTGCGCTGCAGCGCCAGTGTGGCCACCCAATGCGCTCTGATTGGCCTCCAGAAGTATTCGGCAGTATCCCACAATGCCTGTTTTAGCCACTCTGCTCATCACTCTGCTCATCAGTTTGAACTCTACTGCCCTGGCCTCAGGTAACCAACTGTCAGACCCGCCCTTTATATTCCCCGGGAATTGTAAAAATCCCCTTCCTGTTTGCTCAGCCAGGTGTGGAGTGCTATCAGTGAATCTTTCCAGGTGACCGTGCCTCCACGCACCAAACGAGCCCCAGCATGGAGCAATGGCGAGTTGCTGGACCTCATCGGTGTTTGGGGGGAGGAAGCTGTCCAGTCCCAGCTGCGCTCCAGCCGTAGGAATTACAATACCTTCGGGCAGATATCAAGGTCCATGATGGAAAGGGGCCATGACCGGGATGCACTGCAGTGAAGGATTAAAGTGAAGGAGCTGCAGAATGCCTACCACAAAGCCCACGAGGCAAACCGCCGCTCCGGTGCTGCCTCCATGACCTGTTGTTTCTACAAAGCGCTGGACGCGATACTTGGGGGTGACCCCACCTCCACTCTGAGCACCACCATGGACACTTCAGAGCAGGGGGAGGAAGAGGAGGAATTTTCTTTTCAATAAATGGATTTTTTGGCTTTGAAAACATTCTTTATTATTGCATAAAGTAAAAGATACCTTAAAAGATACCTTAGCCCATGAAAGAAACAGGCACTGCAAATCAGCTTAGCAAACACAGATTCCTACTGACATTGTAACCATTGCACTTCACTCCTGTGCAGGGCACCAGACATTACTGCTGGTTTTCAGCCTCAAATTGCTCCCTCAAGGCAACCCTAATCCTTGCAGCCCCTTGCTGGGCCCCTCTAATAGCCCTGCTCTCTGGCTGTGCAAATTCAGCCTCCAGGTGTTGAACATCGGAGGTCCATGCCTGACTGAATCTTTCACCCTTCCCTTCACAAATATTATGGAGGGTACAGCACGCGGATATAACCGCGGGGATGCTGTTTTCGGCCAAGTCCAGCTTCCCATACAGAGATCGCCAGCGGCCCTTTAAATGGCCAAAAGCACACTCCACAGTCATTTGGCACCGGCTCAGCCTGTAGTTGAACCATTCCTTGCTGCTGTCAAGGCTCCCTGTGTAGGGTTTCATGAGCCACAGCATTAATGGATAGGTGGGGTCTCCAAGGATCACAATGGGCATTTCGACTTCCCCTACTGTGATCTTCCGCTCTGGGAAAAAAGTCCCGGCCTGCAGCTTCCTGAACAGGCCAGTATTCCGAAAGATGCGTGCATCATGCACCTTTCCGGGCCAGCCTGCGTTAATGTCAATGAAACGCCCACGGTGATCCACAAGTGCCTGGAGAACCATAGAGAAATACCCCTTCTGATTAATGTACTCGGATTCTAAGTGGGGTGGTGCCAGAAAAAGAATATGCGTGCCATCTATCACCCCTCCACAGTTAGGGAAACCCATTTGTGCAAAGCCATCCACAATGTCCTGCACGTTACCCGGAGTCACGGTTCTTCTGAGCAGGATGCAATTAATGGCCCTGAAAACTTGCATCGACATGATTCCAACGGTCGACTTTCCCACTCCAAACTGGTTCACGACCGATCGGTAGCTGTCTGGAGTTGCCAGCTTCCAGATTGCAATAGCCACCCACTTCTCCATTGGCAGGGCAGCTCTCAATCTCGTGTCCTTGCGCCACAGGGTAGGGGCAAGCTCCTCACACAGTCCCATGAAAGTGGCTTTTCTCATCAGAAAGTTCTGCAGCCACTGCTGGTCATCCCAGACTTGCATGACAATGTGATCCCACCACTCAGTGCTTGTTTCCCGAGCCCAAATGCAGCGTTCCACGGTGCTGAGCATGTCCGTGAATGCCACAAGCAATTTCGTGTCGTACGCGTTACGCGACTCACTATCATCGTCGGACTCCTCACTGTCACTTTGGATCTTAAGGAATAGCTCGACTGCCAAACGTGATGTGCTGGTGAGACTCGTCAGCATACTCCTCAGCAGTTCGGGCTCCATTTCCCGCAGACCAAAACGGAACACAGATCGCGCTGCACAGAAACCGTTGAAAGATGGCGCCAAATGTGGACGGAAACACAGGGATTGCTGGGATGCGAAGCGATGCATCACAGGGTGTTGGGACAGGAACTACTGCACTCTTGGCAGAGTGGCTAAGTACATTTTCATAAGCAAACTAGGGAAATATAGTCTAGGTGAAATTAATATAAAGTGGATGCACAACTGATTGAAAAGTCATACTGGGAGTGCAAATTTACATAGGCTACCAGTTGTCACAGCCTCCAGCCAGGGACTTTTGCAGCTCATGCTTTTAGCCCTGAAGGTCCCTGGTTCAATGCCAGCTCTGTCAGACATCGCACTAATACTGCTGCTCTGCCGTAGCACAGCTCTATCTGAGGGCATGTCTACAGGTTGTTGTAGTGCTGCTTCAGAGGGAAATACATTAATACGCAGTAGGGAACTTTTAATGTGCATCAGCAGAATCCGCACAGGCCAGTTAGTGCGTGACACACTGATGCACATTGGAAATCACACCCCTCTAGTGTGCATTTCCATGCTGCGTAGACATACCCTAAGACTGTGGGATGTGAGAGAGGATGCTTGTTGCTGCTGTTTAGTTGGTAGCGGCACAAGGTTTCACATACGGTAGCCGCAGCTGCTAACTCATCTTTTTTTGTTGACAGAGAGTGATATTCTGGGGCCCTCCTTGGGGAGACTCCTAGTATCTGCTGTAGCTATTTATTCTGCATTTGGTCTGAAGGAGGTAATGGTGTTGCAGGAAGCTCTGGCTGTCACCATTGTCTCTTTTTCAATTTATTAGATTCAGAGAACGGTATTTTTGACCCTAGGTGTGGGAAGTAAGGCTGCGGGGGGGTGCTGCAGCACCCCCAGGTTTTATGCAGGGTCCCAGCTGCCAGCCCCACTCCTGGCCACACACACAGGGTCCCGCATCACGGCTGCCAGCCCCATGCCCAGGGGTCCCGGCTGCCAGCCCTGCTCCTGGCCACGCATGCAGGGTCCCGCATCACGGCTGCCAGCCCCATGCCCAGGGGTCCCGGCTGCCAGCCCTGCTCCTGGCCGCGCATGCAGGGTCCCGCATCACGGCTGCCAGCCCCATGCCCAGGGGTCCCGGCTGCCAGCCCTGCTCCTGGCCGCGCATGCAGGGTCCCGCATCACGGCTGCCAGCCCCGTGCCCAGGGGTCCCGGCTGCCAGCCCTGCTCCTGGCCACGCATGCAGGGTCCCGCATCACGGCTGCCAGCCCCGTGCCCAGGGGTCCCGGCTGCCAGCCCTGCTCCTGGCCGCGCATGCAGGGTCCTGCATCACGGCTGCCAGCCCCGTGCCCAGGGGTCCCGGCTGCCACACATGGGCCTCCGCTACTGGCCCCACGCCTGCCCCCAGCCGTGGCCCCAGCCTCAGCCCCCTTATCCCTGTCCTTGTCCCCCCTCCTGGAGACATAGCCCTGCTCCCAGCCTCAGCTCTGGAGGGGCGGGGGGAAGAACGGGGTAAAAAGTTTGGGGATAGTTTTTCTGGCTTTCAGCACCCTGGCTACAAAAAGTGTTCCAGCGTCACTGTTTTTGACCTAGTTGGGCCCAGACCCAGGCAGAGACCTACAAGGATCTCATATTGCCCAGTAAATGCCTAGTCAAATATGTGACCTTAATGCCCAAGAGGAGGATATCCAGCAAAGTTCCAGGGCCTGGTCTTGCTCCCATTTTACTTATTGTTATTTATATTATCATAGTGCCTAGGAATCCCAGTCACGGACCACAGCCCTATTGTGCTAAGTTGCTTTCTTTTTTCATATGCATCACAAGTCAATATCTAGATTGATGTGGCAGTTAGATGTCTGAACACTGATAGTAGCAAGTCAACTCTCCAGTCGTCTAATTGTGCCCTCCTACACTACATGTTTGACCGTCTGCCTTGCTGCCCTGCAGTCACACTGTGAAGCTCAGGCTAAGAAAAATGTCTGTGGCAGCCACTCTGATAAACCTTGTCCAGGATCTGCATTCCAGGTTGCAAACAGGTAGATATAAACTACATCTTCTGAAATTCATCAGCATGCCTGTCTCTCTGTCCCAGAGTTACTGCCACTCTGCGAGGACATCGCTGTCAGCCCTGATATGCCATTGTTCATCTGAGACTGAAACTGGGCCAGCAGCACTGGACATGAATGCATGAATAGCCACTGCAAAAAGATACCGCAAAGTCAGTTGTGGCCAGTCAGCAGGAATTACAGATATATGTGTTTTCTTCTAGAGGTGGGCAGATCTTCTTGTTTATATGCACCTACAGAAAACATTGTCAGCCTTGTGTGCAGCAGATTGTTTTCTTCCGACATAGCCCTCCGTGCAGTTTTAAGGCTGATGGCATCTTGTTGAAGTTTTGAGGGAGTTATATGAGCCAACGCATACATTACATGTGTGGCTAAGACAACCATTAGTGATACAGGTGGCTATTTATTTAGTGCCGAATCAGTGACACAGGTATGCAGACTTCTGTCCCAAACTGCTGTACAACATTCAGCTGGGGTGAACACCAGTGTTAGGACTGAAGTTTGTAGAACATTTGTCTCTGTTCCCCAGGAGGTCCCTGGTAGCTTCTGGATCAAGACAGCATGGAAGGTGATCCTTTTCTTTTAACCCCCCTTCCAGCCAGTTGTCACTTATTTAGGAGTCAAACTGTATTGAAGTTTAACAGACCAGTCCCATCTAGAACACTTGAAAATGTTGCTAGGGGCTGTACAAATATGGAACAAAAAGAAAGTAATATTGCTGGGAGAATAAGTCAGCCTGTAGCCACATAGGTGTCTTCACAATTTTTGAGAGGAAGAGGAAGATGTGAGGAAGAGGAGGATGTAACTCCACCTGCTCGCTCTAGCATTGTTTTAGGGTGAAAAATAATTGATCAGGAGAAAACTCTGTAAAATGAGTGTACTCAGTTTGCCTCATTCTGAACACTGTGGGCTCAAGAGTTAAACTCAAAAGCTAGTGGATTTGAATCTGGTTAGAAGAGGCTGTGTGTGTGTATGTGGGTGGGTGGAGGGGTACAGAATGAAAAGCAAATGCAGAGATTATGAAAAATGGAGCAGAGATGGAGAAAGAGAAACCCTATAGAAAGAAATATGATGTATATACCATATCCTGGGTGCCCACTTGTTCCAGATTAGCATTTCCAAGGGAGGTGAGCATGTGAGAGAAGGCGTGGAGAAGGGGTCTATTTGTAATACACAGCACAGACTCTTCTTTAGGTAGTGGGTGGGTGAGGTTCTGTGGCCTGCGAGGTGCAGGAGGTCAGATCAGATGATCACAATAGTCCCTCTGGCCTTAAAGTCTGAGTCTATGAGAAAAACTTATTTTTGTTCTTACAAACAGAATCACACTTGGAATGAAACTTAATTTAATTACGTGAAAAAAAATCAACTCAAATTAAACTTAAATCTAGCAGGGCTTAAGTGGAACATAAATGGTTCTTGGATTTAAATACTGCATTGGTCTCTTTCTGGCCCTCTGAACAGGGTGAACTTCAAGTCGGAAGAGTTTCTCAAAACCTTGAACTCCACGAGATGCATCCAAATTTAAGAAAAAATGAAATTATGCTCCAAATACAGTTTACGCAGTTTTCTGTAACACATTCATTTGTATTCCTTGAGGATATTGTATAACAATATCCCCTGGTGCATTAGTGGTGCATATTTTCCTAAAAGGTTACAAGAATAATATGGACTTCTATAGCATCTTCCATCCAAGGATCACAAAGAGCTTTATACAGATGGAATTAAGCCTGATAATGTACAACAGAAATGTTGAGATATTGTTATCACTATTTAACAGGTCCAATATCTTACCCGAGGTCACACAAGACATCTGTGCAGGAGGAAAATCTATCTCCTGCCTGCCAGGCCTAATGCCTTACCCACAAAGTCATTTTTTCTCTCAGCAGGTATCCTGTCTTTTAGGCATATCTTAATTAGTGATAAAGTGACAGTTGCCCTGGCAACAATGCTTATTAGCATATAGTAAATACAGTAGTTTCACAAAATATTACAGTGTATTGGCAGCATGGAATGTATTGGACTTCTTTTGGCAGCAGTAAACTGATATACGGGGCCAAATTCACACCTTGTGTTATCTCCACTGCTGCATGGTGGGCACCACAAGAATATTTACTTTATTCATTTCTAAAAATATGGAGTCTGGTATTTTTATCAGGACAACTGTTCTGCCCCAATAAGAGCTGCTAATATTCATGGTGAATATTTTACCTGGCAAGTGAGTGGATAAGGCAGACATATTTATTGCACAGGGGAAAGGAAAAAACAATGGGGAAAATATGAACAAAATTGTCCAAATGCAGTACAACTCCAATACCCCATTACCACTGATAACCAGAATCTATATTCTGATTTTGCCAGGGGTCAGACTCTGTGCAAGTGAGAGTGGAAATGGTATCTACTTACCCTATCTACACTCCACTCACAGTCCAAGAGTAATTGGATGTTTCTTTCCATTAAACCATCAGAAGTGAAAGAAGTAACAATATACATGCGAGATTGTTACTATTATGCTTCAGAGTCAACACTCCTTTGGGATGAATGGAGGCAATTCATGCATATCAGGACATAATGCTGAACCACCACCTGTACAAAGCTCAGGCACAAAGGCCTTGAGCACAGTATCTTTGAGGAGGCAGGCCAAAGGAATTCTACCCTCACAACACAACAATTTGACATGTGAATTCTGCATAGCCACTCCCCTTCCACTATATAGCCCAAGGTGTTTTGACAATAGCTGGGAACCTTCTGAGGTGGATTTAGACCTGTGGATCCAATACTATAGTAGCCCCACTTACCATTCCTTTGTATGGTCCCTGCCTTGTCTATAGGATGGTACATTCTGCTCCCTTATCTGCATCCCATCAACTCTGTAGGCTGGTGAGTAAGTAAGGAGGAGTGGGGAGATAAGGAAAGGAGTTGACCCTGGCCATTGCACATGCCATGCATGGCTTCTTTCACCCTCGCTTCTCTAGAAACAGGGATAACCTGGCTCAATGATGGTACAGGCAGCAACTGCTGGTGTAACAAATATCTGAAGAATGGTTCCTGACCCTGTGAAGGACATGTTAAGAGGATGTGACCCTGATCCTTGGTCCGGCAGCAACTCACACAGCCTAATAATGCTACCTGACAATAGTACAAGCCCTAAGCTCCAGGAAGCATTTCCAAACCACTATAATGCTGCCAGACACTGACATGTATATAGCCCCACATGATTCCTAAAGGTGGAATTAACCTGCTAGCTTACTGCTAGGAGAAAGGCACATATTCTCTGTAGTAGCTGCCTCTATTTTGTTAAAACAAAACATGGCCCTTTGAGAATTCTCTGGTGAGTAGTGAGTTTCAGTTGATGCTGACTGGACCTGTCCTTTTCAGTAGCTCTCACATTCACCAGCTTTATGTAGTTCAGCATCCACTGACATTTGAGGAGGGGAGTGCTATATGATTTCTCCTCACATCCCACATCAGTGTTGCCCTCTGTTACAACTGTGCAGCCTCAGAGGTCAACTGACTTCTTGAGATATAAGGACCTGATCCAAAGCCCACTGGGGCCAATGGAAAGATGCCCATTGTGGTCAGTGGTCTTTGCATCATGGCCTCAACAAAGACAAAAATGTAGTCGAATGCATTTGTAGAAGTTCGTGAAAACGTTCATAATTGGCACTGTGCTGATTCTTTCCCAATTGCAGATGTTCATTGGAAGGAGCAATCTGCAGAATGGCAAAACAGTCCTCAGGGAGATACGATAGTGACAAGTATATACCCTGATGACCTCTTATCACAGTCTTGCAATGTGATGTCTTGATTTTGCCAAAAGAGACAGATAAAAACTGGGCTATTTTGCACTGGTCTATTGATCTTCATAAGTCTTCAATTGTGCTTCACCCACTTTGTTTGCTGTACGAGAGCCCTAGGGGAGATGGATACAAAGATGTTCTTCTCCAGAAGATTGTACTACTAGATGGCCCTTACTCTTCTAATCTTACCATATCAGAGTGAAGCAAATTGGCAGAGATAGGCAAAAAAGGAGGATCATTTTGATTTTGCCGGCAGGTTTTTTGCTTTGTAGAATCAAGACCAAGAGCAGGAGTGGCTCAGATGTGTTCTTTTCTCTCTGATGCCCAAAGTTGGGAGTGGGAAGGTTAATAGGAAGTTACTGGATCTTGCCCTTTCTCTACAAACTATTTATTAGTCTCTCCTCTTAGTGGAAAAGATGCTATTTAGACTCCATGTTGCTTGAGAGCAACAGGATTTTATCGAGCATTTGTGATGTAGTATTCTTAAAAATGAATTGATTTTATCCTTCTACAACTTAGATTTTCCTTTCTTTTCTTGCTGTCTGTCAGTTATTTTGTTCCTCTCTATTATCCAGACAACATTTTAGGTAGAGTGTATTGGCTATTCCAAAGCATGATTCTCAGCAAGAAGTTGCAGGATGCCTTTCATAACTCTGTATTTTTGTTTTGTACCATATCATTACGCTGATTGGAAGCATTGTTGTCCAACGCTGGCTCTCTCTAAGATGCAGCTTCTTGACTTGTAAATTTCCTTCTGCAAAATGCTTTTAGATTGAGTGAATAATCTTGTAAAATGAGTTTTATTTTATGTATCCCCATAGAACATTATAGAAATTGCAAATAGGAGAGGATAAAAGTGTTTTGTAGCCTTAAAGTAGAAAGTTAAACTTCAGTTAAACTTCTTTTCTTATAATAATAAACACTGGGATAAAAAATGGAATAAAAAAATAACTATGACACTTTGCCAGGTTTCAGAGTGGTAGACATGTTAGTCTGTATCAGCAAAAATAACGAGGAGTCCTTGTGGCACATTAGAGACTAACAAATTTATTTGGGCATAAGCTTTCGTGGGCTAGAACCCACTTCATCAGATGCATGGAGTGGAAAATACAGTAGCAGGTTTATATATACATATTACATGATACTTTTTAACAGAAGTTCACAGACAGATTTGCAGATGTTAGTTAAGAACATGAGAACCACCGTACTGGTCAGACCAAGGGTCCAGCTATCCCAGTATTCTGTCTCTGACCATGATCAATGCCACTTGCTTCACAGAGAATCAGGGCCGGCTCCAGGCACCAGCTTGCCAAGCAGGTGCTTGGGGCGGCCACTCCGGAGAGGGCCACTCCGGAGGTCCAGCTATTCGGCAGCAATTCGGCAGACGGTCCCTCACTCCCGCTAGGAGCGAAGGACCTCCCGCCGAATTGCCGCTGCAGATCGCGATCGCGGCTTTTTTTTTTTTTTTTTTTTTGCGCCGCTTAGGGCGGCAAAAACCCTGGAGCCGGCCCTGCAGAGAATGAACAGAAGAGGCAATCATTGAATGATACATCATCCCCTGTCATCCACTCCCAGCTTCTGGCATCCAGAGTGTAGAGTTGCATCCCTGACCATCTTGGCTAATAGCCATTGATGGACCTATCCTCCATGAACTTATTTAGTTCTTTTTTTAACTCCATTATAGTTTTGGCTTTCACAACATCCCCTGGCAATCAGTTCCACAGGTTTACTATGCATTGCATGAAGAAGTACTTCCTTTTGTTTGCTTTAACCTGCTACTTATTAATTTAATCAGTTGACCCCCTTTGCTTGTGTTATGTGAAGGAGTAAATAACACTTCCTTATTCACCTTCTCCACACCATTCACAAAATTACAGACTTCTATCATATCCCCTTTTAGTCCTCTCTTTTCCAAGCTGAAAAGTCTCAGGCTTTTTAATCTTTCCTCATAAGCAGGCTGTCGCATATCCCTAATCATTTTTGTTGCCCTTCTCTGTACCTTTTCCAATTCCAATATATCGTTTTTTTGAGATGGAGCAACAAGAACTACATGCAGTATTCCAGGTGTGGACATATGATGGATTTATATAGTGGCATTATGAAATTTTCTGTCTTATTATTTATCCATTTCTTAATGGTTCCCAACATTCTGTAGGCTTTTTTTGACTACAGCTACACATTGAGCAGGTATTTTCAGAGGACTATCCACCATGGCGCCAACATCTCTTTCTTGAGTGGTAACAGCTAATTTAGACCCCATCATTTTGTATGTATAGTTGGGATTATGTTTTCCAATTAAAGCACACAACACCTTGGGAGCTCGGTAATGGATATGGTTGGGAAGAGGTCATTTCACTTTCTACTGAAATGCACCCATGTCTGGGATAGAATGTGGCTGTTTGACAGTGAACCATAACTGTTAGGCCCTTCTGAAGTTCCTCTCAATTCCCTTAGACACAATTAAGCAAAATAATGTTATGTCATCTGCATATTTTGCCACCTTACTCTTAAAGAAAATGACTCTCTGAAGCTCAAAAGGGAAGGACATAAAGATGCAAATGACAGCTTAGGTATGGCTCATGAGCACGAAGGGCTGAAACCTTCCTTCTAGACTTGTGCCAGGAAGACCTACAGCTGTTCCAGAAGATTACATTCTCCCTACCTAAATTCCTGCTGTGCCTTCAATTGGATTTTTCAGTTCCTGCCTTAAACTGTCGTGCACTGGTGCTGTGTACTGTGAAATAGCTATCATATTTCATGCTGGAGTCGGCTGCATTTCATAGGTGGAGGAAGTGAAGCCCCGGGCCTGTGTAGTTAGTGAATCAAACTGAGAAATGCTTTGGGATCCTTTGGAATTAAATACTACATAAATGTACACTGATATCATTTATTAATCATCCAGATACAGTACTTCTAACTTTACATCTTTAAAAAAAATATTTCTTATCTATGAAGAGCTCCATGTTTAAATACCTGCATCTCTCTGAAATGAACTGGTCTAGATCACTAAATACAAGTTATCTGTTTTTAAGTGTGGACAGGGAATGATTTGTTAAATTTAAGAGCTAAATTCACTATCCTACAGCACCTTATCATGTGCATGGTTAGGGTCTGTATCTGCAACCCCTACTAATTTGAGTAACTTAATTGACTTCAGTGGGACTATTAGGCTGCAGGACTGTGATTTGTGGGCCTGATTCAAAGCTCATTGATCGAAGTAGCTGTCCTGCCTCAGAATCAGGGCTGGCTCCAGGCACCAGCTAAAGAAGCAGGTGCTTGGGGTGGCCAATGGAAAGGGGCGGCACATCCGGGTCTTCGGCAGGAATTCGGCGGCGGGTCCCTCAGTCCCTCTCTTCTTCTTTGATCTGCTGCCGAAGTGCCACTGAAGAGGAAGAGAGGGGGAGTGAAGGACCCGCCACCCAACTGCCACCGAAAAATGGTGTGGCGCTATTGAGCTGCTGCCGAAGTGCCACCGATTGGCTTTTTTTCCCCCCACGCCGCTTGGGGCGGCAGAAATCCTGGAGCCGGCCCTGCTCGGAATTCAGTGGGCTTTAGACCATGACCTTGTTGATCTTTACATACAATGCTCTTCTACCACATTTTTTTAATGTGTTCTCTGAACCTGAATCCATTAGAGCTAGATAATAAAGAAGTACATTTAGCACCAGAGAACAAAAACCTACTTTCAGTAGATCTCAAGTCAATTAGTTTCCCCAGATGTTTTTCATACACTCCAGCACCCTAACACTATCACTAGTAAAAGTGTGGAGTTGAGGCCCATTGAACACTTGTAATTTCCCCAATGTATCCTAATTATGGGAGCAGCTGTTCTAAATGACTTTGTACATATTCACAGGGGAAAGCTGCAATTAGTGGCCCTCATTGCTTACCTTCAGTGGTGTGGCTGTCAGGTTACACATAGATCTTGGTGAAACACTTGCCGTGAATAATGTAGAAGGTTCATTTAGCCCTGTTTTCCTATTCATGATATACTACAGAGTCACTTTTCAAAAGAGGTTTGCCACAAATTCTTTGATGGATCTTTTGTATGAACAAATTCTAGTCTAAGGCTTGATGGCACATTGGACACAGAAAGTATTTGATAAGTGTGATTTAATATATAGACTGTGTGTTATGAGTCACAGGTCACATGACATTGTTTCTCTTCTCTGATTGGATGATATTCCTATCACAAACTCACATAGATATTTCTGGATGGCTGAACAAGCCTTTTGAGAACAAAAACTCACCCGAATATACATTTGCACCAGTATTTTCAAGAGTTTTCATGGCACTTTGTCTTTCCTCAGCCATTTTTGTTAATAAAAATTTGCTTGAAGAATGAATATTTTCAGAAAGCAAATAAGAAGGCTAATGAATACCAGCCAAATGAAAGTTTTATTTAAAAGTTTGTTTTCTTTATTTGTCCATCACAAGTTAAATTTAGGCATGCAGATATTTCAGCAGTGGGATCATGCATAAAAGACCATTCATTAAAGGTAGTGTAAGCTGGCCCATTACATACAATTGCTGACAACAGTCAGCAAAAGCTGGAGACAAATAGACTGGTGAAAACTGTTTAAGTTAAATGAACTGTGATAAGAGGTCCTCAAGGCTCATGGCAGAGTCACAGATTGGCATAACAACCCGTGGAAAGGTTCCAGTAATGGGAGGGAATATTGATTGTTACAATCAATTAAATGTGTTTAGATCGGTTAATAATAATGGGAGCCCACCCCTTCTTGGAGATTTTTCACCTGGGGGTGGTGGGTCACTAAATAGGATGCAGGGGGATGCATTGGCAAGAAGGAGCAAGTTTTACCATGATGGTGGCTACCCCCATTGTCTGACACGCTGACAAAGTGGGCCTTCATTGTCCTGACCCCAAGAGACGGTCTTACCAGACAGGGCCAGAATGAGTGAACCAGATGACATTGCTACCTCGACAAGCTTCAGCTAAAGCCCGATCAATACCTGAAATGTGAGAACTGGGCTCCTCCTTCCACCCCCACCCTCAGTGTCATTTTCCTTCCCTGCTTTATTTCTCCTCTTTCCTATCTCTCCCCGTTTTTTGTCTTCTGACTAAAAGAGTCTGGATTAACTCAACAAGACAACTCCATCGTTTGCAGTACCTCTGTGAGCCTGTGATCAGGAAGGCAGCTAAAAGCAATACCTTAAGAGCATGACACTGGTCCAAGTTTGCCAGGTCTCAGAGGTTATGTCTATACAGCAAGCAGAAACCCACCACAGCGAATTGCAGAGCCCAGGTCTACAGACTAGGGCTCACAGGGTTCTTGCTGTGGCTCTAAAAATTGCTGTATAAATGTTCAGGCTCAGGCTCTGATGCTTGGGGGGAGGGGAGAGGCTTCAGAGCCCAAACTTCAGGCTGACCCTGAATCCCTACACAGCTATATTTAGCACCAGGTTCTGAAACTTGCTGCCATGGGTGTTTTTGTAGGGATATTAAAGAAGGTACTAACAGCGATTCCCCCAAGTGACAGTGACCCCCTCCCCCATAATTTGTCCCCCACACTTTAAAATCCAACAGTTTCACCAAGTACAAAAATCTCTTGGGTCTTCTGTTAAAACTTGTAAACTACTGTCTGTAGAAACCATTGATTGTATCTGTCCTGTGAAAGATACTTTATTACTATGTAAAACTTACAAACAAGTTAATTGACTTTGTTCTTGAAGTAATTGATACAATGTAAACAAACGCTATAAGCCGTTAAGTGACTTTCACTTCATTGTAACAGCAAGGGCTCCTAGGACAGACCCCCACCCTCTGTGATTAAAGGGCCGGGAGTCTCAAATGAATTAGCACACACTCCAAAAGTGGTGGAGACAGTAAATTAAAATATGGTTAAGATATGGAATGTATGTTGATGAATGCTTGATGTACATGGATGGTTAGGGAGGTGCCAGCCTAAAAAGGGGGTATCCATCGGCCTAAGAATGTGTCAAGTGGACTACCAGACAACCCCCGGAGGGTAAACTGGGATCCGCCCCATCACCTGGAAGGATGAGAAACACAAACTGTGGACAGTGTGGAGCCACCAGGAATGTGCCACTTTGGACAGTGTGGAGCCACCAGGAATGTGCCATCTGCTGATTGAGTCAGCAACAGCAGGATGAAACAATTCCCATAGACTAACATAGGAATTAATTCCTATAAGAATGGACTCTAAAGACTGAGGACTTGGAGTCTCTGGTTCTGCTGCCAACCTCCAGGAGCATCAGGTGCACCTGACACAGACTCGGCTCCATCCTCATGACCAAGATACCTGGCCAGTAACTTGGCATGAGCAACTTCTAGGCTGGTAACTATAACACCTATACAGAACTTGAATGAATGATTGTGTGAATGAATATATATATATATATATATATGTGTGTATGTGTGTGTGTGTGTGTGTAAGGAATAAGTAGTGATAGGAATAAGTAGTCAAACAACGTTGTTTACTTTTATCTTTTGCTTTATTATATTTACAATAAATGTGGCATCTTTGCCTTATCCCTCTTAATAAGATCCTGCTGGTTTTTATTCTATTGGTATAACATTTTGCTCACCATGTAGATGTAACTGTAGTGGGTAAGACCATGTGCTTGGCGTGTGTTTCTTGAGCAGTGAGGGCTCCTAAGAAGGGTTAGCACTAGAGAGAAAGCACATTATTTTCTCTCCTTTTTATATGTTTGTCTGAAAGAAAACAGGATCGGAGTTTCATAACAGCAGCTCTAGATCATCTAAATTAACTTTTTCTTCCCCCCCCCCCAAAATGACAGTTACTACCATAATTAGTACCATCTAAAAACTATCACACAGGGGTTTCCCCTATAAAATATTCTATACAGCTAAACGGAAAGAGAATAAGGGATACTGTTAAAATGAAAGCATGACTTCCTTATTTTACATTTCAAATTATTTAATTGTTTTCCCCTTCTTTTTCTGCACCTTTTGAAAACATTTTTGAATGATAATTGTTAGCCAGTGATAAATTCACATGAAACTTGGACTGCACTTAACTGATGGTGTAGCAGTGAACAATAGTTTCATTAACATCTTATCCCTTGCTGGACCTGACACACACCCTTATCAACACCACAGGGGTGATATATGTCCACCATAAATATGTGATGATGAGTGTTGTAGAAAGCACATTCTGTAGTTTGGAGAATTGGTTAAAAAATAGGTGAAAACTGTGAAAATGTGTTTGTTCTTTAATTTAAAAGTTTAGCAAAATTTCAAAAATTGAGATATTTTGAACACCTTTGAAGAAAGGGTCTATTTTGAACTCTTGAAGGCAGCAGGTCAATTCATGTGCTTAAAGAGAGGCATAAGCTTGAGTAGCTTGCTGAGTCAAGGCCTGAGTGAGGAAGCTCTGCAGATTTTTGAAGTTCAACTGGGATATGAAAGATGCCAAGGCAGGGAAGATCTACAAATCTTTAAGAATATGAGTGATCCAGAGGTCAGGGGAAGCCACCCATGCAAATAACACAGCATGAAAATGTTTTTAAACAGATAATTCCAGAGATTCAGCTAGAGATAGTGTAATAAAAATAACCAAAAACAATTTTTTTAGACAAAAAATGGATTTTCAAGCAAAATGATTTTTGTGGCTTTTTGCCATTTTCAATAATGAAAATGGGAACAAAAACTAATTTTTTTGCTGAAAGATTTCTGATTTTAGTTAATTTTTTTCAATAAATGGGTTTTGATTTTTTAAATCAAAGAATAAAAGTTTTCCAAAAAATGAAAACTTTTACTGAAAAATGTTGAAAAAATGGTATTTTATCATTTTATCATATATATATATATATATACATATATATATATATTCTACCAATAGTAGAAAGTATGATTATTATTATTCCCATTTTACAAACAGAGAACTGATGTTCAGAGAGACTAAGTGATTTTGCCCAAGATCACATCAGGAATCTGTTGCAGAGCCAGGAACTAAACCCAGATCTCCTGAGCTGTTATCCAGTATCTTAATCAAAAGACCATACTCTCTTTTAATTTTTCCATAGCTGCCTATTGACAGATATTACTCACACAACCCACTCCCAAGAAAATCCAGCTGATAAAGATGGTCTGTCAACAATTGATCCCTTGGGAAAAGAACCATGTCTAATAGCCTTTATAATATCAAAGAGTGAACACTCCAACTCTCAAGATCACACATACAAAAAATCCTGAATAAATTGTTTTTGATATTTCATACTATTACCTTTTTTCTAGAGCTTGGCAGCCTATGGTGACCTATATCAAAGTAAACATTAATCCAAAAGCAGCCTGCAGTGAATTAAATGTTCTACATAACATCATCTCTTTGCTAGAGCATAAACTTCAACTGAATTAAAAACAACAACAACAACAGTAAAACAATGGCTTCTCCCAGCATTCTTTCATTTGCAGTTATGCAAAAGACGATAAATCTAGTGCCATTCTACCTATAGGTGGCACCAGAGGTCTCAACAGATTGCAATATATCATGTTATATGTCAAACCATAGAATTGGGGGGGGGGGTTATGAAGTAGCTTCTTGTCTATACATTGGAAATTTCTTTCTGTCTTTAAGATCATAGAATCTCAGGGTTGGAAGGGACCTCAGGAGGTCATCTAGTCCAACCCCCTGCTCAAAGCAGGACCAATCCCCAGACAGATTTTTGCCCCAGATCCCTAAGTGGCCCCCTCAAAGATTGCACTCACACCCCTAGGTTTAGCAGGCCAACGCTCAAACCACTGAGCCATCCCTCCCACTGATAGAGATACCTTTTCCCTCTGATAAAATAAGGTGGCGTGTAATTCGTTATTCTGCTAGTTAACCCAAGAGACAGTGACTTTCTGTCATTTCAGATATATCTAAAACCAATCAACCATGAACAGGAATTGTAGCTAGCTGGTGGCACTTCTGTACTGCACATTTATATTGGAGTTTACATTTTATCTGAAATACTGGTGCTGCCCAAATGATTTAACAGTAATTGCCACACTTACTCATGTGCATTCTCTATATTCAATTTATTATAAAACTATAGTGTTTACATTAATTACAAGTTAGTGGCTAGTTTAGTTGATTTATATACACCTTGCTCTTTGGCTTCCCTTGTTCATCCGATTCAAAATAAATCCAAAGCTACAGACTATATACTCCCGTCACGGAAAGTGTTTCGATGTTCAACATACAATAGTTATTTATCCAGCCTCATTATGATACTGTATGTGGTGTTTGGTGCTCAGCTGTGAAGTTATTAAAGCCATTTAAAAATAGCTAATACGCAAAGGAATACAAAAGGCAAGGAAATAATGAACTGCTGCAGAAGCTGGGTGACTGGAACAATGGCACAGGAGCCTGCAAAGAGAGTTGAAAACAGGGGCATTTGAGTGGAGACCCGTTGAAGAAGGAAGGCAAACCCCTGTTCCTTAGGGGCAGTGAGTGAGTTCTTGAGAGTGTTTGTTTATTTGCTTCCTGGTTTGTTTTCTCTTTGCTTTCAGTTTGCAGAATCTGGTAGTGGGGAGGGGGCAGTGTGTTGTGAGAAAAGCAGAGCCTTTGGTCACAGCTGAGCCTTGATTATGGGGTGAGGTTTCCCTAATTAGCAGGCCTATAAAGGCAGCCAAACTGCTGGCCAGGGGCACAGGAGCCAACAAACAGAGCTCAAAACAGGGGAGTGTGCGAGTGGGAGTTTTGGAAAGGGTGTCTCTGGTGTTCTCTTTTTGGTTTTTCTGTTTGTGTTTTTCACAGGATCTTAGGAGGGAAGCTGATGACAGCTACAGAGGCTGCAGTGGTAGTGACCTGAAGAATGGAAGAGACAATGAGATGACTGGATGTGGAAGCTGCAGAATGCACATTATTCTGGAGAGGGTACCTGAACGGTGGTTTGTTTGTACGAAGTGCCACATGACAGATCTGATGGAAAAGAAGATCTGAGGTTTGGAGATGCAGCTAGAAACGATGGTTTGATTTCTAACAGCATTTGAGCAGATGATGGCGGGACGGGGAGAGGAAGCTGAAGGGAAAGCTCAAAACTTGCAGACGCATGCCAGACCAGAGCACTGTGAGGGCCAACTGTTGGAAGCAGAAAGTGGCCAGTGGAAGCATGTGATTACGAGAACAAGACAGAGGAAAAGACTGGCTAGCAAAGGAGAAATAAAGCTGAGGAACATGAAGGGGAGAGGCAGGCAGTAACAGCAGATTAGAGGGCAAGGAAGAAGAGAAGCGTGGCTACTCCTACAACAAGAAGGAAAGAGACAAAGGAGGTAGCCAGAGTTCAGAAACCCAGAAGGATGGAGGTTGACTTGCAGAAGATTGCAAGTGAGAACAGAAGCAAGAGGAGTTGCAGCCAGAAAGAACAGAAGGGGCAGCAGTGCAAGTAGGCCAGTACGCTCTGGTACGCCATACCAGCAAGCTATTTATAGCCGGTACGGCATACCAGAAAGACACAGCAGCAGCTCTGCCGGAGGAGAGGGGCAGGGCTGGGAGTTCTTCTCCTTTCCCCGCTGCCCCTCCCAGCAGATCGGATTGCACATTTCGACCTTGTTTATTATTTCTTTCTAGTCTGTTTTTGACCACTGCAGAAGTAACTTTGACATTATCTACCACTGACTGCAGTACTCACCCAGTACACATATGACATTCTTCCATCAGACCAGAGTAAAATAATTCAAAGTCAATCATCTTCATCTGTTTTCTACTGCAACCCACCCTATATCACTTCCCATTGACTATTTAACTACATGGTCTGCACTTCATAGTAATGCATCCAACAATTCACTCTTTATCTGTGTGGTGTGTAAGCCAGTGTCCTCTAGTTTATATAATTTTTCCTTCAAGACACTAAAAATATAGAGTACAAGTCTTCAAGTATCTATTTCTCTGCCAACCATAGTATCTTAGAGGCTTATAATTTTTTTAAGAAACACAACAGATCTCAGAGAAATAAAACCTGTCTCCCAGATTCAAGGAATTGGTCCAGAGCCCATTTCTAAAACCAGGTTGTGAGAACTGAGAAATCATAGACACAAGTCACCATGAGCTTCTGAAGAGCATTATTTGCTAGGTAGAAATCTGTTGCTTGATTAAGTCTTCAATACAACATATCCTGGTTTCCACAGCTGCTGGAAACTTTGAGTTTAACTTAAGACTATGGTAGAGCTGATCTAAAAAGTTTAAAATTCCTGTTTTCCGACCAGCTCTACTGCTAATGCTCCCTACAGAGATTGTGGCCAGCCCCAAGGCAGAGGTGCAAGAGGTAGAAAGACATTTTGGGACCTCTCCACTCCTTTGCATACCCATGCAGTGCCAGGCACAGTCTAACGGAAGCATTCTGAAAATCTAGCTATCCCCACATTAGATTCAATGGGCCTAATTCACCTCTCAGTTCCAGCTGTGCAACTCCACCAGCTGCAGTTGAACGGCAGGGCTACAACTGAAGCACTGCCAACCTCAGGCATTTGAAAATCATGAGCCAGGGCCCCAAAATCATGAGACTGGCTTGAAAATAATGAGATTTTACAAAATAATGGTTGGGTTATTTTTATCTGGGGGTTTGTTGTTGTTGTTTTTTCCCCTTAGAATCTACCTTTTCGAGATTTTCTCCACAACCATGAGGCCTAGAAACTTACAATTCTAAGACTCTAGTCATTATGGCCTTGAGGAAAGCACCAAATATCATGAAAGTTGTATTAAAGTTGCGAGGGCTGACAATGCTGTACCTGAGAGCGGCACTTGGCGTCAAGTCTTTAATGTCTTTGCTCAAGCATCATAGATTCTGAGGTCTAGTTTTATTCTCTACTGCCTCTAATTTTGCCAGCCAGGAGACGTTCTCATTAATGAAGCAAGTAGTTAGAACTGTAACTGACACTATGTCATTTAAAGCCCTTCCAAAGTGGCAGACTCAGCTGGATAGTTTTCTTGAGGTTATTGCTTCCATCTTTATTAATGATAGGACCATGGGTGCATTTTAGCTTCTAGCCAAGTGAGTACAAAGGAAATCATCTGCAAATACATTCTTCCCTCCAGTATGCCTGTATCAACAGACTGTCCAATTAATCTCCCAAATTACAAGGGAGAACACAACACTCCCACCAACCTGTTTATTTTTGCAGCCTCCTCTCCCACTCCACTAGATTTGGGACTAAAAAATAAATAAAAAAGAGTCTCAAGAGAGATTTATCATTTGGAGGTTTCCTGGTGGCATCTGTAAATAATCTTCCAGTAATTCAGTGCCAGTCAGAAAAGGAGGAATTCTCCTCTCACCTTATGTGTTCTGATCCAGCTCACCAAAGAGCTCTAGGGTAAAATCCCCCAAAACAAAAGGATCTCATGTTAGAAGGGATTGAAAGAAAACCAGGAGGATGCAGGTTGCTGTGTCACCTCACCTCTCCAAACCCTCTCATCCCTCTGCCACTCAAATTCTGGTGCAGCTATTCTCTTTGGCTTGCTGTTCAGTTTGGAGAGGAAAAGCAACAGCAACAAGGAGGAGAGAAGATAAAGATGCAGTAATTTTCTTTTTATACGGATAACAGTCTCCTCTAAAGCAAAGCTCATTTTCTCCCAGAGGCATCTGGGAGATGGGAAGTCCCCCCCCCCTTTCCCCCTACCCCCATGCCTAATCCCATAGCTTCCTTCCTCTCTTCTGGTTTATGTAGTACACCTCTACCCCTATATAATGCGACCCGATATAACACAAATTTGTATATAACACGGTAAAGCAGTGCTCCGGGGGGGGGGGGGGGGGGAGGGGCTGTGCACTCTGGTGGATCAAAGCAAGTTCGATATAACGTGGTTTCACCTATAATGCGGTAAGATTTTTTGGCTCCCGAGGACAGCGTTATATCGGGGTAGAGGTGTACTTAGTTTCCCCTTTCCGCCTTCCCATCCCTCAAGATGTCCCTCTATCTTCCTTTACCCCTGCTCTGTCTGCTCCCAACTCAAATCGAAGTTGCTCCACTCCTCTGGCTTTCGCTGAACCCAATTCATTTTTTTCCTGTGTTCTGCATCTCCCTATTAGTGGTATAGCAGAAGCTAGAATTTGACCCTTCATGTGCTAGCCATAGCTATGAGCTATGAGCCATAGCTTCCCCTTTCAGAGTAATGCAGCCTGCTCTCCCCAACATGCCTGACCAGCCTGACTAGTTCTGGGTTCTGATACGGAGGTGGATGGAGCCATGGTCCCAACTCTTTCCCTCCTCATTTGGAGCAATTTGAGCCTTGTGTTGGGGGAATGTATGTGCAGAAGCAGAAATCGTGATTGTCCCTGCCTTGTGCCAGAGAGAAACAATGTTTCTTGAACCATCATGTACACACTGAAGTTGAAATTCAGCAATACTGGGCCAATCAGAACCATCAATTTTCTGACTGATGGAGGAAAAACATCTTTTAGACTACTCTATGGTTTCCCAGTCTTTCATCCATAGATACCCAGCCCGCCCTTTGACAATTTTATCTTGTTGAGGCCAGTTCACTTTGTTCTCTGTCCGCAGAACTTTTTAATGCAATTTCAGAGGTACCTCCAGACTCTTAATGCAACCCCCCCCGATTCTTAGTTCTATTTTTACATAAATCTGAATACAGCCCTCATGAAAATCTGTGAAATTCTGGCACTTGCGGGCTTTTAAAAATATAATAATAAATAAGATGCAGAATTTCAGAAGTTATTTCCAAACACTCTACACAAAACTCTCCCTTTTGTTGTGTGATACATGCTGAGTATAGCAGTGGGAGTTCGCAGTGGTTCTATCTCCTGTCCACTTTCACAGCAAGACTTTATATATATATTTATATATTACTACTTCATATATATATATGAAGTAGTAATTTCCAGCAGATGCACACACACAAAAAGAAGACCCTGTCTGCTTCCCTTGACAGCAGGGATTTAGAAAATTGAATGCGGCATAAAGATTCTACTTGCATGTACCAAACATTCTGTACTGACCTTTGTCTTTTAAAGCAAAACAAAAAAACAAAAAAACAGAATTGAACTTTGAGCAAGAGCAACCTGTGATTTTTTTTCCCCAGAAAAAAAAATTACTAGAAAGAATTTCAAAGGAAACCCAAGAACTTGCAAACCCGAAGGTTCAATGTCTTCTCAAATTGGGCAATAAATGACTAAGAATAAAGTTATGTTTTCTCAAAGCGTAATGCCAACTCTGTATCTATTGTCCGGCAGAAGAACCTATTCCTTAGTCTATTCTTCTTAAACGGGGTTAGGAGCATTGCTATATTTTACCCATTGTTCTTGCAGAGTAACTTAGAAGTGCCATAGCCTATGGCTCTGGTGATCAACGACTACAGTGCTACATCTGCAGGCTTTCAAGTCACAGAAATTAGATGTGGAAAACACCTATTGGATCATCTAGTCTATACCCATAGTCCACACTGCATGGAACTTAATAATTTTTGTAGCAGAAACTGAGCCACTAGAAAGGTACCTCCTTACACCATATGGCAGCTAACGTGTCTCTAGGTCAAATACTGAGATTTCTGCTAGTGTGTTTGATCTCCTTTCTTAGAAGTAGGGATAGTGTGAGTTTCCCCATAGAATACCTCTGTCCTGACTGGCAACATCTTGCTTTTGCAGTACCTAGGCTAAGGTTGCCAATTTTGGTTGGATGTATTCCTGGACATTTCATCACATGGCATAGTCTTTAATTATACATTAATCTTTAATTCCTGGGGACTCCAGGACAATCCCGGAGGCTTGGCAACCCTATACCTAGCCCTTTTCAGAACGCAAACCACCACTCATGCCAAAGTCTTCTTTCCAGTAAACTTAGTACTCACAAGAACAGATAGAATGGCAGCTCTGAAGACTGAAGTCTTCTGTTTATTCCTGGTGCTGGTACAGTGGAGGATACAGGAGTGCAAGCTCCCTCAATATTGCCTTGTCCCAGAGCTGGAAATGCCACTTCTTGAAGGAAAGATGGGATACTTCACCTCTTCTGGGACTGCCAATGAAAGTTCCAGTGTGATACTGGCTTTTGTGATGTGAACACCCTGAGACACTGGAAAATGTGGTGAGACAACCAAATAATTGCACATCAGCCACTGAACAGCTGTCAGATCACAAAAGCTTCCAGTCACTGCATATATATTCTGGATTTGTACCAGTGATCAACATGCTAAAAGAGCCACTACTAATTTCTTTAACCATCCAGTCTCTCTACATTTGGTTGATTTTATTTTTAACCTTGTTTGTTGTGGACCAAAATGAATTCAGCTGAGAGGTGATTAAATTTAGTTCACTCGTGATCTATGGCAGATTTTGACCCAAGTATCCATCCACAAAGCGTTAATATTTTACTCCAAGTTCTCAGGACCATTCTTGTAAAATGAGGAATGAATTCTCCAAACAGAAAATGCCCTTGTAGAGTTCAAAGGTCATTTATGTTTTTACTTGCCTGGTATTATAGATTTTAAATGGTTTATTAATTCCTGAAAGGCACAGCTAGTAGACAGCTCATATATATGTATATTTGCTGATGATTTATGAAAGGAACATGAGGAAAAATAACTTTGTTTCACTGCCACATAACCTCCTTAAGAGAGAGCTCTCAATGACTTTATAGCAGTTAGTAACTGTGATTAATTATAGTTATTGGAAAGATCAATCTGACAGTTAAAATAATGTTTGTTCTCCATCTTGTTAATATTTCCCTGCTACATATTCATTCCAGATATTGGAGAAATGCCATGTGTGGGTATCGTACTGTCCCCTGAACAAATGACTATCAGGTCCCATGGATCTTTGATGACTTTTATTCCCTTAATCCTTAAGAAACATCATGAAAGGTGACAATATCTTTTGGTTTTCCTTGAGATTTGCATATTTAACCTAAGCAGAGTTAGAATTAATCTGACAATTTGTGATGGCTTTTTCAAAGTTTTACTGTTTCCTTTGAAAATGAATCAGGAAGATTTATTTTTTTTTAAAAAAGGCATTCATTTGCATTGTCAATAGGCAAGTACTGTGCATTGATGGGAACCTTTACAAAGTATGAGCACACAAACCTCTGCACCTCTGGGGATGGAGAAATTGACATGGCAGTCAATGATCCCCACCATACTTGCAGTGCTAATGCTGTAGGTCACTTAGCAGAACATCCAGCAATCATTGGGCCAGCTCGCTTCCTCTCGAAGCAAGAAATATGAGAGTGGGAAAAGGGAAAGAAAACTTGGTTGGATTTCCCTCCCTTCCATCAGGGAGGGAGGTTTTGCCCCTCCCCTATTACCATCACACATGAAATGAGCTTCAGGTCCAGACTCTAAACTCTGTGGTTCCCCTGGGAGCCACAGTAAATGGAGTGTCTGTGCTTCAGCTCTGGGACATCTTCCATTCCCTGGTAGTGTGATGCCAATGGAGGGAGGACATGATAACAGTCTTCAAACATGAAAAGCATGGTGATCCTCATAAAGGCTAAAAGGATGGCTAGAAAGAGGACGATGATCAATTTTTTCTCCACATCCGCTGAGTGTAGGACAAGAAGCCATTGGGTCATGTGCAGCAAGGGAGATTTAGGTTGTGTATTAGGAAAAACTTTCCAACCATAAGGATATTTAAGCAGTGAAGCCAATTATCTACGAGGGTTGTGGAATCCCTGTCGCTGGAGGCTGTTTGGAACTGGTTAGACAAACACACCTGTTAGGTATGGTCTAAATATACTTAATCCTGCCTGAGCATAGGACTGGATGACCTCTTGATGTCGCTTCCAGCCCTACCTTTCTATGATTATGACTTTGTCATAGAAGTTCAGAGCAGTGGAAGTTGGCTAAGATGAAGTTAGCTTTTGTTTGAATATAAGTACCCTGACCACTAACCAAGAGCTCAGTTGTGAGCCTCCTTACACAATCATGAAAAGGAGAGAGAGGGTCTTTGGTTGTCTCTAAGTGTCTACATGGGTAACAGCTCTTCCATCTAGCAGAGAAAGGTATAACACAACCCAATGGCTGGAAATTAAAGCTAGACAAATCAGACAGGAAATAAGGGATACATTTTTGCCAGTGAGGGTAATTAACCATTGGAACAACTTACCAAAAGTCATGCTAGATTCTCCATCACTGACAATTTTTAAATCAAGATTGGATGCTTTTCTAAAAGAGCTAGGCATTTGTGATGGGGTCCCAGGGGTGTAACCTGGACTTTGGGACCACTGAGCCCTCTGTCCCAACAACCTGGGGTATCCCTCCCACTCTGTGATGCTGTTACCAAGCTACAAACCTCTGACAGGTGGTGCACATACACAGACATTCACAACCAAGGACACACCCAACTCAGTCACATGAATGCTTTCCCCAGCCACTCATGAACCAACAATAGAGAGGCTCCAGCCAATTCCCCCCAGCTTCTGAGTCTTGCCCTGGTCAGAAGCCTGACTAGTGTAAGTTCATTACCCAGTCCATCCATCCCTCAAAGTGGAGAGGACACACGCTAGCCTTTGGTCAGACTAGATCATCACAGTGGTCCCTTCTGACCTTGAAATCTATGAAGCTATGGCTATCCAGATCTCTGGTCCGTGTACGGTGGAGAAAGCAACTTATCTTTACTGTGGCCCCCAGTGTACTGGCCAGCACACTCAAGCCAATGTGAAAGGGGCAGTAATCTGGTTCAGATGTAATACTGGTGCAGAGCACTTGCTCCATGAAACAAAGAGGAAAAGGAATCAGATTTTGACTGAATCTATCTAAGGTACTTATCTTCCCCCATCACTATAGTATCTAAGTGCCTCATCATCTTTAATGTATTTAACTTCACTAAATCCCTAGGAGTGAGAGAAGTGCTAGATCTGGGACTTAGGCACCTAAGTGCCTTTATATAACTAGACCCAACTAACTTGCTCAAGGTCACACTGGAATTCTGTAGCAGAGCAGGGATTAAACCCAGGACTCCTACATCCTCAGCTCACACACTAACCACTGGACTATCCTTCCTCTGTCACAGTCTGGTTCCTGCTCTGTTCTTGGGACAGCATGGCTGTGTGATCACCTAGCTTAAGGCTTGTGCTAAAGCCAAACATATTAAGAAAAAAAAACACCATGAAAACTATGTAACAGTTAAACAGATGCACATTTACATCTTCTACATTTCAAATTTTTCTCCAGTGTGCAAGTTTCTCTTTAAGACAAAGAATTCACCAAGTTTAAAAGTTACATTATCCAGAGCACAGGCCTGATGGAAGGTTACACGTTCAAGACACTATAATTGTAGATCATTTGATGGCAATCTAACCAGCAGGCAGACTAGGTAAGGTGTTCAGGAACAAAGCAGCTGGCAGGATATATGCTTGGAAGGGATTTCTTTCTTTGATATTATTTCAGAACACATCTTCGTTTTCTTCGTCTTCATCATCTTCTCCTTTTGGTTGAAAGTTTGAAGGATCCCCTCAGAATCTTAATTCGATGTTCAGAAGGAAGGTTTGAACTCAATCAAATAAAGTAAGATCTGACCCAAACTCTTTACCAATAACTCAAATGGAACCTAAACGTATTTAAATGGTTAAAAAGGTTTAGTTAGCATCTTAAAACAAATCCTGACCTTGCTTGTTTCAACCAAAAGCCAGCATCCTGTGAAAAACAGAAGATTGTCAAATTATCAGCCAGGTTTCCAGATGAAAAGTACTTGGATAAATTTGCACAGTTGTAGGGAATTGATCTTGGCCGGGTGCTGCATGCGCTGTCCCTGGTTCAGCAAAGTGTAACTTCATGTGCAAATACAGTAAGCTTGAGTGGGATTGCAAGTGTGCTCTGGATCAGGGACAGAATGCTCAGCATCTTGCAGGATTGAGCCCTGAATTTGACTTAAGATTCACTCATGACTTCCATTCATTTATTTTCCTGTAACGATAATGTTCTTGAAAGGGGAAAGAAAGAAAATGGAGTTATTATTATGCTATTAGTATGCTAATCTGGTGCATCTGAAAACACTTGTCTTTTTAATTCATGAAAGGCAGCATGGGAGTTCTTAATGTTTTTTCAGCTGCCTTCACAAAACCACATTTTCTTTCCGTGATACCAAATACACCTGCTGTCTTCTCCATGAGCCACATCCCAGGATCCTTGGAGCCTCCTTATTCTAGAATCTTCTGTGCTATTTTAGCCAAACACCAATTTCCTAATGAAGCAATACACCATTAAAAAAAATTTTCTCACGTCCACGATGCCATAAGTGATAAAAGTTGGCCTTCATATCCAGCACGCACACACGTCAGAGTAGCCATTAAACTTTCTATTCAAAATACCTAATGACTGCAACTACACTATTTATAGTTGCAACCAGAAGGGCTACCACCTTTAAAAAAAATAAGGACCTACATCCTACAGAATATTTCAGACCCTCATGTCTTCAACCCACTCAGTTAGCCATCTAAGTCCAGAAGTTACAGCCAACACTTCTTACTGGATTTACTGCTGACTTGCTTTTGTTGTTGGCATTCTTTCATCTACGAGAGATGGTGGGAATTGCAGCCTATGCTGTAGCTGGTTTGCAACGTCTCATGTGACTGAATAATCCAATCCGAGATTTGCATGATCTTTGGCAGTTATTGCAAATGTATGTATCTTGGTTGGGAGCTGCTTGCTTCCTATGGGCTCTTTTCTCTTCAAGCTGTAGGAGCCAAATCCTGTCATGGACTTTGATACCCTGATGGAGACGATGGCACCACTTGTTATGATCACTTGCCAAGATTTCCCATTGGTCAGGATCAATTCCAAATTCCTTCATATCTCGCTTGCATGTGTCTTTATAGCGAAGCTTGTGACATCATGTTGTTCTCGTTCCCTCTGATAGCTCCCTGAATAGCATGTCTTTGGGTATGCATCCGTCTTCCAACCTACTCAGAAGGCCTAGCCAGTGCAGTCATGCTGTTGTGATAGTTAGCTCATCACTTATCCTCTGCATGCCACCTGTAAGGGGTAACATAAGACGTTATTTATTGTTTTGTAAAAATCCTTAGAGGCTCTCGAATGAAAGATGTTGTACAAATGCAAAGCACTGGGTTGTTATTTGATCATTTTTGTGAAAGAGAAATTTGCAATCCTCTTTTTTTCCCACGGACAGAAATTTTCCTTTATGCAACTGTACCTGAGTATGACATGAAATCTAGATTATATTATAATATAAAGAAAAATGGTTGAGTCCTCAAAAGTCACAGCTCAGTTAATGAAGGAACAAAGACTTGGTAACATGTACCACAGCCTAGGATAAGCCACTTGTGACAGGACAAATGAACCATGGTCATGGTTACTAAGGTTTTAGATCACAACTAGTTTATTAGCCAAAATCAGGTTAATTCAGCAAATCCTTTCGGCGTAAACAAGGCTTCCCACACCCAAGCGTTTAAAACATGAATTCAGAAAGGGGCTTCCCTTAATTTATTCATAAATCAGCAAATGGATGTCTTTGTGCAGCCCAAGTTTAAGCAGTTCCCAAAAAGGGTCAAATGGAGCCTAGACCTCTCATGCATCAATCCACAGGTATCAAATAACACTCCAACCAGCAGGAAGAATTCAGTTCATTTTCTTGAGGATTGAGTTTTATTTCTCCAAGTCATCATGAATCCAGCAGCCTCCCCACAGGTCTCACTCTCACCCTTTTATTTAAGGACCAGGGAGCCATCAAGATATCATATAATCCCAGTACCAAACCTGTGAGGCAACTAATTAGTCAGAGGTAGGGGGCTAAGTCTTTACAAGGGCTATCCCATTCTGTGTCAGAGGCTTTTTCATGTCTGGAACTTTCTCCTCAGAAGACCTGGAACAATCTGTATAGTGGGGGTGCTGAGAGCCATTGAATCAAACTGTAAACCCTGTATATGATGGAAACCACTTCAAGCCAGGGGGTGCTACAGCATCCGCAGCACTTCTACTTCTCCTTATAGACTCATACATTTTAAGGCCAGAAGGAGCATGATAATCTAGTCTGACTTCCTTTCATATCACTATCTGAGACCAGAGCTCCCAGAGCACATTCCATTTACAGCACTCAATTCTGCCACCCTCATTCACACTGAGTACTCATTTATTAAATGACTAGTCCAGATACGACCAAGTTTTGGTTTTGCAAACCCTTGTCAATTATTTTTAGTTTTGCAACATTAATACCAGGAGGAAGGGTGAGTCATTTCCAGATCTCTTTGTATGTGAACAGTTGAAATCTGGGGTGCTTCTGATAAAAGGGACTGGCTTTGTCCAATATCTGCCATGAAGAAATCAGTTTAGTTTTCATTTTGGCTCATCAGTCTAGTTTGTCTGAACCATTATAAGCTAGTGTGGGGGGATGGAGAGAGAAGCTTCTGTCTTTAGCTCATCTTCATTGGGAGTTTTTGCTAAGAAAAAAAAAAGGAACGGAAGGAGGTATGAATTAACAATGAGAGAGACACAAATGGAGTAGAAGAAGTTAGGGGAAGAGGGTAGGGAGGAGGTGTTTGGGATATGGGTGACACATGATTTAATTGTACCAAATAGACTTGTGATCAGTACTCTGTTAGTTCATGTCACCGGTCACCAAATTGATATGGTCATGATTCCCCTTTGAATCGTCAACATCTCAAACTTTAAGGAGGTATCATAGAATCTTAGACTCATAGATTCTATGATATCTCTAACCTTTGAGACTAATCTCTATTAAATGGAAACAATCAGTTAAACACTGCAGTTGGTTAGATGTCCCATAACTAAGGGAAGGAATGCTCAAGTGGCTAAAGCCCAGGGTTTGGAGACAGAATATCTTTTCTCTGTTTTCCACTCTGCTACAGACTTCCTTTGTGATCTTGGTCAAATCTCTTGGACTAAAATTTTCACACTTGAGTACACAAGAGTCAGGCACTTTAATCCATATTTAGAAACCTAAATAAGTAGCCTGATTATCAAAGGAAGATCTGAGTGGGAGATGAAAATTAGGTAATTGATCAATAAGAATAATTATTTAGGTACCTAAAGGTAGGCCCCCCCATGTCTGAATTTATTGGTCTCCATATGTACAAAGGTAAATATTGCTATTCTCAGTCTCACAGGGGTATTGTGAAGAAAGCTGGGATGAAAGCTCCTAAAAGAGAACCAAAGTCAAATTAAATTAGTGGGGATTTCTCTGTTGATTTCATTGGCGTTAGGATCAGTCCCTGTGTTCTAACTTTTAAAAGGTCAGCAAAGATGCATAACACTGGTGGCATCAGTACTGAGCATATCAAAAGCTATGTGGGTGCACACTAGGAGTTGAACTTGAAAACTTTTAAACAGGAGAGTAGTTAGAGGAGGAAGAATACAAAGGCTGATTTAGGCATTTTAGCAGAACTTTCTGGCAGATAATTTGTTAATTTGCAGTGATAAGGTGACTGGAATTTTTTGCTATTAGACAAAAACAGCACAATGATTCTTTTTAATAGGTTTTTCAAAACATCTGTTATGATGCCAGAACAGGTGCTTAATCTTAAATGACACAGTACTTTCCATTTAGAACGCAATCTGCAAAATGAATACTAATCTCTCAGTAAAGAATATGCCACCTTTACCTTATTTACTGCAGACATATTGGCATTCATCTTACTGAGTCACGCTGCTTCACTGCAACATAATACAGGAGCTTGATAGTTGTGTGGAGTAATCAAGGCATATCCCTTTGTATTATTACAATGAGTCAAAGTGAACAACAGCTCAAAAAAAAACAATCTTTATCTCTTGATGGATCGGTAGGCACAGAAAACAATTGTTTTTATTTATTTGTATTGTAATGCTGTCATTTGTAAAGCCAATTTTGTTTGTTTTCCATCCTGTCTGTAAATCTTAAGCATTTCCTTAATATGCTGAACCAGGATGTTTGGATGATCTCTGGCTGCTATGAGGCCATAAACCCAGCTTTTAGCCACATGCCTGAGGTCCTGCTTCTGAGCTACTGCCACTCTCTAGTCATCTAGAGCTATTTATATGTATGGTTAATATATTCAGTCACTGTGGTTTATTGTGTCCTGTTTGTATTATCTTATGCTCTCATTCTTATTGTCAGGTAAGGTAGGTTAATTTGCTTCTTGCGCTGGGATTCCTTTGAAGTAAAAGCTAGTTTATGCAGACAGAGGGACCAATTCTGTTCTCACACACTTTGTTTTTACATCAGTGTAACTAGGCCTAATTGGAATCCCACACCAGTGTAATTCCACTAACTTTAGTTCTGTTACTCCTGGTTTCCAGGGTGGAAAGACAGAGCAGCATAATGCCCAGTATCTTCAAGGGCAAATCCCCACCCACTTGCACCAAAAAGGCCTGATGAACAGTGTGCAACATGGTGGCTAAGTATGCCACATCCCCTGCTAGTCCACATACAGGATAACTGATAAAAACAAAAATATTGCTCTTTAATTTTACTATTGACGTTTCATGCCTTATTACTCTCTGTTCCATTCAATAGGAGCAGGATCTAACGAATAACACATTGTAAGTGGCATGTGATATTATGCTGTTTGTATCCAGAGCATCCAAGACAGTTTTCCACATTAGCAGGATACCATTCTCTACAAGGGAGCATTGCTAAATGGTTTACTGAGTGTTCAGATTTGCAGATAATTTCCTACTCTCCAATCTTAAACAGTTTAAACCACTCAGATTGTGACATTGTTATTGCAAATGGAAAGCCAGTGCAACAACACCATGCACAGATAATTTTTGTATAACTAACTACTTATTCCAGAAGATTGGTACAGGATACTAGATCAACTCACTGCCAAAGATGGGAGCACCACAGGGTGATTCAAATTACCAGGGAATGCAAATTATTTTTATGTGAGCTCGTACTACAGCTGTGCTCGCTCTAAGAAGAATGGAAAAGGAGATGAAATCAGAAGTGGCATCAGAACAAGTGAGCTATGGGCCATGGAGCATAATATGATTTCATTTTAGAGAGATTTTGCAACAAGTGAGAAAGTTCCATGGAAGAGAGTGAAGGGGAATTGCTGCCAGAGGAAAACCTAGCATGCAGTTCTCATGGATCCCTATTTTATTATCATTGTAGGGGTATAATTTGCTACATCAGTGCTGAGCCTTGCCTCCCTATGGAAATGTCTACTATACCATCCTATTATACAGGCAAATTTGAGTTAGTAAGTAGAAACAAAGTTAAAAATTAGAGTCAAGCTAAAATCCTGATTCATGCCCTCCCCAAAACTGGGTAGGGGAAGAGGTGTATCCACATCTGATTTGTACAAATATTCCCTGTCCTTATAATGGGCTAGTGAAATTCTGGATTTGAGATCCCTTGTGAGTATTTAAAACCTATCCATCTGGAATATTGTAGTGGGGTAAGAGGCATCATGGGAATTAGACAGATCTGAAAGACTCTCTAGTGAAAAATACCTGATTCCTTTGATCTCCACAATTGCCCATGCCTCTTTTAAAGACAAGCTACCAAGCACCCCGGAGAACGTATTATTCTAGCCTAATCTACACTTGATGTAACCTGTCAGTTACCATCCTGTCTCATTCTCTCTTTTTATGGTTGGGCTATCAAGAAGGTGATAATAATGGACGTCTGTTTTCACATAAGCCCATATCCTGTAGGATCACACATGGCACAATACACCATCTCTTTGCTATTCAGCAAAACCACAGCCAAATCACATAGTTAGCATTCATATTTTTACCACAGGCAAAGTCCGCACAGTTCTCCTCTGAGATCTGCCCCCCAGAGTAAGGCTCTACATTCAGGTCTACATAGAGGCAAGATCTCCTTACATGTCCCTCCTAGCCAGAGGTGTAACACACCATCAGCTGGGCCTCAGGTCTATACTGGTTCAGACCAATGGTCCATGTAACCCAGCATACTGTTTTCTGACAGAGGCTACTGCCAAATGCTTCAAAGGGAATAAACGGAACAGGGCAATCATCAAGTGATCCATCCCCTGTCACCCAGTCCCAGCATCTGGCAGTCAGAGGCATAGGAACATCCAGAGCATGGGGTTGCACCCCTGGACTATTTGTTGACTCCCCACCTCAGAGAATTCTAATAAATTAGTGAGGCATGATTTCTCTTTACAAAAGCCACGTTGACTCCTCCCCAACAAATGTGTTCATCTATGTGTCTAATAATTCTGTTCTTTACTATAGTTTCAAGCAATTTGCCTGGTACTGAAGTTAGGCTTACAGGCCTGTAATTGCCAGAACCAACTCTGGAGCCTTTTTAAAAAATTGGTATCATATTAGCTATCCTCTGGTAATCTGGTACAAAGCGGATTTAAGTGATAGGTTACATACCACAGTTAGTAGTTCTGCAATTTCACATCTGAGTTCCTTCTGATCCTGGTGACTTATTCATGTTTAATTTGTCAATTTGTTCCAAAACCTCCTCTATTTACACCTCAATCTGGGATTGTTCCTCAGATTTGTCACCTAAAAACAATGGCTCAGGTGTGAGAATCTCTCTCACATCCTCTGCAGTGAAGACTGATGCAAAGAATTAATTTAGCTTCTCCTCAATGACTTTGTCTTCCTTGAGTGCTCCTTTAGCACCTCATCGTCCAGTGGCCCCACTGATTGTTTGGCAGGCTTCCTGCTTCTGATGTACTTAATTCTTTTGTTGTTAGTTTTTGAGTCTTTTGCTAGTTGCTCTTCAAATTCTTTTTTGGCCTGCTTAATTATACTTTTACACTTGACTTGCCGGAGTATATGCTCTTTTCTATTTTCCTCACTAGGATTTTAATTTAAAATTTTAAAGGATGTCTTTTTTGCCTCTATCTGCTTCTTTTACTCTGTTGTTTATCTGTGGTGACATTTTTTTTTTGGTCCTCTATTTTTTTTTAATTTGAGCCTCTATTATCGTGCTTTTTAAAAGTTTCCATGCAGCTTGCAGGCATTTCACTTTTGTGACTATTCCTTCTAATTTCCATTTAACTAGCTTCCTCATTTTTTGTAGTTCCCCTTTCTGAAGTTAAATGCTACTGTGATGGGCTGCTTTGGTATTTCTCCCCCCATACATGCCAGGATGCTAAATTTAATTATATTATTGTCGTCATTAACAAGCGATTCAACTATATTCACCTTGTGGACCAGATCCTGTGACTCGCTTAGGACTAAATCAAGAATTGCCTCTCCCCTTGTTGGTTTCAGGACTAGCTGCTCCAAGAAACAGTCATTAATGTTGTCTTGAAAATTTATTTCTGCTTCCTGTCCTGAGGTGACATGTACCCAGTAAATATATGGATAGTTGAAATCCCCCATTATTAATGGTTGTCTTTTTTGTTTTTGTAGCCTCTCTGATCTCCCTGAGCATTTCACAATCATTATCACTATCTTGGTTATGTGGTCGGTAGTATAATCCTAATGCTATACTTTTATTATTCATTCATAGAATTTCTATCCATTGAGATTCTATGGTACAGTTTGATTAATTGATTATATTTGACTCTATGGTTCATTTCACATGTAGTGCCACTCTCCCACAGGCAAGACCTATTCTGTCATTCCTATATATTTTGTACCCTGATATTACAGTGTCCCTTTGATTATTATAATTCCTTCAAGTGTCTGTGATGCCTATTATATCAATATCCTCATTTAATACCAGGCACTCAAGTTCACCCATCTTAGTATTTAGACTTCTAGCATTTGTATACAAGCACTTATAAAATGTGTCACTTTTCAGTTGTCTGCCTTTATGTGATGTAATTGAATGGGACTCTTTAATTTGATTGTTTCTCTTCAGTTCCTACCTGTACTTTATCAACTTCTATCCTCTCCTTTTTACTAGGATATAGAGAATCACATTTAATAGCTCCTCCCCTATGTGTTGTCTCTGTCCAAATGGTGTGCTCCTCCATACCTGTCGGCTTTCCCCCAGCCCTTCATTTAAAAACTCCTCTACAACCTTTTTAATTATACATACCAGCAATCGGGTTATGTTTTGGTTTAGGTAGAGCCAATACTTCCTTCTTTCCCCAAAGTTTCCCCAGTTCCTAATGAACCTAAAACCCTCCTCCGTACACCATCATCTCATCCACTCATTGAAATCTTGCAGTTCTCCCTGTCTTACTGGCCCTGCATGTGGAACTGGAAGCATTTCATAGAATACTACCATGGAGGCCCCGGACTTTAATCTCTTATCAAGCAGCCTAAATTTGGCCTCAAGGACCTCTTCCCTACCTTTTCCTACATCACTGGTACCTACATGTATCACAACCACCAGTTTCTCCCAAGCACTGCACATAAGTCTGTCTAGATATCTCGAGAGATCTGCAGAAGTCAATTCATCATGTGATTCTCCTGATCATCACAACCCAGCTATCTATATTTCTAATGATCAAATCCCCCATTACTATTATCCATGTCTTCCTAATAACTGGGATTCCCTTCTTCGGAGAGATATCCTCACTGAGAGTGTATAACACGACATCAACTGGAAGGAAGAGACCAACTATGGGATCATTTCCCTCTGCTCCAGTTTGATATTCTCTTTCCCTGAGATTTTCATCCTCCTCAACTGCACAGAGGTGTCAAAATGTGGGTGGGACTGCTCTACTGTGTCTCGGAAAGCCTCATCTATGTACCTCTCTATCTCCCTTAGTTCCTCTCAGTCAGCCACTCCAGTCTCAAGAACCCGTATTCTGCCTCTGAGGGCCATGAGCATTTTGCACCGAATGCATGCATACACCACCTGCCCACAAGGCAGGTAATCATAGATGCTGCATTCAGTGCAATAAACTGGATACATTCCCTCCCTCCCCCGTTGCTGGACTTCTGCCTGCATTAATTTTACTCCTGCAGCTTTGTTTGTTTGTTTGTTTTTATCTTTGGGCGGTGTTTATTGGCCTAAATTTAGAGAATATTAGGTGTATCTGGCTCTCTTACTCCCTCTCTTTTAAGATATAAAATATAGATATACAACCAGATATAATAGGCTGGTATTAACTGAATAGGACTGACTGGTCCCAAGGGTTCCTGTCTTTAAAAAGGGCAGGCTGCCCTATTATGCTGAGTTTGCAATTCTTGTTAGCAGAGACTGCCTTGTGGCTAAATGAACAGGATTTCTTATAGCATTATGACACTTCTGGTTCTGCTCTCACTTTTAAACCTGAAACACATCCGAACATTTCAGCCCCTCAGACAAGGTTTGGAATGAGCAACTCCTAAAGCGGGGGTGGTGGTGGTGGGGATATAAGGGGCAGAGTTGTCTTATTTCTTCTTAGTACTTCTTCTTAGTACTTTTTTGTCTTTTTTGTGAAAGAATGCTCTTGTTTCATTAGGTATCCTGCACTGAATTGAACACACCTTTGCTACTACAAAGTAATTTGAATATCCATATATTAAAAAATCCATAATCCTTTGGCAGATACATCCCCAAAAAACTGCTGTCTGTGTTTAAAGGGGAGATTCACCCATTCAGCCAAAATGCAATTTTCTAACCTGCTGAACTCTTGGACTCAGATTGTTTGTACAGGTAACTCATTCCTAACCATAACAGATATGGTGGCACTTGTTTAAAAAAAAAAAAAACTATTGCTTCCCATGGCCCTCATGAGCCCTAGAAATAAAATAAGAGGGAGGGTAGAAGAGTGCAGACAAAGAGCATTATAGTGAGTTTTGCTCATTTCATGTGTGAGCAGCTGGAATATCTGTAGGTTTAGGTAAAATAGCCAAAGAAACTGCCCTGGACAGACACGGGAAAGCGTATCTCTGAGCCTAACCCAAACCCATGCACTGGTAAAAGAAATGAGTGGATATGAATGAAAATAGAGCCCTGAGCAGATCTGTAGTATTTTTTTCCTTTTCTTCTTCCTCTCTTTCCAAGTAAATTTAGTGTTCTTGAAAGGTGCTGGATTCACAGTTCTGGAAAACAAAACCCTGTGTTTATCCTGGGAACCATGCAGCTGCAGCGAAAGCTCTCATGTCCCATTCCACCTCTGTGCTTCAATGTGGACCACCTCTAGAATGGAGATGGTAGGTCACTGCCCAGGACCTACCACAGTGAGGTCCTGGCTCATGGGTGGGGCTTCCAGACCCTACTGCGAAAGAAATATTAAATAATAATAAGTGCATGGCACACTCAGTCCTTGACTTCTCTTCTGAGACTCCCAACCAACTACGTGTTGTGAAAATGGGTTTTTGATGTGGACACTAGTTACTTTCTTCCTAAATTTGGGGCAGGGATGGGAAGCAGGGAGCCAGGGGGCAGAGTGGGGCATAGCTAGAGTGTACTACATAGTAACTATTTTCAGATTTCTAGGGTTCATGGGAAGGAAAGTATAATTTACAGCAGCCCTGCAACTTCTCTAATTTACACAGGAGGCCGGGCAGTTCTCCACTTGGCCCCATATTTGGAACAAGAGAATAGCTAATATGCAGTTCACTCTGGCCATACCCCTAAGCCAGGGGCTGGGTGCAGGGCTGGCATAGATCCCTTATAACATTGCTCCATTTGTCAGAGAATGCTCCCTTCTCAGAGGGGCCACATGCAGATCCCTGATAGCCCCTTTACACTGCTAGAACATAACTGAGGAGCAGGCCCTTGGTCTCAACCATTCCTAGTCTGGGCTACATTCAAGACTGTTTGCTTACCAGAGAATCTATTTTCCAAAGGTATTTAATTCTCTCGAGTTTTTCCAGCACCACCACTCCATTGGAATTTTTTTTTTTATTAGAACACATGATGATCTGCTTGAGAATTTAACTCAGGAAAATGGGTTCTGTTGGAAAGGTCATGGACTGAACTATTCGGTTTTTTGTTCTTTAGAAAACTAAATCAATGTTTTATCATATGTCAGAGATGGGCAAAATAATTCCCTATGCCCTCACTTTGAATTTAAGTAAACCTGAGACAGACTAAGCAAAATGGGATTTTCTGAGTATAGTGGTAAAATGCTCAAATGGTTTAAGATTTTTGTTCATCCTAAATAAGATAAAAGGGGCTAATTCTCATTTACACTAAGACCCAATCATACCCCTCTGGTAATGTTAAAGGGTATAAATTACAGTTCCACTCACATTAAGGCCCTTTTACAGTGCTGGAATGGCATAAGTAGCCCTTAATGTGATTGAGAATCAAGCCTTTAATGTATATAAAGCATGGGGGTAGGTACTACAGCATTTACAAGGGAAAGGAGTTCAACAGTCGAATCTACAAACTCAAAAGAATTAACTTATTTTGGCCTAGCACCTTGTATTCCAAAGTATTTTACAAGCTATGGGAGTGTCACTCTGCTGACTTCAGTGGAGTGACACTAATTCACACTAGTTGAGAATGTATACATAGGATACTTCTTGTATTGCATACAGTACTATAATTGTACATGGGACTCTACAGAGCATGTATGTAGCAGAGGGATTCCCTATGGTGTAGCTTAAAACATCTGAACCAGTTGATGGTATGCCAAGCCATTTTTGGTGTAATCAATGCAGAAAAAAACTGAAAAAATAACTACAGAAAAAACAAAGCAAAAGGTCTCTGAAATATACATGCTCAGAAACTTGCTTTTAAAAGAAAAAGGCCTGAAAATAAAATACAACAAATTACCTCCTACGTACAAAGCAATTTATATTGTTATGGCTACGTTTTATGAGGAGGGGCCCTGAAGGCTCTTACCTAAGGTTACTGAAGTTGCTCTTGTTCTGGAGGAGACTTTGTCCTATATTTGGCCTAATTTAGCATAATAAAAAACCCAAAGTATGAAAGCAGGAGCCCATTAAGTATTCCTTAGAGGGAAATAGAAAATAATAAGGTGATAAATAACAGTCAGCATGGGTTTGTCCAGAACAAATCATGTCAAACCAACCTGATAGCTTTCTTTGACAGGATAACAAGCCTTGTGGATAGGGGGGAAGCGATAGATGTTGTATATCTTGACTTTAGTAAGGCTTTTGATACTGTCTCACATGACCTTCTCATAAACAAACTAGGGAAATACAACCTAGATGGAACTACTATATGGTGGGTGCATAACTGGTTGGAAAATCGTTCCCAGAGAGTAGTTATCAGTGGTTCACAGTCATCCTGGAAGGGTATCATGAATGGGGCCCTGGAAGGATTGGTTCTGGGTCCGGTTCTGTTCAATATCTTCATCAATGATTTAGATAATGTCATAGAGAGTACACTTATAATGTTTCCGGATGATACCAATCTGGGAGAGGTTGCAACTGCTTTGGAGGATAGGATTAAAATTCAAAATTATCTGGACAAACTGGATAAATGGTCTGAAATAAATAGGATGAAATTCAATAAGGGCAAATGCAAAGTACTCCACTTAGGAAGGAACAATCAGTTGCACACATACAAAATGGGAAATGACTGCCTAGGAAGGAGTATTGCAGAAAGGGATCTGAGGGTCATAGTGGATCACAAGCTAAATATGAGTCAACAGTGTAACGCTGTTACAAAAAAAAAGCAAACATCAATCTGAGATGTATTAGCAGGAGTATTGTAAGCAAGACATGAGAAGTAATTCTTTCGCTCTACTCCGCACTGATTAGGCCTCAGCTGGAGAATTATGTCCAGTTCTGGGTGCCACATTTCAGGAAAGATGTGGACAAATTGGAGAAAGTCCAAAGAAGAGCAATAAAAATGATTAAAGATCTAGAAAACATGACCTATGAGGGAAGATTGAAAAAAATTGGTTTGTTTAGTCTGGAGAAGAGAAGAGAGGGGACACGATGACAGTTTTCAAGTACATAAAATGTTGTTACCAGGAGGAGGGAGAAATTTGTTCTTCTTGACCTCTGAGGATAGGACAAGAAGCAATAGGCTTTAATTGCAGCAAGAGAGGTTTAGGTTGGACATTAGGAAAAACTTCCTAACTGTCAGAGTGGTTGAGCACTGGAATAAATTGCTAAGGGAGGTTGTGGAATCTCCATCATTGTGGAGTTTTAAGAGCAGGTTGGACAAACACCTGTTAGGGATGGTCTAGATAATACTTAGTCCTGCCTTGAGTGCAGGGGACTGGACTAGATGACCTCTCGAGGTCCCCTCCAGTTCTATGATTCTAAATATCTATTGATATGTTGCTGGTACAGATAGGACAATGTTAAAGTGCTAGTGTGACGGTTGGATCACAGAAACCCCCTTGGGAACTGCCAACTGATGTGCCAAGATTACTTCTGCCCCTGCTTGCCCTGCCAGCCTGGGAATCCAACACCCTGTCTTGCTGAGCCAGACACGCCAGTCTGCTCCAACACAGACCCAGGGTCTGAACCATGTGCCCCAAAGCTGCAGACTTAATTGAAAGCAGCTTACAGAAATGTTCCTGTCTATAACACTCAGATGCCCAACTCCCAATGGGGTCCAAACCCCAAATAAATCCATTTTACCCTGTATAAAGCTTATACAGGGTAAATACATAAATTGTTCTCCCGCTATAACACTGATAGAGAGATATGCACAGCTGTTTGTCTCTTCCCTCCCTCCCCAGGTATTAATGCATACTCTGGGTTAATTAATAAGTAAAAATTGATTTTATTAAATACAGAAAGTAGGATTTAAGTGGTTCCAAGTAGTAACAGACAGAACAAAGTGAATTACCAAATAGAATACAATGAAACACGCAAATCTAAGCCTAATACAGTAAAAAAACTGAATACAGATAAAATCTCACCCTCAGAGATGTTTCAATAAGATTCTTTCACAGACTGGACACCTTCCTCATCTGGGCACAATCCTTTCCCCTGGTACAGCCCTTGTTCCAGCTCAGGTGGTAGCTAGGGGATTTCTCATGATGGCCGCGCACTTTGTTCTGTTCCACCCACTTATATATCTTTTGCAGAAGGCGGGAATCTTTTGTCCCTCTCTGGGTTCCCACCCCCTCCTTCTCAATGGAAAAGCACCAGGTTAAAGATGAATTCCAGTTCAGGTGACGTGATCACATGTCACTGTAAGACTTCATTACCCACTTGCCAGCACACAGGTATACAGGAAGACTTACAAGTAAACAGAGCCATCTGCAGTCAATTGTCCTGGTTGATGGGAGCCATCAAGATTCCAAACCACCATTAATGGTCCACACTTTACATAATTACAATAGGCCCTCAGAGTTATATTTCATATTTCTAGTTTCTGATACAAGAGTGATACATTTATACAAATAGGATAACCACACTCAGTAGATTATAAGCTTTGTAATGCTACCTTACCAGAGACCTTTTGCATGAAGCATATTTCAGTTGCATTATATTCAAACTCATTAACATATTTTCATAAAATCATATAGAGTGCAACATCACAGCTAGTATGTGAAGATAATCAACGTCAAAATGGGTATATTGATCATGATCTTATGTTTACAGAGCACCTTTCTTCCTGAAACTTCCCAGAGTGCTGAACAAAGTGGAAAGACAACACCTACCAAGAAAGTGAAGTCATAACTCTTTCACAATACCCAGTAATACCATGCAACAGCTGTAACAATCTTGGGGTTCATTAAATAACAAGCCAGTGAATGAAAAAGTAATAAAACTTTAATAAAACAAACTGGAGAGGTTCCGTTGTGAACTGCTGCACACAGCCATGTGATGTTCCCAACCCCCACATCCTGGGCACACACGGCTGCTACTCTGAAACCTATGTTCCTAATACTGATCCTTATGAGGGTGCAGGTCTAAATTATAATCATCTACAAAGATATATACATATATACAGTTAACATCTATCTAATAACAAATGCATTAAATTCTCAACCCATGTAGTATGTTCCATAAACCCAATGTATCAAATACCTAGAGTGGAGAGGTTACCAATATATCACTCTCAAGTGAGCCTTTACCACTCACTTTCCTCAACTACTCCTTCTCCAGGCAGGTTAGCAAGTCTTTGTGAGTCTTTCAGGATGTTAATCTCCCACCCTGATCATCTCAGTTTCAGCCTTTCATCTAAAATAAGATAAAAGGGGCTGATTTTCATTTACACTCATTTTTCTTGACAGTTTCTGGTTTCTATGCTGATGATAAAGTATCAGTCAGATGGGAAATGCCAGAGACCACATTAACAGCTGAGCAAGAGAAAAGCCATTTTCCAGGGGTATACTTCAGTAAACCAATAAACCTTTATACAAATCGCACCCTCCCCCTTCCCCCCCCATCAAAAGTCTTTTTTATAAGGTTCTTTACTGACCATATAGACCTTTCCACAAGTCCATTTGATTGGGGGTAATTTGGACTTGATGTTTTGTGATGAAAATCCCAATTTATGGCCAATTGCCTAATATCTGCCCTGGAAAATTGTGGTTCATTATCGCTAAAAACTTCATCTGGAATTCCATGTCTGGAGAAGATTCCCTTCATGTTGGCTACCAGTGACTTACTATTAGTACTGTGCGGTGTGCACATATCTGGATACAGAGAATAATAATTAGTGTCTATTAAATAATCCTTTGATTGCCAGGTAAATCAGTCAGTGCCGACCTTCTCATCAGACCTTTATGGAACCGGATGAGGTCTCAGTGACTCTGTTGGCATGGCTTGTATTTCAAGCAAAAAAGCAGTTTCCTAAAACATTAGTGATGTTGTGATTGATCTGCAGCCAATGCAGAACCTCTTGTGCTCCTTGTTTGCACTTCTCAATTCCTAAATGATCCTTGTGGATCTTTCATATCATTTCTTTTTGGAGGCTCATTGGAATTACAACCTTACTGCCCTTGAAAATCACCCAAACTATCACAGTAAGTTCACGTCTGCAGTTCCAGTAGTCTCTTATACTTGGACAGCAGCTGCTTATTTCTTCTGGCCACCCTTTAATTATCACTTCTTTAGGATTCCCAATGATTCATCTTTCTCCATTTCCATTCTTATTTGTTGTAGTTTCCTGTTAGCTATGGTGATTGACTTTGCAATCAGATCTACAAAGGCTTGCCTCTCTGTCTCTAAAGACTTCTCTGGTTTCATGGGAGCCACTGCTCTGGAAAGTGCATCTGCAATAAACATGAATTTTCTAGGTGTGTAGGTCACAACCAAATCATACTTTTGCAGCTTTATTATCATTCTTTGAATACTTAAGATACAGTCATTTAACAGTTTACTAAATAACACTTCAGGGGCTTGTGGTCCATTTCAACTTCACCAGTCTGTCCATAAATATACTGATTGAATCTCTCACAGACAAACAATATTCCTAAAAGCTTCTTTTCGATCTGTGCATATCTGGTTTCTGCCTCAGTCAGTGATTTGGATGCATATGCCACTAGTTGCCAAAACCCCTCAGGCTTCTGTAAAATCACTCCACTTAACCCAAACTGTGAAGCATCTGCTGAGATTTTAATAGGCCTTCCTGGTGCATAAAACTTCAACACTGGTTCTTGTATCAGTTGTTGCTTCCCATGATTCCTCCAGTTCTGCATCCCAGTACCATTCATTTTTATTCTCAAGGAGTTTTCTCAAAGCAGCTGCTTTGATAGAGAGATTAGGTATGAATTTTCCAAGATAATTAACCATTCCTAGGGACCATTGGACATCTTTCTTTGACTGGGGACGTGGCATCATTTCAATGGCTGAAATCTTCCTCTTATCAGTTTTTACACCTTGTTTGGAAATAATGTCTGCAACAAAAGTCAATTCTGTAACCCCTAAAACACACTTCTGCCTAGGTAGTTTGAGGTCTGCAGCTCTACTTACATCAGGACTTCCCTAATTCTCTATGGATACAAATTCCGTGCTTGAATAATGAGTATATCACTGACCACATGCCCAAGATGGTGATTATGAAATGCTCGGAGAGATTTGAGAGGCTACAAAAACAAAACCCATTAAAAATGGGGGATTTCTACTATCCCCATATTGACTGGGTACATGTCACCTCAGGACAGGATGCAGAAATGAAGTCTCTAGACAACATTAATTACTCTTTCTTTACATATCTCTGCAATATCTATGCTCCATGAATTCTCATAAGCTAAACAAGGTTGGACCTAACATATACTTG